>NW_026712286.1:857309-2143975 GCF_030504385.1 Musca domestica | reverse complement strand
GAGCTTTGCTATTCCTCCATAAAATATCTTTAGCGCTTCTGTGCGGCCATAGAAAGCCCTGAATTTTCCTATGTGATCGTAGTAGACCGCGAGCTTTTCCCTGTGGCCGTAGAAGAGCTCGAGGTCTTTTCTGGGACTGTAGAACACCTTGGCCTCTTTTATGGAGCCATAAAAAATCCCTGTGCTCTTCTATGGGGCCATAAAACACTTTGAGCTCTTTTCTGTGGGGGGTGGGGGATGGAAAACCTTCGGTTTGATCCAACAAAATTCCAGTTGGAAATGCAAAACCGTCCTTTCAATAATTTGATTTATTTCAAAATATTTATTCATTGCCTGAATTATTGTCGGATTAGACAGTTGAATATGTGTCAAACCTATATCCTGAGGACAACAATAGATTGAAAAGAAAATCAATGACACAGTCTTCCTGCTTGTTTTTTTCCTCCCTTCTAACCACCACCCTCCTTCAAATGCTGGAAAATTTAACAAAGCATTCCACAAAAATTCCCAAGGACAAAGCACGGCTGTCAGCCAGCCCTTCAGCTAGCCAGGCAACTTGGCTTATTATGTTGCAATGTTTGTCACATTAATAACCGCAAGTACAAGTTATAACAGTAAAATTAAAATAATAATTCATCGCAATAATTTAGCATTTTAGCAACGCATGCCTTGCTTTCGCAGCGATACACAGCAGAAACGATTTCCCCAATGAAAATGGCAACAAAAGGAAAAGCCACGACGGCCACACGAGCGATTGCCTTTTCAAAAGAAAGGATGATATGTATGAGCAGAAAATATGTTCGGAAAAGGTAGGCCAAGTGAGTGGGCTGCTAGGTTGTTTGTGGGTTTGTTAAAAAGAAAGCCGGCCAGTCAGCCAGTCCACCACAACAATCTTGTTTATGAGCTAAAAGGCAAGTTATGGTTATTAATAACACATAAGCTTTTGTCGCTGTTTTTCTTGGCAGGAAAATATTTCTTTATTTTTTCCAGCACACAGACGAACACACACAAATGGTTATATTTGCACACACATGATTACCACCACCACCACCACTTTCCGAGTCTCATATTTTAATAATACCTCCTTTATAAGGCAGTGAAAAGACTTATGTCGTTGTAGCGAATGGAAAAAAACGAGAATTGCAAGAATGTGGGTGTTCGCCAAAAGAAACTGCAATAAAATGAAGATGAAGTATTTCTGTGGAAAATTTATATTCTGATTAGTGGGTGGTAATTTCATTATGAGAAACTTCCCGCAGCACCCCCTCTCCCTGGCGGCTGCTTCCGCCGTTTGCCCGAGTTAATTTCTGCCAGCTTCTCTGCAACTTCGATGGCAACTCATTTGGTTACCTTAAGTAGAGTTAAGCTTGATAAATGTCTAGAGTTCAGGGAAATATAACTTTTTTTTTCAAAAAGAGAGAGATTCTTATCTAACTACACACACACACACGTACATGTATGGGTTAGTGTCACACATGTGTGTGTGTGAGTGTGCATGAGTATGAGTGTTTGTTGCTACGTTACTGGCAAACAAACTTCCCTGTCACAAACAATTTTAAAAGCCATCATTTTAGAGGTAAGGCAATCGATTCGAACCAAACAATTGCAGTAGCAGAAGCAGCAGCAACAAAACGTAACATGACGATTTATGTTTATGTTGACAATCCAAACATGCTGTAAACTTTGCCGATACTCAAGCGAACAACAACAGCAAAACACATGTTATTTTTGCATTTTAACGGTGATACACTGCTACACCTTGACTTCCCATTTTCCCCGAACTTCACACTCTTTTCCAATCGTTTTTCACCGTAATGTCACCGTTGGGTGATGTAAAGGAAATGACCGGCCAAACGACAGGATATCACCGCCATGGAAATTCCATTTGGTGGCTACTTGACAGCCAGAAGTGACACAACGGCAATCAATTAAAGGTGACCGGACAATAAAAATTTGGAAAAAATGTATAGATTTTTTTTTTTTCTAAAAATAGGATACTAAACTAGAAAACCAAATATTCGATCTTTAATAAATATACGACCACCAATGAATCTCCTAATGTGCTATAGCTCCCATGGTTCTTCCAAAAATAGAGGCATCCTAAGACATCCATTGGGTTTCTATAAGATGCAAGTCATCCTCTCGTTCTTCTGTGGTCGGGCCTCATATAAGTCTTCTATTTTTAAAGGCTTACATAGGACGTTTTTGTCAAAAATACCTGCTATGAATCCTTTGCAAAAAGCCTAGAGACATCGTGTCGCTATTATAGATCTTCTTCTATATTTATAACACTTATAGAACGTCTTCTATCCTATAAGTGTTCTAGAAATAAAAGACCTCCTTCAGGTCTTGAGCTCCTCCATAAGCCTCTAAAATACCTAGAGCTCCTCTATGATCTCTTCTAGGCAGCCCAGAAGACCTAGAGCTCCTCTATGATCTCTTCTAGGCAGCCCAGAAGACCTAGAACCCCTCTATGAGCTCTTCTAGGCGGCCCAGAAGACCTAGAGCCCCTCTATGAGCTCTTATAGGCGGCCCAGAAGACCTAGAGCCCCTCTATGAGCTCTTCTAGGCGGCCCAGAAGACCTAGAGCCCCTCTATGAGCACTTCTAGGCGGCCCCAGAAGACCTTGAGCTCTTCTAGGCAGCCCGAGAAGACCTTGAGCTCTTCAATGTGGCCGTAGGAGACTCAGAGCTCTTCTATGTGGCCGTAGAAGACCCTGAACACTTTTATGCGGCAATATTAGTCCTTGAGGTATTCTAAGTGGGCATAGAAGACCTTGCGCTCTCCTATGCGATCCTAGAGTATCCTGAGTTCTTCTTTGTGCCATAGTAGACCTTGAGCTCTTCTAGGCAGCCCGAGAAGACATTGAACTCTTCTAGGCAGCCCGAGAAGTCCTTGAGCTCTTCTAGGCAGCCCGAGAAGACCTTGAGCTTTTCTAGGCGGTCCTGAGCTCTTCTTGGCGACCTTAACAGACCTTGAGCCATTGAAGATTACGAGCTCCTCTAGAACTCAAGGCTGCCCTAGAAGATATCGAGGTGCCATGGAAGACATGCAGCTCTTCTATTCAGCCATTAAAGAAGAGGAGCTCTCTATGGAATATTAAAGACATACTGTCTATATATAATAGACTTGTCGAATCTATGTTTATATAATAGCTAGTACAGGCCTCATATATCGCTAGGAACGTCTATCTGTCTTCCATAAATGGAAGACATCATGTTGGGCTTTGATGTAGGGACGACCTATCCAATCAGTCTTTTATTATGGGAGAACTCCTATCGAACTTGAACTTCCTTCACGACTGTTTCTCATGGCATCCAATGAAATGGGTATTTTTGGAGTTACCCTTCCCACCTTCCTCTGCTTTTCACAGATGCACTTGCTTTTTGGTCTTCTGATTAAAAATTGTTTTCATCAAAACCCAACGCAAAAAAAATCTCTTCAGCTAAAAACTTCTCTGTCATTGAAACCACTAAAACCAACAACAACAACGACAAAAATATGTGAAACGCGAATTGGAAATGAAGAAAGCTTCGATAGTTTATGACACACCACAAACATAAATTTCTAAGTTTTTGAAGTGAGTTGCGGGAACGTTGTGGCTGATTTCTTTGGAAATCATCACCATTCTCGGATATTGAATATTTTGTTCGATATAGATGCGGAGTGATGCGACCGACCGACCGAGCGAGACACATCCTTTCGCATATGAGAATGTTATAAATTTTTCAGATGATTTCAGTGCTCCCACAAAAAAATCAGATTTTTTTACCTTCCTTGACGATTTAAGCCATGACTTTGGGGTTTGAGATATTTTCAAAACCAAAACACTCTGGCACTTCTTTTTTTTGCGTTACGTCTCTTTAAACTCAATTTGCGCTAATAAATCGCCCAAAATTTTGACAGTTTCATGTGTCTCTCATATATTTATTGTTGTGCACACACACACACACACCAAGAACAACAAACACACAGAGGGAAGCTGTAAAAAACGCTAATAATTTCTTCTTCTTCTTCAAATGGACGAATGAATCGATGGATGGATGGATGAATGGTTGTTTTATATGGTCGGAGGCATAGACAACGGACAGCATCAACATCAGTGGCATATCAACTGAAGTATTGCAGAAGTAGAAGAAGAAAAAAACGCAGCATTCATCCATCCATCCACCACATCATGGATCAGTAGTCGCATCACACACTGTTCGTCCGTCCTTCCGTTTGGTCGACCCGTTGTCTGGCCGTTGAACAGCGTTTTAGTGTTCAAGCATTTATCATTATTTGTTTATATAGGAGTGTTTAACATTCCAATAAAACATCGAAAGCCGCTCCGCAACACTGGTGGACAGCAATTCAATGGTGGGTTTGGATTTGCTTATGGTCATAACCTTAGTCGTTGCTCCATTCTTTGCTCGTCTTTTTCATCTAGCAATGCTAAACGGTTACATTTGCCACAGCATGTGAATGTGCATACCTATCTACATGTGTATGTGTGTGTATGTATGTCTGTTTGTCTCTTTGTAGAACTTTCGAAGAGCCTTCATTGTATTTAGATTTTTGTCGTCGGTTTGTCTGACATTGCCAAAGTAGTACCCCGTTAAGTGAGAGGGAGAGAGAGAGAGGGAGAGAGCAGAACAAGGAAATTTATTAACAGAAAATAATATGGGCATTAAGAGAGAATAGTCGATGCCCTACTCACTTCAGTTGTACTGTATAAAATTCGGAATAATAGTTCAAAAAAGGTACAAAGGTCATGTCGTTCATTGGCAAAAAATCTGGTCAAGTCAAATCAGTGAATTCACATTTTTGGAGCAATACAGGCTAAGATGAAAAACTGTAACCAACTTCAGACCGCTGTCATTTCTAAGGCACTCGTTCGACAGCTGTTAAAATTATTCCAGTGACAGCTCATTATATTGTTTACAAGCGTACAAAAGCAATTTGATGAGAGTTTTCCAGAAAAAAAAAATTATTCGTGATGGAATTCAAGCGTGATAGTGTGATTTCTTTATATTTGGCTTGAAAACCAAAGTGGCTATCGTTAGCGCACTCCAGCATTTAAATGTGAGTAAATCTTTTGTGTCTCGTACCGTCCTCGTTATCGTGATACTGGTAGCGTATCGCGACGTCAGGGAAGAGGACGGAAGAATACAGCAATATCGGCAGAAATGGTAAAGAAGCGACTTGAACGAAACCCGCATAGCAGTGGCCGAAAATGCCTCGTGAGCTGAATATATCGCAATATTCCATTCGGCAATTATTGAAAAATAAGCTCGGGGTAAAGCCATTGAAATTCCAAAAAGCAAGAACTTACACCGCTTACCACGGAAAGAAAATTGACTCCAAAGAGCTAAAGAGTTGCTTCGCTTAGTCGAACTGCCTAACTCTGTTTTCTCCGATCTCCTATGAGAAAACATTAGTTGTCCAGCATTTTGTAAACAAACAAAATGATCATGTTTACTTGCCAAAGAGGTCAGCTGAAAATGTGCACCTTCGGTTGACCACCAGAACTCAAGCGCCGGCCATGGAGATGGTGTGGGCCGCCATAACAGGCGTCCGTTACTATTAATTGACCGTGACATCAGAATAAATGCCGAATATTATCGAGAAAATATTCTGGAGGGTGTATTGGGCACACAAACATTTTGGCCGTAGACCTTGGACTCAGCACGCACCTTCCAAGAATGGTTACAAAATGAGGTTTCTCGCTTCATTTCCAGTGCACAATGGCCACCAAAATCTCCGATTAGCAATCCGTTGGACAAATGTGTCTGGAGTATTTTGGAAAACAAGGTTGGAACTAAAAAAATACCAAACTGTCGATCACCTCAAGCAAGCGCTTCGTCATGAATGGGCCAAAATATCGCAGAGCAACATTCGGGCAGCGTGTGACGGTTTCATTGGCCGTTTGAAGGCCGTAATTCGTGCCAAAGGTGACCAATTCGAACAAATCTAAACTTATTCTAAAAGTTGATGCTATTTCCCCCATTTTTTGCTTTCGTTCAATAAAATTTAAAAAAATGTAAAAATTATGGCGTTTGACTTTGTGGCAGTTCTTTTATCTCACCCTGTAATTCTTTGATACCAAATTATTTTGTTTAAGAAAATCAAGCATTGTTTCCGAAATAAGGACGAAAATCATTCCAAAATTCAGTCTTGGATATATTTGATATGTTTTCCAAATTCGATTTTTCAGTTCGTAAATCCCAAACCTTAGAGGAGTTAAGTTCTCTTTATGTTCTCAGAAGGCACCTATATAGCCTTGACCATAAGCAAATTGACCCCATTTTGTGATATTGTCGACTGATTCAATCATCATATACCAGGTAGTTCAAAATCGACTCTATACCTGTTGCAACTTCAATATGTTCCATAATATACCGCATTTTTAGCCATAGAGGCTCTCAATGAATTAACAAAAACAACAGCAACAACAACATCATCAACCGTACAATCACCAACAGAAGCTGCAACAACATAAGTTGTTGTTGTTTTTATTCTTTTCTTTTGGTTATTGCTACTCTCCATACTCCGCTCATTGTTGTTGACTACTTGTGTTTTTGTTGATATTGTAATTGTTTTTGGCTTTTGAATGGTTTTGAATGATGTCAACATGTTTGGACTTTACAAAACATCAGCAACAACAATAGCAACAACAACGTTTAAGCACAATGTAAATTTATGTTGTTTGTTGTAGAGTTCGGGAGAAAAGCAAAAGATTTACAAAAAAAAAAAAAAAAACAGAACAGAACAGCAGTTGAAAACAACTCGACTGATGCTGTTGCTGTATGTAGTTGGAGTTGAAGTTGCAAAGCCCCGTCAAGACCACTGTCGACCAGACAACAACAATAACAGCAACAAGGTGATGGAGATGTACAATAAGCCAATTTATCATCTGGTTTCAAAATAAACATAAGATAATTTTTCATTTGAAAGGCAAGATTTTATAGTGGAGGTTTTTTTTGAGGCTGAGGAAAGAAATTGAGCGCAGATAGGTGAAAAATTGAATCGCCAGTACTGGACGTTGAAGGAACATATAACATATATGTGACCATTTAATAGAAATTCGTTTATATCTATAAAACTTTTAAAAACTGTCCCGCATGGCCCATCACAGGCCATTGTGAATATATTAGACCTCCGACCTCCCGGTCGAATTTGTACAAAGAGTAAAACTCACTCGAATTTGAGCGAGAGCGCTTCTGGGAGCAGGAAAAATTCGAGCAAACTCAATTTTTCGATGTTGCTCGAAAAGGAGCTATTTTTTTCGTTTTTTTTTATTGGGAGCAAAATTCCTTAAAAATCGAGCAGATTCTAATCCTGACGAGCACAGGTTTTGTCATATCGTTGTTGTATTTCTATGTTTGTGTATAATTTCTGTACAAAATCACCCTATCTTCGCTGTAAAACTGCGACACAACCAGAAATCATTTGGGCGCCATTGATCATTCAAAAATATATAATATTGGATAATGCTTTGAATTTTTAGATTACATTTAATAAAAAACCTTTTGCTGTCAATTTCTCCCGTCAAGGTCCACCATCTTGAGAATTGTAAATATTTACTTGAGAAGACGAAGGTTCTTCCCTAACGTGAGCATAATCGAATGCTTTCCTTGCAGTACCTATTTAGATGTTACCGTATAAGTCATCCAAGTCATTATATTGTGGGCTGAAATCTACCACGCAGGCATGTCAGGAAAGGCCTCCATGATCTATATGATTTTCGACTTTATGGCTTTAGCCATGATGTACCATTACACAGGGGTCGCGACACGATGGGCGGCTAGCGTCACCTTGAAATTACCCAGAGTTCTCTTATACAGTGGTAGTCCTCCATCTAGGCCTATTCCGCAGGTGCCAATTCGAAGATCAGCTATATGGGTGTCACTTCCCTCTGGGTAACACGAGACTGGTCATCCAAAAGTTAAGATACTATCAGGGACTAGGACGACTTTAGCACAAGGGCTACACTGATAGAGCTACAGTCTAATCAAAACGTTTACATGGACGCAGCTTTCTCACTGAGAGAAGAGAGGCCTATTTACCTCTTCCACTTAGACGCTGGTTACGTGATCTGTCCTGAGGACCTTCTTTCTGGTACCGCAGGTGGAGGGGACTCTCTACTCTCTGTCTCACCCTCATATATCTTTTAGATCATGTAGAGGGCACTTTCAAATAAAATAGTTTGCTGTTCCTATTTTATTTGAAAGTGACCCAGACAAAATCTCAAAGATATATGAGGGTGAGAAAGAGAGTCCCCTCCACCTGCGGTACCAGAAAGGAGGTCCTCTGGACAGATCACGTAACCGGGTTACTTCCAGTTTCAGTCCCATGTGACTAGGGGATTGATATCCCCTTGTGACTATGTCTAGGTCAAAGAAAGGTGCTAAGACGCCTTAAAACACACACTCATCCCACATTCATACCCATACATAGAGAGCAGACTGCATGAATATTCATTCAGCAAAAAGCTATTTATACTAGTGCCCGAGGATGGGCGAACTGAATCATTAAGAGAGAGAGAGAGAGAGGTACAACCATATAAGAGAGAACCTTTAGATATCAAAGCCTATCAGGCAGATCTGAATAGCATTCATACTGATGCTGTCCCAGATATAGTCAACCATTACAGTATGAATGTCATCCTCGGAGTTTACTCTAAATATATGGTAGACAGGCCAGACTTGTACGACAAATTTCACCAGATGCTTTCAGATGATAATAGGTATTCTTACGTTTGGGAAAAGTTTAACAAAATTTCCAACGATTTTTTACGGATAATTTAAGCCCAAATTTTCAAAGACTTTTTTGTTTTGGAAACTTAAAAAATGCAACCTATTTAGATGTAGAGGCTGCCAACATTATCGACAAATTTACCCAGACAAACATAGCTCTTATTGGCTTCACATAAGTTCCCAAGATTTTGTCATTGCTAGCACGTAAAAACTTATATTATATTGTATTGCTTAGCAACCCCATTTTATTTTTTAAAGATTCACAAATGTTCCATTATTTTTACCCCAAAGAAATTATTAAATAAACGAAGATTTAATTAAATTTAATATTCATAAAACAATGGCTATCGATGGCCAACGAACAATGGAAACACTTGCAGCAACAAATGTTAACTGGCATGACAAACAACGGCCTCATCACATTACTGTGTGAACGAACATACGTATGTTCGCCTGTTTGTATGATTGCAACATGCCTGGACAATTATAAGCGAGCATATATTTATTTAATGTTTATCCATTGGTCAATAATACATTTTTTACTTGCAACTGAAATTGTTTAAACAACCAAAGTAACAATGTCGTAGACATGGTGGAGAGTTTCCAAGAGAGTGAGGGGGTGGGGGAGAGGGGTTGAGGTGGTTCAATTTACGCAAAAAGAGAAATGGATCTATAAAAATAAATTGCAAACATCATAAATCAGCTGCGAACAGTTGTCGTTGTTGACGTTTAATAAACACCATATTTGGTTAGCCATATTGATGTTTTTTAAGCCATTTTTAATTTATGTCAATATATCTCTCTCGTCTCTCGCTCTCTCAGCGATGAACATGACGACGGGGGACAACAACGGCCGTGATGATTTAAAATCAGCATCAACAACAACCAAAGCCACTTGCGTTAAAAAATCGAAATGAATAAAGCCTATCAGACATCTGCCATACTCGCACAAAGAGAGTGAAGTATGAGTTGTGTTATGGAGCGAGCAATTAAGACGGCTGGCTGGCAGGCTCTGGATCCATTCGGATTGGCCTGGCCATGAGTGGAAGTTGGTCAATACCTATATAGTAAACAAGTTGTTAACTGGACTTATCAACAACGCATAAGTGTTGTATGACGAAGACAGCAGCTGCAACGTTGACAGGGAATATATGGTTTAACCCTTACATGGTAAATGAGTAAAATATTCGCTTTGCTTTTAAGTAAAGATGGGTTAGAGGTTACATGAATAATAGCATAAATGCCGAGGAATTGAAATATTTATGTTCAAGAAGACATGAGCAGGAACTACTTTAAAGTTTTCCAAAAAAGGACCCTTGAAGTAGTCTTAAATATTTGAAGGAATATATCGATTGTAGCTCTACAGGAAATTGTATTTAAATCTCTCCGAATATAGATTTGATACGCCTTCAGGAATACCGAGAAGATGTCTCTGACATATCATAGTTTTGCTCATTTTTACTCTGAAGAGAAACATGTTCGAGAGCAGGATTGGTCGAAGATTTGGAGTTTTTTACAGAGTCTCTTCTTCAATTTTTTGTTGCTTGGTGTGGCACCGCTCCCGAGTCATTCCTGTTTGAAAAATTAGAGAATCGCTCAAATTAGTGCAAGAATTTTCTCTAAGAGTAAAATTGAGTGGAAAAAATATTTTGTTTTCTGATTTGTGTGTGTGTAACAGCAAACGGGCTTTGATGTTCGGTAAGAGTAGAATCTGCTCGTTTTTGAACGCGTTTTGCTCCCTCTCCAAAACGAGCAAAGCATGCTCCCCCTTATTCGAGCCAAGCCGAAAAATAAAGTTTTGCTTAAGTGTTTGTTTTCTCTTTCGAGACGAGCTAAATGATCTGAAATTTGCAGTGAAAAGGAAAGCCAGATAGACACTATCACACACTCACCACTATGCGACGCGTTTCGCCGTTGGTTAAGCGGCTCATCAGGCATATTTGATGTGGATGATGGCTTACAAGGGCCGTTCTCTGGAAAGTAGTATATATTTCGAACTTATTGCAAATTAGCATATGCGAATTATACACTAGAAACTCTCCAGGTTCGACTCAAGTTCTATTGGCAGATCTTTTTTTGTTTTTCTTTTCTACTCTTAGGAGTGCTCCCATTCGACTTCGAGCAAGTTTCACCCTTTACTCAAAGTCGAGCGAGTTTCTCGGAGGTCAAAGCAACGGCATCTTCCACATCCAGTTCTAGGTATAGATAGGGATCGGCTCTGGGAGAACAATGTTTTTCTAAAACAAAGATGGCAAGTGTGTCTTCAATGAGAACATTTCTCGCTATACTCACAATTAGAACCATTAAAAAATAGAGATAAAATTAAAAATCCAACTCTCTGCCCAACCCTGCTCTTAATGTGTTTGAAGGAGAAAGAACCTTGTTCAAAATATATGCACACCTTGTGGAATTTCATCCCCATGCATATTCTCCGGTAGAAGAAATCGGCCAAGACTCCGAAGCCCTGGTTAAAATTCAAATCCATAAAATTGTGTTCGAAATCGCTTGTTTTGTGGGAGTGGCTCAAAATAAATTCAATTGAACAAAGACATAAAGTCCTCCCTGTTGGTGTAATCCAAGAGACCCCCCAAGTACCCCTCAAAGGGTTAACATTATGAATTGTTATTAATATGCCACATTCACACATTAAATCGATATTTTTTGGTTGGAAATTTTTTTGGCTACCCGAATATTGGCGGCTGATAAAGGATTTTTTGGTGAGAATTTTATCAACTCGAGAAGTAAAACAAGGACCATATCAAAAATCCAACCAACAGCGGCAGTAAAAACTTAATGCATTTTTCATTAACAGATGGAAAACCGAAAAATAACAACAAAAAGTCTTTCGGTTACATTTTCAGCAAAGGAAGAAAGGAAGGATGAAAGCAAAGAAGAGCCATATCGAAATGAATGCATAAATTGTTTGATGAATGTTATTGGCTGATGGTTGTTGAGCTTTGTTGGAACAAGTGGCATGAAATGGATGGTTGGTTGGTAGGTTGGCTGCTCGCTGGCTGGTTGGCTTTGTTTTCCCAGGGATTATGCAAAATATCAAACGCATTATTTTTAGTTCGTTAACTTTTGGAATACATAATAAATCTTTCTCACTGCTATTCCCCCTCCAAAAATTGGTCCCTCCACCCCTCCATTTCTACATCTACGTAAAGGCGTTAACAAATCAAACAAGTTTAGCATTTCACAATTGTCATGGCTAGGAGGGAGAGGGAGAGCGATCGCTTGGTAGAGGAGTAAAGCCGCATTCACTCACCGCTGATTTGTAATAAAAATTGCATTCGTCAAATGTTTGGTTTGAGGTGGTGTTTGCTGGTCATCACTTGCTGCTCTCCCTCTCTTTTTTCCCCTCCCGTTTATACTTTCTATGAAATCTAGCTTGTTAGCTTTGCTAATTTAACCAACGAATTTTAAATGAATTTTTTTTTGTTCGTGGAGTTACACTTTTCATCGTTGCCATGCCACTCAAATTGCAACAGCAACAACAAGTCTCAAATTTAAATTAAATTTTTTTCTGCACCAAAAAAAAGTGAAGAAAAAGTGGCAAAGAAAATCCCGGGGAAAACAGCCAAAAGACCAACGCAATATTTTTTCTTAGACAGAATAGACGAGGAGCAGCACCAGGAAGGACCAAAAAGGAGAAGTGGAGTGGGGGTGTGTTCGGAGTATAAGTATCACTAATTAAGTAAGCGTAACATCACTCTAATTGCCACTAAAGAAGCGGCCAAAGCTTTTGAACTTTTCTCAAGTTTTTCCATAATTTTTTATCTAAAGAAGAAAGGAAAAACAGCAGCAGCTTTACATTTGCTAAGATTTGCTAAGGCAAAGCTGAAGAAGAAGACACCACTTAATGTTGAACGTTTAAAAATCACAGGGGAGAATGTCGAACAATTAATGTCGAAGATATCTTCAAACACTTGTCAGCAGATTGGCCAGTTATTATTCGCTCGGTGAATGCGCTACAAGGGACTTGTGAGGTATGTTAAGAATTAGTAATTGGTTTGGGGCCAACAGGGTGTCAAATCGCACAATTATAGGAGGCATTTTCAAAAAAAAAAAAAAAAAAAAAAAAAAAAACAATTTTTTAGCCACAAAAATCAAATTCAGAATTTAACCTCAATTCCTTCACCCAATATCTATTATTTATTACTATTTAGTATTTTTCGTACAATTATGGTACACATTTACAAAACCATCTTCATATCTGAATTCATGATACCAGCAGATATTTCAATATCAAATTTGAGGATTGTAACCCTATCCCTTCACCCAATACCCAATTTAGGACCACCTAGTACTTTTCCAACAATTATAGTACACATATCCACCACAAATTTAGTACTTTTCGCACAATTATGGTACAGATTTCTAAAACCTTCACCATATATAAATGCCAGCAGAGATCTCAATCTCACATTTGAATATGCCAGCCCTACCCAAAACCACTTCAATATCTTAACCACAGACACCAACCGTGACATCTTTATCAAATTTCGGGATTCCAGTTCTATTTCTTCATCCAATGCCAAATTTAGTACTATTTAGTACTCTTCGTACAATTACAGTACACATTTTCAAAACCATCTTCATATCTAAATTCCAGATACCGGCAGAGACTTCAATATCGAATTTGAGGGTTCCAGACCTATCCATTCACCCAGTACCCAATTTAGTACCATTTAGTACTTTTCCAAGAATTATAGTAAATATAGCCAAGACAACTTCCATATCATACCCACATACCCCAACAGCGACATCTGTATAAAATTTTAGGATTTTAGCTTTATTCCTTCACCCAATATCAAATTTATTACTATTTAGTACTTTTCGTACAAGTATGGTACACATTTCTAAAACCACCTCCATAGCTAAATTCGAGATACCAGCAGGGAATTCAATACCGAATTCGAGGATTCCAGTCCTATCAATTCTCCCAATACCCAATTTCGTACCTCTTAGTACTTAGTACCACTTAGAACTTTTTCCAACAACTATGGTACACGTATACAAAACCACCTCTATATCATAGCCACAGACATCAACAGTGACATCTGAATCAAATGTCAGGATCTCAGGAACTTACTCGAAATAAATATCTTCGTTTTCAAAGGTACCAGCTTTGTCCATAATTTTGAATGGAGTACTATTTTTCGTACTCTTTACAACAAATGGTGACAATTATGAAAACTTCGACTGCATACTTTTGTGGGCTTCTCTGGAAGGATAATTCCCCTGTACTACAAGCATACGAAGTTCCATCAATGTTCGAAGTTAAGCAAAACAGGAAGATACAATTCAACCATAGATGGCGCTGACGTATAAAGTAACTTTCAGAACAATATATTCCAAAAAAAAAAATTACTTACCTCACACTACTCAACCCTATCTTTAATGTATACCTCCGAAAAACTCACTCGACTTTTGTACAAAGAGTGAATCTGTGAGAGCGCTCCTGGGAGCAGAAAAAAATCGAGCAAAACTCAGTTTTTCGATGTCGCTTGAATATGAGCGAGCATATTTTAGCATAGCTCGTTTTTGTGTGGGAGCAAAAATCTTTCGAAATCGAGCAGATTCTACTCTTGCCGAGTAATCTTTTAGTTTTTCGTTTTTCCCTATTACCAACCCTTTTCCACCCCTCTCACCCTCTTCACCTCCTCTTCCACCGTGAGTAGACTCCTTAAAAAACTTTAACTCTTCGAGCATCCTACTCGCAAGCAGGTTTCGCTGCCGAGGGAAAATGAGCAAACCTGTGCTCTGCTTTAATATTCCATACTTAGTAGTTTAGCCGTTGACGTACTGTCAGTCAATAAGTTTTCGTAGCTGGTACCGATCAATGTAGTCGACTTAAACTTCTTCAAATCTTCCAATTTTTTTCTATTTATAAAAAATTAAGAGAAAAGCTCCCAAAACAAATCCAATTTGAATTTTACCCAAAATGTTTACAATTTCAAATGACCGAAACCGCCTCCTCCCTTCCCAAATGTCATTTGGCAGGACATCATGCGTTTACAAACTTGCTAGTCATTTGCAATTAGGAACGTGGCAACACCTGTGGGTTCTTCTTTCTGCTTTTGATAGATTTTATGCGAATCACCCAGACACCCCAACCACCCACCAACCTAGGGCCGATAAATGGAGGCATTGAAAGGAAACGGAAATTATTTTACGGATCAAACTTCAAAGTGTGAAATTAACACGAAGCTTGTTAATCTACTCAGAAAACGGGAGAAAAAAAAAACGAAAAAATTCCCTTCAATCCTCTGTAAATAGACGCTGAAACAGCGGTGAAAATTAAGAACAAAATATAATTGAAAAATACCAGAAAAAAATGTGAAAAGAAAAAAAAAACAAACTTGAAAACATTTTACGCTTCACAAAAGAAAAGATACTTAGTAGAAGAAAAAAAAAACACCAGAATTGTAACAGATAACACAAAAAAGACAAGGGGACACAAAAGGGTGGTGAGAGGCATAATCCTTAAACTGTTTAAAAAAAGGAATTTTAGTAGCCCTTCTTCCAACCCGCCGTAAAGGGGGTAGTTTTCAAAATTTCTGTGCAGCAATATTTTATAAGGCAAAAGGGAAATTCCTGGCCAGTTGTAACTTATGAATCAATACTACATTTTTCTTCTTTTGCTTCTTTATCGGTTCTTGTCGTTGTTGTTACTTTTGTTGTTGCTGTTGTTGTTGTTCATTCTTATTGAGAAAATTTGCATAAGAAATGTTCAAAATGCAAATATTTTTATTGTCATTGTCGAAAGTATTTGACCAGCGCAAGTAAGCTTTACGCTTTATTCCCAAGTTCTCGCTCGCTCATTCTCAATGAAGTAGCCATGCAGCCAAGCAGCAAAGCGAAAGGGATTCTTCTTGCCTTGCATAAATAATCCGACTACATGAAACCAGACAAACTGGAGCACAATGTTGAGTTTCAAGCTAAGCAGAGGAAAAAATACAATATTATCTTCCACAGCAGAACAATGGGAGATGACAAAAAAGGAGGTAATACTACAGAAGCTTAAGAAAGGTCGCAGCGAATGCAGGGGACCCTCCATACACGATTTTTTTTTTATGGAAAAAAATTAGAGCTAAATAAAAATCTGAAGGTTGACATATTAAAAATGGATTTCAGAGCCAGGTACGAGTTCTGCCGCCGTTGTCTCCAAAAAGTTGACAGTTATAAAGAAGCTGAAGACGTCAGTCGCAATATGCATCTCGACCTCCACAATTTTGTCGTTTAGTGAAAATCTGACGTTTTTTGAAAATCTGTCCTTAAATTGAAAAATATTGTCGCCAGGTTATGGTCCACAATTTTGATAGATTATAGCCACCGTTTTGATATCTTATGGTCCACGATTTTGGCAGATTATAGTCCTCGTTTCTGACCGTTTATAGGCTACTATTCTCCCAAGTTATAGACCATATTATTGACAGGTCATAGTCCAGTTATAGACCACATTAGTGACAGGTCAAGTTACAGCCCACGTTTTTGACAGGTTATAATGGAAGGTTTTGGCAGATTATAGTCCACGAATTTGACAAAATATAGTTCACGTTTTGATAGGTTTTAGTTCACATTTTTGACAGGTTGGGGTAATAGCCCACCCTTATGACAGACTATTGTCCATGCTTTTGACAGTTTCAGGTCACATTTTTGACAGGTTAGAGTCCACATCTTGACAGTTCATGGCCCACGTTATTTACAGTTTTTTGACAGGTTGTGTTTGACTCTTTTGATTGGTTATAGGTTACGGTTTTGATAGGAAAGAGTCCACGATTTTGGTACATTCTAGTCACCAATATTGACTGGTTATAAACCACGGTTTGATAGTTTAGAGGCCACACTTTTGACAGGTTAGAGAAGCATTTTTTCGCAGCCTATACCCCACGTTTTTTGACAGGACATAACTTCAGTGTTTTTTTTAACGATTCTGGTTGATATATTTGACAGGTAATTGCCCATGTATAGCATCAAACATTTACAGGTTATAGTCCCACTTTTGACAGTCCATGGTCCACATTTTTGACAGGTTACAGTTCAACCATTTTGACAGTTTTAAGTCAATATTTTTCGACTATTATAATTTTCGTTACAATTTGACGTTTTAAAGGCACGATTCAATACAAAACTGAGCATCCTACTCACTCGTAATTATAGGTCCCTATCTATACATGGACGTTTCGGAAGTCACAATCCAAGTTATTTTACATTATCTCCACGGAATGACAACCTCGTTCATTCTTCAAAGCACAAACACATACACAAACGAAACAATGCATGTAAACAACAAAGGGAACAGTAGTAGTTATAAATACGAGTGAATGAGATTAGACAATGATAGCTATAGACCTTAGACTCACACATAAAGAGCGAAGTATAGTAGAGATAATACAACAACAAAAAATTGGAAAATGGATCTGAAAAATAGTAACAAACCGGTTTAGGCCTTAGCTGACATTTGCAATTACAGATTTCTGGAGAAAGGGAGATCAAGGGAGTCCCCATAGACGAGGTGTTAGCAGGCTCTAAAGGGGAACTGAAGGTAGTCTCTCTATGGATGATCTGTATTTAGAGATGAGCTGAATGGATTTTTTTCTAGACTAGCTAAAGTCAATATTTTAGTCAACCTCAGGTGACTTGAGAGGACCTTTTTTTTTAAAAGAACTGAAGGGAGTTTTTTTAGATAAACTAAAGAGTGTATTTAGAGATGGGTTGAAGGGGCTCTTTAAAGACGACCTGAAAGGAGTTTTTGTAGCTGAGCTGAGGGGATTTTTTATAGACGATCCGAATTGAGTCTTTGTGGACCAGTTTGCATAACAGCTAAAGGAAGACTCCAAAGAAAAGTTGAAGAAGATTTCCTTCATAGACAAGAAACAATCGGAAAATGAACCGGAAAAATAATGACAAACCGGTTTAGGCTTCAGTTGACATTTGCAATTATATTGTGCACGTAATTGTCCTTTCTTTGGAAAATCGAATAGCCTGCTAATTTCTAAGTGGTAAATTCTCGAACCGAACCGTATCTGAAAGACACTTTCATATCTTGCCTCAAACTCAACATACCCTCCATCATGGTGGCGGCGTAGTGCAATAAACCTTCCCCCCCCACCCATCATACATTTATTTGACTACTCCGAATAAATGGATTTGCACTCAATTCCAGGGCAATGTCGGATTCGGATGAAAGATGTTAGCAAGAAATGGTTTCCAACTGTGGCATTGGCTACTGTCTGAACAACTCCCAGCCAACGAACTTGTACTTAAGTTACAAGCTAACATGTTGGGCACAACAAACAACACCCAAGCTGAGCGGAAAATAGACGTGGCAAACAACATCTTGTCTAAATTGCTGCTGCTGCTGCTACTGCTCCTGCTACAGCTTCTGTGTTGCTCCTCTTCCAAATGGCTGTTGTTTTGAAAAATTATTATCGAACACCTGTATGCGATCATGACCAGCTCCAGTTGAACAATCGATCGACCGACCGATCGATCGCTCCAGCCATCTTCCTGTGGCCAAGCGGCCAACCATAGAAAGCCTACCGTCAGCTATCCAAAGATTTCGTTTTGAAATTTCCAAGAATAATTCAAATGGATTTGCATATAAATAGCTTTTGATGCTCCAAAGACATGGAGGAACAAACAGACACACACACACGCCCAGGACAACTCACACACCAACTGCAACGTATGGACTTGCAATAAATACGACCACCATATATTTTACGGTTAAAGGAATTTCACTGCCCCACATCTCCCGCCCCGGGGTGAAGTTGTCACTTCGGCAAACAATGGGAAAAGCCTAGCCAACCAGTCAGTCAGCCGCAACTCTACTACAGGGAACTACTAGAAAATAACAGAAAGGCAGAGGCAGCCGAAGTGGCCGCACTGACCACAGACAACATGGATGCAGTTTTACATACAATGGGACTACAAAGTGACAGTGGTAACATGTCTAAACACACCAGAAATATTCATCTCCCTTCTCCCCCTTTTTCTTTGAAAGGAGTTACCAAGATTGGTAACTAAGTCGTGTAAGTGTCCGTGTGTGTGTGTGTCTGTGTGATATGTAAAAATTTATTAAGATTTGCTTCCTTGTCCGACCAGAAACATGAGAAAATATTTCCATTTCCATAGTTGGACTCCCTGGCAAATCCCCATTGGTTTCCACAGAACTTTAGTTCGATGTGACAACACCGAGATATGTTCGGTTCTCCTTCATCCCACAAAATGTGAGACATCAAAAAGTGTTGACCATGGGGAATTAATTATTGTAAGTAACAACAACAACAACAACGACGACAATAAGAACAACAAAAGTGTCATGTTTCCTGGGTGGAAATTTTAGGAAAAACAAAAGGGATGGGGTAGGCAAAAAAGGGTATAAATAGGCTCCACTGATAACCTTTAGAAGGTATGAGAGGGGTCTTCTCACAAATGATCTGAAGGGAGATTCTGGCGACTTGATAAAGGAAAAGTTTACAGAGTTCTGTAGAGAGGGTGATCAAGGGGGTCACCATAGGCGAGGTAATAGAATTCTCTACAGGAGAATTGAAGAGAGTCTCTCTATAGACGATATGTATTTAAAGATGAGCTAAAGGGGGTTTTTATTGATGAGCTGAAGGCAGTCTTTTAGGCAACCTCAAGGGTGTCTTTTTAGATGACTTGGAGGGACTTTTTATAGATGAGTCGAAAGGGGTTTTTTTTAGATGAGCTGAAGGGTGTATCCAGAGATGAGCAGAAGGGGGTCTCTAAAACAGCGGTGCTCAAGAAAAAATGTCTCTTTTCAGCCAAACACGGTTTTGAGCACCGCTGCTCTAAAGACAACAAGCGAAAGGGAGGCTCTATATTCGAGCTGAAGGGTGTCTTCTTAGACGAGCTAAAGGGAGTCTCCAAAGAAAAGTTGAAGGGAGCCTCCTTAGACCGATGGGAGTATTCATAGCAGAACTAAGGAAATGATCTCTACAAATAAATAGAGAAGAGAGTCTCTCTATAGGTCTGCATACCAGCTGAAGGCAGTCTCTCTCTCTCTTTGGACGAGCTATAAGCAGTATTTATACTTATCAGCTAGAGGTAGTCTCGACCACTCTCCATAGACCAGCTGAAGGCAGTCTCTTTTTTTATAGATCTGATGACGATGGAATCTCTCTAGTTATGACCCTTGAAGACAGTCTCGATAAACGAGCTGTATGAACTTTAAATCAATGACCTGTAAGTAGTCTCTCCTCTCTCTCTCTCTCTCTCTCTCTCTATCTTTATGATAGGCTGTACGGATAAATGATACGAGAAAGGAGTAAATTAAACACTCTATATACGAGCTGAAGGGAGTTTCTCTTTAGAAAAGCGGAAAAGGCTCAAACCAGTCTCCCTCTCCAAATAATCTGAAGGCGGTCTCTCCCTCTCTCTATAAACCACTGAAGGCAGTCTCGATAAACGAGCTAAGAGAGAATCTCACTATAGACGAAAGGAGAAGGGATCTTCCTATGGTCGAGCGGACAAGGGAGCACCTATAGACAAATTGATAAAGACGTCTCTTCATTAACAAGCTGATGAGAAAGACTCTCCATAGACTAAGGGTGTCCATACGATCAGAGGATATCTCTATAGTACAGACGAACTGAAGGCAGTCTTCTAGAAAACTGATTAGAGAGTGTGTACAGAAGATACAAACGGGAAGTCTCTATAGTCTCTCATTTACCGATTTCTCTTTCGAGTGGCTAATTGGGCTACAAATATTTTGACTTAAAATAAATCTCTTAACAAAAACTTGGCAGCTTAACCTCCAAGACTTAGCTTTTTCCATACCCTGTTTACATTTCAATCGATTTCATCTTCTAAATATAAATCCTCGCAAGTTTTCAGCATAAATGCCGGTCTTAGAAGCCACTTCGAAATATCTCACTTCACATTTAAGGCCTTGTGCTGCTGCCGAAGTAACCCCAAAAATGTTGAAGATTCTTTTCTTGTCCTTTCGACCAAAACCGCATTGTTTTATTAGAAAATTTTGCAACAACCACATCGACGACAATGAGAAGACGATGATAGTTTAATGATATCAGACAGGATAAGGATAGTTTTTGGCAAGGATAATGGCCAGGCTGGCTGGCAGGCGAGAGAGCGAACATTGTTTGCATTTCCTTGGGCATCCTAAGTAAGTTTATTGAGGTCGAACTAATCGAGATGACTTCGATAAATACTTTTCGACCACAAATGATTATAAATTGTTGCAAGGACAACAAGGACATGAGGAAGATAATTTGGCGTTAAATTGCCAAAAACAACAAAGCAGAAATGATAAATAACCCCAAAGTGACACCGCATGACGATATGCAGGCACGGAGGACATGGACACGGCCAAAGGATAAACTAGGATAATATCATGTCAATTAGTAAGTCATTTAGTTAATTTTAAAGGATTTGCAAGGCTGAAGCAAAAGTGGCAAAAACAAAAATAAAAGGACATTTCATACAGTTGGGTGGGAGAGGGAGTCAGAGATAGAGACAGGGAGAGGAGACAATAAATCTGCAAATCCCCATCAATGACATGTGTCGGTGTGTGGCGTTCCGAGTGTTTTGAAAAGTATTCGAACTGTTTAATAAACAAAACATGTGTTGTCCTGGCAAATGCGTTGTTCGTTTCAGAGTTGGAGCGACACCATCATCCAAACTTTGTTAGTGGACATGCTAAAACATGTTTAGTTGTATGAAACGAAAAAAAATGAAAGTAAAACAAAAACTTTTATAATAAAGTGTAAATGAGTGATATGTAAAACTTTGTTGCACTGACGAAATCCGCAAAATATGATGTGTGCCTCTTCTTTGCTGTTTGACACCCTTCGCTCTATTTTCGATAATGTCATCCATCCACGGTGGTGATGTATTTCATCAAAGTTCCGAAAACACACATCTAGACAATGTGACGTTTATTCTCGTTTGCAAAACAAGGATAATGACCTCATGCGGATGTTGCAGAGTGTCACTTAGTTTGGCTGTGGGAAATATGCAACACGAGACTTGGATGAATTACCGTCTGCCTAGTTGACACATGTGTGGACAACGACTACGGCCGTGTTGCACCAATGTCAATGATGTTATTTCCCAACTAACTTTATTAATATATTTTTAATAGATCTTCGGCGCTTGTCACAGTGGGAGGAAATGGTGAAAATATAACTATTGACAAACTTCAATATAGGGGTTGTTTAAAAAGGAAAAGAAAATAGGTATTATGAGGAGCCAGAAGAGGAATATTAATAAACGACTCAGAAGAAGTCCTTTTTGGGAGGCAAAAGGAAATTGCCGAAGGGAGTCCAAACAGGCGAATGATATGGGGAATTTATAGAAATTTAGGAAGAATATATGAGCAAGATAATAATGATGTCTCTATTTATAAAATCCTGAGCATAGTTTTATAGTTTATCATAAAAAGATGTCCTTGTAGATGACAAGAGGTGTTTATATCGCCGTCCCATATTTCAAAAAGACTAGAAAGGCATAATTGAAGGAAGTTTTTGAGACAACCAACTGAAAGTCCTTCTGGCTTTAATACTTGATTTGAAGGAAGGTTCTGCAAAGGGACTGAAAATATCGTATGCTGATAATTTGAAGGGAGTATATAGTGTCTTTGGCTGATTGCAAGAACGGAGCTTTTTTAGGATAACCAAGCAGAGTAATTAAAGAAAGCAGATTTTATGGACAAACAGAAGAAGGGTTTAAGAGTTTGAGAGGGGAGACTTGAAAGCGACCAAAAGGATACCGGAGAAAAGATTATACATATCTATAGATTATAAAGAAAATGACCAGAAGGCAGTGTTTATAATGAATCAAAAGGAAACAGAATGGAAGACTGTAAACGTACAGAACGGGTCTCTAATAGACAGCCATATGAGAGTCCTTACAGTAGATGAGAGATGTACTGAAGGGAGTCTTTAGAGGTGAATTGAGGAGGACATTTTTCCTATCATAGGGAAAGGAGAACTAAATGAAGGGTTTTAAGATGAGCTGCAGGAGGCCTTTAAAGATTGATCTGAAAGGAGCATTCATACTTGAGTCAAAGTCTCTATAAATGTCAAGAAAGAGTCTCGACGTAGGTGAGCTAAAGGGAGTCTCATTGTCGGACTGAAAAGAGAATACCTACGGCAAATGGTAGTTTCGCCACAGCCGAGATAAATGAAGACCCTAGACGCGCTGAGGAGAGAGTCTGTATAGACGAACTGAACGAGGCAGTCTATATCCACACGAGCTGAATAAGAGATTTTCTCTATAGACGAGCTGAAAAGTGAGTCTCTCAAGAGACGAGCTGTAAACGGGGACTCCCTAGAGACGAGCTGAACAAGGGGGTCTCTCTAGAGACGGTCATAAAAAGGGGTCTTTCTGGAGACGAGCTGAACAAGGGAGCCTCTCAACAGACGAGCTGAAAAGCGAATCTCTTTAGAGACGTACTGAAAAGGGAGTCTCTCTAGAGACGAACTGAAAAGAAAGTCTCTCTAGAGACGAGTTGAAATGAAAGTTTGTCAGGAGATGAGCTGAAGAGGGGTATCTCGAGACGAGCTGAAGGAAGCCTCCATAAACAAACTGAGTCTCTACAGTTGAATTTAATAGAATCTCTGCAGACGAGCTGAAGAGAGTCTCTAGAGAGAAATTAAAGAGAATATCTATATAGGAGCTGAGAAAGCAGTTTCTATACACAAGATGAGAATAAAAAAAAAACATTTTCGGTGAATAAATTACTTAGGGCCAGAAAATGATTAGATTAGCGGTCGGCTCGAAGGTAATGAATGGTACGTCTTGATATAGGCTTGAAAATATTCGGATTGCTGTCGGATCAGAAATGATCTAGAGGGCTGCTCTCGGTTCGAAGTATTAGACAGCTTGGAGACAATTGGACTGCTCGAAATTATTCTAGTTCATGTCTCCTACAATGCAGTACTTATAGAATTTTTAGATAATACTTTTAACTAATTTTTTTTAAAAGAAAAGTCCTACTCTTAGACATTTTTCATGAATTATATATCAAATTCGGAATTCTAAAAGTCCATCATTTTTTTTAAATCCCCGATTATGGATACGAACGTTTTGGAATAAAATCTAACAAATTTTCCTTAAAAATGTTGAATGGTTCCCTATGTATTTCTTTCAGGACTATGGTAACATTTATAATCTGATCAAAAAAAGAGACATTCCGCCCATATTCCCCCACTGTGTAAAATAGAACATTTGTGACAACCTCAAAAACGAAGTGGTCTTTCCTCTTCCCCACTGTTCGAACAATGAGTTAGTGAGTGAATGACCACTACATCATTGGCATATCACCGCACAGAAGGAGTGACCTAATGTCTTGTTGACAGATTATCATCTTTATTATCAGTTAAAGGACAATGGATGATTAACATTATGGCGGGGGTGATGGTGTGTGTGTTTAGAAGATGCGATGCATGTGTGTTTTCTAGGGACAATCATGTTGGGCATCGTTAAAATCACTCTCACACACACACACACACACATCCTATACTAATTGTGTGCAAACGTTTTGACCAACAATAGAACAAAGAAGATTCATTATTAAAATTCTCTTCGCCTACTAGGACGGGGGATGCTTGTGAAATTGGCCATGGCATGTCAATTGATGATGAAGCATCACAAGTTTTGCTGGAAAGTTATTCTTCAGGCGTGCATGCAAGTCACAATGACGTAGTGATGACTGACCAAAGGATGGCGTGACAAAATACAGAAAAACAAACACAGCAAACACACACTAAGAGATGATAGTGTGACACGGCGGAGGATGAGCCAAGTGTGACCAAAGTCAAAATCACAAATATTATGCATGACAAGATAAGCCATTTAAGTCCAACAACAGAGTTTTTAGTTTTGGCGAAGATGACACCGTGACCCAACCAACCAGCTACTCAACACACAACATTACAACAGACTTCGTGGGTTAGCTAGGGGTTGTTTTTGTTTCATCTTAACCTCAACTCTCACCTCGTGGTGTTTTAGTCTAAAAAAAAATGTGTGTAAATCCCGTTAAAATTACATTTCGTGTAACTTGTCATACCAACTTGTCCTGTCATATGTTGTAAAACACAATCGACCGACCAACCCGCCCGCCACCACCACCAAATCAAAATCAAGGAAGTCCAAACCAAAAATCCATTTCAATGAAATTGTTTTGCAGTCCTTCCTTCCAATGCCACCGCGGCTAAAAACAAAGAAACAAATCATCGACTGCTCATTCTTCATTGCCAAGTGCTTGTTTGTGTGGCCGTGTGTTCAATTCACTTCGCCGACTGCCTGGCTGTTCGGTTTCGATGAATTGCGGTTTTCCGAATTTATTTTTGTGGCAGTAATTTCCTCTTTGTTATTCGCTTACTTTCATTGCTTTCATAGTTTAACGGTAATTCATTTTATTTTGGCTCGGTTTATTGTCCTTTTTTGTTTGTGTGTGTGTTTCGTATCGGTTTCGGTTTGTTTTCCATTTGTTGTGGATTATGTGGGTATTTGTTGTAGCCGTATTTTTTGTTGTCTTTTTTAGCAAATTTTTGTTGTCGCCATTGTTTGGCAATTATTCATAAATTGGCATAAAAGCCCAAATAATACCCAAGGATCAAGGGGGCATTTTTTTCTCATCCGGAGGAGTGGCCGTGGTGTTAATTTAACACATGATGCTGTTATCCCGAACTACACTTGTTCTACAAGGGCATTACAAGTGTTTTGGGTGGTAGTCTTTCGGTGTTCCTCATCAAGTTGCTTTTTTACGGAATTGCCATAAATTTTATGTGGAAAAAGGAGGAAAGTTCGGGCCATATTTTTGAAAAATGGTGGTGAGTTTGTGGTTGTTTGTCTGAATATCATTTATTTTTATTATTTTTTTTGGATACTTGTAATTATGAGAAGCTATAAACTACAATATTTCAAAGGTTCTCAAACTAAAGAAAAATAAAATTCGAAAATATCAGTAGTTCTTCTCGAATCCGTTATTCAAAAATTAAAAAAATACATAAATTTTAAATACTCTTTACTAAATTCACTGTGGCATTGCCCTACCGAATACTGACAATTCACGACTTTCTACATTACAAACTCATAACATAGCTATGTAATAATACAACAATACAGTCGCTGTTTCCAGCTATTCAACAGGGATTCTAAGGTTCTTTAGAAAAAGAAGCCAATGCTTCCGTGGAATAAAACTTCAAAGATTCTGGCAAAAAAAGAGGCAAAACTCCTGTCGGAAATAGTAGAAATACTAAGAACAAAACGGAAAAACTAAACCTTTTTTTCGGAACTACAATCCGAAGGTACGAAAACAACATGTCAGAGTCTTTTGAGTTCATATGAAATGGATTTTTTCTTAAGAATATCTATACTTGGATAGATATATATCTGATATATCAAGAACTTGTTGAATATAATTCCCTAAAGTCTTTCATCAAGGATTACTCCATTCCAGAGCAGCAGTCGTTGGTTTCGACTTTGAATATTTTGAGGACTACGAGGAATTTTTTTGTAGATTGCTTAGAATTTATAAAAAGGACTTTGAAAGTTAGAGTTATGGATTTTGAAGGTTTTAGAGTTATCTAAGATATAATTGAGTTCTTAAGAAAGGGGTCTTAAGGACCTTCTGGAGGTGGATAGTGGATTATATTCCATATGGCTGGAGAGAGTATATATCATATGATACGTCGAAAACTGCCTCATCGAAATAAGGGTTTAGGCCCTGGATCTAATTCGTTTCAGGACATTTGGAGACGATGTAGGGTTTTCCGTCCTTCCACTATCCGTCCATAGGTCTGTTTGGCTGGTGCATATGATAAATCTCGAAGGGAAGGATCCCCAGAAGAGGTCAATATTTTCATTTAGAACAAGAAAACGCTATCCAATTTTGGACAAACTTTGAAAATATTAATATTATTATTTGTGCGAGGTCAGGTGCGAAAAAGGATAATATCGGTCCACTACATCAAGTACCTTCCCTACAAAGGCTCAGAATTTTGAATAATCATAACTCCCATAAAATGCGAAAAAAGCATCAAATTCTCTTTAAATTTCACACATCCCAATATTTTTATTAACATAAGACCTGGGGATAAGATGGGATATATACTCGTAGACTCAAACCTTCTAATACCTTCCCAAATCAATCAAAATTTCTAAGCTCACAAAACGCGAAATGAGCATTCGATTCCTTGCAAACCTTTGCACATTCTAATATTTCTACCAACACAAGATCTGTTGTGAAGATGGTAGATATCAGCCCACTTCGACTGGTACCTCCGCCACATAGAGGTTAAGATTTTTAGAAACTAAAACGATCATAAAATGCGAAATAAGCATCCAATTCCATTGAAACGCAGCACATCCCAATATTTCTCTCAACATATGATCTGTTGTGAAGATGGTTGATATCGGTCAACTCCTTTTGGTTAATTCCCTATAACGGGCCAGGATTTTGAATAATTATAACTCGTATTAAAACCCAAAATAAGCATCCGATCTCTTTCAAATTCGGCACATCCCAACATCTCTATCAACATAAGACCACGTGTGAATATGAAATATATCGGACCCCTTTTTTGGGTACAACCCTCACGACGGATCACAATTTTTAATATTTTTAACTTATATAAGCATCCGATTCTCTTCAAATGTCACATATACCAACATTTTTATTAAACCAAGATCTGATATGAAGATGGGACATATCGATTCTCCCATTGTGGTACTCCCTCCACATAGAAGTTTAAATTTTAAATAACCAAAATTCTCAAAATTGGTTAATAAACATCCGATTTTCTTCAAATTTCACACATTTCCATATTTTTATTAACATAAGGTCTGATATGAAGATGGGATAGATCGGCGCACTCCTTCAAATACCTTCTCTACAAAGGGTCAAAATTTTGGAATAACTATAACTCTTATAAAATTAAATATGTGAAATATGAGTTCGACTAACTTCCAATTTCGATCATAGCTATATTTCTAATAATAAGAGTCACAATTTTCAATATTTTAATATATTTATGGACAGCTATACACAGATGACTCTTTGCTACAAAAATTGGGAAAAATGTGTTAAAAAGTTTTAAATACCTTAGGGAGGACTTTCATCAGGTCTTATCTAATTTTTCAAATTTAGTTATTGGCAGCTAATGAGTGGAAGACTGCAATAAAAGTGGATGCTAATTTTTACTATAGTTTTCCTTGTTTATAAATCTCCCCTTCTCTTCAATGTGAAAATATCAGAAATATTCGCTCAAAACTTTCGACAAACTTTTAAATCACATTTATTGTGGTCAAATTTATTTATGGCTTCCATATGCTATGATGTTTGATGTATGTCACCAAATTCACTACAAACTTTATTATTTTAAATTGCAGAAACAACAACAACAGTATCCACAACTGAAAACTTATTTTATAAAATATTTAAAAGTTATTGCCTCTGTTCGCCACCAATTAATCAGGCCAACAGCGTTTGAAACAACATATTGTTTTTAATCGCCCCTTACCCCTTTTATTTGCCACCGAACCACAAACATACTGGCGAACTTTGCTGTCATCCCACCGTGGCAAATTGAAAACTAGTTCTCGTCATTACAACGGGGCCATATTTGTTCGGAACATTTGTTGCACGATTAATGGGCCATTTTGAAATTGTGAATAATCACATTTTAATTAGCTTTCAAATGTAAACGTCTACATAAAATTGCGGAGCGGTAATGAGAGGTAGAAAGTAGGTGGGTGGATGGTTGATATTAAGTAGGAAATAAATTGTGAGGTTATGTTGCAACATTTGCTGGCAGGATTATGTTCGTATGTCCATACGAATGTGTGGAGCTAAGGTAATTATGGGAAGCTGGGGTGGGAAGGTAATATTCAATTGGGGAATATTTAGAGATTCTACATAAGGATTTCAAAATTATGTATTGTGATACAAAAATAGAAATATTGGAAATGTTTTTCAGATATGAAAGTAGTATTTCGATATTTGGAATATTAGAAAATCATTTTTTCTAAATGAGAAATATGTATTTTTAGGGGTTTAGAATAAAGTCTTCACGGCTTGGAAACATCATCGTCGCTGTAAAATCCCGCTGTTAAATTCCATTTTTAAAAATTAATCCACAACTTCATACAAAGTCTCTATAGCTATTAAAAAAAATAGAAAACATCTCAATAATTGTTCGAATCATAAAATTGCAACAATTTATTTAACCCCTCCTTCCTTCCTGTCAGATCATAAGTTTGTAAAAAGAAAATATAAATGTTATTGTTTTCGATTTGCCGCATACTTTAACAAACAGTTAAGGATTCTTTTTTTAATTAAAAGGGTTAACAATACAAAACGGTGGACAGACAGGCAGACATAGAGACCGACAGACAGACAAATGGCCAATAAACATTTACCACACTCGGTTAAATTGAAAGTGTAAAATTCCCTTTGGATGTGTTTACAACAATTTGACACGCAGGATGCTGACAAACATTCAACCAAAACCCAAAACCGGAAGGATGTCAATGCCACTAACACTGCCGCACGCTACTGGCAACAGACACACAGACAGACTGGCATAAAAACCGTTACAGTACTTAAAATGCTAACATTTTAATGATGGTAATTAAGTGATATCATTCGAAATTAGGTTAAATTACACTACAGCCAAAACACCACATTCTGGTACGTGAGAGATCAGGCCGAAAGAGGAAGAGGAAGAACTCATTTTGGATAAACGAAAGGGGTTCCAATATCCCTCCCCCCCACCACGTGCCATATGCTTGGCATTTTGAACTCTGACAATTGGCTTTTGTAAATATCACATAAATATTTGCTGTTAAGGCATCACAAACACTTTGAGGAAGAGATACCCACAATGGGGAGTTTCACATCTCCCCACACAAATTCCATAGATCGACCTACCCTCCATCCCCCCAAACATTCTTTGCCATGTCGTACAAATCACACTAAATTTCATACTAAACGGAATTGTAGCTGTTTATGGCTGAACATTTATGTTGAAATTAAAACATTTTATAGCTGTCTAACAATCCGTACGCTCTCCTCTCCCTCTCTCTCTCTCTTTCGCACACTCACATTGTGTGTTTAGGGAGATTCCACAACATCAATGCCGATGATTATAAATTTTCAGCGCGTTATGCAGAGTGAAAGACAAAATCAATTTGTCGGTTGTTTGAATAGGCCATCATCGAATATGACAGGGCACAATGGGTTGGGAGGGGGGAATTTTTAATATTTTTTGAAAAATGAAAATTCAAGAGAAAACCTACTAGAAGACCTCAGGATTAACATACATGGAGTCAGAGATTTTTTCCCTAAAAGCTTATCATTGCTATGTAGATGGTTTATGAGCTCATCTACTCCCCAGTAGATGGCTTTTGAGCTAATCTACTCTACAGTACATGATTTCGGAGCTCATCTACTCTACAGTACATGATTTCGGAGCTCATCTACTCTACAGTAAATGACCTCGGAGGAGCTCATCTACTCTACAGTAAATGACCTCGGAGGAGTTCATATACACTACAGTAAATGACCTCGGAGCCAATCTACTCCACGGTAGGCCATCTATTAGACAATAGATGGCCTCTGAGCTACTCATTTCCACAGTAGATTACCTATATACCCATCCACTCTACAGTAGATGGTCTCTGAGCTTATCTACCCCACAATAGATGGCCTCTGTGCTCATCTACTCCACAGTAGATGGCCTCTGTGCTCATCTACTCCACAGTAGATGGCCTCTGAGCTCATCTACTCCACAATAGATGGCCTCTGAGCTCATATATTCCACAGTAAATGGCCTATAAACCCATTTATTCAGTAGATGGCCTCTGACCTCTTCTACCCCACAGTAGGTGGCATCTGAGCTCATCTACTCCACAGTAGATGGCATCTGAGCTCATCTACCCCACAACATATGACCTCTGAGCTCATCTACTCCACAATAGATGGCATCTGAGCTCATCTACTCCACAGAAGATGGCCTCTGAGCCCATCTACTTCACGGTAGATGGCCTCTGAACTCACCTACTGCACAGTAGATGTCAGAAGCCATCTCTACTTCACAGTAAATTACCTCTGAGCTCATCTACTCCACAGTGGATGGCCACTGAGCTCATCGACGCTACAGTAGATAGCCCCTGAGTCTATCTACTCTACCGTAGATGACCTTTGAGTCCATCTAATTTACCGGAGATGACCTCTGAGCTCATTTACTCTACGGTAGATGACATCTAACCCCATCTACTTTACGATAAATGACCTCTGTGTTCTTCTGCGATATATCAAAATGTATCAAACCCATTGTGCCGTCACCTCTTTTCGCCACTCCACCAAAGTGAAGTAAGTGTTCCCTTCAAACACATTCACGTATGTATGTGTGCTCTCACGCATGTTTCACTTTACGTTTGAAGACACGAGGTAAAAATATTGGATTATAAAGGGGTTAAGCTGTATGCCATTCATTCCTTTCCTTTCCCTCTCCCGCCCGCCCGCCTGCACCCATACCTGCCTTGTAACGCACTCGGTGTGCTGCGCTTGGATGCTTGGTTGTCTGACTGAGTGGCTGGCTGCCTGACTGCCTGGCATCTTAATCTTTCTTCTGCTGACTTGCTGAGATATTGGCTGATGTGTGTTTTGAAAAGTGGAGATGTTGTTATTCTAACATTTGAACATTTGGGGTTAAGCAGAGCGTGTGTGTGGCACGATACTGTTTATACCTATCAAATCTTGGCATTTTATGCCTCGAGAGGGGTTGTGGGAGGCATTTGTTTATTATTGTGGATTTTTGAGGCGGAAGGACAACAAGGTGTTGCCATATGTTGCCAGCCACTTAGTTTCGATTTCATTTAAACCGTAATGATGTTTATAATGACTGTGATATATTTTTATGATTGCCTGCCTGCCTGCCTGCCTGTTGGCCTGTCGGTCTGACTGCATGTTGGCATATTGGCGGTAGCAACACAAAGAAGTATCCATTTGTAGCCCATTCCATGTTCCGATGTTTATAAATGCTGCTGTGTGTCAAAAATAAAGCAATCAATGGAACACCAAAGCGTAGTAAACTCTTGATTAAAATCGCATCCCGACCCATACTCACTGACTGACTGACCACCGCCACCATCAGCGTCAATGAGAAGTCAAATTGGCAGTAGTGTGGATGTTTTTGTTGTTGCTGTTGTCATCATCATCATCAGCCTCATTTGCGATGATGATTCTGTGAAAAAAGAAACGAAACGCCAAGCAAATGTGCAGCACCGTCAAATGTTTATAAACCGTAAAACGTTGATTTCAACTCTCGGCTAATTGGATTGTTGGCATTTTGAGATGAGAGGGAGAGAGAGAGGGCCATATTAGGCTGACTGACAATTATTGTCGGAAAGTCATCATCATCGTCGTCGTCATGGAAATGCAAAAATGTTCCATATGGCGTCTATTGTTATGACGTAAAATTTAGCTGTTACTAATGTTCTGCGCACTTGAACTCTGTATGTTCTGGTTATTATTGTTATTGTTCAAGTAATTTTTTGTGACAATGGTTTCAAGATGGTAGGTGGAAGAGCTATTCTTTAAATTATAGGATTTACTTTATTACCAATTTTAAACAAGACTGTATTTACAGGTTGAGATGAAGAAACTGCAACAAATTTCAGACTGCTGTCATTTCTAAGCCACTCGTCCGACAGCTGTTAAAATTATTCCAGTGACAACTCATTACATTGTTTACAAGCGGACCAAAGGAATTTGGAAAGAATTTTTCAGAAAAAAATTTATTCGTGATGGAATTGAAGCGTGATAGTGTGATTTCTTCATATTTCGCTGGGAAACCCCCAACCAAGTGGCTATCCTTAGAGCACTCCAGAATTTAAATGTGAATAAATTTTTTGTGTCTCGTACCTTCGCTCGTTACCGTGATACTGGTAGTGTAGCCCGACATCAAGGTAGTGGACGGAAGAAAACAGCAACATCAGCAGAAATGGTACGAAAAGTAAAGAAGTGATTTTATCGAAACCCGCCTCACAGTGGCCGAAAAATGGCTCGTGCGCTGAACATATCGCTATATTCCATTCCGCAAATATTCAAAGATGAGTTCGGGGTAAAGCCATTGAAATTCCAAAAAGTGCAAGAACTTACACCGCAACAGAAAGAAAATAGACTCAAAAGAGGTAATGAGTTGCTTCGCTTGGCCGAAAGTGGTGAACTGCCGAATTTGGTCTTCTCCGATTAGAAAACATTCGTTGTACAGCAGTTTGTAAACAAACAAAATGATCGTGTTTTCTTGCCAAAGAGGTCAGCTGAAAATGTTCACCTTCAGTTAGCCACCAGAACTCAAGCGCCGGCCATGGTGATGGTGTGGGCCGCCATAACAGCCGATAGTCGCTCTCCGCTCGTATTAATCGACCGTTGCATCATAATAAATGCCGAATATTATCGCGAAAATATTCTGAAGGGAGTATTAAAGCCTTGGACACGCCAACATTTTGGCCGCAGACCTTGGATATTCCAACAGGCCTCTGCACCATCGCACTCAGCACGTGCCACCCAAGAATGGTTACAAAATGAGGTTCCTCGCTTCATTTCCCGTGCATAATGGCCACCAAAATCTCCGGATACCAATCCGTTGGACTATTGTGTATGGAGTATTTTGGAAAGCAAGGTTGGCGCTAAAAAATACCAAAGTGTCGATCACCTCAGGCAAGCGCTTCGCCGGGAATGGGCCAAAATACCGCAGAGCAATATTTGGGCAGCGTGTGACCGTTTTATTGGCCGTTTGAAGGTCATAATTCGTGCCAAAGGTGATCAATTCGAAGAAATCTAAAATTATTCTAAAATGTAATGCTATTTCCGAGGATTTTATTCAATGAAATTAAAAAAAAAAATAAAACTATGGCGTTTTACTTTTTTGCAGTTTTTTTTACTTATTTGGTTAATTGCTTGGCTTAAGGTCATTAAAAAACTATGTTTTTATTTTTGAATTTTTCCTTTTTTATTCATCCAATATTTCGATTTCCTCCGGAAATCATCTTCAGTTTTTTATCTCAACCTGTAAAGTAGCCATAATTGCTTTCTTCTCCTATTTTCAATTTTTTTTTATTTAACAACATTCCTTACAACTTGTCCTTATTCCATGCTTCTTTCCATGTCAACAATAATTTCATTTCACTAAATTATTTATTATCTGTTGATGTTGATGATGCTGCTAATATTGGTATTTGTGGCCTTATCACTCTCATAAGAAAGAATTATCTGACTGCTACTTTCAGTTTTGACCAAAATGAAATAACCACTCTATAAATTATTTTTATTTTTTTTCTCGTGATTTCTTATAAACCTTAGTGCTACTGCTGCCTCGGCTTCTGATGATGATGAGTGTGTTCGTTCTTTACTGTCCGACAGTTTGTTATTTATCAAAAAATATATATGTGTGTATACACATATATATAAAAAACGAACAGCTTTGTGAAAATATTTTCTCTTTTTGTTAAGTGGCCAACACCCACTCACCATCGAATAGATGACTGAGTAACCTCATATGGTCGAGAGTCAAGTATTTTTTTTTTGTTATATATATGAACACACAGAAGAGTGCCTACTTAAATATTTTTCCAAGAAATACAATAGGGATTTCAGTGGAAGAAACTATCAGTCTTACATTTTGCAAAGTAGATTATGTATAATCAGAGAAGTTTTATATGTTTGGAGTAACTGAATATCACCATTTCGTAAATACGTTTTTATCCAATCTTAAGTAGAAGTTTTGACGGAGTGAGTTTCTTTAATACGAGTAGGATGAGTAGATCATTAATTTAATTTCCAGCGCCATTCGATTTCATTCTTTTTTCTCCAAGACGCACATTTTCATTTTTATTCGTTCACTTTTTATGTCTTCCCGGAAGAAACCAGTTCCCAGGAACTATTCACTTAAAGGGACAACAGAACTATAATTTATGTAACGCGAACAGATTCGATACATTCGTGGATCCTGATTTGGTTAAATTTTAGTGGCCTTTTGGGGTAAACAAATATTTCAATTATGAAATTATTGCTCTGTTCCAGAACCTGCAAGAATCTACTAGTTTTACAATATTTTTCGATATCATAAAGAGAAAATCGGTTATTGTTGTAAAAAGTTTTGACAAAAAATTGTAGCTCTTGAACAGAACATATATTTTGAAAATTCAATCACAAATTCCATAAAGAATCAGTCAAATTTAAGTTACACCATTGACGGAGTAGAAAAAAGAAAACTGGCAGAAGTCACAAATTTTAGCGGATATAATGGACGGATAGTAATGCGTTGGAAAGGAATCTAGTTTCGTTAGTTCCATTCACTGAATAGCCAGTTTGAACTAGTTTTTTTTTTTTGTCACGACTCAATTGAGAATTTTTAATGCCATCAACTATAAGTGGACGCTAAAAAATATTATTTTCTAAATAACTATCTCAAATTATTGGGCGCCACATGCAAACAAATGACAAATATTGGACGGTAGCCATCTTTTGGTATGTAATAGAAAATCGGCTTAGTAAAAAGACTAATGCTGGAAATACATAAAGAGCATATTTGGCTGGCTTCTTCGTAAATGAACCAAGGAGTTTTAGGTTGACTTAGTTCGATTTTGGCCCCAGGCTCCTTTGTTCATTCCCGAAGAAGCCAGCCGATGACTTAAGCCAGCTATATAAGCGCTTTATGTATTCCCACCTTAAAGTCCACATCAATGTAAAGCTGTGAAAAAACAATCCGAATTCCCATTTAATTAACAGGGCCATTAATAGCGTCATGAAATATCAAGAGCTTCAATGATAACAGAAAAAACTTGTTTGATTGTCATAGGATAGGAGCGTCTGAAGGGCTCTCAGTCGATCCATCTACCAATCAATTAGACCTTCAAACCACGGATTATTCAATTCATTTGGCGATCAAGAGTGCTGACAATGCACAAAAAAACATAGTATTCAAAAAGTGCTGCCAATGTTCGCATTTTTGCATTTTATGAACAGTGTTCTTAAAATTTGACATTAATTTCTTAAAAGGGAAAACAAGAGAGAGAGAGAGCTAAAAAAATTGGAGATAAGAATCACATTTGGTGATTTTGTCGGTTGTTGAGTAAGATTTTTAAATTTAAAATGGAAATTTCCAAATTACCAAAAGTGTATTAATTGAAAGTCAAGATAGGTATCCTAGAGAAGGTCATCGTCTCCAAAAAACGTACGTTAGCGACTCTGGCTATATGCGTATTCTCTTTTCATCAGCGATTTTTGATATTGAATTCTCAGATACGCTCATGTAATCACTCTCAGGCTGGAAATACATAAAGCGCATATTTGGCTGGCTTAAGTCATCGGCTGGCTTCTTCGTAGATGAACAAAGGAGTTTTAGGTTGACCTAGTTCGATTTTGGCCCTAGGCTCCTTTGTTCTTTTCCGAAGAAGCCAGCCAAATAAGCGCTTTATGTATTCCCAGCTTCAATGTACATAGCTAAATTGAGAGTGAAAATTCAACATCAAAAATCGCCGATGAAAAGAGAATACGCATATAACCACAGCCGCTAACGTACGTTTTTGGGCATTTTTACCATAGACAAATAATGGTATAGACTAAAATGTTTTAAAATTTACCCCTTCCGGCAGATGTCACTATGGTTGATCTTGGTCCAGTAAAGTCAATCAGGGATAGTGAAGTTACACGACTTCGAAAACAATTTATTCATTTTTCTGCTATTTAAGTTCTATATTTTTATATTTCACGACATATTTGGATAACTTAAAATAAACAAAGTCGATGTTTCGTTTTTAATTAATAAATAATAATGAATCATAAAAATATTTAATATTTTGTATTTTGAGAGAATTGAGTGAGTCTACTGAACCTCTCTCACAGCATGAGCGACATCTATTGAAGCACTTTTTTCAGAGATAACAGATGAGACAACTTTTTAGTCTATACCTTTATTTGTCTATGGTTTTACACATCAATGCTCTAGAATAACTCAGAAAGCTGTTGAATGGTGAGAAAAAGGAGACTGCAGCAGACAGGTAAACCGTAGTCGAAAATGGGAGGATGATATAAAATGAGCGTGCGATGAATAATGGTTCCTAAAAGGGTAAAACAGAATCAAATGTATTGGTTCATCGAAATATGACATTTTCAAAGCAAGAGAATGAGACAAAGCCCTGACTTCAACTTTAAGGGCTTCCAACCAACACTTATACATTTCAATATTTCCATCCAAGTTCTCATAAGGGTGATATTTTCCGAAATAAGAATTTTCAAAAAAATCGAACTTCCCTATTTCCATTTCTCATATTTATAAATCGAAATCCCTGCATACGCATGTTTACGCCCAACATATTTAACCGGAAAAGAACTGAAACGAAATAACCGAATATCTATTTTATAAAATAGACAAAGAAATAAGAATTTAATTTTGTGGCGAACAACAGCAGCAACAGTAAGTATAGAAAAATATGTATGTAGGTATATAATACACATTCTTTTCAAGTAGTTGTTGGAAAGTATTGTTGTACAGCAACAACAACTATGTATTTTGTTAACCAAAAAGTTTATAAATAAAGCAAATCTAGTGAAATGCCATGATGTTGCCTTCAAAGTTCAGTTCAGTCAGTCAGTTGAGGGCAAACGCAGCCAGCCAGCCAGTTCGCCCAGCAAGTCCAGTGTAGTGTAGTTGTAGAGTCAGTCATCATGTAGATATATATGACGGACTGGCTGGTAAATATAGTCTCTCACCTCCCCACCCAGTAGTTTTTCCTGGGCCTTTCCCTTAGATAATGGGGAGATACTGTTATTTACCTTTTTACTTATGTACTACAGAGAAGTAAATAAACTCTCCCTCCCCCGCTCTCATGTTCCCCTCCTATGTATGAGAGGTCCACAAAACATTGTTAGAAAGGGCGTAACTTGAAAATGATGATGATTGTGACTTTGTATAAGGAAATTATGCTCCTAGTCTCGGCTCTTAGGTGGCTACTGCTGCAATACAACAAAGCCTAAACATGCGCAGTGGCTAGATGGGTGTATTGGCCAGGCACCTCCCACCCAACTCCCGCCCTTCCTTTCTGTACACTTTCCGATAAAGAAGCAACAATAAATACTGATGCTGTTGTTGTTGTTTGTTTTTTTGTGTGTGTGTGTTACCTCGCCAAAGACCGAAAAAAAGAAACAAAGTGAAGTGAAAATCTCACTTCAATTTCGCAAAAATCCGAAACATTATAAATCTTTTTGAGAATGTCGACTTCTAATGAGCAAAAACTTTGTCAAGGAATGTTGTTGTACATTGTTGTAAAATTTACTAACAAACCAATTAAATGGCCAAAGAAGACTCGGCCAGAAACCCGGCCCAAAGCAACTGTTCCGCCGCTGTCGCTGCTGCCAGTGCCTCTGCAGCTGGTACTTGGAAAGCCGTTGTAATGACGACGACGATGAGACTTTATTCACTACACTTCCAGAAGTTCGATGTGATTTAAGTTTGGTTATACTTTTTCAATTTTTGTTGTTGTTGTTGTTGTTGCTTGCTGCCTTCACTTTTCAAGATGGCCATCATTTATGGCGTCTTGACAAGTTACAACTCTTTTTTGTTGTTTTCGTAGTTATGGACACCAACCATTTCTTTTACATTTCGAAATGGCTGGCTGGTTGGTTATTTCTTTGTGTGTGTGTTGCTTTGCAACTATATCTGTGAGTGTATGTGTGTGTGTGTGGAATGGAGGAATAATGCTTTATTTACTTTTGAGACATGGACTTGTTAACAAACTAACTCTGCGCCAGTAAACCAAATGGGTATGGGCCAGAAAAACAACTCCTTCTCCAACAAAAATCATAAACAACAAAAACAACAGCAAGAAGAAGAAGAAGAAGCATGTTCAACTACAACTTAACCTGATGTAGGAGAACCAAAGATAAATGTTGCTCATTATCGTCTGATGACCAAATAGGAAAAGTGCCAGCAGCTATATTTCCACAACACATCATCTGTATATGGCCATACATGTGTGGTGTGGTGTATCGGGCCAGCTATGTCTTGATTAACTGCCATTCGAAATGCTGGTCAATTTGAGAATCGGTCGGTTGTTTGTGCCACAACATTAAATGGAGTCCAAATGGGATAATTGAAAATGCTCAAGAAATCGCTTTTAATTGGCAAAAGTAAATTAAATGGTTTTCAACATCCTGTTGGTAGTTTTGAAGGGGAGGTAAATGGAGTATATTTCCAGGAGGGGGATAGTACTGTACAAGTTCCATTTTGCCAAGAGATGGAAGGCTATACAACTAATATTTAGATATACAAGATAATCTACGCTCTGAGACGTCTCAAATTGAGGTCAATCACTCGATGTTAAGGAAACTTATTAGTTTAGATTTTTTAAAGGTATAGTTCTGCCAAAATGATTTTAAGATCGATTAATTGATTTTTTAGTGGGTATCGCCCTAAGAAATTGAAAAGTCGTACAAGAGTCTAAGATTGCAAAATCGAAAACTAATTACAAAAGGCCAACTTTACGATTTTCACTTCGACTTCGTCTTATAGACTTTTATTATCATTAAAAGTCTATTAATCAAAAATCGACCTACGTATCCCTATTTTATTGTGGAAAGGTGCAAAAACGGTCACAACTTTTACCAGGAAAGGTATTATTAGGTTTTCTTTGTTAAAAAGAGTAGTGAAGCAATACTCCTTGATAGTATACATGATCGAATCCTCGAATGAGATTAGCAAATGGTTGCCTGTGGGCAAAATTGGGACACAGAGGGCTTATAATTTCTCAGCTATAAGCGTACTTTTTAGAACTAACGCAGAAAGGCTCTAGTTCAGTATTCATTTCAGTTTACCCACCTAAAACTATGATTTCCGATTTTTATTTCATTGACAATTACTCCTTTGTCCAATATCCAGATGGCGATCCAGATGGCGCTGCCTATAGGAAACAATTGAAGGCGCTTAAAGTGTTTATTTCGTTTCAAGACGATATTTCTACAAACCCGAAAAAGGGGAGTAAAACGTTGCATGTAGCCCCGGAATATGGAAAACTCCTAGAAAGGGAGAATTTTCATATTTTAAACAGTTGAAAATATATTAAGTTTTGCCGGACCAAACTTTCGATCCACCATTAGGTGTAAAACAACAGGTGGGTTATAGGTAAACATGATCCTATATAGGCAGTGATATGCCACATAAGGTAAAAGTAGAGAACATACCTACCAAGAACTCCAATTATCAAGTTTAACCTTATTTGGCTGGAAATTGTGACAGAAACCTTTAGCATACCGAAAATCTGGAGTTACCACTATATGGTCTCTATACATAAACGTCAATATAAAACTTTGTGGCAAATTTCAAAGGTCTAGATTGAATAAAGACTATTCGTTATTCCAAGAAATAGAAAGACGAGCAGACAGACAGACTGATATCGCTAAATCGCCTTATATTTTTATTCTGGTCAGAAATATTTGTACTTTATGGCGTCTCGGACGATTATTTCGAGGTGTTGCAAAAGGAATAACAAATTTAATATACCCTCCATTGTAAGGCGGAGGCTATAGAAGCGTAAGGAGAAAATGAAAATGGTTAGAAGATGGGAAATTTTTCTTCCGAACCTATGCTTCTCAAATGGAATAGATCGGAAGGAAGCAGCAAAATGCCTGCATTTCAAGCCGGTTCGTTGACATGGTTATTCTGAAAAGGATTTTCGAGGAAGCAAGCCCGTACTCATGGTAATATTTTGAAGATGTGTGTCCACATACTCAAAAGAGTGTTCCGGTTCGAGTGACTGAATTCAAGCAGTCGAAAGGAGCTGCAATAATCCGTGGAAGGAAATTGTACTAAAACCGAATTCTGATCAGAAATATTCTTCTTTAAAGCTATACATGGTTGTTTCAAAGTAGAATAGTCGTAAGCAATTTGATGCCGCTCTTGAAGTCCCAGGCTATTGGCAAAAGTATGGCCTACACCACAGCAGCGAAATAGAAAAAGAACACCGAGAACTAAAATGGAATAGATTCGACACCATAGAAATGGCCATCTCCTAGCTTTTGAAGCGTCGAGAAAAGAGCAAAGCCATTTGAGACCTAGGGACACCACACCCCGAAATGGCAAAGAATAATTAATAACTAATTCCTTATCATTGTGTTCTTGAAATGGTGAAAATTGAAAAAAAAAACTGGCAAGTCTAACTATATCCTCAAAGGTGGGTTTGACCATAAAGGAGGTTGGTACATCTTAACATCCTTGAAATGTATAATTAGATTGCTGGTTGTTTTACCTGTTATGCTAAGATTCTCACCAGGGCGTCTGCAAAAAGTTCAAAGCCAGAGTAAATCAGAAGATATTTTGAAGCATAAAACCTTTGGTGAAATGAGAAATTCGGGAAGTGGCCTGGTCATCACACTCTTCTTCTTGCAATCAATGACAAATCTGAAGATCCTTGGGTGACATTGCTTGTAAAAGTCATCTGAAGAGGGTCTAAAGAGATGTTCATGTGCTTAGTAATATTCGAAATACTTTACACGGGGTCAAGGTTATTTGGCGCCCAACGTGGGGTAACTGCTACAAAGTCATTAAAACTTATTTTAAAGAAGTCCAAAGTATGAAACATCTAGACAATTAATTATTGGCACCTTGACAGTTAATCATTGGAAAGCCCCACTGAATGGCGCCGGTATTGCCGCAATAACCATTATATAGGTTACCTTCAAAGCGCCTGCCGGGAAGGCGTGCATTTAACTTTAAACTTTGTAGACAGCACAGCAGCAAAGTCTGATGAATTGTGGACTTAGAACTCAATGAATGTTGGAGATATTAGCAATTATGGAAGTAGGTTGCCTAAAATGCTCTTCTGCTTCTAATAACTGGCAAATCTGATTCTTGATTGTAATGGGTTGCAAAACTGGTATAAGGAAAGTCCAACTCTCGGAAGAGACGTTCATAAGCAAAATAATATTAAGGTTATGTGGCGCCCAACATGGGGTAGATTTTAAAAAACGTATTTTAGAGCCAATAGATATTCCAAATTATTAAACATCTTCACAATTAATTTTTAGAAAGCCTCACTGAATGGCGACAGTATTATAGCAATAATCATTTCATAGTTTCCCTGCAAAGCGGGAAGGCAAGAATCTCACTTTTAACTTTGTTGACAGCACAGCAACAGAGACTGATGAATCGTGGACTTGAAACCAAGGCTTCAGAAATGAGCTTTTATTTAGATAAACGACATCCTTCGAACACGTATAATGAACATATACTTCGACTTCAGTTCTGGTGGAAGAAAATAACGACGATTGTGAAGATCTGTTCCTGGCCCAAAAATTTTAGATTGACAAATAACTTTTTTTTTGTTGCAAAATGGTCAGGCTTTATCCCCTTATTGTTGTTTTTATAAAAACAACGTTTGTTTATTAGTGGAGAACGATGGTAATGTTTATCAAGACAAATAACTTTAAACCGAACATATAAATTAATATGGGATGATAGGATAAAACCCTGCCCTATATTTCCCTTTTTAGCAGGGAAGTACTCTAATCCAATTTGAAAAAAATGCTGAACAGGTCGACATCAGTCAACCTAGAAAATTTTTAAATATTTTTAGAAAATCTCATTTTTTATGAGTCGGCCATTCTACAGACAAGCTGCTATCGCTGGGAGCTTCCAATTATCGCCAAAAGTTTTGTAGTTACTTTGAAAGCCTACGAACTCTCAATAGGTATATTTGGGATTCTTTACAACATACGTATCGAGTTCAAAGTTATAAATTCGAAATGCCCAGCCACAATGAAATCATATCCTTCGAAAACAGTAAAAATATTTACGAGCTTTAAATTACAAAATAGTAAAAATATCATAAACTTATGTACACCAGGTGGTGTCTAACATGGACAAAAACAAAAAATCAGGAGGAGAGAACGGCAAATGGCCTAGGCACACAACAATCAACCCAACCAATAGTCGGGACAAAGTTAAGGATACCAGCAAACAAAGATTTCCAACAACAAACTGACAGATAAATGCAGAAGAGCTAACCAAAAAAAAGTAACAAAAACAGCGACAAAACGTTACACAAAGAATTGCCAACAAAACCATAGATATGGCGATGGACATGAACATGGTAAACGACAGAACGACGGACACGTTTGTGTTTTTGCCACAACAGCCAAAAAAACCGAAAAAATGGCAAAAGTATTGGCAACAGCAACAAAAACTGAAAAAAAAAACACAAAAGAACAACGACAACAAACCATCTGTGCAACCATTTTGGAATAGGACACAAAGAGTTAGTTGTGAACATGTTGTAAATTACTAAAGTGTACTTAACTCACTCGAAGGCAACAACAACAACAGCAACGACAACTACAAGGACAACACCAACAACAGCAATGACGACGACTTTCATATACCTACATCTGGTGGTTGCCAGGACTGTCATTTGGCTTCGCAAGGCAAAACGAAAAAAAAAAACAAAACGGAACAACAACCAGCAGAATCTACTTTGGACAGGAGCAACAACAACAGCAACAAAGACCAGCAGCCTCAGCCATCGAACAGAACCATTTCTTTCATTTCATTTCACTGCAGCTACCAGAGTCGAGTCCATAATGCAAATGGGTGTGAGTGAGAGTAACTTAGTGATAGCAACAACAGCACTGCAATCCAGTGGCACTGCCTGCCGCTGGTAGTCATCAGTAGTCGTTCGAGTCTATATACCACTTGAGTTTGGCTAAAACAAAAACAAAACAAAAAAACACCATTCATTTTTCTCGCCACTTGCTCACTCTCCCATGGCCAGCCAACAGTACATGCCATGGAAGACACTGCAGAACGAACACCAGCAGCCAGCTGGGCTTTAGCAGCAACAGCATATGTTCACAATGAATCGGTTCATTGAGCACCAATCAGAGCTACTCACCAGCCATGAGGGGCGTCAACGAAACCACCACACACCAGACCTGCAGACCGGGTGAGTGTGTGCGTGTGTATGTGTTGCTGCTCTTGCTGCCATGGAGGCAGTGTTGTGCGCAAGTATCTAAAAATGGAACTGGTTTTTTATGTACTGACTCCACAAACAAGTCCTACTCGTGCCATACACAAGGCAGGCTGGATGGATGGCTGGCTGCTGGCAACTGAGCAACTGAATGACTGACTCACTGGGCAGCAGAATACAAAAGTCACTTTAGTTCCAAGCAGATTTTACGTACGTGCGGGTGTATCACTCTGTGTCGGAGTCAATGAAAAATTAATCACACACTCACCAGCCAGAGCAGCAGCAACAACAAGAGCTACAGAAAAAAAAAGAGATTCATAATTGCAACTGAAGCTCACTCACACATACCGACAGACACACAAACACACACACATAGACATACTCACTCGCTCACGAATTCAAAGGAAGAAGAAAAAAACCAACAGCGATTAAAGTAATTGCAAATTTAATTAACTTAACTAGACAACGAACGAGCGACACTGCCAGTCGTCAGTCAGTCAGTTAATGGCAGTAGCTTCAAATAGTGAGCGGTAGCAGGCATCCGACCGAAAGTGTTTTTTTGTAATAACTAAACGAATGAAGAGAAGTGAAGTGCAGTGCAGTGTGACTGACGGACCGACGAACCGACTGATTGAAGGCATGTCCCGCCGACCACTACCAAGCGACGACGGTGATACCCATAAGTAATTACTGCTGTTGTTGTTGGTAGTTAAGTAATTACATGCATTGTTTGTTTGTGGCATTCATACGTTGCAATTGTTGCCAGTGTTTTTGAATGTGTGCGTGCGTGCTAAAATTATTATTATTTCAATTATTGTGACAGGTCACGTGATTTGTTGGCAATACAACAAATAATTAGCAATACTCAAAGAAAACAACAACAAATTAAAAAAAAAACATAATTAGTGCCAACCAGTGTTTAATTTAGTCGAATTGTGCAATCAAAAATAAAGGCGCTCCATGCCTAACGCCACCTTGTGTTGGATTTAACCTCATCAACTTGAAATTTCAATCAATACTCTTCGAAATCACGTTCCCTTGATCCGGAACATCTTCGTGGGAGATTGTCCTGTGTACCTATTATGGAAAGTAACGCCTTTGGAAGCAGTCACATACCGTCACAAGCATTGGTCGTTTTATCGGAGGCTGCTTCCGGTTTGCATGAGGCTCTAAGAGGACAACGTCCATTCCCCGCACGGGTAAGTTTTCAAAGTACAAGGAAGAAATAAAAATTGAATTTTTTATAATGCCGTCGGTTGAGGAAAGTAATTCTAAACAAGGCCTATTAAGGAATTTTCCCCTAAGATGAAAAAATGGGATAACTATAAACAATTTCCAAAAGAAAATAAAAAAAACTACTACTGAAGTAAAAATGAATTTTCTAACATATAAATCATGACAGAATTAAGAAGGTATAGTCATGTAATCATATGTTTATTTTTTTTTTTCAAAAATTTTCATTTGACAACATCTTATTGTCAAAATGTTTATTTATAAATCCAATGCATATACATAAGTCAGAGATGGGAAGCAGTTTCCTATGCTGTGAAATTTGACAGAAAATGCAAAGATAGGTATGTATTTTCTTTTTAATTTTACCATTATATAAATATATTTCAAATATAGTTAAAAGTTATTTCGAAAAAGATCAATTAATGCAGTAATAGTTCTCTTGTGATTATCGGAGTTATAATTCACACTTCATGTTCTTACAAGGTAAATTACAAAAAATCCAGACATGGGTATGCCTTTTTGAAATGACTTTACCTTCTTAATTTTACCACACTTCATGTTCTAACCACAATCTGCCGTCGTAACATACTTAAGGCTCGAAAAGTACACTGTCGAGGGCAAGGCTGGATTTTTGTTACATAAAATTATGAAAAGAAATTTTTTTTCTTTGTAAAATTATTTACTTTACAGTTTTAACTTTATAATGAAATTTTCATAGAACAAGAATGGCAAAGAGAAGTAATTTTTAAAGTCTAAACATTTTGTTTTGACAAAAAAATCACTTTTCCGCCTATTGATTGTCCAAATAGCTGAAAGTCGTTTTTCGATCTATACTTCCCTACATAAAGGCCATTTTAGATTTTCTTGATGAGTAGTTTTAAAACTTAATGGCTTTATGAAGGGAGTAAAAGTTCACAACTAAACAATAATTATCGTTGCATACTTTTAGGTTGGTAAAAATATCAAATAAAAATCAATGATTACCAGGCAATCGGAAATGGGTTAAAAACGAATTACTTTGCCATTTTCAATAGTCGACCTTTGGAATTTTCATTTACTGCCATTTCTACTCAAATATGCTTGCTGTTTCTTCCATTCATTCTCCCATTTCAATTGACTGATTAAGGCGACATTGCTGTCCATTAAAATTCCATTAAAACATTCACTTTTGACATTAACGACATTTTTTTATGCATTAATCCCTGGACCATAATGAAAGAATACTGTCAGATACATCAGCACTTGTGAACATTTATTAACCCCAGTCATGAATATCCGCGGGGAATTCTATTCTCAATTTCTAGAGATATCATTCATCCATGAATTATTGAGGATAAATATTTTTTTAATATGGCAACAATGCTAATGTGTCTTTTTCGTACCTTGTGTACCCTATTTGTTGTGCAAACAAATAATGCAAATTCGAGTGCTTCTGTTGTTATACCCTCCACCTCGAAAAGGAGGTAAACTTTGTCATTCCGTTTGCAAAATTCCATTTTTTTTAATCAGACCCATAAAGTATAAAATTCTAAGTCGATTTCACGATTTCCGCCTGTCTGTTGAAATCACGATACAGCCCACATTATGTGACGTAGAGCTTCAAAATTTGGGAGAACCATTTGTATTGTGTCCAGGATGATTTGTATTGAAAATGAGATATATCAGTCCACGTTTTGGTATAGCCGTCATATAACGATATGGCGACATATAACGACCTCCCGATATTCGGTATTTTGATGATTTTCGCCACAATTTTGGACGGATTTGTTTAAAAATTGGTATTTGTAGTTCGTAATGGATTCCAACTTAGATGGCGAAACATTGTATGTATAAGCCCACGTTTTTGTATAGGCCCCCCATAACGGTACCTCCTATTCGGTATTTTGATGATTTTTGTCACATTTTTCCACAGATTTGTCAAAAAATTGGTATTTTTAATTCATAATGGGCTCTAGCCCCGCTGGCAGAACATTTAATATTTAGGTCCACGTTTTCCTATAGCGCACATATAATGATACCCACCGATATTCGGTATTTTTATAATCCTAGTAACATTTACCCACAAAACTGTTTCAAATTTGATATTTAAGAAGATTTGGCAGATGATAATCCTTAAAGATTAAGATTTTGTCAAAAAATAAGTAGATTTTTATGTGTTTTCTTTTGCGACGCAAATCGGAGGTTGTTACGATATTCATTTTTCAACATTTTATACAAATTTCTATATTTTTTCATTAAACATTTTCAATTCCAAAATCGGTTTGACAGTTAATTATACCAGCAGCTGTGTCGATGGGACTACCTGTATTCTTCTAGCAAGTTTATGTTCAATAATAATGTTGAGCCTAAAAGTATGCATCATGCATTTCAATCTAATGCAAATGCAAAATAAGTACTGTACAGTAAAGTACTAGTTTATGATCTCATTTGACATGACGATTTTAAATTTCAATACCTTGAACTCAGCCATTTTGTCTGTAGGATGATGGGCAGTTATAGGTGGTACTAGAAAATTATGTCCTATTTTCCCGGCTAAAAGTTTGCCCGTCACTATTAAAAACTTCGAAATTTTATTACGAACTTCCAAATTTGCAGTAATTAGGCTATTTTTGCACGTTTCTGATCCGTCTTAGGGCTGTTTTTATAAATCTTCTTACAAAATTTTAATATCGGATAGTGAATAAAAAATCGCATAAATTGCCTAAAAGACGATATATTAAACAAAGATTTATTCTTTAAAAGCATTTGTAGATTTTCCATAAATCTATTAGGAATTATTCATAAATGGAAGGTGGATCAGTTATCCAGGAATAAAAATTGTCCGTAAATAGTGGTAAAAATACCGCAGCCAATATATTTGCTTTTAGCTCCATAAGAAGTGGATGTATATTTAAGTTATTTTGGATTTAAGTGAGTAGACGTACCCCCAAATGTCGTGCAAAACTTCAGTATCAATAAAGTGTGACTATATCTACATAACATGTACAAATTAGCCACAATTCCGCAGTTAAGCATCACTCCCTGTTATCCCATATCCATTGATAAGTTCATAACAAAATTAAACGTTGTGGTGGCGAAGGCCGCGGTGGCGGCATTTCTGATAACTACCCAAGAACCAGCAAAAAAAAAATACTGAACATTTGCCACAAAATCAACTCTTCTGCATAGTTTTGAGTAAATTTCGGGAAACAAAGCGGAGTTAATTCAATTTAAGTTAAAACAATCAAAACGTTTTGTCTACCAAGCGGACGACGAAGTAGGAGAAGAAATGACACATAGTTTGACAAAGTTCCAAAGAAATTGGTCAAACAAACAGATGTAGCAACAAAACACAGCTAACCATATTCCTGCTTATAAACTGAACTAAACTGACTGCCAGCATCGAACTGGCGAAGGTATTTTGTATTTATGATAACTCTACAAATTTCACCTTGCCATTGACGATCGATGGGCCAGGCAGCATGCGATTATGGATGGCTGGCCATAAAGACAGCAGAAGGAGAACAACAATGTCATTCAGTTCCTACATATTCAATCGAAGTATGACTGGATCGGTGGAAGGATGGATGGACGGTTGGTTGGATGAATGTATTTTAGTTTTGAATTTAAAATTTCGCGCATGTGGTAGCAGTTTATTTGACCGCAATAAATCAGCACACCCAAAGAGGCGACGTAAGGCATCTAAACTCCTTAGCCACTGGATTTGTATAACCCACATTCTTGGCCTGGCGAATGAAGGCAGCCAGCAACGCCACTAAGTATTCCAAAGTTGAAGTCTTGCCACAGATCTGACATTAAACGGTTTCACAAGCCAGACACAATGTGATTCCCAATATTCCTTGTTGCTGTTTCTACTTTCAACCATTCGTCCTCTTGCCCGTCTGTCTCTCTGTCCGTCCCATCCATCCATTGTGGCCTATTGTGTGTAGATTTTTGGTATTGACAATTTATGATTGTGTCCAAGTTTGCCACATGAATGTGTGATTGTTTTCGCTACTCCTAAAAATTCCCTGTCTCCGCTAGCCACTTTTCCCCTCCTCTGTCGCAAACAATGTGTGAGTTGTTGTTGTTGCTCGACGAAGACTTCTGTCATCATAAACATGAGCAATGGTCATGACGCTGATGCTACAAATGATGAAAAATATTTGAAACTTTTGATCAGTCGTTGATGGCCATGATCTTTTTCTTTTAACGGATATCCCCAGCAAACAAATAAAACAAAAGCAACAACAAAGAAACAACAAACAAGTTTCGCGCCAATATCTTGTTCGAAATTTAAAATACGATCTTCAAAAGTGGAGTATGTTAAACAAGGTATCAATATGTCCAACCGAAAGTGTAGATGGAAGCGAGATATTCAACGGCCAGAAACAACACCAATAAGTTCATCAACCATTACCCGCTTGGAGTCATATCCTGTGGGGATTTTCGTGTGGGGAAACCCAAGAGCCAGTGGTTATTTGGCTTATATGTTTGCTGCCAATTAGTGCAGAGTTGATTAGCACCAAGAGTAATAGAAGGGAGAGGGGTAGAGAGCAGTGCTCTTGCTTGCCTCATATCTTAATGTGTCAACAATTAAAAGAGTATTGAATTGTTAACATTTTTATGGAGCTCTTCTCTTGTTTTGCGTTTAGTTTTCCTCTTCAGAGAGGGTTGCCGTTAATAATACTGAAAAGGAGAGATAAAATGAAATGTAGAGTTTCTATTTCTCATTGATCAATTAGGATCTAAGAGTAGAGCTAGGCAAAATCATATAAAGAGATGGTATAAGAGAAAACTGAATTTTGCATTTTTCTTATATTTTATATATTTTTATATATAAATATTGTCTAAAAAAATTAAAACTAATTGTTAATATAAATAAATAAATAAGACATTGATTGGTTGATTGTTTAATAAAAACTAAGAGAGATTGGCAGAGTGGGCTAGAATACTTTCTTGCTCACCTGTGACTTGGAGTAACACCTACTTTAAACCAAAGGCCCACAGAACTTTTCGATATCACTCAAGATCGGTCTCCTTAAACGAATATATAACCAACATTATAAAAGAACATGACAACTCTGTTTTTTATAAGATATAACAGCTTCATTTACCAAACTAGGTGATTGCCAATGTGTTGTTGTAACAACTATGTCCCAATTGGCATTGCGTCGACAAGTCTTCCTGTACAACATTTTCTTGGTAGCAAAGTATGGTTTATGGCTGTTGTAAAACCATGGCGTTTATACGGCACGATATATTGCAACAATATATATGAACAGTTGTTTGACACATATGCTGGTGCATGGATAAGGCATTATTGACATGCCATGATGCCACCAAAGTGTCCGACGTGTTCGATATGAATCAAATTGTTTGCATCCAGTTTTGATGGACAACATTTGCTAATTAATCAATCAATAAATCCATGAAGAACAAGTCTAAAGCGAACGGAAAGCTTAGGAAATGGAGTACCGCAATTTGTTGCCAGGAAGTCATATTAATTGACCTGCTTTCCTAAAAGTGGGCTGATTGAATGACGAAAAAAATATTTGTTTTGTTATTTTAGTAGATTCTATGAGTTACCCAAAAGGCAAGAATAATATGAATAAGATTTCGATGTTATCCCAAGAGGTGAGATAACCTAAAAATATTCCCAATTTGATGCGGATGAGTTGTTCTGTACATTTTTATACCCTACACCAAGTAGTGGAAAGGATCTTTGTGTATTTGTTTGTAACAGGGAGAAGGAAGCGAGATAGACCCATAGTTTCTTTTGTGGATCTTCATAGAATTACTTTCTGAGTCGATTTATTTATCCGTCTGTCCGCCTGTCCGTCCATGTATTCTTGCAGGTCGCATTTATTATCCGATTGAGATACAAGTTTGCAAACTGTATTTGTTTGGCCTATAGACGAACCCTATTGAAATTGGATCAGATTTAGATATAGCTCCCATATATTTTTAACCGATTTCGGGTTAATTATGCACCAAATGGCCAATATAAGTCCAAATGACGAATTCAATGTAGAAGCAAGTATATCAAATTTGGTTGAAATCGGTTCAGATGTAGCTATAGTTCCCATATATACGATTCATCCGATTTGGTGTTTAAGTCCCTTACATTCGTAATATGCATTCGACAACAATGATATTTGGTACCAGATATCAGATACAGCCCAGAAATACCTATGACAAATTTTATAGAGGTCTGTTCAGATTAGGATATAGCTTCCATATATTTTTTAAACCGATATTAGGTTTATTGTGCACCAAATGGTTAATATCAGTTCAAATTACCTGCATTTTGGCATATCCGACCGAATTCAGTCTAGAAGCAAGTACCTCAAATTTGGTGAAAATCGGTTCAGATATATCTATAGCTCCCATATCCGATTTGATTTTTAAGTCCCTCAAATTCGTAATATGCATTCGACAAACAATGAAATTGCTACCAGTTATCTTACAGAGCTCGGAAATACCTCTGCCAAATTTTATCGAGAACGGCTAAGATTTGGAAATCACACAAACTACATGGATATGTTGATGAGGCCATCTTAGTGAGGTGGAAAATTCATTCAAGTCACCAGAATAATGTGGATAAATAACCCAGATCAGTCAAATGATGTGAAAAAATTATGCAAGTCATCTAAATGATTTGCAGCCTTTCCAAACGATGCGGATCAATTATCTAAATCATCCCAAGGATTTGGAAATTTTCTTGCTCATCCAAATGACGTTTATAATTTAAGGTAGTCTTTCAAATTACATGGGTAATTTATCCAAGTTCTCCAAATGACCTAGTTAAATAACGTGGACAAGTTGTCCTAGTCATCCAAATGATTTAGATGAGTTATTCTAGCTATCGAAATAACATGGATAAACCATCTTAGTCCTACAAATGGTGTGGATGGGTTATCTTAGTTGCCTTAAATGACGTCGATAAGAATTTTCAGTCATTCCCAAGGCTTTAATTTTAATTTAATCCTAATGATGTTGATTATTGGTCTCATCTATCCAAAAAACGAGCGGATACGTTATCCTAGCTATCCATTTGACGTGGATTTGCGGTGGATATATAATTCTAGTCATCCAATTGAAGTGGATGAATTATTCAAAGCTTTTATTATCCTTTTAATCTGGAAAATGCGGATAAGTGATCCTCGCAATAGAAGTGTCTCGGAAGAATAAACTATCTTAGTCTTCGAAATCTCGTTGATAAGCTATGCTGCTCACCCAAAGTGGTGTGAACAAAAAAGTCACCCGAAAGACTTGGATAATCCAAATGATGTAGATAAGTGACCCTATCTATCCTAGTTATCCACTTAACGTGGATAAGTTATTCGGATCATCGAAATGTTGTGGACAGTTTATCCTAGCTACCCAAATAGCCCACATATTCAATTCTGAACATTCACCTCTCGTGGATAAGTTATCCTAGTCATCTCAATGACGTGGATAAGTTTTGCTAGCCTTCTAAATTACTAATTAGGATTAGTGGATTAATAAGATATCCTCGATATCTAAAGGCTGCAGATAAGATATCCCAGTTATCAAAATAGAAGGATAAATTATCCAAGTCTTCTGACTGGCACCAAAAACTTATATTAATTATCCAAAGACCATGGATAAGTTATCTAAGGCTTTATTGCTGCATTTTCTTAAGCCTTCAAGTTTTACAATAATTTAGGATACAAAAATGGTTTTCTAGAAAAAAATTGGCAAAATTAAAAAAAATAAAAAAAATTTCAATTTTCATTTTCAAATTTTCATAGAACATAAATTCTACCCCAGATGCAGCTGTAAAAAGTTCTGGTGTGGTCTGTCCTTCTCTCCTCCTTTCCATATCAGGCAATTTGTTCAATTCAATTTACAACAATAATTTTTGTGAATAATTTCGAAATTTTTTCTATCTCTTTTTCAAAAAATACGAGTAATGACATATTAGAGTCATAATTCATTTGTGGCATAACTCATAATAACCTCTGGCAAAAACAACAACGAGAACCGGAACAATAATATGGTTAGCAGGTGTCTGTACAAAAGGTTTACCCTCTTTAAATGTAATTTTGATGCTGCTGCTACTCCTCCTCCTCCTTTTTCTCTTTCTTTTGGCTTTGATTTATCCACGGTGTGGAAATGGGTGTCTGTTCTGTTCGCCACATCGTTATGTTTGTCTATCTATTTAGTGTTAAATTGTCAACACTTGGCAATCGTTCAGGGGAATTGGTATTGGAAACTGTTAACTCGGGGTGGTTTTATCTATCACCCCAAGTAATCGGGAGAGACAAAAGCCTGACAATTGGAATTATTTTGCATTATTATCTGTGTTCATCGTTTTTATGACAAATATTTGACTATTGTTTGTTTCGCCTATTATTTGTTGTCTCAATGGCAGAGAAGGACAAGATCTGCATTTGAGGGGTTGTTCTGTGTGATATGCATCATTTGTAATGAAAACCTGCCAAGGAAAACACAAATTTTGATCCCCTACCAGCCAAGTGTTAAACCACTTGCTCTTCTATGCCTCGAAGTCTCTTCCGGTGACAAGTGCGATTTGCATATTACTTATTTCGAATTAATACTTTTTACAAATAAACCCCACACCGAGTTTTCTTTTTGGTCACTGTCTGGCCATGATACACCAGTGGCGGAACAGTCCCACCCAAACCAAACCAGCTGTGTTTAGTTATCATTAGCCATGTAAATTTTGCAACTTTATCTTGAAACTGGGGTAAGTTGCCTGTTTTTTTTTTTTGCTCTCAGTCATCTGAAATCAGATTAAAATCAATAAAAATCTAAGCATTGTTGTCATTTTTTATTAGCTATTTATTGTTGTTGTTGCTGTGTCGGCCGACGACCATTCAAATGCTTGTTTGCTTGTTGTATAGCACCGCAGCGGTATCATTTGTTGTTAGCGGAATTTATTGGCCATGGCTGCTTGTAAATCTATTTACTATTCAATGGATTTGTAATAATTGAATGGAACTTGTAGCTGCTGGAAAATTGTTGCTAATCTTGGAGAGACAAACGCCGTCGTCGAACAATGTTAAAGCGTAACAAAGTTTTGTTGAGACAAAAAAATATAAAAAGATTTATGACTTGTTTCAATTGCCAAAGACATTCTAAATTAAATAGAAACAAAACATGGATTTAATTTATGTTTTAATGAAACTTAAAGCGGTTGAGGAGTTTTAATAAAGGAAATCGTGTTAAAAATCACTGATTGCTGAAAAGGCAAGTGTATTTTTTCGCTTGAAAAATGAGACTATTTTTTAAGAAAAGTGACTCCCAAATACAAAATTATTATACCAAGGAACTTATAGAGAGGTTATTACCAATTTTACTTATAAAATAAAAAAAATCTCTTTTGAGACCACCGAATAGGTTTTTTGACCCTTCGAATCGATTATCATTTTAAGCTTTCCGATATTTTACCAATTTTTTTGCTAAAAAGAGTCTGGGACAAAAATAATAAGTAATGTTGCTGATATTTTTCCTATAAAAAATAGGACCATCTTTTTTTAGTGGGAGTAACATCGAGTAGATTCTATTCCGAATATTTTTTTCGTGTTTTGTCATACGCATTCGCTTTCACTCTTAGAGCATTTCGATTCTCACTCGAGAGCTGACATAAACCAAAAGAGCATTGAGAAAAAACTCACAACCTTCAAGTACACCCGCTCGAAAGAAAATTCTTGGCATACTCTTTCCAACATTTCGGACGGTAACTCACTTATAAATGATTCAATGCTACCTTCCAAAGTGTCAATTGCAGCTGGCTCTTCTGAAAAACCCTGAGCTTTAACATGGCCCCACAAAAAATAAAATTTAGGCAATAAATCGCACAATCTAGGCAGCCAACTGGAATAAAACGTGCAATAAAAAGTTCACCGAACCTGCCTCTCAATTACTCCATTTTTATGCGTGCTGTGCCACCGAGCTGTGTCACCGTCTTCTTAAAACCACAGGTCATGCAAGACAAGCTCATACATTTTGAGCAAAAAAGTTGGATATCATCTCACGGTAGCGCTCACCATTCATAGTTACGTTACGATTCGCATCATCTCTAAAGACGGTCGGTCCACCAAACTGTTACTTATTCTAGATGCATTGGTAACATTCGCAGTTATTCTGGCTCAAAAAATATGCTTTATCGCTGAAAGAAGTGTGCGGTGAACTTAGCAGAGCACTCATTTTGACAGTGAAACAAAACAAAAAACCCTCGTGTGCTGTTTATACCAGCGTTGCCAAAAACATGGTAGCTAAAACATCACCCTTTATTTGTAAATATTTATATTTTCTCTGTTTATTCGATTGCATTCATGGAGTAAACACTTACTTTTACTCCTTCGCCCTCTTAGAGTAAACTCTTACTCTATTTCGAGCATTTCGACACCCATTCAGACTATTCAAACAGGAGTAACTCCGCAGTGCTTCCACATAAAACAAAAAAGTGGAGAGTAAGCTCCTTATATAGCGTATACTCTTCGAGATATCTCGTTGATTAAAACGAGCTACCCTAAACTCTCAAGCATACATTGTAGTTATACTAACTCTTTTTGTGAGAATTATGTCTGTTCTCTTAATCCTCAGCTGTAAACGAAACAAATCCATAGCGGTTGTCCACTCAATTGCATTCTTTGAATAAATTGTTTCTCTACTCTGAGAATTGGAAACAGTAGTAACTCGGGAATACTCCCCCATTAAAACATGCACTCTTCGAGCACTCGTAAGAAAGTTTTACTAAATAGTAAACACGAGCAACTCTGAATGCTGATTTTCAGTGAGGCTGTCATTCATGTGGTCATATTTCTTTTCCCTAACGGAAGAGAGAAGAGTATCACGAGTAATTTTATATTTACGTAATTTATATCGGGTTATATTTTTCCGTAGAAGTGATTTATTCCAGCTTCTAGTGAGCTGTTCCATTCCAAGAGCTTTCTCTTCTAGAGTTCCAATAGAAAGTGTCCACCTTTGTGGTCTCCACATATTAAAAACATTTATCATATTTCCAACACAATATTTTCCTATGGAGTTTCCCAATTTTCATTAGGACAGGGGACGGGGATCTGCTGCTGTCTCATAATCTATGCTTTCATGCCAAATTATGTGGACATTTATTGTGTGACCAAACCGAACCAGGTTGAGAGGAAATAAAAGGCCATAACTTTATTGTTATGACTGAAATAAATAATGTGTGGCCTTTATTAAAAAGGGAAAACAAAATAAAGTAAGACAAAGTATCCCTAACGAATGAATAAGAGGGTGGTAATTATTTATCTTAGTTGGAAAATAAATATTGAAATAAAACAATTAAATTCTGGAGAAAATTTTGTGAAATATTTGGATAAAATATATAAAATTATCAGATTTCCTTACTGAAACTCATGGTAGAACAAGGAAGGTAAGCCCATGCAATCTTAGGTTTCTATATTTTCTTTTAGAATTATACTGCATTTACACAAATCACAGATGGGTACCTGTTTTTTATGCCCTTAAATTTGACAAGGAAAATTACAGAAATTGCAGGAATGCTTCTTTGAAATGAGGATACCGTTATTTCATTATACCATGCTAAAACTTGAGGACTTAAATCAAATTGTGGCCGATTTGGTTTAAATCCTGTAAACGTAGATTTTTTTTTGAAAATTATTTGTCCATGTAAAGTTTGTGCAATTTTCAAACCCAACCCCTTTTTTGAAATGTGATTTTTTAGATACAAAACAAAAATCCTTAAAAAATCTGCACATGTTTTAAGCGTTATGTTATTTATTGCAAAGGATTTAAATATTGTCATTATTGGAACGACCCATCAGCCAACGATTATCGTCATCACAGTCATCATCTCCGACGACACAAACAACGTTTAAAACGAAAAAAAAATCACAAACTTCCGAGGGGGAGAGAGATTTTGCTGGCTTCATGCTGGGTGAAAGTGTTGTTGTATATTTTCGATACCAAGGCAAGGGGGGTTGTTGTTACACCATGTAATGGGTGTTGTTGTTGTCTAAAGGATGTAAACGATGATGTTTGAAAAGTAATTTCTTTCGGATGGATATGTTTGGGTATGACAATAACCCACTAAACATATCATTTACAAGCCAAACATACATGCATACATATACACATACACATATGAGTTGATTGGGTTATGGGGAGTGTGCCTTGCTAGGGTGGCAAAGAAAAACGATTTTTTTTTTGCAAATTTCCTTTTGTGGTGAAAATTGCTTTTCCTCCATGCATGAATGCCGCCTGATGATGTGTGCCTGGAAGATGTTGATGGGAAAAGTCTCTTATGTGGAAAATTTGCATAAAAAACTACTTGTGTCATAGCTTCTGGTGTTTTCTTTTTCTGCTCGCTTCAAGTTCGATTACAATTTGTGGGAGATTTATTTAAGAAACTCATAAAAATCGTGACATAATTTATTTTAAACGTTACATGTATACCACCCCGTCAAATTTTGTTGTAAATTTTATAATTTTATTAAAGTCTTCTTGGGCGAGTAATCAGGCACACAATGTGTTCGTGTTGATGGCAACAAATTAACACTTATCAAATCGGTAACATCATGCTACCACCTTCCCCCCAACTCCTTCTCTTTCCAAAGATGTGTGAAACACCACACATCAGCAACATAGACATCAATTACTCACAGCTTCTAGGGGTTTGAGGTTGGGAGAAAGAGAATTGGAGTTTGTGTTGACACACCATACTGGTGTTGTGATTTAGAAAAATGTTGGAGTTCAACTGTCTGCCTGTTAGGCTTAGCATGACTTGTCAGTATCAACAGCATTCCCCACTCAAACACCTCTTATCGCCAACTCCCCCTTCTTTCCAATACAGAAAAGTATTTGAATGATAACCATTTACACATGGCTTGGTCCCGCATTGCCATGCCGTGGACTTAAAACCACAAAAATAAATGGGGTTTATCAAAAGCGTTTTGTCTGCCAGCAAAATACATATGTGTCCTCCTCTACAGAGTATTACCTCCATGGTTTTATTTTGGAGTTTGAGCCATAATTACAGGGGTATTTATCACAGTTAGGACACCAACTGGGGAGTTTAGCAAACCAAGTGGTCAACCACTTCGAGAAAAGTGTTTTATACTCCTATACATATATTATGAAGAGGGAAAGATAAGAAAAGGCATTTTTGGAAGGGGATACCAGTCCTAAATGCCAAAATTTCTTAGAAAAAAATAATTTTTTAATCGTTTTTAGGATTAGAGTCTTCTATCTCTAGGCCAGGACTTGGAAGCAATTTCTTGAAAAATAGTAATAAAAAATTTTCATATTTTAAAAGTTTTATATGAAATCCTTCTGAGTTCTTCAAAAAAATATCTCTGGTTCAAGATTCAGATTCTCTCAATGTTTAAAAATATCAGCTTTTAATGAACTTCAGCTTTTAATGAACTTTTCAGCTTTTTTATTTTTATTTATTTATTTTTTTATTTTTTATTTTTATTTATTTTTTATTTTTATTTATTTATTTAGTCGATATAGAAATACTTTAAACTTCTTCAAGGAAACTCCAGGTCTGGACTCCGTCCTTGACAAAAATATTTTCTTAAAATATTCACAATATTAGCTTCAAAACTCCAATATCTCAGAACGTTTCTTTAAAATATTTAGTCCTTGAAACTTCTGCCAATAAAAATTTCGCCACCAAATGATGATCTTTTGCAGAAAATCTGAAGATTTCTTTTAAAGATAATATTAGAAGTCTTACAGTAAATCAGAATATCCTGTAAAGCCTACCAGGATAACGTCGATAATATTAAAAAACCTATTATGAGAACAAGGAAAATATATTAAGACTATCAGGATAACGTTTAAAGTCTATCAGAGAAAAGTGGATAACATTTGTAGTCTATATACAAACGCGGATAACATTTACATACTATCTGGATAAATTGGATAACATTTAAAACCTATTTGGATAACGTGGATAATGTCTACATCCTCTAAGAACAACGTGGATAAAATTTACACTCTCTCTCTGTATAAAGTGAATAAGATTTACAGCCCATCAGGATAACCCGGACCATAGGGATTATGTGTACAAAGTCCACATCTTATCAGGATAACATGGTCATAAAGTGGTTAACATTTAAAGCCTATTTGGATAACATGGATAATGTCTACATTCTCTAAGAACAGCGTGGATAAAATTTACATTCTCTCTGGATAACGTGGGTAAGATTTACAGCCACTCAGGATAACCTGGATTATAGAGATAATGTGGATAAGATTTACATCTTATCAGGATAACGTTTACATCCTTTCAAGATAACGTGGATAAATTTTACAGTATATCTGGATAACGTGGATAATATTTCAATAGCATCAGGACAACGTGGGTAGCCTTTTTTGTCGTATTTGGTGTTGGTTACAGTTTATCAGAGTAGAATAACAATTGCATTGGGACAGGACAACATGGATAACGTTTTTACTGTGTCAGGATATCGTGAAAAGCGTTTAAATCGCATCAGGATAACTTGGATAACATTTCGCATAAGGACAAAGTGGATAACATGGATATAATTTTTAACGTTTTAACTTCTGATTTTTGTCTAGCAGAATTTAGAAACCTTCAAAAGGTTTCAGAGTCTACAAAAATTCCCCTGTTTGAAAAGAATATGAATCCTTTGAAATACTCGCTGAGCAAATTCCCGTGTTCATCGTTCCAGATTTCTCAATTTTTTACTAAATTTTGCGAATAAAAGACAGGAACAGGCTTCTTTTTTCTTAATTGGAAATTTTATCTGAAAATAAATATTTTTGGCATATTTTACATTAATCCTTGAATTCAAGGATAAGGAATGCAGATTACATGCAAATCTAAAAGGACACAAGAAGAAATCCCACTTCCAGCAATAGTTCCATTAGCCATGGTCATCACAATTCGACAGTGTTTTTTTTTTTTTTTTCTTAAAAATGATTGCCAATATTTTCCATAACCTCTAACCCTTGTCAATGGGCAAAAATAAGGATTATCTACAAACTGACCATATGCATTTTCCCAATACTTTTTTTATTTTACATAATTTTCCCTTTTCCCACCCCTCTCAAAGGGGTCAAGTTGGCTTAAGTTGTCATCAAATGATAAACCAATCAATAATTTCAAGAGGGTGGTGAGTTGGAAAATTCCTTATAATCCTTGTTATCTTTGCCTCAACATCGATTTTAGCCCAACTCTATTCATTCGCAGTACCCTTTCTTGCAGTTACCTGACGCCAAAGATCTCCACAACATGTCACTAGTCGGCAGTTATGGCTCCCACTTGCTGCACACCTTCCATCCCCATCTCCTGCAGACCCTCAACCACAACATGCTGGCGGCAAATGGCTCAGCGGCGGCGGCCAGTTACTTTGCCAGCGAACGAGCCGCTCTGGGCAAGCCGTCAGTGTTGGGTAATTTCCAATTGCCATCGGCATTTTCACCGCCAAAATACATTGGAATTTCACTGGACCAGGTAAGTGGTGATGCTAGACTACGTCTTGGCTAGACCAGACCAGCAATGATTATTTGTTGAGTAAATTTAAAAAAAATAAATTTAATTTTAACTTTGATTTTCCTTGTTCTCTTCCTCTCTCTCTCTGCAGAATCTCTTCAATGGCAATGACTCGTTTCGCACCGACTCAGCCAGTCCCACATGCACATCCCACGAATCATTGGAGGGCTCCAACGACTACGATGCCGAAAAGGGTGAAAGTCCACGCAGCAATGCCTCCGATCCCCGGGATTTAAGGCGTAAGTGAAATGTACATGAAACCAATTTGACAGTTTTGACATTGAGATCTCTTTAGGAAAAAAAAAATTAATATTACAAGGATAAGGGGGTGGGAGTAGGGCACACCCTTTCGTCTTTTTTTACAGGATATAGGAAAAAATTTGCATGTTGCCAAATATTTGCTGATAAATTTTATTTAAATCTTTGAAACCGACTCGTGCTAAGGGATAGATAGAAATCTTTTGATGAAAATGTTTCTATTTATATAAGTAATTTTGGGTTTTTTGCGACTTTCCTTCTTTTTCGCAAAAATTTAAACGCTTCACTTGCTAGCGAGTTAACAAACAGCCAACCAGTCAACCCCATGAGCCACGCTTGCCTTTAAACTGTTTCGTGCTTTGGCAAATTTTGATGAAATGCTATCGTCCTGCCGTCGTTCATTGACTTTTGTCTGCCCCTCCTTTTTTGCATATCTCAGATAAGACTGACGTTTATTGGTGGCATTTTAAATAAAAAATTTAATAAAAAAAATTGGCTTGCTTTATCTTGATTGAAATTGTCAAGAAGTACTCATGCCTGACTTGAAGGCACTTGAGAATAGAAACGGAAGGCGTTTAGTGGCAAATTGAAACTTTTTTGGCATAAAAATGGCTGAGTTCCTAACGTTTACAGCCTATCAGGATAATACGAATAAAATATACAGCCCATCAGGATAACACGAACAATATTTGCAGCTTATTAGGACCATCAAGATAATGTGGATAACATATACAGGCTATTAGGATAATGTGGATAATATATTTAGCCAATTAGAAAACATGGATAACGTTCACAGCCTATCAGGATAATATGGGTAAAATATAACTCTATAAGGATATAGTGGATAACATTTTTATCCCATCCTGATGGCGTTGGTTAAAGTTAACCCTACCAGAATAACAATTATACTGTGTCAGGTCAAAGTGGACAGCATTTTTACCGTGTCTGGATAACATTTTACTGCATCAGGATAACGTGGATAACATATTTAATAAATACGGATAATATCCACTTTACTACATTTGGATAACGCTGATAAACATGGAAAACATTATTATAATATTAGAATGACTTGAATCCTATCAGGATAAAATAGATAACATTTTAATAATATCAGGATAACGTGGATAATAATTTAATAGCATTAGAATAATTTGGATAACGATTTTGTCGTATGAAGATAACGTGAATAACATTTTTACAGTATGAGGATAATAGGATAGCATTTTTAACATATCGGGATAACATAGACATCATTTTTACAGCGTCGGGATAAAGCGGATAACATTTTTACAATAAAAAAAATAATGCGGATAATATTTTTAATGTATCCGGATAACGTGGATAATAATTTAATCGTATTAGAATAATCTGGATAACGATTTTGTCGTATGAAGATGACGTAGATAACATTTTTACAGTATGAGGATAACACGGATAACTTTTTAAATAACCGGATAACACAAAAATCATTTTTACAGCGTCAGGATAAAGCGGATAACATTTTTACAATATAAAGATAATGCGGATAATATGTTTAACGTATCCGGATAACGTGGATACTATTTTTACCGTGCCAGAATAAAGTGGGTAGCATTTTAAATACATCAGGATAACATTTTTTATCGCATGATAATAATTTAGATAACGTTCTTATTGCACTAGGATAACGCGAATAACATTTGTAGAGTATCAGGATGACCTCGATAGTATTTTAAGCTTATAAAGGTACCGTGGATAATATTTTTTTCAGAATCAAGATAACACGGAAACATTTTTAATATATCGGAATAACATAGATACCATATCCACAGTATCAGGATAAAGCGGATAACGTTTTTACATTATAAAGATAACGCGGATAATATGTTTGACGTATCAGAACAACGTGGATAACATTTTAAACGTGTCAGGATAAAGTGGATAAACTTTTAAGTACATCAGGATAACATTTTTATCGCATGAGGATAATGTGGACAGCATTCTCACTGTATTAGGATAACGTGAATAACATTTGTAGAGTATCAGGATGACCCCGATAATATTTTTACAGAATCAGGATACCACGGATAACATTTTTTAATACATCGGAATAACGTAGACACCATATTTAAAGTATCAGAATAAAGTGGATAACGTTTTAACATTATAAAGATAACGCGGATAATACGTTTGACGTATCAGGATAACATGGATAACATTTTTTAGCGTGTCAGGACGAAGTGGATAATTTGGATAACATTTGTATGAGAAGAAAATAAAAAGGATGGCATGCTTACTCAATTAGGATAAAGCGGATAACACTTGTTCAGTATCTGGATAACCTGGATTATAGTTTTACCTTATAAAGCTAACGAGGAACGTGAATAACAGCTTTGCCTTATCCGGATAGCACGGATATCAGGTTATATTGGAATACAGTTCAGCATATTCGAAGAATAGTATATCAGGATAAAACGGATATCATTGACAGCCTATAAAGAGTATCGTGGATAAGATTTTTATCGTATCCAGATAAAGCGGATACGAAACTCACCTCGTCTGATTAAAATGTCAAATGTTATAAAATCGATAAAATTGTTATGTTGTACAGTAGTTATGGATAATCCGAATTAATTTCCCATTATCCGAATATCGGATAATATCAATTCAAAAATGTCCTTTTCCAATTAATCCGCCGAACAATTAGAGCAAATTAAAAGCGACCATCCAGACGAGGTCAGCGAGTAAACAACACGACGATGGCAACATTTGTATTTGAATTATTTGTTGTAATTAATATTGAAACATTGTGGTTGTTGTTTGTGTTGTTGTTGTTGCTGCTCTGACGATTATAACTAATAACAAACTCAAACTACGAAAATGAACATTTGTCCGACCGACCGACCGTTCATTCATTCATTCTCTTAAAATAACAACATAATTCATAAGATTTACACAACAACAATAAATCGCTGAACTCAAAGAAGGAGAGGGGGTGGAGGTAGTTCCCAACAACAGGGCTGCAAACATATGGAGGGTGTTGTGAATGGGTTGAATTGTGCTGGAGGGTGGGGACAACAATCGGAACTCTTTACGCCGAGAGAACATCAAAAGCAATAAACAAAAAATGTTGCCAAAGCTGCTGCCAGCCAGCCAGCAGCCAACAAAAACAACAAATAAACAAAACCACCAGAGAGTGGTTGTTGTTAGTTGGTCGCTCGGTCGGTCGGGTTTGCTCACACTGCAGTGGCATACAGAACTCGAAGGATAAAGACACTTCAACCAAGTGCGATGATGATGACGGCGTCTATTTTTGTTCTTGTTGTTGGTTCGACGTGGTGTGGCATACCCTGGCATGGCATGGAATGCACAAAACATCCACACAAAGCGCCAAAAGTCAAAAGTCTTTGACGCCATACAAAGCTGGGAAAATGATTTCAATACAACCCTTTAACGCTGCAAGGGGGAAGGGGGGAGAATGGGGCGAGGGGGAGGTATGGTTACATTTGTCTAAAATGTATAGGTTTCTAGAGGTGGGGAGCATCAAAATTGGCTTAAGAAATATTTCGAAGGGAAGTAAGGGGTTACAGAGGATATTTTTTATTGCCAGTTTAAATTGTTGTTGTTGCTTCTCTTGTTGTAGATAAGTGTTTTAAATGTCGCGTGCTGGCTTTGCTCCGCTTTTAATGAATTTATGAAATTTTCAAAAGGATTTTCGAAAAAGTACTCAACATGCCGGTACGTTTTTTTTAAGTGGAACATGCAACATGTTGCCAGAACGTGAAGGGAAAAAATAATACTTGGATGTTCGTCGTTGTTGACATCAACTGAATGACGTCAAAGACACAAAACATTGAACGCTCACTTAATTACGTTATAATTGTCATTGTTTAGACACAGAGGCGAGCTGGCGGAAGAGCTGTTCTTTTCTTTGGCCTTGGCAAGGATACACACCACTGCACACATTATGCCCCTTTGCCGAAGAGAGCCAATTTGTTATATTAAGTATTGTAAATATGAATATTTCAAAGCAAATTGCCGCCGGCCTTTGGCTTGGGAGGACCAACAATAGGCCAAGATTCTGGATTCTTAATTAGCTGTAATTTAATGGGAGAATGGCTGGAGCGGTCGAGATGTATTTAAATTAGCCGCGATTAAAATATTACAGTACTGAGAAATAACCTGGCTTCAATGGTGTTTAAAACCTCGAACCTCGTCAAATTTGGGGAAAATCGGTTCATATATAGCTATAGCTCCCATATGAATTATTCATCCAATTTGTTATACAGGGTGAGATAAAAAAACAGCAACAAAGTCAAACACCATAATTTTTTTTTTTTTTTTTTTTTAATTTTATTAAATGGAAGCAAAAAATGTCGGAAATAGCATCAAATTTTAGAATAAGTTTAGATTTGTTCGAATTTGTCTGCTTCGGCACGAATTATGGCACAAATAACGGTCAATGAAACCGTCACACGCTGCCGAATGTTACTCTGCGGTATTTTGGCCCATTCCCGGCGAATCACTTGCTTGAGGTGATTTACACTTTGGTATTTTTTAGTGCCAACCTTGCTTTCCAAAATACTCCAGACACAATAGTCCAACGGATTGGTATCCGGAGATTTTGGTAGCCATTGTGCACTGGAAATGAAGCGAGAAACTTCATTTTGTAACCATTTTTGGGTGGCGCGTGCTGAGTGCGATGTTGCTGAGTCCTGTTGGAATGTCCAAGGTCGTGCCCAAGGCTTTAATACACCCTTCAGAATATTTTCGCGATAATATTCAGCATTTATTCTGATGCCATGGTCGATTAATACGAGCGGAGGGCGACCATCGGCTGTTATGGCGGGCCACACCATCACCATGGCCGGCGCTTGAATTCTGGTGTCCACCCGAAGGTGCTCATTTTTTAGCTAACCTCTTTGGTACCTCAGGTAAACACGATCGTTTTGTTTGTTTACGAACTGCTGGACAACGAATGTTTTTCCATCGGAGAACGGAGAAAACCAAATTCGGCAGTTCTTTTGAGTCTATTTTCGTTTTGTTGCATATTTTGGAATTTTAATGGCTTTACCCCGAGCTCATTTTACAATATTTGCCGAATGGAATATTGTGATATGTTCAGCTCACGAGCCATTTTTCGGCCACTGCGACGCGGGTTACGATAAAGTCGCTTCTTTATTTTTCGAACCATTTCTGCTGATGTTGCTGTTTTCTTCCGTCCACTTCCTTCCGTCCTCTACCAGTATCACGGTAACGAGCAATAGTACGAGACACAAAAGATTTATTCACATTTAAATGCTGGAGTGCTCTAACGATAGCCACTCGTGGTTTTCCAGCCAAATACAAAGACATCACACTATCACGCTTGAAATCCATAACGAATTTTTTTTTCTGGACAATTCTCACCAAAATGCTTTTGTACGCTTGTAAACAATATAATGGACTGTCACTGGAATAATTTTAACAGCTGTCGGACGAGTGGCTTAGAAATGACAGCAGTCTGAAGTTGGTTGCAGTTTTTTCGTCTCAAGCTTTATATTTTTTCATTCGATTTGGTATGATTTAATTCTCACAAATTCTCCATAAAATCTTTTATATAAGTTATGTGAAGCTCTACTATATATGCAAAGGCCTGTAGGGTATCATAAAGTCGGCCCTACCCGACTTTTAGACTTTCTTTACTGGTTTTTTATTTCATATAATTTTTCTAGACATTTTGTTTTTTTTTTTTTTTTTTGTAGAAAAAATACACATATCCATATCAAATGCCTAAAATGAAGCAACCAAAACATGTTACTTCTTTTTCCCTTCCATGTCCAACAAATATTTGTTGTCCCAATTTGTTGTAATGCTACACACTTCTTTGATGGCTAATTTTCAAGCAATTACCCCTGGCCACAAGTCAACCACCCTCTCTCAACTTTCAACTAAACTCCCCGGAGTAGTTACAGCCATCCATCTAAGCCATAATAATTTGATGGATGATGAGTTTGTGGAATTTTTAAATTAAAATTCAGACAAACGGCCAACAAACACACACACACACTCCAAAAACATAACCTTACTAATCGCATAGATAGTCAGTCATCCAACCAGGCAACTAACACCCCAAGTACCAGCTCCAGCGAGGTATGAAATTATTATGATTTCTAAACATGTAATCTAAAATCGCATTCCAGTCGCTGTGTTCGTTCGTTCGCGCCAGTGTATCTCTTGTCCGCCGGCAGCAGAGTCGGCGGTATATCCATTGCAAATTTGTACAAGTTTATCGCCCACATTCCCCTGAGGGTAGGGAATATTTTCGTTTCTCTTTTCTCTTTTTTTTTTTGTTTTTGTTTTTGTGGCCATTTAGCCAAACAATCAACGACCAATCAGTCGCTACTCATGTGTGTAAATAAATAAATAAACAACAACGGCAAAAACAACAACAATTCGCCATTTCAGTTTCCACAGCAACAACGGTAAAATGCATTTGGCAATGACGTCTGGTTCCTGGTGTTTCAATGCATGCGAATGCATGGCGTTGTCAACAACAACAACAATTTACTTAATTTTATTTAAAATAAAATAAAAATATTGGTTTGTTAAATGGTTAACCATGCAAATGAAATGAATGGCGTTCCAGAGGTCAGACAATGTCATGGGGCAAATAAATGCAACAAATATTGGGGTGGCCTAGACAATTTAATATTCATGGGAAAGAAGAAAATCACGAGCATGATTCATGTATTGGAAAAAAACATTAAATTGTGAATATCCTTGGGGATTTTTCCTCCAAGAAAAACTTTTATCAAGCCACATTTGGTGCTGTAAGGTAATTAAAAGAATAGTTAAAGAAACCCGTGATTATCCTTAAGAATGTTTTTAAAGATTTTTCCGGTTAGGTTCCTCGATGAAAAAACCTTCAAAATCTACATTTATTGCTTTAAAGATTTTCCTGAAAAATATTAAAAGAATTACGTAAGGGTTGTTATGATAAAACTTTAAAAATTTATTTCTCTAATGGTTACTGGAAAAAAAAATCTTTAAAAAAAAACCAATTTTGTTTCCTTAAGAGTTCTTGGAAAAAATCTAAAAAAATAACGTTTATGTTGAGGACCCTTTACTGAAAGGTCCTTGAAAATCCTTGAAAAATGTCCTTTAAACTACGAATTTACTCCGTTATATAACATTGAGGAACTTTGAAAGTTCTTATAAAAATGTATTTTAAAGACTTAAGGTCTTAGAAACATAAGTCATGTTTATTACTCTGAAGTCCTTCGTGAAGTCCTAAGAAAAGTCTTAAAAAAACATATATATATTACTTTTAGGTCCTTGGAAAAAATTTTTGAAAATATTTTGTTCTTATTACTGTGAGATCCTTGAGGGTCCTTGCAAAAATCTTAAAAAAAATATTACTTTGAGGTCCTTGGATAAAATCTTAAAGGACTCGCATGTATTTTCTAAAGAAAAATCATGGCTCCTTTTATCTGTGATGTCCCTGGAGGGTATTTTGAAATTTCTGTAAAAAAACATTTTTATTATTTTAGGATCCTTATAATCACTATTAAAGTCCTGGAAAATACACTAACAATCAACGTTCATAACCTAAAAAGCCTGGGTATTATTCTTAAAAGCTCCAGGTTTACTTCAGTGAGGTCCTTAAAAAATCTTAAAAATTCACATTTGTTACTATGAGGTCCTTAAAATTCCTTAGAAAATCAGAATTTATTACTGTGAGTTCCTTGGTAATTTCTGCGAAGGTTCTGGGAAAATTACCTAAAAAATCAACGTTCATAATCTAAAGAATCCTTGACAATTATTCTTAAAAACTCCAGGTTTACTCCGGTGAGGTCCTTAGAAAAATCCGTAAATATTCCATTTTATTACTGTGAGGTCCTTAAAAAATCCTTCGAAAATGAGAATTTATTGCTGTGAGTTCCTTGCTGATTACTGCGAAGGTCCTGGAAAAATGCTCTAAAAAAACAATGTTCAAAACTTAAAAGATCCTTGATAATTATTGTTTAAAACTACAGTTATACTCCAGAGAGGGTCTTAGAAAAAATCTCATTTATTACTGTGAGTTCATTGGTGATTTCTTGAAAAAAATTAAATGAATGAAGACCATCCTAAGTACTGTGCGGTCCTTGGATGTCGCTTGGAAATGTTTCTTTAAAATATACCAGTGTATCGCTGAAAGGTCCTTTAAATAAAATCTGTTAAGGATTCAATTATTTTACGGCGAGATCCCTTACGAATCTTTTGAAAGGATTAATTAAAAAACCACCTTTATTACCATGAGTTCCTTGGAGTCATAAAAAATCATTTATTACGATGAGGTCCAGGAAGGTTTATTATTCTGAGTGGCCTTGGTAAAAATCTTTTTAATTTCACTTTAAAGGTCCTTTACAATATCCCATGGTTTACATTTAGGGTCCTTTTTTAGCTTCAGAGTCCTTGGATAAAATTTAGGAAATAAAAATCTATCAAAAACCCGTTTTATCGCTTTAGAGATTATTCAAAAAAGACTTTAAAAATCCTTAAAAGTCCTTGTAAAAATACTTAAATATTAATTTTTTACTGTCCTTGGTAATAAAAAATTCTTTAAAAATTTATTATTCTTTATTTCTATGGAAGCCCTTGGAAGAGTACTAAAATATCTACCTTTGGTCCACTGGTGTCATATATGACCTAGGTTTTTTAAAGTATGTCTAAATTACAGAACTCAGTATTTTTCGACAACAACGCTAAAGTTGGATATCAATACTCATATCGTATTTTTTTGAATATTGTAACGAACAAACCCAATAATATTGTTGGGCCTATTCAAATTTGCTATTCATCATTACAACCATTTACAGTAGAACAATAATTGTCCGACATAATAAAATAAAACAAATTTTATACATTTTAATGTCTTCCGTTTTCACGACAAAGGACCTAACTCCTCTAATATGAAAAGGAAACGGAATAATATCACCATCAAAACTAAATAAGTTAGTTTTGATATAATATAAGCTACTGGATTCCGAGAACACTATTTCGGGTGTTATAAGTTTCCATGCAGTCCTTTAGGCTTTATGAAGTTAAGGCTTCCCTTAGTTGGACGTTTTTATTTATTTTTTTTTTTTTTTGTATTTTTCATTCCAAAAAAGCATTTAGTCCTTTTTGCCTCAAAAGCGACAAATTTAAAGTCTGGTAATGCAGGACTATCTCTCCGGTTGAATAATTGTGGTTGTTGTTGCTGGTTTTGGCATACGTGTTGACTTCTACTTGTCGGTGCTGTTGCTGTTTTTGTTTCGCTCGCCCTGGTGTTAAAATCACGTCTACGACAAGTGGTAACATCAGAGGTTGGCTAAATGGCTGGTTGACTGGTCATTTGTTGTTTTTGCTGTTACACATTTTTTTTTGCTTCTGACCTTTTGTTGTGTCCTGCCATATTGTGGTCGTTGTTGGACAGCAGCAGAAAAAAAAACGAAACGCTCTTTGACTGCAAATGTCAGTTGTCAGTTGCCAATTATGTAATTTCGGAAATGCAACAGTAACAACAACAACCTATCCTGCTGTGATTTATTTAAACAAAATTAAATCATGGCATTCCACCATACCCCCGCCATTCTTATTGCCCTTTAAGCCCGAATGAATTATCACACTTTGGCCAAAGGAGAGCGAGAGAGGGGGTGAAAGGGAGAGCCATAGTCTCGTGAATCAAATACGTGTTGAAAATATTTAGAAAGCAATTAAAATTTGTAATATTTTTTCCACCAAAAAAAAAAACACCGAAAACTGAAAACATAAAAATCCATTCGGAATTCCTGCATAAATTCGAACAATATTTATGGCCATTACATGCTCACAGACACACACACACAGAAGGCAAGACAGACAGACAGTCAGACAGGCAAACAAACAGTTATTGTGGCACAGAAATTTGTTACATTTCCCACTCTTTATTGTTGCCCCCACCCCGACTAGCAAACATTTCAAATATTCCAATTGAATACCAGAAGGTCGTTTCAATTTGTTAGACATTAATTTAAAGATTTATTATTGTTGTTGTGCTTTTGTTGTAACGATAATCCCCACAAACAAATCCATAGTAAACATAAAGTTTATGTTTTTTTTTTCTTCTTCCAGATACCCATCGCAGTGACAAACCATCGACATCATGTGCCTCCTCCATGGCTGCCGTCTCGGCAGCAGCCGCCGCAGCTGTGGCCTCCATAGCCTCGTCACAGGCAGCAGCGGCCGCCTCTTCGGCCACGGTATCATCACACATGTCCCACCATCCACATCATCCCCATGCTCCGCCCCACCATGTACCGCATCATTTACCCCCGCTCAGTGCCCATCATCATCACCATCATCCGAACAGCAGCCTCTTGGCAGCGGCCAGTATGAGCCATAGTTTGGGCTTGGGAGGTCCACCGGGTCTGAGACCACCACCAGGCCATATACCCGATATGTGTCCTGTTTGTGGTATTAAACTATCGGCTGATGAGTGGAACTCTCATTTTCTAACGGAACTGGATCGTTTGTATAAATTGAGTTCCGGTATGGAGAGATCGAATTTACAGGCCACTTATATGTTTGCCCAACCCTGCCCCTCACAAGAGAATGCCATTAGGACCAGCCATAATCGTTGGGAGGTAAGTAGAGGTTGGAGAGACTTGGACTCAACATGGGGGGAAAATTGGGACAAATTTAGGAAATGTTGAGGGCACATTGAGAAATGTTGAGGTAACATTGAGAAGTGTTGAGGCAACATTGAGAAATGTTGAGGCAACATTGAGAAATGTTGAAGGAACATTGAAAAATGTTGAGGCAACATTGAGAAATGCTGATTCAAGATTAAGAAATGTTGATGCAACATTAATAAATGTTGAGGCAACATTGAGAAATGGATTCAACATTACTCATTAAAAAAAGTTGCTGAACATTTTTTTTTTTTTCATAAAAAGTGGTTACTTCAGAATTTTGAAATTTTGCTCCACAATTGAATAAATGTTGCTTCAACATTGTGAACTTCGCGAAATGTTGCTTCGGCATTACAAAAATGTTTTGCTACATAAAAAGGTTGCTCAACATTAAAAAGTGTTGCTTCAGCGTTTCAAAAGTGTTGTCGATAACATTTTTGGTTCAGCCTTTGAAAAAATGACTCAACATTCAAAACTTTACGAAATGTTTGAAAATCTTAAAATTGATGGTCGATAATTAAAATTCTTTCCTTCTAAATTCTCTCTCCCATCAGACCTTTCAAAGAATACGCAACAATCGCCAAAATCGTTTACGCATCAAGGTACGTAAGCGTAAATATGGCGACATGTATTTCATGGAGAATATGTTTTGCAATTCCTGTCCGATTTGCAAACGGAAATATGCCCTCGAGGTTGGTGGTAAACTGCCAGATGATGAGAACAAGCAACAGGATGAAATCGAAACTGTGGATGTGGAATCTTGCAATGATGATGTACCTGATTCGAATTCGGAACTGTCACAGGTACATCATGCTCATATGCCAGCTCTGAGTGGGAGTAGCAGCCATAGTAGTAGCCATAGCAGTTCAGGTGGTGGTGGTGGAGGTGCCAGTACACCAGGTGGCGCCAATTTGCACAACAGTAATAGCCAGCCAGGGAAATTGGATGGCATACTGTACAGAACTGCCAATTGTGCCATAAGTAAGGATAATATGCATCAGACAGCCGAGGAGGATATTAGCACAAATGTGGCCACCACCACCAGTGGCAGTAACAGCAGTAATAGCAGCAGTGCTGGAAGTAGCAGCAATTGGACAGAAGCTCATAATCCTGGCAGTAATATCAACAGCCATACGAATGCTGCTCAGGGGCATATATCAGGTAACATAGCTACTTTTAATTAAAAGAAGATCAGGGTAGATATCAATAATAATTTCTTGCTCGGTTTTAGTGAAAAATGTCAGCGAATTATCCTCGACAACCCATCACTACTACAATGCCGATTCCTGCAATGAGGAACGCAGCGCCAAGGACATGTCCATGGATACTTGCAATAATGACAGCGATGAGGATGTTATTGTGGATGACGATGACTCCATTAAAATGGCCAGCTATAACAAGAAGAGGAAATATGAGGAGGCCATGGTGGGCAGTAGCAGGTAAGAAACAGAAGAAAGAAAGTAAAGTCGGTATTCACATACAAAAAACAAATCAATTTTTAGAATTTCAGACAACCCCTCACCGGTGGAGGAGAGGCCACGTTCTGAGCCCCAGGTTACCAGTACCGAAACCACCGTGGAAAATCCTCATAACAATAATAATAACAACAACACCACAAAATACACAGCATTTGAAGATTTGAGAAGTAAACACATGACCCATCACGGCCAGCAGCTGCAAATGCAGCATCACCAACCACTTGAACGGGATTCACCCAATGGTCATGGTCATGGACAGGTGGCACCACAACATCCCGGCCTCATGCCAGGCCTTGCAGCAGCACAACAACAACAGCAACAATTGGACTCAAAGGTGGGAAATAGTTCGGATATAAAACCCGACAATGAAGATGATAACAAATGTTTCATTTGTAAGGTAAATTTTTCAGTTTTGTTAGGGCCCGCCAGGGCAGTGTTTCCTGCCCCGGGATTTTTTTATTTGCAATTTTATTGAAAAGAAAGAAGCGATTGTTGTAATTGTTGTTTTAACTTTTCCAACATTTTCTATCATTAAGACAGGTATAAAGGACTTTGCGTCGGACACATTTTTGAGAGGGCGTAACTTTTATTTCCATCAGAGTTGTGCCAATGTCATGAGCAGTTATCGTTTGAACAAAGAACTTCAGCAGCAGCAACAACAACAGCAACATCTTCATCAACAAACCGAAGTTGGCAGCAGTGATAAACCAGCCACGGTGACACAATCCCAATCGCAGCCAACTTCACAGCAACATGTTGACAATGGCCAGGCAACACACAAAGAAAGTTAAGACAATGAGAATTGCAGAAAAAGTGATGATAACTATAGCGAAAATAAATTGGGAGAATAAAAATAAAGAGAATCTAATTTGTGGCCATACAAGAAGGAGAAATTCTGATAAATTTAGATGTATAGCAACATGTTGCCGGACTGGGGCAACATTCAGAAAAGTACGGTTATTTCAATGTCAAATCATCAAATGACAAGCCTAATTGGTGTCAAGTATAAATCTGTGAAAAATTGGAAGGGATTTTAAGTCGAGAAAAACAAAAAAAAACATTATAGCAACTTGTTGCTAGACTAGGATTTTCCCTGCAACATTTGAAGGGAAAATGCTCAAAGCCCATAGAATTTATGCAAATTTTGATAGATCATGGTTAAGCAAATGATCTCCTTACTCGGAAATAAATTTCACAGAGGATATTACATGAATCACCAAAATCTTTTGCAACATGTTGCCAGACACATGTGTACAACAGCCACTACCATCTACCACGATATCTTCAAAAAGGCCATAAACCACAAAATAAAATATGAAAGAAGTATAATTTAGATAAGAATTTTAATAATTTAATGAAAAAATTTAGAGACCCCCTTCCCCCTCTGTCCCTACAATCAAAGAACGCGACAAAACATATAAAGAATTTATTAGAGAAAAAAGGAGAAAAGTAAAATAGCAATTTAAATGTAGTTAAAGAAAAAGAAAATAAATTATATTTAAAATATAACAAATAAATTTCAATTTAAATGTATAAAAATTATAATTATCATCTACGAATATATAAAAAAATCCATGTAAATTTTGTTTTTCTTTTGTCTAGGTAACTTAAGTGTAGACTGGATTGTAAAAAACAAGTTAAGTTCTCCCTCCACCCCTTGTAATGCCTCTCTGTAGATCTTTTCTTTTTGTTCCCCAACATTTCTGTTAGATAATTTTTCTTAAAGGCTTCAAACAAACAAACCCCTAATTGCCCTAAATGTATTAATAATAAATGTGTAATTGTTATTTATATAATTTTAACTTAATCTAATTGTAATTAAATGAAAGTATTTTAAATTAATGCAAAAACAAAACAAACAAAAATCATAAGAAATACACATATTTTAAAACAAATACAAAAAAATGAAATAAATAACAAAATACTAACGATAAACATGCTTTCGGATTTTTTATTTATTGGGGTCATTGTTAGGTAAGTCAATTGATTCATGGAAATTTTCCTTTAATTGTTCGGGGAATCATAATTCACTGCCCTATAGTAGACTTCGAAAATATTCTGCTGACATTTAACAAAATTGCAAAAATCCTGCACTAACCATAGAAGACTTCGGAGGACTTATAATGATTCTAAAAGTCCTCCTGCTGATTTGTAGAAGCTTTCAGGTATCTTACTAGTCCCTAGGAGACCTCAGGGGACTGTTGTCTTCCACGAAGCTATAGGTAAAACCTACAAGGCTTTCTGCTGATTTATAGAAGACCCCAGTGGCTTTATTTTGGGGAGGTCTCGGAAGTCTTCTTTTGATCTTTAAAAGACCTCTAAAGTCTCCTCTATCGACCACCTTTAAGATTTTCTACTAACGTACTAACGACTTCTGCAGATCTTAGGAATATCTAGATACCTTCCATTGACCTAGGGAAGACCTTAGAATTCTTATACTGTTATATAGAAGGCTTAGAATGCCCTGGATAAGATCTCTGCAGAATTCAGCTGCAAACAAGATAAAGGTCTCTAAATTATTTAACTGCCTTCTGGAAGGACACTTTATAGGTCTTCTACTGCACTGAGGAAGCCCTCAGAGGTTATACACTGGAAAAAAACCTCAGAGATTTACCACTGGAAGTCCCTAAAAGACCTCGGATGTCATTTACAAATCTGGAAAAAATCTCTGTCGTATTTTGTTCAGCTGGAAAAGTCCTCAGAGGTATTGCACTGCTCTGCTAAGACCTGAGAGGACTCTTTTTGTACCTTTAAAGAAAACCTCGGCACATTTTCGCAGACCTAGATAAAGTCGTAGACACCTGACTTAAAAAAATACTTCATTGAACTCCTACAGACCTGGAGGAAGTCTCATATGTCTGCCAAAAACGAGAGCTTCTCAACGGAAAAAGGTTGTTCCTGCTCTTGTAAAGAGGAAGAAGAAGACCACCGAGGTCTTCTCCTGCTCTTCTAGAGAAAAATAAGACGTTGGAGATCTTCTACTGCTCTTCCAGAGAAGAAGAGGATCTCCAAGGTTTTTTTCCAGATCTTTTTAAGAAGAAGAAGACCTCCGAGGCCTTTTCCTGCTCTTCTAGAGAAAATGAACCCCTCTGAAATCTTCTCCTGCTCTTTTAGAGAAGAAGAAGTCGACGTCTTCTCCTGCCCCTCAATAAAAGAAGATAACCACCGAGGTCTCCTCCTGCTTTTCTAAAGAAGAAGACCACCGATGTCTTCTCCCGCTGTTCCAAAGAATAAGAAGACCTTCGAGGTCTTCTCCTGCTCTACTATAGGAGAAAAAGACCTCCGAGATCTTTTAATTTTTTATGAATGAAGATATTCGAGGTATGCAGCTGATTTATGAATGACGTCAGAGGTCTTCTGTTGGTCTAAACATGACCTCAAAGGTATTATAACGACTTTGAGACTTTGCTCTTCAATAGAGGAAGACATCCAAGGTCTTCTCCTACTCTTCTAAAGAAAAACTCCGAGGTCTTTTTCTGTCCTTCTAGAGAAGAAGAAGACCTCCGAGTTCTTCCCCTGCTCTTCTATGGAATAGGAAAACCTCCGAGATTTTCTGCTCTTTTATGGACGGAGACTTTCGAGGTATACTGCTGATTCATGGATAACGTCAGAGGTCTTCTGTTGGTCTAAACATTACCTCAAAAATATTTCAATCACTTCTAGAGAAGACCCCTTAAGACCTCCTCCTGTGCCTTGGGTAATAATAGAAGATCCATGGAAGAGTTCGGAGGAGTTTAACTGATTTATCTAAGGCTTGAAAGAAATGCAACTATTTCTCTCAGAATCATGGACGTCTTACACTATCCTCTTTCCTTTTCTCCCATGGTATACTTTTAAGTTTCTCTACTATGCCATAGAAGCAGACGCGTACAGACGAATGCATTTGGAAACTAATTTGGGGGGTTTAACTCGCCAAAAATTAACATTTTCATATAATACCTAAAAAAATGTCAGAAATATATCCATTTTGGAGGCATCCACCCAGCATACGTTCCTGAATAGAAACATTCATAAGATTTCACTGTGCTAAAGGAGGCCTGAGATATTGTGTATGGGCCTTTAATGATCCTATTTCTCTATAGAAGATATTATTTTACTGCAGAGTATCTTGAGATCTTCTACGGACGTGTAGAATAACGTTGTTTTTCCTACTGGCCTTATCTGCAGAAAATAGTTCTACTTAGTGAAAATATTGAAAGTATGGAATGTCTCATATTACCTAAAACATACATGTATTTAAGAGTTTTTAAATTCTTGTTTAAGTATCTGTTCTCGCAACACTATCTCTTGCACCGAATTTTTAACTCAGAGAAAATATAATCTATTTTTAGAAAAACTCTTCATTCTCTTAAAAAATGCTCATATCTAACTGTTAGGAAAATGTTTTTCCACTTATCGGTAAAAAAAAACCAATGACACTTGGGGGAAAACAAATGACAAAAAATGATACCTTCTCTTCAAGTGGGTGTTTATGTGAACATAAAAGAGAGAGATAGCAAGAGAGTAATTTGTGTTGAGTTTCATTTGAAATCTCTTTATGAAATATTCTCCCAAACTGATAACGAATGTCAATCTAGCAGTCACTAAGAATGCTAATTGTTATGCTGGCCGAGCCGGCTGATTATTGAGTGGTGGTGGATCAGTTGCTTTGGCACCGTGAGCGGTTCTATCCAGTTGTCGTTTCAATTAGTCGTGAGCAAGCAGTCACTTTGGACACTACAATTTATATTGGAGCGCTATCGCATTTAAGAGTGACGTCAAGTTTTAATTTCATTCACAGATCGCCCGCCAGTCAGACGGTTCTCAGAAGATTGCTGCAACGTAAATTCGTGTTATTGGAATTCCGCTTTATTTTTTTTTTTTTGTTTTTACTTAAGGTAAGCATAAACAAATAAGTGTCAAGTGTTTTGCCATATTTGAAATATGTTCCACCTTAAAGTTCTCACGCCAGGTTGAAACTGAAACCGAGAGCGGAGAACTCATGTTAACTATGCAAATGACACTAATGAAGGCAGTTTTCTTCTTTGTTGTTTCTGTTTCTATTCCGCACAGCCAGCGTTATGTTTTCAAAATTAACAACCAGATTGGCACCCCGCCTCTGCACACCCGGCACAACAATTGCCAGCCGTCAATTGACATCGCAACAAGTCTTCGAACGCGAAGATAAATACGGCGCTCACAATTATCATCCCCTGCCCGTGGCACTCACCAAGGCCAAGGGTGTCTTTGTCTGGGATGTGGAGGGCAAGCGATATTTTGATTACTTGAGCGCTTATTCAGCTGTCAATCAGGGCCATGGTCATCCCAAAATTATTAAAGCTCTGACGGAGCAGGCTCAAGTATTGGCCTTGACTTCACGGTAAGTAGAAAAAGAGAGTATAAAGGAGGAATAATGGAAATTTTTTCTTTAGTTTTCGAAGAAACAAAGCAAGAACTTGAGATAAGCCGAACAACTTTAGCAACAGAAATCTATATTTGAAAAAAAGAAATTTATTATCACTCCCGGGGAGTAATTTTTGTGAAAGCAACGCACAGGGAGTGTTGGCTGTCTTATCAGGGTAGTCTACCATAAAATAAGAAGAAAAAAAACGAGTATAGCAACTGATAGTGATGTTGGCCCACAATATACCACCAATAGCATAGGTCAAGCCTTATCTCAGTTATTGCTCTTGATTTGAAATCTAAACATAACGCTTTGTACATTTCCAGTTCGTTGTCTTGTTAATTGATATATATATATTTTGTTTTTATTGTTGTATTTTACTAGAGCCTTCTATTCGGATGTCTTGGGAGAGTATGAGGAATATGTCACCAAATTGTTTAACTATGACAAAGTTTTGCCCATGAACACCGGTGTTGAGGGTGGAGAAACTGCCTGCAAATTGGCCCGTAAATGGGCTTACACCAAGAAGAATATCCCGAAAAATCAAGCCAAGGTAAGAATTAGAAAAAAAAACTGTTGGACACGATGAATCGTGCAGATCTATAAAAATCTTAAAAACTATGGAATGTCTAGCCAAGACAAGACTTTAGAAGGCTTTTAGTAGTCTATAGAAAACGACAGCGATTGTTTATAAAAAATATATACATATATTCAACTGATCTATAGCAGATTTCCAAGATATCAAAGAAACATTAAGATGGCCGCTAAGATCTTTACGGACCTATAGAAGGCTTAATAATTCGCAACTGACTTAAAGAAGGCAAAATACTCCCACTATCCACTGACGTGTCTCCAAACTCCTACTAAAGCTTTGAGAATGAGAATCTTGTAACATAAGTTGACAGTGGTATTAATTTGTCTTACAAGACTTCGGCTAAGTTCAGTTTTTAGGACATCAGAAAACTTCAATTTACCTCTAGAAACTCTTCGAAAACTTGTACTAATTCTAGTAGAGTCCCTGCTCTACTGCCATAAAAGAGTCCTCAGAGGACTTAAACTGAGCTATATGTAACATAAATGAGCTCGAGGACTTTAACTGACTTCTTGAACCCCTTTCGGAATATTCTGCTGATCAAAGCCTTCTATTGCGGCCTTCTTTTGACCTATAGAAATCCTCCCTCCATTGACATATGAAAGATCTTAGAGGACTTCTTCCGACCCAAAAATTTTCTACTGAGAATCTTAAAAGGAATTTAAAGACGGCTGGGCAAAGCGACCTGTAGACTAACTTATAGAATATCTAGATGGCTTCAAATAACCTATTTGTGAGCGACCTCAAAGGGATTCTTCTGATTTTGATAAGGAATCAGGAGATTTTTATTCACTTAAAGAATACATCTGAAGACTGAACTTTAGGGGTCCGGTGAAGTCATCTACCTAGATCTAAAAGTCCTCAGGGGTTTTCAACTGGTCTATGCAATAACCTCGAAGGTATATAAAGCACCTAGGGGGGAAGCACCCCAAAATGTGTCTACTTAGTTATAGAAGACCTTGACTTTCCTACCGAAATTTTTCAAAGGAGCTTACTGACCTAGTGATCTATAGACAACCTTAAAATGATTCTTCTGCCTGATACAGAGTCGCACATTTATGTTCTTCCAATGTTGATACTCTTTGAGAATTTTAAATAGGCCTGATGCACGCGTAGCTACTCCTAACTGGCCCTGCTATAGAAAATCGCAGATGAATTCTACATTCCTAGTCTTTAGAGGACTTGTATCCCAACACAGAAGACCTCAGACGGATTCTACTTGAAGTATCACTTTGGAATTCTACTTAGAAGTCTTTAAGTTTGCCACCTTGCCGAGATCCTCTAACGACTCGAGTCGACTAATACTATGTGGAGTTAAAGAATTGAGAAGATAAATAGACGCTTCGTTAGGGTTTATTTTCAAATCTAACTGACTCGAAGATTAATGTTTAAAAAGAGAAACTAACCTCTCATTTCGGCAGTAGTATCAAATCTTACTTTTTACAAATACTTTCACTTAAGAACTACTTAAACTTATATTACTTAACCTAATCGCAGCCATACAATATATTCTTACATTGGGAGAGAGAGAGAGATCATTAATTTTATGCGGGTCATAACCTTTATTATCTTACACATCATCGCATGCGACATCACACAGAACTGACATTGGTGGTTTAGAATATTTATATTAAATTGTTCGATTTTCCAACGCTTCAATCTCATCCAAGAGAAAGGACAGATTAATTTGTAGGAGTGACCTATAAAAGTCCTCAAGGATCAAGGAAACCTCTTTTGTCTCATGGGGCCTTGAAAAAAAAAAAACATAAAAATCGTGTATTTTCCCTCGCCTTTAGAAGGCCTTGAAGGTTTCATCTGTCGAAGATTAAAGAGGTCTTTTAAAGATATATAGAAAATCTTTCGACATATTTTTCTGAGGAAAATGTGCTTCTTAAGACTTTCTCTAAACTTTAGAATCTTTTTAAACCAAAATAGTTCTGAATTTGACTAAATTTTCTAAAAACTTTACTAACTGATCTAATTATTTTTTCTTTATTTTTCCAGATCATCTTTGCTGAGAATAATTTCTGGGGCAGAACCTTATCAGCCGTCTCAGCATCCACCGATCCCAGTAGTTATGAGGGCTTTGGACCATTTATGCCTGGCTTTGAAATCATCAAATACAATGATGTGCAGGCCTTGGAGGTATATTTCACAATTAAATAATTAAAAATCCGGAACTAAAACAAATCTTCTGTCTTTCTAGAAAGCCCTTCAAGACCCCAATGTTTGCGCCTTCATGGTCGAGCCCATTCAAGGTGAAGCCGGTGTGGTGGTACCCGATGATGGCTATTTGAAAAAGGTACGCGAACTGTGTACCAAAAACAATGTGCTCTGGATTGCCGATGAGGTACAAACCGGTTTGGCACGTACCGGTCGTATGTTGGCTGTCGACTATGAGGGAGTCAAACCTGACATTTTAATTTTGGGTAAAGCCTTATCGGGTGGTATGTATCCCGTATCGGCTGTCTTGGCCAATGATGATGTTATGCTGTGCATTAAGCCCGGAGAACATGGTTCCACCTATGGTGGCAATCCCTTGGGTTGTAAAGTTGCCATGGCCGCCCTGGAGGTGTTGCAAGAAGAGAAATTGGCTGAAAATGCCTTCAAAATGGGTGAATTGTTGAGAAGTGAATTGAACAAGTTGCCCAAGGATGTGGTTTCGGTGGTCCGAGGAAAGGGTCTGCTCAATGCCATTGTTATCAATTCAAGTAAGTGGAAATTTTGATGAGATTGGAATATCAGAATTTCCTATAAATTTATTTTATTTTCCAATAGAACACGATGCCTGGGATGTCTGCTTGAAATTGAAGGAGAATGGCTTGTTGGCCAAACCCACCCATGGTGACATCATACGTTTTGCCCCTCCCCTGGTCATCAACGAGGAACAAATGTTGGAAAGTGTGGATATCATTAAGAAGACCATTATGTCCATGTAAAAGACAATAGCCGTGCCTTAATTCCAAGAATCTGAAGTCTGAATATTTTGTAAAAGAAAGCATTTAAATGTAGATTTCTAAGTGCATTTTTTGTAAATGAAAAAAGAATTTATAAACATATTTTTTAATAAAAAAAACGCAATTTCCTTTTTTGTTTGGGAAAAAAAAGAAAAAAAAAATTGAAATCATAACCTCAATATTACAATGACAAAAGTGTGTCACCCAAAACCATTGACAGACGTCGCTCGACCATCAAAGCCAACAAAAATAATTGAATCATAAAATTACCACTCATTTACTCGTTGTCGTCGTCAGCCTTGAAGGAAGTGTCTCCAAAAAAACATTAAGATAAAAAGAACGCCTCAAATAATGTGAAACGAAATTATAAAAAACTCTTGATTTTTATTAAAAGAAAAGTGTTTCATATTCCTCTCCTTTTTTGAGGCAAAAACTGTTTTTTAATTAAATCGCGGCTACTTCATTTAAATGACGGGGGAGGGATGGATGGATGGATGCATAGTCTTGAGACAAATCAAGTGACATGCGGTCGTTAAGCAATAAATTGGCTACAAAAAAGGACATTTTGCGACAATACAATGACAGTCACGGTAGCAGGGCACAAGAGCAACAGCAAGGATACATAAAAATGTCAAAGTAGCCTTCTTGCTGGCATTGTCGTGTCTTCTTCCTTCGCCGTCTTATCTGTTGTTGGCCAAGTAGTTAAGAAAACAAATACTTTCATTTATTTTGTAGTCAGGAATTTCTGGGCAATAAAAACCGTTAACAAGAGAATCTTAAAAAGGTAATTATTGCTGTGAGCAGAAAAAAATTCTAAAAATATATTGAGGGGGTGGGACATTATTTTTTGATGTAGAGAGGGGTTAAAACGACGCTGGGAATTCCTTTAACCAGCCAAATATAAACAAAGATTATGGTGTTAAATGGATTACACAAAATTCTACAATAGAGTTACAAAATGGGCATAATGCGCCACAATGGTGGCAAGGAAAATGCCATAAAAGTCGACGAACTCATATTTTTATGACACGGTCTTATTGTTAATTCGACGCTTTTGTATTGTTTCTTTGCCATAACCAAATGTAATATTAGAATATGAAATTGAGTTGGCAATTTAAAACGGGCAGCAAAAAAATAATAAGTTTAAGAGGATTTATTCTTTTGCAATTTAATATACATTTTTGTTCGAAGTTTTTTTTTTTTGTTTTAATATCACCATTTCGTAAATACATTTTTTGATCGTTGGAAGGTCAAATTATAAGCTAAATATGTATAGATTTCGTGGGTGTCCAAGGGTAATCATATGAACCTAAATTATTAATCTATGTCGGAAATGTATCTGGAAAATCAAATTGAGTAGAAAATTGAAAACGCACAGCAAAAAAATATTTTTTTAAGAGGAGTTATTCATTTGCCATTAAATATATTTTTTGTTTTTTAATATCACCATTTCGTAAATACGTTTTCTGATCGTTCAATGTTATGTAATAAGCTAAATATGTATGAATGTCGTGGGTTTCCAAGGGCAATCTGTTTGGCCGACAGATGTATAACCCCAGACTTGAATTATGATTATTCTAATTGTTGACTCTTTATGGAAGAGGTTCCGAAGCAGTTGTCCAGTATTGTCCAATTCGTATCTGATTTTATAATCGTTTTGGTTATTCAAAACTTTTACCAGAAGAAATGGTACGATATCTGACATCTTTATAACAGATCTTGTGTTCATGGAAATATCGAGATGTACGAAGTCTGATTGGAATCGGATGTTAATTTCGTGTTTTATGAGCTTCATGAATATTCAAAATTTGGAACCTTTGTGGAGAAGGTACCAGAAGGAGTGAACCGATATATTCAATCTTCGTTAGTAGAAATAATGAGATGTGTAAAATATGAAGAAAGCCGGATTCTTATTTTAAATTTTATAATAGTTTCGGTTATTCAAAACTTCGACCCTTTGTGGGGGAGGTACCAGAAGGAATGGTCAGATCTCTATCAACTTTGTCACAGATCTTGTGTTGATGGAAATATTGAGATGTGCCAAGACTGGATGGAATCGGATGTTAATTTCGCGTTTTACGAGCTTCATTGATGTTCAAAATTTTGACCTTTATTTTCTAAAATTGGGGCAATATTGGATTATCCTTTCTCTTTCTATGCAGTTAATTTTTTGGATTATTTCGACTTTTTGCGGGGCAGGTACCAGAAACAGTGGACCCATATTACCCATCTCCGAACTCAATCTAGGTTTGACAATAATATTACGATGTAACAAGTTTGGATCAAATCGGATACTTCCTTCGAAAGTTGTCGTGCGCACTAACCAGACAGACAGACCGAGGGACGGACGGACCCCGCTAGAACGACTCCAAATGTCCTGAAACAAATTTTATCCAAAGACATCTAGGATTTAAAACCGTTATTTCGATGAGGCACGTTTTGGTCGTATCAAATGATATATTCCCTCTTTAGCCAGGGTATAAAAAATGAGGGTATAAAAAATAATGTAAAAAATCTTGACACTACCAAATTTTCCTACCGATGTCTCAAACTCCTGATTTTCTTAGGTAAACATCAAGTATCTCTTCGAGACTACCAAAAATACTTTTGCCAAGTCTTAACACATTCAATTACGATTAAAGTGGCTAGACAAAGCTTATTACGTGTAATTTCTTCACAAAAAATATTCAAATTCTCCTCAAAGAAAAAAATTAAGGAATCCTGATGAGGAATATAACCTTCTTTTTTCATTCTCCAAATAAAGACATTTTAAGGTTATTACCGATGACTCAGAGTAAAGTTCAAACAAGTGGCGATAAAACCATCAGATTATGTGTGGCCTTTAACGCCCTTTTGTTCTCGGGGACAACCACCCTCAGTGGTCAGCAAGCCAACAGCTAAGTATCTTAGCATAGATTTGACTTTGCTCCACAAAAAAGGAACGAGGGCATTTTTGGTTGTTTTCTCCCTTTTTTTTGGGAAACATTTCTTTCTTCTTCCTTCAGAGATGGCGTGTGTTGATAAACAACACAGCTGGCCAAAAAAAAATATTCTAAAAAAATCTAATAAAAAACCATTGAGGACATCCTGTTGCTATAAAGTATTCTGCCGGGCAGGACACAACAATACAACCTCGAGATGTGTTGAAGTGTTAAAGACTTTTTTTAAGGATTTTATTACTTCACAGATAAGATTTGAATGAGCCATTCCGAGACCAAACAAAAAAAAAAGAGATACAAAAATCTGCAACAGAAAAATAGAAAATATGTCTAGAAAATGAAATTAAGAGGGTGTTAAAACGGAACACACAAAAAAGTTAATTAAAAACTATGTCCAAACAGGAGGAGGACGACGACGATGATGATGATGACCTAACAAATGGGAGTCAAATTAAAGAATTGCATTAAAGACATTTGTCCCTTGGAGAAAAAATTACAATCAAATATCAATAACAATTCGATGACAATATTGAACAGATTTGAATCTGAAACAGATACTCGAAAAGGAAAATTGATATTGATATTGGTTAATTGGTTACAAAACCCAAACAAGTAAAACAAGGGGAGGGAAGGAAAACCACTTAAAGGAAGTTTAACGGAGTTGTGATAAAACGACCCTTAAGGTTTTAAACTAACCTTTCCCTGCTGTTTATCATTCTCCCCAATCCCCTTAAAGATGGCCAAGTATTTACACAGAAAAGTACCATGCCAAATTTTTAAGCACCTTATCCAGGTAAGCTCGACACACAAACCCGCACACACTCAGACTCACCATCATCTATGCCAGCAAGGACGTGTTAAAATTTTGTGCACAACAAAATCACAGGAATACAAATATTTGTATCCGTGTTAACGACTGTCATGTCTCTTCTGGTGTCAGTCACTCAGTCAGCCAGAAAGTGACAATGGAAGTGAAGTGTAAATATTAGCAATTAACAGGAATGACTGCCAAATTGTCGAGTTTAAAAAGCCAAATGATGCTTGTTATTGATTGATTGATTTACAGCAATAAATGGGTTTACGGTTATGGTACGGGGGAAATGTGGTTATGTGGTTGGGAGGTGGCAGTGTTTAATGAATAATATATTATTATTTGCTCATAACAGTCACATATTGCGGCTGGTATGGGGGAATGGGTGGTAAATGAAAACCTGATCAATATAATTGGGTATATACTTTTAAGAATACTGGCAGATAACGACAATTTGCATACGTGCAATTTTAGGGAACGCTGTTAGAGAAAATGTTCATAATTTTTTGCATATTATTTTCACCATTCCGTAAATACGTTTTATTATACGCTCAGCCAAATGGCTAGAGAGGGTATATATCATTTGATACGGCCAAAACGTGTCCCGTCGAAATAACGGTTTTATACTCTATGTTTCTTTGGACCAAATCCGTTTCAGGACATTTGGAGTCTGTCTGTCTGGTCTGTCTGGCTGGCTGCCGCGCAAGATAACTCTCGAAGGAAATATCCGATTTTTGTCCAAACGTTGTACATCGTAATATTATTATCAAACTTAGATTGGGTTCGGAGATGGGAAATATCGGTCCACTCCTCCCCCACAAAAGGTCGAAATATTAAAAAAAAATATTCAATAAAATATTTAACTGCATCGAAAGAGAAAGGATAATCCGATTTCGCTCTAACTTTGCAAATCATAGTATTTGCATCAGTGTTAGGTCAGGTGCGAAAAAAAACAATATCGGTCCACTCCATCAAGTACCTTCCCCAGAAAGGATCAATATTTAGAATAATTATAACTCTTACAAAATATGATGTAATGTTTCAATTATCTTTAAATTACACACATTACAATGGTGTGAAGATTGAAAATATCGGTCCACTCCTTCGGGTACCTCCCCACAAAAGGGTCAACATTTTGAATATTCATGAAGCTTATAAAACATCAAATTAAAATCCGATTCCATTCAGACTTGGCACATCTCAATATTTTCACCAACACAAGAACTGTTATAAAGATGGCAGAGATCGGACCATCCCCACTGCTTTGCAGGGGAGGCAAAGGGTCGAATAATAATTTTGAATTAATAATAATTTTGAATAATCAAAACGATCATCCGAAATAAGCATCCGGTTCTCTTCAAATTACACATATCACAATATTTTTATTGACCCAAGGTCTGGTGTGAAAATGGATTATGTCGGTCCACTCTTTCTGGAACTTCCCCACAAAGGATCACAATTTTGAATATCCACGAGGCTCATTAAACACGAATTTAACATCCGATTCCATTCAAACTTGGTACATCTAAATATTTACATCAACGCAAGATCTGTTATAAAGATGATAGAGATCGGACCATTTCTTCTGGTTCCTCCTTCACATAGAGTTAAAGATTTTTGAAAATCAAAACGCTTAAAGAAGAAAAAGAACCTCTAAGAATGTCTAAATGTTTCTCTCGACCAGAAACCTGAGAGGAATATGTGATTTATCGAAATTTATGATTTGGTATAAAATGGGATATAAATATTCGATCTCCTTTAAATTTTGCACATTTCAATATTTTATATCTGTATTAAATGAAGTTGAATACTTCGATCGCCTATATCGTTAACTCACGCTTATTTCCACATTTTCCAAAAATTGCACAGACCTCATATAAAGTATGCGAAGTAGTCAATATAGCCTTTCTCGGAAAGTTTTCCCACCCTTATCCTTTATTAAAGAAAAATTAAATAATATTACTTTATTTTTGCCTAAAAAGATCTTACAAAAATAACTACCATAATCTGTGATAATGGAAAAAAAGGCAAACTATCACTGCCTCAATGCTCGGGGTAACAGACAGTTTTAAATTAAGTTTCAGCCCAGATTGCAATGCTACTGCAGTTTGCAGTGTATCAACCTGTCATCAAACACAAGTTTTATCATTTCGCACTTGCCAGCCAGTGACGGGTGGCTGGCTGGATTACTCCCTGCAAACATGTGCTACATAAATAAGGAGCATATTTCATGGCCCCTGATTTTGCAAAAAAAGGCAACGTCACATTAAACAACAAATTGAAGGCTCAAGACGAAAGTCATAACGCCCGGGAAAAATGAAATGAAATCATGTAAATTTATGCAGCGGATTAACACGAATATTGCACGCAAAAAATACAAGGAACAAATCTCTGCCAAATGGGAGGAGGTACAGGACAAACACATACGCAAATCCATGAGAACGCCCCCTTTTGACATCCCACACATATGTGGTGTTTTTTATGCCAATGTTCATGAGAAGCCATAGGCAAATACTAATTGTGTCCCATATGCGTAGAGGTATGGTCGGAAACCTAAAGCGTTTATTGCCAGGATTTGCAAACAATCTTTAATAAAATTACAAAACAACAGTACAAAAAACAACACAAAAGAAAAACACATGATGATAATTTAGGGGAGAGAAAAATTCAGCAAAATTCCAAACACCAAGGGTAGCTAGGTGTTGGCAGCGCTTAAAAGAAATTATGATTTCTTGGCATTTGTTATTTTTTTAGCCCAGATATTGTCTGCTTTCTTTTCCACCCCTCCCCGCTATAAACATAAAACGATGGTGTGGAACGAATAACCACAAAATGTACATTTAAGTAGCTAATAAAGATTTTTTTGCCCTTTTTCGTTGTTGTTTTTTGTTTTGCCGTCTCTTATGTTGTCATAATTACAAGTATCTTTTTTCTTGCCACAAGTATCATCGTCGTCGTCTCTAGCCGGGTGCTTGCTTTGTGGCATAATCCCATTACAATGACTTGGTGTTCTTTTTTTTTGTTGAGGGGAAATTCTTACCACTTGCCGGCATTTAATTTTAGCTGGTGTTATCTTTTAAAAAAAGGAATGGGCTACAACAAGAATTTGAGGAACATGATTTGTCTGATTTAAAAATTCAAGATGTCCTAAAAAACGAATACATTTTTTGTAGGAGACCCTTATCCGGACAACGTTTTCCTACAGAAAACTATGTATGGCTAATGTTTCCCATTGTTTTCGATTAGAAAATGATATCCTGATGAGGGATTTCGAAAGAAAACGCCATGCGTATAAATTTTTCCTACAGAAATCGTCATGCTCATAAATAAATTCCATATAAAATGTCATAGAAGGAATTCTTACAGAAAATCCAATCGGATATATTTTTCTGTCCTAACTTCAAGTTCTAGCAATGACGGCTATGCAACTGTAATGACACCACTTTTAACAGAGATCCAGTGAAAAACTTCATCGTTATAAACTTCAACTCTGTTATAAATCTAAATCTCTGTTATTATCCAACGTCTTTAATTCTTAATTCCTTACTATTGCTCTCTGAGAAACTTAATGTTATATTCGCACTCTCTCGCTTTCTCTTATGTTAAGGTACGTTTACATAGACGTATTCTTCAACTTCAACCCAATTAATTAAAATAACTGATATACAGGGTGAGATAAAAAAAAACTGCAACAAAGTCAAACGCCATAAATTTTACATTTATTTAAGTTTTATCGAATGAAAGCAAAACAAGTCTGAAATAGCATCACAATTTTAGAATAAGTTTAAATTTGTTCGAATTGGTACCCTTTGACACGAATTATGGCCCTCAAACTTCTAATGAAACAGTTCCACGCCACCCGAATGTTGCTCTGCGATATTTTGGCCCATTCCCGCCAAAGCGCTTGCTTGAGGTGATCGACACTTTGATATTTTTTAGTGCCAACCTTGCTTTCCAAAAAAGTCCCGACACAATAGTCCAACGGATTGGTATCCGAGGATTTTTGCGGCCATTGTGAGCTGGAAATGAAGCGTGAACCTCATTTTGTAACCATTCTTGGGTGGCAGGTGCTGAGTGCGATTGTTCTGATCCCTGTTGAAATGTCCAAGGTCTGCGGCTAAATTTTTTGTGTGCCCAAGGCTTTAATACGCCCTCCAGAATAATTTCGCAATAATATTCGGCATTTATTCTGATGCCACGGTCGATTAATGCGAACGGAGAGCGACCATCGGATGTTATGACAGCCCATACTATCACCATGGCCGGCGCTTGAGGTCAGGCGGCCAACCGAAGGTGCACATTTTCAGCTGACCTCTTTGAACATGATCATTTTGTTTGTTTACAAACTGCTGTACAACGAATGCTTTCTCATCGGAGAAAACCAAATTCGGCAGTTCACCACATTCGGCCAAGCGAAGCAGCTCTTTTGAGTCTATTTTCTTTCTGTTGCGGTGTAAGTTCTAGTACTTTTTGGAATTTGGGTTTACTCCGAGCTCAGTTTTCAATATTTGTCGAATGGAATGTTGCGATATGTTCAGTTTACGAGTCATTTTTCGGCCATTGCGACGCGGGCTTCGATCAAGTCGCTTCTTTACTTTTCGAACCATTTTCGCTGATATTGCTGTTTTCTTTCGTCCACTTCCTTGACGTCGGGCTACGCTACCAGTATCACGTTAACGAGCAATGATACGAGACACAAAAGATTTATTCACATTTAAATGCTGGAGTGCGATAGTCACTTGAGGTTTTCCAGCCAAATATAAAGAAATCACACTATCACGCTTGAATTTCATCACGAATAACTTTTTTTCTGGAAAATTCTCACCAAAATGCTTTTGTACGCTTGTAAACAATATAATGAGCTGTCACTGGAATAATTTTAACAGCTATCGGACGAGTGGCTTAGAAATGACAGCACTCTGAAATTGGTTGCAGTTTCTTCATCTCTCCCTGTATATACAGTATTTGGTAAAAAATTTTATACAATTGTACAATTTTGAAAGGATAACCACTAGCCAAGGTGGTGAAGAGCTAACCCATTACCTCACCCATGACAGCAACAATAAAAGCAATAATCCAGTGAAAACCATTACAAAATTCAATTGTGTTCATTGCTTTTTTATCTGTCGTTAACTTTTTTGTTGTTGTATCTCACATTTCAACAATCACGATTACATTGCGAACAATAGGCAATGACAAGTAGAGGTATACGGCCAGGATGTGCAAAAGCAAAAAATGAACTAAAAAAATTGAAATCACCATAACAACCACCTGAAACAAATGTCCGCCAGAGTCAGCTGCCTGACAGTCCGAGTGAAGTTCACTTAAGCAATGTGTTTTGCATATTAAATACTCCCGTTTGGTCATTACGAAGCGAGGCTGCTGCACCCGACTGACAGCATCATTAAAAAAATGCAATCAGTGTAGACCAGCTTCAAGTCATGTTCCAACGCAGCACATTTCTCTTACTTCCGTTTCCTGGTAAAACATAAAAAAAACACTCAACAACAATGAGAAAATTATGCTAACCTGGAATACAAAATACATTTTATTACTCTACACTAGTCCTTGGTTAACCCGCATTCCTTTAATTTGAACTTTTCTTTGTAGAAAAATCTTGCTCCAAATCTCACTTCTTCAACTTCTGTGATGAAACATCAGAAGTACAGCAACGTCATGTGGGTTTATGTTCTGATTTTAAAAAAGGACTTTTCCCCAGCAACCAGAATGCAAAATTACTCTCCATGTCACCTGTAGGTTTGTGCAAGTGTGTGGTCACACGTGCTTTAAATAACCTACTCTCCTTTACCCATCCACGTGAACATAATTGTCCACTCCTTTTTTTAACAAATTCCTGTGGCATTCAATGAAAAATTGTTTTTATCAATTTGATGTCCTCTCTTAACCACTTACAACACTTAAACAAGTGACGGAAAATTGTCATGTTTGTGTGCATGTCCTGTTGGACAATTAGTGGGACAGTGGCTGACACTCTTTTAGTATTCCATGTACATCGTGTACATCTCTTCCGCCATACGGTGCTTTCGAATGAGGGGAGTGGAGGGTGGTAGAAGCAATGCAATTTTTTCATATTTCAAAATTTTAAATTTACTTCAGCTATGTTCCAGCCGAAGGTTGTTCCAATATTCATTTCTACAAAATGTTATTAAATGAATAACGTGGAGATTGCATTTAATTGCAAATCATTGACGCATAAAATTTTAATTGTATTTTAAGTAACGGTTGATTTGATGTCACCCACAGAGGAGACACCGTGCAGTGAAATGGCCTACAAGACCATGTACATTTTATTGCAGGAAATAAATGGTGTTGGCACACATAGCAATGGTTCGATTTAAGTGTGTCACATAAATATTTATTTATTTATTTATTATTTTTTTAATAAGAAAGCGAAATTTACTCTAATCTCCGATTGTGAAAAAACAAATGTAAGACATCAGACCATATTGATGGATTATATTCCAATTGTATTGATCCTTCTCTTGGCAATCTCTGTGTTAAACATCAGCAAATGTTTACAATTTATGCTTGAAATCTAACGGTATGTTAAAGATAATAATAATAAAAATTTTCCTTTGATATTGCATAATCAATTATCCCAATATTATCCCAATGAGAAAACATTTTTAATTTCAGTTTCAACTTTTTGGAAGCATCGCCATCTATATGTCACAAATAGTTAAAAGTTTTGTAATAACCGTCACAGAGTTGCATTACATAGAAAAGGCATATGCCAGAGTGTTAAAGCAACGCCGTCCCAACAAAGTCTTTCAACTCTGCAACGTCAATGGTGGCGGGAAAATCACTCGGCTCCGTTCTATGGTAAGACTTCATCGTCCCAACTACGCCTTGCAGATATTATGTATTGCCTTTTTTTATCGTTTTTTCCCATTTTTTTTATTTATTTATTTATCATTTCGATCGTTTTTAGCAATACTTGCTTCAATTTTAATCCAACCTTCAAAAACTCACAGCTGTTGCTTTTGTTTTGATTTTGACGTTTATCAATCGTTTTGCCTTGTTCTTGGATTCATATTTCACGCCGATGTTTTTCTAACCGCAACTCTGTATTCACAGACCATCTGTCTCTCTCTCTCATCATTCTTGGCTGAGAGTGTGGTGGCGTTAGTACGTCTTTATCCCATTTAATTGGAAATTAAAACCTACAAATATCTCTCTTCCTATTAGGAGGAGGTAAATTATTCTAGCTGGAACTAGAAATACCAACAAATACAGTACAAAGAAAACATCTAACCAGAAATATAAATAATTCAGTGTTCATTTAAAAGGAAAAGGTGCATCGTCTGCCTTCTTTTAACAAGTGATTGACCTCGAGGTAAAGTCAACAACAGAAGTAGCAGCAGCAAAAGCAGCGAGACACATAAAGACAAATAACATCAGAAACATCATCATCGCCAACCCAAAACCAAGTGAAGCAACAATTTTTGTATTGTTTTTCGAGAGACTCGGATGTCGTTGTGTTAGTGTGTCTAGTTAGAAAAGAAGTAGTCTATGCTAGCTTCTAGTGTGAAGTGATGTACTGAACTAGAAAACAAGTGCTTCTGGCTTTACTTGACTGCATAGGAATTAACTTGACTGGTGTTGTTGAGCTGCGTTCGGAACGGAGGGAAACGAAAAAGGTCAAGAATTTTTATAGAACAACAACAGCAATACCACCGCAGCGTGGAGAGAGAGCGGAATCAAGAATCAGAGTAAGAAGTGTCGTCTTACCCCCACAAACTGAACAAAGCAATCAAAAGAGTAAGGGGACCGAGCAAAAGGTGTGCGGCGACGGGGCGACATTATAAAGCTCCGACAATGGGCACAAGTGGTTTTCAAGCTGAAGGTGAGGCTCAAGGCTATTGTAGTCACATTCATGTTACTCTACACATCATTCTTAGAAGTACTTGCTGCTACCTGTTATCGTTGTTTTTTGTTCTTTTTTTTTTTTTGTTGATTCCATTTTTGCAGAAAAATATTTTGTGAATCATCCCACGTCAACTCATGGAGTTGGGCCTGGTTCTGTAGCTGGCGGTTCATCAACGTCAGTGCCCACCAACATGAATGTGGAGCTGTGTTTGGTTTGCGGCGATCGGGCCTCGGGACGACATTATGGAGCTATCAGTTGTGAGGGATGTAAGGGATTCTTCAAGCGATCGATACGCAAACAATTGGGCTACCAGTGTCGCGGAGCAATGAACTGCGAGGTCACCAAGCACCATCGTAATCGTTGCCAGTTCTGCAGATTGCAGAAATGTCTGGCCAGCGGCATGAGAAGTGATTGTAATTTTCATTTAATAATGTCGACAAACATCCTAACACAAATTCAAAAAGAAATCTATACTTTGGCTATGACTAACCACAGACATCCTCCTTTTGGTTACCAAGCTCACCCATATTCATCACATCTGTGCATTCTTCAAAATCATTACACACAAACATATACCCACATACATACATCCACATAAACGGGAACTGAAATTCTAAATGTGAATGTCAGCAAATTTTGCGGCAATCCAGTTTTTCTGCATGCTCATTTCTTCATAGGAAATACCTGTTGCTTTCGAGATTTTTATCATTGTTTTTGTTTTATTTCCATTTGTTTGAAATCTCTAGCTGTACAGCATGAACGGAAACCAATTATTGACAAAAAGGATCCTATGTCATCGGCCTCCACTAGTCAAGGATTGCCAGTGTCTGCAGGTGGAAGTGGCTCGACTGCATCGTCAATGAAATCAAATTCTAGTCCACAATTCCATCAGAGATCGAAATTGTCACCTTTGTTCAATCACAATTTAAATGCAGCTGCAGCAGCATCAAATGCAGCCGCTGCGGCGGCTTTCTCTTCATCTGCGGCTGCCGGGATATTCCCAATGGGGTTAAATTTTGCCGAACTAACACAAACATTAAGTAAGTACAATCTAATAATTTTGAAACTATTTTAAAATATCCATCCCTGTACGTCTCTAGTGCTGGCAACCCAACAACAGCAGCAACAACAAGCTCAACAGCAGCAGCAGCAACAACAACTGTCCAGTCAATCGTCTACCAGTTCCAACAAGCACATGAGCTATTCGCCAGAGCCTAAAAATCAAATTGAAGAGACCAAGGATGACGATGATGATGCCTTCGACAATTCAACCACAATGTGCTTGCAAAATCTCTCCAACAACAATAATCAAAACATCAACTTTAATCTTGACGCCCTAACACCAAATCCTGCAACAGTTGGTTTTATTCAGACAGCCCTAGACAAGAGGGTCATTGAAAAGGCATTGCAGCTTCTGCAGCCCATAAAACAACAATTAGACAATATGTCAACTGGAGGAAATGGGTTGTCCATCAAAAATGAACTTAACGAAGACGATGATATGGGTGATCAAAGTAGCAACGAGGACGATTTCAATGACACCATGGACATGGATGAGGGTGGAGCTGAGTTCTTGGCCAACGAAGCAATTTTTGAGAATGATTTGATATCTTCCAACTATGCCAGTTTCAACTTACAAACGCCGGCTTTGGTATCCTCCTACTTCAATGTCCACTATGTGTGTGAGTCCGGTTCGCGCATTATCTTCCTCACAATTGTTTGGCTGCGCAAGGTGCCAGCTTTCATGGAATTATCACAACGTGCTCAAATAACATTACTACGGTCGGCCTGGCCCGCATTGCTGGCAATCAGTGTGGCCCAAGTTCGTAACCTCTCCCAGCGTACCATAATAAGCACCTTGATTACCAATGTTCGTCAATTGGCCAATGAGAAAATCGAGCCACAGAAGATAAAGAAACTAAGTGAACACATTGCTCGTCTAAATTCGTTCATACAAAGCATTCAGTCATTGGAGTGCAGCGATATGGAATATGCCTTTTTGCGTTTAGCCTGTCTATTCAATGGCCACTGTTTTGTGAAACGCAAGGATCAGAATTTACGCTCCTTTGTACAGCGCGTGCAGCAATACAGTCTCACTAGTCTAAGAAAGCTGATAATGTCCCAAGAAATACCCGCCTACGAAGCGGACGAACGTTTCAATAACATCGTTCTCAACCTTTTGCCGTTGAGTGCCTTAGAGTCGGAAGCAATAGAAGAATTGTTCTTTTCAAACTTGGTGGGTCAAGTGCAAATCGACAATATGCTACCCTACATCGTAACATTGAGTAATAGCATAGGCAGTTTGAACTGTTAAGCGAACTTGTGTTTCGCCTTATTGTTTTCCGTTTTTTTTTTCTTTTTTTACATTACTAGACTGAACACATATATGAATTATTGATGATAATAAACGTGAGAAGCTCACAACCTTAGATGTAGAGAAGTAGATTTAAAGTTTCTTTTCAAAAAACAACAAAAGTTAAGTTAATAAAGAGAAAAATCTTTTTTTTGTAATTTTACCAAATGCATTCGTTTTTTCCTTACCTTGTGGACCTTGAGGTGGACACTTGGTAAGTTTCAATTTATTTTCGTCAATTTGAATTTGCTTATCTCTCGGCTTCGTGATTGTATTCTTAAACTAAATTGTGTGTTTGTTTGAGTGTGCGAATTTTCTTAAATCAAAGTAAACTTGGCGGCACGTTTACGCCATTCAAGTAATGCGGGAGTTAAATCTTTGTCGGCTATTGCAGGCATACGACGTAAGGAACTGTGGACTCCAATATCGGCAATGGACATTTTGTCTCCACCGAAATATTGTTGTTTTTGCAGGCGGATGTTTAGAATGCGAATGATATTGGCTCTGGCCTTGGGAGTATTGCAACGCAACAGTTGATAGCATATGTCCAGCACTGCATCAATTTCATTGCAAAGGGGGGAATCTTCGTAGCGGTACTCGGCTGGGCCAACACGTCCCAAATATCGAATGATGTTCACCTCACCATAAATGGGAACATACATGGTGGGTGAGCTGATCATTTCTGTGTGTTCGCCTGTAACAAAAGAATACTGTAAATATGTTTCACATTCAAAGAGTTGAGATAAACATACAGTTTTTCCATATGAGTGTTACATTGACTTTGGGTTTGCTGGGATCAACTTTTACTCTCTTTAGGGCCTCTTCAAAGGCTTTAGCCTCTTTGCCAATGTCACTCATGGTGGAATGGGTAAACGTTTTAACATCAATGGTAAACAAATCCTTCCAGGCATTTTTCATGGCAAGTAAAGCGTAGGGTATGAAATTTGGATGTCCATTTATGACAACATCATGCAACGGTTCCTGTTGATCAAATTTCATTAATACATATTACTCCCTTTCTTTTGCAACCTTAAACATACCTCTCTGAGACCACCATTGTTGGAGGATATATAGCTAGTTGCCTGGCTGCCCTTTTGACACAAACCCAATGTTGAACGAATTCCGGCCAATTGCTTTTTCAGTTCCTCCAACTGAAGCATTACCTTTTCCTGGCGTTTAACCACTGTTTGAGCATCATCACAAGAGACCTATTGTGAGTAGATATAAACAAAAATTGCAATAAATTCAAGGCATAAAATAAAAATTGATAACTTTTTAGGTTAGTTTTCAGCAAATGAATGAATGTAAAGCACCAATAGACCTCCGAACTCATTTCTCTTTAGCTAGCTATGTTCTGCGGAAACGAAAACTGCCAACACAAACTATATGGTTACACACTGAACACTTGATAGAGACTGCGGCCGAGAAATGAGCAAAAGAGGCAACCACTTTATATGGTGTTGGGCTGATGAATGAAAGCATAATTAAATGAATGGCGAAGAGAATTAGTGTTTTACAACTTTAACAGAGAGAAATTATGTTATTAACAGAGCAGATGGTGAGCTGTATGTACTGAGGTATGTCATCCCCTTTTGCCCTTGTGGCGTAGACGAAAACATATGATTTGGATTGTGCATCAATTGGTTAGTGAATTATGTCTGGTCTACCAAGTCCCTGGGGAGGCAGAGTTTAGTTAGAATGTTAGCCTTTAATACCCAAGATTCTACAAATAAGCTATGCCCACCTATGTGGATACAATAGAATGCCAAATCTAATGAGGTGCAGTATTAGACGACGATGTATACAATTTTGTTTGTCAGTTGGTTGGTTAGTGAGATCATAAATATATATTAGGTAAATTCCATAAAATAACCTTGAGAATCTGTTGTATCTGAGCACCCAATTTATCCAAATCAAGGGGACAACACGTGCTAACAGTGCCAGTGGTTGCCGCTGTGGTCGCACCAAAGAATTTCAAGAAGCCCTTCAAGAATGGTACAAACGTGAGATGATTAATATGGCAGGTAATAATGGCAATAGTAATAGTGTTATAATTTTCAAGAACTATGGCTAAAATGAAAATTGTAGTTACGTTTTCGTGAATAAGGAAATATAAAACTATTGCTACATGAGAATGATATCCAGGCTTTTGAAATAGGGAGACAGAATTTGTCTCATTAGTGCATGAGGAGGCAGGCCGCGACATGACAGCCCCGAGTTCTACAACATTCTTACCTCTGTCACTTTCTTGGGATTGGTCTTGTCTCCCACGATGGCTGTATTCAAATTTTTCATTTCGTACATGCACTTGGGGACAGTTATGTCAAATTGAGGAAGCAGAGTCTTTAGTTCATACATTTTCTGCCTTTGATTATTAATTGTTTTAACTTTTCTCAGCAAATTCAACGAAACTATTCACGTTTGCAAAAATATAGAGATGACAATCAATCGATTTCGATAGTTTCTTTTAATGTAAATCGATTGATCGCTCCATATAATCGAATCATAGGCATTTATAAGGTGTATTCGTGAATGTATTGGCTATATCAAATGTAATTTCGTACATTCACTTGGGGACAGTTATGTCAAATTGAGGAAGCAGAGTCTTTAGTTCATACATTTTCTGCCTTTGATTATTAATTGTTTTAACTTTTCTCAGCAAATTCAACGAAACTATTCACGTTTGCAAAAATATAGAGATGACAATCAATCGATTTCGATAGTTTCTTTTAATGTAAATCGATTGATCGCTCCATATAATCGAATCATAGGCATTTATAAGGTGTATTCGTGAATGTATTGGCTATAGCAAATGTAATTTCGTACATTCACTTGGGGACAGTTATGTCAAATTGAGGAAGCAGAGTCTTTAGTTCATACATTTTCTGCCTTTGATTATTAATTGTTTTAACTTTTCTCAGCAAATTCAACGAAACTATTCACGTTTGCAAAAATATAGAGATGGCAATCAATCGATTTCGATAGTTTCTTTTAATGTAAATCGATTGATCGCTCCATATAATCGAATCATAGGCATTTATAAGGTGTATTCGTGAATGTATTGGCTATATCAAATGTACTGTCATTTTGATAACACATGTTTGTAACCAATCTGCGTACCATGCCTGAGGAAACAAAACAAAAAATAAATGAAAAAACTTTCCAAAGAAAATCTCAAGAGTGTGATTTATAATATTTGGATTTTGAAGGTTTTGAATCGAATTTCATTATAAGATAATAGGAATCCATCTTTCAAAACCAATTAAATTAATGGAAAACAAAACCGGGAACACAATTAGTAAAACGCCTAATTTGTATTATTGTTTTCCGTTAGAACCCATAAATAGACTCCCTACACTCTCACAAGAGCAAAAAGGTACATAAGGTGTTCACTTACACTTTACTACTTTTTTTCAAACTTTTACAATTTTTTAAAAAACCAATTGCCAATTCCTGTCGTCACCCGTCAATTATTTTCTTAAGCGAAAATAGGATTTTGAATCCCTACAAACTTAGACGTTTACGATCTTTAGAACCCTACTTCAACTTGGTTGTTTGTTTTGATTACAACATTTATCCTCAATTCTGCTTTGTTTGTAGCTTCTTTTTAACGGCGATACTTTTCTTAAAAGAGTCTTTGTAGTCTGTGTGTGTCAATCGGACGTTATTTACCACGTGAAGCATTGTTAAAATCGAATTAATTCAATCAACAATTTAACAACCAAAACATGAGTGACGACGAGGAACAAATCAACCCAAAATCCCACAAACAATTGCTGCAGGCTATCAGCAGTTTGGGAAAGACGCAACATATACGGAAATCAACACGTGATGAACCAAAATTGGTTCAGGATGAATTTCAGTTGGTCAAGGGTTTGGCTGTTGTCTCCAAACCCAAGGCTCAGCCAGTAGCCATCAATGATTTGGTTCAAGTCTTGAAAGGTAATAAAAAGCTATTGGAGACGGGAAAAGAACTCAAGAAAACTGTCACTACAAAGAAGGTATTGGAGAAACCTTTGGAGAAGCCAGCTGCTGAGCGTATCAAGAGAACCATTGGTTATGAAAATGTTAAGGCAAAGCTGGCCAAATGGGATGCGGTGGTGGCATCAAATAGATCAGCGGAAACACAAGTAAGTTATAGAAGCTTTAGAAGATGTCACAAATGTATACTAATATTATCTTGCCTCCCAGGTATTTCCTCTGAAATCAGAGACGATTTATGTCAACACCTCTTTGCGTCGTAAACCCTTGGAGCAAAGTGTTAAAACCGACCTGATGTTACAAATGGAAGAATTGGAGAATAAATATGCCAAAATGAAACGTGAACATTTGGGCGACACTCAAGATCCTGCCGAATTGGAAAAACAAGAACAACAATTGCTGCAAAAGAAATTAACCAAGGAAGAACTGATAGCCAAGCGAAAGGAGTTGGCTTATTTGAAAATGCGTGAGGCTCAGAAGTCAGTAAAGGCTCGCCTGCAAAAGAAAATCAAATCCAAGAAATACCACAAACTGCTTAAGAAACAAAAAATGCAGGAACAAATCAAACAGTTTGAGCTATTGCAGAAAACTAACCCCGAAGCTGCCATGGAAAAACTCAACGCATTGGAAAAATCCCGTGTTCTGGAACGGGCCAGCTTGAGGCATAAGAACACTGGCACTTGGGCAAAGAATCTACAAATACGGGCCAAATATGATAAGGATGTGCGTAAGGATTTGTCAGAGCAATTACAAATAAGTCGAGAGCTGACACAAAAGGTCAAGGATGAAGACTCCGATCAAGAAATGCCGGAGGAAAAGAAAGAGGAACTAGATGAAGATGATCCCGAGTATGATCCTTTCAATCCGTGGACCACTGTGGGCAAAAAAGACAAGGCAAATGCAACTGAACAGGGTGAATCTAATTGGCGTAAATACTGGCTAGAACGCAATGATAATGAAAAAATGCTTGAAGAGTACAAGCGGTTGTTGAATGAGGAGCAGGGAGAAGAAGAGGAGGAGCAGGATCAGGACGAGGAGGAGAAGGAAGATGTTGCCAAAAATGAAGAGGGACCCTTAGAAGATAAAGACCAAAATGAGAGCGACCAGGAAAAAGATGCCGCTGTACCCAAAAAGAAAGCTAAAGGGGATACTAAAGCTCCTACTAAATCCCTGAAAAGAAAAAAGGAAAAGAAGCCTGATATTAAACCTAAACCAAATAAAAATCAAAAACTGGAAAATGGTTGGCTGGTAGAAGAAATTGATCCGGTTGCTGTCAAGTCGATTGATGACATATTTGATGCCCAAGAAGACAGGATTAGAGAGAAATTACAAAAGAAATTAGATATAATCAATGAAAAGGGCAAGAAATTAAAAGAGAGCAAGAAGGATAAGAAGAAGTCTTCCAAAGGACGCGATCCATTGAAGAACTTGAAGGATTTATCCTTTAAGAATAAAGCAGTACGTCCCGAAATCGATGAGGAACTGAAAAATGAGTTAGATGAAAAGGCGGATGAATCGGTGAAAATAAATGAAACCCTCGACAAAGCAATGTCAACGAAGTCCAATGATACAACAGAAACAAAGAGCACGGATACATCTACGGTCACAGACACAATAGATCCGACTAAACTGGCAACGGTGAAACTCAAGCAACATGGAATTGGTTTTGGTTCCGTCAGCGAGGCGATGGGCGATGTTGACATGGCTGATGAGGATGATGATCCCATTGCCGACCAACAAATGACAATTGCCCAGGCCTTTGAGGATGATGATATTATTGCCGATTTTAGCCGTGACAAAACAAAAGACTCCGAACTCAAAGATGCAGAAATACAACTTTCAATGCCCGGCTGGGGCTCGTGGGCTGGAGCGGGTATTTCCAAAGAACAAATGGAGAGAAGAAACAAACGCCTGCTACTCAAACTGGCCCCTGAGGAAAAACGAAAAGACGAGAACAAAGAAGGTGTATACATTAATGAAAATGTCAATAAAAAACTTCGAAATCACTTGGTATCCGATGTTCCCTTCCCATTCACCTCCCTGAAGGATTACGAGGCCAGTATAAGAGCGCCGCTGGGACGTAACTTTGTGACCGAAACTGCCTTCCGGTTGCTGACACGTCCCTCGGTCATAACACAGAAGGGAAAAATTATCGAGCCCATGGATGAGAGTGAGTTGATTAAACCTGCACGAAAGTTGCGAAATCCTGTGGATATACGCATCGCTAAAATGGCGGCTGAAGCCAAGTCGTAGAAATTTGTTAATAGGAAATTATTTTAAATTTGTAGTACATACATAATATAAAAATGTATATTTGAAATAAATATTCAATTTTTTTATTGTAAAACAAAGCTGTAATAGTTTTTAAACATGAACGGGGCCTCATCGTCGGAAATGAAATTTCTTTCGGGTTTAAATGAAGAGAATAAATTCTCCGAAGGTTTCTCCAATAATTTCATGTCGCGATTACTTTCCTCCAGGAAACGTTCCAAATCCAATGGAGATTCATATTCGGTGTAGGCTGTAACAACTATGGGTACATGTAGTTTGGCTGCAGCACTAATGGTTTCGGGCCAGGTATCCTCCATGTTGAAGCCGGTGGAACGATATAGACCGGCATTGAAGAAACATACTGCAATGGAATGGACATTTTAAAAAATGTCTTTTAAAAACATTTGTATGGCTCATTACCTAAATTTGGTGTTAAAAATCGTTTGGAGCGACAATAGTCATGATAAATATTTGCCTCAAAGAAGTATTTAACTGTGCGTTGATTCTTCTGACACACTTTGCAGCATCTGGAAGGAAATTAGGTTTTATTTTTAATTTGAAATAATTGACAAAAATGTTTAAAGGTTCTCACTTGGTCTTTTGTAGTTGTTCAAAAGATATGTTATTGGGATTCAGTTCGGGTCCCACAAAGACCACATGCAACGTTTTGACCATGGGTGTAATGTGCAAGAAGAACTGTTCCCATTTGTGCAAAATATCTACTTCAAACTCAATTTCAGCGCCTTAAAATAGAAGGAACCAATATTTATGAAATCTAGTTGGGATAGTCCGCCGAGATACCAACCTATTAAGTGTATTGTCAGTTCTTCGTGTTTGTTCAGTTGTTGAGTCAATTTCAATGCATACCAGGCCGTTAAAGGAGCTGTGGAAATCTGGGTCAAGGCAGCAAATTCACAACTGTTTTCAGGTAAATCTAATGGAATATGGAATTAGAATAGAACGTACGGTTTTGGAATGATTCCCTTACCAATATTCAACTTCTTAAAAATCTCCCTGGTTGTGTTGCACACCAATGGTGTGTCCTTTAAAATTTTACTTGGCAGCGATGGATCTAAACGTCCGAATTTCTCCTGTTGCATTACTAATTCCTTAAATAGCTGATAAAATCTACACCATTTATCATGGTCAGCGACAAGGTGCAAAGGTTCCGTGCAATATGCCACCATGCCACAGTTGGGACAATCGGTTAGTCCCTCAAATTTGCGACATTTCGCATTTATGCACAGCCGTGGAAATAGTAGGACTTCTTGTTCGGTGGCCGTCAATGGTCTTTGCAAAATTTCCGAAACTTTGCGGATCACAATAATGCGATAGGAACGAAATTGATCCGGTGTCATGTCGGAGCATTTGGCAAAAATGTGACCGCCTGCAAAAAAGGGAAGATATTATTTTGCAAATTTATAACCACAGTCGGATGAGGAGCATAGGAGTTTAATACCTTACCAGACACATCCGCTGCCGCCACTTGTTGTAAAGCCGAACATAATTGACGATGTTCCACATCATTTTGCATGTGATCGATGTTGCAATAATATGTCATATGGCATTTTGAACATTCAATCAATTGCTCTATTTTGCATAAATCACATTTGCAAAGCTGTGGAAAGACAAGCGTATAAAATATTTCATTTTGGCTCATCATCATTTGTTTTCAAGTATGTATGCATGTGTGTTTGTATGTCTGGCATGTTTGTGTGCACTTACATTGCATAGGCCGACAAGAAAATATTTTCTTGGTTTATAAATATATTCAACGTATTCCTCATCATCATCGCTAGATTCGATATCTGTCATTGGCTTTTGATCCAATAGTTTTTTGAGGTTTTCCATTAAAGTATTTGGCAGATTTTCATCACCTAAAGGAAGAGTAGGCATTCAGATGGGCTTTCTTTTTTTTGGTGGTTAGTGGTTTTCATGATTAAGATAGTAAATATATCTTGATTCAATATTATTTTAGGTATCAGGGTGTAAGGGAAACATATTTTATTTATACAGGAATGAAACAGGATCCTTATAAGTTCAATCAATTCTAATTAGAAAAATTAAAATTAATTGTTAATGGAAATATGTTGGGTTTGGGAATTTTTGAATTTGTAGGCAACAAAAGAGATAATTTAAATCTCTCATATCCGTTTTCTTCTAATATAGAAATATTGGCGCACAAATATTGTTTTAGAAGTTTGCACGAAGTGATTCAAATTTAATTCTCTCTGTCCTGACAAAATTCCATTCATTCCAATAAGATCAAGGCGAAAAAGGAATATATTAATAAAAAAATATCCTGCAGATGTGGAAATATACTAACCAAGCTTAAAATCTAAAGGGAATCGTGTGTTGATTGCCTAATATTAAATTTTACCGCTTCCAATAGATCTTTTTTTCTCAGTTAAAGACTTAGAGAAGTATTACTTACCATCAGACATCATTGCTTCCATTTTCTTTTGTAAATTCTGAATAAATGCACTTTTCTCAGTTTTATTTTCCGGCAAGTTTTCTTTCTCTTTACTTTTCTCTTTTGGTTTTTGATTAACTTTGGGATTTTTCTCGCCAGTTTCCGGTACCGGTTTGTTGTTATTATTCGATGCCGCGTTTTTAGAACCACTTTTATACGGTTTAGTTTCCGGTGTTTTCTCTTTCACTTTCGATTTTTGATTATCTCTTTGCGTTTCCTTTTCCTTTGGTGTTTGGCCACTTGAGGGTACATTTCCTTGAGTTTTTAATATTTTTTCATGCATTTTACGATGTATTGTGGTTACTGCATCTAGTTCATGGGAGGCATCTTCAGTTGGTTCGGATTCATCTTCCAAACCAGGCATATCTTCATCATCCTCATCATCACTAACATTTTCCTCTTTCGAATTCAAATTTTGGGTCGGTTCTATGTTCTCCTCCAGGGGTAAGGATTCTTCTTCTTGTGATTGTTGATCACCTTGTAAAGCCAGCAAACGGTTGGCTTTATTACGTGGCCTATTACGGATTCTAGGTTTTTTCTTGTTGGGTTTCATTGTTTCTTTCTTTTTAATTATATAATAAAAAGTATATCGGTTAATGGTCCGCCCGCCAACCTATAGTACTTGTATCAACTGTAGTACACCAGCAAATGTGTGTGCTTCGAATTCGCAATAGCAAAAGAATTGTAATTTTAGTTCATTGTTTAGCCCAACAGTTTTAGAATTGGCTAGTGGCCATAACATGAAAAGTGAAAATCAGAAAGCAATGCAAAACAAGAATGAGATTTGTTTTTGCTAATTATATGCGACAGAATTTTATCCCGGCCACAGCGCAGCCTAACGAACGCTATCCTCGGCAGTCAAATGGAATAGAATCAAACTAAAATAAAATGGTTTGTATTTATTTTGCACTGAAAGTGTCTACCGGCGGCTATGACTGTGATCTTGAAAAGAACACACACACACCATCAAACACTCAAATGGATGAATTTCGCAAGGAATGTACTCGACAATTAATCAATTGTCATTATGTTTTCCATTAAGACTTTTATATGCAGATGGGGAGTGGATGGAATTGCTAGCATTTTAAAATTTGAAGTGAACTTTGATTTTATTTCACTGAAATGACGTCGATAGGACGTCAATTGCCCTACAACGTGAAGAAAACTCATACACTTAAAAGAGTACAGTAATGTTCTTTGTTGTTTGGTCCATGTTGACCAATGTTTGCAAATACTGAAAATGAAAGGTCTTCAACATGTGGATAATAACTTTACAATTTGTAACTTCACAAGCTCAGTCCTAGTACCGAAACTAAATCGAATCTCCACACACACACGAGAAAACCATTAAGACCATTCTCTCTGAATTCTACGAGATATTATGTTTGGTATATTGGTGGATCTGCGACCATATAATATAATCTTCTTCTAATGGTAGCATAGGCTGAAATTGCACCAAACATTAAAAGATTTCAACTGCCTTGTCCCTTTACATTCAAAGTGGTAAATTGCAACAGTAGTAAAGGTGTAAACACGGCCCTTCTTTCGCATTTTGCTTCTATTTTGGGAACGGGTAATATGTTTCAAGAATTTAAGAATTGTGTGCAAAGAATCATGGCTAACATGTTTCTCATTTCTTTATAGATCTTTGAAGGTATATTTTTAAATGCATTTTAAATTTGAATAAGTTGTTTCCGTTATTCATCTTTGGGTCTCTTTGAAGCCGTTTTTACATCCAATTATTTTATCTACATTAGCGATAACGATATTTTAAATCAATTATCGATAGCCCCGTTGCTTGCTTTTCAATCTTGTTTGTTTGTTTTCTTCTTCTTCTTTTACACTTATTTGTTTTACTCATTCCTCTTTGTTTTTGGTTTCTTGTTTATGCACCAAAAACGGCGGCGGGTTTTTAATAGAAACTCTGAGATCTACTTCGCTCTCACCAGCTCTCTCTTCATTTTTGTTTTATAATATCGATAACAAAACCTATCAATCGATACTGGCTTCTAAAATAAAAACTAAAGTATCGATACTGTCAATAATTGTTTGCCTGCTCTTGTTGGAGTATGTATTTATATTCTTCTTTAATTTAATTAACAATTGTTCCATTAATCCCAATTATATCTACTATATGTTTATCTTTTATGATTCCCGAAAATAGAACAGAAATTCCATAAATTGACTTGTGAAAAATGGCTACCTTGGAAGATAAATTAATGGGAGAAAAGCTTGAATATTATTGTTCAAGCAGTGAAGGTGTGTATTATTGCATTATATATTTTAAAAAATGGAAAATATGTGTATGGTAAACACAATATTTATTTTTAACCAGGTGAATATGAACCAGATGATGATGATGCCGATGAAAAGGGAGGTGCCCGGGCCGCTCAAGGTCCCCAGGCATTCATTGATCCCGATGTATGCCCTCCACCCCCCGCAGCGGGGTATCGTTCTATGGGCTCCACCAATACCGGGCCCAAAGGTGTTGTGGAAGACTGGCAACGATTCAAACAGCTGCAGGCGGAACGTCGCGAAGAAAGCGATAGGCAGCGCATTGAATTGGCCAAGAAATTAACGATGACTACTGCCACAGCCCAAGAGGAGGAGGAACGAAAGAAACAGGAAGAATTGGAAGCTGAATTTGCCGAATTAATGTCCGAGGACTTTCTGCAGCAGTATCAAAAACAACGCATGGCCGAAATGATGCGCCAATGTGGTCATAGCCAAAATTTTGGCAAAGTTATGAATCTCAACTCCCATGAAGAGTTTCTCAATTGCGTGGAAAAGGAGAACAAACACACAACCATTATAATACACATTTATGACAAATCTGTTTCAGCATGTGGCACTTTGAACAAATGCCTGGATACCCTGGCCACCGAATATCCCACAGTGAAATTTGCCAAGATTTGTAGTTCAGTGGCGGGCATGAGTCGAGATTTCCGTCAAAAAGGTCTGCCGGCTTTGTTGGTGTACAAAGCACAGGCTGTTATTGGCAATTTCGTAAGAGTAACGGATGATTTGTCCGATGATTTCTTCCCTTCGGATGTGGAAAGTTTCCTTATTGAGAATGGCATTTTGGTGGATAAAAATCTCTATAATCTGGGGCAATAACAGGCGATAACGAATGTATGCTGTGGACAAACGACTTAACTAAACAAAATATATACCTATGTAAGTTTGTGTATTCTGTCGAAATCCGATTAGTTAATGAAAATTATCTCATTTTAGTATGCGTGTTCATAATTGATGTTGTTCACCAACCCCCCTCCCTCTCTAACATGGCCATGGAATCCCACTGATGATAACGTACCTAATGAGATTGCCAGAGCCAATATATTTATATCTCAAATGCCTAGTATTATATAATACAATTTTTATATTTAGAACTTTAGGGAATTTTAGTAATATTTATTCCAAAACCAAATGGAACTTGAACTTAATTTTCTGCAAATGTATTTTGTGCATAAAGTAAAAAACCATATTTATTTAAATAAAGCAATGCATGTGTGTATGTATAATGTTACAAGCTATATTACTGCAGTTTTATTTTCTTGGCGATTTGAATCATCGGACAATAGTTGTGGTTTTGGTGTTGTCAATCAAGAAATAATCATGTAGAAGCGGAAAATAAGATATGGAATCGAACACTTGTTCTAAATGCAGGGGTAAACGTAGAATTCGTTATCTGTATTATGGCACAATTACCAAGGTAATCTCATGCAATCACACGATTACAATTTGATGTAGCATTTTATGAATCCTCGTCTTTAAATATTTATAAGTCTAATCGATCACTTGCTCTAGATCACTCCGAGGATTCACGGACCTGCTTCTTGTCCATTATGATAGTTTTAAAAGTATATAATAATAAACCTGTACAAATTAGCTTATTTGCCAACTGTCTAGTTTTAGAACCTTACAAGTCGTTATGGCTGTTACCACTGTCCATAGACAAGATTGGGCCCGATAAAACTTAAAGTTTCAGGACTAAAATCTGCCATACCATCAGAGAATTTAAATACTTACATTCTTAGAAATGTTAAATCATGTTGAGTGTTTATATTAACTTCTTAGAGACAAATAAAATATTCACTTTTTTTGTAATTTATATGTTTTCTAACATTTATTATCATTTTCTTTTTTTTCATATATAATTCAAATATATATTTTACTAATATAATGATTCATTCATTTTGTTTTTCTTCTTGACAATATTTTTAATAATAATAAATATAAAATATATTTACGACGTACATATATATATGTAAATAGTAGTTGTTATTTAATATAGATTTTCAATAATTTAATAATATTTAATAGTAAAAAATATCGTATGTATATTAAAGTATAATACAAAAGAGAGTATATTACAAAAAAGACTGAAGGAAAACTAATCTCTGCTTACATTGTAAAGAAAACTACTTTAAAAATTAATAACAACCCATTGTTATTTGAAAATTTATTAACAAAAGAAGTAGATACACAAGTTATTACTTCCTTTCAAGGGTGATTTTGTTTCGGCATAGCTTAAATAAAATAAATTCTATTTAAAAATCTAAAAATTATTTGAACTTTTTTTAAACTAATTTTAAAAAAATATTCTTTTTTTATTCTTTATAACAACTAAGTGTTATTGGTGTTCAATTTTCTTGAAGTTAGTTGTTTTTTAGCTTCTATATTTAGAAAATTACATTTAAACTCTTTTATATTGGAAAATATAGTTTATGTACAAAAAAGAGATTTTAATAAAAATAAATTTGATCAAAAATAAACATTTTATCAATATTTTTGAATGATTACAATTGTAAGCTAATGACCCGATGATTGTAATGCCCACTTATTTCTTCCGCCCATTTAAGGTACATTTCCAGTACGGAGTGCGGGCATACATGAATGTAATTTGATCAACCAATTTGACGGCGGGTTTTTTTTATGACCTTGCATTCCAAAAGCTAGACTTTTAAATCGTCTTTATTTTGAAATGCTGTAATGTTTATATTTTTGGCATTCTTTTAATATTTTTTGTTTATTTTACATTTAAGACAACATATATTAGCAGGTCGAATTGTTTTTATTTTCGTTTTCTTGGACTACAACTCTAGAATTTTTTTGTTATCAATACATTTAAGTTATTAAAAGAAACGACAAATTTCTAATAAATGCGTATTTATTGGAATTGAAATAAAATTATATATATTTTTATATATCGTTCAGTAAATTATGTTCGGAATTCGTTTTCATTTTCAGTAAATTACTAGGATTGTTTTAGAATTGATACCATTGGTTTTACGGTTTATGTTTGTTTTGGTTAAGGATATGCTAAAAAAAGTCAAAGGAAACAAGGAAAGTTATTTTAAAAAGTCTTTCGGTTTTCGGTTTTTATAACTTAAGTAGTTGAAGAACATACAATCACAACTAGGGGTAGTTGTAGTAACAAACATTTAGTAGTTATTTTTTGCACATGTTTTTTTAATTTCTTAGATATTTAGCTGCCTCGTTTTATATTTTTAATAACACGTGTGAAATATTTTATGATGTTTATTAGTCAAAGATCCACATAGATTTTTCAAGCTGACAATCAAATGTTGTTCCTTTTTTCATTCATTTCGTTTGAGAGGAGATTCCCCAAATACGGACTATGTGGTAAGGAAACCATACCTTGACTTTGTCTCACAATCTCCTCAACACAATTACAAAATTTCAAATGCTTTACAAATTTTAGTTTCTCCATTGGGTAACGAGCAACAATAAATGCCATAATGTACATAAAATTACTATAAAAAAATAGCACAACATGACTGTGACTAGCCTCTAAAAACAAATATTCCACATTCCTTGTAATATTTCAGGCAATTTGTTTCACTTTTCAAAAGGTCAGGTTACATTTCATTCATAACCCTAAAAAGTGGGAAAATAAAGTTGGACATTCTTAACCGTTTGACTGCATCACCATGACATTTACGTTTACACTTCCAAGTAATATTATTAACCTTTTAATCCTATACCCTAATAGATAAATGTATAGTGTTTTTCGTTTAAAAAAATTATGCACATATATAACTTAAAATCAGACTTGTTTTTTGTTTTATTTTTTTTTTACCATAAGTTAGAAGTTTACTTTTCTTTTTTTCTGAAAGAAGGTATATAAGAGTAATCTAAAATATTTATAAGAGTATGGTATGGTATGTACAAACTATTATTTCGGGCGTTTTTTGTTTTGTTTTTTCTTTTCTACTGGGGAGAAATCTTCGCATTAAACTCGTGGAGCCTTGAAGGTAAGTGTTGCAGTGGTATTAGAATCCATTGAGGAACTGCAGCACTCACTGCCCGCAGCCAGAGCATCGGATGTGGAGCTGCTACCCATTAAAAAGCCACCCGCTGTTGAAACAGGCCTTGGGCTGGTACTTGCTGGGCCATTGTTGTTGGAAGAGGATGAGGAGGATGTACAGCTATTATTGCCCACTTGCTTTTCTTTGTGGCGTCGCAAAGAAGATCGTAGAGGATATTGCCGGGGTATGTTGGCACCTAAGAGTATGCGTCTGGTCGAGGGTCTGCGCACGGGATACTGCACCGATTCGGCACTGTTACTCAAACGGATGTTGCCAACTTTTTGTTATTCATTTTTAATTTGTCGTCGTCGTCATCGTCATGGTGAGGTGAGGGCATTTTTATTTACAAGGTATTCAGAGTTTTTTGTTTTATTTATATATTTTGTTTTTGTTTTATTTTTGTGGTTTTGGAATTCGGTACACAACACAAATTAACCAAAATTGAGTTGCACAATGTAAAGAAGAACAACGAATAAGGATTAAAGAAAAAAGAAAACAAGAAAAGAAAGAAAGTTACATTTGAGTTGGTTGGTTAAAGCTGATTTTAGACATCTCTTCCGAAATAGGTTGGTGGTGGTAAGGGACACACTTAGGTGTTGTCTACTGTGATACGTATGTTTGGTGGGTGGGTTGGTTTGAATGTATTGTATTGAAATTATCTGTTGATCGTTCGTCAAATGCTAGGCTGTCAGTCTACTATACATGAATGTGTGTGGGGTTTGGGGGGTCATGGGGATCATGAACAACAACATTTGGAGTTGAAGGATTTTGTTTTTGGGTTAATACACAACAATCACAGTATTTCTATTTACCAGAAAAGAAAGAAGGAGAAGAAACATAAAATACACAACATTTTTGTTGTACTCAACTCAAATACATATTGAAAGCTAATTAAAGAAATGAAACAAAAGAAAGCTTGAGCCTGGGTGGGGTATAAAAAGGCACGCACAATATTTGGTAATGAAAACAAATTAGTTGTTGAAAATAATTACACATATATTTGAGCAATTTGTTTAAAATCGTTTACGGGTTATTAAATACATAAATTAAACAAATAAATTAATTTAGATGATTTAAAGCACTAGTTAAATTACAAAATTATAATAAAATTAATTATAAAACATATAAAAAAAGAGTTGTTCTAGATGTGTACAAACATATAATATGACAATCTGTTAGTATATTTAAGACATGGATATGGGTGTGGGGGTGAGCGTTACATGTTGATTCATACCGCCCCTTTTTTTGATTCAATACTAAAAAGGTTCCAATTTTTTTCTTGTCTTGTCATATGATCCATTCAAATTTGACAAAAAATCGTCTTAAATAATTATATATTCAAGTCATCATTCGATTTTGATTTTATACTAGAACAACTTTAAAATGAAAAATCCATAATTAAATAATAAAAAAAAAACTTAAAATCCTTAAAAACACTTCATTTTTTAATTAAAAAAGACAATACACAAAAAAAATAATTTTAAAAATAAAGAAAACAAAAAACGTTACACACCTAAAACAGTGTTGTGTTGTCAGATTTTTTTTAATATTTTTAAAACAAAAAATCTAAAACATTAAATACAATACTAACAAAATTACTATTCGACGAACTACTGCTGTTGCTAAGACCGGCATTGCTGGCACTGGCGCCGCCCACAGCAACACCACCACTTCCACCACTACCGCCACCAATGCGACCGGACGATGATGAGGAACGTGATTCAAAAAGTGAAGAATTTCTTGAATTACGGCCACTCGTAAAGTGGCCACGATTGGCTGAGGCCATGGGTGCCTGCAGGCTGGCATTAAACGATTGATATAGGGATGAAGAATTCGAGTTTACACGTTGGCGTCTCAGGCCCTGTGTTTGGCGTTGAAGACGCCGTCGTTGTTGCATCATGGGCGTAGAGTGGCGATACGATGACACACCTGACACATAGTCGTGCTCATCTAATGAGGGAGGTGCGGCATTGGTGCTGGTAGTGTGGTTAATGGTGGTGCATGTGGTGTTGGTCAGATTAGCATTGCTGGAGTTTCTCAACGACAACTCATCATCATCACTATCACTTGCATTATGCCTTTCCACATCGCGCAGACTGTGATATAATAGTTTTGATGCCAGAGTCGAGGTTGAGCAGCAAGGCAGTTCATCATCATCAACATCATCATGATGATGGTGATAGTCTTTTGTGTCACCACAGTTGACATCTAAGTATGATTTATGATTGCTTAATAGGGATTCGGTAGAATAATATTGAGACATATGGCGTTGATGATGATTATTATTATTGTTGCTGGGGAAATAAGCATGCAGATGTTGTTGTTGCTGTTGCTGTTGCTGTGATAATGGTTTATTAAATGATAATGATGATACCGATGATGGTGATGGCTGTTTTGGCCGCAGGGACTTTAAAGTCATGTCCCTGCTGCAATTGTTGTTACTGTTGTTGTTGCCCATGGTTTTTTGCATTAAATTGAAATGTTGTTGTTGGCGTTGGTTTAGTAGTATATAGTCATTATTGTTGTTTTCTTTGTTGCTGTTGCTGTTATGCATGTAATAATTGTTTTCTGATGTAGTGGTAGTGTTGGATGTGGTAGTAGTAGTAGTTGTAGTTGTAGTAGAGTTAGGAGAAATTAAAATGTCAGTATCATCAAAATCATATATACCATAGTTTGTATCCAAATACAGGACTGCTCCTCCTCCTCCGCCGCCAGCCACCGCCAATGTGTGTGGCTTTAGTTGATGCTGCTGATGACTTGCCGCTGCCATGGCCTGTTGTGTTGCCTGCTGCTGGTGCATGCTGCTGGAATGTGTTGTGGCTGATGCCTGCGCGCTGTTGTTGGTGCCTTGATTCTGAAACGCACTGCCACCATGGCCATGGTGGTAATAAGAGTCATCGGTGTCCATCATAAAGTCTGGAGCCAAATGGAAACTCTGCCTTTGTCCAGCTTGTAGGAGATGATGACGTGACGGGTGGTGGTGCTGTTGTTGTTGCTGCTGCTGTTGTTTATAATATAAATACAGTGAGGTGTTGACAGCCTCAGCATGGCCCGTGGGGCCACCAGAGCTAATTGCCGTGCGATTATGAACATCGGCCAAATCAACACGTCGCATGTCTCTGGTACTGCCACCACCCAAGTAACTGCCCGATGCCGTCATATCATTTTCGCCTCCATGTACCGTTAAATAGCAATTGCTACATGTATTGTTGGCCATGCACAGAACATCGTCGTCATCTTTTGGACCCAAAAACCACTCAGAACGTGTGCGCATGCGTGCCGTTTGTCGTTCATGGACCTGCCAGCCATTGTTGAAAGGTGTTTTGTAGTTGCAGAGAAAAGAAATGATTCGTTTTTGGTTTTTATTTTTTGGATGGGGTTTTGTTTTTCAGATTTCCAAACACATCACATCGTTTTACAAAGGTAGAAGAGGTAGGTGGGAAGAAAAACACATCCGTTGTCATAGCATGATGGAGAGTAGTTTGTTTTTTGTTTGATGTTGTTTGTTGTGTTTTTTTTTAAAGGTTATTGATCGATATTTTGATTTGTTTCAAAAAAAGACATACAAAAGATCGGGAAGATATTTTTTGTGTGGTGTTTGTCAACCAAAAGAATAACATAAAATAAAAAAAGAAACATAAACAAACATGTTAAGATTTATTATTGTACAACTTTTGATTTAAACTGTTAGTTAAGTAGCTGTTTAAAGGCAAACCAAATGAAATAAACGGGGGTGCACGAAAACAGGTCTAAAAGCAAATGCACAACATCGGAATAATGATCAAAAAGGTGGTGAGAGTGGCGGGTGGTGGTGGTGGTAGTGCTTTTTGTTTTCTTACTAAATTAACGTAATCAAGAAAGAAGTGAAGGGTAGATGCTGGTGGTTATAAAGGACACAGGCTAGGGCAATGAAAAAGCTGCAAACGTGGTTTAAAACACAATAAACGACAAGAAGGAAACTCAAATGAAAGTTGAAATCTTGGCCAATCATATGAAACTGGTAACAAGAGTCTTGGATGGAAATAAATTTTGAATTGTGATAATACATGAGACATGAATGATTTTCACTCGAACTTAAATAAGAAACTTCGAACGAATTAACAATACAATTACAATTGGTTGGGAAATTTCAAATTTAAAAGAGTTTTAAAATAAATAACAGTAACTATTTTCAGCATTATTACTAGACTGGCATACAATAGTAAAAATTAACCCAAATAAAATGGAAACCTAAATAATTTCACAAATTTAGCTGAGTAGAACAATATCGCTGTTGTGTAATATAATCGTACTAAAAACAAGCAAATTATTTCAAAAGAATTCATTAACGCAAACTCAAATATTCTTCTATGTCTCCACAAATGTATTTTCTAAAATTTTCATTCTTTGCTCTGCGATCCAAAAAAAAAAAAAAAAACGTCGCTATTGTTTTAACAGCCAATTTCATTGATTAGTCGGAGGAAAGTGATTAAGTATTCAAAGAGTACTTTGGAAAAGTGGTGAATTTTAAAATTATACAACAACAAAAGAAATTAAGCCAAATAATACAAATTAAGAAAATAAAACTAAAAAAGAAGAGAAATTAAAACATATTTTTGCTTTTTTTTTGGGATGAAACAAGGAAAAAAACAAATTTTATTTAAAAAAATAATAAATTCTTAAAATTATTATTAAAAAATTGTAGGTTTATTTATTATATTTAAATTAGTTTCATATCTAAAGCTAAAAATTAGTGGATTCAATTTGCAATAAATAAATGTTTTAAATATATACACAAATGTTTTTTTTTTTACATTAAGGCTAGCCTTTGCAGCTTTGGAAAATCAAATCAAATTAAAGTAAACACTTTGATTTCAAGTATAGATTTTGTCTTTACTTTGTTATTATTGATAATGTATTTTGTACTAATTATTATTTACATTGAATTGCAAATAATATTAGAATTGTTGATCGTTTTTATTTTGGTTTGTTTTTTTTTATAATTTGTTCGATGTTGTTTGTCAAAAAGGCATTATAAATGTTACAATAAAGTTTTGAAAAAATAAGCTGTTTTTTTTAAAACCCATTGAAATGAAAAAAAAATGCTAATAAAAATCCATTTAAAAAAATCATATTTGGAGAATGCCTAAACACTCATTGAAAATAATGAGCTGGGAATGTCATAATAATGTTCATGTGGTGATGGGGGTGCATATTATTTATGTATGTAGGTAGGTTATGTTGGCCAAGCCCAGGAGCCCAGCCAGGGAATGTTTGGTTCTTGGAGTTCAAATTAAGATTGATTGATTCAATTGATTTTAACACGTGTATGTTGTGATTGAGATATTTTATTTGCGTTCCTCTATTATCTATGCATGAGTTATTATTTGCCTGTTCTAAAAGCAAGCAAATGGAACTTTTTTCCGTTAAAAATTGGTTAGCTATAATTATTATTTAGGTATATTCTAGGTAAGAGCTTTTCTTTCAAACGTTAGCTAGATGGTAGTAAGCTAAATGGGAACTGCAGTTTAAACATGCTTTTGCCAAGTTCCACCTATAAACTGGGAAACATTTACAGACAGACAGACAACAGTAAGACATGCGCAAGTTACTATAACAAACATTGCATTTATAATGTTGTTGTTTTAGGTTTTCTTTTTTATTTTCTTTTTAACAAAAGTTCTCACTATTGGCATTTTTTGTTTTTAGTTTATTTAAAATAAAAAAGAAAATATATGTATGTACTAAATTCTAAGGGGAACTAAATCTATTCAAGGAAAAATAATAATTAAATAATGAAAGTTAATAAAAAAAAAACAAAAAAAAGGAAATGAGCTTTATACCGAAATCCTTGAAGCAAGCAAGTATTCATCCCTCACCTGTGGCAAGTAGGATAAACTTTTTGTACTTTCTGCATAACGATTGACGGCTCTCAACTCGTCCATGGTCATGCCGCCACCGGTACCGCCATTGGCAGCGGCTCCACCACCGGAGGCCGTGGACGAGGAACATGAGGAGGAGTGGCGTATGCCTCGCTTGCAGCGCGAACAAACTCGTGACTTTTGTTGCATGTTTTGTGTCAGAAGCGAGTCGGTGGTAAGGGCTTTCAGCGTGGAGGTTGATGTCGAAGATTTTCCAATAAATTCATAGTCATTCAGATAGTCGTTATGATGTTGTGTTGTATTCATGGTCGTTGCAGTTGCCGTTGTCGTCGTAGTCGCCATCGTCGTAGAATGTGTGGTGTCCATACCCTTGGAATTGTTAATGCCTGTCCGTAGTCGTCTCTGCTGCTGGACACCACGTATCTGGGCTGTATTCGAGGTGCTGGGAGATTTCTTTTTGTTCTGTTTGTAGCGTCGCTTCACCACGCAACGCATCATTTCATCGCCATCCACATCGTCCTGGCTATCGGTAAATGTGTAGTCGCCCGATACTGTGCCTCCTCCTCCAGCATCGTTTGAGGACGATCGTGATTTAAGGGTGCGTCGTGATCTACCCGCTGACGTTGAGGTGGACGATGAAGTCAAATGGAAATTGGCATTCTTGGATTGATTCTCAATGTTCTCATCATCATTGTGGGAGGAAATGTCTAAATCGTGGGCGATATTATCTTCGGCATTGTCACCGCCACCATTGGCATTGTCGCCATCGTTATCATCGTCATCACCATCGTCGTCGACGTCGTCGTTATACTCGTTCTCGTCATCTAGGTCGTCATCTTCATCGTCCGGCTGGAAATCATGTTTATTGCGGCTCGGCAATGGCGATGATGTCATCGCGAACAGACCAGGACCCTCTAAAGAAACAGAGAGTCGAGCACATGATTCCATAAATGAATGTTCGGGTGTAACACCAAGTGATACAACACTATTATCCAAAGCAGAGCTAGAACTGGTTAGCAAGGCGGGTGTGGAACGAGATTCCTCTTGAGCAACTGTGGGGTGAGGCGTAGGTATGGTGAGTGAGTGAGTATACAACGATCATCGGCAATTATTATAAGATAAGAACAACATTGAGAGAAGAAAGAGCGGCATATATTTTTTGTTTGGAATTTTAAGAAGAAATAAGAAAGACACATACATTTTAGGTAATTTAAGAAAAGTAGTAGTAGTAATTGTATATAAAAAGTTAGGGTATGCAATAACAGATCTAGGTATATATAGGTTTAAATTATATTTTAAAAGTAATATATGTATATTTTGTTTTTATATCTAACATTTCTAATCAATCTTGATGGTATGGAATGAATGGATATTCAGCCAAATGATATGATTAATGGGCGAATGGGCAATAATGAAAACATAGAAATGATTGAATTTTGTTCGTTAGTTCAGACATACAGAAACTAATGGAGATTAATTGGTGGCTCTTCAAAAGCTAACAGATTCAGTGGGTAATTATGGTTTCTATTAATCACAGACTGACTATCTCTTGCGTTGAGGTTTGTTATAGAAAGTTAGTAATTCACTGAGGTTTGGTTTACTTTTGTAAAAATATACACAGAAATATGTATATAATAAAAAGAATACAGAGGATCACATTGATACAGAAGAGTAAAACTTAAGGATAGACATCTGAGTGGTTAACCAAAATGTTAAAATCATAACAGAAAACAAAATAGAGGCTACTATTGACAATGTAATACTCACGTAAGCCCCAACGTTCACATTGGCATTGTAACCATGTTTTTTCCGCCTCCAATGAATGTTGTACTGAAAAGTTAAAAAAAAGATTGGTTTTCATAATCGCCAGGCCTATGTGGCTCAAATACTTACAAGCATATTTCTGCTGGGCCAATTTGCCTCGGGGTGGCGGTGGATATTGAAAACTGCATATCCATTCGTCTTGCACCTTTAGAATGCGACCCGTGACCCGGGCATAATATTCATAGTTCTCACGACCAAACAGATCATGTGTGGCAAATTTATCGATGATGTGTTTCATAATTTTTGTGGCTACCTGCGGGGTGTGAGTGTGTTTTTGTGTGAAAGTGAAAGATCATAAAAATCAATGAAATCATATGGGAATCGGTTTTTTTTATTTTATTTTCGGCCGTAATTACCTTAAATTTTAAAACATCTTCCATACGTGCGGTCTTGCCGTCACTGACACATGACTGAAAGAAACTCGGTGCAACAGAGACACCCAAAGCTTCACTGGTCATGCCGGTGCCAGCGTGAGCAGCATTGCTGGCTATTACACGGAATGTACCAAATAATAAAACTAATAAATGTTGTGTATATTTTGGCAGTGATGTAAATAATCTGCAAAGAAAGAGGAAGAAGCAACAAAGCAATTAATGCGAAATCTATTATCACAAATCAATCAAAAGGCATTGAAGCTTAACTTTGAACAAAACGCTGAAAAACAAAAACAGATTTCTGAGAAACCCTAAAGGGGTTGAGTAGTGGTGGTGGTGGATGGATGATTCATTCGTTTATAGTGATCTAGCCCTGCTACTGTTTCTTGTATCGGGGTATGACTAATAAGCCTGCTCATCGTCATTGCAAGTCTATCAATGTCTGCCTGTCTGCCTACTGTTAATTGGTAGATTTTATTTTTCAGCATAACTCATGAAATAAACAGAGTTTGGCCCATATAAATGCAAATAATGGCAAGAAACCAATAAAAGTAACCAGTAGCTTAAATGGCAACAAGAAAAGTACATTTCCGAAGAAACAAAAAAGAAAACACTTAAAATCAGTGTTACTGTACTGTCATGTAAGGAAGGAGGCGGCTCTGCTCTGAACTAGCAACATGTCGACAAAAGAAGACTCAGACATCAAGGGGTGTTGTTGTTGTTGGTTGTGTATCGCCGTAACACACATGTCCGATTATATTCTGTTACACAATATTTCACTACCGCCTCTGTTCGTCTGTCTGCCTGTCTCCCCACACTATTGTTCACTGTTTGCCTTTGTTTTGTTTCACATTTCGCAAGAAGAAAGAAAGAAAGAAGACGCGCTATGGCTACACAAAAAGAAAGTGAAAATTGTTGATTTTTTTTTATTAACCTGAAAACAAATCAAATTAATTTATGGGCTCTTTTGTTAATAAAAACAAACAAACAAAAGTCTTTGTTTGGGGGATGGGGGGAGTGAGTGAGTCTCTGACTTCAACTTTAATTTATGCAAAAGAGTGGCGGCCAAAAAGTGTGGTCGACTTTTAGGCGCATTGTGATTAGTTCTCCAAACCGGGAGGATAATGACCTCAAAACAAAACGAAAATCGAAACGAATTGATAAACAATTGTGATTTACATTTATCATTTAACAGAAAGTTTTCAGTGTCATTTGGTTTCGTCCACATTAGCAGGGTTGAAGAGGTAGTACGTCGTCAATTCATTAATATTTCAACGCAAATGTGTAAACCATTTAGGCACATGGCAGCAGAAGAGGAGCAGACATCTTGACCAAACATTTGGAACGCATAACAACAAATGATTCATTTTTAACCATTAGCCCGTGAAGCGTTTATTGTTTTATGGTGGTGGCTTAAAAACAATGAATATCGTTTTCTGTGGCGTACTCTCCCTCTCTCCCTTTGCCGCTTGTGCGCTTACAAATAATACAGTTAGAGATACAACAACAAAGTGAAGAAGCTCCACTTTTCCCCCTTTCTAAAATTACGAGGTTGATTTCTACAAGAAAGTAACATGTTACAAATGAATGAATTTTAGGTGAAATGATAAATATTTAGGTGGGTTCTGAGGCGTGAGTGGCCGTGGTGGACCAAAGAATGATATGTTGCCCATTTAAACATAAGAAGTCTTGGTTATGGTGATCGTGGCCATCTGCTCATATTTGTTTAAACTGCGGAAAAACTTTGTCACTAACTTGAATCGGCTAGTCGTCACTTGGTTAGGCTCTCTACAATAAAAAATACAGGGTGAGATGAAAAAACTGCAACCAACTTCAGACTGCTGTCATTTCTAAGCCACTCGTGCGACAGATGTTAAAATTCTTCCAGTGACAGCTCATTATATTTTTTACAAGCGTAGAAAAGCATTTTGGTTAGAATTTTCCAGAACAAAAGTTATTCGTGATGGAATTCAAGCGTGATAGTGTGATTTCTTTATATTCATTCCATCCAGCAAATATTGAAAAATGAGCTCGGGGTAAAGCCATTGAAATTCCAAAAAGTGCAAGAACTTACACCGCCTCAGAAAGAAAATAGACTCAAAAGAGCTAAAGAGTTGCTTCGCTTGACCGAAAGTGGTGAACTGCCGAATTTGGTTTTCTCCGATGAGAAAACATTCGTTGTCCAACATTTTGTAAACAAACAAAATGATGGTGTTTAATTGCCAAAGAGGTCAGTTGAAAATGTGCATCTCCGGTTGGCCACCAAAACTCAACCGCCGGCCATGGTGATGGTGTGGGCCGCCATAACAGCCGATGGTCGCTCTCTGCTCGTATTAATCGACCGTGACATCAGAATATTATCGCGAAAATATACTGGAGGGTGTATTAAAGCCTTGGGCACGCAGACATTTTGGCCGCGGACCTTGGACATTCCAAGAGGACTCAGCAATATCGCACTCAGCACGCGCCACCCAAGAATGGTTACAAAATGAGGTCCTCGCTTCATTTCCACCGCACGATGGCCACCAAAATCTCCGGATGCCAATCCGTTGGACTATTGTGTCTGGAGTATTTTGGAAAGCAAGGTTGGCACTAAAAAAACCAAAGTGTCGACCACCTCAAACAAGTGCTTCACCGGGAATGGGCCAAAATACCGCAGAGCAACATTCGGGTAGCTTGTGACGGTTTCAAGGGCCGTTTGAAGGCCATAATTCGTGCCAATGGTGACCAGTTCGAACAAATCTAAACTTATTCTAAAATTTGATGTTATTTCCGACATGTTTTGCTTTCATTCAATAAAATTTAAAAAAAAAAAAATTAAAAATTATGGCGTTTGACTTTGTTGCAGTTTTTTTTTATCTCACTCTGTGCAAGTTGCAATAGATATACTATATACATATTTAGATCAAGTATAAAAATTGCCCTTCTTCCACACAAAGTCATCAATACATCGCTTATAACCAGTAATGCATTTTAAACGATCTGAAAGCATAAGTTAACTTTTGCATGTAGAATGCAGAGCTCAGAAATATTCAAGCGAGTTTTACTCTCTCCTGTGAGAGAGGAAATTAATTCGAACATATTTCAATTTGTCTATGACACTCGAAAAAGCGGGTGAGTGTACTTTGCCCATCTTCGAGTGCGAGGGAAATTCGCTCAAAATCGAGCCGATTCTTCTCTTAACGAATACTCTATTAGTTTTTGTCATAGTATTGATTCACTTGTAAGTTTGTGTACTTTTTGCCTTGTGTCTTCCCCATGCCTAACAATTCCTTGCATAGTTTCTTTTGTAGTTTTTTTTTTTTGTTACACATGTTCTTCCCACTTGGACTCTGGAACCAGGAATTTCATTTTCAATTTAGATATTAATCTAGTTGTGGGTTCATTTTTAGCACAAAATGCCACAAAAACCAACAACAGCAACAGCAAAGATAATAAAGATGACGATAGCGTTGATGATGGAGATGATGATGATTTTGATGAGTAGTTAACCCAACATTTATATTCATTGTTGATTTGTCTTGACAGACAGACGGACAGACAGCTCACCACCACCCGACTAATATATCCATCCATCTATCCATGCAGCCATCCACCCAAACAAACGACAGTTAAGTCATTCGCACAACAAAGATAAAACATTTTACTAAGCGAGAGATCTCATCGAGACCGAAGTGAGAAAGACAGATGGATGAACAACAAAAGACACAAAGTAGTGCAGCCAACAGCTATGCCAGTTATGAAGATAAATGACAATTGACAGAAATGAAACGAAACGTTTTTTGTGGGCGCGTTTTTCTCCTCTACACTGCCATTGTATTTCATGGAGCGAGCTGTGACTAGTGGGTGCTGGTTGATCATCACCATCAGCAATTGTTGCACTTCTGCAACATCATCGTAAAACTTTATGTATGGCTGGCAAGGGACATGAAAACCTATTAAAGCGAAATATTTTATAAATATTTGTTTGTTTGTTTGTTTATTTAGTGCATTTTATTTATACTTTTAGCTTTGCAAACTCAACGCCTTGAAGCGAGTCACATTTCCAGCCATAAAATTCTGACAAAAGTGGCGTGTAAATGATCTCCAGCTCTCTTTTATTATTTCATTAACTCTTTCGGCCACCCACCAACTTGCATAGGATTTTGCTTAACATAGCAATTAAATACTCAACCACTCACACACACACTCGTCAATATTAAGTTGCATTTCCAATATTTATTTATTTATTTTCACATATAGAGTGAGTAAACACACACACTCACTCGGATTTTCCTTGGGGACCCTTAGTTGGATGGCCGATAAACAAAAGTTGATAATTATAAATAAAAAAACATGTGCAGTGGTATCAGAAGCAAATAAAAAAAAGTATTTAAAAATGATTCTTAAACCTACGAAATATTTCGGATCCAAAGGCGCCATTTTTAGGGCCTGTTTCACTCCCTACTCGAATTCTGAGATGAAGTACTTCTGCCGCTACAAAAAGGGGAGCGAGCCATTTTGATTTTTTTATGCCACTCGAAAAAGAGCGAATATGTTTTACTACTTTTCGAGCGGGAGTAAAATCCGCTCTCTCAGGGATTACTCTTTATGTTTTTTGTCATACCGTTGTTTTATTGCAAATTTTTTCTCAAATCACAAAACAATTACGTTGAAAAGCATTGTCGCCAATCTCTAAGGTACATGCATTTTCGCCTCGTCTCGTGGGCATAACTTTGCCTTTTCTTAACATGAACACTTATTTTCCAATAAGAATACCTCTTGGTTATTAGAGAGGGAGTGGAAATAGATGATAAGTTGGGATAAAACAAAAAGCCCGTTTGTCTTCAAAGAACGTTTATGAATTGGTTCTTTGGTCTTCTATGAAGAGAATCTGCGAGTAAATTATCTGGTTCTTCCAAAAAGATTACCTCGGGAGTGAAATTTGCTCATGAGCAAGTCCGCTCTCGGTGTGAACCCCTCTGCTTCAAACGAGTTTCACTCATAACTCAAATTTGACGGAGTTTTTTTTTGGAGATCTGAAATAAAATATATATTTTTTCTAACTGGCTCTCATCTACCTTTCAACTTTCAATTTTGCTCGTTTTTTTTCGCTCCCGTTGTGATCCCCCTCTACTTCGAACAAGTTTTAACCCTTTACTCAAATTTGACAGAGTTTTTCGGAGGTCTGAAAAAAGTTATATATTTTCTTCTATCTAACTCGCTCTACATCTCCCTCCAAACTCTCCATCGGTGTTCAACTCTCCACAGGTGAGAAAGAGTTAAGAGAGAATAATGTCCCTTATTAAAAACGGTTTACATAGGGAAAGAGAAAAAAAAACGTTGGTTTCTTATCATGATAATGTTCCTTTTTGGAAATTTTTCGAATTTATTGGGAATCATGAAAAAGAAGAAGATAGGTTCTTTGAATCAGCCTCATTGGTTTTCAATGAAGCGCGCCTCCTAGTCTTCTGCGATGAAAACCTTCTGATCTTCCACAAAGAATATCTTCTAGGTCACTGACTACGTTTTTGCTTGTGATAACGATGGTGGATATCTTTTCTTGTGTCTAGCACTCTCGCTCTCTCTCCTTCTCTTTACTCTTGCATGGGAAAGTGTATCTTCTTGTTTTTTTTTCAATTTTTAATCTGCCATTTGTTTCCACTTTACGCTTGAATTCATTGAAAAGTAATAACACAATAGCATAAGTTGATGTTTGTTGTTGTTGTTGCTTTTTTCCAGAGCAGTTGAAATTAATTATATTGCAATAAAATGTTTATTAATTGCATTATTTATTGCTCAATGTGGCTGGTGGCTAACTGGCTGCCACACTCTTGCCGCTGGATGCGGAGAGATGGATTTTCGTTTAAATCCACGATTCGATACGATTGGCTGCTTGGCGTTGCTGTTGTTGGAATTATCAGTGTTTTTTTTTCATTATGTTGGTGGCAATGTTGTAGTTGTTGTTTTTATTATTAGCGGTTGTTGAAATGTATTTTTATATATTATTTATTGCTTCAATGTTTATCTAACGTGGTGGCGTGTGTGTGTAGTGTGTCTGAATGTATGCTCTGTGTAAAATATTTATTTATTGTTCGTTCTCTATGTTTAAATATATAATTGTGTGCATATTTTCACACATTTTTTATGTTTGCATAAAATCCAATTGATTTTTTAATGGTCAAACCTGGGCTCTTCTTAATCATCCTCAATAGAGAGAGAGTGAGATGGCGAGAAATTCAGAGAAATTGAAAGAGCATGGTTGCCATATAGAGAGCGAGAATAATGTTAGCAAAATAAATAAACAAATCGTAAACAAATTCCTTTTCTTTTTAAAAAAAATTAACAAAGTTTAAGACTTTTCCTTAGAAAAGTTCTCATTTTTTAGAAACAAAATAAAAATCAACAACGACATTGGTATTTATCAAGCGAAAATGAAAAATCACACCTTTTGTTGTATTTCAAGAAGCTAACACCAATGTGTGGAAGTAGACGGGCAATGATAGTGACGTCGTTGGTCGTTGCCGCCTTGCCACACACACCCAACCTCACCCCCACCCCCACATTGGAAGTGTTAATCATTAACTCCTTGCCGGTCTGGTCGTAATGAATGGGCTTTTTGGTGTCAATGCCATTGGAAGTGTTCTAAAAAATAACTTTCGTTTTTTTCATGTTACTCGTATTGTGCTATTATTGTGATAAATGTAAACAATTCGTCATATATAGATCATTTTAGTGACCTGCTACAATTATGAAATCTCGGCACAATTAATACTCCATTCTCTCCGATTTTTAATTGAAGACTCTCTCTCGCTCATTTCCCCCCTCTAGAAAATTAGTTTTTAATTAATGACATTCAACTTCCTGGAAAAATGATTAGCATATTTGTGGGCTAGTTCAATTTCTTTTGGACACGGAACTGGCCCATTAATTCCAAACAACTGAAGAAAGAGACAAAATAAAATTGTCATTTTCATGGAAAAGATAAATGTCAATGCCCTACAAAACAAGAAACCGCCCCAAATGGGCCACCCCCCCTTCGCCACCTTTTCGTGGGCCACAGTAGCTACAAAAATACTAGATGATGTGCAACATACATAAAACTTACAACTAACAATAACAACAACAAGACCATTATTTTAAAATGAATAAATTCCAAAAGTGATGTCATTTGGAACCAGCCATGCAAAGGAAGAGAAAAAAACAACGGACTTGACTGGCTATCTGATTGGGCGAATGACTGACTGGCTGGCTCGCTAAGTGAGTGAAGAGTTTTGACCATAACCCTTAGGTCATCATCATTATTGTTGTTAGCGTAGTTGTTGTTGTTGTTGTTGTTGTTATCAGCAGTTGTAACATTGCCATGCACGCATATGTTTACACCACACAACGTTGCGTTGCGTTAATTTACCCAATGATGAAAAGACCAGCAATTCCTCAGAAATAATTACAATCGCATATGGCATATGTTTGAATGTAGGTATTGCAGAGCATAATTGCATTAACAATGAATGATATTGTTGCTGTTGTTGGAAAGTGAATAACACAACATTGTGTCTGGCTCGGATTGGCTGGTTGATCACGCTTTAATCTAAGCATGCATTGCTAATAATGATTATGAAAAGTGCCCGTCTGGGGGGATGGAGAGTAATGACTATTTGTCGGCTTTATGCAAATGTAAGCAGCAGACATGCATAATTCCATGTGCGCATTCCAACGAAGATGGTAGTCAAAGATACTCAGAACAGCAAAGTTCATTGTTTGCGACAATTTGTTATGCAAAAATGCAAGAAGGGGTTTCTTGGTACTTTTATAGAACTGCACATGACCCCAAGAGCTGAGGTTGCACCTAAAAAAATTATGTTCAATTTTAAATCCATAACAAAGGGAGGGGGGGGTAGACTTCTTAATTCTTCAAATTTATTTGAAAAATTGACCAGAAACTTTAACAAATATATACTTGAAATATACTTGAGGCGGGAGTGCTCAAAGAGTATGACTTTATTTACTTGTCAGCTGAAAATGTGCAACTTCGGTTGGTCGCCAGAACTCAAGCGCCGGCCATGGTGATGATGTGAGGGTATGGGCTGCCATAACAGCCGATGGTAATTCTCCGCCCGTATCAATCGACCGTGGCATCAGAATAAATGCCGAATATTATCCCGAAAATATTCTGGAGGGCGCATTGAAACCTTGGGCAAACATTTTGCCCGCAGACCTTGGACATTCCAACAGGACTCAGCTCCATCGCACTCAGCACAAAATGAGGTTCTTCAATGCCCACTAAAATCTCCAGATACCAATCCGTTGAACTATTGTGTCTGGAGTATTGTGGAAAGCAAGGTTAGCACTAAAAAATACCAAAGTCTCGATCACCTCAAGCAAGCGCTTCGCCTAGAATGGGCCAAAATACCGCAGAGCAACATTCGGGCAACGTGTGACGGCTTCATTGTCCGTTTGAAGGCCATAATTCGTGCCAAAGGTAACAAATTCGAACAAATCTAAACTTATTCACAGATGTGATGCTATCTCCGAAATTTCTTGCTTTCATTCAATAAAATTAAAAAAATGTAAAAATTATGGCGTTTGACTTTGTTGGTGTTTTTTTTATCTCACCCTGTATGTTTTTGGGGTCTACGAAGAATATTTGCGAAATATGGCCTTTTAAAGAAACTCCGTGCCATTTCATCTGGCAACTCTGGCCCTTCTCAGTCACTTTTCGATAATTATAAAAAACAACAACAAAATAAGGGCATAAATTAATGTAGACCAACGACGACAAAATGACTGACACAAAAATGTGTCGCAAATGAGGGCTGGACACCGCCGAACATTCAGTTCAATATGAACGGGTGTGTGTGTGAGAGTGGTTATGAGAAGATTGCTGGGCATGACAGCCGACAAAATACCCAAGAGGTTGGGTGGTGGTGGTGCGGCTGCGGCGGCTGGTGCTGCTGTTGCAACATTACAAAAGTGTGATAACTTTCCAAGATAGTGTGTTAATATCTACATGGGCCTATATACATACATACATACAGACATATGTAATATGCATTCATATATGTAGATATGTATGTAAATATTAATATGTATGTATTTCAGTCACAACAACAAAAACCACAACGGATAATAATATGTATGTATACCCATACATACGGGTGGTGTTATGTAGCAGCCAGCAGACATGATAATAAACAAAAACAACAAAAATGCTTATAAATTATAAAAAAAAACATTATAAAATATGATTGATGGCTGTAAACAAAAACCAAATATATTTTATAACTACATATGCACAGAGGCCATGCAAGAGTTATGATGGCATGGAGAGACAGAGAGAGAGAGAGAGTGAGTACTGCAAAGCAACTCACTGAGAGCGCAACCTTTTCGGTTGACAGATATCATCATCAACATAATTTAGACTGCATGTGTCGGTTTTAATCAAATTTGTTTTCCAACTGCCGGACGAGAAAAACATCAACAACAACCACATTTTCCATGATAGCTCGGAATCCACGTTATCTTATCATCACCAAATGGGGTAATATTTGTTCTGTGTCCTCACCTAGAATTCAAATATCACGACAGAGACCACAATCTGTTTTTGTGTAAGGTTCTTACAAACTTTGTAAAATACGTGTCAAATTAGGGTAGTCTGGTAGTAAATCCCTTATCTTAAGTCGCATTTTTTTCCGAATCAAATAGATATTGCTTCCATATTTTTTGAGAACTTCTTTGGTATGATTCACAAACGAAAAAAAAACGATCGAAAAATTATATTAACGTTTGTCATCATCCATAATTCGTAGATTTCAGATACGCAGATGTTGGTTGAATCAACAATTTGGTTTGTTTATTTTGTATTTTTTTTTTTTTTTTTTTCAGGTTTTATGACCCAGAGATAAAATTGTTTTGAAACAAAAGAATGTCGTGGCCACTTTTGACACTTGTATGGTTTTCTGTCAGCATTTTTTTTTATTTTGTATGGAGGGCAAATAGTTCATAATTCCATATCTGCAAAAATGGTAATAAAACTTGATGAATGTATCGTTTTTGTTTGAAGTGAAGTTCAAGAAACTTTACTTTTTTTTTTTCTTTGAGACTATCATAAAATATTTGCTGGTATTTATAACGCAAGTAAATACTGGCTCTCAGAATCTTTCCGGTGGCAAAACCTGAAAAAATACCGAAAATCAGGCGGTACCATTTTATGGGGGATATTCGAAAAAGAGGGCCCCATTGGATAATCTTGGCGAGGAGTCAAACTACCCAATGAGTACCCAAAACGTCAAATGGCAGCTAATTTGGTTGGAAATTGCTACCAAAACCTTTGAAATGCCAAAAATTAATACAGGAGCCAAGGAGGGAATATTATGTTTGTCATTCCGTTTGTAACACCTCGAAATATGCATTTTATTCTTGATCAGCATAAAATTCTATGTCGATTTAGCGGTGTCCATCCGTCTGGGGAAATCACTCTAGCTTCGAAAGGAAAGGAGGAAAGTTGATAAAATTTTGCTAAAATGTATATTATGTCAGCAGGACTTTTGGTATTGAAAATGGTGCATGTAGGTCCACGTTTTGGTGAAGCCCCCATATAACGGTACCTCCCGATATTCGGTATTTTGATGATTTTAGCCACATTTTTCACCGGAATTGTTTCAAATTTGGTCTTTGAAGTTCGTAATGGATACTACAGCCTTAGACAGAAAATTGTCTGTGCATGTCCCCATCTTCGTATAGCCTCCATATAACGTTATCTCCCTATTTTCGGTATTTTGGTGATGTAAGCGTCATTATTCACCGGAATTGTTTCAAATTTGGTATTTGAAGTTCGTAATGGATACTACAGTCCAAGACAGAAAATTGTCTGTGCAGGTCAACGTCTTCGTATAGCCCCCATATAACGGAAATCTCCCGATATTTGGTATTTTGATGATTTTAGCGACACTATTCACCAGAATTGTTTCAAATTTTTTATTTGAAGTTCGTAATGGATATTGCAGCCTATGACAAAAAATTATCTGTGCATGTAGGTCCACATTTTGGTATAGCCCCCATATAATGGTACCTCCCTATATTCGGTATTTTGATGGTTTTAACTACATTGTTCATCGATTTTTTTCCAATTTCGCATTTGAATATTGTAGTGGCTTATGGCAAATGTTTCCTTTGCAGGTCCACATATTTTTAAGATTTTAATAGAATTCTTACCGAATTTAATTTTTTTTTTTGAAAATTGCCAAATTCGTTCCAAATGTTGGAGGGTTTTCAAAGTTCGGACCGGTTTTTACTTCTTTGATTTAAGATTTCATTCTATTACTCGTTTTACCAATTAAAATGTATGTTGCCCAAAGCTTCATCTATTGATGAATATAAACAAGGGTAATATTTCGCCTATTTTTTTGGCGCCAAGGTGGATACGGAATATTTAAAAAAAAAACCTTCTTTCCAATAAATACAACATTTGCCATTTAAATAGAAATATCTTGCTTGTGCTATAATCTCGGCCATGAGTGTCATTTGAAAGCCCCCACAAAAAATCAACAGGTTTCCCTGGTTTCATAAAACAAATTTTGACAGCATCCTTGTGTGTATCACTTGGCATGTTTATCTACAACGCCTGCCTGCCTGCCTTGCCTTGCCTTGCTTTCCATTCATCCATTGAAGCTTAACATAAATTTTAGTGGCCTTACATGTAAAACGGAATGAATGAATGGATGGATGTGTCGGAGGTGAAGGCGGGCGATGGGCAGTGGGTGCTGATCAACGAATAACATATTTTAGGCTAATCTCTAAGCAAACGAAAACAACAGCAACGAAAACAAGAAAAGCATCACTACCTTTGCCGTCACTAGTTTTGAGGTCCACAGCACAGCCAGCATTCAAGAGAAAAAACAGCCATAAAAGCAGCAGCCAAAAAATAAAAAAAGAAATATGAAGCGAAAAAAGAAGAAGCGATGACGTCGTTGCGCGCATCGCGCATGTAAATCTAAACAAATTAAGACAGCAGACACAGGCAGCTAGCCATCCAGCCAGCCAAGCCACTAAAACGGATGAACCACGTATTGCCAGCCAGCGAAAATAAACAATTTTGGCCCCAAATAGATACACGAAACAACGGCAGCATCACCTAGAGAGAGAGAGACTGGGGGCTAAATTGTAGCGTTTTATTTTGAAAATCGAAGAAAAAAAAACACAACCCGAACCGTTCTATTCGATTTTCAAATTAATTGATATGCAAATGAAATGAAAAAGATATCTTTTGGTTTTTGTTTCGACGTGCGTATTTAACGCAGCCGAGACAGCGGCGGCAGCAGCAGCGACCACAGGCCAGCATCATCGGTATTTTCTCAATGGTCATTAGTGACGTAGTTTTCACATTTTCCTTGTTTTATTTTTACGTTTTTGTTTAAACAAACATTTTGTTTATTTTTCTTTACACATTTTATATTAGATTGTTTATAAATTACAAACACACACACACAAACCTGGGACCTGGGCAACTAGTGACGGATTAAAATGGTCTCGAGAAAATCAAAAAAAAAAAAATTGAAAAAAGAAAACGGAATAAAAGTGACCGCAAGGGTAAGAAACAATGAAGGTACCTTGATTGCTATCTTCCTAAAGGTTTGATCTATTTTTTTATATTGACATAATTTCCATGGCGGATTCACTTCCATACGACTTATTTATTACACCATGGTAAAAAGAGTAAAATGTTTTACAGAGGTTTGAGTCCATCTTCCATATTTAATTTGATTCCAATTGGGGACATTTTCTACTCCACCAAGATATATCAAAATCTTCTGCTAACCTTTTACAAATCAAAAATTCTTTTTTTTTTGACAACAATGAAGTGAAACATTTTCATTGACAGTAAAGCAAATAACAACAACATCCAACCGAACTTGTTTTACAAAGCAGCAGCATATGTTGTTTACAAACGGGGCAATGAAACGCAACAAAATATTGTGCGGACATTTAATGAATTCATACGGAAGTTTTCCAAAAGTTTCGTAATATTGCCCCTGTAGTAATGAGAGAATTATAATAAACGAGTTCAAAAATCCAATTTGACAACAAATCGAATTCCTCAGGAGGCAATAACAGTAATAACAAAAAAAAAAAGTAAAAAAGCAGTAAGTTCGGCCGGGTCGGACTTTAAATACCCTCCACCATTTAGAAATTAGAAAAAACTCCTTGAAAACTACTGCTAAAAATCATTAAAATACTGAATATGAAGAGTTACCATTATATTGGGGTCTATACGAAGACGTGGACCTGCAAAGACAATTTTCCGTCACAGGCTCTAGTACCCATTACGAACTTCAGATATGAAATGTGAAACAATTTCGGTGAATAATGTTGCTTAAATTATCAAAATACCGAATATAGGGAGGTACTGTAATATGGGGGCTATACAAAGACGTTGGCCTGCATACGCAGTTTTCTGTCACAGGCTGTAGTACCCATTACGAAGTACAAATACGAAATTTGAAACAATTCCGGTGAATAATGTCGCTAAAAAGATCGAAATACCGGATATAGGGAGGTACCGTTATATGGGAGCTAAACAAACACACGGACAATTATCCGTCACACGCTGTAATACCCGTTACGAACTGCAAATACGAAATTTGAAACGATTCCGGTGAATAATGTCGCTACAGTCATCAAAATGCCGAAGATATGGAGGCACCGTTATAAGGGGGATATATATGAAGACATGGACCTGCAAAAACAATTTTCCGTCACACGCCGTTACGAACTGCAAATACGAAATTTGAAAAGATTCCGGTGAACAGTGTCGCTAAAATCATCAAAATACCGAATAAAGAGAGGTACACTTATATGGGGGCTATAACTAAACGAGGACCTATCCAGGGTAAGATAAAAAAAACTGCAACCAACTTCAGCCTGCTGTCATTTCTAATTTTCCATTTGGCAAATATTGAGAAATGAGCTCGGGGTAAAGTCAGTGAAAGAAAATAGAATCAAAAGAGCTAAAGAGTTGCTTCGCTTGGCCGAAAGTGGTGAACTGCCGAATTTGGTTTTCTCCAATGAGAAAACATCCGTTGTCCAGCAGTTGAAAATGTGCAGCTTGGGTTTTGCACCAGAAATCAAGTGCCGGCCATGGTGATGGTGTGGACCGCCATAACAGCCGATGGTCGCTCTCCGCTCGTATTAATCGATCGTAGCATCAGAATAAATGCTTTTTCGGGTCTTAAAAGGTATATTACGAGGTGTTAAAAACGGAATGACAAACTTAATATACCCTCCATGCCGTGGTGGAGGGAATAAAAACAACAACGTAATTTTCTCATTTTGAATTTTGGCATAGAGAGAGAGCAAGAGCAAGCAACGTGAATGAGTGCTAATTAATGAACTCAAATTGGTGATTGAACTGAATGACTTACGTACACAATAACGGTAAATAAGTATTTATGACAACACCTGGAATAGCAATTCCTATGTGATGGAAGGGGGTGGGGAGAGAGAGAGTGAGCATTTAATACGCATACAAATATGATTTCTCTCCCGTTTTAGGTTTAGATAATGAGCATAACTAGAAACGCAATTAATAGGCTTACCCATTGGCAATTTCGACATGGCTGACATTTGTCACACTGGCAAACGAGCGCACACTAAGCCTCTATAAAAAGGTTTTCTCTACTTGTGCGTGTGTGTGTGCTTTTATCAATTAATTGTAACAATTAAAAAAATTTATGTCAATAAATCATTTCATCATGACTGCAGCGCAGTCAGTTGAGTAGTGTTTGTCAGTTGGCGTATCCGCCGCCGTAAATCGTCATAACATTCGTCATAAAGTGCGTCGTGTCGTCGTCGCCTCACCGCTTTCTGTAGAAATATTATTACGCTTAACGACACACACACACACACACAGACACAGCTTTTAATCGTCAATTAATAAAAAGCGAATAACGTTTACACACATACACATATCTCCATCACTTGCATGCAGCCAGTCAGTCAGTATGAGATCCATATATGAAAAAAACGTGAATGCACAAAATTAACAAAACAATAATAATGTCAAAAACCACTTTTATTGTCAAATTTACTACACTGCATTGTTGTTGCTGTTGCTGTTGGGGCTTAAGACAATAGGTGTTTCCGTAATTTCTTCAAATAAAAATTGCACAATAGCTTATTTGATGATTAAAGCGATTCGGCCGAACCTATTTTCTTTTGCATTGAAGGAATTTCAAATCTTGTAGGTTTGTCACAAATCAAAGATTGTTAAAATGTGTTTTAAAGTTGGAACATCTGTTTCTGTTTAACTTTTTTCAATAATTGTTTTATTTTATTTCTAGGCTACTCGTTACATATTAACTTTCGAAAACAAAACTCAGTTGGTAAAACAACTGTCCACAAATCGAAAAAACATTAGTTATTATTTTGCAAATACATATGTATATGAACAAATGTTCTTAATTAATGTTTTTTTTCCAGCGACCCTAGGGGATGACAAATACTTGGGATGACGAAGCAACAATAAAACAGTTGACCGTAGCAAAAAAATGATTAAACATGAGTTGTGTGGAAAATTAATTTAATAAATTTATACAATTCCTGAGTTTAAATTACCGCCCTGCCCTGGATCGCTTTTTCTTTGGGATGACAAGAAAATAAAACAACAACTATGGACATCTATCATATTTTGTTTTGAGGCAGAGGCCAAGCAACAAAATTCAATGTTACTCTCTATTCCTCCCTCAATATAGCAATGTTCTCTCTTGCTCTCCAATGATTACTCTTTGACAGACTCCATTCTCTTGTGTTGGGGAGGAAGATGATGGCGGCACGACGACATTTTATATAGGTCATGAGGCCAAAAACACCAACAAAAAAGAGCCGTTGCCGAATTGATAAACCAAAACAACAACAGCAACAAACATGCTGTCAAACACAGCCCCTGTAGATACATGAAAAACGTGCAACAAATAAACTGTCTTTTCTTTTTATAAATATTTTATGCTAATCGGTTAGATTATTAAAATGTAAATAGGTAGCAACATTTTAGAATAATTTTTGTTTCTTTTTTTGTGGCGGTAAAGAGAGCAAGAATTGCGTTTGTGGTTCATACCACTGTGTGTCTTACTTTCTTTTATGCCCATTACATTTTTTAATGTTTTTTAAATGCTTCGTTGGGCATAACGTACCATATGTACGCTGCTGGGGTAAGTCAGCAGCAGTCGGTCGTAATAATCGTCCTCCTCACCACGTAAGTAAAATGAATTAAAAAATATATAAAACAACAGCAGAAACGTAGCACGGCCACGACGACTGCCATTATAATTTTAGGTAAATCGCATAAATGCGTGTCATCATCATCAGCAGCATAACACATGCATGGTATAACTATAACCACCATCATCATCATGTACCTATGGACAAGTAGGTTAAAAAGTATGAAAAAAGAGGAAAATAAAATTCAAAACAACAAGCACAAAATATGCGTGGTGGTAAAATGTTTTCCAAATTCTCTCGCTTTTGTCTAGGGCCTGGCATAATTGCGGTTAATTGCATTACATTTAATACAAATGATAAATCAGTTGTGTTGAAAACATTTTGAAAATAATAATAGTTGTATTTGTAGGGTTTCAGTTCAATTTCTTGGAAAAAGGTGTGATTAGTAAGGTAATTGAATGGGTGGATATGGTGCGATGTTGGTACGAAATGTAAATTTCGAGAGGATTTTACTCCCGCTCGAAAACAAGCAAAGCACTCTCACTCTTACTCCAATGTCATAGAAAAATAGAGTATACTTGAGTTTTATTTCTTTTTACTCGGAAAAATACTCGAGTTCCTCTTTTTACTCGAATTCGAGACGGAGGACTTATGAGATCTGACTACGCCTAGGAAATGCCATTCAACCCCATTTCGGGAAGCTTAAGAGAAAAATATTAATATCTTCGAACTAAACGTACAAAGAGTTTAAAACTGTACCATTTCGGAGGTCCTGTGATGATTTGCATTTATAGAGGGAGATTCTTGAGCTATTATTTTTTATTTTATTGTAATGCATATTATGAATTTGAAACGGCAGTAATATTAAATCTGATAAACCTTATATGAGAGCAATGGATACATATATCTTAATCGATTTGGTACAAACTTGTAAGACTCTATTATACCCTCCAGGAGGGTGTATTAATTTTGTCATTCCGTTTGTAACTCCTCAAAATACTCGTGTCAGACCCAACAAGGTATATATATTCTTGATCAGCGTAAAATTCTAAGTCGATTTAGCGATGTCCGTCTGTCTGACTGTCTATCCGTCTGTCTGTTGTAATCACGCTATCTTTCAAATGAATTGAGATAGAAGGCTAAAATTTTGCACACATGTCTATTTTGCCAGTAGGCAGGTTAAGTTCGTAAATGGGCCATGTACACTGGTGGCCAAAACTAAAGCAACTAAAATCGCAAAGACAATAAATGTCCTGTAACTTTTACAAAAATAAAAAAATCGTAACTATTTTTCCAGTTTTAAATGAGGTCTTTAATTCAATTTTAAGAAACTAAAAATAAATATACAAAAATAATTTTGAACGAAAAATAATATATGGAAAACTAAAATTACCCAATTTTTTGCTTGGTCAAAACTAAAGCAACTTTTTGATTTTTTATTTTAAAATAATTAAATTTTGGCTAATAGTCGATAGCATCCATTATTTTTGATAGCAGCTGCACACCTACGAGGCATTGAACCTATAACACGCTCAATTTGATCCTTGGGTACGCTTTTCCAGGCACCCCGAATTATTTAGAAAATTTTGTGCTTATTTGTTTCCGAATCTCGCTTGATCTTCCTATCTACGATAATCCATAGGTTGTCTCTGGAGTTTAGGTCAGGTGATTGTGCCGGCCATGACAAAATATCGATTTTTGACTCCCGCAACAAATATTTGACATGTTTTGATGCAAGTTTGGGATCATTGTCATGCTGAAACACCCAAATGTGCCGAATATTTTACTCAGCGTAAGGGAACAACGTGATGTCCAACACATCTTTGTAAACAAACCGATCCATAACTTCCTTTCTTTCATGGATAGACCCAAGTCCATAGAAAGAAAAACAGCGTTACGCCATTTTTGACCCTCCCTCATGCTTCACTGTACCTTTGCAACACTGCGGCTTAAGTCCTTCATTTTTTGGTCTTCTCACCGCAAAATTTTTCACGCCTGAGCCTTTAATATTAAACGTATACTCATTCCAGAAATAATGTTTTTCCATTGACCTTGATTCCACCTAATATTATCGTTTCCGAAAGCCTTTTTGATTTTTTCAGATATAAATGGCTTTTTTGATGTCTTACGGACATGCGGACCAGCTGCCACTACTAGTCTGCGCACTAATCTCGAGCTTATTTCCAATTATTGCTCTCTCACCAATCCAGTTGAACTCTTAAATAGTTGTTTTTTATTTCTCTCACAATTTGTGGATCAGTACGGGCTGAAGTTTTTCACGGCCTTCATCCGTTATAGACTGTTACTACTGATCCAGTTTCAAAAAACCGACTTAGTATACAGAAATAATTATGAAATCACATAAATATTTATGAAATATTTCTCGGAAATCATTTTCTGTGATATGTTGTTTTGATAGTCACTGATAATTTGCTGTTTTATTCAGGTACTGTATTTGCTTCTAGCCATTTTTAAAATTTTTTTGGGTGGTACTTAAAAAACGAAAAGAAAAACACATACTGTTGTATAAAATTTCTCAAAAAGGATTTATGACAAGCGAAATTGTCGAAGGAAGCAAAAAGCGATAAATATAACAGTAAAAACAACTGAAATTGCAGCAGTTATATGAATGTACAACAGAGTTGCTTTAGTTTTGTCCAAGCCAAAATCGGGGTAATTGACTTTAGCATACATTATTTTTTATATAAAAAGGAATTTTGGTTTTTTGTTTCAGGTTTTTAAAAAGTGAATAAGGTACCTAATTTAAAACAAGAAAAACTTTGTCATTTCCTTACTTTTTAAAGAAGTTACAGGGCATTCATTCTCCTTGTAATTTCAGTTGCTTTAGTTTTGGCCACCAGTGTAGGTCCACGTTTTCATATAGCCCCCATATAACGGTACCTTGAATATTGTAATGGCTTATGACAAATGTTACCTATGCCTAATATAACAGCTACATTCGGCATTTTTAAGATTTTAACAGACTTTTTAACGGATTTTATTGTTTTTGAGAATTGCCAAATTCGTTCCAAATGGTGGAGGGTATTCAAAGTTCGGCCCGGCCGTACTTACAGTTTTTTTAATTTTTTTTTTACTTGTTATATAAATAAAAACAAAAATAATGGAATTAAGCCTGACCATTTTGCAATAACAAAATATTAAATTAAATATTAACAAAATAAAAAAATATTAACAAAATATTATGTTACTATATTTAATTAATTTTGAAATAATAATTAATACACACCAAATACATTCTTGGAAATATTTAAGAGAAATCAAGACCTTGTGCAAATTTATGCTATGTTGGCCAAGAACTCTCACCCCCCAGCTCATCTTCATTCTCAGTGAGTGAACAAATGTAACTGTTGCAATTCTCTTCTCTGTGTTTAGACAATGCAATGTTGTTGCCCTCACTCATACCATGCGATTGCATTTCGTTTATTTATTTGTTTCGTTGTAATGTTTTTTGTTTTGCACAACGAACAAACGAAGAAACAAAAAACGCAAGGTAAAAAAATCGAGAAAAAATATTATACGTTTATTCACGCGTATAAAATTCATTCGATTCAATATTCGATATGTCTGGACTGACTTACGTTTGCCTGTCTGTCTGTCCATTGCATTTTTTTGCTGTTTTGCATTCGAAATCTGGTTGTTGTTTTGTAGGCATGGTGATATGTTTTACGTGCGTCGTGTGTGTGTGTTTGTGTCTGTGTGCGATGAGTTTCTCGGTTTCGTAAACGTTAATCTCAATTAGAGCAGAACCGTTTGTAATTAACAAATATTTTATTGCCATCATTTTGCGAAAGTGGTTTTGTCGATAATTATCTAATATTGTATGAATGGAAGAATAGGAATGGAATGGCATAAAAACAAAACAAGAACGCCACACCAACACACAAACAAATAAACAGAGACATGACCACCACAAACAGCCAAATAGAAATATTCTCACTTTCATGGTGAGACGAGTTAGATTCTCTGAGAATATTTATAACTCATTAAAATGCAATGAGAACCAAGGCAGGAAATTGTTGTGACAGGTAGCTGTTCAACGTAATTATGCTGTTATTAAAAAAAGTAGGCATTTGGCTAAAAATTCCAATGAATGAATGAATGCACGTGGGTTTTGGGGAGGAAAAAAATAGACTTTTTCGAAAAAGAAAATGAATGGGGAAATTTGCCAGAATTCAAGAGAACCATTGAAACATGTTTGTTTTCATTTCAATACAAATGAACAAACATTATTCAATTTCTCTTTTGGCGTGTATGTGTGTGTGCGAATGGATAGTCATTATTATTATTTTTTTTTTTAAACTAAAGAAATCCAGATTTTTTTTGATTTTGAAAATCTAATTTGCATAGATGTTTGTGTACACACATGTTTAATTATTATTATTTTTTGTGCTTTTTAATTTCCTAGCAACAAGCTCGAAAATAAATGAAATTATGGAAGCATTCACGTTTCTTTTTTATTGGATTTATTAATACCTCTAGCTGGCTGGCTACTTGTACATATTGAAAACAATGGATTCCCTCTTCGCTTTGACTAAAATGAGACGACGACCATAAAATTTTATGTCTTTTTCCACATTTGTTGTTTAATGACCACAAAATGTAGGTCTCATTCATTCGATTACAAAGCCGCCTGTGTGGAAAAGCCATGAATGATGGCAATGACGATGACGCCCTAATGGAGTGCATGAATGAACCCAGCAACAACCACAAGCAAAGTGGTTGAACTTTTCCCCATATCCAACCATGGGTATTTACAAATACACTGGCATGCAGGAGAATATATGAAATTTTCCTCAAACCAAAGAAAAGGGCTAAATGCAAACAAATCACATCACTTCACTCCACCACCCTGCTGCTGTTGCCTGTGAGGCAACATAAGTGGCAAACTAACTCAACAAAATGCCAATCATTCCAAAATAACTCCAAGAAACAAAGAAATGCATTCTTCCGTGGGTCACATCCACAGCCAGCAGCAAGCAACATGATGAGGCAATGATATAAATTTTATATTGCGAAATTTTAAATGAAAAATTCTCTGAGGAACGTTTTCTATCAAGTGGATTTCTTGGGGAGATAATTGATGTGTGTTGCCCTGAAATACTACCACAGAGGCTGAGGAACATACTTTTGATTTTAGACCTTATGGGACAATTGTTTTTTTTTTCTTTTTTAATTTTTATTAAAATAAATACAATCAGCTCCATTAATCTATTTGACGTGCCATAAAACTGTGACGACATTATAATTAAACCATCTGCTAAATGTTGATAAACAAAAGTCAATAATATCAGTGGAAATTATTATGAATTGCGCCATGCTAGTTATTAGCAATTAGCTATTTAATTGTAAGTATTAATTTGACAAACAAAATGATAACGCCGCCACTGCCATCTGATAGTGAAGAAAATTTGTTTTGTTTTTGTTTTTAATCACTTTATTTATTTAGAATATTTATTGTAATTTTCAAATTCAGGGTGGAAAAAACATTATTACTACAAGCTATCAGTTTATTCTTATTCATTGACTTCTCTCCTGGTGATTAATCAATTCATCAATTAATCAATTTAGCAGGAGGATGTAGCCAGGAGCTTGAAAATGTCTGAAATATGCAGCATCGCTATAGTTCTGTAGCACCGTCTTGTTGAGACCACATGTCATGCAAGTCAAGCTCTTGCATTTTTGGGCATCATCTGCGCTCACCACTCACAGTTACATACAGGGTGAGATAAAAAAACTGCAACAAAATCAAACGCCATAATTTTTACATGTTTTTTAATTTTATTGAATGAAATCAAACAATGTCGGAAATAGCATCAAATTTTAGAATAAGTTTAGATTTGTTCGAATTGGTCACCTTTGGCACGAATTGTGGCCTTCAAAGGGCTAATGAAACCCTTACACGCTGCCCTAATGTTGCTATGCGGTATTTTGGCCCATTCCCGGCGAAGCGCTTGCTTGAGGTGATCGACAATTTGGTATTTTTTAGTGCCAACCTTGATTTCCAAAATACGCCAGACACAATAGCCCAACGAATTGGTATCTGGAGATTTTGGTGGCCATTGTGGGATGGAAATGAAGCGAGGAACCTCATTTTGTAACATGTTTTGGGTGGCGCGTGCTGAGTCCTGTTGAAATGTCCAGGGTCTGCGGCCACAACGTTTGCGTGCCCAAGGCTTTAATACAACCTCCAGAATATTTTCGTAATATTTGGCATTTATTATTATGCCACGGACGATTAATAGGAGCGGAGAGCGACCATCTGCTGTTATGGAGGCCCACACCATCACTATGGCCACCGTCGCTTGAGTTCTGGTGGCCAACCAAAGGTGCGCATTTTTAGCTGATCTCTTTGGCAAGTAAACACGAGCCGTTTTGTTTGTTTACAAACTGCTGGACAGAGAAATTCGGCAGTTCACCACTTTCGGCCAAGGGAAGCAACTCTTTAGCTCTTTTGAGTCCATTTTCTTTCTGTTGCGGTGTAAGTTCTTGCACTTTTGGAATTTCAATGGCTTTACCCCGAGCTCATTTTTCAATATTTGGCGAATGGAATATTGCAATATGTTCAGCTCACGAGCCATTTTTCGGCCACTGCGACGCGGGTTTCGATTAAGTCGCTTCTTTACTTTTCGAACCATTTCTGCTGATGTTGATGTTTTTTTCGGTCCACTTCCTTATCGTCGGGCTACGCTACCTGTATCACGGTAACGAGCGATGGTGCGAGACACAAAAGATTTATTCACATTTAAATGCTGGAGTGCTGTAAAGAAGCCACTTGTGGTTTCGTTACAGCTTAAATTCCATCACGAATAACTTTTTTTGGAAATTTCTGACCAAAATGCTTTTGTCCGCTTGTAAACCATATAATGAGCTGTCACTGGTATAATTTTAACAGCTGTCGGACGAGTTGCTTAGAAATGACAGTCTGAAGTTGGTTGCAGTTTTTTTCATCTCACCCTGTAGCTATGGACTCTAGTTACATTATTCAGAAATATAATTTTCCCATAGAATTCCATTTCATTAACTCTTTTAGAGCTGCATTTCGCCCCAAAAAAAATATCTGCCAAAAGTTTTCTAAACAAGTGGAAAGTTGTTTTGCGCGAGGATAACAACAAGCAACACAAAACTCTAAACTATTATTTCAAAATGTGAAAGTTGACGATTGATTTTCTTGTTCATCATTAAATGCTTTTTGGTTTTGTTTTTGTTTTTGAAAGTATTACCAACTTGACTTTAAACCATTATTATAGACATACAAACGTACTATTGGTATCTAGTGGCTGGCTGGATGGCTGGCTGGTTTGACTGTCTGTCGATTATACGTACTGCAGAGCAGTCACCATATGCCAATTTCAATTTTCCAAACCAAAAACCAAACCATATGTACCATGGCGACACATTAGAGATGAAGATGATGATGATGAAGACGAAGACGAAGCGATGGTAGAAGAAACAAAACATCCAACTAGTCACAGCCGGTGGTGGTAGTGGCAACATCAGACAGACAGCCAACCAACCAGCCAGTCAGCAGCATAAGCCTTAAGAGCGCGCCTACGTGTCTTCTCTATCTTATGATTTTTGTTTTGTTGTTGTTTTTGTTTTTTGGTGAGAGCGCGCGCACTCGTCTATGCTGCAGATGATGTGTCCTCGAAAAGTAAAATACTAAAAACCGAAAACAGAAACAGAAAAAAAAAAAAAAAACAGACATAAAACTAGAAGCGCGACCATTACAATTTTCCAGTTTTTCTGGCTTGTTGGGTTTTATTTGTGTGGCTGGCTATGAGTGCAAACTTGTATTTGTTTTTCTTCATTGCTCTTGTTGTGGTTGTTGTTGTTGTTGTTATAAGTGATATTCTTTAGTAGGTAGATATACCGTGTTGTAGGTATATATTTGCACATTTGCCAATTGTAGACACAAACACACACACATTTAGTTAAATGGAACAAAAACAAGGAAAACAATAGCTGCTAGATAGTAACTATGTTACTGTATTTCCGCTCTAGATTGTTTTTCTTCGCCATGTGAAGGCATTTGATAACTCTGGGAGGTTATTTTTGTTTGGAATTGCCGAAATATATTTCATTTTTCCAAAATTTAAAAAGCAAATGGTTTATTTAGAAATGCATCACGGGGTTTTCTCTGTGAGAAATGTCATATTATATTTGCGAAGACAACTTAGAGTGCATTGCTGTTTCTCGAAGAAAAGGAAAACTATTAAATCTCCCTTTTGAAGGTACACTAAAAGTATAATCAAAAATGCAAGCTAGAATGCATACTTGGGCACATTTCTGTGGGTTCGTAAGTCAATTTATTACCAAATTAGCTTTAATTTGTGGTTAGAGTTATTGGCAGACAACTTCTTCCCCTGTACATTTTTTGTTACAAGTCCACTTTTACAGGGTGAGATGAAAAAACTGCAACCAACTTCAGCCTGCTGTCATTTCCGACAGCTGTTAAAATTGTTAAGAAAGAAAATAGACCGAAAAGAGCTAAATAGTTGCTTCGCTTGGCCGAAAGTGGTGAACTGCCAAATTTGGTGTACTCCGATCTCCGATAAGAAAACATTAGTTGTCCAGCAGTTTGTAAACAAACAAAATGATCGTGTTTACTTGCCAAAGAGATCAGCTGAAAATGTGCACCTTCGGTTGGCCACCAGAACTCAAGCGACGGCCATGGTGATGGTATGGGCCGCCATAAGAGCCGATGGTCCCTCTCTGCTCGTATTTATTGAGCGTGCCATCAGAATAAAAGCCGAATATTATCTCAAAAATATTCTGGAGGGTGTATTAAAGCCTTGTCATTGGCCGCAGACCTTGGACATTCCAACGGGACTCAGAACGCGACACCCCAGAATGGTTACAAAATGAGGTTCCTCGCTTCATTTTCAGCGCACAATGGCCACCAAAATTTCCGGATACCAATCAGTTGGACTATTGTGTCTGGAGTATTTTGGAAAGCAAGGTTAGCTCTAAAAAATACCAAAGTGTCGATCACCTCAAGAAAGCGCTTCGCCGGAAATGGGCCAAAATACCGCAGAGTAACAGTCGGACAGCGTGTGACGGTTTCATTGGCCGTTTGAATGCCATAATTGGTGCCAAAGGTGACCAATTCGAACAAATCTAAACTTATTCTGAAATTTGATGCCATTTCCGACATTTTTTGCTTTCATTCAATGAAATTAAAAAACATGTAAATGTGATGGCGTTTGACTTTGTTGCAGTTTTTTTTATCTCACCCCGTACCAAGGGCTTCCCATTTCATTAGTTGCATGGCCCATCCATAAGACCAAAAGATAAGACTAGCTGATCTTACCCATATTGCCAAATTGTTCGCAATTGTAATTTTAACTCATGAAAACGTAAACAAATATTTTGTCTGTGTACTGAGGTTTTTCCATCACAATGACAATCTTTCGATGTACTTTCACGACATTTTTTATGGTGCTTGATTGTTTGTATTAAAGTATTTCCTATTTTCATTATGGTGTTCTCCCTTCACTTAATATAATCGTAAAATGTCAAAAACCCAATATGGGGTCAAGGATCAGGTAGTTATAATACAGAACATTTGGAAAATCCTTCACTACGGTTGGACTATGAATTTCCAATGAACAACTTAGTTAGTGATTGGTAAATTCGTATTCGTACCAGGTAAACAATGAAGACGTTTTTTTATTTTATAGAGAGCCTGTATCTCAATTTAGTTCATCAAAGCGGATCTGTATAGAAGCGAGCTTTTTTGCCACAACTAGTAAATGTGGATGGTTCCGATAGGCTTTCCATTTTAGAAAGCTACTCAATTACAATTTCAAATTACTATATCAAGAAGTTCCTGCTACTGTAGTAACCCTAAAGCTGTCACAGAATGTGATAAGACTCGTACATATCCAGGAACCCATATCGAAAACGTTGTAGATCATAACCTATTGGAAAGCATTCAACTTTTCTATGTGACATGTTCAACAATGTTCAGAGTTCAAGAGCAAATTAGTCCATAGAATCAAAATCGATTCTTACTGCTGCAATGATCTCAAGGCATTGAAAGTTTAGTCTCTTCTGCTGCAACAAGAGCAATCCGTACTAGGTATGCCCTGTACAATTTGTTCTATGATTTGCAACGGAGTCTTGAAGGTCACAGCTCAATATCATTTCGTCCAAATAAAAATTATAATTTTCAGACATTTTTGGTACTGTTTGACGTATATATAATGTTCCCACGCATATAACTCTAAACCATTCAATGGGGTCCTCTTATATCAAAGAATCATGCAAAGATACTCAGAAATATTTTCAAAAATTATTGCGAAGACTTGAGACACAATCAAAAAACCAAACAACATTTTTGTCAGAAACGCCAATATTTCCCTTATATCACGGGACTTCCCAGGGACCTACAATTTCCAGAAATACCTTAATAATAAATCAAACAAAAACACCCACTAATATTTTTCAACTTACTTGTGTAAACGTTCATTTTGTTCTGCCTCATTGCTTAGCTCAATAATGGCAAACAGTTCATTTTCGCCCGAACGACCAAATATTCCATTGGGTATTTTTCGCAGGAACTTCTTCAGGACACTGGCTATGGTGTACACCGAATAGTTGTCCACATTGACCAGGCGTCCGGACTGGAGGAAATGTATCAGTTTCTTCATGGCACCCTGATGGCCGGGCGCCCGAAAGACATCACGGCGATTCGGTGATTCCTTGTTCAGTTTCAATATGAGGACCAATAGTGGTCCTGGAATGTTATCATTTTTGCACACCTCGTCGAGGGGTACACCAAACTTAACTTTTTCCATGCGATAGGGATATGTGGGAGCCGATGAACCTGGATGGCCACATGATGTTACCACACTGCTGAAGTCGGCAGCACGACGATGAACCCGTTCGGCCCAGCTGGACATGATGTTAGTGTTTGTGTTGTTGTGGTTGTTGTTTTTGTTTATTATGGGCTGTGGCTGGTTTTCTGTCAAAACTTTTTGTCGTTTTCGTTGCAACAAAATAAAGGAACAATGTGTGGCACGTAGTCGTCGACGTCGTTCTATTCTTCGTTTCGCAAATGCCTTGGAATTTTGGTTATCAAACTATTATCATTTACTTAGAATAAATACCAGACCATTGAAACAAAGATCGATTGTCTGTATTTCGAAAAAAAACCCGATTACGTTTTAGGAGAATTTTCCTGGTAAAAAAAAATTAATTTCGCGATTACGTTTTAGGAGAATTTTCCTGGTAAAAAAAATTAATTTCTTATTTTTGTTTTGTTTCTTGAAACCTCTTATTCTTGGAATGCTATTTTCTCTTTCACTGGGGCAATGTTGTTGCTATTTTTTTATAAATATACACACAAAAGCACATTTCTTTTTTCACACCACATTTTCTTCATTTTTCACAAAAAAAATCAGCAGCAGCCAGTCTGTTTAGCTGGTGTTTTTCGTTTTCCGTCTGTTTTCTTGGACCCAACAAGAAGTATGTATTTAATTTTGATGCTGCTCCGCCGTCGACGCCTTGCTGTTGCTGCTTCTTCTAGTCGCGCATAAGTTGCCTGCCTCCTTAGCAATGATGTTATGTTGCTATTGCTGCTTCAGTTGGTGATGTTAAAAAATCATCAACGTTATTAATTAGAATATAAACAAAAAAGCACACAGTAACATTTCGCATCAATTTCAATTAATTATAAGCCAATGGACGACTGGCTGGCTGCCTGGCTCACTACTAAAGAATTGTATTGCTTTGGCATCTTTTTCTTTTCTTTTTTTTAACGCAACTTTATTATTGCTTTTTTGCCATTTGTTTTGTTGCTACACCACTATTAATTTACTTATTCTTCCACAAACAACAAATTGCTTCTGTGCTTGCTACTGCTTTTGCCCGTCTTTTTTGTATTTTCTTTTCTCTTATTATACACACGGATTGATTTTTTCCTTTATAATGCAGGATTTTGATTTTCATTTGCTGTTTTCTCGTTTCATTTCACTTTCATTGCAGCTTATTTGTTTTAATTATTTATTTTTCGGTATGTACACATTCTTCTCACTGCACTTCAAATAAAAAAAATTCTATATCATCCAAAGAAATTTAACTTTTTCGGGCGCAGTCCGGCAGTCCGTGCCTGCTTGACGACTTTTTTTGTGCAAATAAAAAATAAAAAACAAGCATCCCGTAAAGATCAAGACACCGAAGCCGACTGATTTGGAGACGGCGCGTAACTGCCGCCGACTAGTTTGGTCTGATTGAGCCGTCGCCGATGTAAGCGATTTCCAACGGCTTTTACTAAATGTCATGGGTTATCGGTGTAATATTTTTACATTTCTGGAGTAAATCTCAAATTTGTGTTCATACAATATAAAAACAAAACTAACACGCCTTAGTTATGATGACTGTTTGCAGGCGTTGTGAGTATATGGGCTTAGTCGACGATCCCTCACCGCTTTAGTTGACTTATAGCCGCCGCCGACCGTAAATACGCATCGGCTGCGTTCTGTGTAAAGAGCACAAGAGAAATTTACATTTGTTTTCTGATTTCTCTATTTGACGACTGAGAGTAGGGATATGTAAGTCGACATTGGATTAATCGATTTAAATCGGTGGCAACTCTTATGCGTAGTGAAAATTGCAAAAAGAAGACTATCGATATGTCAACAACAAATTGAAAGCGTGGATCCATGGCGTATGACTTATGTCTATATATTAGGTAGTCTACGAAATAAAATAAGACAATTTATGTTTTATTGCAATTAAACGGGGAGTTTTTTTAACTTGTATTCCAGGGCCTCAATTCTTGTTCTATGAAAATGTGAAATCAAAACTTTTATAAAGGGAAGAAATTTCAAACGAAAAATTTTATAAAGGAAATATTTTTCATTTCATATTTTCATAGAACAAGAATCCATCCCCAGGACCTACAACATAATACTTTATTGAGAATTTTTTGGAAATTTACTTTTATACTCAAAATCTCAATAATGTATTTCGACAAACGACCAGCGGTAATGTGTAAAAAATAGAATATTGTACATTGTTTTCTTCCGTTGCACATGTCATTCCAACTGTTTAAATTAATTTATTGCCATTTTAATACTTTCTTGTTATAAAATAAATATAAATAATATATATTTTGACAATTGGCTTCTTCCGTCTAATGCATCTAGTGATTTTGGCAGCAGATGGCGCACAAATCATATAAGATTTACTCATGTAACTTGGCAGCACTTGTACGTTTTTTCTTTCGTTTTCATGGTATTTAGTCGGGCAGCAATACAAATAAGAAAATGTTTTTTATTATCAAATTATGCTCCAGAACTTCGGAGAACTGTTCATATTTCTGGTAGGTTCGGCTGGTTTATATAAAAATTACAACAAATTGTTGTCATGTTTTGTATGCATTTTGTGAATAACAACGGTTTTCAAATACAAAATGACCGTTAATATTGACCACACGCACGTTGTTTGACATGCTTCTCACTTTTTACAACAAATATGTTCTCATTAATAGACTTTCTTAGAAAATATTTATGACAAGCCTAAATACAACAACATAATTTCAAAATAAGCTTAATTAGGTAGAAAATCATTTAAATACACCAAAGCATAAACAAAAAACAATAAAACCATATCAGTCACACAAAAAGTAATCCAATATAAACAAAGAATAATGCATTTACCAACCATATATGACACAAAATGTAAGCCTACATAAATAAAAAAGAGAGTAGAGTTATGGCATACGTATATGGGAAAATGCTTTTTATGGTAGCAAAATATTTATTTATTTTTTGGCAATCCATCCTACGCACAGCTACAAGACATACAAAATGACAAAATTCTTATTTGTGGCTCTTTTTTTTGTTTTGTTTATATTATAAACGACTTCATAAAACAGTCAATGCAAACAAATAGAGCGATTTAGTTATACCATAATAAATCACTTGCAAAATATCAACACCACCATTACATTGTTGTGTGTGTGTGTTAGTGATCTTGTCGAGAGCGTCATACGAAGCACGGTAACGGAAGTTAATAATTACACTATAAAAATAATTACACTGTAAACAACGTCATATCCGTCAAAAAAAACAAAAAGATCTCGTTGTTGTGTTGTCCACTAACAATCTCTCCCCATAAGAGTATTTGAATAAAGAGAGCAATTTGGGATTACCGTTTTTCTCTCTTCCTCACGCTCTCAAACAAATTGGCAAAATTATTTGCAATCTGCGATCTGTTTGTTTGTTGTTCTCTGTCCGTTAAAGCGAGACGTTTTGTTTATTTTTCGTAGCGGTCTTTTGTAGTGCTTTATTTACATTTGTTTGTTTATTTTAATTCTTTCACTTTCGTTGGAGCATTTGAAAAAAATTAAAACAATTGGAACAATTTTTAAATATATATTTGGATACTTTCTTTTAATGATGTTCACAATAAAATAAGAAAAAAAAAACTGAAAAATGGCCTGTCATAATTCAATATAATACCGGAAGTGACTCAGTTATTAAAGCAATTGCATGCTTTGATTGTGATCTGTTAAAAACTTGTTCCACAAATCTGTTCTTTGGCATTTAGTCTACCCTAACAACAACAAGTTAATTACCATTGTTTAATAAAAACCAACAACAACAATAATAATAGTAATTATTACATTTGTAATTACTAAAAAACATAAAATATTTGTGTCAAACCCCCCAGCAGCAGCAACAACAATAAAACGTTATAATAATATGCCCGTAATTTGAGGTTAAAGATCAATGCGTTCAGTTGTCAGTTACGTTCACACATAACTGCCACAAAATACATTAACTAAATATTTTATTGCTAGTTATGTGAATATGGATGTGTAAAAAATAAATATTTTGAAAATACCTATCTGCGTTGTGTGTGTGTGTGTGAACAATCTTCAAAAACGAAACAGCCACAAGCACTCCAGCTATAACATAAACAAATTTTACATATTCACATAATATTCAACACCAATAATAATAATTGTCATAACACAGCTGCTGACACACTGGCTGCTGTGCTGCCTGCTACACAGAGCCTTATTCTCAGGTGGATTCCATTGCGTGTTTTTTTTTCGTTGTTACCCATACGGACCAAGTGCACCAGCTGAAACGAATAGAGGAATGTGCCAAGTTTTCTGTCATCCATTCATTTGACTAATGATAATAAACGGCAGGCAGGCCGTCCGTCCGTCCATCCATCGATCCATTCAAACCAAATCCCATTTGCTACGTTTGTGCATGTTTTATTGAGAATGCAAAAATGGTAAGTTAGCTACGGCAACCAAAAAGGCGCATAATAAAAAAATCCAAAAACAACGACAACAGCAACCGCAGCAAATCGCTTCAAGCGAATTAGTTACAAAAATGTGAAGGTTAATTTACATAAATTTAACTATAAACAATAAATGGTCTTACATTCAAATATAAATCGCTAAATACGAGTAGTCATTAAGGCAATAAACATTGTTAATGCAATGCAAACAAATAGACAGACAAACAAACAAACCAACAAAAATGACTGCCCACAGAGAAATAAACAGACACACACACGTAAACTCTGTGAGAGAGTCGGAGAGAGAGAAATGAGAAAAATAAATGCAAACCAGCAAATTCATTAGCGCCATTGACATCACTAATCAATTTAGTAAACTCTTGCAGTTTACATTAACATTTAAAGAGGATGGGTAAGGATTTTTTTGTAGGAAAAAGTTCTTCATCTTTAATTTACGTACATAGGGTGAGATGAAAAAACTGCAACCAACGCCAGACTGCTGTCATTTCTAAGCCACTCGTCCGACAGCTGTTAAAATTATTCCAGTGACAGGTTATTTTAATGTTTAAAAGCGTATAAAAGCAATTTGGTGAGTATTTTCCAGAAAAAAAGTTATTCGTGATGGAATTCAAGCGTGATAGTGCGATTTCTTTATATTTGGCTGGAAAACCCGACGTAACCAGACGTCAAGGAAGTGGACGGAAGAAAACAGCAACATCAGCAGAAATGGTTCGAAAAGTAAAGAAGCGACTTGATCGAAACCTGCATCGCAGTCGGCGAAAAATGGCTCGTAAGCTGAACATATCGCAATATTCCATTTGGCATATATTGAAAAAACTAGCTCGGGGTATAGCCATTGAAACTCCAAAAAGTGTAAGAACTTACACCGCAACAGAAAGAAAATAGACTCAAAAGAGCTAAAGAGTTGCTACGCTTGGCCGAAAGTGGTGAACTGCTGAATTTGGTTTTCTTCAATCTCCGATGAGAAAACATTCGTTGTCCAGCAGTTTGTAAACAAACAAAATGATCGTGTTTACTTGCCAAAGAGGTCAGCTGAAAAGTGCACCTTCGGTTGGTATAAATCGACCGTGGCATCAGAATAAATTCCGAATATTAAAGCGAAAATATTCCGGAGGTGTATTAAAGCCTTAGGCCCGCACACCTTTTGCCGCAGAACTTGGACATTCTAACAGGACTCAGCACCTTCGCACTCAGCACGTGCCACTCAAGAATGGTTACAAAATAAGGTTTCTCATTTCATTTCCAACGGCAAGCAAAATCTCCGGATACCAATCCGTTGGAATATTGGGTCTGGAGTATTTTTGGAAAGCAAGCTAAGAAATACCAAAGTGTCGATCTCTTCAAGCAAGAGCTTCGCCGGGAATGGGTCAAAATACCGCAGAGCATCATTCGGACAGCGTGTGACGGTTTCATTGGCCATTTGAAGGCCATAATTCGTGCCAAAGGTGACCAATTCGAACAAATTTAAATTTATTTTAAAATTTGATGCTATTTCCGACTCATTTATTCAGTTTTATACATTATTATTACTATGCATGTTTGGAATATCTGCCAAATATTGACTGTAATTTTTGCATTTCCAGTAATTAGAGCCAAAAAAAAATTGTCATGGTGAAATCCTTCTCTATCTATTTATCGTTCACAAACTACAACAGCAACAATGACAACATTTATAATTCTCTTGAAACTGAAAAGCAATGAACAAAACCCAAAATAATTGGTAAAAAAGTTTATTTAAGCATTTCTAAGCTACGATACGATTACCACAAAGTGTCCATATAAAGTCCTTTTTTGTGTAAATGGTGTGGTTGGATGGCTGGTTGGTTGGTCGGCTGGCCGGTATGTGACATATTACTGTCCCCCGCAGAGCTCTTTGTTTTGCATTCTTATTTGGTAAAAATAAGCTAGCCGCCATATAAAGTTTTATGTATGGATGTCTATTAAAAGTGTCAAACAGGCCCGACATATGGACAAATAAACGCAAACACGATCAGGCATTCCAAAAAACCAAAAAAAGATGGTGCGCAAATATTTCCTATGAAAGGTTGGGACATTTTGCATTGGAAAAAAGATTGGAGACATAATTAATTTCATGGCATTCCTGTAAAGGGAATATGGAACTCTTTGCGGCCTGTTCTCTCTCTCTCTCCATTCAGTTTGATTTTCGATTTTCTTGCCATCTTCTCTTTTAAACGAGTCGTGCAATTATTTAAGGCATTGCCAAAATCAATTGCCAGGCATAGACCACAGACTTTATTGTTGCATATTTTTCATTCATTCATTTGGTTTTATTCATTCATGCTTTTTTCGGACGATTCCAAGCGGTGTGTGTGTGGATGTTGTTGGGCTATTCGTTTGCCTTAGTCTACGCTTCGCATCGTTACTTTTTCGGCTGGTAACTCATTTTGCATTTTTTGGTATTGAAATTTATGGTCAAAGGCTCTTTAAATGGCGAAAATTGGGATCGTAAAGCAGTTGTCAGTTGTCAGCGTCGTTTGTGCGCTGGTGGTGATGGCAGTGTTTGGTAGGTTGGCTGTTTGCCTTTTTTCAGAAAAAAGCAAATATTTTTTATAAATACGACAACATGTATGTCCATTGAACATCCCAATGTCCAAAATCAAAAACAACAACACATGGTGAGAGAGCGCGCACATTATGAGATACCCTACCTGCAGTGTGACAACAGCAACAACAATAAATATATAAAAAATAAATAATAAATGACAATTTACCAAAAAAAAAAAAAACGAAGTGGTATCGTGGATTAGACAAATAGTTGAAAACAGACGCATTCGCAGCTAATGGGAATTCCATCGATTTAATGACTAATTAATTTGGAATTTTCTCAGCGGGAACAATGTGACAAGAAAACATATATGCGGGGTAAGTGTTGAGGGGAGGAAGTGATGTAAATTTTTAGTTGGACATGATTTGATGTGACATTAAAAAATAAGGCATAAAATGTCATGTTTGTATTTAGCTTCTTGGTAGGGATAACCTGGCAATTTAAACCCAAATCCAGTGGGTTAACTCATTTTAAAGTACGTTTTCAAAAGTCGATTTCATTGCGGATTTTGAGTGTCGATTTCATTTGACGTAATGGAATTGACAATTGAAACCCCTCAATTTAGTAAGTTTAAAAGAACTGTAAGCATAGACAAATGAAAATATAGACAACGAAATGTTCTCACCGTTCATCTTCGAAAAAAATCGGGTCAGCAGATGTCGTATATGTCGTTTCAGGGGTTTGAGTGGGAATTTTGAAGTCACTCAATTGTAAAATGTTAAAAATAACAAAAACTGTAGGATATTTGTCAGTTGATAATTGTCTCATAATAAAAGAAATGTGAAAAGTACGTGATGACATCGAAAAATTCAGGAATAATCAAGTAAAAATCTTGAAAACCGATAAAATGTGTTTTCGAAGTCGAGTGGCTTGAACGCGTAAATAAGCATGTTGACTATGCAAAACATGATGAGCGCCATCTGGATAAAAATACAAAACTAACTTTTCGTTGTCTATATTTTCATTTGTCTATGCTGTAAGGCTCTATCAGAATCTGGAATATTATTTTAGATATGCAATGTCAAATTTTCCACATGTAGAAGTTGCACATATCGTGTGATACATGGATGACATTTCAGTTGTAAAATACATGAGGAAAGTGCATACATCCTTTTTCGATCACAGTGATCCCTACTATCATCGGAAAAATACAATAGTTGTGTTCCAGTACTTTTTTAGTAGTAAAACTAGCAGAAGAGACAACTGTGCGAAATGTCATTCTCATTTAGGTTTGCTCAAAAAATAAGGGAACGGAAAATTAGCAGAAATGCGATAAAATGTCAAAATTCCAAAGGTAAACAGCCTAAATCGGACTGGTGAAACCTTACTGAAAAGAGCGCCTACATTTAAAAAATGAGTATTGAAGACGATATATTAAAATTAATAATTTATAATAATAATTAATAATCTGATTCCTCATTCAGCCAGTCCTCTTCACTGCTGGAATCATCCAAAAGTGAATACATCAGTTGCTCCATATTTTCTCTTTTTGTTTTTTGCACGACAAATATTAGTTTTTCCTTTAGTTTTCAAGTTGATCATTTTCTTTATTGAAATGTATCAATACATTTTTCAACCTTGTTAGCCCTGCCAATTAAATGTCAAATTTACAATATGCTCATTTCTGCTCGGCCAAATTCATGTAGCTAAAACAAGCAGAAATGTGCACCACTCAGCGCCATTTTTTACTCGAGAGAGCTGCAAGTTTTGCTAGTTTTTGGAGTACGGGAACGCGTTGTAGCAGAATTAGTGCTAATTAGTACTAATTTGCAGGTTCTGGAACACAACTAATTTAATCAAAATTTTTGTTTTTTGTTGCATTAAGATGTATACAGGGTGGGTTAAAAAAAACTTCATCAAAGTCAAACGACATAATTTTTACTTTTTTTCTAATTTTATTGAATGAAAGCAAAAATTATCGGAAATAGCATCAAATTTTAGAATAAGTTTAGATTTGTTCGAATTGGTCGCCTTTGGCACGAATTATGGCCTTCAAATGGCCAATGAAACCGTCACACGCTGCCCGAATGTTGCTCTGCGGTATTTTGGCTTTTGCTTGCTTGAGGTTATCGGCACTTTGGTATTTTTTAGTACCAAACATGCTTTCCAAAATACTCCAAACACAAAAGTCCAACGGATTGGTATTCGGAGATTTTGATGGCCATTGAGCGCTGGAAATGAAGCGAGGAACCTCATTTTGTAACCATTCTTGGGTGGCGCGTGCTGAGTGCGATCGTGCTGAATCCTTTTTGAATGTCCAAGGTCTGCGGCCAAAATGTTTGGGTGCCCAAGGCTTTAATACACCCTTCAGAATATTTTCACGATAATATTCGGCATTTATTCTGATGCCACGGTCGATTAATACGAGCGAGGAGCGACCACCGGCTGTTATGGCGGCCCACACCACACCATCGCCATGGCCGGCGCTTGAGTTCTGGTGGCCAACCGAAGGTGCACATTTTCAACTGGCAAGTAAACATGATCATTTTGTTTGTTTACAAACTGCTGGACAACGAATGTTTTCTCATCGGAGATCGGAGAAAACCAAATTCAGCAGCTCACCACTTTCAGCCAAGCGAAGAGTTGCTTTTGAGTCTATTTTCTTTCTGTTGCACTTTTTGAATTTTAATGGCTTTAGCCCGAGCCTATTTTTCAATATTTGCGAATGGAACATTGCGATATGTTCAGCTCAAAAGCCATTTTTCGGGCACTGCGACACGGGTTTCGATCAAGTCGCTTCTTTACTTTTCGAACCATTTCTTATTTTTCTTCCAATTCCTTGACGTCGGGCTACTCTACCAGTAACACTTTAACGAGTGATAGTTCGAGATACAGAAGATTTATTCACATTTAAATGCTGGAGTGGTCTAACGATAGCCACTTGTGGTTTTCCAGCCAAATATAAAGAAATCACACTATCACGCTTGAATTCCATCACGAATAATTTTTATTTCTGGAAAATTCTCACCAAAGCGCTTTTGTACGCTTGTAAACAATATAAAGAGATGTCACTGGAATAATTTTAACAGCTGTTGGACGAGTGGCTTAGGAATGACAGTAGTCTGAAGTTGGTTGCAGTAGATAGAAGATCTCCTACATGTATCCCATAGACAGAAACCCTTTTAAAGGTATTCACTCTATATAAATAAATATCTCTCTCTAATCCGCTTGCCACACTTCTTAATTAAGCAATTCAAAACCTCCCCGAATCTGAAAATTTTGCATATTACTTGATTGAATCGAATAAAAAAAACTAAAAAACCAATCTGACCACATACTTTTGGATTATTGTGCACACAATGTGGCAAATATGGACTAAGGCAGTTCATGTAATTTATAGCACACAAATGATTTTGATACTTTATAGATTTCCCAAGGTTCTGAGACCAGCATTTTAACAAAACCAGCAACAGCAACAACAACAACGTGAATGTGGCTCACACATCTACTCCCACACTAAATAGTACCATTTGACAGTTGTCGATTTTAGTTGTAACCACCTCCAGCTGCCCCCTGCGCCACCTTCCTTCCTCTCCTTGCAGTTGGATGACTTAATGTAATTCTTCCAGTTAGTTTGTCTGTCGGTCTGTCTGTCTATTTTTTGCATTAATAAATTTTCGCCAAAAAACGTTTGCGTCTGCGTTCTCAAAGTCTGAGGCCTGGTGGTGTTGCTGCTGCTGCACACACGTCGAGGGTGGACAGCTTAACTAAATAAAGCTGTTCTTAATGTTTCTGTTGTTGTTGCTATAAAAGTAATTATTTTCGGCCGAAAATGGACAAAACCTGATTGTTATTTATTTTTTGTTTTTTTTTTTTTTTTTGCATATTTCCAATAATTTCAATTTCAGTTTTGCATTCCGCTTGATTAGTTTTTGTAGTTTTCAGTTTCGAATGGTGTTTTTTTAGCAGCCGCACCAAACCCAGTTAAATTGAATGGCTGACATAAACGCCAGCACAATTATGACACTTTCAAGTGCATTTGTCATGAATAGCAGTCATAGCCATAGCAAAACCAAATCCAACAGCAACAACAACAACAAACACTCCAACTTACATCATTATGCGATGTGTGCTATGATTTATTAACTAATATTATCCCCCAAATGCCATATTTAGAATCTAGTCAACAAATTTGAAATTTGTTAAATATTTGTTTGAGTCCCAAGATTATTCACACTTTGTGTGACCGAATGAGTGAATGAATGCAAACGGGGAAAAAATGATGTGAATAGATGAGTGTGTTTGTGCATGATCGTTAACACCTACATTTTCACCTTACCATGACTGTTTTGTTGTTGCTGTCAAGAACCTTTGCATCTGTCATCAACCAACCAGACACCAGAGACGTAACCTAGACAACAAAGAGACAGAGCATGATTTGCTGGGAACAAGAGTATGTGTGTGTGAGAGTAAGAGAGAGAGAGAGGGAGGCCACATCCAAAAACATTTTATTTTGTGTCGTTGCATGATCACAAAATAAATTACCCGGTACTTACTTGTTCAACATCAGCAGCCACCGGCATTTATGGAAGAAACCAATGCAGGCGTATCCGCCACATATTCTGCATATTATGAAGTGGTTAATTCAGGTTTGGCCATATTCAGCTTAAAAGCTATTACAAATTTGTAACAAGCTTATAATTACATCAAAAAGAGGAATTTTTAAAATTTATTGTAATGAATAAAAAAATAATGAAAAAAATTGTATAATATTTTCTAATATCAAGATATTTTTTATTAAAACAATTCCACCCATTTCATTGAAAATATTTAAAAATTTTATAAACCAATGTTGCTTTCCCGTTTTTTTTTTTTAATAATAAAAGAGATAAATATTACACTCGCTCTGAGAGAACTGCTTCTTTCAGAAAGTAGGCAACTGAAAACTAGTAAAATGTCAAATTTAGATGGCAATCCTTCAAACTCAACATTTTAGCCAAACTGCAAATGTAATGTAAAACTCCGTGGCGTATACGTTATTTTTATTTATATAATAATCATACGCAAGAACATTTCAATTCAATTTTCAATACTTCGATTGTATGCTCGTTAGTCCTGATTAAGGAGGATTAGCCGGCAAAAGTCTAATGTAAACATCTTTACGATAACCCAATGATTTGTGGAAGTTATTAAGAAATGCTGGATAACTCCAAAAGTCCAGTGAATGAGAACCAATGAAGAGAGCAATTTTGACCGTTGCCTTACTGAGAGTTTGCAAACTCTTATTGGGAAAATTAATCTTGCAATGTGAAAATGTTTGCAAATTTCAGACAATATTTTTTTATTTTAATTATTTTTCAGATAAAAAGCATTCATTCATACAAATAAATAACTAACTTTATTCCATAAAATTGCAATTTTGATTTGACTATCTCCAAGTGTCTTATATTCGAGAGCATTGCAAAAAGTGAGAAAATTACTAATTAGAACCCTTTCATGAATAACATGTTTGGCAAGCATAAAATAAAAAATATTAAAAAAAACAGCAACAAATGTTTCCTTTCCAATTTTCTCTCGTTATTTTCCTCAAACAATTTCTTCTCAACACTTTGTCCACATATGTCTCAAATAAACAATACCGCACTTTCGCTCTTTCTTACATTATCACACACACACAACTTTACACGACACACACCATACGAGATCGCAATACTTTAAAAATATACTTAATTACCCCCCTAAAAGACTTGACCCACTTACAGACACATTTAAATGGATCTATGCAGAGATGCAGTACAACGACTCAACAACACATTGGCTATTTTTAGTATAGTCTTGAAATAGCTTTATGGATTTGAATGGATATGGGCAAGAGAAAATAAAAGACAAAATGGCTATGTTGACAAACACACGCTGCATAAAAAAGTTTGTTTTGTGTTTAAAAGTAAAGGATTTTCTTCCATAGTAATTCAATGTATAGAAAATTGTTAGCCAAAAATATAACCAGCCACAATCAAATTAGTTATCGATAACAAAAATCCTTCTGTTTCCGTTGATGACTACCGATATGAGATATGACTGTTATCATATTTGTGTGTGATCAAGTATTTCTCTCACACCCCCTCTTTGTCTCTCTCTTTCTTCCACTCTCACATTTCCGTTATGGCGTTGACTAGCTGTGCAGATTTAACGAAAAAGGAAAAAAAGAAAACACGTTGCTGCTCATACTTTGACAATTGAAAAGTTTGAAATATTTTTTGGCAGGGGGTTGTTTCGCCTCGATGGTTGTGTGTTTGTGATGTTGAAATATTAATGGCAACACAAGAGAATTCAAACAAGTGGCCAAAAAGATATTTTGTTTTTCTTTATTTTTTTTTAATTTTATGTTGCTATTTTTAATGCCAGAATAGTGTTGTGGTTATGTCCCAAAATAGTTTTTTTGGGTGACTTTGTTTGTTTTTTTGGGTGTGATGTGTGTGTGTGGGGGTTTGCCGCCACTAGACTGGCATTGTTGTTTAAAGCTTGTTTTTGTTTTTCATGGCATATTTTCGAAACGTTTCGCATTTTAAAATGTAAGGAAATTCCATCCAGTCGCATAATCACTTGAAAGCCTATTTGACTTTCAAAGGCAATTTTTATTCTATTTTAAGAGAAGAAGAGCATATGCTTTTTCATTAAACACCCACACACGCTAGAAGACATATACATACATATGTTGGGGCATTCAAAATATGTTTTTCTTTGGCGAAATGCACGACTTAATGACAAAAACTGTTCCAATTACTATGAATGAAAAGAAATGTATAAAAATAGCCAAAAAATGCTTGAATGTTTGAATGCATACATATTTACGATCATGTGATTAGCCGATTAAAGTTTTATTTTATCACGATGTTCTTTTAAAAATTAGCTTTGTATGTTAATTTCGTTTATGGAAACATTTTCACATTGGCCACAAGACATCTGATTTTCAATTAACTAATAAATTTTACTAAAAACATTTTTTAGTGAGAATTTGCAAACTCCGCTACCAAAATTGTTCTCTTCACACGCTCTCACTTAATGTATTCTAGGGTTATGAAAAAACATTTTGTATTAATTTGTACAAATTATAATTGTACATTACAAGTTCCGACCATAATTTCTTCCCATTGTGTGGAGATTTTTCATATAATAGTTCTTTTGACTCCAAGGAATTAAAATGCAGAAGTCGTTAATATTTCTTCTTAGAAATGTAAATGGAAAGACACACTTTTACGAAATATACAAATGCATACCTATTTGCGAAAGAAATGAATAGGACTACAACAACAACAACTAAAAAGGAAAATCATTTCAACATTTACATTCATTTTCAAAATATCACCGCACTGTCGACATTATACGTGTGACTATGACGTTACATTGTTCTTGTTCTTGTTGCTGGTGTTGTTATTGTTAATTCCTTCCTCTCTCTCACTCTCTCTTGGCCTGACGTGAGTGATGCTGCCATGCTAATGCCGATGATCGTGAAATGTGGCAGAGTCGTACGGAAAAAACGATGAAACAACCAACAACATCCATCTAAGGTGGATATTCAGATTCTTTGGCAATAAAGATATTTTTCTGCGCTTGATTTTTAGTTGCGTTTTGGATGTCAACGCGTATCGTATCGTCTGCCCGCCGCCGCCGACAGACACACTAATGTCAAACACCAACGCCTAAAGAACGCGCGTGCCTTTAGTACCGTTGGATTTTATTAAACCCATACATATATTCATATACCCATGCGGAACTCCTCGCATTGTCTGGCCGATGAAAAAAAAAGGAAAATAATCATAAAAACCAAAACAAAATGGCCTTTAACAAACAACAAGTGTCTGAATAAATTTTGAACTTATGTACATATCTGCCAAACTATTTAATGTTTCTGCGATTGAAAACGCGAAGAAAGAAAAGAAGAGCAAAATACAAAATTTATTTTTATCCCCAACACGACTGGCCATCTAAAAGAATTCACTTCTTAACTTTTTCAAAAATTTATTCGGCTAAAAACGCGAGCGCGTGTGTGTGCATGTGTATTTGAGAGAGCGAGTGTGTGTGTGTGGCTGTGCGCCGCTGGCTTTTAATCCGTATTTGGTCATTTTCACAATTAAAGGGCATCAAATTTCATGAGCCAAAAAAAAAAAAACAACAACAGAAAAACCCCACCACGATATAAACAAAGTCAAGCGAAAGTATTTACTCATGCTCTGCGCTCTTGTTCTCCCGCCAATGAGTTCATAACGGTTCAGTACAACACGTATACGCTACCCTGCACTAAAAACATTTGTAATCTCGTTCGTCGTGTGCATTCTCCGAGTATAGCCGCGCCGCACCGGTAAATAAATGTTAGCATTGATTTGTTGTACGTAGACGTGCGTGTGTTTGTGTGTGTGTGGCGTGTTTCTTGTGTTGATGACAGTCCTCCGTTTGTTTGTTTTGATCTCACTCAATTGCATCAATTGTCAATTGGATGCGTTGTTGTTGTTGTATGTTATTCTGATTCAAAACGCTTTATGACATTGATGGATAATTTAAAAATGCTACCGGAATTTTTATTTAACGGTAATTCATGAGAGAGTGGTTTATTCGTAGCTAATTAATTTGAAGATCTCTTCCCAGATATTTCAATATTGGTTTGATGTGTCTATTTATGCTTCTCTTCTCATTCCAGTTGGCCATAGCATGCAAGAAATTTCCCGCGATGACTTCTCACTCTTGAATGTGGGCGATAGTCTCAACTCCTCAAACAGCCACACGGAAAAGGATATGTGTCCAACCCTCATATCCAGGATACAAAGTTCATCACCCATCAGTCCGGTACTGCCGAAACGCTTGACACCAGTTGATATTTATAATGCAGCACCCGCCACTGCCTTTGCCTCCGTTAAGCTCGAAGATACCAACACCCTAGATTTATTTCCCTCACACCCAAGTACTTGGCAACAGCATCCCATGAATAGTCACGAATTCAACCACCATCGTTTATCTGTCCATCATCATCATCACCACCACCACCACAGTCAAAGGTTCGATCATAGCAATAATAGCAAATTGTTGCTTCAGGGTTCAGAGGATCCTTTGATAAGTCACGGTGCCAATAATGTTATTAGTCATGACGATGAGCATCCAGCAGACTTTGCCAAATGTCTACTAACATCGGAGGAGCTTCCTCAAACATCTAGCAGCTCTGTTGCAGCGGCGCAAGAATCTCCAATATTTACAACGATTATCAGAAAACCAGTTAATGGACCACCACCACCACCATTGCATGCTTCAACAGATGTCCCGGCGAAACCCATAAAAAGTGGCTGCAGCAATCTAACCAAACAACAGCTCAAAGTTAAGGCAAATCTAATGAGTGCTAGAAACCAACAACAACAACAACAGTTACAACAGCAGCAGCAACAACAACAACAGAGGGAGAATAATGTCTCCTCCACCACAATGTCTAACCAATGTCCAAGTCAAAAAATACGCAACGCCGGTGCCACAAAGACCCGAAAGAAAACCAACACATCCATCAAATTAAGATTCCATCATCAAGCATTACCGCCCGAATATCTTAGCCATTATGAAGCGACACAAGGTCAGACAAGGCCAACAAAGCCGGCAAAGTCTACAACAAATCCACAACGTCCAGCTCAAAAGTCCTCCAATAGGAATTCCCATGAGAACGTCAGGAGTTGGCTACAAAAAATTGCTGAAATTCAAAGAACGGCAAATGCTTCGAAGAACGCCGACAACAAAGTTTGTAACACTCAACAGTCCTCTCTCGATTCCAACAACAATCCCCAAAATCAGAGTAGAAATCATGGCCCAACTACCGCGGCCACAACCGCCATTCCCGGCAATAGCGAGGCGAGCTCCTCAAACACTACGGCAAAGTCTGTCAAGTCTGTTAACCATCGAAAAACTCATTTCTATTCCGACCTACCGTATATGGGTGAGATCACATTGGACAACAGTAAGCCACGCAGGGGACGCAAACCCAAGAAGGCGGACATTTGTCACTTAATATATAAAAATTATGGGACAATAATGCCCAAAAATCAAACCGCGACGCACGATTCCCAAGTCGATCTCAAGCACCGTTTGGAGGACAAACACACCAAGACTGATGATGGCGAAGAGCAACCCCTCAATCTCTGTCTACGCGATCAACAAACTGACGCCTATTCAATTTCAAGTGCAGATGATGCCTCTGAGACAAATTCCAGTTGCCCCACACCGCCCATAACAACCCCCTCCGACATTGATCGGGATTCCATGCTGGCGAATAACTTGAAAAGATCACTAACGAATCTCAACGAGCTGGACAATGACCACATTAAATTGGAAGCAAAAGACATGACCCCTACGACATCGCACCATCCGTCGAGTAATGCCAACACCGAAGGATCTCCACTGGACCCGCTAACGCTTTACTACCAGAAACTCCTGGAGAGTGGAGTATTATTGCAAAACGCCAATGGTCCCATCAAAACCATTCAAAAAGACAATCAGTTGGCATTAAAAATACCCATACCCAGCGGTCTCTTCTTAACACCCAAAGTTGAAAAAACACTCGGTACGGCCTCAAGTCCAGCACCCTCCGTTGCCAATAGCCTAAATCTAGATTATCCCGAACAATTGTCTACACCGTCCTCAATCAAGTCTGAGAATTCAACTGCAACAAATGCAAGCTCCAGCACGGTGATTGGCAACAACACACAACAAAACCAAACACCTCAGAAACGTAAGCGATCGGCCATTTTCATACCGCCCATGAACACGGAGAATACCTCTAACCCCGCAACAGAAGTGAGCATTTGCAAATTTAAGTTTACGGGCGGCTCGAAGCCAACATTGCAGGAGAAGAAGATGCTTTCGGTAGATGCTGGTGGCAATTATCGTTACTTCAGTGGAACTGGAGACAAAACCACACGGGGCTATGAGTATTTTCCCAGGGAAATGATGCAAAGTGGCGGTCTAACGCATGGAACGGGTCAAAAGCTGCTGATAGATATACCACCGCCCTCAGCGGGTCTTAGCAATGAATTGCTGCACATACCAGAATCTCCCACGGCCAATATGCTATTGCAGCCAGTAACAAGTAGTAGCGTTATTACCCATACAGCAATATCTGCCAAAGCCACGCCCCCACCACCTCCACCCACTGGGACTGTGACTGAAGAAATGCCACCAAGTGAGCCATGCGTCCAAAACTATTTCGAAGAGAATTTTGACTACAATCAAACACCCTCCACATCTCCATCGAGTACAAATCGCTTTATGCTATCGCGCAAAAAGCAAGCCTTGCACCAGTTGCGACGCAGCACACAAAGGGAGAAGCTGGAGAAGACCTTCAAAGAACAGGGATTTCTCATACAAACGCAACAGTTGGAATCGGCGGAGGGAGCGACTTATTGTAAATTTCGTCAGTTGAAGAAATTTACAAGATATTTATTTAGAAACTGGAAAGATTACTTACCAGACGATATACATAGAAATGGGCATGGGCCGGTCATGGCATCGCCGGCAACTTCGGCAATTGCTTGCGCTGCGGCTGCTACCGATGAAAAAGAAGGATCACTTGCAAATTTGTCACTACACCATCATCGAGGGGATTTCCCGACGGTGGAAAGTGTTGTAGCGCGCGACCGAGGGGAAGAACATATAATCGAATAGTTGAGGGGGGAAATATTTCTGAATTTCAAAACAATTACATCATTAATTGTAAAACTGCTGGCGATTGTCTCTGGGTCATTTAAGAGACTTTGTTACCTGTTATAAATTCTAAAAAAATACAACCCCCCCAAAATACATTTGTATGAATTGTGTAGAGCTCGATTTGAGGTCTTTTCGATCTTATCACAATTTTTTCTTAAAATTAATCAACTGAATAATTATAATTTGTAAATATCTACTAAGAACACATCTAAAATGCTGCCAAAGATATGATTTAAGTTTTGTTGTGACATTTATACATTTAATTGCATCATTTTTTTTCTTTTTGTTGAGGTGTACAAGCTCCGGACTATCTAGCATTTATAGCAAACAAATTTCAGGGTGTTATGGAAAAACTCCGGCCATCATTCAGTGAAAATGCTCTACACCCACCACAAAAAGTGTTGACAACACACAACACCACATATCCGTCCTTAAGTTAAACAACAAACATATTTATGTACAGACGTACGTACGTAATGAGAAAGTCTAGTCATTTAAGTGTTAAGGTTATATTGTTTATTGTTTCTTTTATATAATTTTCTTCTTTTGTTTTATTGTATTACAATTTTGATTAACAAATTTTTATTTATTGTTTTCCATTTTTCCATCTGCATTGCATTCGGATATACATACGTACTACGTACTAATGCCGTATAAATATGTATACATATATATTTTTCAAACAAATAAAACCAAACGCTAAAGACAATTTTATGCTACAGCATTAGTGTTAAATTGTTGATTTTGTACGTTAAATAAGTTATGTTATTGTTCAAAACAGGAATTTAAAATAAACTATAAACTCTTAAAAATAAAACATATTCATTTCAGGGTTGTCATATAATTGGTATTATTGTTAGTTTTAGGGTTCGAACGTTTGCAGGTAGGTGGTCCTAACTAATATATAAGAATCTTCTCTTTTAAATCTTACGATTCAAACTTAAATGCAAATATTGGGTGAACAAATAAATACAAACTGTGTTTAAGAATTAAAATCAATCAATCAATGGTGGGTGGTATTGTTTTTCTTTTCTTTGTTTTAAATACTCTGGCGGTATTTGCGGACATTTTTATATTTCTATGGCTATTTTCTTTTCAAACACACAAAATAAACAAAAATGTCATAGCTTCCGAATGCCTTGTCGACTGACTACACATTTAACTATATAAAAAAAATATTTTTAATGCTTGGGAATACTATCGTTTTACTTTTAGTTTTGGTTTTCGTTTGAGCAAAAACACGAGACAAAACTTTGTTTTGTTGACGCATTTTTGGAAGACACACATTGGTTCTTATGTAGGGGGATACTGAGCGAGTGAGCGAGTGAGTGTGAGTGACAATTGAAATGCAATTGAAGCGTGTGTGTGTGTGTGTGAATTCAAAGTTAGTAAGGAAGATGAGTACAAGTAGAAATAATATAGGATGATTAAAATACATTATATCCTCGATATGTTAGGATAGATACACTTTACTGCAATTGCGTTGAATTGCTGGTCGAATTTGTTGAAGATGATGATGTGTTTGAGTTGTTATGGTGCTGTGGTTCGTTCGATGTGCACCCACTATTCATGGGACACACATAGTCGGTCCATTCGATTTCAGTGCCACCACATGTCAGACCCTTTGTAGATTTTCTTCGTTTCAAAGAGAACTGGGTCTTTTTGGGTGGCTTAAGTTTGGCCGTTATGGTCAACGGTTGGTAATTGGGTTGGGCCTCAGTGTCTCGCTTACCTTGGATTACATCGCGTCCCAAGAGCTCCTTGAAATGTGTTGCCAAATGACGACGTAACAGCGTCTTACTCGGTGGTATACTTAATAGATCGGCCAGTAACTCGGCATTAAATCTGGGTTCGTACAACATTAGAGCACCATGTACACCAGCGCCTCTCAAGTTAGGAGCATATTCCGATAAATCGGCTACACGCAACCATTCCATAACGCGATGTGCTGTCCACAAAGCTATATACTCCAGACTCGTATCGACGATTTCTTCCGATTGTTCTTCCTGCAATTCGGAACTGTTACGCTTCGGCACCTTTGTCGAACGTCTTATTAGACATTCGGGATTCCAATCCATTTCACGCATGCACTGTATACCTCTTCGTAGAGATGCAATATGTAGACATGATGTTACTTGCAATTGCGCCAAGTCTTCCATGGTCAAACGATGTAACATTCGCCCATCCACTTTGCATTGCAAGAAGTTGTCTTTATACTGCGGCAGACCAATGTCGTCCAGCCAGCGTACTACCCACCCAATATCCAACTGAGCGGCTTTCAAGGCTAGTGGATCTTCTTCTCTACCACATAGTTCATCCATGGCCAGCACAATCTTTTTGCGGTGTAATGGGGATTTTAAGCCCAACTCCTTTTCAATATCCACAGGAGATGCATTGAAAAAGCAAGACACTGGATAATTTTTAAGCCATTTTCTGAAATGAAGACATAAACTAATAAGTATCCATCAATTATTTCTCCGTGCAACTACTAACCTGCATTCGTCTTCATAGCATTGCAAGCCAATCTCGTTTAGCCAATTACAAAGGTCTTGCAAAGTCCATTCCTTCCAGTTCCTATTGGAATTCATGGAGCCCTGCGGCGTCTGGGTGGACCACTCAATTCGTCCGCCAGCTGTTGCCCTAGCTCGGTCCCCCCTACGGAATTCTGGCTCCGCTTGCTCCAATGCAGGCAGTTCCAGATTTCCGCTATTGCTTCGCCTTAGTTTGCCAAGTATTTGGCGGAATCCTTTCGCCGAACGTTCCTTCAATGTGGGCGATGGAGTTGAGTTCGAATTCGATTGCGACATGAAACTGTCATACATTCCGTCCTGACCACTACCACCGCCACGACCACAATCATCATCAATGAGTATTTTTTCATTCGAGGCAAAGGCAACATTGCGTTGCCTATTATTGTCACATGATTTATTGCTGTTATTGTTGGTAATAGTGCTATTGTTGTTGTTGTTGTTATTGCTCAGATGATTCGGATTTATGGGCAATTTTGGTCTGTTATTGTTCTTATGGCATTGTGATCTGGGTAAGCTGTGATAAAGCGGATGTATTTGATGACGCAATGAGGATGGTGGTGTTTTGGGCGACTGTGTAGCTTGATTTAAATTTCCCATGCTGCCAAAAGGGGCAGCAACTCTTCTGAGGGGCTCCTGAGAAATTGTTAGATTTTCAAAATTTTTCAATTCCATATTTTCCCGTTCCAAGGCAGCTCTGTGCAATTTCAATTCACTTAGCGCTGACATAAGTTCAAGCTTTTGCGTTTCCAACTCAGAACGTGTACACAGCTGGCGTTGTAGCAGCTCATCTTTGGCACTCAATTGTTGTGTTTTCTCCGCTAGTAATCCTTCGAGTTCAACGATGCGATCAGCCTGTTCGCACACCTTATCTGCTACCATTTGGTATTGTAAAGCTAAAGATTCTTTGTCGCGTAATACACGTCTAACGCGTTCATCGTCGCTGGGGCGGGGAATATGGGGATCAAGCCATTCGCCAATAATAACGGCCGTTACAGGATCGGGAGTAGGGGCGGCTAAGCCAACCTAGTAATGAAATATTTAGTGTGACGAATTTCAGATGTAATGATGATAAATAAAACAATAAAATAGTTTAAATGGAAAATCCACAAAATTTGTTTTATTTAAATTTAAACAAAAAAAACTGATCTCACCTGTTGCAGTGCCAAGGCTAAAGTTTTTGCTGTTGACAGAACATTTGCGTTTGATATGACACTACGCTCATTTAAAATATTACAACTTCCGTTTGGGTTTGGGCTGCTAGCTGCAGATGTTTGATCGCCACCAACAATACCTCCTCGTCCGCCGCCAGCACCCTGACCGCTCTGATTTATTATGCCATCCATTTGGAGCAGAGCCTCTTCTAGCATTTTGCTTGCCTCCGTCGTTGTTGCCTTGGCAGTGTCCATTATAAAATGAATTAATAATAAAAAAAAAAACTATTTGTGGCGCAACAAGATTATTTTTGTTCAGTTTTTTTCTCCCCGAAATTTTTTGTACGAAAAACGACTAAAACGCCTTCTTTTTCTGTGCTCTCCTCAAATTTAGAGCGAACTTGATCGTGTCGTGTAAATTATGTTATTGCATTTAATATAAATACGAGTAAAAATATAACAGAGTTGGCCAAAAAAAAAAAAATATTAAATAAATATATGATGAATAATAAAAATCGGTAATCGGTAGTGAGCGAGTGGGAAACCAAAATGAAAGACGTCCCCAACGGAACAAATAAGAAATCAAAAAGAAATGCCCGATAAAAAAGAACGAGAAAGCAAAATCCCCGAGGGACCTCTGTTGTTTACGAATGAGTGGAATGCATAACCCGAGGGACCTCTGTTGTTTACGAATGAGACATGAGGAAATCGAACCGCTGGCCACATTCATTAAATGAACCGGGGAGTAAGTTCAGCAGATTACCACACGATCTGTCAATTAAATTTGAATTCGCTGCAACCAAAACAAACTTCAAAACTATAGTAGAAGAATACAGGTAGTCGCATCGCATAGCTGCTGGGACAATGAAAATTCTTCTGTCAACACAAAATTCAAATGTCAAAATTCATGCTTGAGGCGAAAATAAATATTTTCGCCTCAAGCATGAATTTTGACATTTCATCTGGTAAAATAACAGCTGTTTTTAGATTAATTCGCTCGAAAGAAGACCTTATAATTGGGCCATGATTGGGAATTTGCTTTCTGGTACGATACGATGGTATTTGGTATTTGTTTATAAACTGCATGCCATTGTGAATTAACGTTTTCTTCTTCTTGAAAGCTTAGAATATCAAGTGGAATCATATTAGTTAACGGCGTCATCTTTGCAAAGGGATTGGGCAACTCATTTTGGAATAACAAATAATCACTGAAAAATAATAACACTCCATGTGTTAACTCAACAATCTTTACGAATATATGTTCTTCTGAAAAGGAAAAATAAGAAAATAAATAAAAAAGAGAACTGTAATTAATAGTCAAAGCTCTAACTGCCTATTTTTCATTTATTTATTTTTCTTTGTGAAATTGATTTACTTGAATGTTCATTTTTACTTTGTAATATCAATTCAAAATGTAACGGGTGACCCATAAAAACCGTTGTAACTTTAGCTTTTTATTACAAGAAAAAAGAGAATTACCTTGCCATAAAACGCGGAAAACTATTTGGCAAATCTTTAAGATATGGCAATTTCTTGTAGTAAATAATAGCAAAAGAGAATGCCGTGTCCGTGTTCTCCTCGTTTCGTTTGGCTGCAGCCAAATGGAGAAAGGAAATGGTTTTAAGTGAAATGTGCATTTTTGCAAATGTTATCATTTGTGATAACATGTTATCATTTTTCAGTGATTGCTTCATTTTGCAACAATGACGCCGTTAACTTATATGTACCTAAAGCCGGCCCCGAGTTGAAGGAACTTACTCCCCGGTTCATTTAATGAATGTGGCCAGCATTATGCATTCCACTCATTCGTAAACAACAGAGGTCCCTCGGGGATTTTGCTTTCTCGTTCTTTTTTATCGGGCATTTCTTTTTGATTTCTTATTTGTTCCGTTGGGGACGTCTTTCATTTTGGTTTCCCACGCGCTCACAACCGATTACCGATTCCACTGTGAACTGGGAGATAGCATCATTTCGCCATTTCGAGATAAAAAAAATAAATAATATTATTAATATTACACAGAAGCAGGTTTCTTTCGTGTTCATTTTAATAAATATTTACATTATAGGCGAACTATTTAAATTTAATGCAACAATACAGAACTTGATTAGATTGTTATGTATAAACTTGTGAGGACCGCAGAAAAAGAAGACATTTCGTTGGTTGGGTGTGCGGTGGCTGTAGATTCCGATTCCTTTGATTATTACTCCATAGGTCATTAAGATATGAACCGGTTTGAATATATCCCAGCGAGGCTCAACGAAAATGAATCCTTTGTTAGTAAAGAAAGTCAAATTAAACTTTACGATGGCGACCAAAAGGTAGGAAAATTATTTATAAAAAAAATTAAATTCGTTAACTTCTTGTATTTTTTTAATAACAGACACAATTTGAGGAAGGGGAATTGGTGCTGACAACTCATCGAATGTTTTGGGGACGTCCTGGAGAGATTGCAAGGGCAGCCGTTTGTTTGTGCCTAAATTTAAAATACATAGTGTCTGTGAGTGAGGAACAGGCTAGCAATTTTGTATTTGGACGTAAGACAAGATTAATTCTTCATCTGCGACCTGCTGCTGCTGATAAGCAACCGGGACCATTGGACAATAGCAATAATTCCTTTATAAAACTTTCTGGCAAGCATGGCGTGTTGCCAGAATTTGCCAATGCCTTACGAGAAACACTACAAGCAAGAATATGGAATGTTCAAATTCCGTCCACTCAAACTGGTCTAAACGGCGGAGAGCCTCAAGAAACCCCCCAAGATAGGGCTGCAAGAGAAGCAAAATTGCGTATGCGTACAGGCATTGGAGGCATTGAGAAAGCAATCGAACAAAAAACCAAAGAAACCGAAGAAAATATTGCATTGGCATTTCAGGATCTGAGAGTTCTGATGGCAATGGCAAAAGACATGGTATCTATTGCCAGGGTGATCAGTGATAAAATTCGCTCGCAAAAGGGTGAAATATCCAATGACGAAACTGTGCGATTCAAATCTTATCTATTGAGTTTGGGCATTGATGACCCCGTCACCAGAGATGGCTATTCAAGTGACTCGGCTTATTACAAGAGTTTGGCGGGGCAATTATGTGAAATGTTGCTAGATCCTCTGGAGGTTAGATTCAAAAATATTCTTTGCAAACATGTTTCATTTAAATTCTTTTGCAGGAAGCTGGAGGTATGATGTCATTGGCTGATGTTTATTGTCGTGTAAATCGAGCCAGAGGTTTGGAACTTTTATCACCTGAAGATTTGCTACAGGCATGTCGTTGCATGGAAGGACCAATGAAGTTACGCACATTTCCCAGTGGTGCCATGGTACTACAATTAGATTCTCAAGACGATGAATTAACGGCCAACGATACCCTAAGTTTGGTCCAGGAATCCAATTCACTGGCTGTAGAGGAGTTGGCAAAGGCTCGCAATATATCACTGATATTGGCTAAAGAGCGATTATTGACGGCCGAACGTTTGGGCAAACTATGCAGAGATGAATCGCTGGAAGGATTACGATTCTATCCAAATTTCATTCTGGAACCACCAGCATGATGCTGCCACACAAATAAGACAATTTGTTATTTTTTTTTCGTATATTTGTGTATTGTATGTTATTTATAATTAATATTATTATATATTAAGTTGTCCTTTATTTCTCATTTTCACTTAATATGTAATATTTAATAAATTATAATAATAATAATTGCAAGTTTTATAAGATTCTTTTTTTATTTTATTTTACTTGGTTATTTTTTACATCAAATTAGAACCGTCTAATATTTAATATATTACATTACATTCACATGCTTCTCTCTCCAGTGTTTATAACAATGCAAACTTTACTTAATCATTTTTACATATCATTTGTTTATTTGTTTTTTTTTAAGTGTTAAGTCTTAAATTTGTGTTTTAGTGTTTCTTCGTTTAAATTCTAATACAAGAACTTGTTGTCATCAAGTTTAAATGTTAAATGCCGCCTTCTTTGAGGATGTTGTATTTTTTTCGTTTTCTTTTTTCTTTAATGTGAAAAGAAACAGACAAATAGCAATAATCAAATGATTTCGTTGAATTCGGATTCGAATGAAAAAGTTGAGTTTTATGCACAATATATTTTTGTTCAATTCTACAGCGTATTAATTTGTTTATTTATATTTACAATTCCAATGTCGAAACTGGGAGGATTAGACAGTTTATAAAAGATGAGGAAATACAATATGTAATTTGAAAGGCCCATACAAAATTCTCAGATTTTACCCTTGAGGAATAAGTAAGGAATCACTTCTACTGTAATGTGAGGTCGTGGTAATTTGGTTTATCAGAAAATGAGTCGGAAAGAAAAAACACCGAATCTCTGTATGTTTTACAAATCGAATTTGTGGGTGCTTCTTAGAATCAAAAGCATAAAAATTTAATTCATACTTTTACTTTTGGGTAACAACGTGAATTTCATAAAGCTTTACAAGGCGATTAGCTTAATGAGAGAAACAAGCCAGAGAGCCACTATCATGGGCTCTGTTCGTCATGGGTTAAGCGGCTTGCAAGGGCCGTTCTGGGGAAAGTAGCATTTATTTCGATGTCATTGTCATTAAGCATATGTGAAACCAGAAACCATTAAAGTTCGACTCAAGTTCTACTAGCAATCATTTCATTTTGCATACTTTTGTGCAGATTCGGAGAGAAAAGTCCTTAGAATTTGAATATTATTCCAGAAAAATTAGAAAATATTATCAGAAGCCGCAACGATAGGAATTGTTGTTTTATAAATTTTCTGTAATCCTCCCCAGGTTTCTTTTATTGGGGTTCCTTTTCGCTCTCCTGCAATTCTGATTTGGCTTATTTATAAAATGTATTTAAACTAGTAACTACTACTTGCATTCTCACACATTTCAGGTATTCGTAAGCAATTTATTCTTGAGTATTTCTGTGTTTATTTCTGTGTTTATTATCCATTGGTTGATATTTTCTCCTCGCTTTATATTGAAAAATGCTTTACTGTTTTTGTATGTGTTGTTGTTGGTTGTTCTTGCTAGAAAATTACAAAAATATTTAATTTGAACGATCGATCAGGGATATGAATGAAAGCCAACGCAGTCACTCTATTACTCTCTGGCATCATTTTGTTCACTCTATCTTCTCTCTTTCTCTCTCACACAAATACAAATATAAATAACTTTGGGGAGAATATTTCTCATAATTTTTTTAATTATTATGTTTAACAAATAATTTCAGACTTGTTTATTTATTTAGTAGTATAGTAGGATATTATTGAGTTTGTTGTTGTTTGGTTGGTTGGTTGGCACACTTCTTCAAATCCTGATCATCATACAATGTTATGTTATGTTTGTGTGTGTTTGTTTGTTTGGAGATAAGCCTGTTTGTTGTTGTTCTTGTTCTTGAAGCATTTATTGACAGTCTCTTTATAAAGCATTGTGTTTGGTATTTACCTTGATTAGTTATCTAGTGTCTCTTCCCAATAAATACATCCTTTCTTCCTTCCATTCATACCCATCATACATAATTTATATATATAATTATTAATTTGTTTGTTTGTTTTATTTTCAGTGGTTTTTTTTATTATTTTGTCTCAAAAACTTTGTTATAGTTGTATTATCTAATCATATCATGTATGTATGTATATATTAAATATAAATATCTGTATGTATATTTATAGCATAATTTTTTTAATCTGTTTGCTACTATTTTTTATTTCTTGTAATGAGTCTGAAGCTAATAATGACTTAAATTCTATACTCTAATGATATTCAAATTGAATTTTTTTTTGTTGTTGTCCATTCACATGAATAGTTTATAACAAAATAATGTTTTTTTTTTTTTGTATTTCCTTATTTATTGGTTGGCTGGTTGTTGTTTTTGTTTTAAAGATACAAAAAAGATGGAAATAAATAATTCATATTTATTCTTCTTTAGTTTTTTTTTACAATAACGTTAATGAAAAAATCGAAAACAATTAATAAGCAGAAAAACATGTTTTTTATACAATTGTACAATAGATTGCGCTAATTTTATTTGTTTCTTTGTTTTTTTTTTTCTTCTTCTCTAAAATTTTTAATTTAAATTAATGTCATAATAATAAATTGGGTTCGTTCAAACTTAAATAAAAACTGCTAATTATTTAAGGACTTAAGTTGGAGAACTAGGGCGAAAAATAAACATCAAAAGAAAACAAAAATATAAGAGTAATAAATTCATGTAAACGTTGCTTGATTGTTTTATTTTTTATTTAAAAATAATAATAATAATTTGTTAATCTTCTAATAAAAAATAATAATAATAATGATAAAGAACAAAAGCCAAGTTAAAACTTTGTTTGTTTCTCTAAGACTACACAATAATAACTTATGTTTTAATAATTAGAATTTGTTGTTGTTGTTTTTTATAATTATAATTAGTATTGTTTGCTGCTGATGCTTGCTTTTCCTTATTTAGTTAATATTAATTACGATAATAATTATACTTAAATATTTAACGAAGTTATAGAAGTGGAGGAGTAGGAGCAGGAGCTGGGTTTTTTGTATCTTGTTTTCTTTATGAGTAGTAAAAGAAATTAATATTTATAAAAAACTATATAAATGTCGAATATCATCATATTTGTTTATTTAATATTTTTTGCAAATTTTTTATTTTTATTTTTTTATTTTTATTTGTTGTCTCAATTCATACCTTATACATTGTTTTATAAAAATGTATATAGTATTATGTTGCTTATATTTTGAATCGGTAAATAAATAATAAATTAATAATAATAATGAAAACATGATCAGTTTTGTTGTTTTTTTTTTTTTGTTCTCTGTTAGTAGAATTAAGAAAAATGTTCCGATTTTTTTATTTGTAATATACAATCATGCTCAAATATTGCTTTGTTTTCTTTTTTTTCTTTTTTATTAAAAGGAATACATTTTGTTAAGAGCTTTAAGTTAGTTGAATTGTGTGCTGACTCGAATTTTGTTTTTATTTTAAAGCCAAAACATTTAATGATGTGCCAATTAGTCTTGCATAGAATTTTGTCGATAACAGGGTTTTTTCCTTTTTAAATTTATATGTAATTTGTTGTATTTTTGTTTTTCAATGTTCAATACATAATATACAATAATGTTACTTAAATAAGTAACACATATCAGACTTCGTCAGAGAAGACCAAGAAGATACAGATTTAAAAAAGACAGTCAGTTAATTTAAAAGTATTGCTGGTTTGCATGAGCCAAATTCATTAACGTGTGTGTGTAGGCGCGGGTGAGCGGGTGTTTCACTTTAATAAAACAGTTACTGTTAAATAATTGTGGTCTGCTAATTTGAATGAAATCAGACGAAATTTTCAGCTTGACAACAAAAAGTTGCAAGAAATGAAGAACCTAATGTAAAATTTAGCAGAGAATTCAATACAGTGATTATTTTTTCAATATCAATTAAAACACAATCGGTCCAATTAGGTTGTCGTTTCTATGGTCATCGACGACGTTTTCTAAATTTAACAGTTGTAAGTTGTTGTAAGTAGCCGGCTTTCGGTGGTTATGTGACCACTTGTTGGATAGGTATTTTCTACTGTCTATATTGAGTAAGCATTCAACGATACCTAGTGGGTAAGTGGATTGGGGTCTTGAACCCCAACTTTGAATAAAAAATCTGGGGTCCCGGGTCCGTTCCTAAGAAAAAAATAGTTTCCCGGAATCAGGGTGGAACTACCTACCAATGGAAAAAATTAGTTTTGCTAAACTAGAGCAGTTCCAATTGGCCACAGCATTGAGGTTTTAAGCGCTAGTATCATATTAGACCAGTGTCGAAAATGACTTTAGTATTTCCAAATTGTTTTGCTGTTGTTATTTTCATGGTCAAATGTCAAATATAAAATGGTTAAAATATCAACGTCGACTTAAAAACAATGTCGTCACAATTTTTTACGGCGACAGATATTCTCTGAAAATGACTTCACGTCGACTTTTCTATCGACAATCATAATTGCAATCATTTATCGCTATCGACAAAAAAACGACAACCCTAATACCATTATTATCGCCTCGGCTTTAGTTTGCGTCGACGACGACAACCGTAATAGGACCGAATATTATCAGATTAAAGGTGACAAAACTAATTTCTGGCTAATCTGAATCTAGATTCGATGTAAGGTTCATTACTAATGCTATGCCTATTAGATGTACAACAAATGTATTTTAGAACTTGGCTATTTGGTGGTAAACAACGGAAGAGTAAAGGTGCAACTACATAAAAAGCTTAAAGACATGCCTAGGCATATTAATGTCAAATTATAATGGAAAACGGAAAATTTAGTGCGGCTCTGTAATCCATTTATGAAATGTCACAAAATATGTCTAGCCATGACTTCAAGCTTCTCATGTACTTACACTATAATTTCCACACGCTCGTACACACACAGTTTAGGTTTCAATGCACCATTTTTTTTTAATACTCTTCTGCACGTTTTTAGTATCTCCTTTTTATTTGTGTTGTGTTGTGTTTTAGTTTAATTTTCTTTTCGTTTATAAATATGTATTTATTTAATAGAGTTGAATTTATAGTTTTAGTTTACAATTTACAATATCAATAAGTTTCACATGCTATTGCCAGAGACCATTCTTCTGTTTTTCTTTTTTTTGAATCGATTCAATGGTATGCCAATAAAATGTTGTTTGTTGACTTCTCAATTTCGCCTTCCCTTATTCTTCGGCTAAACAAAACATAATAAATAATAGCAAATTATAAATGATTCTAATTACATTATTTAGTACTGCTGCTGTTGGCAGAGGTGGTGGAGTATTTATTTGCCTATTTGGAAATCAACAAACACAGATTTCAAATTTAATAGAAACAAGCGTGAAACACAGGCTCTGCCAAAATAAAATTTACAATGAAAAAGTCACCACCTGCTGATTATTGTGTAGTTGTATTAAACAAATTAAAATTATTTCAACTACACTAACTAATTTAGAACCGAAAAAAAAGAGTTCTTTGCACATTGGTATAACGAGTTTTGAGTTTTTCTTGTTTCTCTTAAAGCTGTAAGGTCTGTGATCAGCGCAAATTTGTCGCCAGAGCAAGATTCTGATCGACACTTGAACAAAAGAATAAAGAAAGAAGCCTTAACATTACCAGACAGTTTGGTTTTCTTCTCCATTTCAGGAAATTTGATTCCTCTGCGAATACATTCAAAATGCTTAAAGGGTGTGTAGGTAGGTAGGTGTTTTCTTAGTTATTAGAGTTTACTTATTTACATCAGTCGCAGAACGTCTTCGATTCGCTGCTGCTACAGCTGCAGCCGCCGCTGCCTGTTGTTGTTGCTGCTGCTGCTGTTGTTGTTGTTTAGCCACAAAGGCTGTGATGGCACGTTGTGTTAAATTACTACCAGCTCTCGCCGATATCTGTATGTGCTGCTGTTGCTGTTGTTGTGGCTGGGAGCCTTGTTGCACTGCTGCTGCTGCTTGAGCGGGTGTTTGGCCAATAATAACCGTCTGGGTTTGATGCTGCTGTTGTTGCCCTCCCTGCGAATTTGTCTGCGAGGTGGCGGCTATTTGATTGAGAATGCGTTGATGTTGTTGTTGGCTCTGTTGCTGTGACGCAGCTGTGGCTTTAATCGTTTTCAATTGCAATTTTTGCGTTGACATTACAATGGGCGTGGCAGTTAGATTGGCTGATGAGGTAATATTTGCATTAGAAGTGGCTATAAAACCAAAAAATAAAATCAAAATTAAAATTAAAAAAACTCTAAACGAAAGAAATCAAAACTATAAAGTCAATAATAAAAAGTGGGGCTTTCTATCCATAATAAAATATCGATAAAAGGGCAGAACTGACAATATATGACAAAGGAGAATAGGCCCAAATAAAACTTTTTATGCCTTCCGCATTAAAATACCCCGAAATTTTACTAAAACAAAGGCTACAGCCGGACACGGCCTATCATGTGATTCTCTACTACACTATAATTTATGGAAAAGTTCGATATACAGGGTGAGATGAAAAAACTGCAACTGTTAAAATTATTCCAGTGACAGCTCATTATATTGTTTACAAGCGTACAAAAGCATTTTGGTGAGAATTGTTATAATAACTTTTTTCTGGAAAATTCTCACCAAAATGCTTTTGTACGCTTGTAAATAATATACACCTAAGTCTGTTTTTACACGGTCTTTATGTACACGGTTTTGATATAACACGGTTTGAAAATTGAATATTTTTAATTTTTTTACACGATTTTATTCCATTTAGCACGATTTGAAACTGTATGTACTTAATTTTTTTTGTCAAATTTAATTTTTGCGAAATATGTTCATATCACAAAAAAGTATTTATGAAAGAAAAAAGTCTGAAACCATCGATAGTATTGATAGTTTGCGAACACTACCTTAAAGATTTAAGTGAATTCCCCTTTAGCGCGTACAAATAATTTTTACTGGTCAAAGCAAATGTGAATAGCACTAATTTAGGGGAATTCCCTTTATGTGCATACAATAAAATTTACTGGTCAGAGCAATTGAAACGTGTTAATATTTTGTGAACTGTCAATGCAATAAGACGTGTTTGGTAAAGAAAAAAATTAAAAATTCTTGTTTTTTGCTAATTTTAATAGGTTTTAGAGATTAGGAACAAATCACCCATTTTTGCATAAGATCAATGTCTTTTTTTACACGGCTCCTTCTGGAACCAATCTACCGTGTAAAAACAGACTTAGGTGTAATGAGCTGTCATTCGAATACTTTTAACAGATGTCGGACGAGTGGCTTAGAAATGACAGCAGTCTGAAGTTGGTTGCAGTTTCTTCATTTTACCTTGTATTTGTGATTCCGGCGGAGAGTGACATTTCACATTTAAAATATCCGCAGTTAAATTGGAATTTTGGTATTTTTGGTCTTTAGGTCCATTTCGCGGTGACGGGCCTCTACTATGTTCTGAACCCTAACCGCATGCGAAATTTCAAGAACTTATGGTTCTTTCATTCTAATGATTCGAACTCCACTAAAAACGTTTTTCACAACTTCATAAACTTTCATCGATAAATAACTTAAAAAAAAATTCAAAATAAAACCTCTCCACCCCATAAAAACGAAACCTCACAAATTAAAAAAAAAACTAATTTCATTCCAATTTGAAAATCTTCTACTCACCGTTAATTGGATTTGCTGCTGCTATTTTTAAGGTGGAGCCACCTATTTGACGTTGCGTTATTATCTGACGACTGCCGGCCAACTGTTTCGGTCCCATCACTTGGATATTTCGTCCACCTTGCTGTATCGTGCCAACCAATTGGATAGCCTGATTTGTTGGATTTCCGCCACCCGTACTGCTAACAGTTATGGTTGCCTGTTGGCCCTGATGATTAGTGCCTTGCTGTTGGTTCTGGGATGGCTGTTGCTGCACAATAATACTGCCCCCTGCTGCCGACGCAGCAGCGTTCGATGTTGCAACGCTAGTTCCAGGCGCTGTTGCGCTGGATGTTCTCAGCGCCGACGGATTTAGTTTCTGTACACCGGCTCCTACCAATTGGGCTGTAATAAAAGGGGAATTTGCGGGTTTTGGTTTTTGTTTGACTGAACGATTGATTGATTTGGTAACATGATTTGTAGAATCGATTGGTTGCCAGAAAACAACGCTTTCGGTTGTTGTTTTTTTTTTTGGTTTTGTTTTGCTTTTTGGTTAGTTGTAATGAAATAAAATGTCCACTCTATAGTTATTAACAATACAAAAGGAGGGATTGGTGGCGGTGCTTTGGCAAGACAAACTGAATATTTTCCGAAAAATTAAAAAAGGAGTGTTTGTGTGGGGATTTTTCAGTTTTCTGTTATTTTCTTTTAAACTGTTTGATTTGGATTGGTTTGATTTTGATTAATTGTTTTGAATATTCAACACAAATGCATTTGAATCCGAAACATTAATGGAGAAATAAATGGCAGGGCAGTGGTGGGTGATGAATATTTTTATTTTGGTTGATGATTTGAATGAAAATGAATTCGTGGTGGGTGGATATGGTGTTTGGCAAAGTTTGGAAAATGGGATAATGGTTGTGGGACGAAATGAAGGACCACAAGGGGCAGGTAGGTATTGGAAGGAACAAAAAATGTAAAAAAGAAAAATCATTTGTTGTGTTTATTTTTCGCATTTTGTGTCAATAAATGTGTTGTTGAATTGAAAAAAGAGTTTCCATCATCAATTCATCAAAAAAAGTAAAGGAAACAAAAAATACAAAATCAAAAGTAAATAAATTTTCAAAAATGTCGTTTTTTTTTTTCAAAATTATATTGCAAAATAAAAGCAAGGCGCACTCCCAACCAATGGCCTTACGAACTGTTCAGTATGGGGGAGAGACAGCATAGTTTCCATTTTGCAATATGCTGGATATAATTTAGGTCAAAACTACATCTAGGTTGGTCCTGAATGCACCTCTCTAAAGTAAGAAACTTCACAGTTTTCAATGTCAGCACAATTTCGCCGAACCTCAATTCTCTGGAAGGTGCATTTTGAACCAACAAATTGCTAAGGTGTTACTTGCTGTTGGTTTCTCTTCAGGAACTTACCAATTGGCAATGTTAACATTGTCGTGCCTGTATTTCCGGAATTCCCTGCGAGATTGGCGCCGCCAGATGAATTCGTCGTATTACACACCACCCCACCACCAGAGTTATTTGTCAATACCACCGTTTGTGTTCCACCCGACGCCGTTGCAACGGTGCCTGTCTGCAAATTCACTATTGTGCCGGTTGCCGTCGATCCATGCTGTTGGTGAAGTTGCTGTGGCTGTAGCGTGATCGTGTGCTGGGTAGAGGTTTGTTGTTGTTGCTGATTCGTTGCCGAGCTCACGGGCACAGACACTAGAAGGCTTCTTTGATGTTGCTGTTGTTGACTAGTATTGGAATTTTGGGTTGCTACAACAGCACTGCTGTTGTTATTGTTGCTCTGCTGGTTTGAGGCTGAACTTACGCTGGTGCCCACTACTGACACGGAATTGTTTGATTGAGCGGGATGTTGCACGGCTTGTATGCTTCCTCCAGTCAGTTGGAGTGATATTGGCTGATTAAAACCTGGAATTTGAACTTGAACATTTTGCAGACCTGGGAAGTTGGCCATAGCACCCTGCAGAGTGGAAAAATTGATTCCTTGGAGGTTCAGTGTTGTAGTTTGGGTTTGTTGTTGAGTTTGCTGTTGCTGCTGGCCCGATTGAGGCTGTTGAGTGGGAGGTGGCGGTGGCAAATGAGGCGACGGAGACGGCTGTGGATGCGGACTAGACATTGGCGAATGTATGGAAGAATTGGCGGGGGATTGTACTAGACTTTTCGTTATATACTGCTGTTGCGGCGTGGGATGTGCGTGCTGCTGTGGAGACATGTTGGGCAGAGCAGCACCCGTCGTTACCCCACCGCTGTTGAGCCTCTCGAGTAGACTCTGATTTTGGTTCTGGGAGGACTGCGAGTGATCCGACCCAGAAGGAGAGGGTGTTGCATTGGCTAACAGAGCATTCAGTGTTGTGGTATTTCCACTGCTGCCACCCCCACCGCTGGCCGATGTTGACTGGGGTATCGCAAAGCCGCTCGCATTAGAGGCATTCGAGTCGGAGCCCGGCGATGGGGCAGCCATACCAACGACTATAGCATTGGGCGGACCTTGTGATACGCTGTTGATTGAATCTCGGCGCAAAGCATTGGCCAAAACCCGTTGCTGTTGAATACCGCTATTGAGTATTTTTATGCTTCCGCCGCCACTCGTGCCACTGCCAGTTACAGTGCTCAGCGTGTAACCACCGAAATTTGTACTGTTGGTCATTATGGCGGGCGGGGATGCCAACTGGGAGGCCAATGCCGACATTGATACACGCACTGTTGTCGACTGTTGCTGCTGCTGCTGTTGCGGATGTTGCGCCTGGACAACATGTTCGGTGTGCATCTGTTGTCCGGATTGGACCTGTTGCTGCTGCTGGTGGTGGTTATGGTGTTGGCTGGTTGGTTGATTGAGATTCACCGCAATTATGTTACCTGCTGCATTAGTGCGAAATGTAGTTGTACCGCCTCCAACACCTGCCCCGCCACTGCTAACAATGTTAATTTTCCGTCCAGGATTCAGAAGATTCTGTAGGACTTCATTTTGCTTTCGTTGTGTCTGACTTTGCACTGTTGGGGGCGGTGGCTGCGGTGCAGCAGCCTGAACGAAGTTATCAGTTGTTACTACCGTTGTCGTTTGTTGTTGCTGCTGCTGCTGTTGAGGCTGCGTTTGCTGCTGGTGACTGGTGGTGGTAGTGTGTGGTACTAACGTCACAGTGTGTTGCTGCTGCTGCTGGGCAGGTTGACCGCTAGTTGTAGTAAATGTTCCACTCGCAACAGGCGTGCTGGTCATAGCAGCCGGTGCACTATTCAATAAACTCAATATGGAAGCATTACTAGAGCTCTTCAACGCTGTTGCAGTTGTGGAAGTATTTGAATTTGATGCTACAAGTGGAGGCAAAGAAATGAAACAGAGATTAACACACCGCTACAAATAAAGAGCACAACTATTTAAAATGGAGTTTGGATTTGTCGTCAATGGGTCAACCGACTCTTTTTTGCTTGCAAAACTTACTGTTTTGATGTTGTTGTTGTTGCTGCTGCTGCTGGTGTTGTTGCTGAAATTGATTAGCACTGTTCATAATGCTGGTGAAGATTGCATTTATGGCTGGATTGGCGTGCAGGGTCGTAGTGGGATTTCCATTCCCACCCACACTTGTGGTATTAGTTGAACTATTGGCAGTGTTCTGTTGTTTATGCAATAACTGCTGTTGCTGTTGTTGTTGCTGCTGCTGCTGCTGATTTGTGGCAGTCACCAGAGGAGCTGCCTTTAACTGTGCTTGCTGTAATGATGGAGAAAAAAAAATATGAAATCTTATTCAGCCGGAGTGTGTCCAAAAATACTCACCAATATTGGTACATTAGAGCTGAGCTGGGTTCTTAGGGCCGAATTGTTGCCAGACGTAAGAGAATTCAGCTGAGTGGTGGTGATCACTTGCGTCTTTGGCTGGCCTTGCGCCTGCTGATGCGAGGCATTGGCTGGTTGGATAGTTATGCCAGCATGCTGGAGGGCCTGATGTGTCGTTGTTTGCTGGTGGTGTACCGTTTGCGCATTGGGGGCAGGGTGTTGTTGTACCAATACAAGGGAGCCATTGCTCAAGCTCAACTGATGCGTAGTAGTTGTAGTCTGAGCCCCAGCAGAGGAGTTGCCTCCTAGAGAAGATTGACCACCTGATCCAGAGGCAGTGGCAGCTGTTATTTGTTGCAGTTGTATGTGATGGGGTCCACCAACACTTGAGATGGTGTTTGTGCCTGCGTTATTTGTTGGATTGGAATTGGAACCGGAGGCAGTGAGTGTGGCATGTTGAAGTTGAACCGTTGCACCATTGGCATCTATAAATTGGGTGGTAGACACTTGCTGTTGTTGTTGCTGCTGTTGCTGCTGTTGTTGATGTTGCTGCCTTAAGACATGTGTAACCGCAGCGGCAGTATTGTTGCCAGTCACATTGACAATATTGATATTCTTGGCAACATGTTGCACCGACTGCTGCTGTTGTTGTGTACTGTTGGTAACATGTTGCACAGTGGCTGGTATGATGTGTTGCTGCTGTCCATTGGGACCGACAACTACTAAATGTTGTTGCGACAGGACTTGTTGTTGTTGCTGCTGCTGTTGTTGTTGTTGCTGCTGTTGGGCTGCCAGCAATGCAGCCTGCCTTTGTTGTTGCTGCAATTGCAACTGTTGCTGCTGTTGCAGTAGCAACGCCTGCCTCTGTTCCGGTGTAATACCAGTGTGTGTTACTTTTGGCACATGGCCAGGAACCAAATGGGTAATCTTTACAGCTTTGCGACCCTCCTCGGTAAATATCTCCGTAAATTGTTGAATATAACGATTCGCATGTACTCGTGTGCCCAAGGGAAAGCGGCACGATTCACCATTCCGTATGCCCTCTCGGTAATCACGATCCACATACAATTCTCCCAGGTACTCTGAATTTGATGGCCTTTGAAATATTGACAACTTGATGTGATAGACAACACGCCGTCCCTCGTTGTCATCACGCTCCGTTTCCAATATGTACTCTTCAATGAGCTGAGGTTGACAGTCAGTGGTCTCCCTCGGCCTCTCATTAGTCTTTGCATACTTGTCGATGTTCATCATCTGATCGGGCACCTTTAAATTTGCCGGATAGTCGAGACGAGGTGGCCGTATGGTTCGCATAACGTCCTTCGGCCGTTTCGGAACCTTGGATGCGAACGATGTCAACATAGTGGCGCTAACTAAGGGATTACCCGATCCACTGACTGTCGTTGTCGAATTCGCATTAGCCGCTGCCAAGCCCGATCTTGGCCTCGACCTAAGCCTTGACAGATAATCGCACAACTCCAGGCCATAGTGATGGGTAAACTGATCCAATTTTCTCTTGCGGTTTATGGAAATTTGAGTATACTTCTTCATTTGGCGCCTCATTTCGTGGGTGTTGAACAGTTGCCGTTCATGTTGTGAGTTGATGGCGTGACGTCCTATGCTCGGGTCTGGATCCAAGCAAAGCGGTTCAGCCGTAGCCAATACTAGTTGACTCTCCAGGGCTATCTTGTCTTCGGGAGCGCAAACTGAGCTGGTTTGATTTAACGTTGTCGCAACATGCTGGACATCAGCGAACAGTGTTGCATTGGTGGGTCGTAACAGCACGTGTCTTGTATCACAGATATTTGTTGAGGTGGCAAATGTTTGTCGAAAATCGCGAATTTGTGCCACCACACAACCGGCGTAGAAAACATTGGGTTTGGCATAGATGCGCGGTATCCCTGTACTATCGTCCTGGGGAGCTTGTAAAGTGATTGTGGTTGCCGCAAGCATATCCATTAAGAAGTCGGGCAGAATTTCACGATCGATACATTGCAACAGTTGGTCGTTCTCGTAGGGCCAACGCAAAACTTCAACTAAAGAGTATTCAACGTTGGCAGCGGCGTCTATTGCGGAAGTGTCACCTGCCAACAAATGATCTGAGTGTAACCTTTTCAAATCAGGCGGTATGGGCGAAGGATGAAGTTTACTACTGCTGCTGTTGCTATTGCTTCCACTGCTGCTATTCAGAGTGATGTTTGTATTCCGACTAGACACGTTTTTCATAGAAGATGATAACGAAGAAGATGCAAATGACGATGGTGAATATTCGTTAGCTAGCGCAGCACCGCCTTCAGCGTCTGGTGGCAACACTTGACGCTCATCGTAGTGCAAAGCCAGTGCATAGCCCTTGTTGCCCGGATAGAGGTTAACCACTATTGTATTGAGTCGTTCACACTCAACGACACGTTCTAACACAAAGGAGCGAGTTCGTTGTTTGAGCTGAAACAAAGGGAAGATAACGAAAGTTATTACCTATGGGTTGTAATCAGATTCATGAAGAAGATTTATGCTGGTCTAATTTTAGTCCAACATCAGGGAAAATGAAGTCCTTCTACTTACCCCTGTTTCCGCAAATAGACTCAAGTCATTGGCGAGTAACTGGAAATAGTGATCCTTAATGCGATCATGTATGTTAAAGAACTTGTGTGTTGACGACGTGCTTGTAGAACTTTGCGATGAAGATTCTCGTTTGGAACCGCTGGATGAGGAAGATGTGGACGTGTAGCTGGTACCACCACCAGCCGATGAAGAACCTGAGCTATTGGAAGTTGGTGTTGATCGTGGTAACGACGGCGAATGAGAGCTTTTTGTTGAAGAGTCTTTAATTTTTTGCCTTTTACTGGGCGATGAGGTAGGCGATGCAGTTGCCCCAGACGTTGCTGATGATGCGGATGTCGGCAACGACGACGAACCCAGCAGATGGGAGTTATGTGTGGGAAGGTGATTCTGTGAAGGGTGCTGCTGGTAGTGGTGATGATGGCTTTGTTGTTGTTGTTGATGATGCTGCTGGTGATGGTTTGACGTCGATAGGGATGCTGAGGAGGACGAGGAAGAAGGACGTTTTTCAGCCTTTTTGTTTGTATTATTGTTATGATTGCTGCTATTATTGTTGTTGACGGATTGTGAAGAAGAATTTACACCCGGCGGTGTAGACAATAACAGATCTGGAACAACAGGAGATGGTGAGGTAATCGAATTGAAACTCGAAAATGCTGTAGGCGCAGATACCGACGGCGATGGAGCCGCCATGGGTATGTGGTGTACAGTGGCACTGCCATGGCTACTGTTGGAATTAGAAGCTGGGCCATGGCTCAGTAACCCTAAACCGTCATAGCTGAGCGATGTATTCAATCCTGTGCCGCTACTAACGGATGCCGTGGCAGAAGGTGCCAAAAGTTCGGCGGGAGGTTGTTCGGAAGGTGTCGGTTCATCATCGTCAAATATACATAATGGAGGTTGACTGGGTATTTGTGAGATATTGCAATGCAACAAACTGTTGTCTATGAGCGACGACTTTGTGGGAAATGTGACGCTATACGTCGCCGAAGACGATACAAGGGACGGCGGCGTAGGTGGCTGTGGTGAGGATAGTTGCTGCTGCTGTTGCTGAGAACTAGATAACACATGTTGTAGCTGTTGATGCAACTGTCCAGACGACGTCGAAGTCGAGGACGATGACACATTTGTGCCCTGAAGAGCATTCTGCAGTTGCTGGTACTGCTGATATTTCAGCTGTTGCTGCTGTGTTGATGATGACGACGATGATGAGGGCAGATGTTGGTAAATAATCTGTTGCGGCTGTGTATGAAGATGATGTTGTTGTCTAAGTAAAGCTGCGTTTGATGCACTCGACCCACCTAAGGATACCGAATTCGCATTGGCAGAATTTGCTGAATTGGAGCCTTTAAGCTTCTTCAAAGTGTCATTTATTATGAACTGCAAAGAAATGAGAAAGAACGACATGTTGTATTTACAGAGGAATGAATTCCTACGGATCACGCATACTTACATCAGCTTCTTGACATGATGAATCCAAACTTTGCATTGTGCCAGTGATGACTTTCGTTACAAATCAATTTAAGCATTGACATCGACTTGTTTTTTCTTCTTCTACTTCTGCTTTTATTTGCATTAAGGAACTCGTTTTCTAATGTAGCATTTGCTGGGAAAATCGTACGAAAACACTACTATTCTGGTTTAAATGTACAATGATAATAACCACAAATTGCAAATTGGGATTTTTGTTTGTTATTGTTGTAGTTGTTGTTTGTTTGTTGTGCCTTGTCCCGTGCCCCGGTCGTTTTCTTAAAGGATGCGTTGTCGTCGTCGTCTTCGTCTTACGTTTTTGTTTGTGGTTCTACTTTTTTTTGAAGTGCCATTGACATTAATAATTCTTATTTTGTTGTTGCATTTCGTTTAAAGCTCCAAATGATACAAAAGTACGGAACGGAGGCAGAGACAGGCAGACGACCGACTTCAGAGTTGCTTAAATTTACAAAAATATGTTTTTCACTTGTTGTTGTAGTTGTTATAGTTGTAGGCTGGGACTTTTTTTGTAGACCACACTTAAATATTGTTGCAGAGGTATGATGTTGCTGTTGTTGTAGTTGCTTTTCTTTCGTTTCTGGTAACAGAGTGTCTTTTGTTTTGTTAGCGATTCTAATTCGGAAACCAAAATTTCTTTTCTTCTCTCACTCTCGCTTTGGACAATTTCGTTAAATAATTGTTAATGTTGTTGTCGTGCCCTGGCGTTGTCAAACATATTCCATTTAATAATTATCTCCAAAACAGAGCCAGCCAGCCAACGAGCGAGCGAATCCTATAGCGTTTTTGTTTTGCTTTGCTATTTTGTTAATAATCTACGGAAAAAAGTAGGCAAAGATAAATCTTTACAATAAACACAACACATAATCATTAGAGTTTAGCACAGCACTGAACAGCACAGCATATCACCGAAACGAAGACCACGACGACTCTGGCGGAAAAAGGAAGAGTGTGAAGAGAAAACAAAAAGTACAAAAACACTTGATATTTTAAAACAAATACTCTGAATGTTATTGTGTCTGGAGCACGGAGCACTGTGTCAGGATAACTTCAATTGATTCGATTCTGTAAACAATGTCGAAAACTGTCTTCGTTTTGGGACTTCTTCTTACGTCCTTCTTTCATCAACTCAACTCAAATAGCCATCATTTTTACGCACTTTTCGCACATTTTCATTTCGTTGTACATCTTACATTATTAAATACGCGAAACACTTTATGTAACTGCGACTTCAACGCCAACATTATTTTCTTTTAAGTTTTAAAAATTGCAAATAGTCCGTCGAACATTTTCTAAATTAAATTTTATGTTTTTCTTTTTAGATTTTCAAAGGGAGAAGAAAAAAATATGATGTTTTGCAATTGAATTGTTTGCTTTTTGACACGATTTTCTGCAGTGATGCCAATGTGTCTGCTGGACAGTGTTCCGTTTATGCCGACTTTTCGGGCGCTTAAACGTCAAATTGGTGGGTTAATATGATCTGCATGCAGAGAGAAGGTGAAGAGGGGAATATTTATAGAAGGGTATCATAGAGGACTTACTAATTTTTGAGTCGGTATTAAAAGAGCTAAAGTGATAAATTTAAATTAGGTTGTTTAGAAATTATGATCTTCATGCCTATTGAGAACCTATACATTTATAACTTGGTGTATCTATAGTTAAGGACAGCCAGTTGGGAAATATCACCAAATTCACTCATAAAGGTGTACATTTTTTGCACAATGCCTGAGATACCGACTTTCATAGTTCCGTGAACTCATTGCATTCCTCCTAGGCAAGTACTAAGTAGCATATCTAAACAACTATGGACCATAAGGGTTTCACAATGGCATCGTAACATTTACTGTTAAAAACTATGAGAAAAATACAAAGGTCCTTTGAAAATTCAAATCTAAATGTAGACTCCCACAAATTAAATCTCATATCGTTGCGTGACCCTAAGCATGGAACAGATTGGCTTATTGGTGCGTCATGCTTCGAAAAAAGATTTTTCTGTAACAATTTATCGAAAATATTTTTATTAAGGAAATGTACACATTTTTGGAGATTAATTATGATCCAACAAGATATGTAGAAATATATATTACAATAAGTTTCTGCATACTAAGATTTCCTTGGATTCTCAAATTTATAACGACAATTCGTTGCTTAAATCATATTCGAAGTACACAAATATTCATGCAATCCAGTTTTGAAAATTATACTTGCCACAAAACTAAACCACTATGAAACCAATAATAAAGTAAATCGTGCCGAAAAGTATTACACGTTTTTCCTTTTCTAGAGTTGACCACACTATTTTTGCGATTTTCATTTCCATATTCTTACGTTCTCACTACTATCGCTCTCCCTTTTGGACCTCTCATTTTGTTTAAATCATTTTTGACATACCACAGCTGTTAGGTGTTGCCATACCGGATGAAAGACAAAACAACTAAGGTAAACAATTTTTTAGGAACCAAATAAATGCTTGTATTGATGATTTTAACGACACAGGTAAACACTTTGTTAAAGAAAATTCATTCTTTTATTTAATTTGTGTATTTTATTGCATTGATTAATGAAAACACACTGCTACTTTTGACACTTCACAACGGTGGGTTGGTAACACCGCGAAGCGTTTACTCGTTTACTTTTTCTTTTGACATTTCCACCGTCTTTCACATTGCATGTTGTTCACACACTCTTCTTTTTTGTTTCTCTTCCTCTCTTCTTTTTGCCATTGCAATACAATTACAATTTGTTTAAACAATTATTTGTTTTTATTTTAACATTTAGCACAACACTTACTATGACTTCTTAATATCTTTTTATGCCTTCATGCAGACAGCATGTTTGTTTTGCACTATCGACATTTATTGTGTGTTTCACCTTTTGTCTTGATTTATGTTTTATTTTTCACTTCTTTCATCCTTGTAGTTTAATTTTTTTTCTGTCAAATCTTTTTTGACAGCAGAATAAAATGCAAAAACTGCCGTTTTCAATCTATGAAATTTTAACCATTTTCGTTATTACTTAACAATTACTCGACTTTATTTGAATGATTTATTCATTATATTCCACCGCTAAACGACACTTTTGTTGAAAATTTCGTATTTTTTTTATTTTTTTGCGAATTTCACTCACTTACAAAGCGACCGACCAGATTATGAAGCCGAGTCGTTTCTTAACCGCCGACAGCCGGTTGACGCCGTTAAGGGCTATGGTGTACTTTGCAAAGTGTGTTATCATCTTTCAGTGATCATGGGATATCATTCCGTTGTGATTGAGAGAAAGAAGTGAGACATTAAGTACCAGAGATGGGCATAATGCACTGTATTTTTAGTGCACTAATAATTTCACTATCACTGTTCATTTAGTGGTAGTGCAATTTTTTATTTCACTAGCACTAAAGGGTTAGTGGTAGTGAAAAATAAATTGCACTACCACTAACCCTTTAGTGATATTTAAGAAAAAATTGCACTACCACTAAATTTTAGTGGTAGTGAAATTTCAATAGCACTACCACTAAATTTAGTGGTATTTAAAAAAACATCTATCTAGACGAATTAAGGTATAGACTAAAAAGTTGTCTCATCTTTTATCTTCGAAAAAAGTGCTTCAATAGATGTCGTTCATGCTGTGAGAGAGCAAAAGTCTATTCACTCAATTCTCTCAAAATACAAAATATTGAATATTTTTCTGATTCTTTATTATTTATCAATTAAAAACGAAACAGTGACTTTGTTTATTTTTACATTATCCAAATATGACGTGAAATATAAAAATATAGAACTTAAATAGCAGAAAAAACGAATAAATGGTTTTCGAAGTCGAGTGACTTCACTAGCCCTGAGTGACTTGACTGGCCCAAGATCAACAATAGTGACATCTGCCGGAAGGGGTAAAGTTTAAAACTTTTTAGTCTATACCTTAATTTGTCTATGGTGAGACATTAAGTAAAAACAAGACAACTATATGAAACTACAAATGTTAAGAGATGGCGCTAATCATAGCAGATTGAACAACCCGAAGCAACCTTATGCTCATTTCCAATAGCTCTGAGATAAACTTCTGTTGTATGTCGTATCTTGAAATACCCCACCAAATATTAACTAAAATAAAACAAATTCGCATAATATAAAAATATTTTATCCTTTATTTTCGTCTGATTGTGTTTTTATTTCTTTTTTTATTACAAAGAAAATGAAATTCTTATAGTAAACAAGTGTATTTCTTGCATGTTTTTTTTTTTTTGTTGTTAAGCAAATAATAGGAATTCAGCATAAAACTTATAAATTACACAAATACTTAATACGAAACAAATTATAGGAAAAAATTATTATTTTTCTGCGATAAATGTATTAAGATCATGAGTTAAAAACTTAAAAACCAAATACATATGTATATCCATATTCTCTAATAATAAAATTAGTATTATGTTAACAAGGGGTGTTGGGGAAGAGAGCAGGGGACAGGGTGTGTAAAAGACGTAATCCCGTATTCTGTTGAAAAAAAAAACCACACAATATACTTTCCGTGAAAAGAGGCAAAGTGAACATTTTAACAAGAGAAATCGAAGAGAGTTACATCTGTACGCACACATAATTCTTAAGAGATGAACGATATCATGGTAATACTCTTTAATTTTGTATGTTTTTGTTTTTGTTTTTTTACTTTTGCAATAAAAAGGGGAATACTACATTAAGAAATTTGCTGGTATTAGACGTTAAATTAAAATTAAATAATTAGTATACATTGAAATTAAAAAAAAATAAAATAAAGTAAAAGATAACACATTAAACTATCAAATCAAAACGAATCATAAATTTGAGATCTTTTTTTTATATAATTTTAAATAATGAATGAATTTTGTTTGCTTTGTTTTTCTTTATCATACTTTTAGTACAATTGTTACCATTTTAGATAATTTTGTTGTATATATAAGTTGTTGGTAAGTAGGTAGGTAGGTAGGTAGGTATAAACATTAGATAGTCAACTATGTAGTTAATTAATAAGAATGCAAAACCGAAAAAAACTTGAAGTTTTTTCTTTGCCTAATTTGCTTTTCATTGCCAGTTGAGGGGGTCGCGTTGTTGGTGGTAGATTTTAAAAATTTTCCAAATATCACTTCTTAAAAAATATCACTCCAAATGCCTAAAGTAATTAGTGTTCAGTGGTGAGCATGACGTCTGTGTTGTTGTTGCTGTTGCTGTTGTTATTATTATTTACGCATTTCTTTGCTTTCTTGCAATCGCTTCCAGGTGTCACCCAGAGCCTTGGCGAAATGATCATCGACCGAGGCGAGGACCTCAGCACTGCTGCTGTGGCCGCCGGTGGTGGTAGTTGAGTTGCTTTTTATGGTAGCACTTGAGGCAGTCGATGGTGATGGAGATGAGGGAGACGACGACGATGATACCGTATTGTGGCTGTTGTTGTTGTTGTTTACAATTAAAATATTGGGGTTGGTGGTACTGGTGGGGGAAGCTGGTGGTGTGGGATTGTTGGCCTTTATGCTTTGCAATCCTGGTTCGGTTTTTATGCGCATTATTGCCGGTAGTGTGGGTGAGGCATTTGGCGGAGCAACATTGGTCACCACTTGGGCCGTTTGACCGGGCGATGATGATGGCGAATTTTCCACAGATGTGAAACGTGACAATGTTATGGCGGAAGACTGCTGGGAAGACGTTTGATTGATGGGTAATGGTAACGGTGAAGCTGTTCGGGATCCGGCCGTACTAGACATGGGAGATTGTGTGGAACCAACTTTTATGGTTGGCGATTGTGGTGATGGTAAGGGTGTTTGAGATGTCACAGACGTGGCTCTTTGCAGTGCCAGGGGTTGCTGTGGCAGCGGAGCTCGTACTACCAAAGGCAGGGGTGGTGAATTGGTACCACCCATATGATCGGCTGTTGGCCCTCCCGCCTTCATATGGGCGGCCATAATCGCAGCTGGCGATAGTAAAACCGAGTTGCTTTGTTGTTGATGGGCCGGAGTCAAGACATTGGGGTAAGCAGGGGGTGGAGCAACTACTGCAGATGGGCCGCCCGTGTGCGAATGTTGTAGGGCAGAATTTGTTGAAGATGTTACCGGTGGTGGTGGTGTTCTGGCATGGGCCGCTGGGGGTTGCTGGCTAGGCTGCGGTGATGGTGTTTTTGTTGTTTGGCCTGACGGGGATTTCTTGTTAAACAGGGCGAAATAATCATTGCCCAGAGAACGACGAAAATGTTCATCAATGGATTCTGGAAAGGAGATGGAAATATTTTTACAATTTCAAATGGTTTGCAAAGGGAAAGGGAAAACTTACCAGAGCTGCGATTGTCATTTTCACGATTAGCCAAGAGGGCACTGTCTCTTGTGTCCCTTTTGGGCGGTGCCTGAGTTATGACACTTGGACGCGGCAGTGTTGAAATGAATTGAGAGCCCGGCAAGGGTTCACGATAAGGTGGTGGTGGAGAATTCCTTTGTTTCAAACTGCTTGATACGGACATATCCAATGGGGCATCTTCGATCTCAGCTTCATTTAGGGGCTCTGGACGTGCCATGTGCATGTTGCTGTGGCTAGCAACTGGAGGTGGTGGCGGTGGTGATGGTCTACCTGTGGTTTCGCAGAGGGGACGCATGCCTGCGGCAGCGGCAGCAGCCATCATCATGGAGATTTGATGGGCATTTGAGTGTAGTTGTGTTGCGGATGATGTCACTGTACTGTTGGGCGAATTCTGTCCATAGACCACGGGAGTCGGCGAGGAACATGGTGATATGCCTCTTGCACTGCTTGCCGATGAACCGGCTGGTGATGCAAGATGATGATGGTGGTGGTGATGGTGATTCGGATGTTGCTGCTGCTGTTGCTGTTGAGGTGGATGATGATATTCTCCGGTGCGTAAACGCCTTTCGCGACGCCATGCTGTGGTGGGCAATTCCTTAGATGTCAATCTAGCCTCTGTAAGAAAGGAGGAGAAAAAGAAAATATGAATGTTATTAAATTGCTCTTCGAATTGGGGAATTAAAGACAACAAAATACAAAAACATGTGGGTGTTTCCATGAATCACAAAATAATTGCGGCAAAAACGTTGGCGACCACGAATTTCAGTTCCACACAAGAACTTTAACTAATGACAAACGTGACTTTGGCATTCTCTTTCGCGGCCCCTCTCTCTCTTGTGTACACTCCTCTCATTCATTGAGCTGATCTGTTACATTGTTGCTCATTCATGATTGGAAGTTGGGAGTGCGCATAAGAGGGTTTGTGTGTTGGCTGGCTGGGTGATGTACGATAGCCAAAACGGGTTTGTTGCCTAAGTCTTTCGTTTTTCCTTTTGGATTCGCGTTGTAGTTTTGTTTTAGAAAGAAACGGAAAACAAAACAAACAAACAAACGCAAACGCAAACAAAAGTCTCCACAAATGAAAAGTTCAGCTAATCTGTGAATTAGGGGAGCCCCAATACACACACACACAGACACCACACTCACCTCCATGTGGGGAATATAATGCATGAAGGGAGCGAGCCCATGCAGAATGTACAGAAAAGAAACACAAAACCAACACCAACAACAGCAACTACAACAAATTAAAATGTATTCCAGCATATAACATCGGCGTACACTTCAGAGGGACAAGAAGGAGGAATGGAAGAAGAAGAAAACTTGTTTTGCTACTGTGATACGCTTTACGTTTTGTTTGTTACTATTACGCCAAGTTAATGCTACATTCAAGGAGCTATTGTATTTGTGGTTGTTGTTGTTGCTGTGGTTTGTGTGTATGGTGGTCTCTTCGTCATTGTTGTGGTCGTTTGTTGTTGTAGTATTGTATTGTTATATGGCCGCAAAAACATCGTGAGCATAAAATGAGTGGAAAGAATATTTATGTAAACATATTAAATTATTTATTTAAATGTTTTTCTTTTTGGAGGGAGGGGGAGGGGAAAATAATAGGCCTTGTTTAATGACAATAAATAAACAAATTTTCAGAAAATCATTATCGCCATAAATTCTGGACATTGGAGTGCATAAAAGTTCGGCACTCTGTCCAGTCCTAGTTGATGGTTAAGAAGGCAGATTAGAGAGCTACTTCGGCACCAGTCTCTCTCTCATAATCCCAAAAATTTCAGATGCAAAATTTTTTCACCCTCGAAACTCGAACTTTCTTCATAAAATTATCGGCAAGGCTTTATCTTAGGTTAGACTCAGAAGTGTTTCATACGATTCAAGGATTTCAAGGAAAATTTAAGCCTCAGCCTGTCATAAAACATAAAGTGAGAATATATTAAACGCTTATTTGACTGGCTTAAGCCATCGCCTGGCTTCTTCGTAGAGGAACAAAGGAGTTTTAGGTTGACTTAGTTCGATTTTGGCCCTACGCTCCTTCGTTCTTTTCCGAAGAAGCCAGCCAATGACTTAAGCCAGTCAAAAAAGCCTTTTTTATATTCTCAGCTTTGCCGACAGGAACAATGTTGTCAATGTTTGTTTTTATGACGTTTTTGCGTTTTACTTTCAGCGAGTTTTTAGTAAGTTTGCGGTAAAACTAAACCGTTTTGCTGACTTAATTTTTCTAAAAATACTCATGAAATGTTTCGAGGTCTGTCACGGTTTACCAATAAAAACAATGAGTTCAATGCCTGTTTCTACATAATATTTTATTGATTTTGGCGATTTTTAGACACAAATTTTAAATATGACCCTTTCTCTGTTTCCTGTGTTTGAGGACCTGCTCTATTATTAATTATGATGTATGTTTAAAATTTTTTTTATATGAAAACCTTTTCCATAGCTGAAAAACTGGTTATACTTGGATCCAAATTATTTGTCCGTAGCAGAAACTATGCTTGTTTCTTTTTTCTGATATGATCTCTTTAAAACTTTGAAATCCAATTTTGATATATTTATTAGTTTCCGTTGCGTGCTCCCTTTGTCAAAGCAGTTCTCTCAGAGCGAATACAACAATCCTCTCCTTTGACTGCTTTGACCAGAAAACACGGAAACACAACAAATGTTGTCAATGTTTGATTTTATAGGAAATGTTTGCGTTTTAAATTTAGCGATTTTAGTCGGTAACGGCAAAAACAACGTTACAGTATTTTCACGGAAATTTTAATAATTTTAAATATGAATAATTGTCCTCCTCCTTGAAGAAGATTACTTCTTGTTATAGTCTTTTTTTTTAATAGAACGACAACCCTACCGTACATCCTTTGCAATCTTTCTACCTTTGCAAGCAAGCAAGCCAGTTGACAACCAGTTTCCATGAATTTCATTGATAAAATTCAAAAAGTCAAGCTCTCAAAACAAAAAATGCGGCAACATCCCTTTCGTTGCTCCAAACAGGCAAATGCTTTGCATAACTTGTATTGGCATTTTTGCTGAAGGAAACCTACACGGCTCAGTCACTTCCTTTATGGGGAACGTTGGAAAAAGAAGTAACAACAACCCAAAGATGTTATTTTTGGATGCTGGTCGGTCGTGAGATGTGGGATGCGCTCCTCTTCCTGCCACAGCAAGGGCAATAAAACGCATCTGAATATTTCACATATTTCTCCTGTGTTTTCGTGGAGATGAAGGAGAAGCAACCAAAGCGTTGTGGCCATGGTTATATGTTGGCGTGTATGTGTGTAATGATTCCTAAACTGTTTATCTTTTTTGTTCTTGTCGTTGTCGTTCTTCTACTCCTTCTTCGTTTCCTGTCAGACTGGCCAAAGAAGATTGTTTCTTAAAAGAACAAAAAAAAAACCTTTTTGGTAGGCACTGTGTTGGACGGATGCTTGCATGGATGGATGGATACGCACACGCAATCTGCAGAAGTTGAAAAAAATTGTAGTTATTTTTGCACGCCAGTCCTGGTGCCAAAGGCAAAGCAAAGATTTGCTAGTCTTTGACTGCTGCACCTTTTGAATATTTTCAAGAAAGTCATGCCGAAACCAGACAGATGGACAATGTGCATTGGGTCGAATATGTTTTCAGAGTGTGTGAATATTTTTGTGTTCTTTTTTTTTGTTGGCCATGATAAGCCAGTGGTCGATCTTTTTTCTTGGTCAATAAAAGAGAACATCTGTTGCGATTTATTTTTTGTCTTAGGGAACATAAAAATCTTGGTTTAAAAACAAAATAAAAAAGAATTATTTGGCTTCAAAAAATTCATCCAGATATGTACATGTGTATATGTATGGCGTAAACACGCTCAAGAAATCAACCGGGGTAGCATGGCATTATTAATGATTTTCGAAGATCTTTTTTTTTGTTTTTTTTTTACCATCCCACACCATAAGCCAACAACAATTTGGAAATATTGTTGGGATACGCTATCTTCATTTTAATTGCTGTCGATTTTTTTTCTCAAATTTTGATTTATTACCAATCCCACTGGGCCATTATGGCTAACGGTATACTGATCACTCTTTGTTTTTGAAATGCCAAGCATTCAGACATTTATAAGAATTTTTTATGACTATTTCCTTATTGGGTCAAATTCAACGCCCACACGGAAAATCCAACAACATTCCAACATTATCATGTGTATTTCCCATTTCCCGGCCAACGAAACAAAATTCCCCCTCATAACAACTTCCGTTTTGGTCAATGGAATTTCTGTTTGCCGTTGTTGTTGTTGTTGTACTTCGTCTTGGCTAATACTTTTTTAATTTTAATATTAAATATGGCACAATGGCGGCAAATTGTTTGGTTAATTTTCAAAATTTTGTCACGTTTCCATGGCAAAGCTACAAAAAAAAAAAATATTTTAAATTCAATACCTATTTATGACGGCAAAAAAAAAAAAAAAAACGCAAGGCAGCAACAATTATTAAATGAATATGTCTTGTGCTTTTCCATATAAAAATTGTTTTTTGTTTTGAATAAATGTCTTTTCTTGCTTTGTTGTTATGTAACGAGACGACGACGACGACGACAATGGCCTTACCAAAAGCGGAAGTTTATTTTCAAGCGGAATTGGATATGAGATAACAATCAACAAGAGGCCAACGAAAAAGAAGTATGTCACAAATGTTGGTATGACACATTTGGAATATCTATGAGAGAACCCAGAATGAATGGCACACCCTACACCTTGGGTTCTGTTTTTTTTTTTAACCAAAATTTAAAAAATATAAAACTTTCCATTAAGAAAGTACAAAAAATGTCAGGATGATAAATAACCATGTTCTATGAAAACATGAAATGAAAACATTTTTCTTTATAAAAATTCTTCATTTGGCATTTCTCTTTTTTAAAAAAGTTTTCATTTCACATTTTTCCTACTTAAAATTCTTCTATTTTCATCATTTTCATTCAAGTATTTAACGAAAATTACCCTTTTATTATTTTTCTCCATGATATCAAAGTAAATATATCAAATTCATACTCTACGTTACGATACGTTACGTGCGCACTGTTTTCATAATCGCACAACTGTTCATGTGCTTTTGTATAGTGGCCTAGCCACACATTAAATCCCCATGTAGATTAATGTAAACAAACAAAATATGGGAGAAAGATATCAAAGAGAGAGAGAGAGAGAGAGACAGAGAGATGTATACATATATAGAACAACTCAAAAATAAAATCGCAGAAGATTTTCTTTACATTAAAAAGGGCGATAGAAAATGCGAGAAGTTTGTATGCAGAAGACGTCCAGATTAATATATTTATGCCATGTTTACGTTAGAACTTTTTGTAGGGTTAACCTACTTTGAGAGGATTTATTTGAAGTAAAAGTAATGGATATGAGTACTGTTAGTCTGAAAAAAGTAAATTTTCTTTAATCTGCCCCCTTTCTCCTCTCCTTTTCTCTCCTCTCTTCCCTCACAACATGGTTCTCCGGTACAAAATAGAGTCTACGTGTTAATTCATCAAATTTTCTTTGTGGCACAATGAAATAGTCACAATAGAGGTCAGGAATATGATTGATTTTGTTTGAGCAGCAATAGAAATCAAATAGTTCCAGGTACCCACCCAGGTGGAGCTAAGTTAAGACATAATCAATTATTAAAGTTAAATCTCCCAAGTCACTACCAAATCCCACACCCCATCATGAACACAAAAAACGAAGCTCTGACCAAAACAAACAAATTAATTATTTTTTTCCTTTTTAGCAGAAGCATTGACTAAACCAGCAAAGTAAAAAATTAAAACAACAATTGTTTATATAACCGTGAGAAATGAAACTTGTTACCAACCAGCATTCAACTCTGTAATACTACAGAGGGGAGCAGTAGGAGCGATTGCCGTACACCTCAACTCAACTTTGGCTAAAAGTTGTGAAAAGAAATTTTTGCAGACATTCCCATTTTTTTTTGACAAATTTTTACGAAATCTCAACTGGCAGAAGAAGCACAGAGAGAGGGGAGCCGGACACACGTCTCCACATACAAATAACAGCAACATCAGCAGAATGAAGTTCACTTTAGATACAGAAAAAAATGAAGAAAAAAAAAAAAAGAAGAAGAAATAACAGCTTATAAGACAAACGACCGGAAATTTGTAATAAAACAAAATTTAAATGTTGTTGCAGCATGATTTTTCCCCTCGATTTAACCGCACACTTATGCACACATACACACACACACACTCGGCAAAGAAGTCAGATTCAAAGAAGCAGACTGCGGACTCCAACAACCGCAAAAGCTAACCATATTTCACTGATCCACATACAATGGAGCGCATGCATGGCTAGGTAGGTTGGTATTAACATACATTGTCAGTGCGACAGCCAGCTCTCTGATCATCTCCTTTCATGAATTAAACTGAAAACAACGCAGCAACGTGAAACACACCCGCTTTTGATGAAGAAAAAACAAAACAAATCCAGTTTCTTTTTCATTTTTGCCTTTTTGGTTAATTTCATTTTGGGAAATTTGCAAAAAAAAATCATGTTAGCAGGCTTCGTCGTTCGTCGGCATCCCAAGAAGAGGGAGCCTTATTTGTGTTTTTTTTTTTCTACGCCACAGAGAGGTTTGGCCAACATGTAGACGGGGTTTTAACCTCTGTTGCTTTTATGTTTTGAGCCGTGTGTTGGCTTCTTCCATCTGTCCACCGGAGGATCTGTGATCATCGTCGCTGCTGTAGTGGTGTTGGAACGACGACATGAGTGGCTACTGATTTTTATTTTATGGCTGGCTGTCTGTCTGTCTGTCAGGCTGCCTGCCTGCCCGTTCATATGTTTGATATTTTTATGTTATTCCTCTCTTGCCGCAGTCATTTCTTTCTTTTTTTGTTTTGCAGGCCAAGATTTATTTATGACTGCATCTGCATGCAGCTTTTACGAGGAGGCATTGCCTCTGCTCAAAAACTCCAGTAGCCCAGGAAACTTAAATGCATGTCTGTTGGTTTTGAGTTTTTTTGTTCTTCTTTTTGGTTTGGTTTCATTAATGGCAACGAGTCTTCTTCGACTTCTCCCCGTGGAGGTTTTTTTTTTGTAAAAGTAAGGTTATAGTCATTTGTTTACACTTTTTTAATACGTTTATGTTAACACACACATATATAAATACATGCATACGCATATGCATACAAATGTATGATGGCAAAGGTTCCTTCATTCAAAAGATACGTGACTCCTTTTTTTGAAGAACATATAGACATCGCAAGGAAAAGAAGTGGACAAAGGTGGCCGAAAAATGGCTCGTGAGCTGAACATATCGCAATATTCCATTCTGCAAATATTGAAAAATGAGCTCAGGGTAAAGCCATTGAAATTCCAAAAAGTGCAAGAACTTACACCGCAACGAAAATAGACTCAAAAGAGCTAAACAGAGGACTGACGAAAGTGATGAACTGCCGAATTTAGTTTTTTCCGATCTCCGATGAGAAAACATTTGTTGTCCAGCAGTTCGTCAACAAACAAAATGATCGTGTTTACTTGCCAAAGTGGTCAGCTGAAAATGTGCACCTTCAGTTGGCCACCAGAACTCAAGCGCCGATCATGGTGATGGTGTGGGCCGCCATAAAAGCCGATGGTCGCTCTCCGCTCGTATTATTCGACCATGGCATCAGAATAAATATCGAATTATATCGCGAAAATATTCTGGAAAGCCTCGGGCACGCAAACATTTTGACCGCAGACCTTGGACATTCCAACAGGAATCAGCACCATAGCACTTAGCACCCGTCACCCAAGAATGGTTACAAAATGAGGTTCCTCTTCATTCATTTCCAGCCCCCAATGGCCACCAAAATCTCCGGATACCAATCCGTTGGACTATTGTGTCTGGAGTATTTTGGAAAGCAAGTTTGGCACTAAAAAATACCAAAGTGTAGATCACCTCAAGCAAGCGCTTCGCCGGGAATGGGCCAAAAATACCGCAGAGCGACATTCAGGCAAACGTCTGACGGTTTCATTGGCCATTTGAAGGCCATAATTCGTGCCAAAGGTGACCAATTCGAACAAATCTAAACTTTTTCTAAAATTTGATGCTATTTCCGGCATTTTTGCTATCATTCAATTAAATTAAAAAAATGTACAAATTATGGTGTTTGACTTTGTTGCAGTTTTTCATCTCACTCTGTATATGACTCTAACATGATGTAGTAACTGGCTTTAATGGGTAATACAAATTTACGTCTGCAATGTTTTGACAGTAGAGCAAAACCCTCCAAAAAGTGCTTGACTTCTCTTACCATACATAAATGGCGCCCAACGTGTTTTTGTTATCAGACAATGCAAATTCAAATTAGAGCTGTGACATAAAATATTGAAATTGAATCTCCAATCGATAACATCGGTATATTTTTAATTTCTGTCCTACTGCCTAAGAAAATTGTGAGGCCTATTTTAAGACCTCTTCGAGCTCTTGATCGCTTTTGAGTTCTTTCATTTTCACTACCAATTGAAATTGTTTATGTACTTGGCTTGAAGTGCCATTACCTCTCTTTCCATCCATTGGAAATTTACCACCAATAAATTCTAATTTCCCCCCTCCTCTTCGCGTATGCCAAACATGTGCAAATCATAATTCCAGGAATTATTCTCCGATTGAAATTGAAATATATCTTCGCATTTTGAATAGAGGGGTTTCTCTAAGGCAGCAAGAGAGAATGTGTGATTGTTTACTTTTGGTTTGGAACGTGCAATTATTCAGTTCAGTTCAGTTCAGCTCAGTTACAAACATAGTTTGCCAGCGGCAGCAGCAGCAGCGGCTTTGAGCTGATTCTTTGAATTTGAATTTCAATGCACGTTTCCATGTTTGTGGCCGCCTGACTTTTCTGTGACTGAGTTCTGTTTGTCTGGCTGGCTGTCTGTCTTGTGGCCGAATTTTCGGTTTAATTTTTCATTCGCTCTGTGGCTTAATTGAGTCCGAGCTTTGGTTGGGACTTTATTCCATGTGTGGTAGTGGTGATGGTGGTGGTGGCTATCTGTGTTGGGTGATTTCTTGTTGTTGTGTTTTATTAATTTTTGTTTTAAGAATAAGGCCATGTACAAGGCCATTGGGCTTTAATGTTATTCATATGGCGTCGTATGTCCATACGCGTATGTATGTTTGTGTGTCTATTCTTTGAGCATTTCTAGTGAATTATATTTCACGTGAATGGATGTCGGGCGGGATTATGGAGCAAATGTTGGGAGTTATGATGTTTACTCCATGTCAATCAAAGCAACCTTCTTTCCTCCCCCCTTCTCCAATGACTGAGAAAGTGATTCGACAAGGTTTTTTATGTTAAACAAAACAACATTAATTCCATCCGACATTTGAATATGTCGCCATGTCATCTACTCAATGAACTACAAATTCGTTGACATTGTGCTTCAATTGGGTTGGAGGAGTTATTAATGAAGTGGGATAATCATGTGTGTGTGGGTGTAGTGGGGGCATTGTTGAAGACAATGGAATTTTGTGGAACATGGTTTTGCTAAAGAAAGATTATTGTTTGTTGTAGAGGAAGAATAGTGGAGACCTGTGAAAGGCCTACGGAAGTTATAAAATGAGTGGAAACTTTCAGAAGAGTGTTTATCCCAAAAAGAAGCAAAATAGGATTCTTATTCAGAGAAGACTTGTAAATGTCCTTCTTTATATAGAAATGCAGATCTTCAAGAGATCTACTATATTCAAATAGCTGATAGTTTAACACTTATATTTCATTGTAAAATGTACAAAAACATTTCAGAAAAGTTCGTTTTGAGCCCCGAACCCCCAAAGCCTCGACCTGTGTGTGTCCTTGGGTGAAAAGTATAAAAATCTATGCAATTAAAATCCAGTTGCATATCCTTAATACTGCCAGTATATGATCATTGAAGTTCTTAAACTCAACTTTGATACGTTTATTGGGGGAAAAAATTCTCATTCACTTGGTTGTATGAGGAACTCATTCTTTAATTACGCCCTAAACTCTACCCTGACAGGAATCCGAATCCTGCTTCAGAGAATCCCGTTGAAAAGAATGGAAGGCCTTTCCATAGTATAGATTTGCTCATATTCACCCGGGGACGAAAGTTTCTCGGTAGTGGAATTACTCAAAAAGTGAGAGTTTTTTACCGAGTCTACTCTTCACTTTTTGGAGGGGAGAGAGGGGAGTGATCGTGTACAAAAACACAGACACACACACACAAAGAAATACAACAACGGTATAACAAAACCTAAAAAAGTGCTGGGCAAGAGTAGAATTTGCTCGATTTCGAACGAATTTTACTTCCCACTCGAATTCGAGTGTGTTTCTATCTTTGCTCAAATTCGAACGAGTGGAAGGCCTATGAACAGTGTTCTATCTTTAGTACAGATTTGCTAATTTTCACTTGGGGACAAAAGTTTCTCGTGAGCACTTTTTTGAAGGAGAGAACATGGAAACACAACAACGGTATAACAAAAACTAAAGGAGTGCTAGGCAAGAGTAGAATCTGCTCGATTTCGAACGAATTTTACTTCCACTCAAAAACGAGTTTTTCTGCTCTCAGGAGCGCTCCAGCTCGAATTCGAGTTAGTTTCATTCTTTGTTCAAATTCGAACGAGTTGAAGGCCTATGAAAAGTGTTCTATATTTAGTGTCAATTTGCTCATTTTAATTCGGGGACGAAAGTATCTCGCCAGCACTTTTTTGGAGGGGGAGAGGGGGTAACAAAAACAACGGTATAACAAAAACTAATAAAAACAAGAATAGAAACTGCACGATGTCGAACGAATTTGACTTCCACTCAAAAACGAGTTTTTTCTACTCCCAGGAGCTCTGCCGCTCGAATTCGAGTAAGTTTCACTCTTTCTTCAAATTCCAGCGAGTTTTTTGGAGTTCTGGAGTTCTGTTTCCCTGCGCAAGCAGTCCTCTCAAACAATCATACCTCCGCCAAAAGAAAAACTTCGCCTTCACAACTTTTCCATTGGAAAATCCAATCAGAAATTCTCAACACACAATATCGCATGCATGAATGCGTAGAAAATCCACAACGATAATATTCATTACAAATCCGAAGGTTTGCCGGCGAGCTTAAAGTGTCTTTAAAAAAAAAATAACGTAAAACTATCAACAGCAAATTAAGTTTCTGGGCAAAAGAAAAACCAAAACGAAAATAGCGCTATTGCATATTACAAAAAAACCGATTAAATTAACATGGAAATTCGCAAGGAAAAAAGACGCTTCAGTGTGTGATGGTGTTTTAACGCCATTAACGAAAGACTCCATTGAGGCTTTTGCATGGATTTACCTACCACCTCCCCTCCCCGGAACATCAATCTAATGGTAAATCTAATATCAAACGAAAAATGTTACTTGAGCAAGCTAACGAGGAGCCACAAGCAACCACAGCAACAACAACAACATTGAAAACAACAAAAAGTGATGGTAAACATTATTAAGACGCCAGCCATAAAAGGCGTTTAAAGCTTATGAATCATCATCGTCAGCAGCAGCAGCAGGCAAGCGCTAATAGCGCACTTGTCCGTCTGTCGGTACGTATGTCTGTCGCTATGTTTATCGGTCGTGTGTGATTGCTGTCTCTTGTGGCTGGTGTTGCTGGTACTGTTTGCGATTTGTTGTTGATTGACTGGTTGGCTTGCCTGAGCTTGCCTAACTGCTAAACGCCTGTTAGCCTAAGCTAAGCTGACAGAGCTAACTGGTACACCAGACGACGATAGTAGACTTGTGGCAAAACAAAATTAAAAAAAAAATACATATTATGGCAACAAATAATACCAAAAAATACAACAACAACAATACATGTATTTGTTTTCATGTACGAGAATGTTCATAGACGACAATAACAATACCGCCGAGCATTACCCACCACCACCACCAGAAAAAAAAATAAACCACATAAAAATATGCAATTTTTGCCAAATACAACAACAACACCAAGAATAGAAGAACTTAGCTACCAAAATGAAATAGTGGCAAAGAAAAACGAAAACGTTATTACCTCTCCTTCACTTGATTAGCGCAAAAATAAAAAAAAACAATAATTCATAGCCTTATGCTATTGGCAAAGCTCAGCAGACACATAACTGACGTCTAAAACCGACAGCTAAGAGTTCCATGGTCAATCTGTATTTTTTTGCTTTTTTTCGCTCTCAACTTCTAAACACTTTATGATTCATTAATAATCGTAAAAAAATGCCAATAACAATGCCAAGATAATGAAACCAAAATAGAAAAAAAATAAACATATTTTTAGATTTTTTTTTTCATAATTAATAAAAAACATTTTAAAAATAACTAGCCAGTGAGTCGATCATAATTAGGGGAAAAATTATTTCAAGCAGTTAGGAAATCGAATCGCCAGCAATAATAACAAAGTGGGTGATATTCATGTCGGCGACTCTTCAAAGCCCCTATTTTAACTTAAACAAGGAGAATCTTCAGTTTTTTTAACCCGGCCTTAGTTACACTAGTAGATGAATTTTACCCTTAAAACTGAGTGAAAATCCTGAATTGCTCAAAAACATTGATAGCTGCGTTATTGAGGCGGAGCTCAAATGAAAGGGCTCTAGAAGTACTTCCTGAGCGGACATTCTTAGTGTTTAGTTTTTTAGCTTGACTCAAGGGGCGGTTCCTGAAGAGTTCTATCCATTGGCATTATAAATAAATAAAACTGGAAGCTTTGACCGATTCCAAGGTTCGTGGTCATTTCTTATTCTCTGAAATGGATAATACTTCAGCTTCCCCTCTGGTGGCCGCAAATACTCTTCTCCATCCTTGTTTATGGAAACTCTAATGTCCTCCATTCTCCCGACAGGTGGTTGAACTAATGATGGTCCAAACCCCTGGACAGAGATCTGGACTGTGCAGCTTTAGCATGGTCAGCATGAGTTACTTTTCCACTTCTGGCGGTGGAAACCACGCCGATAGCTTTTTCCTGACTGGGAATTCCGGGGTAGTAACCGCTTTAAGTTTTGTCCCCTCCAAAGTTCGTCAAAGCCATTCACTGTGCGTACAACGAAATCGTTAGATTTCTTGATTAGGCAGTTAATGACTTTGGCGGCCTTATATACAAAAGCACCTGTCTTTATGGTGTCCCATGTCCGAAACAAGGCCTTCCGTAGACTTCTTTCGAATAGCACACCAATGACTATCATAGATTTTCCCGGTGTGGGCCGCCAACGTTAGTGCTACGCAGTGGAAAAATATTCAGTCCTGCCAGAATGACGCTCTAAGAACCGCAATATGGTAACCACCACATAACCACCTACATGAGGAGACGGTCTTGCCGTTGCGACAGCATAATAAAATACTTTCAATGTGATACCTTCTTGAGTGTCACAGACAGAGCCATCCGAATCACCATCTGATGGATGGGCAACCTCCACCCGGGCACCTAAGGAAAGAACTTTATGATTTAGAGAGAGATGTACAGAGGTATAAGAGAGAGCCTCTGGATTAACAGGCCTATGAAGTAGGACTGAATAGTATTCATTCTAACGCGGTCTCAGAAATCATGGTAGGATATGGAGTTAGAAGACCTTCCCCCTCCCATAGCAGCTGAAGAGATAGAACTGCCTCAACAAACCCGAGTATTTTTGTCATAGTTAAGTTCCGGATGGTGCAGCCGCCTCAATTCCAGAACATCTGCCCAGCTTGTGGCACAGGTCCAAATGACACGCTGCACCTATTTCAATGCCCAGCCAAACCTACTCAACTAACTCCAGTATCGTTGTGGACCCAACCCGTACAGGTTGCGTCCTTTTTGAGACGGGACTTAGAAGCGGAACCCGATTGAGTCAGAACGAAGCTGCCACAACAACAACTATTTTTCCCTTTCGGGTAAGCTCCGTCAATTGCTAGTCGGAGGGAAACCGTCCTCTCGTATGGTTCTTTCCTCTTGGACCGGTATAGAAGTATACATTCCTGTAGTAGCCTTGACTTTTTCAGTACTCATCTTTTCCTTGCCATCTTGTCCAAGAGAATGAGTGAACATTGATTTCTTACGGAGCCTTTGCAAGAGAGGGGGGCTCTCGAAGATGATGGCCTTTTAACTTGCTTCTCTGTTTTTCCTAGCTATGCAGCGTGGAGAATTGCTGCTCTGTTCAGCTACCGGTTGCTTATCCTTAGGTTTCGTATTTGGTGCTAAATTAGATTCAGCCTTTCTACTATTTGTGAACCCCAACCCTTAGCCATAGATGCAGCCGGTTTACTCTGGTGATTTTCTGGCTTTGCGTTGATTTGGGATCCGATTTCGTGCTCTGCAAACTCGTAAATCGAATACAGAAGCTGGAAAAAGTGCAGCAATTTTCATATTGGAAATTTATGAGGGTTCTTATTTTCTAATAAAAGTTGGGGCAATATTCTTTTTTTTATCCAGTCTAAGTTTTCAGTTTTATACCTTGACTCATCTTGCAACAATCATTGTTTCACCGCCCCCGTATTCCTCCTTGAGTCTTTGTAAAATAAAACGAATAAATGCATAGCATACTTTAAGGAGTTGATCAGTCACCAAGGAGACTAGATAACAATGGGGACTGATCATTCTCTAGAATCGTGGCATTATCAAGGCAACATTTGTAAATTATGACCCATTGCGGGCATTAGTAATTGAAAAATTGTCACGAATTCGAGTTTTGAAAACGAGCCACAACAACATGTTGTTTACCATTTACGCTTAAATTTTCGAGTCGTATTTTCCAAAGTCCTACAAAATTTCCAACACGTGTATGGTATTATTTTCTGGGTGGATGGATGATTAACAGAGGCATAGACATAAAGATATTATTATTTTTTTTTTTTTTCTTAAATTCATTCATTCATACGAAATATTGTGGTGGATTTTTTTTTTCTTGAAACAATGAATTTAGTTTTATTTGTTTTGGTTTTTGCTGTTGTTGTGTTGTGGCGCAAAATGTTTAAATGTCACGTATTAAGCACGCGATCTTTTAATGTTCTAAAAATTAATAATTATGTGTCGGATTGCTGGTGTTGTTTTGGTGTTGTTTTGTTGCTGAGATGTTTAGCCAGTTTCTAGCTCAAAAAATATATGCTAAGATGTTTCAATGCCATCGACAAGAACAAGAGATAAAAATTAATTATTTAAAGAGCTCGATTTAAAAAAAAAGTTCATTCGTGAACTGAACATATCGCGTTATTCCATTCGGAAGATATTGAAAAATGAGCTCGGGGGGTAAAGCCATTGAAATTCCAAAAAGTGCGAGAACTTACACCGCAACCGAAAGAAAGAAAGAAAATAGACTCAAAAGAGCTAAGGAGTTGCTTCGCTTGGCCCAAAGTGGTGGTGAACTCCCGAATTTGGTTTTCTCCGATCTCCGATGAGAAAACATTCGTTGCCCAGCAGTTTGTAAAGTAACAAAATGATCGTGTTTACTTGCCAAAGAGGTCAGCTGAAAATGTGCACCTTCGGTTGGGCACCAGAACTCAAACACCGGCCATAGTGATGGTATGGGCCAGCCGATGGTCGCTCTCCGCTCGTATTAATCGATATATTCTGGAGGATGTATTAAAGCCTTGGGCACGCAAACATTTGGATGGACATTCCAACAGGACTCAGCACGCGCCACCCAAGAATGGTTACAAAATGAGGTTAATCGCTTCATTTCCAGCGCAGAATGGCCACCAAAATCTCAGGATACCAATCCGTTGGACTATTGTGTCTGGAGGCTTTTGTAAAGCAGGTTGGCACTAAAAAATACCAAAGTGTCGAACACCTCAAGCAAGCGTTTCGCGGGGAATGGGTCAAAATACAGCAGAGCAACATTCGGGCAGCGTGTGACGGTTTCATTGGCCGTTTGAAGACCATAGTTCGTGCCAAAGTTGACCAATTCGAACAAATCTAAACTTATTCTAAAATTTGATGCTATTTCCGGCAATTTTTGCTTTCATTCAATAAAATGTAAAAAAAAAATTAAAAATTATGGCGTTTGACTTTGTTGCAGTTTTTTATCTCAACCTGTATATCGCTGTCTTCGATAAGAGTAGAATCTGCTCCCACTCTAAAACGACCAAAGCAAGCTCGCTCTTATACAAGCGAAACCGAAAAATAGAGTTTGCTCCTTTTGTTTTCTCTACTCTCAGGGTTTCTACCGTTCGAATTCAAGCTATTTTCACTTTTTACTCGAATTCGAGCGAATTTTTTGGAAATCTAATCGATTTGAAATAAAAATATCAATTTAAAAGAAAGAAAAATAATTTACTCCTTTTTTAGAATAATCTTGGAAATAAAAATATATTTTTACTTCTAAAAATTTATTTTTGTTTTTGATGGAATCTATGAAAATTTATTTAGCCTTTTAATACCTTTCATTGATTTTTGTACACAAACTTAAGTTTCTCCACAAAAAAAATCCCTACATCCCACACACAATATTTTGAAAATTTTTATTTTATATTAAGAAAACAATAAAACATAAGTTGTTAATTTGTAATACCTTCAAATAATTATGAATGACAAAAAATACGCCGCCCACCATAGGACCCATTAAAATTGTATTTTAATTAGTCTGCCAAATTGGATGCGCACGCGCACCACTGCTGACGCATGCCGTGAGAAGAGATATGCCGCCACTACCTGGGCATCATCATCAATGCCCATTCATATTGGCATCCATTTGAAATTTACATAGTTTATGAAATAAAACAACAAATTTTTGCGTGGGATTCTAACATCATCAGTCAAGTCTGCTGCTAAACGCCGAAAAAAAAACTCTTACAACCACACACGATTAATATTTTGTAAAAGATTAAAAATATGCCATTCATTTCTTTTGTTGTCTGACTATTTATTTCTTTATTTATTTAATTTTTTTGGCTTTTTTGAAAGAGATATTAGATTAACATTTTAATGGCCATTCAAGAAAAACATTTTTTAATGATGATATTTTTTTTTGTTTGTTTGTTTCATCAAAATAAATTTATCAACAGTCATGCCGTCAGTGCGAAGGCGTTTCGTGATGTGCCGCCGGGAAGTGTGTCCAACATATTTTTCACAATAAAAAAAAATAATAACAAACTCTTGGAATTTTTTGTATTAAAATTCCATGGAAAATATGTTGTTTTATGTGGCTTAATTTGTTTTACGATGTCTATGCCAATAAAATCATCAAAAAAAAAAAAAAAAAAAAAAAAATATACAAATATATAATAATATTAATGGGGGTCAATATGAAAACTGGAAATAAAATAGATTTTAATGGGAACTTTGTTTATGTATTTTTTTTTTGTTGATCGAAAATGCGTTGGCTTCATTGAAAGACAGCAAAATATTGAAAAGGTCATGCTAAGGGTGAATTAGTTCCGTAATTACGTTACCCTCTACAATAAATATTTCTAAGCCTTTGATGTTCATTCTTCTACGACTATGTAAATTAATTTCTTCTGACATCTACGAAGATATTTTGGGAAACGTATTATTGTCTCTACAGGGTGAGATAAAAAAAACTGCAACAAAGTCAAACGCCTTAATTTTTAATTTTTTTTTAAATTTTATTTAAATTTCCAAAAATACCAACTGATCTGATTTCTCAAAATTTGAACATTTTAGAATTTTAACATCAAAATGCAGTTTTTAGTACCTTTATGGAAGAATTTCCAACATTTCTTTGTACATGAAGATCCCAGATCAAGCATTTTCTTTTGAGCATTTAATAATATATAATTTTATAATTTTTATAGACATTAACAATTTTGGACAATTAAGCTGTGTTTCTCTATAAAAAAGTTAATTAGGTCACTAGGAATGACCTCACCAACAGATGGCGCTCTCACAACCTCGAAAATGAAATTCTCAATAAAAATCCCCTTTTTTGTCGATGCTGATGCTTGCATTTCTAATCATGGAATTTTTCCATGTTTATTATTGTTTCTTTTCAAAAAAAAAAAAAAAAAAAAAACAGTAACGAATTTTTCAAAATTTATTCCCCATTAGCTGAGGTCTGTGAACAAAATACCAAATCATTCTACAAATATTGACAGAATAGTAAAATGTAAATTAGCTGTCTGATATTTTATGCAAATTCGATTGAAGGCGACGAATTGGGCAAACACAAATAGATTATTAACATTCCTGAATATTGTCGTTGTTGTTGCTGTTGTTATTGTATTTATTACCTTATAATAACGTTATTTACAAATCAAATATTTTATGTGTGACTCAATAAAACAGCCTGGAGAGAGTAAGAGAAAGAGAGAGGGAGGAAAAAGAAAAACAAATGATTTATATACAACAATCGACAATGGTTTAATGGTGGGCCGGCCACCAGTTGAAGGGGCGCATCGTGAGTGTGTGCCAAGTGTGGAGATCCAATAAAATTAAATGTCCATCCGATGACTGTTAAAAGTAGGAATGTGAAGTGTGTTGGTCGCCTGGGGGACGCCTCATCAAATTCTATAACAAACCAAACAAACAAAGTCTTTCATATTTTCTCTCTCTCTCTCACTTCCTCTCCCTCTCAGTAATTAAAAATTAAAATCGTGCAAGAATTTCATTTTCAAACAATTAGAAAGATTAGTGGTTGTGGGTGAATAGTGCAGCACATTTTATGATTAATTTATGTAAATTAGAATGCCTTTTTTGTGGAATTATTGACATTGTCACGAGAACTAAGGTAGTTTATTTGTTCGGAATAGCAAAGAGAACATTCCAAGGGGAAATAATGTAGGAATTCACAGATTTTTAAGAAATAATTTACTGTAATGTTATGAGCAATAAACAAATAAAAAGAACAACAGAGAAAAACATTGCAAAACTTAAATAATTATTTTGTCAGTAATTTTCGCATTTGTAGAATATTTTTAATTGCCCGATCCCGTTTAAAGTGAGTTTTTTAAGCATATTTTAAAAAAGGACCAAAAATACCCCTTTCGATACTGGCTTGAGGATTAACATTTCCGACCAAAATAATTCTCGTATTGTTATCAACAATATTTGTCATAGTCACTATATACCCAAAATGCAGAGATTCGAAGAAATCTTAGCCCGAAAATTGTGGAAGAGAGGGGATCTTGCCCCATTTTCAGGGTGAGATGAAAAAAGTGCAACCAACTTCAGACTGCTGTCATTTCTAAGCCACTCGTTCGACAGCTGTTAAAATTATTCCAGTGACAGCTCATTATATTGTTTACTCAGCTCGTGAGCTGAACATATCGCAATTTTCCATTCGGCAAATATTGAAAAATGAGCTCGGGGTAAAGCCATTGAAATTCCAAAAAGTGCAAGAACTTACACCGAATTTAGTTTTCTCCGATGAGAAAATATTCGTTGTCCAGCAGTTTGTAAACAAACAAAATGATCGTGTTTACTTGCCAAAGAGTTCAGCTGAAAATGTGCACCTTCGGTTGACCACCAGAACTCAAGCGCCGGCCATGGTGATGGTGTGGGCCGCCATAAAAGCCAATGGTCGGTCTTCGCTCGTATTAATCGACCGTGGCATCAGAATAAATGCCGAATATTATCGCGAAAATATTCTGGAGGATGTATTAAGGCCTTGGTCACGCAAACATTTTGGCCGCAGAGCTTGGACATTCCAACAGGACTCAGCACGCGCCACCCAAGAATGGTTACAAAATTAGGTTCTCGCTTCATTTCCAGCGCATGGCCACCAAAATCTCCGGATACCAATCCGTTGGACTATTGTGTCTGGAGTATTTTGGAAAGCAAGGTTGGCACTAACAAATACCAAACTGTCGATCACCTCAAGCCGGGAATGGCCCAAAATACCGCAGAACAACATTCGGGCAGAGTGTGACGGTTTCATTGGCCGTTTGAAGGCCGTAATTCGAGTCAAAGGTGAACAATTCGAACAAATCTAAACTTATTCTAAAATTTGATGCTAATTCCGATATTTTTTGCTTTTATTCAATAAAATTTAAAAATTTTCGAATTGTTATAAAAAAAAATTGAGTTTTGTCGCACAGTGTATTTGAAACTCGCAATAGATAACATTCCCAGTTCGCTGATATTAGCAGTTTAAAATAGAACTCATTCAAATACTGAATCCAGAAACTTTTATTTTTGATGGTTTCCTTTACAAATTGGTGAAGGGTTTTTTTAAAATCAGTCCGGTCTAACTTAGCGTTTTTTACATGTACTCTTTACTTTTCTCTCTCTGAGAAAACAGCTTTTCTGTAGAGAAACGAGAAAGTTAAACTGGGTGTCGTCTAACCTTCAAATTTCACATATCAGTGTAGAAATTATAAAATTTCATAGAGAAAATTCATTTGAGTTAATCATCTTCCAAATTCCCAAGATCGCGAAAAATATTGCCTTAACAAATTAAAATCCATTAGCTATTTTGTCATTGATTTTCACTAAAAATTAATTTTTTCAAACATTATTGTTTGCCGAATTATAATAAATGCCTCATTTCGATTTTTTTTGGGACGTTCACAAACCTTTTTGCATTTGTTGCTGCTGCTGCAACTGCTGTTGCTGTCGATACAAATGATGATGCACCGCGGCAGCCTGTTGCAAATCCCGCCAGGGTTGCCACAGCAAACTGTTCGCCATATTGGTATTGTCGTGTTGATTCGGATGCAACGTCAAAGGGTTAACACCGCCGATACCCGATGACGATGAACCTTGTAGCTGTTGTTGCAATTGTTGTTGATGCAGCAGAAATTGTTGTTGCTGTTGTTTGAAGGCATTAACAATGTAGAGGTAATCCATGTTTGAATAGAAACGAACGAACGAACGAGCCAACGAAGTGAATGGTCGTCGCTCGTCTAGGGAAGGGAATGCAGTTGAGATATGTTTTTTTAACCCTTTACTCGTTCTCTCACTCTCTCCCTTTTGTGAGCGCCTGCTCTTTGATTTGATGTTGTGCTGATAGTCTTGATAATTATTTTTTTTTTATTACAAATTTATTGATGTGATTTTTTTGAAAGCATTTTTATTGGCATATTTCTTTGAATTTGGGTTTTGGTTTTTTTTTCTTCTTCTGATTTTTTTGTGGAAGCGCAAAAGTAGAAATAAAACGTTTTAGTTTTTTCTTGGAATGGCGAGGCGAATTTGTATGTATTTTTTCTGTTTCTTTCTTTTTTTTGCTGACACTGATCACATAAACGTTGGCTGCTCTTTCTTCGCCACCAGCCAGTCGCGGACCGCAATAATCAAGAACCCGATTTGAATAATAATTTGCTTTAGAACGAAGAAAAATAAAACAAAAATAAACAGCCAACTTTGGCGGCAGCAGTCTGTTGCTGCTGTTGTAGACGGCGGACGATGGACGACACTGATGATGATGATGATGGTGTGATGGCGCGAAGAGCGTATGACAACAACTATTGTTTATTTGGCCGAAAGCACAGAACGCTAAGAGCAGAGGGGGGCTTACGCTCGTTTTGTTTTCGCCAACAAGTGGGCGTGCGGCCAAAGAGGGGTACGACTTTCTGTTAACGATCTTTTTATTTTGCACAGCGAAAAATCACACATTTGAAAATGAATTGGAGGTGAAAGACGAGGCAACACCAACAAACAAACAAACCGAGTTAAAGCGGAACAATTTAAAATCTATTAGTTTGGTTTTTAACACTTTTACTACGGGTTTCTTAAGTCGTCGTCGTCGTTGTCGTTCACACTTTTCTTTGATTGCAATTTACAATGTACATACACACACGAATAGACGATGCGAAGGGAGAAAACAGAAAAAAAAAACTAAACGATGCCTTTGACGAATGAATTATTGTCAATTTGTGTTTTTATTTTATTTTTTTTAATTCATACAATTTTATTGCTGCTGTTGCTTCTTTTTTCGCCTTGTTGTTTTTGTGATCGCCGCAACATTGATTGTTGTTGTCGTGTTTTGTTTTTTTGTTATCTATTTTGTTTTCTTTGTAATTTGCATTCAATTGTCATTCATATTGAGTTAAACTTGGGCGATGGTTTTCAATTACAACAATTGTGTGTGTTTTTGTTTTGCACTTTTCCATACATTTTGTCTACTTTATAAGCAAACACAAGCGAGCACAACAAAGCCAACGTTCATTATATAAAACAGAATGCGGATTTAAGATTGTATAGCAGGCAGCCAACCACCACTGAAAGGGAATCGTCGTTCCTTTTTATTTAAAAATAGAAAAAACCGACGAACCAACCGACCGAACGACAACGATTTAAATACTATTCTGAAGTGTTGTTCTTTGGAGTGGAGGGTAACGATCAATGGTCTCGCCAGCGATTTTAAAATGCCGTTAAGCCGTGCTTTAAGTAACAGCTAACAACGCAAACTGCTGAATGAAGCTTACTCGACTTGAAGAGGGGGCCCACCAAACACACACACACAGCCACACACAACATACAGTCAGTAGTCAACGTCGTCTCCGTCTTCGGCGTTGTTGTCTTCTTCGGATTTGTTTGTCTTGAATTACAGCCCCGTCGCAGAGATACAACACTCAATGGCTGTGTGAGAGCGCTATTAAGCCGCCAATTTCTGAGTGTAAAGAGAAACTCTCCCTTGTATCCAACTGGTGTCAGTGTGGTCAATGATGTGATTTTTTGATTATTTCTTAAGCAATCTGTCAATTAGTTTACAGTGAAGGGGAAATGATCTTACATACAAAAAAAAATGTACTATTTTAGAGGAACTACTCAGAAAACCTATTAAATATGTTAATAAATTATTTAATTCGTATACCTATAAAGCGATTATATCGCTTCTAATTTATGAACAATTTTAATTTGGAATTAAACCAAAAAATTAACAAAAAAAACCAAATCTGAATTTGTTGATTTACACTGCTAGCCTATGTATATTTTGACGTTCATTGCACCTTTTAATATAAAATAGGTCTTCTACTGGGTACAAGACATAAATACCGAATTATAACCTATTTGAAATGAAAGTATGGCAAGAATCTCAAAAATAACAAAAATATATCCATATAAGAATTAATGTGTTTAATTTTTATTGGAGAAATTATCGTACACAATGTTTATAAAAAACAGATGACAAGAACTTTCCTTATCCGTTCGATTCTTTTTGGGAAATGGAAAGGGAGATTATCCCTTTGTCTATATTTTCATTATCAGTTTATTTTTATACCGAACACAACATAGTGGTAAGGGTATTATGTCTTTGTGCATTTGTTTGTAACATGGAGAATGAAGCAAGATAGTTACCCATAGTTACTTTTGAGGATCTCCATAGAATCACTTTATGAGCCGATTGATGCATGTCAGTCCGTCCGTCTGCCCATGTATTTAAAATACAGGTCGTATTTATTATACGATCGGGTTCAAATTTAGATATAGCTCTTATATATATCTTCAACCGATTTCGGGTTAATTGTGCCCTGAATGGAAAATATCAGTCCAAATGTCCCTAGTTTTGGCCCATAAGACCGAATTCAGTTTAGAAGCAAATATATCAATTTTTGTGAAAATCGGTTCAGATTAGCTATAGCTCCCATATATGTTTCATCAGATTTGGTGGTTACGGTTTGGAGGTGGATATCTTAAAGAGCTCGGAAATACCTTCGCCAAATTTTATCGATCAGCTAAGATTTGAATATAGCTCCCATATATATTTTTAACCGATTTCGCGTTAATTGTGCACAAAATGTCCAATATCAGTCCAAATGACCTGAATTTTGGTACATCCGACCAAATTCAGCCTAGAAGCAAGTACAACAACTTTGGTGAAAATCGGTTCAGATATTGCTTAAGCTCACATATATATATATTTCATCCGGTTTGGTCTTTAAGTTCCTCACATTCGTAATATGCATTAGACAAACAATGATATATGGAACAGGATATCTTATAGAGCTCGGAAATTTAAGTTTAATTTTGAGGTTTGGATATAGCTCCCATATATATATTTTACCCAAGTTCAGACTTATTGTGCAATTAATGAATAATATCAGCCCAAATGGAGTGAATTTCTGGACGTACGTTTCCATTTGATGGAACTGGGCTACGATATATTTTTTAATATAATCCATCTCGAATTGGCTGCTACTTCAAATAAACTCTTTTGTTACGTGAACTTTACTAAATATGCATAATGGTGTAGGGTATCATATTTTCGGCCCCGCCCGACTTTTGGGTATTCCTTACTGGTTTTTTCTATCTTTTTTTAAAGTTGTGATAAAATAGTTGGAAAAAACAATTGCTATTTTCCTTTCTCTATGTGGATTTATTAATTTTAACGTTTTTGCGATTTGCAACAAAATGTGGTTAGCCACACTGATCGATGAAGAAGTCTACAAATTGCAGGCTTGTGATTTAATACGTTTTTTATTATTGAATGAAATAAATATACCATATTTTGGTATTTATAATAATAAAACATTATTAAATTCATAATTTCTCAATAAAATTATTGTTATTTGATTTATTTATTTATTTCCTTTACGTTAAATATCTTTAAGTCTCTCTCTCTCACAATGTCTCCAAATCAGCGGTGCTCAAGAAGAAATATCTCTTTCCTGTCAAATTTCTCTTTGCTTATTTAAATCAAGAACAAAACAATGATAAGTCATTATTTATACAAATATTTTTTATCCATTTGCTTTATAAATTATTTTGGCAAACATTCGTTTTTAAAAACAATTAAATAGAACCGTAAAATATAAAGAAAAACAGAATTTTATTTTTCTCTTAAATTATCTCTTTTTTCTGTTCATGTTCTAGAACACGGTTTTGAGCACCGCTGCTCCAAATAGGTACCCCGTTTTCTCTGTGTGACTTTGATGTTGGGGAGTCTCTCTCTTGCTCTTTGTTTATGTTGCTGTGTATGCCGCCGCCACTGCCAGAGCGCCATAGAGAAGTGGTTTAGTCGTCAATTTCCGTTTTATGGCTTTCATTTTTTTTTGGTTTCGTTTGTTTGCTTGTTTTGTTGATTCGTGTGGATTTATTATTATTAATATTTTTTGTTTATCATTCTTTGCGAGTGTGTGCGTGTGTGTGTGTTTGCTCTTTTATTTTATTTTTTACCTTTTATTGTTATATTTTATTTGCTATTTTTAAATGATTGTTATTTTGCAATGCTCTGCGGTTTCCACAAACTCACACACAGAGACATAGCCAGGCCTGGCCGGGGACACTCTAGCAGATATGTACTCCCAAGTCCTAATACAAACATTTGTGTGACGGCAGCTATTTTGCTTATATTTGTATTGTTTGTTTTGTGTTTTCATGTCTTGCGAATTCGGAGTATTTATTTCTTTGGATGTGCTGCTTGTTTGCTTTCTTTTAAAGTTCAACAGCCATAGATTGGGCCAAAACTTAGAAAAAATAAAAAAAAAATACATTTGCATAATTGATTAACCCTTTGGGGTGTGATATGGGGTGATTGATATAACGTGATTGCGATTAGTAATGATAATTTGGTTAAAAGAAAAATGAAAACCAGATCTCTTGGGGTATCAACAATTTCGAGAATTTCATTAGACTCGATGATTGATTTGTCGGTGTTTTAATATGGAATTGAGATTTTAAATATCTAGGGGCATTCTAATATTCACTTTCTTAGCCTCAATATATTTTTTAAAAATGTTAGACTTTGCATAGAAGCGGGACTAATCGGTTTTATTAAAATCGAATAATTTATTTGTCATAGAGCTTTTTGCCGGCTTGAAATCCAGCGGGTTTACTACGTCCGTTAAACTATAAATATATACAGGGTGAGATGAAAAAATCTGCAACCAACTTCAGACAGCTGTCATTTCCGACAGCTATTAAAATTATTCCAGTGACAGCTCATTGTATTGTTTATAAGCGTACAAAAGCATTTTGGTGAGATTTTTCCAGATTTCAAGCAACATCAGCAGAAATGGTTCGAAAAGTAAAGAAGCGACGTGATCGAAACCCGCGTCGCAGTGGCCGCAGGGTAAAGCCATTGAAATTCCAAAAATTGCAAGAACTTACATCGCAACAGAAAGAAAATAGACTCAAAAGAGTTGCTTCGCTTGGGCGAAAGTGGTGAATTGCCGAATGTCGTTTTCTCCGATCTCCGATGAGAAAACATTCGCTGTTCAGCAGTTTTTAAACAGAAAAAAAAAAAAAAAAAAATGAGTGTGTTTACTTGCCAAAGTGGTCAGCTGAAAATGTGCACCTTCGGTTGGCCACCAGAACTCATGCGCCAGCCATGGTGATGGTGTGGGCCGCCATAACACCCGATGGTCGCTCTCCGCTCGTATTAATCGACCGTGGCATCAGAATAAATGCCGAATATTGTCGCGAAAATATTCTGGAGGGTGTATCAAAGCCTTGGGTACGCAAACATTTTGGCCGCAGACCTTGAACATTCCAACAGGACTCAGCACGCGCCACCCAAGAATGGTTACAAAATGAGGTTCCTCGCTTCATTTCCAGCGCACATTGGCCACTAAAATCTCCGGATACCAATCCGTTGGACTATTGTGTCTGGAGTATTTTGGAAAGCAAGGTTGGCACTAAAAAAAACCAAAGCGTCGATCACCTCCAGCAAACGCTTTGCCGGGAATAGGCCAAAATATCGCAGAGCAACATTTTACGTTTTTAAATATTCTTAAAGGCCATAATTCGTGACAAAGGTGACCAACTCGAACAAATCTAAACGTATTTTAAAGTTTGATGCTATTTCCGGAATTTTTTGCTTTCATTCAATAAAATTTTCAGTTTTTAAAATATTCTTAAATAATGTTTTGACTGTTAAAAAGGAAATCCTCTTACTTCTGATATATCATAAAATATAACTAGACAATGGTAGAGCCCCTTACAGATGTAGGTACATGTCTTTCACTTTTTTTCTTTATCACAATTCCCCTTTATGCATTTCCAAAACTTCAACAATAATAACAAACATAAGTAGGTATGTATGAATGTTGGGCTTGTCTTCATTTTTTCTTTTTATTTTTTTGAGATGGTCATAAATTTATGAAAAGAGTCTTTAAAAACGAGATTAAGTCTGTCATAAATATGACAACAAAAAAGTGCTACTGGAATACACAAACAAACATACCTATATACAGATCTGATGAAATATAGAAATATGATATTAAGGTGGCTCACATTGGGTCAAAGTTGAGAGTTTCATTTCCATAAATTGCCATGAAATTTCCATGTGCCTCGTTTTCGAATTCCTTTGGATTAAACAATAATGTAGAGATAGTTTTCTCTTAATTTAGACCTACGGAGATTGAGACGCCTGAATATGTCAAAACTTTATGGGCCTTTATAAAACGTCAGCCATCCTAATGTCTATGTTTGAATAGTGCAAACACAAATCTGTACCATTCGTATTCGATGACGCTGCCTGCCGCTGACTGTTATGGTTGACCTGATTTTTCGGTTCATTTTTTATTTTTTCGAAAAAAGACAAAAAAAAAAAAATCGAAACAAATCAAGAGAGGAGAAGAGACCAAAGGAAAATAAAATATTATATCAAATATGAAAAAGAAACCCCAAATAAAACGGTATGGAAATTTTCAAGCTCATATTTTTTTAATTTTTGTGATGGTGAACCCGGGCGACAGACACCCATCCACACGACACAATGACGAAATGAAATAAAAGTGTGGCAAGATATTAGGAAAAAAAGAACTCAATAAAATCGAATATAAATGACATTGTTGTGGTCTTACTTGGAAGAGGGGGCAGGCAGCAAACTTATCGCTTGTTTAACTGACAAACTGACTGACTGAGTGGCCACCAAATGGCCCGCTTGACGAATTGTTATGGTAAATCAATGAATGCATAATTTCGTTTTGATTGTTTTTATACCAAAAGTGTGCCCGCCCGACCAATGTTAATGGTTCGGTGCTTTGAGAGTGAGTGAGTGTGTGTGTGTGTGTTTGTCTCTCTGCCTGCCAGAGTTGGAGGAAACTATGAAGTGCTTGACCGCAGATTGAATTCGATAGCGATGAATAATGCGGATACCTTTTGTGTGGGTGGATAAATAAATATTAGGCTTAATCGCTAAATATTGGAATGGACAGAAATATCGACAACGGAATTGAATTAAAATAAATAAAGATTTCAAAAAGGTAGAAGATAATTTTGGTAATACACGAACCTCATTCACAATTAAGCTACCAAAATATATAAGTCGTTAAGTCCCAACCATAGCAGTTCTGGCTTACAAGACCTTCGAAAATCTCGCTCGAGGGAGCACCACTGGGAGCAGGAAAAATCGAGTAAACTCATGTTTTCGATGTCACTCGAATAGGAGAGAGCCTATTTTCCTCGTTATCGAGAGGGAGAAAAATCTGTTCAAAATTGAGCAGAATCTACTTTGCCGACCACTCTTTTTTTCACTGTAGGATGGAGGGAGTATTAAGTTTGTCATTCCCTTTGAAACACCTCAAAATATACATTTTAGACCCCTTAAAGTATATACATTCTTTATCAGCATAAACTTCTATGTTGATTTAACGGTGACCGTCCGTCCTTCCGTCTCTGGAAGTCACTCTAGCTTCCGAATGAATTGAAGTAGATTGATAAAATTGTACTCAAATGTGTGTTTTGTTTGCAGGACTTTTGGTATTAAAAATGGGCCATGTAGGTCCACGTTTTGGTATAGCCTCCATATAATTGTACCTGCCTATATTCGGTATTTTGATGATTTCAGCGACATTTTTCGCCGGAATTGTTTCAAATTTCGTTTTTGAATTTCCTAATGGGTACTACAGCTTACGACAGAAAATTGTATATGCAGATCCACGTCTTCGTATAGTCCCCATATAACTGTACCTCCCTATATTTGGTATTTTGCTGATTTTAGCGACATTATTCGCCTGAATTGTTTCAAATTTCCGAATGAATACTACAGCTTATGACAGAGAATTGTTCATGCAGGTCGTCTGCATATAGCCTCTAAATATCGGTACCTCCTTATATTCGGTATTTTGCTGATTTCAGCGACATTTTTCGCCGGAATTGTTTAAAATTTCGTATTTGAAGTTCCTAATGAGTACTACAGCCTGTGACAGAGAATTGTCTATGCAGGTCTAGGTCTTCGTATAGCCCCCCTATAACGGTACCTCTCGATATTCGGTATTTTGATGATTTTACACTACAGAATTGACAGAAAATTTCCTTTGCAGGTCCACGACTTCGTATAGACACCAAAGTAACTCCTTATTTTTAAGATTTAAGCAGAATTTTTTAACGGATTATACGTTTTATTTATTTATTATTATTTTGTTTTTCGGAAAATTAACAAATTCTTTCCAAATGGTGGAGGGAATTCAAAGTTCGGCCTGGCCGAACTTATTGCCTTTTGACTTGTTTGTTATACTGTTGTTCTGTTTCTCTGGACATATTCTAGCGAGTTTTTTGGAAGTTTGCATATGATAGTGTTGTTGCTTTTGAGCACAAATTCCGCACCCAGTTTTCTCTTCCTTGAGTTTTTACACGATCAGCCCCCATTCCCACAGTTCCCATCAAAGTCGGTTTGCTGGATCTAACAAATCAGCAAACAAAAATATCTGTTTTCACTTTTCGACCAAAATTCTCTCTGTCTCTCTTTCGAGCGATTCAGCTACCACTCTAACTTTTCAAACAAGAGTGAGTCGAGATCACTCCCACTCAAATAAAAAGAGTGAAGACTAAACTCCATATAAAACTCGCACTCTCCGAGCAAATGCCGCTCGAGAGCAAGTTTCACTCCCGAGTGAAAACTAGAAAATCTTTGGAGATCTCTTGGAGAATTTTTATATCCAAAAAAGATCTGCAAAATAACAATCCCTTCGAATATTTTTTAAAAGAACTTTCTGCTTGTTTTAGCTAATTACCTATCTCTTTTACCAAAAAAATGATTTTTTTTTAATCCAAAGCATCATCATCTGTAGCCATCCAAAAAAATAAATTAAATTATACCTTTTGATTCCTACTTAATAGTTAATTAGCATTGAATTAGAAAGAAAGAAAATACGAATCAAAACAAAATGCAAAAACAAAACCAAAAAATAATAATAATAATGCTAATACTTGTAAATCACCATTAATTACAACGTATGGCAGAGAAGAAAAAGGAAACCTAATGATATTTTGTTGCTGCTGCCAAAGATAAACATGGCCAAAGACAGACGAACGGACGGACAGACAGACAGACAAATACAAAAGAAAAGTTGTCTAACAACTTTGAAAAGAAACCAAAGTGGAGTGGAGCCATGGGCTCTGAATATGAAAAGAACAAACAAACAGAACAGCAACAATAACAATAACAAACCAAACAACAAGAACAACAACAAAAATAGTAAACAGCCAGCAAACAGCAGAATCGTTATTAAGCCAAGTGTGTTTTGATAGTAGACTCGGCAAAGAAGAGAACAAAAAAAAAACGATTGCCATTCTAAAATACAACAAGAATAGAACAAAAGCAACAACAACAAAAAATTAACCTCAAGAAAAGAAAACAAAATAGAAGATGGGGTAAAAAACACTGGCAAATTAAGGAAGAGAAGGTAGGTTTAATACCCGACGAGAATATGTACGAAAATCTATGTAACAACCAGCGATGCCAACTCAGGGCTTTTCGCGCTATTTATGGTGCTTTTTAGACCCCCTAAAACGCCAAAATAGTTGGCATAGCGCGAAACGAAAAAAAAGCACTGTACGTACGCTTTTCATCTTTTCTGTTGGTGCTTTTAGCGCGTTTTAGATTTTTAAATATGACAATGTTTATACATTCGAATATTTTGATAGTATGACATCTACTTGTCGCAAGTTCTTTACTGCAAATTCTTTACGTCTCATTCCTGTCATTGAAGTTCTTTTGTTTACTCTTTTTTAATAAACCATAATAAAACGAAGAATTTTGTATATTATAAACCAATTGAAGGAAAAGTGAAATGAACGAGAAAAAAACGTAAGTTTATACATGGCTGCTTTGTTGTACGAGTTTACATAACTTCAACTGAATTTGAAGCTATGGGTTTTATGGGTGAACACAATTGTTTGTAAAAATGTATATTTCTGCAAGTTTTAACCACATGTAAAATGTTCCTAATATATCATATTTTTTTAAAAATATGTATGCACTTATATACATGAAATATTTATATGTTGTTGTTGATTTAAGACACATTTTTCAATGGAATTGTCTGCAATTCTACACAAGGAGTTCTTTGTGAGTACTTTACCCCCTGAAATAGAATTGTCGGTAAGGTCCACAATATCGTATATCCTCAATATATCGGCATCTTCCGATATTGGGTATTTTTGTTGATTTTAACAGAATTTTGAATGGATTTCTTTTTTTTTTTGTAAATTTCCTAATTCGTTTTAAATGATGGAGGGTATTCAAAGTTCGGCCCGGCCGAACTTACTGCTTTTTTACTTGTTTAAAAATATGTATACGCTTATATACATGAAATGTTTATATAAGATACGATCTAAATTTTTTAATAAAACAGTATTTAGTTTAAAAAAAGTGTTTATTGACAATTTTGGTTAGAAAAAAATACATAGCGCTTTTTACGCTTTTTTAAGGAAAATTTTTACACCATTTACGCTTTTCTGGTTTTTAATTACGCTTTTAGCTCTCAAAATGTTGGCAACACTGGTAACAACATGTACACCATTGTGGACCCGGCCAAGTAAGAAGAAGAAGAAACAACCTCAAAATAATAACAAAAATATTGTTACTCCATTCAAAATGTGCGTTGTTTATCCATTCTAAAAAAAGGTACCCACAGTTTGGGATTAGCCTAAAGGTTTAAATCTCCCCTTCCCCAATAAAAAAAAAAACAAACGGGTAACAACTTTAAAGACAACAACAATATTTCATGCAATTGGAGATCAATATGGAAAGGTTTAGAATGCTCGCTACTTCCTCTCTACAATAATCCCAGAACACACACACACAAACATTTGCAATGCTTAAAGACTGTAGGATCTCAAAGGTTTAGTAACATGGAAATGTGAATGGCAGATAGACAAGAATTAGAGACCAGAGAAATTGAGAGTGAGAGAGTGTTTAACATAATCCAGAGTTGCCTTTTACGATTTTCATTTCCCTACCAATTTCTTCTGTGGCAAGTAAAGCAAAAGAAAGAAGTTTTCCACTTTGAAATTTAAGGCCAAGCCCCCACGCTCACAATCAGAACCATTGAAAAATAATGTTATCAGAGAGTAAGAAAATTGCGAGAACATCAAAGTGCGACTCTCGGCCCGGCCCTGCCTTAACGACGTGATTATAAGAGTGCCGAGTAATTCATAGCCCTCTCACGAGTTTTGTCTGCCGAGAGCATAACAAATTGTGCTAGACATATGAGATTAGTGGGGATTGGAGACTTTTCTGCCATCGGCGGCTAGTTGCTGCAACATAACATTTGTGCAAGCATTGTCTTGGCTTGTTTTGATTTGTGTATTTGCACTACTGTCAACCGTATTTTATTGTCGTTACAAGTCAAACATAACAATATTATTAACATAATAAAGAGAACATGTTTCTTCAATACCAAGCCCGTGAAATTATATTCATGACTTGGAGACTAGTAGCCCGTACTGTGACATTGTTGTTTGGTGGTACTATTGTTGTTGTACCGGTAGGTAGATAGTTCATGATGTAGGTTTCTTTGCCCGCATCTGAAAAGTACAATCTAAGAAATATGTACGCATAGAGCATGAACGGTGCATGTAGCTTTATGCTGGTATTGCGGATAAAGTGGGCACTAATTATGAAAGAGTAGATCAAAAATTAGGCAAAAATTATCAAAATGCGAAAAATATTAACTATCTATTTATCTCTCTATCTATCCCGATTCTAGAGCAAATCGGTAGGGCTAGAATTCTGAAATGTAAAAATTTGGCAGAGCATAGCTGTTTTGGGAAAGTGAGTGATTTGTGAAATTCGATATAAAAAGTCGTACGTTTTGGGTACCAAAAAAGGTAAAAAAAAGTACGGACCACCTACATGAAGAGGCAAAGGTCTTACTGGTGCGACAGTATAATAAAATGCTGACAATGCAATATCACTCTCTGGTGGATAGGCAACATCCGTCCAGGCACGCAAGGAAAGACCTTCATGATCTAGAGAGAGAGAAATGTAGAGAAGTATAAGAGAGAGCATCTAGATCAACAGGCCTATCAAGCGAGACTGAATAGTATTCACTCTAACGCGGTCTCAGAAGCCATGGACGGATTATAGGGTGAGATAAAAAACTTCAACAAAGTCAAACCCCATAATTTTTATATGAATGAAAGTAAAAAATGTCGGAAATAGAATAAGTTTAGATTTTTTCGAATTGGTTACCTTTGGCATGAATTATGGCCTTCAAACGGCCAATGAAACCGTCACACGCTGCCCGAATGTTACACTGCAGTATTATAGCACATTCCCGGCGAAGCGCTTGCTTGAGGTGATCGACACTTTGGTATTTTTTAGTGTCAACCTTGGTTTCCAAAATACTCCACAATAGTCCAACGGATTGGTATCCTGAGATTTTGATAGCCATAGTGCGCTGGAAATGAAGCGAGGAATCTCATTTTGTAACCATTCTTGGGTGGCGCGTGCTGAGTGCGATGGTCCAAGATCTGCGGCCAAAATGTTTGCGTGCCCAAGGCTTTAATACACCCTCCAGAATATTTTCGCGTTAATATTCGGCATTTTTTCTGATGCCATGTTCATTTAATACGAGTGGAGAGTGACCATGGCAGCCCACACCATCACCATGGCCGGCGCTTAAGTTCTGGTGGCCTACGGAAGGTGCACATTTCAGCTGACCTCTTTGGTACCTAAGGTAAACACGATCATTTGGTTTGCTTACAAACTTCTGGACAACGAATGTTTTCTCATCGGAGACCGAGAAAATCAAATTCGGCAGTTCACCACTTTCGGCCAAGCGAAGCAACTCTTTAGCTCTTTTGAGTCTATTTTCTATCTGTTGCGGTGTAAATTCCTGCACATTTTGGAATTTCAATGGCTTTACCCCGAGCTCATTTTTTCAATATTTGCCGAATGGAATATTGCGATGTGTTCAGCTCACGAGTCATTTTTCGAACCATTTCTGCTGATATTGCTGTTTTCTTCCGTCCACTTCCTTGACGTCGGGCTACGCTACCAGTATCACGGTAACGAGAGAGGTGAGATAAGACGGAATTTTTGAAAATTCTTACTTAAATGGCATGAAAAGTACAAAAAAGGGCTACACCATTGAAATTTTATGTGAGGGTTTCACATTTCATAGTAAAGTACTAAATGGTATAACATTGTTATTAATCTTGAGGGAGTCTGGTTTTCCTACTTTTGGGGTACGAGGAGTACTGAAAGAAACATATTTTTCATTGATCCATTGAAAGGAGCGAGAAATTTAAAATTGGAATACCACGGGGTCTCCTAAAAGCAGACACATTTGTTTTCTATGAAAAGGCCACTAGGCCTTCCCTGACAAACCCGAATGTTCTTTTAATAAAAAAACCACTGGATCTACTTTTTCAATACCACTGCATCGTCCAAGACTTTCTCAGTAGTCCATGAGAGGATTTCTTCTTTTTCTACGTGAAATATCCCAAGGGAGCTCATCTCAGCCTCCATGAGAAAATCTCGAAATCCGAAATCTCTCCACTGGCTTCAAATCTCTTTTGATTCGTTTTGATAAATGCTAACGATTTTGAAATCGATACACTAAATGAACCAATCATTAGGCAATATTTGATGATTGGATGAGAAAAACAAATGGATGATTGCCAATCATCAGCATTTAGTTTCCAGGCCACAACTTTTCCCCGACAACACCAGGGGTTTTTGAGCTGGATTCAAATATTGCTGCTGGTGTTTAGTTCTTCAAAAATTGTGGAAAATAATCAGCCAGAAATGGGAAGGAAAAAAAACTAATTATGCTGATTAATAACCAATGTGACGTGGTGGTGGTGGTGGTTGTTTGTGGCTGTGGCTTCTGATAGCTGTTGCTCTCATCATGATTATGATGATGAGGACGTCGGCGACGGTGATGTTGGTTAGAGGTGATTGGGAATTGAGATAGATAATGGCTTCGAGCCATAGCGTGTGTGTGTGTGTCTGTCTGTGCGAGTGTACTATAAAATGTTCATTTTAAGCCGAGAAGATGATAAATGACTCAATAAAGTTTGGCACACACAGCCAGAGAAATAAATACCCCAGATACCATCATCATCATCGACAGCAGCAGCAGCTCCACCAGCTTACAACAGTTTGACCCCAATGTGTAAGCACGCATGCGTACAAATGTTTGCCTGCTGTTTGAATAATACCAGCCAGCAGACGGACGGACAGACCAACATCACCTAGGCCAGGCTGGCTGGCTGGCTGACTGGCAGCGTACACGCATTTTGATTTGTTTGCGCCACCACTTTGTTATTGCCTGATTTTTTTTCTGTTTCACAGCATTGCTGCTGATTGCTGTTATTTTGCGATTGCCGCTTGTTACGATATTTGGAAAATTGACTGCTAATAGCTGTGAGATATTATTGAACAAAAAAAAAATGGTATAGCATCGTTGCTTTTATTTCGACTCGATTTTTTAGGCAATAATTTGCGTGATCCATCCATCCATCCAACCATCAATCCATGGTTGGCAATATTTGTATTTGCAAAATTTCATCATCATCATCGCCATCGTCATCCTCATTGGCGTCATTCCCATCAAAAGCGGCGCAAAATCTTTCATTAGCACCGCTTTATAATTAAGCAAAAATTTATGAAGATTTTCCTTCATTATGACATCTGTCCATCTCAAAACTTGAGATTTTGTTTTGCTTGTGGCCAGTACAACAAAAATCGAAAAATAAAAAAAATAAAAACGATCAACGAATCTCGAAAAAGAAATATTTGGTTATGTTTAAACGATATGTTTCGCTGGATGTGACACCAAGCAACCATAGGTTTTTACAGCTATTTTTAGTTACCCAAAACTAAAATACAAAAAAGCACTAAATTGGTTTTAAAATATTTATCACTTTAAAATTGGTCAAAGTAGACAATTAAGTCGGTCTGACGTATTTCTCTGTCTCTCTCTCTCTCTCTCTTTATCTCTATTTTTGGATGCAAATGACAAATGTCTAAAACGAGCCGAAATATGACAAAATTTCTACTGTCATCCAGTGCGGATAGTGTCCAAATCATTTGTCATGCGGATAGTTAGTTGTGGGTTTTCGAGTAGCCTCTAATGGTTAATTGGTTTATATGAAATCGCTTTTCGAACCGAAGAAGATTATGAAGTACAGGAGGCGACTGTGTTATTTATTTTTTTAAACGTTTTTTTTTCTTTTATCAATTTTGACTCCAATGATTAATAGCTTAGAAAGTCGACTGGAGACGTAAATATGCGCGCATGTATCTCAAATGGACATTTGCCGAAAAGCATTACAAGTTTATTTTGGTAATCGAAAAACGAAATGCCCAGAAGGTAGAATTTTGAAAATGTTTGATGGGGGTTTACCTGGAAACTTTATACGGAGAGAGGGTTTCGAAAAATGCTCTTGAAATATCTGACATTTGGGAGTGGACAACAACAGATCTATTTCACCAACGGAATTTTTTCTATACAAACAATTCAACAACGGACTTTTTCTATTAAAAAACTTGACCAACGGATTTTTTTTTTCTATAGAAGAACTTCACCAATGGATTTTTCTATAGAAACACTTCACCAACAGATTTTTTTCTATAGAAAAAGTTTACCGGCGGAATTTTTTTTATGGAAAAAGTTTATCGACGAAATTTTTACTATAAAAAAAGTTCACCAACGCCATTTTTTTCTATTGAAAAACTTCACCAACGGAATTTTTTCTATTGAAAAACTTCACCAACGGAATTTTTTCTATAGAAAAACTTCATCAACGGAATTTTTTCTATAGAAAAACTTCATCAACGTATTTTTTTTCTATAGAAAAACTTCATCAACGGAATTTTTTCTATAGAAAAACTTCATCAACGGATTTTTTTCTATAGAAAAACTTCATCAACGGAATTTTTTCTATAGAAAAACTTCACCAACGGATTTTTTTCTATAAAAAAACTTCACCAACGGAATTTTTTCTATAGAAACACTTCAACAACGGAATTTTTTCTATAGAAAAACTTCAACAACAAAATTTTTTCTATATAAAAACTTCACCAACGGAATTTTTTCTATATAAAAACTTCACCAACGGAATTTTTTCTATAGAAAAACTTCACCAACGGAATTTTTTTCTATAGAAAAACTTCACCAACGGAATTTTTTCTATAGAAAAACTTCACCAACAAAATTTTTTCTATAGAAAAACTTCACCAACGGAATTTTTTCTATAGAAAAACTTCACCAACTGAATTTTTTCTATAGAAAAACTTCACCAACGGAATTTTTTCTATAGAAAAACTTCACCAACGGAATTTTTTCTATAGAAAAACTTCACCAACGGAATTTTTTCGATAGAAAAACTTCACCAACGGAATTTTTTCGATAGAAAAACTTCACCAACGGAATTTTTTCGATAGAAAAACTTCACCAACGGAAATTTTTCGATAGAAAAACTTCACCAACGGAATTTTTTCTATAGAAAAACTTCAGCAACGGAATTTTTTCTATAGAAAAACTTTACCAACGGATTTTTTTTCTGTAGGAAAACTGCACCAACGGACTTTTTTCTATAGAAAAAAAAAACACCAACGGACTTTTTTTTATAAAAAAAACTCACCAACGATTTTTTTTCTATAGAAAAACTTCACCAACGATTTTTTTAATATAGAAAAACTTCACCAACGGATTTTTTTCCATATAAAAACTTCACCAACGGAATTTTTTCTATAGAAAAACTTCACCAACGGAATTTTTTCTATAGAAAAACTTCACCAAAGGATTTTTTTCTATAGAAAAACTGCAGCAAAGGAATTTTTTCTATAGAAAAACTTCAACAACGGAATTTTTTCTATAAAAAAACTTCAACAACGGAATTTTTTCTATAAAAAAACTTCAACAACGGAATTTTTTCTATGGAAAAAGTTTTTTCTATGAAAAAAAACTCACCAACGGAATTTTTTCTATAGAAAAAGTTCACCAACGGAATTTTTTCTATAGAAAAAGTTCACCAACGGAATTTTTTCTATAGAAAAAGTTCACCAACGGAATTTTTTCTATAGAAAAAGTTCACCAACGGAATTTTTTCTATAGAAAAACTTGACCAACGGAATTTTTTCTATAGAAAAACTTGACCAACGGAATTTTTTCTATCGAAAAACTTCAACAACGGAATTTTTTCTATAGAAAAACTTCACCAACAGAATTTCTTCTATAGAAAAAACTCACCAGCGGAATTTTTTCTATAGAAAAAACTCACCAGCGGAATATTTTCTATAGAAAAACTTCACCAACAGAATTTCTTCTATAGAAAAAACTCACCACCGGATTTTTTTTTCTATAGAAACACTTCAACAACGGAATTTTTTCTATATTCGTTTTTTTTTCGAAATTCGTTCGATTTCCTCGTTTACGCTTCGTATTGATTTTCAATACGTAACTTCGATAGAAAAAAATCTTTAATTTCGAAAAGGCGTGTGACTAATCGCAAGTTTAATGAATTCGATAACCATTAAGAACTCACCAAAAATAGTAAAAATGCGATTTATGATGCCCTCACTTTATCCGCACACAACATCTAATCACGTTATTAAGATACATACCTAAAAGAGAAGAAGAAGGAGAAACAATAACAACAACATAAAATTAAATCTTAATAATCTTGAAATACAACAACAACAACTACAATGTGGCCATAACTAAAATTAGAATTACTAATTTACATGTCCATCCATCTAAGCGTGAGAATATCGTGGCTACACACGCAACACTTCCTAAAAATAACGAAAATCGAAAATCAAAAACAGTTTCAAAATTAGTCAACAGCTAACGGCGGCCAGCTAAAAAAAACCCACTCCCCAACAGCAAGACACGTTTGTGTCATCGACCACAAAAACCAAATTCGGACACAGTTTTTATGCTAAGCAAAAATCTTTAAATATGGCATAAAAATCAGCAACAACAACAACAATGCACACACGCACGCTCAACACAACAAACATATTTATGCATAAAATTAACAAATAAAGTTTTGGTTGTTTTTTGTTGGTACGTTTTGTTTAAATAAATACAACTAACCAAAAATTTATCCCACGCTCTGTTAAGGCGGCGAACGACGGCAAATTGAAGTTTCAGGTCGGCGGTGGGAGGTGATACCGATATTTATTTATTGAAAATGAAGACGACAAGCACGTCTCGCCATAATGTCATTTTTATTTTGTTAATGTTTTTTGCTAAATTGAAAAAAATTAATAAATTTATTTCCCCCCAAAAAATTGCATAAATGTGACAAAATTTTTGTTAAATTTAATTTCCAAGTAAACACCAAAAGAAAAAACCGAAATCCCCTCCAAAAAAAAAATACTTGAAATTCCAAGGCAAACACACAACTCAACACAATTTCAATAACAATTTAATATGAACAATTATTTATTTATTTTTTTATTTGTCAACAAATAATTTCGAGTTGTGCTCTGTGCACAACGGCGGTGGCGTTGACGACGCGTCTCAGGCTGCCGCAGCGTTGGCATAAATGTACGCGCTCAAAATTTACAAACAATTCACACAGGCATTACTGTGATATGTCACGTTTTTATTATATAAAATTAACAAAAAAAATATAAAAAACTAACGAAAATATTGCATTTTTTCCATTTTAATTGTTTGAATTGTTGGTTCAAAACTGGCAGTCAGTCATACTCAAAAAATACAACAAAAAAAAAACATTGCTCAAACGCCAATCAACATATTTGGCTGTGTGCGTGTGTGTTCGTTTTTGGCGTGATCAAGGCGAATTTCATGTGTAATTTGCCAAAACATATCAAATTGTTTGAATTCGAATTGAGATTCTAAATTTTTTTGAAAAGAAAATTATTAAAATGCATTTGACTTTTTTTGGCACTGGGTTAATAGGATTTTTTCTATAGAAAAAGTTCTCCAACGGATTTTACCAACGGAATTTTTTCTATAGAAAAACTTCACCAAATGGAAATTTTTCTATAGAAAAACTTCATTAACGATATTTTTTCTATAGAAAAAATTTTCCAATAAACTTTTTTCTATAGAAAAAGTTCACCAATGGACTTTTTTCTATAGAAAAGGTGCACCAATGGACTTTTTTCTATAGAAAAAGTGCACCAATGGCCTTTTTTTATTGAAAAAGTTCACCAACGGAATTTTTTCTATAGAAAAGGTTCGCCTATGGACTTTTCTCTATAGAAAGGTTCACAAATGGGCTTTTTTTCTATAGAAAAACTTCATCAACGTATTTTTTTTCTATAGAAAAACTTCACCAACGGAATTTTTTCTATAGAAAAACTTCACCAACGGAATTTTTTCTATAGAAAAACTTCACCAACGGAATTTTTTCTATAGAAAAACTTCACCAACGGAATTTTTTCTATAGAAAAACTTCACCAACGGAATTTTTTCTATAGAAAAACTTCACCAACGGAATTTTTTCTATAGAAAAACTTCACCAACGGAATTTTTTCTATAGAAAAACTTCACCAACGGAATTTTTTCTATAGAAAAACTTCACCAACGGAATTTTTTCTATAGAAAAACTTCACCAACGGAATTTTTTCTATAGAAAAACTTCACCAACGGAATTTTTTCTATAGAAAAACTTCACCAACGGAATTTTTTCTATAGAAAAACTTCACCAACGGAATTTTTTCTATAGAAAAACTTCACCAACGGAATTTTTTCTATAGAAAACTGTCACCAACGGAATTTTTTCTATAGAAAAACTTCATCAACGGAATTTTTTCTATAGAAAAACTTCATCAACGAAATTTTTTCTATAGAAAAATTTCATCAACGGAATTTTTTCTATAGAAAAACTTCATCAACGGAATTTTTTCTATAGAAAAACTTCATCAACGGAATTTTTTCTATAGAAAAACTTCATCAACGGAATTTTTTCTATAGAAAAACTTCATCAACGGAATTTTTTCTATAGAAAAACTTCATCAACGGAATTTTTTCTATAGAAAAACTTCATCAACGGAATTTTTTCTATAGAAAAACTTCACCAACTGAATTTTTTCTATAAAAAACATCACCAACGGAATTTTTTCTATAGAAAAACATCACCAATAGAATTTCTTCTATAGAAGAACTTCACCCACGGATTTTTTTCTATAGAAAAATTTCACCAATGTAATTTTTTCTATAGAAAAACTTCACCAACGGAATTTTTTCTATAGAAAAACTTCACCAACGGAATTTTTTCTATAGAAAAACTTCACCAACGGAATTTTTTCTATAGAAAAACTTCACCAACGGAATTTTTTCTATAGAAAAACTTCACCAACGAAATTTTTTCTATAGAAAAACTACAACAACGGAATTTTTTCTAAAGAAAAAGTTCAACAACTGACTTTTTCAATGAAAAAATTGAGCAATCTACATTTTTCGATTGGAAAAGTTCATCAATGGTTTATTTTTCTATAGAAAAAATTCACAGCAATTTTTTTTTTGTATAGAAATATTCAACAACCAACTTTTTCCTACAATGTACAAGTTCCGATACAGGCGTATGGACTTGTAGGGGTTCTAAATCTACAGAGTAGATTTAGATCCGAAAGTGTATTATTTGTTGCACAAAGACGAACAACAAAACTATGAATATTAGACAACACAACAAGTATACAGGCGATACTTACGTGTTGCTAATAAGGCACTGGTGGTTAAGGCTTCAATAAAACACTTGTTTTAATTAAAAGACTCTGACGGTCTGAATTTATATATTTATTAGTTGAAACTATTCTTTTTGTTGTGGCAAAGTTTAGCTTCTCTTGCTTCTTCTAGCTTAGCGATCAATCACTCTGGTCGACAGCAGCAATAGTTGAGGTATCGATTGTTGGCCTATCGGTGTAATAAACCAGGAACCTCAACATACAATTTTATAAGAATTTGTTTTGAAGACGTTTATTTTTTAAATATTTTTTTAAGAATCATCTCTGCTATGGACCTGGATTTTTTTTAAAGAATTTTATTATGGAATCCCAGAATTATAAACATGTTTTCATAAAAGAGAAATATGCAAGATAAGACTTTTTTAATGTGGTCATACACACACCTATACAGAGACACTCAAAAAAGTACGCGTGCGCAAATGAAACATATTTTTGGTTGGGAATCGAAATGAAGACAAATTCGATAGCCATAAAAAGAAGCCGAATAGTAACTCCCCCTTTTCGATGTAAATTATTGGTTCCATACATTTTATTTAGGTTTTCTTGTTTTTTATTAGGAGGCCGGTGGGCGTGCAAATCCCCCCTCTGTCGAAAAAAAGCCAAGCTAACATACATATATTTGGGTACATTATGATGTCGACTATGACGACGTTAAGCCCAGCTAACAATGAAAAATATGTTTCAAAGATAAACCCAGCAATTCTTCTGCGGCTTGGACTCCTTTCATTTTTTTTTTTTTATTTTTTGGTTTCTTTGTTAAATTTCATAAAGCCGACGATATTTGGCTACTGGTCTTTACCCAGCGACAGACGATGCTGCTGATCATGATGATTATGAGGAATGGTGACGACGATGACGATGTTGATTACGATGACGGAACAACAATTTCTTTTGTTGTAGATTTTGGGAGGAGGGGAGGGGAGCCAAGGAGGGAGTTTCAGATTGTGCCTTAATTATTGAAGAAAAATTATTCCAAAAACTTGTTTCTCCATTATTTGTTAATGGAATTACCTTTGGCCAAGATGAAATCAAAAGAAGGGGAGCACAGCAATATGTTACACATGCATGTGTTGGCCGTCCCCGCTCAAGTGGCCGGCTGACACTCCTCTTGAGAGCGCAATCAAAAAGAAAAGACTATTAAAAAGTTATTTTGTTTTCGGGGCTACCACTTTATGGCGTTACGCAGCAGCACAAGATTTGGACGCATGAAATCAACTAAATGGGGTCTGTCTGTTCGGACGTCTGGCATTATTTGATTTTTTGTTGTTGTTGTTATTATTATTGTTAAGTTGCCTGTCTGGCACTCACTTCAACCAGCCATTCCAATATTGTTTTTTTTTTTTTGGTTATTATAAATGTCTTCCACTTCCGTTCGCGCTCAAAAACGCAAGCAAGTTATACCGAAATTTTAATGAGTTTTTTCTCCATCGTTTAACCCAAAACTATCAAGATATCAGGTAAAGGTAAAGAAGAAGAAGTGGTGAAGTTGTGTGTGTGTGTTTTTTTTTTTTCTCTGAGCCTGGGTAAAATAATTCGTTAAGAATTTTTCACATTAAATTGTCATTAATTTTTTTATTTTTTTGGTACATTATACAGCACAATTTTTAACAATAATTTGATTTGCATACAATTTTCACAATATGAGGAAAATTTGGGAAAATTAAAAGAATTGATCGAACTTCAGGACTTAAATGATGCGGGAAAAAATATGAGTAAATACGTCCATGTCGTTATTTCGATTTTATATCCTTAAGAGAACTTCCAAAGTCCTTCTGTAAAAAAACTTCACCTAGGTAATTTGTTGATACAAGACTTCCATAGGTCTAGAAAGAGGTATACAGGGTGAGATATAAAATAACGCAACCAACTTCAGACTGCTGTCATTTCTAAGCCACTCGTCCAACAACTATTAAAATTATTCCAGTAACAGCTCATTATATTGTCAAGCGTGCAAAAGCATTTTGGTGAGAATTTTCGTGATAGTGTGACTTTCTTATATTTGGCTAGAAAACTTCAAGTGGATATCGTTAGAGCACTCCACCATATAATGTGTATAAACCTTTTGTGTCTTGTACCATCGCTCGTTACCGTGATACTGACTGGTAGCGTAGCCCGTTGTCAAGGAAGTGGACGGAAAAAACAACAACATCAGCAGAAATGGTTCGAAAGTAAAGAAGCATTTGATCGAAACCCGCGTCGCAGTGGCCGAAAAATGGCTCGTGAGCTAAACATATCGCAATATCCCATCGGCAAATATTGAAAAATGAACTCGGGGTAAAGCCATTGAAACTCCAAAAAGTGCAAGAACTTATACCGCAACAGAAAGAAAATAGACTCAAAAGAGCTAAAGAGTTGCTTCGCTTTGGTTTTCTCCGATGAGAAAACATTCGTTGTCCAGCAGTTTGTAGACAAACAAAATTATCGTGTTTTCTTGCCAAAGAGTTCAGCTGAAAATGTGCACCTTCGGTTGGCCACCAGAACTCAAGCGCCAGCCATGGGGTGATGGTGTGGGCCGCCATAAGAGTCGATGGTCGTTCTCCGTTCGTATTAATCGAACGTGGCATCTGAATAAATGCCGAATATTATCGCGATAATATTCTCGAGGGTGCCTTGGGCACGCAAACATTTTGGTCGCAGACCTTGGACATTCCAACAAGACTCAGCACGCGCCACCCAAGAGTTGTTAATGAAAATGAGGTTCCTCGTTTCATTTCAATTCCTCCGGATACCAATTCGCTGGACTATTGTGTCTGGAGTATTTTGGGAAGTAAGGTTGGCATTAAAAAATACCAAAGTGGCGATCACCTCAAGAAAGCGCTTCGCCGGGAATGGGCCACAATGCCGCAGAGCATCATTCGGGCAGCATGTGAGGGTTTCATTGGCCGTTTGAAGGCCACAATTCGTGTCAAAGGTGACCAATTCGAACAAATCTAAACATATTTTAAAATTTGATGCTATTTCCGACATGTTTTGCTTTCATTCAATAAAATTTAAAAAAAATGTAAAAAATATGCCTTTTGACTTTGTTGCAGTATTTTTATCTCACCCTGTATATATTTTTTTTCAAATAATGCCTTATACAGTCCTCTAAAGAAAAATCAACTTAATGTGGATCATCAAGAGATTAGAACCCTTTTGTGGATTATCTACGGACACAATTTCTTCTATGGGCCTTTATCACCACCCACTATGCGAAATCTTGCCCATAGGGAAGATACCATTAGTTTCTGAAGACTGCATCACATTATTTGAATTAAAAAAAAATTAAAACAAAATATCGTAATAAAAAGTCAATCTCTCGCAGTCGGTAGGATTCGAACCTACGCTCCCAGAGGGAATCTGATTTCTAGTCAGACGCCTTAACCGCTCGGCCACGACTGCCGCATGGCAATGGCCAAACAAAGCACAACGAGCTGACACCATTTCACAAACCAACAAACGAAGAAATGTAAACAACACGCGAGTGCGAGTGGCTTTATCGATCACCCCCATCGACAATACTCTCACACACATAGTAGAGCAAAAGCAACAACAACAACGCAACGACAGAGAGGAGAGGAGCATTGCTGCCATACCCCCGTGTTATCCTCAAATCAACCCTACGGCGTATACATTACGTCAACACTCATACGCTGCAGTATACCACTTTTACAAACATAGAAGTACTAAAAACTACTAACAGAATGGGAAATTTCAACCGCCAAGGATGGGAAAAATTATACTGTGTATCAAACATATTATCACAATTTGAGCTGAGTTTACAGCCATAGGACTTTCGGACTCCCTAGTATCAACAAATTAGTGTAGAATACAAAAAAAGTGCATCGATTAAAAAAAGGAGTGAAAGGGAGATAAATATGAACTTGTAGGCTGACCATTAGGAATGAACATATTTCCGAATGCTATTTTTACAGAACTTTTTTCTTTGCTTTCTAACAGTCTTTAAATCCAATATCATAGCAAAATTTGTTTCAACCCTCAAATTCAGAGCTTCAATTTGCTCGTTGTTACTCAAGAGTGAATTAAACTCGCGTGCGGCATTTCTTAAAGAGTAGAAGTTTTACACGAAGTTTACTCTCCACTCTTTTGTTTTAGGTAGGAGCATTCGCAAGTGTCTTCCAATTATAAAAATAAGAGTGTAAGTCAAAATGCTCGAAACAGAGTAAATGTTTGCCGAAAGAGTAAAACCGAGTGGAAAAACATTTTGATTGATGATTTGTGTTTAGAGAAGAGACTAATGGATTTTGCCTATAAATTGCCTATATTGTTGGTACAGTTTTGCGACAAGGCTCATCAACGTTTTTGGTTTTGTTTGTAGCTGTGGGTTGCGAAAATACCTCAAGTTTCAAATATAACAAAAACTAAAGAATACTCGTCGAACATTGAATCTTTTAGATTGAGTAAAGCCTACTCGCTCTTATTCGAGTGGAATAGAAAAATACAATGTACTTGATTTATTATTTTTTTTTACTCCAAAAATTCGAGTAAAAACAATGTCAAAATTTTCGAAAGTCCGAAAATCGGATGAATCAATTATATGGGGAACTATTGAAAAATTGGGACCGATTGCGATTTTTTATTGCGGCGCCTAATCTTAACACTCTTCTATTCACCCCTTGCATTCTAAGGTAGCTCGTCGGTTAAATACCTTGGGAACCTAATCGAATCTAACTTTTTCTAAAGGAAAACTGTGGTCCCACCACATGAACCTCATCTAAAAACTCCTCTTTTCGAAGGGTCACCTTCAGACAGCTCGACCACATTCCTGTTGAACAACTTGGGATCCTCCATTTTCTGAGGATTCGAGAATGACATTAGCTTTGACTTTTTGTAGCTTCTTCTGTGTTAATAAATAAATATTGATGACATTTTCAATTCTTGATCCCTTGTTTTGGTGGGCTAATTTCATCTGATGACCTGGTTTAACAAATATTTACAACGTTTTCAATCGATCGCATCGTTCCATCCCACTATCCTAAGAGTAGTGTACTTGTGTGTCTGTGTGTTCACCACAGTTCAGTGACAATGGACTGGCATGCGTTGGCGGAAGTTTTGTTGCATTTTGTTGTGGACGCGCACAACGCATTCTTTACGAATGACACGACAAAGTAAACCAACAATAAATTCCGAATTATACGCATTCCAATCGGACAGACGAAAGGACAGACTTCTACTGAGGATGATTTCAACGGGGCATTGAGTTGCATTCTTTCTTCATTTGGTTCGAGGTAAGTATTTGGACGAACATTTTTTGGACAAACCACTGCCAGCCAGCGAATCTGTCAATTCCGTCCGTTACATGGAATGTTGGGGACACACACACAAACTCACTCACTCACGAGTCATTTACATGGTGACCTTAAAATGTATGTTAATACGCCAAAAGACCCCTTACATAAAGGGAATGGGGAAAATGATTCATTTTTAAATCACTACGGCGTCGAAAATTGAAAAATTCAATAAATAATTCTGAAATCATAAAATTAAAATACGTATGTAAGGAATTTTGGGTTATGGATGGTTGTGATTTTAATTCGACTAAAATAAGTCTCAGGAGAAAGTAAAGCCTACAATGAAACAAATCAATAAGATAATTCGGAAACATTTTAAAAACTCTCTTCCATATATTTCAGAATTTCAGAATTCATGTTTTCTTTTGATAATTTTTTTTAAAGTAATTGGACCGCATACCCTCTTTAGATACCACCTCCTAAACCAATGAAATACACACATTCGCCTATTGAAATATTTATGCCCACAACTGTATATTTTCCTTTAAACAACGACAACAACAGCAGCAACAACAACAAAACTTAATAAAACCATTTGTCTATTGTCAAAAATTGTTGTTTGGTCGTGAAGAATTCCGTTGAAACACACAAACAAACTCATAACTTATTATTTTGTGTTATTGGTTCCGTTTTCTTGTTATTTTTTTTGTTTTGTTTTGTTTTCCCAACGAAAATTTTCTAGTTGTTGTTTGTGGACCTAGCCTACTTAACGCCCACTTTGGAGGGGATGAAAGACACATGAATGTGGCCACAATTGAGGCTATTTCATGGAGACAGTGGTCAGGGCAGAAATGCAAAAGTAATAGTTGCAAAATCCAAAGTAGCAAAATTAAGTGGAAAACAAAATCTAATAAAAAATGAAACATTGAATTTTGATAACTGATGTAAAATTACTTATCCATATATTGCTGTGATTTATTCCAACAGAATCTAAAAAATTCCATCTACAAAACTACTGTCCAAATCCGCCAAGTATGTATGAGTGCACGAGTGTAGGCATATTTTCTTGTGGACGTAAATAAATATATTTGTTGTGTGTGCTTTTTTTTGTAGATGTCCATTTGGTATGTTAATTTTTGAAGAATTTTATTTATTTCAGAATTTCATCTGTCATTTTATTTGTGTGAATGTGAAATACGCTTGAAAACAATTTCAGGCATAATGAATGGCTATATAAAACAAATTAATTTTATTTTCAACAAACATGTCGCACCCCTCTGGCCATACCCCTTGGGCATCCACCACTTATGGCACATTGAAAACATTGGGGGATTAAGGCAGGAATTTCTCAAAAATGAAATATGAATTCTTCAAAAAAAAAAAAAAAAACAAATTCCTGCAAACAAACAACAAAATGTGATTTCAAGTCATAGTTAGACATACCATTGCTAAAACAATTAAAATCGGAAGGAACACAAGCAAGACTTGACTTCTCGTACACATGTCAAAAGCGAGCAACTCCAAACGGCCACCAAGAAATGCTGTTCTAGGAATTGTTGTTGTGTGTTACGCTTAATTAAACCGTAATTATGGCAGCAAACCCACTTAGCTATGTTCCGTCATTCATTCACTGCCATCTGCCGTTGGTGTAATACTAGGAAATTGTCTCGTTGTTAGCCACCTCTTTTTTTTTTCAAAGAATTAAAATATTTCAAATGACTGAACCCAAGTACGGTGTCAAATGTGAATTCACCTTGCTTCCGGCCATAGGGGTTTCTTTCAACATTCTTTAACAAGAATTGTGTGTGCTACAGTCAATGAAAAAAAACTTTCAGGGTTCAACAAGTAGATATTGAGGTGTTTTATGAAATTTGAATAACAATTTCAAGTCGCTTTTAAAGTAATGGTTGGGGTTGGGAAATTTGTTAAACGCTAACATATGTAATACGTTACTAGGTAGAAGAATTTTCCAAAAAGTCGAAATTTTAATAACCTCCACCATTTGGAAGAAAATTGAAGAATTTCAAAAAATTACTAAAAATACGGTTATGCCTTTATACGGAGGCTATACGATGACGTGGACCTGCATAAGTAGTGTCTTTGTCATAGGCTGTATTATCTATTAAGATCATCAAATACGAAATTTGAAACAATTCCGGCGAATAATGTCGCTCAAATCATCAAAATAGCGAATAAAATGTGATACCGTCATATGGGGGCTATAGGAAAACGTGGACCTAAATATGAAATTTTTAAGCAGAGGCTGTAGTACCCATTACAAACTTCGAAGACGAAATTTGAAACGATTCGTGTGAATAATGTCGCTAAAATCATCAAAATACCGAATATCGAGAGCTACCGTCATGTGGGGGCTATACGAAGACGTGGACCTGCATAGCTAATTTTCTGTCACAGGCTGTAGTGCCCATTACGAACTATTATTATGAAATTTTGAGGCAATTCCGGGAAAAATGTCCCCAAAAACATAAAAATACAGAATATAGGGAGGTAGCGTTATATGGGGGTTATACCAAAACGTGGACCCATATAGCCAATTTTCAATACCAAAAGTCCTGCATACTAAAGACACATTTGAGTAAAATTTTATCAACCTAATTCAATTTGTTCGGATGCTAAAGTGATTTCCACAGACAGTCAGGCGGACGGTAATCGTTAAATCGACATAGAATTTTATGCTGATCAAGAATATATATACCTTGTGGGGTCTAAAATGTATATTTCGAGATGTTACTATGGTGGAGGGTATAAAAAGTAATATTACATTGACAAAGTTCAAGAGCCGTATCCCTACTAATAACAGGTGCCTTCAAGAGCACACCTCAGACTGCGCTGGACACCTTACTATGTTTAAGCCCACTAAGCATACACGTAGAGGAACAGGAATTAGATGTGCTCTTCGACTCAGAGAACTAAACCAATGGCGCAGTTAATCCTTTTGACATTCTGGATTTATTTTCCCAAAAATCTTGAACAACTATGATCAGAATCCCTCGCACACAAACAACTATTACAACTGTAACTGTTTAATGTTTACAAAAATTGCATAACCGTTATTCCACAAATCTTCTTTACTCGCCTCAAAAAATAGTAAATCACTACAAAAAAGTGTTGCATGCTTTTAGGCTTTCAGTGTCAATACCAAGAGCAATAAATCTTTTCTTTCTTACCATTCGCACTGTCCTGCTGCACCATGATGGTGGCGGCGGCACGTGATAAAACATCCAAGGCTGATTCCATGTTGGTGCTGTTGTTGATCCAATAGAGTATTTATGATGTGTATTTCTTCCGAATTTTATGCAATTTTGAAGTAAATTTATTTGTTTTTCTGTTTGATGTTTCTTTTTTTTTTCTTCTTCTTCAACTATTTTAAGACACTTTCACAATTTTCTTTTCTTTTTTCTAATTCAAAATTTTATTTTCTTTCAAATAAAAATATATTTTTGTTCGTTGCACACAAACGAGTTTTGGCTTGATTTTATTTTTTGGTTGAGTATTTGTCTTGTTGTTGTTAATTTTGTTGGTGGTGTTGTTGGATGGTTGGCAGGCTGGCGGCGGGTGGCGTTGATAAAACAGATATTGTGTTGAATTCTTTCTTTTTTTTTTTTTTTTTGCTTGCCTTATGCCGTTGTCGTCAAAATGTCTGCTGGTTACTGAACATTTGTCGTATTTTCCTTTTTTATCAACAAATTTGCAGAGTATATATTTTCACAATTTCTTCGGCCGAGTGGGTGGGTGGATGGATGGGATGGGAGGCAGCAAATAGCAATAACACGAAAAGTAACACACAAAACAGATTTAATAATTTACTTTTACTTGAGAGGCGCTCTAGCACACAAATCAATACCGCGCGTAAATGTTGTAGCCGTCTGTCTTTTTTTTTCAAAAATTAAAATCGGCAATTCCCAGCGACTCCAAACTCCAACTCATACTGAGTTTTATTCTGAGATTCTTTTTTGTTTTTAGCGCTGGTGGTGGTGTTGGTTGCTTTTAAATCTTCTGATCAAATGCAAATTAATTTGGTGAAATTTCACAATGTTTCACTTAAGATTCACACACACACACACACGCAAACACGGCGCGAACAAAACACAATAACCACACTCAGAGCTCAGAGGCAGCAACACAAAAACAATGATACCAATTTGGGCAAAATGACCTGAAAAGAAGACAATAAAATTTGTGATTATTATGCTGCTCGATTTGGATGGACAATATTTTGTGTTAAATTATTTAAAAGTTTTGAGCCACCATTTGAGCAATAACACTCGGTACATTGAATTACTTGTTGGGCAACTGCTTACTGTTGGTCGTTTGCTGGTGCTCCTACTGCGGCTGGGCCTGTGTATTCGTTTAATAGTATCGCTGGGATGCAACTTGGCGAAAAACACAAGACAACAACAAAAAAGTATACAAAATCGACGAAATACAACAAGAAAACAGACGAATAAAACTTAAAAATGGCAGAGCAAAACCGGCAAACGTCACACCAACAACAACAACAAAAGCAGGAGCAGCAGTAATGAAACAACATCACAACACCACACTTGAAGAAAGCACCAAACCAAAAGTGGCAAATCAGTTAAACACACAGGCACACAAATGCTCGGGCAGAAGCAAAAGATGCAAGCACCCGGAGGAGGAGTAGGATGAAAAGGTAGCACAAAAAAGCTGTAGATTAGAGTGGTTCGTGGTTCAGTCCAAGCCTGAGGCCGAGAAGTTGGCGGGGCCAGGTTGCAGAGCCAGTCATCAGCTCTACACAACCCATATGGTAAAACTTGTTGTTGTTGTTGGTGGTGGTAATGCTGCTGCTGCTGCTTCTACACGCCGATGATGATGACGGACGATCGTTGGTGATGGTGTGGTGGTGGTTCACTGCTGGCTGGTTGTCGTCGTCGTCATGCCCTGATACAAATTCTGAAGTAGGAGAAGCAAGAGGAGGGAGTCGAACATGAGGGAAGTATCAGAAAACAATGCAAACTGTAGAGTGGCAGTGGCGGAGGACGAGAGAAGATGAAGCACAAACCGAGAGATAGGCCGTACGTTGTTTTGTTAGTCATTTCCAACAACAAGTCAGGCAGCTGTTTCAAAACTGCTTACTTTTGGAGTGTGTGGACTATGCGAACGAACGTAACGTTGGTCTCAGTTGAGTGTGTACGTAGCTATGTTTGTGTGTACATTTGTTTGCCCGCATGGACGGATGGATGGATGGATTCGAAACGAAGTTAGTGGGGCGATGAAGAAGTAATAAGCACGATGAGGTTTGGACAGGTTTGGGCAAACACAAGACCAGAGCAAGAGCAATAAACACATAAGAATACAGAGTACTAAGTCAGTGTTTGTGGAGGATGACGATGATGAAGAGAAATCAAACATAAGGCAATGGACGAATTCGATGGGTGCTACGTAGATGGGTGTTTAATGGGTTATCCATTTACAATAACAAATCCATTTTTGCGCTACTCTAAAAAAATAAGTGTTACATTTTATTATTACCGGCATGACATTCCTTCACATAAGTTCACCACAACCACTCACAAAATCACTTTGTTTTTTTGGAGGTCACCCATAAAGCGACAAAAAAGCACCATTACACAGCACACAGTAGATCAGCACTACATAACAAGCACCACCAACCAAACGAACGAATGGCAGCTATCATTTACCTACCTCATAAATTCAAAACAATTGTTGTAATTCCATTCCAGCAAATGATTTATACGATTCTATTTCTCTTTGGCTGTGCACTTTTTTACGACATTCTTTCATAGCCTCTGCTGTCCTCAATTTGAAACGCTTACGATTTCTCAATTTTTGGTGGCGAAAACAAATTGGACTCCTTAATAATCAAAAGAATATTCACTAAATTTTCGCAATTTTGATGAAAGGAATGCGAAAAATTTTTATGACGTTGGGTAAGCAGTGTTGCCAAGGTATTCTTTTTCACGGCAATTAATGTCTTGTGAAAAGAAATTCCCAGAGTTTACTACAACAATACCCAAAATGCCAAGAATAAAGTGACCTTATAAATCTTATTTACCACTGTAATAATAATGTTAAGTGTCAAAGAAAAGGAAGAAAAGAGAAGTTTATTGACTGGTCTGTGGGGGATATGGTTGTTTGAAAGTGTATTGATGCATTTGTTGTTTAAGTAACCGTTTTTTGGTTTGAAACATAAGAAGTCGACAACTCTGGAGAAGAATTTTTAAACAGCTGTTCAATTTCCGATTACTGCCAATGTAACTACGTAACGTGTACAGAACTATATTGGGCTTGAATCAACGGTCTTTTTATGTAAGCCATTTTATAAAAAAAGTGTATGTCAATAGTTGTGTTCCGGTACTTTTTTAGTAGTAAAACTAGCAGAAGAGAGAACAGTTCGAAATGTCATTCTCATTTAGATTTGCTCAAAAAATAAGGGAACGGAAAATTAGCAGAAATGCGATAAAATGTCAAAATTCAAAATTCCAAAAGTAAACAGCCTAAATCGGACTGGTGAAACCTTACTGAAAAGAGCGCCAACATTTAAAGAATGAGTATTGAAGACGATAAGTTAAAATTAATAATTTATAATAATAATTAATAATCTGATTCCTCATTCAGCCAGTCCTCTTCACTGCTGGAATCATCCAAAAGTGAATACATCAGTTGCTCCATATTTTCTCTTTTTGTTTTTTGCACGACAAATATTAGTTTTTCCTTTAGTTTTCAAGTTGATCATTTTCTTTTTTTTTTTTTTTTTTTTTGTACTTCTACGTCGTCAAGTATGTTGGTGGTTAGAACACTTTCGTGCCCATTCACCATGACCGGTTATTGGTTACTTGAAAAGTATCAGTACTCTTTTATTTTCGTTTTCTTTTTGTTTACAGTATATGTGTGTTTACAGAATGTAGTGATATGAATGAAATACATAAGAAATCAAAACAAAAAAAAAATCAAAACTAAAGGAAAAAATAAAGAACTGTCAGCAAATATGATGATTATTTACAAATAAAAGTCAAACTTCAATTTTGCAAAGTGCAATAAAGTTGATTAATTCATCTATATTTTGTTGGTTTTTGGACATCAGGATTTCCGGTAAGTTATTAAATTTCTTGAACAAATCAAAATCATTCCTATGATTTTGATGCTTTTTGCAGAAAAAAATTATGTGTTTTTCATCTTCAATTTCGTTGCAGGTTTCACAAAGATTTGAGTCAGCAATTCCAATCCTGTGGAAATATTTTTTGGTGTAAGTATGACCAGTGAGCAATCGATTAACAATCTTTATGTTTTCAGGTTTCATGTTTGATGAAAAGAACCAGGGCTGTTTAGCAGGCGCCGGGAAGAATTGGTAGAAGTAAGTTCCTTTAGTCCGTGAGATGTCCTTGTAATTTTCTATAAACTCATTCCACAGGAGTGACTCAATGCGTTTCGACGCATCTGTGACCGACAGACAGAAGTTGATTGGTGAACCAACATTTGCTGCATGCTTCGCAAAATAATCGGCTGTTTCATTGATTGGTATACCGACATGGGAAGGTGTCCAAACAAACGAGATTTTAATTAAATGCGAATTAACTATTTTGTTTAGAATATTGTACACAGTGAAATTGTGAGATGTGTTGTTTTTAAGCAGAAGACAAGCATTTTTGCTGTCTGTAAATAAAGCAGCTGTGCTGACACCGTCTTCGATCATCAAATCAATTGCCTTTTCAATTGCACATAGTTCACCAGTAAGAGAAGAAAGTTTTTCATTAATTTTGAAAACAAAATTTTGATTAGCAGATATATTGCAGACAGCGCAGCCTGTGTTGTTGTTAAAAACAGCAGCATCCGTCGCCCAAATAGAAACGCCTTCGGATCTGAAGTCGTTAATTAATTCGTAGTAGTGTGCTTTGAAATATTCTGTTGGTGTATTGTTTTTGGTAGTATTAAATATATCCAGCATGAAATCTACCTTGTTGGTCGGATGTTGATTGTAACCAATTTTGAGATTTTCAAAAATTGTGCGAAACTTTGTATAGACATATCCAAGACTAGTTTTTCTTGAGGTATTTGAGGTGAAGTATTCATACAGAGAAGAGTTGTATATTTTAAGTCTTATCAATTCTTTAGCCGCCAAGTGTTGAGCTCTTAAATCTGTTGGTAGCATACCAGCAAGAGCGTATACCACATGATTTGGAGTGGAAGGCACCAGTCCCAAATTTTTTCTTAACAACTGATTTTGAAAGCTTGTTAGCTTCTTGTTTATATACATTGGTCTGTGAGCCATCGATGAGATTGCATATTCGGTCTTTGAAAAGATAAGTGATTTTGACAGGTTTATAGCTTTTGCGGGATGAATTCCACTTTTTGGACCCGTGACCATTTTTAAAGCATTAACAGTATTTCTGCAGGATATCATCACCTCTTCGTAGTGCTCCTTGAGTGATAGACTGTTTTTAATATGTCTCCCTAAAAATTTGATGGACTTAACAACATTTACTTGGACTCCATTTAGTAAAATGTTGGGATTTCTCCGACCTCCTTTAGCCACGTACATTACTGAAGTTTTCTCAACATTGACGTCAAGGTTTAGTTTTTTTAATAAGGATACCATGTTATTGGTTTTGATTTGTAAAATATTGTTGGCACTATCAAAGTCATGGCTTGCCACAAGCAAAATAAAATCATCCGCATATTGGAAAATGTTTGTGTTTTCATCAGCTAAACCATGGAGGCCTATTGTGTATAGGTTGAATAGTGTTGGGCTTAAACAACTGCCTTGAGGGATCCCATTGTATATATTTAGGGTGGAGTTTCCCATACAAAGAGTCCTTTTGCAGAGAAAATTGATTATCCATAATCTTATTTGGAGTGGAATGTTTATTTCTATTAAAATCCTCTTCAGGTAATTTATATCGACACACTCATAGGCTTTCGATACATCCATCGAGAGAACAATCACCTTGTCATTTTTTTCTTTGGAGGTGTTTATTGTGTGTAGTATGTCATTAATGCATGTTGAAGTTGACACATGTTTGCGGTATGCATAAGATCTAGGTGGAAGAGTTTTATGTTCATCTAGAAAATCATTGAGCCTTTGTTTGACCATGAGGTTTAAAATCTTTGCCAGTACAGATATTAAAGCAATTGGCCGAAAATTTGTGCAGATGTCTAAATTTTTTCCTTTTTTCGGTATGGGAACAATTTTTATTCTCCTCCATTCTTCAAAAAACTCACAGTTTTTCCATTGATTATTAAAGGAATTCAAAAGGTGCTGCTTACTATCTTGGGATAGTTTATTAACCATTTCATAAGTGATTCCATCCAGACCAGCTGCAGATGGTTTAGTTTTTTGCTGTAGAACATTGTCTAGTTCTTCCATGGAGAAATTTACAGATTGATTGTTATAAATTGAAATGGATATAGTTTGTCTGTTGTTGGGAACCTGTTCACTCAAATGACGTAAGAAGGCTTCGTTGTTGTCAGTGTTCCATTTAGAAGCAGATTGGGGTTCGAAAACCGATTTACAGCTCTTTACATAACGGAAAAGCGATTTTGAATTAGATAATTGGCTTAAATCTGACAGTTTACGACGTTTGTCGCGATTTTTGGCACATTTTACGGCTTTTTTGAATTTAGATATAGCGTTGATTGCACTCAGGGCATTTTCAGTGGTTTTGTATCTATCAAATTTCTGTTCTGCGGCCTCTTTTTGACGTAAGAGTATGGTAATGTCATTATTCCACCATGTTTGAAATTTTGTTTCAGCAGTAATGAGAAAAGTTGAATTTTTTATTGTTGATTTTAGCTTCGATTGAATATCATTCATATTGGAATCAATTTTTAGATTTGATAAGTTTTTGAAGAGATGTTTTTTTGCTAGGAAGTACTGTTGCTTTGATGTGAAATTATCTATGTTAATAAGGATTGGTCTGTGGTGGCTTCCTCCTATGCTTGTATTTTTTACATTCCAATTAAAGTTTGAAGACATATTTGTGAAGGTAAGATCTAACACAGAACCGAAAGAACTGTCAAATAGATTCTTTTTAAAGGTTGCTGAGCCATCATTAACACAACGAAATGCCGAACTGTCCATCAAGGTTTGCACAGTGGATCCTCGAACTGTGTCAAAAACGTCACCATATGCTTTACATCTTGCATTAAAATCCCCGCCAATAATGACATTTGATTTTCCATTTAGAAAGATTAAAAGTTTTGATACTTCAGTTTTTAAAACATTGGATTTTACAGAATGCGGAAAGTATACTGAGACAATCGTTAAATTTTGAGACAGGTTTGTAGTTTGACATATTAAGATGTCTAAATCCGATGCAAAAGGTAATTTTTTTATTTTAATAGTTTTTTTGTGCAGGATGGCAACGCCACCATAATTGTCGATTCTTTTTTTACAGAATAATCCATAATTGTTTACGTAAGATGATGATGCATTTTCATCTACATTAAAAATTTCGCTTAAGATGCATATATCGACAGAAAATTTGTTTAAGTAAAGTTCTAAATAATTTTTATTTTTATTCAAACTTTGTATGTTGTGCTGTAAGATTATCATGTTCGGTTTGGTTAGAACTGGAAGGTCCATCTATTGCTGGTGCTTTTAAGGCATTTGAAAAACTGTCTAAGATCTGTAATCCTTCTGTACACTTGGCATTGGTTAATGCGGCAGCCATTTGTTGAGTGAAAGTGGATAATATTTTTTCATACTCAGAAACTTTGAAAAAATTTGAGAATTCAAAGGATGGTTTAGAGGGTACAATCGTTTCCTGTTCAGCTGTAATATGTGTTCTACGAGGTATTGATGCTGCTACTTTATTGTAATTGACTTTAGTTCTCCTTCTGTTGAGTTCATCATTGAAGGAAGTAACTGGTCTTCTGCTTGTTTTAGAAATTTGGGGAAATTGATTTTCATAATTTGGTTCATCTAAAATTTCAAAGTAATTGTTTGAAACTTTAGGGATACATTCTTTCCTTGAAAGGTTGGTGATTGCCATAGCCTCCAGAATATTTTTTTCATTGCTGTATCTTTTGCATTTTTTGACATCCATGGCATTGTGATCTTCCATGTTGCATAGTATACATCTGGGTAGAATACAGTATGTTTTGCATTTAATTGTCGACAAACATGTATCACATTTTGGCTCTGTGCAGTTTGTGGGACATTCAATGTTTATCCCGCAAAGAAGGCATCTTTTTTTGGCTCTACATTTTACGGCTATATGACCTAAACGACCGCAATTTTTACATAAGCGTACAAGTGGAATATATAAATCCGTCTCCACTATAGAGTTGAACATTTTAAGTTCTTTTACAACGTAGTCCGCTACAATACCTACTTTAATGGTTTGCGACGGCACATACTGACCATTTTCATTTTTGTATTTGAAACGATATACTGATACAGCTTTGAAATCATTGTCGCTGCTGTTGATTTGATCATATATCATTTTGCCAGTGAATTCTACTGGTACGGATTTAATAACATAAAATTTTTGTACAAATCTATCTGGGATAAAAGCATTCAAACCAATAGATTTTACATTTGGATCCAAAACAAAATTATTTGCCGAGTTATAATTGTTGAAGCTCAGGCGGAAGGTTTTATATGCAATATTCTTTGATACAAAATGAGCATTTATGTTGGCACTGGCTAATTTGGCATACAAATGTAATTCTGAGTTCTTTCTTCTAGGGCAAATGGGCTCATCAGAAGTAAGAAGTACATAATATGGACCTGGATGGGCTGGGCTGTAAAGAATTGTTTGGTTTTCATAGTTATCATAGCTGTAAATATCTGTTTTGTTTGTGTTTTTGGGTATATTGGATGGATTGGAGGGATTGTTATTGTTGGAGTGACAGTTGTTAGTTGTGTTGGTGGAGATGGACTTTGTATCATTAAAATATTGATTTTCATATGGTGTGAGAGTGGTGTTTTCTTTTGCTGGTGTTGTTTTTGCAGAGCACTGCGGCATTTTATTTTGCATAGAAGGCTGATTATTTTTAAACTTCTTGCTTCCAGGGTTGCTAAAAAGCTCAATTCTTTTCCTCGGGTCTAAACGAGGAGGCGGCTCCTCATCACCCATTTTCGCAGAAAATTGTATATTTTGTTGAAATTAGGAATATTAAATTTCAGCAAAATCACCAAATAAAATAATGTTTGTGTTATTGGTTAGATGGAAGGAATGTGTGTATTTGTGTGTGTATTGGTGTTCAAAGCAAAACAAACAAAACGCATAAAAAAGAAAGCGAAACGGCGCGCACGTAGTCTAAAGTCAACGAGAGTTGAGAGACGACTGATCATTTTCTTTATTGAAATGTATCAATACATTTTTCAACCTTGTTAGCCCTGCCAATTAAATGTCAAATTTACAATATGCACATTTCTGCTCGGCCAAATTCATGTAGCTAAAACAAGCAGAAATGTGCACCACTCAGCGCCATTTTTTTCTCGAGAGAGCGGCAAGTTTTGCTAGTTTTTGTAGTACGGGAACGCGTTGTAGCAGAATTAGTGCTAATTAGTACTAATTTGCAGGTTCTGGAACACAATTAATATTAATCATGACAGAGCACTCAACTAAGAAAAGGGGTTTTGATATAAGCATGTTTACATAAGCGTGTTTAAAATCCCATGATTTACGAAATTCACACGTGTCATATTTATTTTAAGGTGATGTGAAACAAACAATCCGTTAATTTATAATAACATGTACATATTTGACATATTGCATGGGAAAATTGAAAAGGTAATGTCATGCAATCATATGTATACAGTCTGTTCAGAATTATACATTCGACTACATCTTGTTGTTTATTTATAAATCCTTTGTATGTACCATGGTAGAAGAATATAGGTAGACGTATCGACGCAGCTGCTGAGACAATGAAATGTCAAACCAATTTTGGAATTGAAAATGTTGAATGAAAATTTTTTTAAATTTGTAAAAATTGTTGAAAAAGGCATTTTATTATAACCTCCGAATGACGTCGTATAAGAAAACATATAAAAAGCTACTTATATTTGAAAATAAATTAAAAAAATTTTGACATATCAATGCTCCCAAGCGTTGATGCATCTACCTGTATTTTTCTACCATGGTATGTACACAAATCAGAGGCGGGAACCTGTTTTCATTGAAATTAAATTTGATAAGCTAGTTTACAGATAAATCTATGAAAATGTGAAATGAAAACTTTTATAAAGCAAAGAAATGTCAAATGAAAAATATTATCATGGTAAAATTAAGAAGGTAAAGTCATTTCGTACAAGCATTCCTAGCTCTGCATTTTCTGGAATTTACCTTGTCAAATTACATGGCAAAGAAAACAGGTTCCAATCTCTGATTTGTTTGTTTACAATGGATTTATGAATATAAATTTTTACAATGAAATGTTGTCAAGAAAATTGTAAGCATATGATTGCATGACTTTGCCTTCTTAATTCTACCATGAATATTATAAGGGAGATATTTTTCATTTAATATTTTCATAGAACAAGAATCCAGCCTCTGGATATTATAATTTGAAATTAGGTTACCTTGATCTATATGTGGACAATTACGTTAGAACTTAAAGCTCTAGCAGTAACATTATTGTCAATTACAGCGCAAGTTATAATAATACATATGTTTTATAATAATACATATGTTTTAAAACTTAACTATTAAAATTTGTTCCGTTCTTCGTCTTTTACCTGTTTTACCACTAAAGATGTACTAAACACAGCACATGTAAAGCATGAATGAAAATGTGTGTTGATCCATGGCACAATGAAATAAGGGTAATCTGATTTCAAATGAACTTTCCCAACCCTGCATTTTTTTGTAATTTACTTTGTTAAATTTTACTACATACAAAACAGTTTCCATCTCTGATTTTGTGTGTATACAATGAATTTATGAATTTAGATTCTGAAAATGAGATGTTGTCAAATGTTTAAAAATGAAAAAAAAAAATTGTAAACATGTGATTACATGACTTTACCTTCTTAGTTCTACCATGGTGTTGATCAAAGAAATCGCTATAAATTTTAATATTTTCTATTTAAATGTTCGAATTGTTTCTTCATTTTTATTTTTCCCTCCACTACATATTTTTTTGTTTTTTACAATATTTCCTCTGTTTCTTTTTTACAAATTAATTTCCAATATCAAACATGGTTAGCAACAACTGTCCCAGAAACTGTTAGGCATTAAAAAAAACTATCCAACAACTATGTGTTGTGTAAACGGCAATTAAGCAACATGTCTCTTTCAGCATTAGTTATATATCAAAGCTGAAAACTGTGAATCTGCACTACCAACATTTACGTTAAATTGTTTGAATTCTGTCATACGCTACCATCCACACTAATTGAACTCCCATTTGTTGTTCTTATCTTGAGTACGTTACTTCAGAACATACGTCATGACTAATCCAAGTTGTGTGAGTGTTTTCAGAAGTGGACATGAATTGACTTGGAACTGGAAGCAAAACTTATTTTTTTATAAAAATTTAGTGAATAATCAATAATTCCTGTGAAAATAGATAAGAGATTTTAGAAGAGAACGCAGTATTTTCGGGCTATTTACAAAATTCCTAAGCCTTTATACAGCCTAAGGAGTTTTTTGTTGTAATTCGTGCATAGAGAGGTTCCTTTTTTCGTTGTTTTTTTTTGGAGATTGAAAACAGCAGCGACAGAAAGTCAGCGCATAAAAAGCCATTGACTACTGACTGAAAACTAATCTTTATCACATGCAAGACGCGTGTGAAGGTGAAAGCGTGTGGAAAAACTTTATATTTTCATCAAAATCATAATAGGAAATTTGTCATCGACTTGCCGGAGCGCGGTGTGCATCAAAGCAGGTGGCTGTGCATTGACTCAAGGTCGTTTACTTTCTGCCGCGTTGTGTTAGTTGGTCTTTTGGCGAGAGAGGAGCAGAAACAATAGCAAAGCAAACAAAGTGCTTATCTTTCACTTGCAAGAATGGCCATTAGTTTCGAGAAACATCGGCCAGAAATTGAAAGAGCATGGAAAGAAGTCTTGGATGACAAATCGCCAACAGATTGGTATGTATGACAGCGCAGCGTAGAGGGGCACTCCCCGATAACAAAATTTGCATATCAATGAACACAATGTGAGCTGGCTTTTTAATGCTGATCGTTTTTATAGGGCTTTGTTTGGATACGAGGGACAGAGCAATGACTTGAAGTTGGTAAGCAGTGGGGAAGGCGGTGTGGAAGAATTATGCGAAGATTTGAACAGTGGGAAAATTATGTATGCCTTTGTTCGCATAGAAGATCCCAAAACGGGTTTGAAAAAGTTCCTCTTGATCAATTGGCAGGTGAGAAAAATAAATGAGTTATACCATATAAAGGAGTCGTAAATAATGCTTTCAAATTATCCTTTTTTAGGGAGAAGGTGCCCCAGTGCTGCGCAAAGGCACTTGTGCAAATCACATACGTGATGTGGCCAAAGTACTTTCGGGAGCCCATTTAACAATAAATGCCCGTAATGAAGATGATATTGATTTGGAACGTTTGCTCAAGAAACTGAGCACAGTTAGTTCGGCGTATAGCTTCAAAGAGCCACGTACTATGCAAGAGGAGCAAAGGACACCCATTGGCACCAACTATACAAGGGTGATACCCACAAAGGAACTGAATCCAACAGTTATGCAAGATTTTTGGAAGAAAGAGGAAGAGGAGGAAAAGCGTCGCCTACAGGCCGAGAAACAGCAGCGAGAAATGGAACAAGCCAAACTGGAAAAAGAGCAAAGAGCCCGCGAGGAAAAGGAACATTTGGAAAGAGAAAAGAAATTGCAAATGAACAATAAATTGCAGCCGGCTCATGTACCTATTAAAACGTAGGCATGGACTAAACGTTGGGATTGCAATACTTATTTCAATAGAATATATCCTTTTTTAGATCACCACAACCTTTGAGCCCTGAGAAGACCATGCCCAGTTCGGCATTGACAGAGGCCGAACGCATGCGACAACAGCGCAGTCAAGAAGCCAAAGAGCTCATAGGCTCTCGGGTAGGAGCAGCCAAGGCCATGTTTACCAAGCACACCAGTGAAGGTCAATTAATCAACAAGTAAGTTGATTTCAAAAGATATTTTGAAGAGGGCCGATCTAAATTTATTTTCAATTTCAGACTTAATACAGCACCCCCAGCCAAGCCAGCACGTAATTCCATTGCTCAACGCATTAATGCCTTTAATCAGCCTCAGCAGCCAGCGGAAAGCACCCCAGTAGCACAGCAACCACTACCAGGCAAAATTACTTTACCCAAACAGGCAATAATTGCTGAAGAGGTTAAGGCCCCGGAGAAAACTGTTCCAATAATTACGGAGCCCCCTGTGGTTAAGGTTGAACACATTGAACCGGTCCACAGTCCCTTGGAACCGGTAAAGCCGGAAATCACAGCAATTGCAAATAATGATGATGATAACCATAACATCGATGATTATCCCCTGGAGCCAGATACTGAACAATATTCCACCATTAAACGATCACCGCATAGCAAGTCAAATTCACTGCAATCACCAGATGATACATCATCGTCAAATAATACCGATACAGCTTTATACCAAGACGAAGAAGAGGAGGTGGTGCGCACAAAGGTCTCCGTCACTGTGCAACAATCACAGTCACAGGCACCAACGTCGACCGCCAAGAATGGTTACATGGATAGAAATGAAAGTGAGATGGAGAAAGTATTCGATTACAAGACATTTTTAAATAATTGTTTAATTAATTTCAGTTAATGATCTGGTCAATGAAGATGATTTTATATGCCAAGACACCTTGGGTGATTTGGGTTTGAGGGCCCGTGCTTTGTACGACTATCAGGCAGGTTTGTATTTCATTTGAAAACTGTGACAATGAGAGAAAGCAATTTATTACTCCTTTTTTAGCTGATGAAACCGAAATCACCTTTGATCCTGGAGATGTCATCACCCACATTGACCAAATCGATGAGGGTTGGTGGCAAGGTCTTGGACCAGATGGCACTTATGGACTGTTTCCGGCAAATTATGTCGAAATTATAGACTAAATATAAGGGAATTTACAACATTTTATTCTTTACAAAGAAAACCACAAGTAGTAGCAGAGAAAATGAAAAACAAATAACTTACAAAACAAATTCCAAATTTATACCGTAAACAAAATCTTCTGATAATAAGCAATAACTAGCAATCACCAGTTTTTTTGGTAACACCAACACATAAGTATTCACACAAAAGTATTTAAAAGGAGAACAAAAATCAGCAGCAACTAATCACCACATCAGAAGTAATCATTTATCGCCACAGCTAGCATTGTGACAGTTTGTAAACCATTGGTGCCAATCATCTATTGGTTTAATTTCATTTGTTAATCTTTATTATGATTGCACGAAACAAAAAAAACAAGGAATCATATCATTTTGTATTGTTTTGTTAAAGTTGTATTTTATGATGTAATAATGTATTCTATTATTATGTGTTTTTATGACGTCCTTAAGTTTTAACATTGCGTCCTGTTAACTTCCTTTTTTCAACTCTATCTCTCTCTCTTATTATTTGTTATGCTATCACAAATCTATCTATTATACAAAATAAGATGAACGCTTAGCGTTTATGGTAATTTTTAAGCGTTTGTTTGTAATCAAATATTTAAATAGTGTATAATTTCAATATTCCAGTTAAAATGTGACTTCAAGAGCAGCCGCCAATCTAATTTCCAAAAAAAAAAAAATAAAACAATAATGGGAGTTATTAAGGGTAATTTATTATGTTTACTCTGTATTAATAATAAAAATTAAAACCCCCATGAGATTATATACAAAAATATTTACTCTCCCCCCATACTTCCCATTTATATAACTATATATTTAAAGAAAAGTATTAACAATATATACATTCGTACACGTGTATACTTTATTCAGTCGTTTTTGCATCAATCAACCAGCAGATAACAAGAAACTTCTTCTTATTATTTGAATTCACAAAAACGGAAAAACCAGTCAAGAACAAGAACATGTACACAACAAAATGCGCAATACATAAATAAAAACTATTATTATTATTATTATTATTATTATTGTGCAATGATTTTCTTCAATAAACAAACTATATAATATTAAATGTTTGCTATATTTATTTGAGAGTTGAGTGTTTGGTTGGATACCTTCTCGTTTTAACTATTTAAGCCTTTGTGAGGGACATATTTAAGACCCTGGGAATGCATATAATTTGTTCCTAGCCATAAAATGACACGATTTATCAGTTTTTGCCAAAAATTTGTTTCAAGTCCTTTCACCTATGAAGCAAATTTGGAGGACAATTTAAGATCAGTGACGTTTCACCTATTTATTCATCAATGCTTTGGGGATTCATTGTGCTGGCAATGCTCTTACACCTGTAACAAGTTAACATTTAAGTTTTCAAATTTACCGCCGTCCGAAAAAAATCCCTTAGAGTTGTAATCCCCGCAAAACAAACAGGTCAAGTTCATGGAATAGCATTGCCATTTGTTAGCATGGTAACCAAACAGAACGAAAAAAAATCCTAAATATTTGTTTAATCGATGATGTTAGTAACCAAAACTTGAGAAATAAACAAACGCTTGAAATAAACAGTTTTGAAAAAGTAGAGTAGTGTAAAATTTGCAGATTTTCTTTGGAAATGTTATAGCATTTGGAGATTTTTCGATCCCTAAACTGATGAATTGAATTGCTCTTACATTGGTCGGTCATCATGGGAAATACTGAAAGTAATGTTACCAGTGGTGTCAAGAAACAGGCGGGAGTTTCCACCCAGGCCCTGTACAAATTTGTCAATCTAAAGGGTGGTGGCCTTCTGGTGGACATGATGAAAAGGGCCTGTCAAACGAAACAATTCGCCGAAATAGATCATGCCATTAAAACCAAGGTGGAACCATTTCTCTATAACAAAGGAGCTGGTCGTTATTTTCCGATTTCGAAAATGGTTTTGTTACGCAACAAGGAGAGGGCACGCACGAAACAACTGCCTGAAATACGGGCCCTTGAAAATCCCGATGAAGATTTCAATATTCACGACTACTGTTCCGAGGTGTCGGAGGCGGAGTACATATCCAATCCGAGTGCCTATCGTTTTGTTTGTTGGAATTTGAATGTAAGTTAAAGGAGAGAGATTTAAAACAAAAGGAAAACAAAGTTAATTTTGTTTGCATTTTCCATTTTACAGGAAAGAGGTGCTGTGGGTGAAACAATTCTACACTTGTGCCTGCTCAATGCCTCCTCGTTGCATGCGGATTTGGCCAAGAGGCTATTGAAATTTTATCCCAAACTCATTATGGATATTTACTTGAGCGATGAATACTATGGAGAATCGGTGTTACACATTGCCATTGTGAACGAGGATCCGGCAATGGTGAAATATCTATTGGATGCCAATGCCGATGTCCAGGAGAGGTAAGAAGAGAGTAATTATGTTATATTCCCAAATTTTATTTTTGTGGTTTCCCTACAGATGCTGTGGTGCCTTTATGTCGGCCGAAGATCAAAAGGCTTCGCGATATGACTCCCCCGAACATGAATATGTTGGTGTTCATCCCATGACCAATTATGATGGCTACGTTTATTGGGGTGAATATCCACTGTCATTTGCAGCCTGTTTATCGCAGGAAGAATGTTTTCGTTTGGTGTTGGCCCGTGGTGCTGATCCCGATAGCCAAGATACCAATGGCAATACCGTGTTGCATATGTTGGTGATCTATGAGAAAATCGACATGTTCGATGTGGCCTATGAGGTTGGCACCAATATCCACATACGGAATGTACAAAATCTTACACCCCTGACATTGGCGGCCAAGTTGGCGCGGGTGGAAATGTTTTTCCACATTTTGAGTATAGAGAGGGAAATTTACTGGCAGTTGGGTAGCATAACATGTGCCGCATATCCTTTGTCAAAAATCGATACCATTGATGTTAAGACTGGGAATATAAACAAGGATTCGGTGTTGAATTTTGTGGTGTTTGGGGTAAGGATTTTGTTATTTTGAAAAAACAATTTTAAATATTTTTTTATTCCCAGGACAAATTGGAACATTTGGAGTTGTTGGATGGCGTGGTCATTGATTTGCTTAAAACGAAATGGGAAACATTTGTCAAGTCCCGTTTCTACAAACAGTTTTATATGTTTTCCTTCTATTTCCTCTTCTCCTTGGTGAGTTTTATATCCCGGCCAGGACCCAAAATTGAGGATGAAGATGAGGAGGGGGATGCGAATGATTCGGCGGGTAAAGGAAATGATTCTACCACAAATGCCAGACTTTTGTATGCCACACCTGCCAGTAGAGTAACAGGCATTGAAAAGTTACCCTACAGTAAGTGGAGAATAAATCAGGTCCAATACTATTTTTTTTTAAATGAATGAATTACCGGATGATTTCCTTGTTTTAGAAACATTTTGGCTTAACTTTAGTGAGTACATTGATGATGATGCTAATGCTGAAAATATGCCCTCCTGGTGGGCAAGCTATGAGGAGTGTCCCCTGATGGATATGGAAACGAATTTGGCAAAGGTAATAATTTGAATGTTTTACTGGAAATCTTGAGGTAATGTTAATCGCTGTTATTTTCCATTGTTTTTACAGTTCCGCATTGTGTCCGAAATCGTAATTTTCTTTGGAGCGATTTTGTATTTGTTATCGGCCCTGAGAGAGGCCAAGTTTTTGGGTTATAAAATGTTTGTTGAAAATCTGGTAAGTAGTTGTGGACATTCAGCCTTACTCCAAGGCGGGGCAATGAGAGTAGTATTAGGAAAGATAGGTGTGTACGAAAGACTACCAAATGCTGTTCAAGAACCCAAAGTAAACGAGAGTGAATTGGCAATAAAAAATGACTCAGAAAATGAAAGAGTTATGAAAACAGAACCACAATAAATATGTGGGACCTACATTTTATCTCTTTGTCTAGCCCTGATTTGGCCCATATTAATAATCATTTTTTCCTAGATGACGGCACCCTCAAGGGTCATGTTCTTGTTCTCCTGCTGCCTAATGATGACCATACCCTGGCTAAGGCTATCCTGTCTCACCGAACTGGATGATCATGTGGCGGTGATGATAATGCTTACCACGGCTCCCTACTTTTTGTTCTTTTGTCGGTAAGCTGGACAACATCAATACGATTATGAATTAAAATAACTTCAATTTATATTCATTCCAGAGGCTTCAAGACCGTTGGTCCCTTCGTTGTGATGATCTATCGCATGGTTATGGGAGATTTGATACGTTTCGTATCGATTTATTTGGTCTTTGTGATGGGCTTTTCCCAGGCCTATTACATTATCTTTTTGACCTTCGATAATCCTGCCACACCGGAGGAAATTGATGATACCGGCACAAATCCCATGCCATCGCCCATGGAATCAGTGGTGGCCATGTTTCTAATGTCCCTGACAAATTTCGGTGATTATTACGGGGCCATGGGTTCGACGCAACATGAATATGAAGCGAAAATTTTATTCTTCCTTTTTATGGTGATCGTCAGTGTGTTGCTGGTTAACATGTTGATTGCCATGATGGGTAATACGTATCAGAAGATTGCCGAGATACGCAATGAATGGCAGCGCCAATGGGCCCGCATTGTTTTGGTTGTGGAACGTAGTGTGCCACCGGCAGAGCGTTTGAAGAATTTCATGCAGTATTCACAACCGATGTCGGATGGACGCAGGGCTTTGGTGTTGCGTTTAAATATGAGTGTAAGTTGAGATGAATTTTAATGCGGATTTCAGAATCAAGTGCCTGGGGCTGCATTCTTGTTCTATGAAAATAAGAAATGAGAAATATTTTCTTTAAAAAATTTCACATTTTCTTACAAAAAAAAAAAAAAAAGAATTGAGGTCCTGAAATTTCTATTCAAAGAAGGAATTCATATTTTTTTCTTCTTCTTCTAGGATGAGGACAAAGAGGAAATGAAAGAGGTGCAGGAAATGAAACGCATACATCAACGCTTTTCCAAGAAACGCCAAATGGAGCGGGAGGCCAGAGCCAAAAAGCGCCAGGAGGAATATGAGAAATTCTTTGGCGCAACACCAACGTCCGATAATGAAAATAATAATTTCTAATCAAAATTGCTAGGAAAATTTAATAAATTGTGAAATGTTAAGTTGGTCTTCAAACTTTTAATGGAACAAATTGGAATGGTTGCTATATTATATATACTCTCCACCATGGAAAGGAGGGAATATTAAATTTGTCATTTTGTTTGTAACACCCCATAAAATGTATAGTGATTTAACGAAGTCCGTCTGTTGTAATCATGCTTGAGTCCAAACGGCATGTGATGGAAAGGTAATATTTTGCATAGAGTTGTCTTTTTATCGGCTGGCAGGTCAAGTTCGAAGATATGTTATAACAGTCAGCGTTTAAATATAGTCCCCATATTCGGTATTTTTATGCTTTGAGCCTCAGTTTCTAGCGGAATAGCTTAAAATTCGGAATTTAGAGTTTATTATACATTCTATTTCCTGTGAATATAGCTCTGTCCGACCGTCCGTCACCCTAGAGCCAAAACGAATAAAGATATGAAGCTAAAATTTTGCATAGATCAGTCTTGTGTCTGCAGGCAGGTTAAGTTCGAAGATATCGGTGCACGATATGGTATAGCCCTCATATAACGGTACCCCGTTACAATAAAATTGTCTGAAAATCCACAAAAGAAGTTCCTTCTGAGTATTTATCGTATAGGTCTACGATATTGTAAAATGGGCTCGGAACGACCCTCAACGAATATGGGTATGGTACGTATGTAAGTGCCACCGGGAGTCTGTGGTGGTGTTGTCTGTTGCTTTTGCTGGGGATGTGGAGCATAGTAGGCCTTCTGGACTGGGGGACTAGTTTGTGTGCCGAACTGGGGATGTCTCATTTGGGGTTGTGGCTGTTGCATGGGAGGTGTTTGACGTTGTCCATTCACCGGCACCTGTTGCTGGGGATGATAGATGTGCTGTTGTTGCTGTGGTGGTTCACTGGGTGGTGCTGAATGTGACCTGGCACCCGCTGTCTCATTTTCAACAGCTGACTTAACACCCATGTCCATGGTGTTGCGCAGACCATTCTGATCGAGATTTTCGGTGTTCACAGCATGATCGATATTCCCCGATATTGTATAGCCCACATGCACCCTCTGAAATTCGATATTTTGACGATTTTAAGGACATTATTCACCGGAGTTGTTTCAAATTTCGGATTAGGAATTTGTAATGAGTGCTACAGCCTATGTCAAAAAATTGTGTATGCAGGCCCACGTCTTCGTATAGCCTCCATATAACGGTACCACCCAATATTATATATATATTATGATGATTTTAGCGACATTATTCACCGGAGTTGTTTTAAATTTCTTATTTAGAGTTCGTAATGGTAACTACAGTCAATGACAGTAAATTTTCTATGCAGGTCGTATAGGCTCCATATATCAGTACCTGCGTATATTCGGTATTTTGGCGATTTTAGGTACAAAATTCACGGAAATTGTTTGAAATTTCCAATTTGAAGTTCCTAATAGGTACTACAGCCTCTGACAGAAAGTTTTCTTTGCAGGTTCAGGTCTTCGTATAGCTCTGATGATTTTAGCTACATTATTCACCTGTTTTTTTCCAAGTTTCGTATTTGAATATTGTAATGGCTTATTACAAAGGTTATACGGTATTTTTGAAATTTTAAGAGAATTTTTTACAGATTTTTTTTTGAAAATTTCCAAATTCTTTCTAAATGGTGGAGGGTATTCAAAGTTGGGCTGGGACGAATTTACTGCTTTACTTTTTACTGGTTTACTTCTTCATTTGATAACGAGAAAAATTACAAAACTAGTAAATTTTTGCAGGTTCTGGAACAGAGCATTATTCTATTGTACCTTGGGTTCCCCATTAGAATTCCATTTCCTTACCTTTTTGGAAAGTACTTTTGTTTTTTTTTTTGTTATAAAAAAGTAAAAGTAACGCAAAACCATTATTTTTTTGTAGTATTTTTTTATTGTTTATAATTTTTAACAAATAATATTTCCGTTTTTTATTGCCGGGGTTTTTGTTTTTGTCACACATTGTATTTTTAGTGATTTTTTTTTTGTATTTATTTCTAAATCTAAATTTATTTTAATTATATTTAGATGATTTTCAAATGTTTTTTTCTTTTATTTTAATTCTATAAATAACATTATCATCGTATGCAATACGTGACAAATCGAATCGCTTAAAATCACAAGAAAAAAGAAAAAAAACGACTACTACATTACAAATACAAAACAAAAAAGAAGAAACAGAATAGGCAATTTAATCAATTCCTAGATCATCGATTGCGTTCGTTTTGTTATCAAATAAAAATAAATATAAAATGGCATTAAAATAAGAAACGCAAAAAAAGACAGTAGACAACAAGTAATTGATTGAAATCGAAATGGAAGTAGCATTAGAAACAATTAATTTTTAAATAGTTTAGTGGAGGTAAAAGATCAGAGCAGATGCAATGCCTTGGCCTCGCCTGGGATCTTTGGACCCTTAAGTAATTCAATGGCTGCAAAGATCCCTTTGGGAGGCCAAGCTCATTGCCTGGTTCTCTTTGCAACAAAAACAGAAAATTTGCATTATTTGAAATAAATGTTTAATAATCAAAGCCTTACAACTACAATAATCAGAAAGAAACACCGACTTTCTTTCTCTATAGAAATCGTCTAAGTATATATTTTTATGTATGTTTGTATGTATGTATATAGAAAAAAGATCATAAGAGTTATAGGCACTTTATTGCTAAATTTTGATTCTATTTTTTGTTTTCTTTTTTACTTCTTTACGATAAAGCACTTTAAAATTCTGCATTTTTGTCTAGGAATACAAAAACAGAACAGCAAAACCAATCATGTTACATGGTTTTCTAAATTTAGAACTTTCAAGCCAATGCTTTTTGTTTTCTCAGACTACAGCTAGGGTTATCTTTCCTGGGAGGGGAGGATGTAAGTAAGCGGGACGCTACGCTTATTGCTGCTGTTGTTGTTATTATTATTATAAATTTGTAATAAATAGTTAATTAATATAATGTTGTTGTTGTTTTTGTGTTGCTTAATTTACGTTAATTTCGTTTTGTTGGACGCCATTATTTATTTAATTTTTTTCTTTTGTTTTTATTTTTGCCAAGGAAAATCAACTTCAATTCTGCAAAGTTATGCCACTGTGCTTTGTCATTCCAAAACCAATCCAATCATTCTGCTCTCCTGGGACGTCCTCTTTCATTACTTGAGTTGAGATTGCTTGGAAATTGTGGTTTGTTTAATAGTTGCCTTCCTGTAGGAGCTGCTGCTACTACTTCTGCTCCGACTGTTGCTGGTTGTGGTTTTCTGGGCTAATAGTTTCCTCTCCAATCATCATTTGGTTTCAGCAGCGGCAGCAGTGGCTGGTGCGGCAGCCTCACTGGCTTTTTCCGCAGTCTCCTCTTTTGTTTCTGCCGTGGCTGTTTCAGCTGACGCTGAGGCCGTTTTACTCTCCTCCTCCTCGGGTTTTGTGACATTGGCTTCTGCAGGTGTTTCGGTTTTGCTTTCGCTCACCATGCCCTCGGGTGGTGGCAGTGGTATGGGTTCTTGTATCTTGTTTGCATCGACGGGTTCGTCGGCCTGTTCCAACTTGCTTTGTGAAGAGTCTTTGGTTACTTTGTTGCCCGAGGAGCTTTTCTGTGGTGTGCTGTCCGAGCCATTCTGCTGCTCAGCTGCCTTGGTGTTTTCCTCGGCCTTGGCCTCCAATACATTGATGGAGGCCTGTATGCATTTGATGGCTTCTTTGCGGGCCAAACGAATGCTCTCCTTGCCATTGGTGTCGATGTTGTCTAGCTTCAGAAGATTTCTCGTCAGCATTTCATCCAAATAGGCATATTCCTTGTCACTGCGGGTGCCAGTGAATTTCTCCACGCGTGTCATCAGTTCCAGGACATCACGTTGTATATCTTGGATTTTGTTGATGGAGTCCACGGTGTGGGGAGTTTGAGGTGGCAGACCTGTGTTTTGCTGCTGTTGTGGCTGCTGTTGAGTATTGATGGGTGTGGGACGCTGTTGTTGTTGCTGCTGCTGGCCACCCTGGGGCTGGGCCTGACCCTGTTGAGGTTGTGGGAATTGGAAAGGTGACTGTGGCTGATATTGTTGTTTGGGTGGTGTAAAGGCCCGGGCCGAGGCAGAGCCAGAGCTGGGTGTGGCATTCTGATTGGGTATGTCCCTGTTGTTGATAATGGGCTCGGAACGACCCTCAACGAATATCGGTATGGTACGTATGTATGTGCCACCGGGAGTCTGTGGTGGTGGTGTCTGTTGCTTTTGCTGGGGATGTGCCTGGGCCTGTGGAGCATAGTAGGCCTTCTGGACCGGGGGACTAGTTTGTGTGCCGAACTGGGGATGTCTCATTTGGGGTTGTGGTTGTTGCATGGGAGGTGTTTGACGTTGTCCATTTACCGGCACCTGTTGCTGGGGATGATAGATGTGCTGTTGTTGCTGTGGTGGTTCACTGGGTGGAGCTGAATGTGACCTGGCACCAGCCGGCTCATTTTCAACAGCTGACTTAACACCCATGTCCATGGTGTTGCGCAGACCATGCTGATTGAGATTTTCGGTGTTCACAGCATGATCGACTTCCGAACGTCCGGCATTTGGATCTTCAGTTTGGATGGCAGCATCACAGACCGTCTTCGATGGTGACTGCGGCATTGGCATGGTTTGATAGTAATGCGGTGGCATTTGCTGCTGCTGTGGTGTTGGTGGCATTTGTGTCTGCTGTGGCTGTGGCGGCATCTGTTGTGGATGTACGTTGGGCGCCATTCCACCGGTGGTGGCACGACGATGGCCAAAACCCTCCGGTATGTACTGACGGAACTCAGTGGGCAAACGATTGAAGAAATCTTCGTCGTGATGTGGATTGTTGACACGACGACGGCCCAGCGAGTTGAACTGGGGGAAACCAAAGTCTGGATCATCATCAAAATAACGAGAAAAAACATCAGAATGAAAGGGGGGATCATGTAAACTACTACGCTTACGTGAGGCACCAAAGTCAGCGAATGGATCATGGGCCATGCGTCCTAAGCGGCTGCGTGGAAACATGTCCATATCGACATGGGGATCGAAATCAAAGTCCTGCTGGAAGGAGAGAAGAGAAAAAGAGAATAATTTTTAGTAAGAATTGACATAGGAAATGGGAGAAAAAACATGGAAATTAAGGCATAAACAGGTCAAAGCTTCAATCGTGACCTTGGCTTGAAAATACAACTCTGTTGACACTAGTGTTGTATTTCCTCGTTTCGTTCAGCAAAAAAATGGCAACAGTGTTAGATTTTAACGCTAAAGTCAGGATTGAGGTACCTTTAAAGGTATGGTTAATATTAGTTTTAATATTTGAATTTATATTTATATTTAATATTTTTTAATGTTTCAGCAATTTGAAGTTATATTTAGGTTTGTTTTGAAAATAGTTTACATATATCAGATTTCGACTACTTTCAGTTAATCTTGAACTTTAAGCAGTTGTCCCGTTACCCTTTTCCCCCACTGTGCCCAAATTATGGTCACGATTTCAATTATTCTATGACATTTCGATGATCTGAGCTTTATTAAAAAACAATTTACACGAAAAAAAAATTAATTATATTTTCATTTACGGTACGTGTGATGCATACAGAAGAGCTGCGATACATTTTTACACACACAAATTGTGGATGTTTGTACGTGTATACACACATACCTACATACATAGGGAGCTAGGTAGTTATTCGACATCTGGTTAAAGTTTCAAAAAATAAAAATTTTGTCAGGTTTCTATTATTTGGATTCTGGTTCTGTTTTGTGTCTCAATTAAAACAAATGTTTGAAGTAATTATGTGATAATCAAAGTAGTGGTGGTAGAGAGAGAGAGGGAGGAACTCAAGTGTCACTTGAACAAGTTTCAAGTGTTGTTGGCCGCTCCACTCTTTTTTGGATAACATAAAACTGAGATGATTTGTTTTAAATAAAAATATACATTATATCATCATTTGATTTAAACTATTGTTAATTATAAAGTAATTATTGGCGTTGTTGGTTTTTTTTTATTATAAATGGATAGCTTCCTAATTAAATAACAAAAAAGCGCATTGTTCTATTTTATATAAACGAAAATTAATTGCCACTGTGGATGGGAGAGCAAGAGAGGAGATTTTTACTGGAGAGAGAAATGTTTCTATCAACCAGACATGAGTATTTACAAATTGAACAGTTTACATTGCTTAGTTACTGAGAGTTTACAAATTCTTAAAGAGAAAATGTACTCAGTAAAAATCGTCGGGCTATTAAATTAAATGGACCTAAATTTTAAAAATATTAATTTTTCAAAAAGTTAAAAGCAATAATAAAACAGACATAGAATTTTGTGCTGTTCAAGAATATATATATATATATATATATATATATATATATATATATATATATATATATATATATATATATATATATATATATATTCGGTATTTTGTTGATTTTAGCGACTTATTCACCGAAAATGTTTCAAATTTGGTGTTTAAAGTTCGTAATGGGTACTACAGCTTATGACAGAAAATTGTCTGTGCAGGTCCAGGTCTTCGTATAGTCCCCATATAACGGTACCTCCCCATATTCGGCATTTTGATGATTTTAGCGACATTTTTCACAGAATTTTTTTATTCAAGTTTGGAATTTGAATAGTGCAATGGTTTTCGACAAAAGTTGCAGGTCCACGTCGTCGTATAGACTCTAATATAACGGCTACATTCGCTATTTCTAAGATCTTAAGAGAATTTTTAACGGATTTTTTTTTTTGAAATTTCCCAAAATCGTTCCAAATGGTGGAGGTTATTCAACGATTGGCCCGGCCGAGTTTAGAGCCTTTTTACTGGTTATATTTTGCTCATTTCTGCCTTTCAAACGGTGCTGATCAACAATGTGCTCCATTAAAGTACAGAGGCTAGATACCATTTTCTCTTATATCTCTGATATCAGTTTATCTCCGACAATTGCAGAGAAGGCAAACCTTTTCCTCTTGCCGAGTCGCAATGATACATATGTGATCTCTTAGTTCCACACCTCTCCCTCTCCCCTTTTGATTGATATTTTCTGAATTAGACAACATTCCGTTGAGAAACAAGTGCGGCCCACATCACGAAACAAAAACAGAAAAAAAAAACACTCAACAAGTCACAATTTTGCCAGCCAGCCAAACAACCAGCCAGTCAGCCAGCCAGCCAACGAGCAACAAATATTTTTAGCAATGATTCATTTCAAACTCGACAGAAAAAAATCGAATAATAAAAACGGAAAAACAAAACACCTAAAAATCGCCAGAGAAACACAAAAACAAACAACAATAAAAACGACACTTCAACAGAAAACAAGTCGGTGGGTTGGTGCGGTCGATCGGTCGGTCGTTTGGTTGGTTGGTTGAGCAAAGCAATCTCTGTGGTCGATCGATTAAAAAATTAACTACAAATTTAATAACAACAACATTAGACGCCCGCCGATAACAATAACAAGCTACAGTCAAACCGTGACGTCAATAAAAAATTAAATTTTAAATTAAGGCGAACAAAAAAAAAAAACACAGATTTTGCCAACACAAACATGTTAATTTCGAGTCAAGCAGCTGACTCAAAATAAAACAAAAAAAAAAAAAAAAAACTATCAAAGACGGAATCTGGTTTTTTTGTGTCTTTGCAAAATTTGTGGGTCACAAAAACAAAATCACGGAGATAAATATTACGTCATTGTTGAGAAGAAACAGATTTACATCAGCAAATGCTGGCTGGAGGAGGGTGGCCTGGAAAGCAAAAAATATTCATTTTCTTAAAAGTGTTTTTGGCATGTCGTCTCGAACTGAATACCCGACGCCAGCATCATCATCATCAGATTGAGGATAAACGCACCGAGAGTACTAGGCGGCATGGGCATTGTCTGAGTCTATATCTTCTTACAGCGATGCACTACATTTTATGTGTGCACACACATTGAGACAAACACAAGTACCACAAAAGTTCGCCTATCTCTAACGGCAAATGCTTTGTACCTCGTTTTTTTTTTTTCAAATGGGTTATTTGGCCATAACATAAAAGAGAATCGGTTTTTTCTTTTTTGTTTTCTTTAATAGTTTTTAGACAATTTGCCCAAAACGTCACGTTTAGTTTCTTTTCATTTGTTCTTCTACTCTTCAGAGGGGGGTCTTTGTTCGGAATTTATTACCAGAGGAGCAGATTTATTTTAAATAGTTGTTGTTTTAATTTCGAATTTCATACTGGCAAGGAATGTTTGAATTTTGGGGTGAAAATCTTCAGCGGAATGTCAAAGAAGCGGTTCAATAATAAATTCAAGCTATTGTACATCTCTTGTAACCAGCCCCATCTTGATGTGGAAATATTTTATTTATTAAGTTCTTTGAGTAAATTCTTACCCTGATTCAAGTAGTTTCAACCCCCACTCTAATTCTTCAAAGAAGAGCAAAATAAAAATGAGCTGGGAGTAAACTTCTCATAAAAATCTCTCTCCCCCTAGCGCGTAAACACGAGCTAATCAGAACTCTTGTTATTATACCATAAATTCACGCAGAGTTTTTTTTTTTTGCAATCCCACAATATTGAATCCAGTATTCTTGATGAGGAAAGGTCTCTTTTTACTGGAAACCTTGCTCATAAAAAACTTATTCGAGAAAAAAAGTTGGTCTCCTCCGAAAAGAGGAGTTGGTCTTTTCCGAGAAGAGCAGTTGATTTTCTCCGAGAAGATCAGTTTGTCTTCAGATCGTAGAGAACACACACAAGCATGGCGTTCCCTTTTAATACATTTTGCCGGAAATGCTAAAAGACCTCTAGTCTATAGAAAACCTTCTGAAGGTCTTTAATTCTGAGAGGAGATGTTAAAGTTTTCCTATAAACTGAAGACCTGAAAATAAGTCATGTGGATGGTCTTATCTTAATATGGGACATGTAGAAGGGGTTCCATCCATAAAAAAATATCGAAAGTATTCGATCCATAATAGTACCAATTCAAGGCCCTCGGTTCATAAAGGACCTGCAGAGGGACTTTTAACAAGAACTTCTGTTCCGATAAGGCCTTTTAAAGATTTTCTATACATATTATATCTGTAAACTTCATCCATAGAAGTTCTACAAAAGACCTTTTATTTTATAAGACCTGCGAAAAGACTTCCATTCATTCAATTGATATCTCTGTTGGTGGATCAATGACATTCCACTCTAGGAAGTAGTTGTATGGATTACCTGATGAGGGATATTAATAACAATACCTACCAGTCAAGCAGAGCAACCACAAATCGATCAAAATCAGTTGTGGTTAAAAGAGCATAGCTTATGATTGCTGCTACACTCGAAGCGTATTTGGTGATTGGTTTCTCAAATGGCATACGCCTTTGGTGGCGTGTCAGTACAAACATACATTTGTATGTTTGTATGTAATTACCATAAATGACATTTATGAGATTGATATTAGCCACAATACATATTCTTCATTAGCTATTAGACAGTCTTACATTTTTGTAACATATGTCAACATTGTTAACCAAGAGCTATTGAAAAGTTAGTCGGTATGCCTCTTTAAGGGTATTTGAGATACCAAAATTGAATGTTAAGAATATAAATTATTTTTTTATTATAAATCTAATTCTACAATACAACATATAGATATTATGGAAGTAGTTGTAAAATATAAAATCGCTATTCATTATATATAATAATATAAAAACACTTAAAATAACAATGATGGTAATAATTATGATATAATAATAATTTATAATAATAAAATATTATAATAATAACAATATTATTAGCAGTGATAATAATAATAATAATTATGATAATAAAAATAATAAGAAATATAATAATAATTACAAAAATAATAATAAAACTAAAAGATTTGAAATTTCTCCTCAAAATTATCAAAGGCTTTATTTCTCTACCCCTTAGCCAAAGATGAATGTCATCAATAAACATCCAAAAATGCTTTTCCTTGACCAACATATGAATTTACTTTTTATTGTTTTGGAAAATCTCGACCCCCTCATAGCTCACATGAAATTCGAAAATATATTGTAAATTTTGCGGCAGCAATAAAAATTATTGTCTTCTTTTTATTTTTAAATTTAATGTTTGTGTGTCAAGATGATTCGGTTCTCTTCTGCGCTTTCTTTGTTAGGTGGTGGTATGCAGACACAGAGAGTGACAGATTGGACAAAATCAGAAGGTGCCGGCCGTCTCTCGGGCGGAAGAAGAGGCAGGGTGAAAATATTGTAAATGTCTTTTGTGTGTGTGCGTGCCTTTTGTCCGATTTTGGGGACTTTTATTAAAATCACCTTGAAAACACGTTTGAATTTATGATTGTCGCCGGTGGCTGGTGGTGATGATTTTCTTTCAAGTTTGTATTTTTCTTTTTTCATTGCGTATGGTTTCATTCTTTTTTGTTTGGCTTCATGAAATCTCTTTCTCGGAATAAAGACAAATGACGAACACACACAAAAGTGAAGGAATTAAGTGTAACACACATACAACATTCTTTAATGCCATTTGGGTGTGTTTATTTAATAAATGTATTAAATATGTTTTGTTAAATTAATGTAGGGAAAGGTGACAGATATAATGGCTGAAGTTGAAATTAGTAATATTATTTTAAATTCAAAAGAAGATTATTATAAAATATTTATTTGGCTGTTTGGATAGAACACATTTTTGATTAGTATTGATTATTTTATTGTTGCAAAATGGTCAGGCTTAATCCCATTATTGTTGTTTTTTAAAACAACGTTTGTTTACCTTTCCTCCAGGCATGGAATACCTAGCTTTCCTAGACAAAAAACAAGGAAACTGATGAGGATTGGTGGCTCTTTCCGAAACCTAGGTATGCCCGGCCTTATCTTCCGGTAAATATTACCATCGTTCTCCACTAATAAATAAACTTTGTTTTTATAAAAACAACAATAATGGGATTAAGCCTGACCATTTTGCAACAACAAAATACTATGGTATCCCTAACAAACTTGCCAACACTGTTCTATTTTTTTATTTTGAAAATTATTTGCATAATTATCCCAAAAAAGGAATTTAGAAATGGGGATATGAAGAGAGTAAAAATCTCCATTATATAGTGACATCTAGTTTTCATTATTACAACTAATGTATACCAATACTACTCGAAAAATATTCGTTTTATTTGTTTTGTTGTCTACTTTTTAATAGAAAAACTTGTAAGACAGAGTAATGAAAAAATCTATCTGAGAGAACCACTTTATCGAGAAATGGAGGAAACGGAAAACTAGTAATATTTTCACCACAAGATGGCGGTTCTTCAAAATAAACATATCAGACAAATACAAGGAAAATTTTAAAGAATATGCTTAAATTTAAATAAAGAGGGCGTACTTCATAACATGAAGTTCTTTAGTCAAGGATACTTCAGAGAAATCACCAATCAACGCTTTTAATCCACATACCAACTCTTCGCGGATTCTTAGGGCAGACAAAGCTTTTGTCGTAGAATTTTTTCTTTCTATAAATTCGAGCCTTGATTTTAATGTAACCATTTCTTGAAATTTCACAATGTATTTTGTTCGTATATATTTTGTGAATTATTTATATAGTCCATTGAATTATTTTAATTTATTTTGGGATGAGTTAGATTCTACTGAAATATATATTCTCTCCTTGGAATCCGGAATCAATTTTACCATATCCTATCTGCCTGCACTTCTATTACCCATTTGAGAGTTCTCAAAGATTTACGCCTAAAAGTATGCTCAAAATAATCTACTAACAACTTGTTTGTCCAATGTGTACATCAATATGGCGCTGTTTGAAATTATAGTACAATATCAAGGATGTTATATTGAAACCGTTTTGGGACACAAGAACTTCAAAAATTTCATTTGGCTAAAATTTTTGAAATTCATGGGTCCATTTTTTGAAATAACATCCTCGATATTGTACTATTATTTTAACTAGCGCCATCTTGTTGCAGACATTCGACAAACAAATAGTTTTTATTAGACATTTTGAGCACACTTTCAGGCGTGAATCTTGGAGAACTTTTTGGATTTTTATGGAAAACGTTTTTGTTGGTATTCCATTTAAGGCTTAGCAAATTATTGGACCTATTTTTAGGGGGAAAATACAAATTGGAGCAGAGTATAGAGGGATACAACTATTATAAATAAAACAAATATCGATAATATTAAATACGAATAAACAAAAACAAAAATTCCATTATATGTTAAAAAGTAAAAGTAGATACAATAAAATTATCGCGTCAGACGTTTGCAAATTGAAATATAGATGGTGCTCCTTTGAACATTTATAACTGTATCAACAATTGCTCTGTTCCAGAACCTCCAAGCATCTACTAGATTTACAATTTTTCCCGATATCATAAAGGGAAAATCGGTTATCGTTGTTGAATCTTATACATTCTTGCAATTCTGGAACAGACCTAATGTTTTTCAAGATTAATTTAGATGATTTAAGAAAATAATACAACTGAAATATATATGGCGCTTACTGGGACATTTATAACTCTATCAAGAAAGTTTGTGGAATCACTTTTAGAAACATTTACTAAATTAAATCATTTTTAAGTCTAGCAAGTGTTTGGTCTTATTTTTTAGAGTCCATAAATTGTAGAACGTTATTTTATTTTTCAAATTCCCAAATGTTTTCTTCCAAACGCCCATTAAAAATCTACAAGTCATTCTGCGTTTTTCTCTCAAAATTCATGTCTGCAGTCTAATAATTTATTTTATTCGTGGCAAAGAACAAAAGTGAAACAAGAATGATATCTGCTTGTCTGTCTCTGTGAAATGAAAATTTATATTTTCATATTTATTTTTTGTTGTTGTTCTATGTCGTGGTGCAACGTTAAACAAAGAAAATTCTTGGCGTTTTTTGTTTTTTTTTTTCTTTAATTTGAAAATGAAAAATGATTCATTTTCGAAATTGGCAATATCCATATAAATATCTGTACCATTTTCGTGTGTGTTTTGATATGCATCATTGGATGGCAGACGAAGTGCATCGGTGTGTGCAGTTTTTTTCTTTGGAAAATTTTATATTGAAACGCACTTTTCACGGCTGGCGGCGTTACGCTGGCCGATTAAGAATAAATATTTATGCACCCATTCAAATTAACCCAAATTTGTTTCTCAAACGGATTTTGGGTGTTCTTTGTGATTGGAATCTTTTAAATTAAAAATGCGTATAAATATTTGTACATTGTCTTTCGATGAAGATGATGATGAGGATGGTGGCAGTGGCTTCATGACAAGCCATGTTTTTTGGAACGATAATGGTTTATTAACACATCATAATTGTACGCCTACATTTGCATTTTTTATCACTGAATTCATTAACAATCGGAACTCTTCCCCACAGTTTTTTTGTTTTTTGGTTTAACAAATAAATAATAATAACAATGAATAATAGTATTGGAGATGGGGGTAATAAACAACAAAGTATTCCATTTTCGGCTATTGAGTAATACAATATGTAGGTATTTGAAGAAGAAGAGGAAGAAGAAAAATAGCAAATCTCGAAATACCGTCATATGTTTTGACATGTTTGGGATTGAAAAGTATCTATGTATCTCGACAGCGTCGCCTCTCCGCAGCAGACGTCAAATGTTTATTCCTGCTTTGCCAAAATAACGCTACTGACTGTTAAATGCGAACACACCAGACCTCCCACGCTTTTTGCTGAGAATGTCGTGAGCGACGACGTCAAGAATACCTTAAACAAAACAGACTACAAACAAAATCACTTGAACACCCATACCAATCAATAGTTGGGTAGAGCCTTTGATTGTGTGCGTTTTGTACTTTAGATGGATGAATAATGGCCTAGGAAACCAAAAGAACACACACGCAAAAAGATTCGTCATCTAAACACACTGTTGTGACGTCTAATATGTCAAACAAAAAAATCAAAAAACCGAAAAATCAAACGTTTCACAACAGCTGAGTCGTCAAGAAATAATAGATTTGTGAGAAAGTGTTATGTCTTGGAAGGAAAGGAAACTCTTAATTAAATTAAATAATTGTGTTCCGAGAATTTGCTAAGAGTTTTACAAAGAAGGCAATTGTTATGGACAATTTATTGAATTTAACAAATTAGTTATAGCACCCTACAAAGATAAAACGGAAAGAAAAGCTGGAGGCCGCTGAAAAGGCATTCCCCTATTTTTTAGTTTTCGGAAATGTGAAATGTTTTATCCTCATAAATAGATGGCTCTGTGGTTTCATAGGCATATTTCTAACATTTTCTTCGCAAAGCTTTTTATATCCCAAAACTGGCTGTTTTAAGTCTTTGTCTGTGTTTTTTTACGTATATGAATTTAGGACCGAAAAACTAGCAAAAGATATAACCAAATTTAAAAGACAAAAGTAATGGCGCCCAAACAAAAATAGTAGCATTATTGCAAATCTGTTGGGTTTTGAAGGGCTGCCATCTAGTTTTGAAGGACCGAAGTTTTAATCAATAAATAAAATCGGACAATAAATTGTAAATTGGCCGCCTGATCATACACTACGCCATCTATATGCCAAATTTCTGTTTAAGGAACATTCGACTCTTCTCTATAAGATGTATGATAGAGTTTTGGTTCCAAATAAATTTTAGTCTCATGTATGGTTCTTTTTAACCCGTTTGTAAAAAATACGGCTAAATTTCAAGGCTAAATCACAAACATTTTCCAAGACATTGACGTATAGATGGCGTTCATTCATTGACTTTTGGTCGCCCAGAAGTATGCTAACCCAATAGTTTTTCATGAGCCAATATCTAGTAAAAAACAAATAAAGAAGCATTAAGTTCGGGCGGGCCGAACTTTACGAAATTTGAAACAATTGAAACATTAATTGATTGGTATTGAGAGGTACCGTTATATGGAGGCTATGAAAAAAACTGAAACCAACTTCAGACTACTCTCATTTCAGAGCCACTCGCCCGACAGGACAGAAGTTTTTCGTGATGGAATTCAAGCGTGATAGTGCGATTTTTTATTATTAGAGCACTCCAGCATTTAAATGTGAATAAATCTTTGGGGTCTCGTATCATCCCTCGTTACCGTGATACTGGTAGCGTAGCCCGACGTCAAGGAAGTGGACGGAAGAAAACAGCAACATCAGCAGAAATGGTTCGAAAAGTAAAGAAGCGCCTTGAACGAAACACGCGTCGCAGTGACCGAAAAATGGGACGTGATCTGAACATATCGAAATACTTCATTCGGCAAATTTTGAGAAATGAGCTCGGGGTAAAGCCATTGAAATGCCAAAAAGGCCAGGAACTTACACCGCTTACCACAGAGAGAAAATAGACTCAAAAGAGCCAAAGAGTTGCTTCGCTTGGTCGAAAGTGGTGAACTGCCAAATTTGGTTTTCCCCGATGAGAAAACATTCGTTGTCCGGCAGTTTGTAAACAAGCAAAATGATCGTGTTTATTTGCCAAAGAGGTCAGCTGAAAATGTGCACCTTCGGTTGACCACCAGAACTCAAGCGCCCGCCAGCAATGGTGATGGTGTGATAGGTGTGGGCCGCCATAACAGCCGACCGTCGCTCTCCGTTTGTATTAATCGAATAAATATAAATCGTGGCATCAGAATAAATGCCGAATATTATCGTGAAAATATTCTGGAGAGTGTATTAAAGCCTTGGACACTCCAACAGGACTGAGCATCATCGCACTCAGCACGCGCCAATTCAGAATGATTACAAAATAAGGTTCCTCGCTTCATTTCCAACGCACAATGGCCCCTAAAATCTCCTGATACTAATCTGTTGGACTTTTGTGTCTGGCGTATTTTGGAAAGCAAGGTTGGTACTAAAAAATACCAAAGTGTCGATCGCCTCAAGCAAGCGCTTCGCCGGGAATGGTCCAAAATACCACAGAGCAACATTCGGGCAGTGTGTGACGGTTTCATTGGCCGTTTGAAGGCCATAATTCGTGCCAAAGGTGACCAATTCGAAGAAATCTAAACTTATTCTAAAATTTGATGATATTTCCGACATTTTTTGCTTCCATTCAATAAAATTAAAAAAAATTTAAAAATTATGGCATTTGACTTTGTTGCAGTTTTTTTTTTATACATCGTATGAACACCAAGTAAATGGACAATTCCATTGGATATTAGTCAAAAAATCCCCATAGAGGAGCTTAACCCGGCAAAATGCTATAAACATCATAATACGTATGTATGGGGGCTATATAAAAGAGAATGACTCAATTGCCTACACCTTTTAAATAGCTTATCAAATGAACTTTGATATCTGAAATTACCATGGTATTCAATGTAGGGCTGCTTTTGTGAGTCTTTTATAAAATTGTCATTGTTTGGAGACGTTAAAAAAATTTGGAAATTTTTTCTATGTTCCTTATACAGAATAACTCCTTGGAAAATATATCTATTGCTTTCCTATTCATACGCCCGACCATATTTCAATTATATTTAGCGGACTTTTTCGTTTTTTTTCTTTCTTATCAATTTAATGTTAATATTGCCTGTTGCCTTAGTTGTATTCCAAATTGTTCATCAACTATTTTTTAAATTTAGACAAGTTCTATTACTTTTATCCATACAGTCTATCTAATCATGTCGAAGGCATGAGTAGTGTTTTTGAAAAAAAACTCCATTTGCTTTTGGACTCCTGCCTTGCCATTTTTTTATCACTTTCTTTTGTTCGCCGTTCATCATAAATCTTATCGTATTTTTTTCTACATGCGTTTTTTGTTCTTAGTTCGTCGAGAACAGAATAAATAAGATAGTATTGTTGATCTAAGAAATATCATCGAGAATGACAGGCTGGCTGGTTGGCTCTCTGATAACCAGAATTTAACAAATGCGAATTTAAAACAAAAACCTCGGCTAAATTAAACAAATCCAAACGAAAGAGAGAAAACATAAATGGCCTCATGCTGGAATTTTGACATTTATAAATTGGCAAATATTGTTTATGGTGTTGTTGATTTTCCAAAATTAAAGAAAAGAAAAAAAGATATTTATAAAAATTTCTTAAACATTGTTAATTAATTTGTTTTATTATGGCATTAAGAGAATTGATGTAGCCATGTATATTTGTCGATGATTATATCCCCAAGAAATGCGTTTCGCTTTGAATTCGTCAACAAATTATTTTTCAAAATTCTTGTTGTAGGTGTTTTTCTTATTTGGGAAATGAAGTCAAAATTTCGCAATTTCAATTTTCGGGGATGCATATTCATTGTTTATATCATTCCGAGATGAAGAAAAAATTATCGACACCATCAGAGATAGAGAGTGAGATACGTACATATTTATTTATTTTATTTATTTATAAAAATATCAATGTGAATAATAGACGAAAAATGTGTTAATGCACACATTGTAGGTATTTATAAATCTTTCGTTCAAATACGAAGCATTTTATATATCTGCATATGATGAAATATCTATAAAATTAATAGTGAGTGCACTTTTCAAATTTCACGAAATGATGAAAGCAAAAGTAAATTACGAGATTCCATGGGAAAATGTCATGCGAGAAGGATTATATTAAAAAAACTATATATCGGAGCCGAGTTCCATCAAATGGAAAGGTATGTCCCGAAATTCACTCCATTTGACTGATATTTGCAAAATGAACCTGAAATAGGATGATCTTAGCCGATCTCTATAAAATTTGGCGAAGGTATGTCCGAGTTCTATAAGATATCTGGTACCCAATACCATTGTCGTCAAATGCATATTACGAATGAGAGGGACTTAAACACCAAATCGGATGAAACATATCTAACGTACTTGCTTCTAGACTAAATTCGGTCGGATGTGCCAAAATTCCGGTCATTTGTCCATATATGGGAGCTATATCCAAATCCGAACCGATCTTGATACAATTTGGTTGAGATATTTCTGGGCTGTATCTGATATCCGGTACCAAATATCACTCATGTGGAGTGCATATTACGCATGTGAGGGACTTAAAACCCAAAATCGGATGAAACATATAGCTATATCTGAACCGTTTTTCCCCAAAATTGATGTAGTTGCTTCGAGACTAAATTCAGTGGGTTGTACCAAAATTTAGATCATTTTGACGGATATTGGCCATTTGGTGCACAATTAAACCAAAATCGGTTGAAGATATGTATGGGAGCTATATCTAAATTTATACCGATTCTCACCAATTTCAATAGGGTTCGACTTTGGTCCAAACAAATGTTGTTTGGAAAATTCCTTCTAAATCGGATAATAGATGCGACCTGCATCAATCCTTCACAAGAATACATGGACAGACAGACGGACAGACAGACGGACAGACAGACGGACAGACAGAGGACTGACATGCATAAATCGACTGTGAAGGTGATTCTATGAAGATCATCAAAAGTAACTATGGGTCTATCTCGCTTCCTTCTCCATGTTACATAATGTGGTGCAGGGTATAAAAAGTATTCCATATAGGCCAGAGGCTGTAATCTTGTTCTATGTTTCCATCAACCAGAAGTTCTATGAGCTTTTAGAAGAAAATCTAGGAAAATCCACACTTCTTCGATTCAAAGAATCCACATTTGCTCGATAGGAAGGTTAAGGGATCTACATGACCTATAAAGATTCTAAAAGAGGATCCATGGTAGAAGAATATAGGTAGTCACATCGATGCAGCTGTTGAGACAATGAACTGTCAAACCGATTTTGGAATTGAAAATGAAAGATTATTCAAATTTGTAAAAAATGTTGAAAGATACATATCATTACAACCTCCGATTGGTGTCGTATAAGAAAACATATAAAGATCTGCTTATTTTTGACAAAACTATTTAAAATTTTTGACATATTAAAGTTCCCAAGCATTGTCACATCATGAGAGGATCCACAAATAGAAAAGATCGATGCTTTTTTCCCAGATAAAAGATGTATATCACTGTACACAACTCCTTTCTTCTCTCTCGCTCTCTCCCTCTCTCTCTCTTTTAACATTTAAGGCTACTTTGAAGGTGAAAAAATATGAATTATTTTGTTTTCCTTCAGCTGCTACATTTTCCGATTCATAAAACAAACAATGCCATTACAGGCTATCTATAGAAAAAAAAATACATACTTCACATCTCAATGTGTAATGATGCGGTATAAATGTTCGACTGGATGGATAGATGGCTGGCCGGCAGCCTGCCTGCCTGCCTTTGACGACTGACTGTTGGCAACATGTTGTTTTACCCAACGACCAATGAACGACCTTCACGCATCAGTGGCGCGGCGTATTTAACAACAACAACAACACAAACAATAAAATATAAATAAAAACAAACACTTGGAATCGCTGCTGAATGTTGCTTTTGTTGCTTTACATGACAAATGGCCTTGAGTGTCGTGGACTATTGCATCATATCGTTTATAGCTGCTGTCTGTTGTAAGTAGACAGACAGACTGAAGGTGAAGATGTGGGGGAGCATGTGGGAGGTAGAAGGTTGGGAGAGCATGTCAAGGAAACTCCAAAAAAAAAAAAAAAAAAAAAAAAACAAGACATCATGAATTTGTTGCACTTCCCTGTTGTGCCATTATAGCCCGGGTGTTGTCTAGGCTATTGGGAATATAACTCGTTATTTTGTTACCCATAAGGGGGTCACTATACCCATTTGATAAAATCTTAAGCTTTTGTTAATTTTTCTCCAAAATTATTGAAATGGCGTCTAATATTTGGATTCTTGATAGCCACACATTAGATGTGTTGAATGACGAAGTATTTCTAAAATAAATGATTTGTTTCTCCTTCGTTTATCGAAAGTCAGGTTAACTATAGAGCGTATTTTTGAAAAGTGTACAGGCTATGAACCTCAAAAATATTGATCCGCCGATTTTAGAACAGTTGTTTCTGACCATATCAACAACAGGTATGTCTGAAATATCGCAATAGTTAGGTTTAGTTATCGAATAACTCAAAAATCCAATAAATTAGAAAGAGTTTGGGGAGCAATTTTAAAAATGAGAAACTCTTCTTTTTTTGGAAATTTTATTTTAATTTTTGCTTTGTTCCTTTTTATGACAAATCTGCTGATTACTTGCAGGGATTGAGAGGATTTCTCACATAAGAGAATAAAATTAGATTACTCTCTGGGAAAGATGTTGAAGAGCAATATCCAGTTAACTGTTGCATGTGTGTTTTGAACTTGTTTCGATCAGCTGTTGTATGGTTAGCTGTGTATTATTATAGTATGATTACATTAGGGCTTTTTGTCGGGTTAACTTCCTTCATGAGAATTTATTTGACGGGTTTACTAAACCCGACAAACAGTAAAAGTACATTAAAGTTTTGTTTACTGATTATTGTCTCTTAAATTTTCTCTCCTCTCATGCTTGAAAGAGTAAAATTTTTATTACTCTCCCAAATATTTATAAGTTTAGGATCCGATATCTTTCACTACCCTAAACCCATGGTAGAAAAATACAGGTAGATGCATTAACTTTTGGGAACATTGAAATGTCAAATTTTTTTAAAATGTTTTTGTTTTTTTTTTTTAAATAAGTAGATTTTTATGAGTTTTCTTATACGACATCAATCGGATGTTGTAACGAGATACATTTTTCGACCATTTTTACAAATTTCAATAATTTTTCATTCAACATTTTCAATTTCAAAATCGGTTTGACAATTCATTGTCCCAGCAGATGTGTCGATACCACTACCTGCATTATTCTACCAGCTGTACATTATTATAGTAGGTTTACATTACAGCTTATTGTCGGGTTAATTTTCTTCGTGGAAATTTTAAAGGTACTGTCATGGTGAAAGAATATAGGTAGACGCATCGACACAGCTGCTGGGACAATGAACTGTCAAACCAATTTTGGAATGGAAAATGTTGAATGGAAAATTATTTAAATTTGTAAAAATTGTTGAAAAACGTGTATTATAGTAACCTCCGAATGACGTCGTATAACAAAACATATAAAAATCTACTTATATTTGAAAAGAAATTTAATTTTTTTGACATATCGATGTTCTCAAGCGTTGATGCATCTACCTGTATTTTTCTACCATGGGTACTGTTTTATTTCTCTTAAATTTTCTCTCCACTCTTGCTCGAAAGAGAACAATTTTTATTACTCTCACAAATATTTAGAAGTTTAGGATACGACATGCTTCACTACCATAAACCCATTTACAAAATCTAACGTTTACATTGTATTGATTAAATTATTCAAAATAATTTCAAATACCAACCTGGAAGTGTGCTGGAATCTGTTGTTGCTGCTGCTGCCGACTGCTTGGTGATCCATATGCCGTTGCCTGTGGATCGCCGCCCACAAAATGCTGGGCCTGTGTGTGATATTGTTGGGGTTGTGACTGGGTTGCTGCTGCTGGTGGTGGGCCATGGTATTCGTGATTGATTGGTATGGTTATGCCGCCATTGGTGCCATTGGCACCACCGGGACCGGCTGATGCTGATGCATTAGCATTGGCTATCACAGTGGGTTTCATGATTTTCTTTCTCTATTCTGTTGTTATAATTTAATTTTTGTTTCCTTTTTTTGCTATTTAATTCGTTGACTTTTTTGTTGTTTTTTTATTTTTTTTTTTTTTTTCAATTTCGTACACTATCTGGAACAATGAAAAGATTAATTACATTTAATCGCAAAGAATTGCAAAAACAAAAATCACTGTTTCACTGGATTGTGGGTTCAAACAAAATGGGACGATTTTTTCGTTGTTTGGCTGTTCTATTTCGATTTCTATTAGAATTTTCTTGAATGTGTGTTTGAGTGTCTGCGCTCTTTTCCCGTTCGTTCTTTTCTTCTTCTTCTTCTTTTTGTTCTATTAGATATTTTTCGTTATCTCGCCTCGTTCAAATGGCTAAAAGCAAATTCGCCGTTTTAAAAAAGAAAACTTTAGTATTGACCGTTTTAGCTGCTCGCTGTTCGCTTCTCACTGTCGGCCACCTTCTTTCTTTCTGGCGATTGGTGGAAAATTCTAGGAACACTCGAACAAAAATCTCAGTTGTCTAGCGCGTATCCGTTTCTTATGTTTTGCGGAAATTTTTTTTGGCCAAGGAAATTGTCTTTCAATTTAAGAGAGTGAGAGTCCATCAAAGTGCCAAAGAGAGGGGAGGATGCAAAGAGTATTGTATAATCGTTAGACAGACACCAGGAAGAGTGTGTGTGTGTGTGAAATTCGATTTGAAAACAACAAAAAGAAAGCAAAATTCAAAATTGTTCTAAAATGAATTTTTTTGGTTTGGTTACGTTTTGAAATCTAAAGCGCGTACTTATAGATACAGCAAAGCAAACAAAAAATGGGTATTAAGCAAGCAAACGAAACACTTAGCGTTTTTATTAAGATGTGGATATTTCGTACGTATTGGTAGCTGGCAATAAGTTTGTATTGATTTCACCTTGATAGCTGTGACGTCGCAAATTTTCGTGTTCCACAACAATAAATTTTCGCGAGAACTCTTACACACACAAGCTTACGCCCGTTAACACCTTATCTAATGGCTTGGTATTTAACCAGATTTAAGTTCAAATCTTTGTGCAGATCTTCTGAAACTCGTTAATAAAACGAAGAATTATAACTGCGGCAGCTGACACTGTTCTTGCGTTGATATGACGTCACTCACACAGCTAGCCACACACAAACACACATTGCCATCGGCACTCGCAGATACTGGATATGGGAGAGTTATTGATATTTTTGCACTTTCATTAACACTTTGACGTTGCCGTTGTTGTTGCTGTTGTCTTTTGACTCGTTTTTGCCCCCGCAAATGTCTTCTGCCACTATTTTCATTACTTAGCTAATCACGTCTGAAAATCTTTTTTTAATAGATGTACATATGTATGTACGTTCGTATATATGTGTGCGTATATTAACCATAAACCTACATATATTTCATTTGCTAATATTTTATGTGTTATTGTTGTTGCTGTTTTCAAAAATCCGTTTTCGTTTCTTTTAATTTTTTTTCTTCTTTTCTACTTGTTTCCGTATCGCGTTATTTCCAAAGACATCCGCTTGGTTTCATTAGCACTTCCAATCGCTACAACGTTACTAGTTAAACTGAAGGCCTGTGCTCTTGGCCATACAACAAATAGCCCCAAACACACGAATGCTCCACGAATGTGAATGAATGACGGGGAGTCTCCTATTCTCTTTGTCAACTCACAAATATATCCAATTGGGGATGGCCAGAGTGTGTGTGAGAGTGTGCCTGCTCTCTCTTTAATTTGCTGCTCTCGCTCTCTGTTTTGTCTGATGTCTGGGTCAATTTCTTTGCTCAAAATTATGTCATCTCAAATGTTTGCTGGGTTTGATGCGAAATTGTAGTTCTCTTTGAAAACTAGAGCAGTGTTACACTTTGGTTTCTTTGTGTTTTTTTTTTTTTGTTAATATCCCATCTAGCATTTGCGAGAAGTTTCTGATTAAAACCAAAAGCAAAAAAAGGCCATATGTGGAGCAAATAGCCAAATTAGCCACCTACAATAATTGTGGGAAGACCAGAAAAAAAGAGAGGGAGAGAGTGGCACGCGTATTCCAACCTACTGTGAAAAAGACCAGATACGTAATCGTGTGGTAGGTACAGTGGTCATGTTAAGAGAAAAATTGGCAAATATTTCGGTACTAAGGTCAATCATTTGAAATATGCATGTCTATTCGAGGTATAATAGGGTGGTAAAGGCTAATTGGGAGAACGTGAAAAATTAATAGCTTCTCCACAAAGCTGTTGGATTTTGTAAAGGAAAGTTTGGTAAAATTAAGAAGGAAAACACTTTTTAAATCAGCAAGCCCACCTCTGCATTAATTAAGAGCAGGCTAGATTTTATTTGCTTAGGTTATTGTGGGCTCTTTTCGAAGCAGAATTTATCAAATATTTAACAACATATACTTTCCAACTACATTTATACCAGGGCAAGGCAGAGAGCCTCAAAAATTTTTTGTGATTGTATGTGTTTTGAAATAACAAAATATTGCAAGTGTTTTTTTGCCTCTCTTTGCACAGTGAGAAATATTTTGTGGGCTTTTTTTGATTTTTATATTTCGGGTTTCATAGCAAATTAAACTTTTCAACTCATTAAAAAAAAAAAAACGCTGTTATATTAAAACTATTAAATAAACTATAAATTATTTTGTAAGAGAATAGATAACACGAATGATGCAAAAAATATTTAATTAAAAAAAAAAATATTTTCATAAAGTTTTATCAAATTATGGAAATGAAAATTATTAAAATAATGATAATAATTTGAGTAATAACAATTTGTGTGGAGAACTAAATGATATATAGAACCTTTCTTATTCACTATCGAAATGAAACTGAAAATACTTCTTTGTGTGACCAAATCAAAACCCAAATTAGTCCATGGCCATCTTTGTCACACCTGTTTCAGAAATAAAAATTAAATATTCAAAAGTGTTGAAAAGTGCATTTGATTTGAACCAAATATTGCAAAGCCAATAAAAAATTCAATTAAAGAAGAAAAATCTTTAAAGCTCCCTGAAAATGTGTAGTATGTTACATTTATGTACATAATTATTTCTTACGGTGCATTCATAAAAATATCCGACAGCACATCCCTCGTCGACTGCTCGAACAATACTAAATATTCTCCCAAAACCATTTTGACAGTAAACTCAAAACAAGTTATTTTTTACAATTGTGTTGGTGAACACACAGACATCCCAAGGGATACTCTTTGCCTAGCCCTGATTTATACCCTCAGCCATATGGCTAGGGAGGGTATATATCATTTGATACGGCCAAACCGTACCTCAACGAAATTACGGTTTCAGACCATAGGTCTCTTTGACCCAAATCCGTTCCAGCACATTTGGAGGCGATCTAGCGATGTTTCGTCCGTCCGTCTGGCTGGTGCACATGATAACTCTCGATGGGATTATCCGATTTCGCCCAAACTTGGTACATTGTAATATTATTGTCAAACTTAGATCGAGTTAGGAGATGGGCAAAATAGGTCCACTCCTTCGGGTACCTCCCCCACCAAAGGGCAACATTTTCAAAGAATATAATTTACCTCATACAAAGAGAAAGGATAATTTGATTTTGTGCAAACTTAGTAAATCCCAGTATTTTTGCCAGTGCTAGGTCAGTTACTTAAATGGATAATATTGGTCCACTCCATGAAGTACCTTCCCCACAAAGGGTCAAAATTTCGAATTGTTATAACTTTTGTAAAATGTGAAATAAAAGTCAGATTATCTTCAAAAATTTTTGTTCACAAAAGATCTGGTGTGAAGATGGGATATATCGGTATACTCATTCTCGTACCTCCCTACAATGGGTAAAATTTTGAATAACTCTGAAGCTCGTAGAACGCGAAATGAGCATTTGATTTGATTTGATTGATATTCAAATTTCACATATCTCAATACTTCTACTTAAGGCCTTGCTGGCATGAAGATGGTAGATATCGGACCACTCTTTCTGTTACCTCCCCCACATAAGGTCAAAATTTTAAATAATTATATCGTTTATAAAATTTGAACTAAGATTCCGATTATCTTTAAATTTCGCAAATTTCAATATTTCCACTAAAACAAGTTCTGGTATGAAGAACAAAGGGCCAAAATTTGGAATAACCATTAAGCTGTAAAATGCGAAATGAGCATCCAATTACTTTCAAACTCGGCACATCCCAATATTTCTATCAACACAATATCGGTTGTGAGGATGAGCAATAAAGGACTACTCTTCTGGTACCTCCCCCACAGCAGGTCAACATTTTAAATATTTATAACTCTTATAAAATGCGAACTTGTCGAAATATTATCAAATATCTCACATAAAGTGAAACAAGTACTCGAAAAAAATCCAAATGTGACACGTGAAGAATATTGTGTGAATATGTGAAATGCCCCCCTATAGTTATGTTTTAGATTTTTTTGTAAAACATTTAATTATTTATTATTAAATAAAACACTTTTTGAAAAGATAATTTTTAATTCAATTTTTTATTTTTTTTTTTTAATTACACACAATTTTCAAGGTTACGGATGAATGTAAATGATACTAACTCAACTAATCTTGATTGATGATTGAAACTCTTAAAACAAAATACATCTCATTATATTAAAATTAAATAATGTGATTATTAATCATCATTGAGAGGAAAGCAAATAACAACAAAAATAAAGTGGGAGTGAGTGGGAGAATATTGGAGAGTGAGAGAATGATTATTAAATAAGAAAGAGTGAGAGCGAGAGAACGTTTTATTAAAAGAGATGAATTAAAGGTCTAAGAGAAATGTTTAGATAATTAGAGTTAAGATGTTAAGGAAGAGGTATTGTTGTATGTAGGCGAATGTGACTCTATGAGGCGGCAACATTTTGAATAATCATAACGTAAAATATATTTAAATATCCGAACATTGGCTGAGGTTATGCAGTTGTCGGAAATACCGACTGACTCCATTTAACTTGTTTTTATTGTCTTAGTTATTGAAAAAATGCTAGTAAGCTAAAAACATTCGGCAGATTCCTCTTTAGACTTTGTTGGTTTTGTTTAAATTAATATTTGATTTTTCGGGTTAAATTTGCATTACTATCAACAAATTTCCTCATATTCATATACCAATGACATGGTTATCATGAATTAGTTCTCATATACATCTGGCAACACTAGTTTATATCATTAATTGCCTCGCTTTAAATTTGTCTCCTCTATGGCCATTGAAATAAATCCTCATTTCTCAGCTCCATCCGCACAAATTAATTTGCATTTGTTTATTGCAACGTCCCACTGTGCTTTTATCTTTCTACATTCATATCTGATTTAATTGTTTGTCAATAAAAATGATGTAGCCACATTTACGGTGAGATTTAAATCACCTTTTGTGCAAACGCCATTAAGTGAAAGATCATCATCATCCCCATCAGCTGTTGCTCTCAGTTTGCCTCCAATTACTAAACGTCATGTTTGCCCCTCATCAAGGAAATTACTCTCATTTCTCTTGAGAATATTGATTTATCATCTCATCATTATGGCCACAAAAGAGCTGAAAACAAGAGAACATCAATAGCTGAGTAGGGGGGAATTGGCGCTCACACTGAATGTGTGTGTGAGAGAGAGAGAGAGAGAGCGAGATCGAAAGAGCAAACGAGGGAGTAAATACACATCAGAGTTTAAAAATAGAAACTAAACGTGGGAATCGAAGTGAATTTTGTAGTGAAGTGAAGAAAGATGGTCAAATGACAAAAAACTGTAGAAATTAAATACAATATTTTTTGGTTTTTGTTTAATTTCGAATGTGCACAATAGCTGCGATATGAAAATAAGGAATTAAATGGAAAACAACAACACAAAAATAACAAGTTGAGATAATCTTGCAGATAGAACACAAAGTTAAAAAATAATATTGTTTATTGGCAAACTGGAAGAGTGGCAAGGATGGGTGCATAGCATTTTTGAGGAAATTTTAGTCAAGGGGTAAGCAAAAATTTTTGGAGGTTTAAAGATCAAAACAAGAATGTATTAAATAAGTGGAAATTCATTTTAGCTTGGTTTGGATCAATGGATATTTAATTTAATATTTCAAACTCCCAAATTCCAAATGTAAACAAACCCAAGACAACATGGAGGGGAAGAACAAGAGCAGGCACTGCAGAAAAGAATGTAGACCAGTTGCCATTCTTGGGTTCATTGTCTTTTGTGTTGCCTGCCTGCAGTGGCGATTGCTCCGTCGGTCGGTCGGGCGGTGGGTTGATCGGCGACATGATGTAGTGCCGGCTTGATTGGCTTCCGTTGTTGCCATTAAATTGCATTGAATTGTTGGTTTGTTTATTTGCCTGGTCATGTTTATCTTCCAACAGCTGGGAACAAATGTTGTCCCTACAAATTGCCTTGTGGCTTCATTATTCAAACGCATTCCCATGCGGAAGTTGTGGCAAAATTAACACTTTGGTGTACATATGTTTGTATTTGTAATGGGAATGGATACGAACAAAAGAAGACAATAGCCAGTGCATAGGCCAGCCGCCATTTGCCACTTGTGTGACCAGTGAAGCGAGCGAAACCTTCATTGTTGTCTCGTCGCCGACTCACTTTCTAATGCCAAAATCAATTCCAATACGTACGTGTCGGGACTTCTAATAGTAATTTTGAAATTATTACATATTTAATTTGCATTTTATATTTATTTATGCAATAAGCCGGCATTGGTGGAATATGGCGAAAAAAGTTAAAAAGAAACAAACAATTGAATTCAGGTGAACATTAGGGGTAGTCATTGCGAAAAATCAGTAAAAAGTATCACCAAATATAATAATTGAAGAATATAAAGTCTTTTGTAAAATTTGGCAAAATTAAAGTGGCGAATTCAGGTCCAGCATCTCCCTGGCTCAAATACACAAAATATCAGATAGAGAAAAAAATACTGGCATTCTTCTTTAGAGGAAAATAGGTTACACCTCAGTCAATTATAATTGACATGCGGTCGTATAAGAAAGCCAAATGCAATCAAGGTTGCAAAAGGATTAAGGACTGATGAATGTGAATTTTTCCTCTTTCCTTCCAAGTCGTTTGGAATATTTCAGAATATATTAAATCCGAAATCATTGAGTCGATGGATCTAGCATTCCAAATATCAATTACCTCAACATTTGTGAGCTCGCTTTTAAGTCGTCCGTGCAGACGCAGCTATCCGCGACAAATTGAAAAATATGAAGAAAATCCTAAATTCGCTATCCGACAGAGTGAGGTCAAAAAGTTTGGTTTACAATGTATAGACCGGCCTGTGACTAGCTATGATTTGTCAGAATGCCGTATAGAAGATTACAACAGAGTGCCTCCTCATAGCGCCAGTGGAAAATCGACATAGGTAAACGAAGGTGTAGGTCGTACTTTTAGTTGCAGCCGTAAGGCACAAAACTTTTTTGCGAATTTCTTTAACGTAAAGTAGGCACTGAATAAATCCATGTTTATTTATAGAATAGTTAGACTTAGTCCGATTAACCTTTGTTGGTATTAAGATCTGAATCAATAAAATGGTCATAGGCTATAATGAATGCGATTTCATAGCAGTACCCACTCAAGAGTTCCTTGGAAGGTATCCAGGCCATTGGCCATGGTAAAAATAACTTCGGCGACAGAAGTGCCAGAAAGTGTCTTAATGACCTAGAGAGGAAGGAAGGGATATTAAGAATCCTGCCAGGCTTGTAATAATACTCAATTAACACTGATTAACCCCTCCTCAATTGATCTCCAGCCATTTTAGCCGAAGAACATGGTATGCCAAGAGAAACAGTGGTCGTTTTGGCCCAACAAAGTTTTGGATAATGAATTGAATTCTTATTGGAGGCGGATTTATGACAATGTGAAGAACCATCTTTTAGCACGCGGTAGTTTTTCAGAGGATGTGGTCTCAACCTGGTGAAAATTCTAGACACAATATTGGTATCCCATATCACACATCGTTGGGTTTTCGATATTTTAAAAGTTTCATTCCCAATTTATAATAGACTCCGCTAACATTTGGGTTCTATAAGAATTGCAAGAGGCTATTAGGAAGTGGCTACAAATGGATAGAATTTTTCCAATCATAGTTGTAGGTCGATGTGTTTACAAAATGTTGTGGTACGTTTAGTTAACGTAGAGTAGGTGTTGAATAAATGCATGTTTATTGATAGAATAGTTAGGCTTAAGCCATTTAATCTATGTTAGTATTAAGATTTGAATTAATAACATGGACGCAGTCGAAAACTGAACGCAGTATTATTATTTAAGACTTCACTTGGGGTTCTCAAAAATATCTTGTATAAATATAATCGTTATTTTCATGGATTTTAAAACCAACCGATTTGGCATAAGGTTATAAGAAGTTAGTCTCAATCGAACTTTTCGTCCAACATCCAGCTTTTATATACAAATATGTCTGTTTAGGGAAGCTACAAACGTAATGACAAACTTAATATACCTTCCATAGTGCTGAATATAAAAAAATACAACGTCGTTCTGAATCACTGAGGATGTTTCCGATATCTCCTCCCACAGTCACATTCACTTGTTAATGTACAAATAGCCGCTTGATTTTTAACTTGTTTTACGCTTTTTGTTTTTTTGTTCGATTTTCTTCCACACATTTTCATTCGCTCACTCTTCTCTATCGTCATATTTGCGGTCTCCATCAGCTGGCTGGCCGGTTGGTCGGTCATCTACAAAAAAGGTAATACCTACTCAAAAAAAATAATTACAAAAAGTTACCATTTAAGGTAGGCGGTGTGCCGTAGTGAGTTTTTAAGTTGTGTTGTGGAAGAGTTTCATTGAAAATATTTTTATTCTCGAACGTTTGAGAATGGGTAGTAGCAGCAGTGTTTTAGGAAAAAAAAATTGAATTGAAATGAATCGATGAACCAACGAAATGGATGAATGAACAAAATATCATGACTCAGTCACATTTAAAGCATGAATGATTTTAATGGTTTGATATCCAATATCGGGTAGGAGGAGGTGGATACCTCATTAAGCGTTACAGTATCAAATGTTCGCGTAATTATTAGTAATAATCCATGCTGGACAAGTTGTTGGGAGTGGGTGTTGCAAGGAATTAGTTTTAATTTACTATGTAACTCTTCCCTCCAGCTAAAATAAATATAAACGAACTTCTTTATAAAGTAAAAGTGGAGGATAGAGAAATATATCAGTACCAATAGAAGATTCTGCCTTTGGTGTAGGTGCTGTGTAAAATCTGAATAAAGCTTTATAAAATATTTTGTACACAAATAACAGATAGCCAAGGAAGGAAGGGACAGGCAGCCCTGCGATGTTCTCCATTCAATATTAGAATAGATAAGTGTTGACGGGAATAGTTAACCTGACAACAGTCGATCACCACGGGGTCGATTTCTCTGATCGACTGGTTAACTGCGCTTTTGGCTCGGGCAAGTATTCTCACTTGGAAAAGGGTTCCAAGTTTTCTCCGGATACGGGCAGCTCTCACTGGGATGACGCACCAAAGAGCAAGTTGTTGTTTCTATCTTCGGTACTGGCTTTGAATCAAACGCATAATGGTTTCTCTTTAGTTTCACTCATATTTTACGCTTTAAATTTAAATTATATTGGGGTCCCAACTTTATTTCTACGACCTTCTTGGTCAAGTGCAAAAAACAATTAAAAATTAAAATGAGATTCTTCTTCTTCTCAAAACATTTGTTTCTCCTTTCTTACTCTGAGAGCAAGAGAACATCGATCAAAGGCAGAAGCAATGATATGGCATTGCCAGTATAGAAAAAAGGAAGTGACGACGTACACTGGTGGCCAAAACTAAAGCAACTTAAATCGCAAAGACAATAAATGTCCTGTAACTTTTACAAAAATAAACAAATCGTAATTATTTTTCCAGTTTTAAATGAGGGGTTTAATTCACTTTTAAGAAACTAAAAATAAAAATACAAAAATAATTTTGAACGAAAAACAATATGTGGAAAACTAAAATGACCCAATTTTTGCTTGGTCAAAACTAAAGCAACTTTTGATTTTTTATTTTAAAATAATTAAATTTTGGCTAGTAGTCGATAGCATAACCATTATTTTTGATAGCAGCTGCACACCTACAAGGCATTGAATCTATAACACGCTCAATTTGATCCTTGGGAGTGCTTTCCCAGGCACCCCGAATTCTTTAGAAAATGTTGTGCTTATTTATTTCCGAATCTCTCTTGATCTTCCTATCTACGACACTCCAAAGGTTTTCTAAGGAGTTTAGGTCAGGTGATTGTGTCGGCCATAACAAAACATGAATTTTTGACTTCCGCAACCAATATTTGACAAGTTTTGATACAAGTTTGGGATCATTGTCATGCTGAAACACCCAAATCAGCCGAATATTTTACTCAGTGTAAGGGAACAACGTGATGTCCAACACATATTTGTAAACAAACCGATCCACAACTTTCTTTATTTTATGGGTAGGCCCAAGTCCATAGAAAGAAAAACAGCGCCACGCCATTTTTGACCCTCCCTCATGCTTCACAGTACCTTTGCAACACTGCGGCTTGAGTCCTTCATTTTTTGGTCTTCTCACCGTAAAATTTTTCACGTCTGAGCCTTTAATATTAAACGTGGACTCATCCCAGAAATAATGTTTTTTTCCATTGAACTTGATTCCACTTAATATTATCGTTTCCGAAAGCCTTTTTGATTTTTTTCAGATATAAATGGTTTTTTGATGTCTTACGGGCATGCAGACCAGCTGCCACTACTCGTCTACGCACTGATCTCGAGCTTATATCCAATGATTGCTCTCTTACCAATCCAGTTGAACTCTTAAATAGTTGTTTTTTATTTCTGTCACAATTTGTGGATCAGTACGGGCTGAAGTTTTTCACGGCCTTCATCCGTTATGGACTGTTACTACAGATCCAGTTTCAAAAAAACCGACTTAGTATACAGAAATAATTATGGAATCACATAAATATTTATGAAATATTTCTCGGAAATCATTTTCTGTGATTTGTTGTTTTGATAGTCACTGATAATTTGCTGTTTTATTCAGGTACTGTATTTGCTTCTAACAATTTTTTAAATTTTTTGGGCAGTACTTAAACAACGAAAAGAAAAACCCATACTGTTGTAAAAAACTTCTCAAAAAGGATTTATGACAAGCGAAATTGTCGAAGGAAGCAAAAAGCGATAAATATCTCAGTAAAAACAACTGAAATTGCAGCGGTTATATGCGTGTACAATAGAGTTGCTTTTGTTTTGTCCAAGCCAAAATCCGGTTAATTGACTTTACCAAACATTATTTTTTATATAAAAATGAATTTTGGTTTTATGTTTTAGGTTTTTAAAAAGTGAATACAGTACCTAATTTAAAACAAGAAAAACTTTCTCATTTTCTTAATTTTTGAAAAAGTTACAGGGCAGTCATTCTCTTTGTAATTTCAGTTGCTTTAGTTTTGGCCACCAGTGTACATGGGAATTGCCTTCAAGGGCGAGTATTGGTGCTGTCCTTGTAGCGTTTTTCTCATAAACAATAACAATGATTGTATGGCGGCGACTAGGTGAAGTTAGATAAGTTTTTGCAGTACTTAATTAAAATGAGTTTGAATAAAATCAGATTTGAGTTGTAGCCGACACGGATGGTTGCGTTTCTTTGCTCGATGAACATTTGGCCCATCAAGCCGGACAGAACTAAATTCAGCGGTTTTCTCTTCTCATTTTTACATTTGGTCCTTCGAGTCGGATAGATTGTTTTCTCAAAATTTGTCCTTTGAGCCAGAGAAATTTGAAATGACAGTAGGGCTGGAAGATTGTGTGTTCTCGTCGCTTTCACAAAAGCTTTTGTGTTTTGTCCAACACGGATTTAAATATATTTTTAGTATTTTCATATTATCAAAAATAAAAACCGGCTGCATATTTTGAACAAATTGGGCCAATTGAAAAATTAATAATCATAAAATTTTAAGTGCTTATTTTTTAATTTTCAAAATACTACCAAAATAAACCTGTTGTTTTTGGCCATTGGAGAAAAATGTTGTTTAAATTTTCATTAAAGGAAAGTAGTTTGGTACTTATAAGCATTTGTGTTTTCCTCTTCAAATCTCCTAATGCTAATATTTCATTCAAAATTATTAAGAAAATAAGTCTAATTTATTATGACTCAAAACAAACAAAAATGGCCATTTCCTTTTTTTTTTTAATAAATTGCTAAAAATTCAATGCAAATGTAACAAAACAAGTTAATGACAACAGTAACAAATTAAATAAAAACAGTGACATTAAAAGCCAGCTGGTTCTCTGTTTGTGTTCTTCTAAAATTGTGACGTGTTTTCATAGTTTTAGTCACAGAGACAATCACACGCAGCTATTGAATTATTCGCTCGATAGTTTATCTATCCTTAATTGGTAAAATCTGGTATTTAAGTGAGGCTTAGCTAAAACTTGGTGGCTGATTTGAAAAACTAAAAAGTATATGTTTTCAATTGATTCTCAATACATTTGTGTTGGAAATTTTAGCACCACAAATGAATTTCATCATTTTCATTTACTCATCCACGTGCCAAATTCATTTAATTTAGTTCCAGTAATACATATTTTAGTCATTTATATTTTATGTATTATTCTTGAAAACTTTTTGCCCAGTCCATATAATTGTTTTTTTTTTTTTTTTCGTGTGTGCTTCTTTTTTTTCATTTATCCCATGGCGGCATTGGCATGAAATGTGAATTATAAACACCGAATGAATGAGGCGCGCACACAACAGATATCGAGGGGGTCAACAATGTAGTCAACATCCACCCACCCACATTCAGGTTTTTAGCAAACAATTCGTTTGAAATATATTTTCAAACACAAAATTCTATCGTTTCTAGATGTGTGGGATAGTACACGATAAAATCAGCTGATGGAAATGTTTGAATATATTCCAGGACCAAGTGGTGTGCGGGATATAAAAACGTTTTACATATTTTTTATTTCATACTTTATGCTAATGGGGAATGACTGGGTATGAGTATTACTCAGTCTTGCATGAAAATGATGTCGAGGTTCCCTCTTTGGGTCTTCCCCTCTTACGACCAAAACTCGAGAATTTACTGCATCACAAGCAGCAATACGCCAAAATGTCGACTTTGAAACTTTCAAATTTTTGCGAGAAATGTATTTTTTCAAATTTCCCCTTTCCAGCTCAAAATTGACTAAAATCGATTCCATTTTTTAAAATTTTCAATGTGTGATTTAAGCGACAGATAATAAATACACTGGGGCCTCGAAGTGCGTGGTCTTGAGGCATAATTACAGTTGATAGTGTCTACCACTAGTGTCTAGTGTTTATTTATAGAATAGTTAAATTTAAGTCATTTAACCTATGTAAGTATTAAGATTTGAATTAATAAATTGAAAATTTACCTCGCTTTTTAAATTGCAATTCAATTGTTTTCCCCTTGTGAATATTTTCCCAATAAAAAAAGTTTATTTGATCAATAATCGGTCGGTGACCTTGGCACAACGTGAATTTCGTCGCAGATATCCTGGCCGTCCAACGCCTACTGCGACATTTAGCCGTTCGCCTAGAAGAGACTTACACAACAAAAGATGCTGCCAGGCGTGGCAGATCCCGGAGTATCCGTTGTGGAGAGAATATTGCTGCTGTAGCTGAGGACTTGCCACGCAAATGAGTATCAGTCCACGGTCTTTGCAGCGAATTTTGGTACAAGATTTGAAGATGTTTCCGTATAAAGTCCAGATGGTGCATCATCTATTAGCTGCTGACCGCCAATCGCGTCTAACATACATTCGCGTAGCCATCCTTACTAACCACAAAGAAGAAGATGATTTTTCATCAAAGATAATCATGAGGGATGAGGCCCACTTACATCTGAGCGGGTACGTATATAAGCAACATTCAAGCTTCTGGGACACTGAAAATCCGCATGTAACACACAAAGAGCCGCTCAAAGTCACTGTATGGTGTATTGTTTTCACTGGACGAGTAATCGGACCTCTTTTTCTTCGAAGACATCGCGGGCCAACCAGTCAATGTGAATGGTGAGCAATGACTAACGACTTCTTTTTGCCGCAACTTGATGTGGTGGGATTGGAAAACATGTGGTTCCAACAGGACAGTGCAACGGCATTGTATACTGCACGTGCCACAATCGATATGCTGAAGTATGCAATTTCCCGGGAGCCTAATCTCCGGTTTTGGCGATTTGCACTGGCCAGCAAGGTTGCCTGATTTGACCGCTCCAGACATCTTTTTGTGGGGCTTTTTGAAGTGGCGAGTTTATGTCAGCCCAGACTCTTTCAGCTGTTAAAGCCAATATCCGTCAAGAATGTAAGGACCTATCGCCGAAATTTTTTAGGCCAAAGTGATGGAAAATACCATAAAAAGGGCTCAAATGACAGTAATCATATTCTCGCCTTGCCGACGAATCAAAGTTTTTTCATTTTGTCTTAAATTACAGCAAAAAAATGTCGGAAGTCTAATTTTGTGCCACCTTGCATATAAAAAAAGCTAATAATTTGCTTCGAATCTCTTCGATATTCATTAGCGACGCAAGTCGGGGATATATAGTACATCGATTTTATGACTATTTGGTGGGAATTATTACAAACTCATAAACCGTTGCCAACTGTAAATTCGACATAAATTCAATGGTGGCAATTTCGGCTGTTGATGACGTAAAAGAAAACAGAAAGGAAAATAAGCTCAAACCTTTGAATGGATATTCCAGATCCAGATCCTTTTTTTTTTTTTTGAAAATACATCATAGAAACATAAAAAGTTTACTTTCTGATTATCCCTATGAGCGCCATCTACACCTGAATTTTATTAAGGTTCTAGAAGACAGTGTATACTTTTAGGCGTTTACATTTACAAGTATTTTTTAATGTAAATAAGTGTTTTTCTTCCCCATTTATGTTAGCACGAAAATCTTTTTCCTTAAATTTTATTTTCATCTACTGCGCACAATAACTCAAAATCACCCGAAAACGTGGAATCACCCATATATGTATATTTAAAATGTATATAAGATTATATGTTTTTTGAAGAAAAAATGCCTAATCCAATTTTCCGTTTAATATCAAATACAACAAATAAATATTTAGATATACGAATGAGATGTGTATTGAAAGGGGTCAGAGTTTCGAAATATTAATTTTTATTTGATGGCAAACGAAGCTGTTTAAAATGGAGATATTAAATCGTATCGTTTTCAAGTGATGGTCATTTCAAAAATTATTTTTGTATTAATTAATTTATGCTTGTTTTGTTGTTGTTGAAGATTCAAATGGTTGATTGCTTAGATGTGAGTATTCTGCCATTGGCTTAACTCCATGTTACTCTTAACGATAGAGCGCAATTTTTGTTTTTATTTTCTTTTCCCCCCATTTGGGTCGACCCACCTTACTGTGCCACTGGTATGTTATGGTTTTAGACGACTTCTCTGCATATATACATTTCAACAAGTATTTTACGTCTACACCTACTAACAAATCATTTTAGATGGCTGACGGAGAGATTTTTTCTTTGGCGATTTTGGCTGGCCATTGAAATTTGAACAAAGAAACCAAACGAAATAACAACAAAATTAAAACATTCATTTTCCATTTCAATGATAAATTAGCACAAATTGCACAAAAATATTTGAGACACCCAAACAATTTTCGGCAGGCCAGCAGCCAGCCATATGACATTGAACACTGCGTTGGTGGATTAAATGTGAGCGTTTATAGGCCTTTTGTCCGGTCATTCCATATGGCAGAGGGAATTCTGGGAAATCACAAAGGAAATGTTTGCTTTCCATTCAAATAAAGGATATGAGATTTTCACTTCCGTTGTGAGTCAAGGCCACTAGCGAACATCAATCGTTTGTTATTTGTTTTGTGCTTTATTCCCTTTTACACTTTTCACATTTGATCTCTCTCTCTCTCTCGCTCGCTCTGTCTTCCTGTGTGCAACACTTTTGTCCGGTATCATCAAGCCATCTGACAGTTGAGTCGTTGAAAATAAACATAGGTTTTGATTTAATAACTAACATTTAACCCCCATGACCATTGGCAGGATTTGTCCGGTCACCTCCTCCTCTATTCATTTTCAAACTAAATTTCTGCATCCGTGTTAGGTCACTTGGCCATTGATATATCCTCTGTGAACAAACAGTGCACAAGTGCAGTTCCCGCCCGCTCATATGGGCAGTGATAAGTTTTGCAGAAACAAATTAAACACTTCTTCCCCGCTGAAGGCTCCCCCCCACACACACACTGACGTTTAGCCACAACAATGCAGCTATTCACGACGACACGGCCAAAGTGCGAAAGTTGTTATTATGAATGGGCCAGTTTTACCTGCCATCAACACCTTTTAATTTGCGCGGAAGTACATTTGCACATACCTCAGAGACACTTGTCCCTCCGCACACACACACACACACCCTCGATGAGTTACATAGAGGCGCTTGCTGTAGTCGTTTATTTGCTTCAGATAGTCAAACCATTTGTAGAACTATTCCTAGTCACTAAAGTTTGTTGTTGATGAATGGTTATATAAGTTGGCCATTTGAGTGAAGAGATATGAAGTCCGGAAGGAAATTGAAAAGAGAGAGAGGGACAAAAGAGAGGCAAACATTATGTGAGAAAATAACTCAATGCAGGGTTCGGAAAACAACAAAAGACAATATAAACTAGAATTTACTGAGTGAAAAGTTATTGAGATTGTGGAAAAAAGAATTCAGAAGTGGATTTCGGTGAGCCAGATTTCGAATATTTTTGGTATTGAAAACGGGAAATTAAAATCTGTACCAGCATATTGAAGGTATTTTGAGGTTTTCAGACACAATTTCAAAAAGAATTAGCCGTAAATTGGCAGTTTGTGTCCACCGTGTGCAAGACAAATCCTAATTTTGACCTATATATAGGTACAAGTTTTGGTATAGATCCCAAGATATTCGGTATTTTGATGATATGTCAAACTTTTCTCTGGAATATTTTCAAATGGATACTACATCCTACTGCAGAAAATTACGTATACCGGTGGTTGAGGTGTCTGGTTCATGACATTTGCGGTATTTTGATCCATTCCCGCCGAAGCGCCTGCTTGAAGTGATCGACACTTTGGTATTTTTTAGTGCCAACCTTGCTTTCCTAAAATACTCCAGACACAATAGTCCAACGGATTGGTATCCGGAGATTTTGGTGGCCATTGTGCGCTGGAAATGAAGTGAGGAACCTCATTTTTTAACCATTCTTGGGTGGCTCGTGCTGAGCCCTTTTGGAATGTCCAAGGTCTGCGGCCAAAATGTTTGCGTGCCCAAGGCTTTAATACACCCTCCAGAATGTTTTTGCCATAATATTCGGCATTTATTCTGATGCCACGGTCGATTAATACGAGCGGAGAGCGACCATCGGCTGTTATGGCGGCTAATTTTGAACACACCATCACCATGGCCGGCGCTTGAGTTCTGGTAGCCAACCGAAGGTGCAAATTTTCAGCTGTTTTGTTTACAAACTGCTGGACAACGAATGTTTTCTCATCGGAGAAAACCAAATTCGATAGTTCACCACTTTCAGCCAAGCGAAGCAACACTTTAGCTCTTTAGAGTCTATATTCTTTCCTTGTTCTTGGACTTTTTGGAATTTCAATGGCTTTACCCCGAGCTCATTTTTCAATATTTGCCGAATGGAATATTGTGATATGTTCAGCTCACGAGCCATTTTTCGGCCACTGCGACGTGGGTTTCGATCAAGTAGCTTCCTTACTTTTCGAACCATTTCTTATGTCCGTCCAGTTCATTGACGTCGTTCTACGCTGCCAGTATCACGGTAACGAGCGATGGTACGTGAGACAAAAGATTTATTCACTTGTAAATGCTGAAGTGCTCTAACGATAGCCACTTGTGGTTTTCCAGCCAAATATAAATAAATCACACTATTTTTCTGGAAAATTCTCACCAAAAATGATTTTATACGCTTGTAAACAATATAATGAGTAGACAATAAAAAATAATTTTAACAGCTGTCGGATGTGTGGCTTAGAAATGACAGCAGTCTGAAGTTGGTTGCAGTTTTTTCATCTCACCATGTAGATCTATCCTTGACATACATCGAAATACGGGTATATTTCTCAGTAACAGTGAATATGCGTCGTATTATAAATTTTGTGGTTCACAAATGAATTAGTTCAATAAAATTTTTCACTGGATTGGGTGTCTGAACTGAAGTGGTTTAGTCAATTGACCTCCCTACAATTCAATATAATTTTGATAGCACGAGTTATTTATAAAAAAGCGGGATACGATTGGACAATATCAATATAAATGTACCAGGATTGTTTGGGTTATATAGGGAGTCAATGAGTATTTGTATTTTGTTGTGTTATTTGTGTTCCAATTGTTTTCAACGGGTTTTTGGATTTCAAACCTTTAAGAAAATTGTTTAAAATTAAGTCACATTTAAATCTTAATCCAACAGTTGTTTCCCGATCAAATCTCCTTTATATGAATGTATTTGACGTTTATGCAATCGAATTGACAATTTAAATCAACTGGGTTTACTAAATCCAGTAAACTGTAAAAATTCAATTAAACTGTAATAATACTCATCATATGACAATATTCATAATTTGCATGATTTCCGAACCCTGTATTTTTCTCTCTCACTCTCTCTCTGTGCGCAGAGTCGTAGGGAATTCCTATGAAGCAATGATTTTGAGTGAAAAATATATGGTGTTCCTGTTACCTCTTAAGAATCAAATATTCTCCGCAATTATAATTGCTGGTGCCTTTCAATGCTCACTTTAAAGATGTTTATTTATCAAAGTCATTAATCTTCTTTAACCTATCAAAGTGGGGGGATGGGATTTACTAATGCCGTGTAACAAAAAGAGTAAAATTTTTGTGGGGCAGTCATAAAGAATTCTTGGGTATTTTGTTTCAATTTAGCAAAATAGATATCCATTTATGTGTATCACACATACATCATTTTTCACTTTTTGTTATCTTTACAAAAAAACTGTCAAATTTAATGACTTTCTAAGCTGCTCCTATTTGCTGCGAAATCATTTCATTGTTTCGAATGACACTTTTGTTGGCTCCAAAAAAAAAAAGAATGAAAAACCGAAATACCTTTGTCACGTTTCCTTTCAAATTGGCTTACATTTGAATCGAGTCATTGCTCTCAATGGGGAGCAAATTTTGAAAATAATGAAGGTCATCATTCGACGCCAAGATATTGTAACCGGTTTCTTTGTTGTTGTCAGGAAAACTCCCCAACCACCAGAGAAATGCTCCACCCGCATTTCTGAGTAATACCTAGCTATGATGTGAATTTTGCCAGTACAACAGGAGGTCAAGGTTACACGTCATGTCATGCCAGCCAACATCTCCCACTACCAGCATTCATATTTACCTACCCACAAAGGATGTTTAACTTCTAACTGTCAATGAAAGCTAAATATTTAAGTATCCATTTAATGTAAAACAAAACAAAGCGAAATGAAATGAAAGATTACCACAAGGATATAAATGTGCCCATTTATCCCTTTCTTTGAATGAATGCAGATTGAGTCATAAAAATATTTATTATGAAAATCATATTAATCGCTTTATGGCTGATGTTATGGTCTGACAATAAAATGTTAATGTAAAGCATTTCGGACAGTGGGTGTCGAAAATTGGTTCATAGTTAAAACTTTTTGAAGAATTTTTTTAAGAATTGTCGTTAAAAGGAACTTTTGAATGGTAATGGTAATTAAAATAAAAAATTAATGACCTAGAGGTTTCCAGTCGAGTATTAAAAAAACACCAGTAAAGAAAGGGACCGACTTTATGATACCCTACATCCGTTTTCATCAAATTTTGCATATACAGAGTGAGATGAAAAAACTGCAACCAACTTCAGACTGCTGTCATTTCTAAGCCACTCGTCCGACAGCGGTTAAAATTATTCCAGTAACAGCTCATTATATTGTTTGCAAGCGTACAAAAGCATTTTGTTGAGAATTTTCCAGAAAAAAATTATTCGCGATGGAATTCAAGCGTGATAGTGTGATTTCTTTATATTTGGCTGGAAAACCAAAAGTGGCTGTCGTTAGAGCACTCCAGCATTTAAAATGTGAATAAATCTTTTATGTCTCGTACCATCGCTCGTTAGCGTGAGACTGGTAGCGTAGCCCGACGTCAAGAAAGTAGCCGGAAGAAAACAGCAACATCAGCAGAAATGGTTCGAAAAGTAAAGAAACGACTTGATCGAAACCCGCGTCGCAGTGGCCGAAAAATGGCTCGTGAGCTGAACATATCGCAATATCCTATTCGGAAATATTGAAAAATGAGCTCGGGGTAAAGCCATTGAAATTCCAAAAAGTGCAAGAACTTACAACGCATGAGAAAAAAATTCGTTATCTAGCAGTTTGTAAGCCAACAACATGATTCTGTTTACTTGCCAAAGAGGTCAGCTGAAAATGTGCACCTTCGGTTGGCCACCAGAACTCAACCGCAGGGCAGGGTGATTGTGTGGGTCGCCATAAAAGCCGGTGGTCGCTCTCCGCTCGTATTTATCGACCGTGGCATCAGAATAAATGCCGAATATTATCGCGAAAATATTCTGGCTTTGGGCACGCAAACATTTTGGCCGCAGACGTTGGACATTCTAACAGGACTCAGCACGCACCACCAAAAAATGGTTACAAAATGAGATTCCTCGCTTAATTTCCAACGCACAATGGGCACCAAAATCTATGGATACCAATCCGTTGGATTATTGTGTCTGGAGTACTTTGGAAAGCAAGATTGGCAAAATATCGCAGAACAACATGCGGGCAGCGTGTGACGGTTTTATGTTCGTATGAAGACCATAATTCGAACAAATCTAAAATTTTTCTAAAATTTGATGCTATTTCCGGCATTTTTTGCTTCCATTCAATAAAATAAAAAACATGTAAAAATTATGACTTTTGACTTTGTTGCAGTTTTTTTTTTATCTCACCCTATATATGGGAGCTATATCTATATCTCAACCGATTTCGATCATCTTTGCCATTATTATTTCCAGGACTAAGTTGGTCGTAAGTGCAAGTCATATTATTTGGACTTATATTAAACGTTTGGTGCACAATAAAGGCAAATCGGATGAAGAGCAATGTCTAAATTTTGACCGATTATTAGGGTTCGTCCTTGGGTCAAACGAATTACTTGTGCAAAATTTTATCTGGATCGGGCAATAAATGCGACCTGTACTTTGTCATCTAAACTGTAGTTGTTTAGTCAAGGAACTCCATAGAATTCAATTAACCCTTGATTGCACGAATTGTTATCAGATTGAACATTTCAAAACGAGGGTGTCAAAAACAAAAACACTTTTTATGTCAAGAAATATATGGGACCGTAATTTCTTAATGTCTTAGCGCGACATGATGTTATATTTTAAAAATGGCATATGAACATCATACAATTTAGACAGACACAGTTGATTAATTTTATTTCTAAGTGTGCCCGATTTCAGTACCGTGGTTTTTCATATCAAACTCGAAAATCTTATATTTTATTTCTTCACATTTTGTTTTTCGACATAGGTCATTTGTTTTTTGTTACCATCTTTCGACACCGACTGTATGATTAATGTCTGCTCTCCCCTCTCCCGGTGGTTATGGTAAATGTCACACAAAAAACCTACCTATATATGAATATTGCTCATACAAATCCATAAAATAAATAATTATAATTCATTCATAGTTAAAGAAAATCAAAAGCTTTTGTTCTTCAGCGATTTTTATGATAAGCTTAATTTTTGCAAGCTTTTTTGTGTCTTTGGCTGGAGCAACGAACAATGAAATGATGATGAAAAGAAATTGTTTGGGAACAGTCGAAACTCTCTGTGTTTACTTCAATCCCACTCAAAGGGAGAGCTTTTGAGTAGAATTCCTTAAAAGGTTACCATGGCGAATGAGTGAGAGTAACTCTGCCGTCAAGATATGGCTCTCTCTCTGTACACTGGTGGTTGTGTGTGTTGGTGAGGGGTTTTTGCATATCCAACAAACTTTTAGTCCTTAATGGCGCGGCTAACGGTAAAAATGTGATAACTCGATAACGGTACACGCGTCTTTGTTGTTTATAATTGTAGCGGTTTCTCATGATTTCCTTATTTCTAATTTTAACTTCAAAACAAGCAGACCAAAGCGAAAACAAAAACGAACGCCGAGTGACAGAGTAAACAAAGTAAAAATAAATAAATTCCCATTTGTTTTTGAACAATCACCCAATCCTAGCCTTTCCAAAAAGTATTAATTTACAAAAAAATTAAGCCAAGAAAATTGTTAACAAAAAAAAATCAAGAAAATCTTTAGAAAAAGGACATTGCATGTTGGCCGTGCCATAAGCGGTGTGTGTCTCTGTGTGTGTGTTCCTCCGTTCATCGATGTGTGTATTGAGCAAGCTGTGATATAACAAATTTCTGTTGTGTTTGTGTGTGTGTGTGTTGGTGCGTATTTGATTCCTCTTCAATAAAGGCTATGAGAAAAATGTGTGGCGTTTAAAGGCAAAATAAAAACACACAAACGGTAGCGGCGGGTGTGAGAGTGTCAACAAAAATCAGCATTTATCCATCCCCCCTCCCCCTATTGGACAATTCCAGGGAAGAGGAAGAAGATTTGCCATTAAATTCCTGCGAACGAGCGAAAGAAACATAAAATGTATGTATCATAAAGAGATTTTCATTTCCTAGCAAAAGAAAAGCAAAAACAAAGACAAAAAAAAAAAACAATAACAAATTTCACGAGGGATAACCGTTGCAATGGAATTTGATTAGCCCCTGCCGCCGCCACCACTCCACTCCCAGCACCATCGAACTGCTGCAGTGCATTGTGAAACGCATGCACTTTTTGTCCCTGGAAAATGCATTGAAAACTCTGCAGAGAAAATAGAAACGTTAGTCAAGGTGAAATTTCCCATGAAAGGGAATCTAAAGCAAATACCGAATGGATGCTGATGCTGTGGCGTTGGCGGCGACAACGGCAAAGCCATTTCCCCGTTGTTTCAGGTTGCCGTTTTTGTAGTTCTTGTTATTGTTCTATTGTGGTCCATGGCAGTGCTGGGCGGAAAACAAATCCTTAACATTTTGTTGCCCGCAAATTCTTCGTTTAAACCTTAATTGTGCACTTGACAAAAAATTTGCGAAGAGTCAAAGCAAATTTAAAACTCAACCATTTCCCGGTTAACGGATAAGGGGCTGTCGAGTATCTTCAAGTGCGGGTCTTTGCATTACAAAGTTATTTTTCCAGGGGAATAGGAAAATGGTTACAGTGGGACTTGATTGCCATGAAATTTAAGAGATTACAATTTTGCAGAGCTTTTTAAACTGATTACAGTTGGGAAACGTCAAAGAGTTTTTGAAATATTGTCAATATAATCATGTTCCACTGTGTATGGCGATCATGATTAGATTGTGTCGTTTGAAAACAAAACAAATATAAATATCAATTTTCAACTATCCACATTTGTGATAACATGGTCAATAACTGATAACTGAAATTTCAAATGAAAAAATTACGCATCAATATTCGACCTGCTGTTTTTAGGAATTATCACAAACTTGATACGAACTAAAAATGTTTACCAAATAAGGAAATACGACTCGCTTGGATTTGCCTTTGGGCGTCTATCTCGCCATAAAAAAAACTCTAGGGTCAGACGGCCTTATGTGAAATTTACTATCAAACGCGGAGGACATTGCTAATCCTTTCTATCTAACAACATAGCAGTGGGTTGGAATAGATAAAGAAAGTTTTTTTCTGCTTAATGCAGCAGAACGAGGCTATGAAAGACAATAAGCTGTCGACCAAAATATGGATCTGTCATTATTCAGGTTAAACGATAGGAAGTCCAATCGGTATATATTTTCCAAAAAAAAAAAAAAAAATATAGATAGCTTTAATATACCTTATCCTTATATGATTATAATTCACCTTTCTGACTAACGGGACGATCTACAGACACCGCCTTTTGTAAGGATTAAATATAAAAAAAAATATATACCCCGGCCTTTTTTCCAAAAATGGAGCGATCTTTTTATAAAAAAATCTTAGCTATAGCAAATTGTGACGACAAAAATGAGATTTTCGAGGTAAGTTCTCCCAAAAAATCTTAGAAGTACCAATGGCGCCCAATGATTCTCTCTAAAATTGATTGACTGGTAACATTTGATTGATTGATTGATTTTGAAGGATTATCTACGGATTTAACCACCGATGTAATCGGGCTCCCTGAACACCCATTCTGGTTAAATTGGTGGCTAAATCCGGAGATAATCCTTTAAAATCAACCAATCAAATGTTAGCATTCAATCAATTTTAAAGAGAGTCATTGGGCGCCATTTTTGCTTTTTTACCCTTTAGTGGCCGTCTTATGGGGTTATACCAAAACAAAAACCTCTATAGATAATTTTTCTACTTCAAGGATAATTATCTATTGCCAGTCGTAAATACCAAAATTGAAACAATTTCATGGGTAAATGTGACTACAAATACCTTTAAATACCAATTTTCAAAAAATGTGGCGAAAATCATTAAAATGCTGAATATCCGGAGTTACCCTAATACGTGGGCAATGTGAAAACGTGAACATATACATACTATGTTCCGCCACAGAAGCTATACTCCATTACGAACTACAAAAACAAATTTCTGGACAATTCCATGAAAATATTGACAAAAATCATCAAAACATCGAATATCGGGAGTTACCGTTCTATGGAGGCTATATCAAAACACGGACCTATATATACTATGTTCCGCCATCGGAGGTAGAACCCATTATGACCTACAAATACCAATATTTACACAAAGCCGTGAACAAAAATGTGCCAAAAATCACCAAAATACCGAATATAGAGAGGGGCCCGTTATATTGGGGCTATACGAAAACGTGGACCTTTACATACAATGTTCCGCCACAGGAACCCATTAAGAACTATAAATACCAATTTTTAGACAAATCCGTAGAAAAATGTGACTAAAATTATCAAAACACCGAATGTCATGAGGTACCGTTATATGGAGGATATACCAAAAGTGGACCATATATACTATGTTCCGCCAGCGGAGCTTGAACCTATTACAAACTATAACTACCAATGCAATGGTCCGCCACAGGATCTTGAACCCATTACGATCTGTAAATACCAATTTTTAAACAAATCCGTGAAAAAATATGGCAAAAATCATCAAAATACCGAATATCGGAAGGTACGTTATATGGCGTTATTTGGACGTTATTTTCAATTCCAACCATCCTAAACACAATACAAATTGTTCTGCCAAATTTACTCTACGTCAAATAATATGGGATATATCGTGATTTCAATAGACAGACGGACGTTGTTAAATCGACGTAGAATTTTATGTTGATCATGAATATATATAGCTTATGGGGTCTACGACGAATATTTAGGGATGTTCTCAATGTGGAGGGTATAATAAAGAAGACTTTGAGTTCTGGTTCGTCTTTTTAATTTGAATATATGTCTGTGTTGAAAATCGCCTTTGTTGCAGTTTTATTTTTAAATTATTGCTCTGTTCCAGAACTGGAAGAATGTTAAACTTTTTACTAGGATAACTGATTTTCATATCGAAAACATTATAATATCTGGAACAGAGCATATGTCCACCGAAAAGTCGACTTATCTGTCATCTTTTGGCAAACTTCGAAACGGACTTGATTCGATTATTTTTTAAAAGGTAAGAATTGAAAAAGTAGGAACAAATTGAAAAATCTAAAAGTCTACTTTCGCTATTGGCTATGTATTCCTCATGATAAAATTAAGAAGTTAAAGTCATTTCAAATAAGAACATCCATTTCTGAATTTTTTGAAATTTACCTTGTCAACTTTTATTGCATAGAAAATAGGTTCCTATCTCTGATTTTACAATGCGATTTTGTCAAGTGAATAATTTTGAATAAAATTGTGAACGTATGATTGCATGACATTGTGAATACGGTTTGTGGCTATAGAAACAGACCAGAGAGGTCTTGAGCCTTTGTTACATATCTTTGTAAATATATTTGAAAGTCAATAACTTGAGTTAGGTTGTACGATTATATCACCCAAACTGCATATATGTATATCCCCAGGTGTTGCTTATTCAAATGTTATGTCGCAATAATATTAAATTTGTCCCTTAACAACACCCTAATGTACTTTAAAGTTTCCTCTATACACATACATACATATGTGTCATCCAAAATTGCTGTGGGTGATCGGTCGATGGTTATGCTATGGCCCACTTTATGTCACATAGGTTCATTTATTTTATTTTCTTTTTCCATTTTTTCTGTTTGGGTGCCAAAGCAGCAACACTACACCACCTTGTATGTGTTTACACCGGTTACAGGCGATGACGCAAAGAAAAAAAACCGCCAACCTCACGTGTTTCATTTACAGGAATTTCCGCTCCATTTCCCTTTGGAGCAAAAAAAAAAAAACTGTTCATTCCTTTACTTTGGGGTTTTTAGGTTAAACGCGAAAAATGTGTTCCATCGAATGGGGGAATTTACATGAGTAATACATATTTTTTTGGGCTAACATGCATGTGGAACGGGTCATAAAAACAATGTTGTAATCATGGTAAAATAAAGAAGGTAAAGTTATTTCAAATAAGCATATCCATCTCTGCATTTTCTGTAATTTACCATGTCAAATTTCACTGCAGAAAAAATAGGTTTCCATCTCTGATTTGTGTATTTACAATGGATTTAAAATTAAATATTTTGACAACGAGATGTTTGTAAATGAATTTTGAAAAAATTGTAAACTTGTGATATATACATCTTGATTCTACCATGATTGTAATATGTAATGTAGATATGCTCCAACACCTACTTTATGGTATAATAGCACAGAGTCCGGATATGTTTTCAGTTTCTCATACTAGAACCACAGTTGCTCTATTCCCAAAAACTTGAGAATCCACCATTTTTGCATTTTTTTCTTTTAATTTTTTACTTTAAGGGTTTGAAAAATTTCGCTATTTTCAAACTACATAAAAGATTAGTTTTTATTTTTCTATTTTTGGAAATTTGTAATAGCCCATTATGCCGTTCCACCTCAATATCGCCACCCTTCAGTTCCCAATGAAAGTGCCCAAGTTAATGGCATTCAAGGGAGTTTGCTTCCACATATTCGTTTTATTTTCTTTTTTTTTTAAAAAAAACAAACACACATTTTTTGTTAGTCATTTGACATGCACACGAAATGCGACCAATTTAATTTCACCCCCTCCTCCACCACACGCATTGGGGGGTTGCCAATGGGCCGAAAAAAAAATAGTTGGCGGACTCCCCGAACAATGGCACTTTAAAATATACATATCTCTATATACTGTGTACTGGGGAAATCTACATTTGACACTATGACACAAAATTCTACTTTTCGCCCATTGTTTTTGGGAAGCAAAACAACAAACAACTGGAGGAAAGTTGGGGAGGTGTCAACTATTTGTTGGCATGCGTTTCAAAAGTGGAAGGATTTCCTTTTGAGTTTAAAAAAAGGAATTCTAGGAAAAAATTTGTGTCACAGAATTGAATGTAGAGTAGAATTTAAAATTTAAAAATACCATGGCATGTAGAAATCTTTAAAAAAACATGAAAGGAAAAGTCAAAAGTCGGGCGGGCCCGATTATATGATACCCTACACTACTATGCATAATTAGTTGAGCTCCCATAACAAAATAATTTATTTGAAGTAGATCATACCATCTATCAACATTTAGCTTTAGAGCAGGTTTTAGAGGGAATTAATATATGGGGGGCATATTCAATTCTGATTCGATTTTCACAAAATTTATTTTATTCCAAATAACATTGCTATAGGGTGCATGATATCACTTCGAGAAGGGGTTTACTAAAAAAATTATATCGGAGCCGAATTCAGTCAAATGAAAACATACATTCCGAAATTCACTCCACTCGGACTGATATTAGCCATTATTTGCACAATAAACCTGAAATCGATAAAGGTATTTCCGAGCTCTATAAGATATCTGGTACCAAATATCATAGTTGTGAAATGCATTTTACGAATGAAAGGGACTTAAAGGCCAAATCGGATGAAACATATATATGAGAGCTATAGCTATATCTGAACCGACTTTCACCAAATTTGATATACTTACTTCTAGACCGAATTCAGTCAGATGGGCCCAAATTACGGTCATTTGGACTGATATTGGGCATTTGGTGCACAATTAACCCGAAATTGGTTGAAGATATATATGGGAGCTATATCCAAATGTGAACCGATCTTGATACAATTTGGGTTGTATCTGATATCTGGTAACAAATATCACTGTTGTTGAGTGCATATTACGACTGTGAGGAATTAAAAATCTCGAATCGATGAAACATATATATGGGAGCTAATCTATATCTAAACCGATTCTCACCAAATTTGATGTGCTTGCTTCTAGATCAAATTCGGTCGGATTTGCCAAAAGTCAGGTCATTTGGACTGATATTGGTCATTTAGTGTACAATTAACCCGAAATAGGTTAAAAATATATAAGGGAGCTACAGGGTTGCCCATATTCGAAGGACCCATGTTATTTTTTCTTCAGAAAATCGATTGTTATGCGACTTGTGTGCTGTGGAGCACCGTCTTGTTGAAACCAGAACTGCCTCATACGCTTTCGATGAATAATTGGCATCACAAAATTGGTCATCATGTCGCGATAACGCTCCTGATTGATGGTAACAGCATGGCCATTTTCATTTTGGAAGAAAAACGGCCCAATGACCGTTTTCGCACTAACGCCGCACCAAACTGTGACTTTTTCGTCATGAAGAGGCACTTCTTGAATCTCCTGAGAATTTTCAGTGGCGTAAAAACGGCAATTTTGCTTATTTACGGTCCCATTCAATGTGAAATGGGCTTCATCGGACATGATAATTTTGTTCCAAAATTGGTCGTCATTTTCGGCCATTTCGATGACTCTTTGGGCCCATTCCAATCGACGTGGCTTGTCCGCAGGCAGCATTCTTAGCATCAATTAAATTTTGTACGGGAACAAATGCAAATCAATGCGAATAATCCGTTGTAAAATGGACCCAGCCATGTCCAACTGTTGAGAACGGCGTTTTTGGGATGTTCTTGGGGACCTCTCAACACTGGCTCGTACGGCAGCGATATTCTCGGCCGATCGCCTTAGTCGTCTTTTATATGGCCTCTTCGGATTAGAAAGAGACTTACCAGTCGAAAATTTTTCGTATAAACGCCTAATGGTGCTCTTAGAAGGCGTACTTCCCACATTTTTTTTCACAATTGACTTCTTCTGTTAAATGTAAATTTCAACTATTTCAGAGCGCTCGCGTGGCGTGTAATGGTTCATGGTAAAAATCTGCTTGGACTGACGCTGCAAACGCGGTATGTCATTAAGCGATATGACATCTCTGTCAAAAGTTATGGCGTTGCCAGATGGGTCCGTCGAATATGGGCAACCCTGTATATCTAAATTAGAACCGATTCTCAACAATTCCAATAGGGTTCGTCATTGGGCCAAACAAATATTGTTTGCAAAATTTCATCTCAATCGGATAATAAATACGACCTGCATTTTGTTTACAAGAATACATGGACAGACGAATGGACGGATTGATATGCATAAATCGACTCAGAAAATGAAAATGATCTCGCTTCCTTCTCTATATAACAAACAAATGCACAAAGACATAATACCCTTTCCACCATGTGGTGTAGGATATAAATTTATGTGCATCGAGGATGAACTACCTGGCTTAACACAATTAACCTTTGGGAAAGGGACAGAAAAAAATTAGAAAATTTCGTAAAAAGAGGTTTTAATCTCACTAAGTTAGAGTCATATGTAAAGTGGCTGCTTTCATTTTATATTTAAAAATTTCATAGCATACTTTATAGCGCCTCAGAATGTTTAAACTTAGTAAGATACAATTATATGGTTGCGCCTAAAAATATACTACACAAATACAAAAGATAAATATGGAAACTGTAATTTTACATAATATTCTAACCTGAAACTTGGCTTTAGAAAACTTATAAGTATATTCCTTAATGACTGGGTAATTAAACATATTTCATTTCATTTCAAATTATTTCATTGGAAATGAAAATAATTTCCCTCCATCGCAATTATCCAGGTAATTTGAGACTTAATTATTTTGGGAAATTTCGTGAATATTTGTTTCTCTTCATTGGCAGCTTATCCTGCCAAGGGATCTCTTATTTGCTGCGTTAATATTGTGATTAACCTCATGAAACCCAGTCATTAAACAAATCTACCAAATTGCCACTAATATTTTTGGTCATTGACTTAACTTCACAGGAATTCGCAAACTTGGGACTTCAAAAAAAAAAAAACGCCATAATTCGAAGGAAATTACCTGCAAATGTGAGCACGTGGTATGGTAGCTTTTTTTTTAATTCAGCATGCTTAAATACATTTTATTTTCATTATAAGAAAAAGGACACGTATTTCGCCTAGCCAGCATGCCTGCATGGCGGTCTATCAAGATTCTGGCTATCGTGTGAGCCTCTTTGGTGCTTCATTAAATAGTTTTTTTTCTTCTTCACCATTTTTGTTTTCCTTTCCCAGGCCTATGGGGACTCATGTGTCAATAATGAAATGCTTGGCAAATAATACGTTTTCACTACCCCTGCTTGCTGTGAAAACAGAGCGAGAGAGAGTGGAAAGCGAAGCCATTTCCCCATTAAAACCCCATTAAATGCCATTTAATTGCAACGTGGAAAAATGTTTGCAGCCAGCCAGCCACACAGCCATGGGTGTTAAATGCCTTTGAAATTGGAAACTTCTAATGAATTTCCCGCCATTAGAGAAGTGTTGCCATTTCTCCTCTCTGCCCTTTCTTCTAGGCCTTGGTTCGTGCCATGGGTTGCTGGCTCTTGGCAAATATTTTGCATTTATCAAAAATTACATTTCTTTTTATCTGTCAGACAGAATCTTGATTGTTTTAGTTTTTTTGTTTTTCCATTTCAATATGGCATGTCAAAGCAGAACCATCCACCGGAATCATTAAGAAAATAAAATAGCTATTGAGTCATTACGATTACTTGAATGTTTTGGCGCGCTAAAAACAACAACAACAACAACGACGATGATGGCAGCCATGCCAGGCTAGGGAGAAGAGCGTCATGTCATGACGTATGATTGATTTTAATATAGCTGTGAAATAATTTTTCTTCCTTCATTGACTTATTGATTGGTAATGGTTTGTGGGGAGAAAAGTTTTCCTTTCCATGAAGACAACAACTTCCAATATCCCAAAATTTTTCAAAGGCAGCGGAAAACTTGCTTTTGTATTTCATTGTCCTTTGCCCCTCTCATCGATTACTTGATGACTTTTATTGATTGGCAAATGTCTTGACAATTGTCTGTCCAGCTCGTGGAAGCATTCCCAATGATATCTACATATGTATGGCTGTATGTTTGTAGGCATGTACTTGTGTCACAGTAATGCCGCTGATGGTTGGCTGTCTGCAACGTGTCGCTTATTCTCAGGCCGTTAAATTAATTGCTATCCGATAATTTAGCTTCACATTTGATTATCCATCGATCGGGTCGTCCATACAACCATCCATCCATTCATCCGTCTGAAATGACAACCATAAAGAAATAATCTATTAATTAATAATATTATGTTTTTTACATGAGTGTCATTCGCACTTGAAAGACATTTGCGCGGCGGACACTTGGAAGAATTATTAACTGAATCAATATTTCAAACTTCAGACAAGAAATGTGGTCTGTGTCCCAGGAAAATGTACTCAATTACAGATATTTTGTTATATCAGAAAGATTATTATATAATATTAAACATGAGGGGTCAATAAGGAAGTATCCCAACTGTAGACATTGTCTCAGAGCTTCCATCTCTGGCTCTGGGAACGCTTTTCTGTAATGCTACCAATCACCAATAAATGATTGAAAATACTCAAGAAACTTTGGAGCTTCAATAAATTTGTGGAATTTTTGACTGTTGCAGACATTACCTTGTATTTGTATAGGTTTTCAACGATAGGGACATATAGGTCGACTTTTGATTAATCGATTAAACCATGGTACAATATGTATATTTAAGGTAGAATAAAGCTACCTTTCCGTTTTTTGTCTAATTTTGGAATCAATATTACGCAGTAAGAAGTGAAGAAAATCGATGATTTATTTAACATTTGTAGGAGCAATAAAAAATAGTGTAATAGTGAGATAAACAAACTGCAACAAAATCAAACGACATAATTTTTACATTTTTTTTTTAATTTAATTGAATGGAAGCAAAAAATTTGGGAAATAGCATCAAATTTTAGAATAAGTTTAGATTGTTCGAATTGGTCAGCTTTGGCACGAATGATGGCTTTCAAACGGCCAATAAAACCGTCACACGCTGCCCGAATGTTTCTCTGCGATATTTTGGCCTCTTGGCAACCTTGCTTTCCAATATACTCCAGACACAATAGTCCAACGAATTGGTATCCGGAGATTTTGGTGACATTGTGCGCATGAAGCGTGAAACCTCATTTTGTAACCATTATGGTGCTGAGTCCTGTTGGAATGTCCAAGGTCTGCGGCCAAAATGTTTAAGTGCCCAAGTCTTTAATACACCCTCCAGAATATTTTCGCGATAATATTCGGCATTTATTCTGATACCAGGTCGATTAATACGAGCGGGGAGCGACAATCGGCTGTTATGGTGGCCCACACCATCACCATGGCCGGCGCTTGAGTTCTGGTGGCCAACCGAAGGTGCAGATATTCAGCTGACCTCTTTGGCTAGTAAACACGATCATTTTGTTTGTTTACAAACTGCTGGTCAACGAATCTGTTTTCATCGGAGATCGGAGAAAACCAAATTCGGCAGTTCACCACTTTCGGTCAAGCGAAGCAACTCTTAAGCTCTTTTGAGACTATTTTCTTTCTGTTGCGGTGTAAGTTCTTGCACTTTTTGAATTTCAATGACTTTACCCCGAGCTCATTTTTCAATATTTGCCGAATGGAATATTGCGATATGTTCAGCTCACGAACCATTTTTCGGCCACTGCGACGCGGGTTTCGATCAAGTCGCTCTTTAACTATTCGAAAAATTTTTGCTGATGGTGCTGTTTTCTTTCGTCCACTTCCTTGGCATCGGGCTAAGCTACCAGTAGTTAATTATTTTATTTTTTTTTTATTAATAAATTCATTGTTTTATAATTATTTTTCATATCAAAAATATTGTCCTTTGTAGGGGAAGATACCAAAATCTCGGGCTGATATTACCAAGCATCGAACTCACAATAAGCTTGAAATAATTCTTTTCCATTATTTCCTTTGAGAGTGGTCTTGGGCGCCAGTTTGACGGATAGACAAATGGCAGAAAGAAATGATGGACGGTTGGCCATGGCTAGATTAAATTCAAATATTTTGGAAAGAATTTGTTCCTAAGGAACTAGCATTTTAATGATACTCGAACGGTGTCTGGAGTCAAACAATTTTGTTCAGATTCCGCCTCTGATGAATTTACAACAATATTTTCTCTCTCCACAACCCCCTATTGTTTTCCATACTTATTCTGCTATTGTTTTTGTTGTATTTGTCTTTCCAATTTTTTTTCTTTATGTAACAGTCTTAGTTTTATAGTTCTCATTGTGGCGTTATTAATCTTCTCCCTCACTCACTCGTATTTATAATTACTGTCCCTTTGTTGTTTACACGCATTGTTTTTTTTTTTGGATATGCGTGTTTGTTCACTGACGAACGGTCGCGGTTGCAATTTCGTTGGAATATTGTAGAAAGATCTGGTGGGAGATTTCCGAAATTTCCATGTATAGATGAGGACCTATAAATACGAGTGAATCAGCGAACTAAAATCGTGAGAAAAGTAACGTGTGAATTATTTAATAATGCATTATAAGACTTCTTATCTAAACTCATCTTCTTTTTATTTGGTACAAATCCCATTGGGAAATAAAACAGCATCTACACACAATTGACATCTTCAAGTCCAATATGAAAAATTAAAGCCCAAAATGACCTTGTGTTTTAAAATTTTAAACCAATTTATTTTCTTTAAATAATTTAAATTTACATTTCCTTCTCCTTTTCCAACTTTCCTTCTTCAATCCTTTACTTCATTAATCATTTTTGCAAGTTTTATTGACCCTTTCAGGCAGCAAGAAAAGAAAATAGCTGAAAAAAAATATTGAATTTCTAATAACCCAACAACCTTCGCATCCTTTCAGCCCGGCTTGGATGGCAATTGACAGAGACACAGTTGATTAAACAGCATTAGGTCCTTGACAGGACTTGCCAGATGATGGCTATTTATTAGGCAAATAAAGTGAAATGGAGATGTTGAGAGCAAAGGACATACACATTTCCCCATACTTTTATTTTACATTTTGTCTATCAGGAGCAGGGGGAGGTTAAGGGGTTAAGATCATGATTTCCAAAGTAATTTGGTACTTTTGCGAAACTAATTTATATTAAAATAGGAAGCTGAATCTTCTTTTTTGGGAGGAAATTTATATGAAATATTTATTCCATAGGTATGTACGTAGGTTTGTGGAGAAGACCTTTTCCTCTTCTCCTTCTCCTCCTTCAGTTTCGCACATTTTAATTATCATTTTAAATGAATGCCAAAGTGTTGCGGTGAGCAGTTTTTTGTGGCTCCTTCGTGTTATTCACAAATTTTAATCCTGCCCCAACCATGATTTCGACAGCGGTTCTTGCTGTTTGCCTGATTTCCCAGCAGACTTGTAAAACAGCTACCCCGACAACATTGCATTAAACTTTAGGTTATGCCAAAAAAAGAGAACCAAAGAAGAAGAAGAACACTTTTTTATAAAATTAATATGCAGTTGAATTGTTTAAACGTTGTGTTTGTATGTTTTACCTTTTTTTTGTTGTGGTTTGGTTGAGTGTGAACCAAAACAATGTTTCTTGTTGTTGTTGTTGTTCTTTTTTGGGCTGAATGCCATTTGGCTGGCTTAAATTTGCCGCAAGTGACAATTTACACCAACTGACAGCTGCCATCATCGTCGTCATCATCAGCCAGCCAACCAACCAAGCGAACATGACCTTTGTCCATATCGTCAGGATAAATGGCAAGGAGTAACAAATTGAAAGCGTTCAAAGAATGTTTTGTGAAACAAAAAGCCTGCTAAATGAAAATGGGGAAATGTACATTAAATATTCTCTGCTCCTCTTTTTTTCTTTAGTGCGTAGGTTCGAGAAGCATCCAAAAAAAAAAGCACAGCCACTGACAAACATTTTAATCATAATTAACAAAAAGTTTATTTGTTTAATGACAACATCAAGTAGGCATTTTTAATTCACTCTTTCTCTAATGCATGTACGAACACACACTCGCTTGCTATAAGTTATATAATAGAATATAAAATGAGAATAAATTCCCAAAATTTTTAATGGGGTCCCTGTGTGACTTTTGTAGCAAATTACTTTTTTATATTCGGAATATATCCTTGAAACTTATAAAATTCTTTAAAAAGTGTAAATATCAAAATATGACCAATAAGGAAAAGTCAAAAGTCGGGCGAAACCGACTATATGATACCCTACGTCACTATGCATTTGGTAGAGCTCCCATAACAAAAGAATTTATTTGAAGTAGTTTATACCTCAGCAGTTATAGTTTGGTTTCAGAGAGATCTAAGATATTAGAGGCATATCAAATTCGGAATAGATTTTCACTAAATTTGACGGAAACATTTTTATCTTTTATACCAAATAAGATCACTAAAGAGTGCATGATATCACTTCGAGAAGAATTATATTAAAAAAATAACATATATGGGAGCCGAGTTCCGCCAAATGTACACGTACGTCCCGAAATTCACTCCATTTTGGCTGATATTAGCCATTATTTGCACAATAAACCTGAAATCACATTACATGGGAGCTACATACACATCTTAGCCGTTCTCGATAAAATTTGTCAAAGGTATTTCCGAGCTCTATAAGATATCTGGTACCAAATATTATTGTTGTCGAATGCATATTACGAATGTGATGGACCTAAAGCCCAAATCGGATGAAACATATATATGGGAGCTATAGATATACCTTAACCGATTTTCTCCAAATTTGATGTACATGCTTCTAGACTGAATTCAGTCAGATGTACCAAAATTCTGGCCATTTGGACTGATATTGGGCATTTGATGCACAATTAATCCAAAATCGGTTGAAGATATACAGGGTGAGATAAAAAAACTGCAAAAGAGTCAAACGCCATAATTTATTTTTTTTTATTTTTTATTTTTTTAATTTGAATGAAAGCAAAAATTTGTAACAATTCTTGGGTGGCGCGTGCTGAGTCCTGTTGGAATGTCCAAGTTCTGCGGCCAAAATGTTAGCGTACCAAAGGCTTTAATACACCCTCCAGAATATTTTCGCGATAATATTCGGCATTTATAGGACAGTGTTGGCTTGTTTGTTCGGGATACCATAGTATTTTGTGGTCGCAAAATGGTCAAGCTTAATCCCTTTATTGTTGTTTTTGTATTATGTTGCCACGGTCGATTAATACGAGCGGAGAGCGACCATGGCCTGCGCTTGAGTTCTGGTGGCCAACCGAAGGTGCACATTTTCAACTGACCTCTTTGGCACGTGAACACGATCATTTTATTTGTTTACAAACTGCTGGACAATGACTGTTTTTTCATCGGAGATCGGAAAAAACCAAATTCGGCAGTTCACCACTTTCGGTCAAGCGAAGCAGCTCTTTAGCTCTTTCAAGTTATTTCCTGTTGCGGTGTAAGTTCTTGCATTTTTTGAAATTTCAATGGCTTTACACCGAGCTCATTTTTCAATATTTGCCGAGCCATTTGCGACGCGGGTTTCGATCAAGTCGCTTCTTTACTTTTCGAACCATTCCTGCTGATGTTGCTGTTTTCTTTCGTCCACTTCCTTGACGTTGGGCTACGGTACTATTAACGCTATCACGATAACGAGCGATGGAACGAGACACACAAATTTTAATCACATTTAAATGCTGGAGTGCTTTAACTATAGCCACTTGTGGTTTCCAGCCAAATATAAAGAAATCACTCTATCACGCTTGAATTCCATCACGAAAAACTTTTTTTCTGGAAAATTCTCACCAAAATGCTTTTGTACGCTTGTAAACAATATCATGAGCTGTCACTGGAATAATTTTAACAGCTGTCGGACGAGTGGCTTAGAAATGACAGCAGTCTGAAGTTGGTTGCAGTTTTTTTCATCTCACCCTGTATGTAGTTTTCCAGTATTTATAATCTCAATGCAATATTTTTTTTCGCTAAAATATCCGAGTTTGTCAATTTAGTTCCGAGAGATCAACTTTTCTCGGTGCTTTGCTTGATAGTAACTGGTTTCTTCAACTAGTTCCTTCGTTCCATTTTGTTGAATATTTCATATATTTTATAGTTTTTAAGAGTTCAATCGTTCCTTGACGTTGCATCGGGCAATTTAAGGCTCTATCGGACGAAATGTTTTTTTTTCATATGTAGAAGTTGCACATATGGTGTGATACATATTTGACATTTTAGTTATGAAATACATGAGTAAAGTACATATGTACAGTTTCGATCACAGCGAGACCTATTGTCATCGGAGAAATATAATTTTTGTTTACAAGTGTTGCTTGTTTGTTGTGTAAAAATACATGCATAAAACATTATAATTTTATGTAAAATACAATATGATCAAAATAAATGAAAACAAAACATATGTGTGTGTGTGATAGCATAAATTGTGAGTCATATGTAAAATGACAATTTTGACATACACATGGAAATACATTCGGATAATACAAGTGACAGCACATATGTAAAACCAATTTAGTTTGACAATGCCTATTCAGAATGGGTTGCCATATCTGCATCTCTTCAGAAAGTTTACCCCTTTCTCTTCATAACGATCCTCGACACGGTACCCATCTCTAACTCACAAAGTGTAAATGAAATCACCTCAGGTGCGAGGGTTAAATAAATACTGTTTACATTTGTTTCGTTGTTTTCTTTTGCCAGCCAATGTTTACCAACACCACCACCACCAACAACAACTCTCGGCAATTCAAATATTTGAGTGATGATGATTTTTTTTGTTTTAGTGTTTTATTTTTCTGGTTTAATGGTTACACACAGAGCTTACATCGAGTAATCGTTGTAAATATGTAACCTCTCCCCATCCAAATGTACATACGCAACTCAAATAAGTTGAGAATCCTTTATGGCCACAATTTTCTTACTCCTCCTCTGTCTTCAAAAAAATCCTTCATTAAATAATGTCAGTGTACCGCACCTTAATTATTATTGTGGTGGTTAATAAAATACAAAGAGAAAAAAATGCTTGAGATTTATAACAGAAATTGCCTTGTGCAATTGCGAGTGGGGGAGTTTGGATGTGGGTAGTGTTAATTAAAACTAAATATAATCCTTTTTGATGACAATGAGAAGGACCCTCGGTGATTTTTTCGGTTAATGTGTGTTTACATGCAAACTTTTCAAAATTATTGTCATTATGTGTGTAGGAAGATATTTTTCTCATATCTCGGTATTTACTCTGTGATTTCAACTTTTTTGTTGTAAGGATATTAGCGTTGGAGAATTGGTACTACATGACTGCCATCCATAAAATATGTCTCTTAAAAGTCCTAGAAATTATTTTGAGGGTGCTCACATTTCTCTGGATCGGGGTTTACTATTTGTTTAAGGTAGAATATTTGGAAGAGGATTTTACTAAAAAATTCGACATAAAAACTGGTATGTTTCAGAACTGCAAGAATGTAGAAATTTTTATTACGATAAACAATTTTTGCTTTACGATATCGAAAAAAAATTCAAAAATAGTAGATTCTTGCAGATTCTTTTCTGGAATAGAGCAAATATTGACCAGAAAGTCAAAAGACCTGAAGAATGATATTGTTTTTTTTTTTTTTTTTTTTGTTGAATCGTAGGTTTTTATTTAGTTTTTAAATATAAAAAAAAATTATTGCTGCTGAATATTCAAAAATGTTATCACCTGTTACTGAGATATGAAATGAACTGTCAACTAAGTATTTGCCACCTGTTTATGTGCAGTCGTGGCCGAGCGGTTAAGGCGTCTGACTAGAAATCAGATTCCCTCTGGGAGCGTAGGTTCGAATCCTACCGACTGCGAGACGAACTAAATTTTTATTAAAAAAAATATAAAACTATAAAAATTAGGTGAAGGAAAAAGTTAAAAGTTGAATTTAATCAAAATATGTACTATTAGATAGAGACAGATGTGCTCAAAGAGATAATAGTTAATTTGGATTTTTGTCAGATTTTAAATATTTTTCTACTGCAAAAGAACCAAATTTTCATAAATATTTTCTTAAATATTTTGAGGAAGTTTTTCTGAAAAAAGAATGCCACGACCCTGCCATATTACCGTGCCATGCAGCAGTCGTGGCCGAGCGGTTAAGGCGTCTGACTAGAAATCAGATTCCCTCTGGGAGCGTAGGTTCGAATCCTACCGACTGCGAAAAAAGTTATTTTTATTCCCTTCACCATACGTAGTATAGAGGGTATATAAAGTTCGTCATTCCGTTTGCAACTCATCGATATAATAATTTTAGACCCAACCAAGTATATATATTCTTGATCAGCGTAAAATTCAAAGACGATTTAGCCCTGTCCGTCCGACTGTTGTAATCACTCTACAGTCTAAACGAATTTAGATAGGAAGCTACAAGATCTGTCTTTTTGCACAGATCTGTCTTTTGTCTGCAGACAGGTCAAGTTCGAAGATGAGCTATATCGATCCACGATATCGTATAGCCCCTATATAACGGTACCCCCGAAATTCGGTATTTTGATGATTTTAGACACATTTTTTAATGGAATTGTCCGAAATTCTACACAAGGCATTCTTTTTGAGTACTTTACCCTCTGAAAATAACTGTTTATGTAGGTCCAAAATATCGTATATCCCCCATATATCGGAACATTCCTACATTCGGTATTTTTAAGATTTTAACAGAATTTTTAATGGATTTTATTTTTTATTTTTTGAAAATTTCCTAATTCCTCCCAAATGGTAGAGGGTATTCCAAGTTCGGACCGGTCGAACTTACTGCTTTTTTACTTGTTTCCTTACATTTATACGAATATTGTCAACCATGACCATGGCCCTTTATAAACCCAAACTTCTACTAACATGTAGATGAATTCTGGAAAAAAAATCCGTTTTTATATATCAAAGTTCTAAGAGACCTATCCATTTCTAGATATAAGGCAATAATATTTTGTGGCCTTCAAATTCAATAATATTGTGTATAAGCTTCGTTGTGGAACTACTCAAGAATTAATTCTAGCATAGGTCGAGACTCACGGGTCTTTTTATTCGTTCATTTCATATGTACCTATTTCTTAACCAATTTCATATTAATTGTCCGATAAATATGAGTATGATATGAGCAATAAGTCTGCCATGTTTTATATTCATATCTCGACATAAGTGCCTCTTTCAGATATTTGTATATTCACTTCTAAAATTTAATTTAAACACATACTTATATAATTATAGTTTTCAACTAAATGAGAATCATTTGCCTTAACCAAAACGACTGCTGATTAAGTTGAAAATAACGGTTGTCATGCAGTCGTGGCCGAGCGGTTAAGGCGTCTGACTAGAAATCAGATTCCCTCTGGGAGCGTAGGTTCGAATCCTACCGACTGCGAGAATTCATTTTGTTTTAAATTTCCTTCAGAAATATATATTTTTTTTTTTAAAATCACAATTTTTGAAATGTTGTGCGGGAAATATGTTTAATATTTTTTTTATTTACCAACAAAAATCAATGCTACATTCCTAGTTCAGTAAATTACACACCTAAAAAATGTCCATTTCCCCGCCGAGAAGAACTTTGCGTGTGGGAATTTTTTATGACCGACATTAGCCAGACATCAAAACACCAAGCCATGGTAGTTTAGAAAATCACCAGTTAACTCAATATGATTTGGCCATTAGCTGTTGTTTTGTTGTGTGTGAGTGTGTGTGTGTGCTCTCATTAACATGGTAATATTCAATTTAATGTCAATCTTTCGCCAAACCGGATATGAAAATGGCCAATAACACAACTGCTGCACAACCCTGCACCACCAATAAATGTTTAATGAACAACAATTTAATGAGCTACAATTAGCATTACAATTCAAATAAGAAATGACACCAACAACAACAACAATTCCCACATTCTCCGGACGACAATTTTAAAATGGGATCGTTTGCTTTTGTTTCTAAGCAGAATTTCCCACCCACGCTCTTATGCTCATGGAGACAATTTTTAAAAATAGATTTCAATGAGGAACGAACAGCGTATGTCGGGCATGTGGAGAGTGGGGGTGGGTTTGTTATGGCCCCTGTGTGTGTGTTTATTTTTTATTATCCTTTGGCTTCCTCCAGTAGCCTTGGCGAGTAGAAACGTTGCCTGGAGCAGTCGTGGCCGAGCGGTTAAGGCGTCTGACTAGAAATCAGATTCCCTCTGGGAGCGTAGGTTCGAATCCTACCGACTGCGTGAAAGAGACTCTTAGATACGTCGTAATTTTTGTGGAAATGGATGAGATGAGCATATCCCTTAAATTAGGCGATTTTACCTAATATTCCTAGCAAAAGGACATGGAATTTAACGTAAAATGTTGAATGGTGGCCTTATAATACTTGCCTCCAAACCTCTTTCCACTCTGAGTTAAAGCAATGTTTGTCATCAAAGGATGAATTCATTTGTCCTCTTTCAAATTGTCCACATCTGCCAAATTACTTTATATTCTTCTGAATAGATTTTGATTGACCAATTCTATTCTTTCAATGTTTTATTGTGTGTGTGTTTTGTCCCCAAATATTGAACATTGAAATCCACGACAATAGCCCAAAACTGAAATTCTCTTTGATTTCCCCTCCCCCACACCCCTCTTGATGTGAAATTCATATTTGAAACAATAACACAATACTTGGCTGTAATTGTCCTAGTCTTTTGGCTGGCTGGCCATCTTTTATTTTTGGCATTTTGTCTTTTTTTCTCTTGGTAATGGTGCTATATCATATATCCATCCTTCCAGCCCAGCTGTAGACAGAATCGCCGACTCGCATTTCCACTTGTCGTTGCCATCCATCCATCCACCCATCTATGTAAGTAACAAACATCGCAACACCAAGTCCTTGCCGACAAAGTCTTTGTCTGCCAACATGTCTGCCAGTTATAAAAAAAATGTGGAAACATAAAAAGAACAGCAATCATAACTGCCACCAAAAGAAAACAACAAAAACGAAAACAACAAGCAGAAGATTGTTATTGTTTGGTTGTTGTTTTTTGTTATTGTATTTGGTATACCAGTAGTTGTGCTTTGTAGTCCTCCTTTTGACTGTCCTTCAAAGTCAAAAGCCGGGTTGCAGGAGGTAAGTGTGACACTTTCAGCCTCCTTGTGAAGACAATGCCGAAGGATGATCGTCTCATTCATCCTCTTCCCCCCCAAGACACCAGCATATAAAAATATGAAATAGTCCTTTAGGCCGTGAAATGTTTTTAGATGTCTCTCTTGTTTATTTTTACAACTCAAAGTATTGAAAAGACCAGGGCTTGGTAGTATGGGCATTTGAGGGCATGGAATCAACCGTAGGCACAATTGAGCTGTCGTCACATGTGACCAAACACTTTAAACGAAATAAAAAAGAAAAATTCCTTGAGTGATTATTGTTTGGTTTGCATTAAAAATCGGGTGAAGAGGCTACCAAAAAGGCAAAGAGCAAAGATATTTGGAATGAAAAAAAAGGAATAACATTGAAGGAATTTATATGGACTTAAGTGGTCGGTAGTAAATTTGAGATACATGGAGTCAGTTTTGCATAAATAACTTTCTATGGAAGTTAATAATACAATGTTATGCTAACTACCAGACTTTCCGAAGATTAAGTGAATGTGGATTTAAATGTGGGAAAATATTGGCAAAGAAGGAGCTACAAATTTAGATTAGGAGAATTTGGAATAATATTAAAATAAATCCATAGAAATATACAAGTTTTATAAATCATTCTATTATTTCATAAAAAATTAAAATATTTTAAAAAATATTTCTATAAAAAGTGATTTTTCTCGCAGTCGGTAGGATTCGAACCTACGCTCCCAGAGGGAATCTGATTTCTAGTCAGACGCCTTAACCGCTCGGCCACGACTGCTATGTAATTAGTATTTTGGCAAATGGCTATAATTCTCATTTGATTTGAGGAATTAAAATTATAAAGCCTAATTTACACCGAACATGTTTTTATAAAACACGTTATTTAGATTTTCAATTCCTTTCAATACACATCAATAAATTGATAAATTTGCGTAAAATGCACAATTTAGTTGGCGATGTACAACAGACTTATATGATTTCTGGAAATGTAAAAAACTGGAACTAAATGTAAGAATACATAACACGCTTTTTTGACTAGCTTAAGTTATCGGCTTCTTCGGAAAAGAACAAAGAAGCTCAAGGTCAAAAAATGAAGTCAATCTAATACTCCTTTGTTCCTCTACGAAGAAGCCAGGTGATGACTTAAGCTAGTCAGGAAAGCGTTTTATGTATTTTCACCTTAACTTTCTTGCGTTTTTAAGAGATTCTGGGTCTTCGAACTGGCTAAATATTTCATTATTTTTCACAACATTTGAGTTCCATTTGCTAGAAAAATACTTCCCAAAACAAATCTGGACACTTTTGCTGGAACAATTTTCAAATATCTTTGTATTTTCTAACGTTACAAGAATATGACTTAATTTAGAGGCTATGGAGTTGAACCTTACCTTTAATGGTGGTGATACATAAGCAGCTTGGCATCATGACAGGGCATATTTTGTAACATATTATAAAGGCCGTCGTTTCCCGTTATAATTTAGCATTAATGCCCCATGATGCCAAGCTGTTTATGTATCTGTATATACCCTAAAGGTGCAGCTACAAAAACAGCTCATTTTTGCTGGCTTAAGGCATTTCTACTAAAAGAAGAAAGGAGCTTAGGGTGAACCCTTATAAATGACGGACCAAAATTGAATTAAGTCAACCTTTAACTCTTTTGTTCCTTTACGAAAAAGTCAGCCGATGACTTACGGTGAGATGGCGAGAGATTTAGGTTGACTTAGTTCGATTTTGGTCCTCCGCTCCTTTGTTCTTTTCCAAAGAAGCCAGCCGATGACTTAAGCTTTTATGTATTAACTTCTTTGAAACAAAGTACTTTTTATATATCTGCACCTTAAGTATCGCTCCTAGCAATTGTTTGTAAATATGAGATTAGACATAAGGGTCTTCAATTTTAGAGTTTTGTGTTTTCCCAATCAAATCTCCACCAAAAATAAGTTCTTTCGCAGTCGGTAGGATTCGAACCTACGCTCCCAGAGGGAATCTGATTTCTAGTCAGACGCCTTAACCGCTCGGCCACGACTGCTTTATGCAGTGTAATTAGATCAATGCAAATAATTCTCATTTACTTGGAGGAATTATACAACTACCCTGCAAAAATAAGTGCGAATAAAGGAAAATTTTTAAATGTTATTTTATGAGTTGGGAAGTTTTTCGTCTTAGTATAACATATTGAAGACCACTTTATAACTAGTTTAAAAGTTTCATAATTTGAGACTTTCATCATTTCAGTAGTTAATATAAACTGTCAAAAATTCGAAAATGAACCGATTTTTTCAAAAAATTAAATGTGTTCTTCGCTCCTCGTCTAAAAAATGTGATTTTCAAAAAAGAAAATCTAAAAAAAAGTAATTTAATTTTTTTAACTGATTTTGAAATTTGGGTTCTCTTTGAGGAAAAATATGCCTTTCGAAATTTTCAATATTGGTCCACCTATTTTTACATAAGCTCCATAAATCGGTTGACAATGATTTTAAAATAACATCAACTCTAGCCCTATACGAGAAATTGCCACTAGACACATTCTGCTGAAGAGGCTTCAGCTTTTGGACTTAGCGAAAATTTTACCACAACTGGAAATTTTCCCAAAAGCGGAAAGAGTAGGTTGTTTCCAAGTGCTGAGCATTAAGTATATATTTTTAATCAAAACTAGTTTCTATTTGGATTCCCTATTAATATTTTCCATACAATCTTTACCAAAAATTGATTTTCTCTCGCAGTCGGTAGGATTCGAACCTACGCTCCCAGAGGGAATCTGATTTCTAGTCAGACGCCTTAACCGCTCGGCCACGACTGCTATACGAAATCCGATCGAATCAATTCCAATAATTCTCTTATTTAAATTCTCATAAATAAATAAAAATCATAAAATTGTATTTTAAAATAGTTTTAATCAAAATTATTCACAAAATGATAAAAGATTGATATTTTTTCCAGTGACACTATCTATCTTCATTTTCTGCGGAGGTGCACTTTTTTGAATACAAAACAAGATAATGAAACGATCAATATCATCTCAATGGTATTTCTGTTGAGTGCATATGCTTATTTATAACTATTTGGAGATTATGTTAACTCCAAATTTTAAATTCATGAAGTTCATCATTATTATACAATGACATTGATTTATTTATCTATATATATTCCAATATTTAATATATGATGATCTTGATTGGAGCAAATGTGTGATTATTTTCATTTATAGTTATTTCTTTAATTTTAAAAATTTTTTCAGTTCGCAGTCGGTAGGATTCGAACCTACGCTCCCAGAGGGAATCTGATTTCTAGTCAGACGCCTTAACCGCTCGGCCACGACTGCAGTTGGAAATCTCTTAAGCATGAAGATAAAATAAATGGTTAATATTAAGTCGATAATTAAAATTTTTTGAAATACACGCATGGTCATATAAAAAAAAACTGCAACAAAGTCAAACGCCATAATTTTTAAATTATTTTCTTAAACTTTAATGAATTTTAGAATAAGTTTAGATTGGTTCGAATTGCTCAGCTTTGACACGAATTGTAGCCTATAGCTCTTTTAAGTCTATTTCCTTTCTGTTGCGGTGTAAGTTCTTGCATTTTTTTCGAATTTCAATGGCTTTGCCCCGAGCTCATTTTTCAATATTTGCCGAATTGAATATTGCGATATGTTCAGCTCACGAACCATTTTTCGGCCACTGCGACTCGGGTTTCGATCAAGTCGCTTCTTTACTTTTCGATCCATTTGCTTTTTTCTTCCGCCCACTTCCTTGACGTCGGGCTACGCTACCAGAATCACTGTAACGAGCACTGGTACGAGACACAAACGATTTATTCACATTTAAATGCTGGAGTCCTCTAACGATATCCGCTTGTGGTTTTTCAGCCAAATATAGAGGCATCACACTATCACGCTTGAATTCCATCACGAAAGTAAGGCCTACAGATAGATACCAATGTTTTCAACTTTTATTTCTTTTTTATATCAAAATTTTGCGTTTGAAAGTTACCGATTTTTGTCGGTAACTCCAAAAATTAGTCCCAGAATCACAATACTGATTTTGTTTAAATAAAGAAATTAAAATTTTAAAATTAAATTTTAAAATTTTCCATCTACATTGGAAAACAAATTATAGTATCAATTTTAATTTGTCATTAAATCAAATGGCCAACTAATTTTTATGACAATGTTTTCAAATAAAATCGTAAAAGTATATCATTGTTAATTTCAAAAATAAAACAATGTATTTCTCAATCTGATTATGAGCGATTAGCTTTCCATTATTCGGACAATTTTTCCCTCCAATTAAAATAAATTGTTTGACAATTGTTAAACCCTGACAACATGACAACATAATCCACAATAATTCGGAATGTAAGTCAATATTTGCCAATGTTTTCATTTTTTCTTATTTCACCCCACAATTCCCAGAAATATTTAACAGTTAATCGCTCACTTTTGTACATTTCATTATCCTGGGGATTTTCCCTCATATTTTTTTCACAATTTCTCATTTTAATTATTCATTTTATTTGGTTCGTTGTTCCGATTCGCAATGCGAGCTTAAATGGTTAAATGTTTTCAGTGAAAACTGTTTTCATAATTTAATCATGCAGGGAGTTTTCCATTTGCTTTTCCGTGGAATGGTATTTAAATGGCTTCATGTGGTACGTGTGGAAAACATTTTTCATATTTTCCGGTAATTGGCAGAACAAAAGAGCATTTCCATGAAATAGAAAATAAGCAAAAGTTGTCATATTCCAGGGAAAGAAAGGAGAGGGTTTTGTATTGGGTTTGTATTCCAGTAATGATACATGAGAATTGATTATTGTCATAAATGCCACATTTTTAATATTTTCCAATTATATTTAAATAATAAATAAACGTTAGTTTAATAAAAACAACAACAATGAGCTTAATTAAAAATTATAAAAAAATTTAAAAATTACCCAAATTTGGCAATTTTAAAAAAATACATCTTAGAATTGAGTAATGGATGGTTTCAGAATTACTGGCTCTTAAATTCGACTCATTTCAAAAAAAGTGTTTTACTCTAAAAGAAAGTGATTATATTAAAAAAAAAATTATGAACAAAATAATTAATAACCGAAATTAAAACAATTAATAACAAAAAATTTTATCCGGAAAACAATTCTCGCAGTCGGTAGGATTCGAACCTACGCTCCCAGAGGGAATCTGATTTCTAGTCAGACGCCTTAACCGCTCGGCCACGACTGCATGCCCTTGAATCAAGCAAAAATCACATGAAGTTCAACTTATCTCAGCAACACAACAGTTAAACCAGTTACTTTGCTCACTTTGGCATTGCAGAGGCAGAGAGAGAGAGCCAGTTAGTGATGCGATGAAATCTTCTCTGAATGGGCAATAAAGAAAATGTACATCTGTGGAAAGGTACATTTGAAATTGTATGTCGTGTGTGTGTCTGCACCCCTTCTGCAAGGATTACACGTCGACAATTTAATGGCTCCCAAAGATATGCACTTGTAAATATCTTCCGGGCTTTGTTGTTATCTCCATAAATCGTAACTGTGAACTGTGCATTTATTAGAGTGTCCTTTGAGGAACAACACATTTGTTACTTCCGCTTTGTTGTCTCACCATCGTTTTGATGTTGGCCATAAAATTGAAGTTTTTGCCCCATAACAGAATTCCCATTTTCCCTTAATCGCAAGTTTTTATGGTTGGCCTTCCTCCAACCCCCTCTCCTTTCGATTGTTTTGCCGTTTATCCCTTTTTCTCCCCTCTCCCTCCCAATGTAAACCTCATAAATGAGCTGGTGTGTTGCGAGTCTGTTGACATGGGTGTCAAAACTATACATTCATATATTGAACACATGTAAACATTTCCAGTATTCAAAGTGGTTACGATATTCGGAGGATATGGCTCAAGTTACAACCTTTTGTTTTGGATGTGGGTGTATGGGAATATGTACATACATATATTGTAATGACCCGTTTGTGGACAGGATACACATAACTGTGAAGAGGTTTTTTCTTTTGACGACTAAGATGAAGTATGCCAATAAAATGTTTATTTAGGATAAGCACACACACAGACACAAACACACACGTGCTTGTGGAATTTCCTAAGTATTTTACTGGTAACTAATAAAGTTTAGGTTTCATGCTACCCCCCTCCCCCACACACAATATATAAGTTTTTATGTGGAAAAAGTAAAAATAGCCTTAACTACGGCCAGGTCGAACTGGATACGCACTACAATAATTCAACATCTGAAAAATTGAAAATTCTATCATTTTAAGCCTTTAAAAAGGATTTATGAAAAAAAAGATAACAAAAATCTGTGCTCCCAAAATGGAATGGAAAAGTCGACTTTTAGACTTTTCAACATCAAATTTAATTAAGGCCTTGATCTTTAAAATTCAAAATTAAATGGAGTTTCTAGGTTCGTAAAATAATACCTCGGCATTGTTGGCGTTTGGGGTCAATATAATCGTATCCCTATGCCAAGAGGGCAAATAAGACTCTAATGAAGGTCAATAGGTATATATTTGGGCATCTTTGATTCGGAAGCATCTAGCATCTATTTCAAGATATGCAGCCATCAGAATCCCACCATTTTCGATGCATTATTTTCCCTATGTCTCCCTCAAAATATCCAATATTAATAAAACAAATCCGACTATTACAACTATTTTCCAATTTTAGACATTGCAGAGATAGTTTTTAACCTATTTTGAATTAATTTCACATTTTTAGTTCTCAGTGTATAAGAAACTTACTCAAAACAATATTTTCACATCGATGTTCGGATCCAAAGGTGCAAGAATGTAAAATTTCTTACTACCGATTTTTTTACCTTCAGTCATATGGCTACAAAGGGTATATATCATTTGATAGGGCCAAAGAGTGTCTTATCGTTATAAAAGTTCTAGACCCTAGGTCTCTTTGCACCAAATCCGTTTCAGAACATTTGGAGTCGATCTAGCGATGTCCGTCCGCACGATAACTGTCGAAGAGAGTATCCGATTTTGTCCAAGCATGGCACATCATATTTTTATTATCCCAATTAGATCAAGTTCGGAGATGGGCAATATCTGTCCAATACTTCGGGTTGGCCTTCCTAAGGGTTAATGTTGAAATTTTCAAACAAAATACTGCACAGAAAGAGAAAGGATAATCCGAGAAAGAGGAAGGATATGTTAGTAATCAAACATTGGCTGAGAGTATAGATCTGTCGGCAAAACCGACTGATATTTGTTAGTCTTTTTCTTCATGAAATGAAAAACAAAACACAATGAAAACTAATAGATTCTTGCAGTTTCTGGAACAGAGCAGGAATTGCTTACTTTTTGTCTCACATACTGCAATATCTTCCAATCGAATTTGCCATATTTCGGAAGTTATTCCCAAATATAACCGATAGTCTACCAAACCTAATTCTGCTTAGTTTCAAATATCTGGTTATAAACATCTTTATTTGGTTAAGTGGCGCCCAAACTGGGGAAGCGTAGTAAAATCAGAGTAAATATGTATCTTTCAAAAGCCCTCAAAATGTGAGGTACTTTTGAATGAACGCGTAATATAATACTATCTCGCCTTTTCAAGGTATTTGAATGAAACAAATCCACCTTCACACGAATTTTACAGCACTTATTGAGATTGGGCGCCATTTGCCCAAAAACTTTTGCTCATAACCTGAAATGTGAAATTAAATGAAATCAGGTTTGGTAAGCTATATGTCATACTAGGGATTCACATCCAAAATATAAAAAATTCGAATGGAAGATTTAAGATTGGGCGCCACTTAGTAAATTATTAATTTTAATTTTTTAAGACGAATGAATAAGATGAAACATTGGAGTATTTTCTCTGCCAATGCCTAGCTTTTGCAAATATTAAATCCCAATTCTTTGGGAACGATCCCATACCAGACCTAAATCCGATCATGGTAAATGAAATAAAAAAGTTGAGGAATTTTGTTAGGGCAACTGAATTTCAAATAATATAAACTGTCCGTCTTCTTTCAATAACCTCTTAGTCTAGAGCCCACAACAGGTCTATACTGGCTTAAGTGTATGTCCAACAGGACATGTGACGATCGTTTTCACCCCTCTTTTCAACCTAACCTAAGTTTTAGAATTTAAAGGAACTTAGCCCAATTTTCGAGAGAGCACATGGTTTAAAAACCTTAGACTGTTACTTCTTGGTTTTTTAGAAATTCCAATATTCACATTGCTATTCCAACACCCAATATTTTTCGTATTTCCTTGAGTCCTTTTTGCCATGCAGGCACCCATATCCGCAGCAAACCAAACACTCGTTTAATATCTATGGATGTTTGTTTTGTGACCAGTGTGGCCATTTGTGTGCGTGTGTGTGTTTGTGCACATATAAACATTTCATTGTGGCCATTTTCATAAGACAAACATCTCAGATCAGAAACAAAAACAACACTCAACCAAGTCCAGTGCATGGTCATACCTATAAACATACAACAAACACACATGGGTATATACTATCATAAGATAATGTCATATGTTAGGATATAGTTGTTTGTATTTGTGTGTGCCAATGTACGATAACTGGAAGGACAAGTGCTGATGCAGTGGTTAAAGATTGAAAGGATATTCTTCCTTCTCCGGAACATTGAGCGGGCTCCTTTCAGTGCTCAGTGTGGAACATGTCGATAATGTGAAATGACAGTGATTCTATTAAAAATTTAAATTGTCAATGAGATAAACCACTCACTCATTCACTTTCTCTTGCCCCAAACACAAACACACATGCAATTGTGTGTGTACACACACGTATACAAATCCATTATGCACACTTGCATTCAACCATTTGTTGGTTGGTTGTTATGGTGTGGTGAGAGAAAGTGTGCAAGAATTTGTGACGTCAAATGGGAGTTCATTTCTGCGACGATGATGCCAAAGACAACAAAACTGACAGCTGAATGGCATTAAAACGTTTGTTTTTTGGAAGAACTTCCGCAGAGATTTACATTTCCTTAAATCGAAACCCTGTTAAATATTGAACAATGCATAGGCATGTCCAACATTCCCATTGTCTGATGTTGTAACACCATCCAATCAAATCAAACCAAAGGATGGCAGCCTTAGGTGTTGCAAAACATTTGTAACACCCCGATGAGGTGTCATGATGATTGGCATTAGACTCGTTATAGGTGCTCAATTAATGAATTACTAACTACATTTATACATGACACAGTCATGCCACACTAGAGCTCTTCCCCTCTTCATCCCGTCTCTTCAATGTCTCTACACATTTCCCCCCCAGTGGCTGTCAACATCATTATGTCATCTGGGCTTCCACCACAGAGAGGCCATTGTCGAGAGATACTTCTTTGGTAGGCAGCCAGGCCATGGAATATTCATAGCCTGATTTATTTATACCTCAGAAGACGTTGACGAAGAGAACGACAAAAGCAGAAATCATCATCGCCACTAACGTTCTGGGCTTGGTAATGAACTCAAATTAACACAATTGCAGTGGTAAGCATCTTCTTTGGTGGTAAGATGAAGGCGAGCCTCTCTTTCTCACAAATCTGGACTTTGCTCATTGAAGGAGGGAGGTGGGGGTAGAGGGGGTGTATGACATAAATATCCCTGTATGCCATTAATATAATTAGCATTTCCATTCAAGGATATAATCATTAAATGTCGGGAAACGTGTTCTATCATCATTCCATTCAGCATTTGTCACAAAATGTTTGCGACAAGAGCAGTTGCTGCCGTTGTTGATTTGCTCCTGAGGTACTGGGGGGTGGGGAATTCTTCGAAGAGCAGATTGAATTGAATAATAAATCAAAAATTAGTCCAAACTAGAACGAATTTGATTTTGTGGGATACTTAGTGGTAAGCTCTTTGTGGTAATTGATGAATGGGAAAGGACACTGAGATTGAAATGTCAAAAGAAAACGGTTTCTTGTAAGAGATGTAAAGGACACCAGTTGAGGTTTATGGGCAAAAATGGAGCGTTTGAATCAAGGAAAGGTATTTTTATATTGAGAATAAAAGGAAAGGGTAAACTACACTGCATTTAAGGCTTCGAGTCACCTTTTCGTGAAAAAGGAAGTACGAATGCATTCTAAGATTCTTTGCGGGCGTGGATTGCAATTAAATCTATTAACTACCGATTTATATATTTAAAATTCTCAAATTTAATAGATTATTTGTCTCGAAAACCTATGGAAAATTTGCATAAATTTTTCATGGATGATAAAATATGGAGGAAAATGCAAATAAACGCTTTAACAAATAATCTACAATTCCAAAAAAAAAGAAAAATATAAATGTTTGAATACAAACATACAAACGTACATATGTATGTTCCTACATACAATTTTCCCGGAAAATTGAAAAAAACATTGGACTCTCAGCATTAACACCAGAGTAAATAAAACGTGATGAAACTGAATCATGTGTGCCGCACATACCTCCTCCATCCACACCCTTACTTCCCCACACATATCAAAATCACTTCTCTCAATGTGGCCATTTAAAAAAAAGGCCTCCAAGCTATTCGAAATGCGAAGATGATAACGAGAGAAAAGAGGAAAGCAAAAGTAAGGCTGGATTACTTTATTAGTTAACGTTTTAGGTTTGAGAAAGGATTTTCGCTGTTTGCTTTGCATTATTAGGCTGCCTTTTCTGCCTTTTTGGTCTACCCAATTTTGGTGTTTTCCCTTTTCACACTACTTCGAATGGGCCATTAAACAATTTTCCAATATATACTTATCAAATCAAACAACCACTGATTGGGTTGTGAGATAAATCGTTGGGAATTTGTCAGCTGTTCAAGTTAATAATGAAGGTTGAGGGAAAAAGGTAGATTAACTAGTTATTAGAAAGGAATTCGAAAATCCAGAATTCGAAACTCCACCACATAACCATATCGAGGATAATATTTTGCAATGTTCTGACTTTAAAAAAGCAATATTAAAGATCAAATTATACACCATGTTAGAGTCATATGTAATTTGAATTTTTCTACATTTTATAGCATACTTTTAGACGCTCCACAGAATTTGTAAACACTTGACACTTTAGTAATAGTAAAGTATGCTACTACATAGAACAGTATAGGAAAGTACAGGGTAAGATAAAAAAAACCGCAATAAAGACAAACGCCATAACTTTTACATTTTTTTTTAATTTTTTTTGCATGAAAGAAAATATTGTCGGAAATAGCATCACATTTTAGAATAAGTTTAGATTTGTTTGAATAGGTCACTTTTGGCACAAATTATGGCCTTCAAACGGCCAATGAAACCGTCACACGCTGACCGAATGTTGCTCTGCGGTATTTTGGCTCATTCCCGGCGAAGTGCTTGCTTGAGGTGATCGACATTTTGGTATTTTTCAGTGCCAACCTTGCTTTCTAAAATACTCCAGACACACTAGTCCAAAGGATTGGTAACCGAAGATTTTGGTGGCCATTTTGCGAATGTCCAAGGTCGGCGGCCTAAATGTTTGCGTGCCTAAGGCTTTAATATACAATCCAGAATATTTTCTCGATAATTTTCGCCATTTATTCTGATGCCACGGTTGATTAATAGGAGCGGAGAGCGATTATCAGCTGTTATGGCGGCCCACACCATCACCATGGCCGGCGCTTGATATCTGATGACCAACCGAAGGTGCACATTTTCAGCTGACCTCATTTGCAAGTAAACACGATAATTTTGTTTTTTTATAAACTGCTGGACAACGAATGTTTTCTCATCGGAGATCGGAGAAAACCAAATTCGGCAGCTCACTACTTTCGGCCAAGCGAAGCAATTTTTTAACTCTTTGAGTCGATTTTCTTTCCGCTGCGGTGTAAGTTGTTGCACTTTTTGGAATTTCAATGGCTTTACCCCGAGCACATTTTTCAATATTTGCCGAATGGAATATTGCGATATGTTCAGCCCACAAGCCATTTTTTTGCCACTGCGATGCGGGTTTCTATCAAGTCTCTTCTTTATTTTTCGAACCATTTCTGGTGATGTTGCTGTTTTCTTCTGTCCACCTTCTTGAAGTCGGGCTACGCTATCACGGTAACGAGCGTTGTTACGAGACACAAAAGATTTGTTCACATCTAAATGCTGGAGTGCTCTAACGATAGCCACTTGTGGTTTTCCAGCAAAATATAAAGAAATCACACTATCACGCTTGAATTCAATGACGAATAACTTTTTTTTCTGGAAAATTCAAACCAAAATGCTTTTGTACGGTTGTAAACAATATAATGAGCCGTCACTGGGATAATTTTAACAGCTGTCGGACGAGTGGCTAAGATATGACAGCAGTCTGAAGTTGATTGCAGTTTTTTTTCAATTAACCCTGTATAATTATACCTCCAGAAATTTGGTGTTTTAATGATTAATGTAACATTTTCCACAAAATTTTTACAAATTCGGAATATAGAGTTGGCAGTGGATGCTGTTTTCCCAACAAATTCGGCCTTCTATGTCAGATAATTGCCTGTAAAGATCCACGCTTTAGATTTCGAAACTGAATATTTTTTATTCAAATCTCATATGAACGGCAGGGTCGACTTTTATGAAATCGAGTCTTTTATATAAGGGAGAATTTCTTCTGTCTATACGTTATTTAGTCTATGCTCTGTCATGTTTTAACTTCACTTAATATATGTTTGGAATATATTTTCAAGGGCCTTTTTTCCAAGGATTTTGAAATCTATTTATAACTTGTAATTTATATTTGTTTTTAATAATATATTTCCCATGCACTAGCCGTTCACCTGTTTTTTTTTTTAGATTCTCTCCATATGTTGTTTACAATGTCCATATTCGATCCATGTTGGATAATTTATGCCCAACTTTACAACTCAACCAAAACGGTTTTTTATTTTTATTCATTTGAGTGGAAGACTGAAATACTTGTCACATAATTCGAGAGTATGTGTGTGTGTGTGTGATGGGGACCTATGATATTGAAAATATTATAAAAATTGTAGCATTTTCTCAACACTAGAGAAAGTGTATTTTGTTATTTTTTTTTCTATTCTAGCCTATGTACACACTCATACATGTATGCACACATATGTATGTAAATGTGTCGTTTTTTTTACACTCCAGCATGAATGCGACACACTTTGTTGTGTTAGTGCAAGTGCGCACTTTAATAATTTATTCCAAAAATAGTCGTTGTCATTTGCATAATGTAAATATTTTTCCGATGTCGAATAATAGATAACAATCAACGGCGTATGATTAATATTAAATGTGTCAATACGAATCATGTATACGCCGCATGAATGCGAAATCGTGAGGATGTTGGTGGTTGTCTGAGTGAATGGGACATATGGGTTATTTTAATTTGTAACTTATTTGGAATAATAGACAAGCAAGAATAATTGTTAAAAATGACAATTACTGCACATTAGTTTTTTATTATATTTTTTTTTTAATTTATTACTTTTTTATTATTATTATTTGTAAATTATTATTATTTTCTCCACTATCACGAGTCCAAGCCAGGCAACTACTATATTGGCAAAGTGTTATTAATTTTCAAATTTCTGTACTTTTTAAACAAATTTTAATTACACCTAACTTTCTTCTAAATTTTGAAGTTTTCAATTTTTTTTTTTTTTCAACAATTTCCCAGAAAAATTCCCTGCCTTGATTCACCCAAAAAGCATTCATTATTAGTTTCGGCTTTGAAAATGTTCTCTTTCACCTTCTTCATAATTTCCAACTTCATGATGATGCTGCTGCTATTTCTGCTGCTGAAAACTAACTTAAAATGATAATGAATTGGCCTTCACAACTAGTCGCTGTCTTAACCCTGACAGCAGCAGCAGCTGGCGTTTTGTTGTTGTGTTAGAGGTTAGTTTTTTTTTTTTTTTTTGTTGACATTCCATGTAAATACACAATAAAATCACGGTCACGTTTATGGCGAACGAGGATATAAAGAAACACACGGCACATTTTATCCACCAGGTGCTGTCTTCTTCTTCTTCTTCATGGTTTTTTATGAATGCCAACAACAACAACCACATCATGAAGTAGCCAAGATAAACAAATTTTACAACTTATGTTGCCGTTAGAGTAAACTCTTTTTGTTGCAAGTACCCAACAACAAAAACAGCAGCAACAACAACAACATGGCGCAACTCATCACAACCGTGCAGACAGTCGTTTATCCATGAACTCAGCTTGCCATTGTTTATGAGACACGGCAAATGCTGCTGGCAATTCTTCTGAAAAAAAGTGTTTTTGTTGTTGGACTTGCACACGGAACAAGGATGTATTAGCTGGTAGATGCATAACTAATTCTGCTGCAGAATAGAGAAAAAAACCGTTGGTACTCAGCCAATGTTGTAACCTTTTCAATTACCAGCGATTTTAACTCTGCTCCCAGTTCAACGTAGCATACTTTGAGGCGCTTGGTATTTTTTTCGGTGAAATTATTGAAATTTATTGCCAAAAAAACGTTACCGAATGGCAAAAAAATTAATGAGGCCCCAGAGAAGGGCCCTTATTATACCCTCCACCATAGTATGGAGGGTATATAAAGTTTGTCATTCCGTTTGTAACACCTCGAAATATACATTTTAACACCTCGAAATATACAAAGTATGTATATCCTTTATCAGCATAAAATTCTATGTCGATTAAGCGATGGCCGTCCGTCTGCCCGTTTATCCGTCTATGGAAAACACTCTAGCTTCCGAACAAAATTAAGTAGATTGATAAAATGTTACTCAAATCTATTTTATGTATGCAGGACTTTTGGTATTGAAAATGGGTCATGTTGGCCCACATTTTGGTATAGCCCCCATATAACGTTACCTCACGAAAGTCGGTATTTTGATGATTTTAGCGACATTATTCACTGGAATTGTTTCAAATTTGGCAATTGAAGTTCGTAATAGATACTACAGCCTTTGACTCAAAAATTATCTGTGCAGGTCCACGACTTCGTATAGCCCCCCATATAAAGGTACCTCCCGATATTCAGTATTTTAATGATTTTAGCGACATTATTCACCGGAATTGTTTAAAATTTGGTATTTGAAGTTCGTAATGGATACTACAGCCTACGACAGAAAAGTGTCTATGCAGGTTCACATTTTGGTGTAGCCCCCATATAATAGTACCTCCCTATACTGATGATTTTAGCTACATTATTCACACTTTCGCTTATTTGCGAATACTGCAATGGCTTATGACCAGCCTTTACAGGTCCATGTCGTCGTTTAGACCCTAATATGACGGCTATATTTGGTATTTTTAAGATTTTAACAGAATTTTTAACGAATTTTATTTTTTTTAATTACCAAAATTCGATCCAAATGGTGAAGGGTATTCAAAGTTCGGCCCTGCCGTACTTACAACTTTTTTACTTATTTTTATCATGAATTTCTGTAGACTAGTAGAACTAAAATTGTTAAAATCTTAAGATTAGTTCGCGATTATTGAGATATGAAAATAATTCCCAAAAATTATCAGAATTAAAACCCTGGATTATAAAAAAAATTGGAGTTGTAATCGTAGATACAAAAATTCGAACGTATTATCCGAGATATAGTCAGGAAGATTTAAAAAATACTTTCCCACCAACCATCGGAGCTGTAGTGTGTTTTTTTTACAGAATTTTGTCCTAAGAACTATCATGAATTTTCAAAGATAGTTTTAGAAATTTTCAATGATTTTTTATTGTATTCGTACTAGATGATAACGAATCTATAACCCATATTTCCACATTTTCATTTAGTCCCCATCTTCCATTTTCAACGCCCCTGCTGTTTTATCTTTCGTGTCAACAATGCGATAAGATATACAGCTATCCTGCACAACGAAAACAGAATGCAAATAAAAAACTAGAAATAAAACCCCCCAACAAACTAGAAAAATAAACATCTGTTTAAACATTGGCTGGATAATTTTGTATGTGCGCTCAATGTCAAATAGGTTTCAGCCGAAAGCAGAGCTGAAAAAAAACTAGGCTATAAAATACAAAAGCCAACAAGCCTATAAGTATGCAAGTCAACGGCAAACTGTTGAGTCAACAACAATGAGTTGCGGGTTGGAGAGCTTTAAACAAATCCGTACTCGACATATTCATACAAAAGGATAACGACAATGCCAGCATCAAAAACAATGACAATAACATCAACAAATGTACTTTTTTGCCAGCCAGCCAAAAAAAAAAAAACAAATGCAGTGACAAATGCAACAAAAGTAATATTTGTGCAAGACCTCCTAAAAGTATGCACTCAGAAATGCTTTCAAATTTGACTAGGCCTGTTTTAAGGAGGATATAAGTTTTCTTCTTTATTTGCATTTAAATCTATTCGAAAAAGACAAACAATGACAACAAAACCAAGAGACATGATGACCCATGACTTTCACCGGGATTTGAATTTGGGAAAATATTGATTCCTTTGTTGAAAACGGAATTGTAGCTTGGAAATGGTTGCCAAAAAATCTTGAGCATTGTAAACTAAAACAGAAAACTATTCATTAGCATAATTGTGTTTTATTGTTTTGTTGAAAGAATGGTGACATTCGGCAAAAAAAAAACTGACATTTGACATATTTTTGGCCTTTTCATCACCTTTGGAATGGGGAGGGGCAAAGGTAAAATGATTTTGAATTCATAACATAACAGTGATAATGCATTCACACAAAGCAAAGAAGACACACACAAAGTTCAAATTCCTTGTGTAAAAGAAATGCCATATTTCTCACTCTCCCGGCGAGAAGGTGGTGGTGCGGGGGCATTGCAATCCAAATGACATTCACCAATCCAAATGACATTCACCATTTTTTGTCACATTTTTGTTTTTTGCTTTAAATTTTCTTGTTGTGAGAAATGTGCATTGAAAAGATGAACAATTTCTTCAAAAGCTGTTTCCAAGGAAATGCATTAAAACTTGCTGATGCATACTTTATGGGATTTTTCTTTTTCTTCTCACAGTATTACCTACTTTTGGGGGGTAATATTGTAATTTGATGCCATACTCAAAACATTGTTGCTTATTATGCATTTGGTCTTTTTTTCTTTGCAGATTTATTATCTTCATAGCCAAGTTAACTTTTTAATGATACAACATGGGAAATGGTATGAACAAGGTAAGTGAGATATTAAGTTTTGGAATTTAATCCTATTTAAATATGATAATAATAATGTGCTTGTCGGGCTCTGAGAATGGAATTTACAGTTTAAATGCCTTGGTTTTCCTCTAAACTGTAAACATACTATTAAAAAGAAGCCAAAAAGTTTAAACGCCACTTGAAACCTGTCCTTACTTTGAGTACAGAAATCTTCTGAATATATCCCAAAACTTAACAAATAATTCCACTTTCGTTTCGATTTATATACACTAAGCATTATGGTCTCTCAAAACATCGACTTTAGAATCCACGTCTTTATTTCAGGAAATTAGGAGCCATGTTTGTCCGTCAGAACATCTAATTTTGTTGGAACCTTGTATAACCTAACACTTCTTTACTCTCTTAAAATGAGAATGAGAATCAAATGTGTATATGGCAACACCTTACGTTGATTTTACAGTATTGCCACCTAGTTTTGACATTAGTTAGCAGTTTTTCGATACATCTATGACATTTACATGTTAGACGAATATAGATAGATGCATCAACGTTGGCAACATTGATATGTCAACAAATTTTAAATGTAATGTGTAAAGTAGATTTTTATATGTCTTCTTATACGACGTCATTCGGAGGTTATTATATTACGTGTTTTTCAACAATTTTTACAAATTGAAATAATTTTCCATTCAACATTTTCAATTCCAAAATTGGTTTGACAGTTCAATGTTCTAGCAGCTGTGTCGATGCGTCTACCTATATTCTTCTACCATGAACATTTAGTACACCCTGTACCCTTTATTTTTGCTCCTTGTATTTTTGTACCAATTTCAGTATGAATTTCAAAAAAATCCGACCCCATTTAATGTTAATATTGTCATTATAACACTTTGCTCAATTATAAAATATAAAAATTCCACCTCTTGCTGAACGATTAGCAAAAATGATTTACCCATTTTGTGCCATTTAATACTCTTGAAGTACATATTTCAAAAAATTATTAAGCCTAACGCAAAAAAATTGAAAGATATTAATTCTACAACTGTCTCAATAACGATAGTGTGCCACTGGATACCTTTTAGTATATATACCCTTAAAAAAATGAATTTCCTTATCTCAGCAAAGAGTGGGCTTCAATGCAAAATTTCAAAGTTCAAGCTGTTATGAAGCGCTCAGTAACCATGTTGTGCCATATTTTTAGTATTTTTTCGAGTACAAAGTTCCAAAATTTCCGCCCTATCACAGACCTTTATTAAAATACTTATCCGCATATAAAATTTCAATGTGCTTGCCTTTGCAAAAAAAAATATAGTGCCTTTTTGTACCGTTTAGTACTCTTTGTTCCCTTTAAATGGAAGATTCTGCCGTACCTTCTTTTCTACACAAAGATCGACTCCAATGAGAAATTAAAATTTTGTAGCTTCCATCGATCGCTTATTGACAAAAAAATTAACATTTTGAATCGTTTGCTTCTTTTTCAAACCCTGAATTTACGAATTTTCAGATTTTTCGCCTCTAAAACCACAAAATACTGTAAAATTGCAGTTTCATAAATGTATACGTCAAATAAATCCTCATGAAAGAGGTTCACACTCTAAAAAATCTCTAATGTAACCGTACTATTAATTAAGATATGTATTGACGTATTGTTCCATTTCCAATGATCGCCGAAAGTTGCAAGGAGAACGTATTTTTTAGCTTTCTTTCGTTACCTACACTCTTCTCTGTGTAATATTTTGACAGCTGACTTAATTAGAATTCCTGATATATATAGTATATAGTATGGATAGTATTGGTTTAGTAAAATACAATTGTCTTGTGTAAATGTTAGGTTAAGCATTTTTCAATGCTTGCAATTGTCAGTTAGTTTTAGGGAAATGTAAGTCGACTATCGATCAATTAATACGAAAAGCCCTTTTCTTAGGGATACATAAGTCGACTTTATACTAATCGATCATTGGTATTAACGACTCAACTCAACTTTTTAATGCGGCAAAAATCGCAAAGTAAATCCCATATTCTGTTACTTTGGTTTGAAAGGCCAAAAAAGATTTTTAATTAATTACATTTTGGTCGATGACAGAAATGGAAAAGCCTCCACGTCGACTTTTGATTTCGACTAGCAATCCTCAGTTTCTTCGTGAGAAAATCGATACTTCTGACATCCAAAAGGCCAAAGAATCTATAAATAATCTGTGTTTTTTAGCTAATTATACAAAACGGAAAGATGGGAACGTCTTTTCTGAATTTAAGGCACAATTCAAAAATTTGCATTCGTTTCCGACAGAGATTCGAGATTCTTTGTGACAAGGGTGGGAAATCGAGATGCTCAAATTCTCACATAAAACAAATAACAAATACTGTATTTATAATTGACTAGTGTAAAAGAGGACTTAGTTATCCCACAAAAATTACTCGAACAAAGCTTAAAATAATAATATTTAAAGCTTTGTTTTAAGCTTTTCTTAGTCATTTAGTATTAGTTTAGAACTGAAACCTTAGCAATGAGCTCGGCAAGATTCTTGAACAAAATAAAATAGTTATTTATCAATACTAATTCTTATTTGTGGTGTTGCAGGTGTTGCCTGGTCTGTATGTGGGCAATTATCGAGACTCGAAGGATACCCAACAACTGGACAAATTCAAAATAACTCACATTGTGGCCATACATGATAGTCCACGCAGATTATTGCCGGTAAGCCTGTCTCACCCTAACAACCCATTATAAACACTCAACGCTCTCTCTCTCCCTCTCCGCAGGACAAACACTACCTATGCGTCATGGCTGCCGATACACCCGATCAAAATCTCTCCCAATATTTTACGGTCTGCAATGATTTCATCCATGCCGCCCGTTTGCGTGAGGGCAATGTCCTCATCCACTGCTTGGCTGGCATGTCGCGATCCGTCACCGTAGCCGTTGCCTACATCATGACTGCCACGAATCTGAGTTGGAAAGACGCCCTGAAAGTAGTGCGCGCTGGACGCGCTGTTGCCAATCCGAATGTGGGCTTTCAAAACCAACTGCAGGAATTCGAAATTTATCGTTTGGCCGAGGAGCGAAGACGTCTGCGCGAACGTTACCCCTCCATGGCATTGGAGAAGTTGGATCGCATGAAATGCATGGCAGCATTGGATAACTATGAGGAGCTGTTGCAGAATCGTGATATTTGTGAGGGGAATTGTGTTCGGGGGGAGAAATGTCCCACAGGTGGGTTGGCCGATGAGAATAAAAAGGCACAGTCATCCTCTCATGCACATGTGAAAAACTACCTCAATCATGCTCTGCCCTTTGCCGTCGAACAATGGAAGGTGAGAAGTTCTTCGGGCCAATATCGCTGTCCTCTGAAAGAAGCGGTAGCAGCGGATAAACGAAATAAAGAGAAAAACAATGATACTCTTGATTATGATAAGGGTGGTGAGGTGTTGATGGAAAATGTTGTGCTCTATCGGCCCCTGGTGGAAATGCCCGCAGAAGAGCAACTGGTCCATGAACAATCTTGAGCAATTCCATTGTATTATTTATTCCTATGAATTTCCGATTTTCTTAATAAAACTTTTTAATTTTATTATTTTGCAAAAGCTTTTGTTTCGATCTTTCATTGCACTTGCCACCATTTTCTATTATTCATCAAGGGCAAAGCAGAATGAATGCGTTACGCGTTGCACTCTCTGCTTTCCCGCCTAGAATTATTTGTGTGCGTTTTGTCCATGTATGTGTGTTTTGTTTCTCTTCACCCGCCACAGGTGTTTGCAACATGGACCCCACCAAAGGTCTTTTCCGCCGACGACCTTCATCTGCCTCAACACGATCACGCCTCCGGCCCCAGGCTTCAACGGGTGGCGTCACCACCGCTCAATCGTGCCCAACGTCACCTAAACACTCAGGCCAGGCCGTGGGTTCACGTCGTTCACTGGGCGGCGAAGGAATACCTGAAGACGAAGAGGCCCACCTTAGTCCTACCACCTCGTCCGAGGCGGCCGAATATGCGGCCGCCATTGAGGCCAGCAAAAGAGAGGCCCAAGAACGTCAACAACAACAGCGACAACTGCAACGTTCACCCTCCAGGAATTCAACACGTTCGCCGCGTGTCAGTAGCGCCGGCAGCCGTTTGACCGGCAATGGCAAAACGGAAAATTCCTCCAAGGCCGGCGGCGGTTCGGGTGCCTCCAATACCACCGCAGGCTCTGGCTCGAGGGGTGGCGGCAGCGGCGGTAGTAATGGCGGTACGAATTTGCAACGCAGTGCCAGCACTGTCAGTGGCCTGGCGGTGCGTCCTCGCAGTAGTCCTGCTGGTTTACATTCCTATACAGGTGCGTAGTGACTTAACCTCCAGGTTTGGGTCTATTCTCTTATCGAAAAGTCTTTGTCGTCGTCAGGTTCCGTGCCATCGTCCGTCCATGGCTCACGTGTCGATTTGCGTGATACCGACAAGGGATCGGCCATTTATTTAGGTTGCTCAGCGCCACGCAACTCCACCCTGTCGCTGGCCTCGTCGGGCTCCTCAGCACCAGCTTCGCCGGCAAGAACACCACCCGTCAGTCCCAGACATGGCGTCAGAAGGTGAGTGGTAATGAAAATTCGGAAGAGGGGGAAATGCATTAAGGGTTTCTTTTTTCTATTGCAGATCCGCAAGTTTGGTCAAGAAAACGAGATGAAATTGCTGGACACCCACCATGGAAAATCGCAATTTGTGAAAAGAGGTTCGATGACACGGTGCTGCAGGGAAGCTCAACAAGGACTAGAACTTGGAATTGAACTGTGCCGTGAGGTTTTGTAGCATCGTGTAATCGCAACTTCTGAAGCGGAGCATTTTACATATAAGTCCTTTAAACTAAGCAAAAAAAACAAACAAAACAAATTTACCTACCCACGTTCAAGTTGGATAAGCTTTTAACTTTGTTAAGCTTTTTAAGCTAAGGGGAGCAAGCAAAAAAAGGTAAAGCTTACTATAAGCTTTCTACCCACAATTTTCCAAGCATTGGCATTTGATAAGCAATTAAAACGATTTCCAAAATCATTATTATTTAAAAACAAACCAAAAAAACAAAAGACAAAAAAGAAAAAGAAGAATCTACTCTAATCATACTTACTAACCTTAAAAACAACAACAACAAGCTAATATTTAAAGAAATCTATTCTAGATACATACATATTTACACAAGAAACAAAAAAAAAAGACATACATAAGCTATATTCTTGTACTCCAATTAAAAAAGAAAAGAACAAATTTTTAAACTTCCTCTGCAAAACTAATGTTTGAAAACAATCCGGAGCAATTGTCAAAACAAATCCTACACTACTCTAACTCTAAATCCTTTTTCTACCTTTTCTAGACTCTAAGCCATAATTAGCCTGTAAAAAAAACAAAACTAAAGCTAAGATTGAAAACCTGTTAAAGAAACAAAGAATTTTTGTAAATTAGCTTGTCTTAGCCAATAGAGCACTCAAACCGACCACATGCATACATCCATGAAGTTAAGGACACTTTTTTTACATCTAACACATCCAGAATACCCGCAAAACGGTATCATTGTAACTAGTTATGTCTGTATGTATGTACATGTAATACACTGAACAAAATGCATTCATCATCCACACACACACAGCCACACACAAAAAATATGTATTTAAGACAACCATTTTGTAAAGCCAAGTTCAGCAAACTCACCGTTGGTACCTTTTCCGCCTGCAAATGGAACGAATCCGGAACGTATCTTCATGTTACCTGTCGTCAAAACGAAACGAAAATGAAACGAAACAAGCGACTAAGAAAACAAGAGATAAAAGTAATGATTGTGTATTTGTTAAGCCTACCAATTAAGCCTAGTTCAAGCTCAAAGGAATGCCATACCTTTTGGTTTTTGTAAAAAAAAAATATTTGTTGCTCCTATCATCTTTTATTGACACAATTTCAGAAATGTCAGACAAACGCACATCGTAGCTGAGGTAGCCTACAGATGCTGGAAAGACATGTTTTGTTTTTAAATGCCTAGGAAGAATTAAGATGGTAACCTCATTTCAAAGTAGAATATCGAGCTCTGCATTTTTTTGTAAATTACCATGTCAAATTTAACTGCATAAAAAAACAATTTCCCATCTCTGATTTATGCATTTACAAAGATTTATGAAAATACATTTTGTCAAAAGCATGGTAAAATTAAGAAGGTAAAATCTTTTCAAATAAGCATTCCCATCTCTGAATTTTCTGTAATTTATCTTGCCACATTTTACTGCATAAAAACAGGTTCCCATCTCTGATTTGTGAATGTACAATAAATTTTTAAATTCGAATTTTGACAATGAGATGTTGTCAAATGAACAATATTTAAAAAAATGTAAACATATGATTACATGATATTACCTTCTTGATTCTACCATGTCAAAAGTATAATAGTCCAAAAAATCAAACATATGATTGCACTAAGTAATCTTCTTAATTATGTCGAATTCCGAAGTAAAACAGATGGCAACCCTCAACCTTTTCTTGTTCTTGTCAATGCTTTATGTTTTTGCCATATTGCTCTGATGGCAGATAGATACATCAACGCTTGGGAACATTGATGTGTCGAATGTTTTTTTTTTAAGAAATTTGAACAACTTCATTCAAAATTTTCAATTTCAAAATTAATTTGATAGTTCATTGTCCCAGCAGCTGTGTGGATGTGACTACCTATATTCTTCTACCATGATAGCCCTCTATTTTCTGCCCCTTTTGTTGCATTGGTTTAGGGGTACGTAAGTCGACTTCTTACTAATCGACTTTTGTTGCTGAAAATTCAAGTCGGCTTTTGCGAGGGGCAAAAACCCCAATGTCTACATTTTTCTGTCGACTTTGGATTCGGCTAGGTAGTACCATAATAGAAGAATACCGGTGGAACATTGAGGCTTGGGAACATTGATATGTCAACATCGAAGGTTTTTTTTTTTTTTAATTGTTACAAATTTCAGTAATTTTTCATTTGAAATTTTTTATTTCAAAATTGGTTTGACAGTTCATCGTTCCAGCTATTACTTAGCGATCTTTGAGGGTTTAATATTGCTGTTTTAAAGATGAGAATACATAAAACGATTATTGACTGGTTTAAGTCATCGTCTGGTTTTTTCGGAAACGAACAAAATCGAAGCAAGCCAACCAAAAACTCTTTTTTTCCTCTATGAAAAAGCCAGCCGATGACTTAAGCCTTGGTTTAGGGTTATATAGATCGACTTTCAATTAATTAATTTTTGGTATTAAAAAGACTGAAAGTCGAAGAAGAATGTTGCTTGTAGTAAAAAGCTCACAGTCGTAAGGGTGGGAATACATAAAGCGCTCGGCTGGCTTCAACGTAGATGAACAAAGGAGAATCAGGTTGACCTAGTTCGATTTTGGCCCTAGGCTTCTTTGTTCATTTCCGAAAGGCCAGGCGATGACTTAAGCCAGCCAGATAAGCGCTAGAAATTACTTCAAATTCCATTGCAACAAAAATCTAGTATTTAATGGGCATTGAACTATACAATTTTGGGATATTTCGTGAACACTGGCCCTCTTGTTCTATGATATTTTAATATTTTTAAAATTTAAAAAAAAAAAAACTTATATTTAAAAAAGAAATGTCAAACGAAAATGTGTAAAAAGAAATATTTCCAGCCCTGGATGCAGATTTTTTGAGGAAACCACATTTTTTATTACCAATATTTAATACATCTTTCTCTTCAGAATTCAACATCTTCTTTAAAATCAAATATATGTCCATAATCAACGCATGTAGGCTACCTCATCTGACACATGGCTATTCCCATCGGCAGCTTTGACTTGCAATTATTAAATTTTTTACTAAAACCAAAAAAAAAATGTTACAGAAAATTAGCTTGGAATTAGTAAACTTTACATATTTACATATATTAATATATAAAAATACAGAATCAATTATATGAATATATATATTTAGTGAAAAATTGTTTGTTGAATTTGAAAAATGTAGATTTTTTATACCAAAAAGAAGATTAAGAAAGAAAAATATAAAATGCAGAAATTTAATTTTTTTTATACCAGCTAAAATTGTTAAACTTGTTAAAGTAGAAAGTGTAAAAGAAAGACAAAAAAATGTTGTAGTTTACAATTTGTATTGCAATTTATTGTTTATTCCTAAGCATTTATCACAACATCCTAGTGAATATATATATTAAATTTAAAAACATGCATTGAACGTCTAACATCCATATGGCTATAACCCGTGCTTTGTGGATAAAAGATTATTATTTACTATAAATATTAAATTTTATTTAAGCTCGTTCAATGTAAACATGGCCTTATACGCGGTACACAACATGGCAGAAGAATACAGGTAGATGCATCAACACTTGGGAACATTGATATGTCAAAAAATTTAAATGTTTTGACAAAAATAAGTAGATTTTTATAAGTTTTCTTACACAACACAAATGGGGAGTTGCTATGAATTTCAACAATTAATAATATTGTTATAAATTTCAATAATTTTTCATTAAATATTTTCAATTCCAAAATTGGTTTGACAGTTCATTGTCCCAGCAGCTGTGTCTACCTGTATTCTTCTACCATGGTACACACATAACAAATCCGATGAATTTTAACTGTCAATTCCATTGCGTATATGTCAAATGAAATCCACTAGGTCCCCTGAAAATGGAATTGACAGTTCAAATCCACTCAATTTAGTAAGTGTAAACTTACTTTTAATGATCAATAACAAATGAGACGAAGGTCCTTTAAACAGGCCGTGTAAGTAGCATATGATTTAAAACCATCATATTGTAAACATTTTCGGTTACGTTTTCATACATTTAATTCACAATTGTATGTATTTCACAATACGGATGAAATCAGCTGGTCTTGGTATGACTCCAAAGAAAGGCGTTCCACCAAAAGTTGTTTACTCTCATTACTATTGTTTTACACTTCATAATAAACATTCAGTCATAAGAAAATATTTTGACAGCTGATCAGCAGTGATAATTGGAGGCCCTGGAGTCATGATCTTTTTGATAAGCTATATTTACATACATTTGTAAAAAATGTGATAGGGAACTCTATAATGACTATATGTTTATAAAGACATATTTTATGTAAACGAAAACTAATACCATGTTCACATTAATGCGTTGATATGCAATTTGTAAAAGCCTATTTCAAATAGGTCATGACAGATCCATTCTCTGCAGAAAAGAGTTCGTATGTAAACGTAACATGACATCCGTTTAAACGTGGATGTCATTGCATATTATTTATTATATTTTAGATCTTTAGCTACAATTTCGCGGGATTTAAATAGCCATTCTCACCAAATCGGAAACATTAAAATTGTTTTTATTTATTTTTTTTTTTTTCACTTATTTATCATAAAAAGAGCAACGTTTGGAAAATAAAAGCACAGAAGATCAAGACTAAGCCTTTGGAAAAATTTTGTGAGTTATGCAAAAAATAAAACCAAGAGATATTTATTATTAAAATTATAATCTGTTATTAAAACAAACAATCTGCTACAACTTGTTTTAAATTAACAGAAGCAAAACAAAAAACAATCCAAAGAAAAATAACAGACACATCTAAATGGAACAACAAAATGAAGATACAAATGCAATCAAAGCTAAACAAAAATCATAAAGCAACAAAAACAAAAACTAACAAATGCACAGACAAATACCTATGACAGCAACAACAACAACAACAAAACAAAAAAAAACAAAGTTCATAGTTTATATTAAAAATTTAAAAGAAAATTGTATAAAACTGCATAAATTTATTTATGATAAAATGAAAGAACAACTAAAACAATTAAATGAAATGAAATTATTGTTGAAGAAAAAATAAAACATATTTATTTTAATGATTTTTTATAAAAATATATTTAAAAATGAATATTGTTGGTTAAAAACAAATTGTTAAGTTTTACTTAAACAATTAATTATTACAAAAAAGAAAAAGATTATACATATATTATTATTATTATAAAAAAATAAATAAGCTGCTTTAATGAAAATAAAATGTGTTTCTTTTATATAAAAAAGTAGAAAAGCACTAAGTTTGACCGAGCCGAACTTTGAATACTCTCCACCATTTGGGCGAATTATGAAATTTTCAAAAAATAAAATCCATTCAAAATTCTTTCAAAATCATCAAAATACCAAATATCGACAGGTGCCGTTATATAGGAGATATACGATATTGTGGACCTATAGAGACAATTCTTTGCCAGGGGTAAAGTGCTCATAAAGAACTCCTTGTGTACAATTTCAGTCAATTCCATTGAAAATGTGGCTAAAATCAAAACACCCAAAACCGGGGGGTACCGTTGTATGGGGAATATACGACATCATGGACCTATATAGATTATTTTTTCCAAGGGATAATGTACTCACATGGAACTCCTTGTGTGAATTTTCAAACAATTCCGTTATGGGGGACTATACGATAGCCCCCGTTATATGGGGGATATACGATATCGTGGACCGATATAGCCCATCTTCGAAATTGACCTGTCTGCAGTCAAAAGTAATCTGTGCAAAATTTTAGCTTCCTAAATGTTTGGTGACTTCTCCTTATGCAAAGAAGTAGAAGGACAGCTTAAAATTGCAAGATATAAGGTCCTTAATTTATATATTTAGAAGATACGGCACTTTTAGAGGGCTATTTATTATTACACTATTTCCAGTATTCTGAGCCACAAAGGTTATACCATGATAGAAAAATACAGAAAGATGCATCAACGCTTGGTAACAGTGATGTGTCAATTTTATGATTTTGAAAAAATAAATATAATTTTATATCAGAGGTTGTTAAGGTGTGCATTTTTAAACAATTTTTACAAATTTGAATAATTTTTTATTCAAAATATTCAATTCGAAAATCGGTTTGACAGTTCATTTTCCCAGCAGCTGTGTCGATTCGACTACCTGTATTCTTCTACCATGGGCTATACCAAAAAGTGGACTGATATAGTTGTTAAATACCAAATTTGAAAGCTCTACTGCAATAATAATGTGGGCTGCATCGCCAGGCAACGGTTTCCGATGATAATGCGCCTAAAAGTATGCTTTGAATTTTGATCTTCACGAAGTGACAGTTCTGGTAATTACAGCTGCTAGGACAATGGCCAATTGTCAAACCAATTTTGGTATTGAACGTTTTGAATGAAAAATTATTCAAATTCGGTAAAATTGTTGAAAAATGCATATCATAACAACCTCCGATTGATATATCAATGTTCCCCCAAGCGCTGATGCATCTACCTGTATTATTCTACTATGGATTACAATCATTTTAATGGCAGTTGGTTTGGAATGAGTTTACCTTCTTAATTCTATAATGTTTGAAAATAAACACAAAATATTATTATTAGTTCAAATGACGTCTTTATTTTAACAACATTTATTTTAAATATTTAATAGGTTTACGGAGCTCCTCGAGCTAAAAATTTCTTCTAATATAATACAGATGTAAGTATATAATTTTACAATGGAAAGTTAAATCATTATTGCAAAATTATCTGTCATTCAGTATCAGAGTGATAAGCCGCTGCTAGTAACCATCGGGGGGAAAAGTTCTCTCATTCAATATCGACAATTTTCGATCAAAATTAATTTTTATTATGTCAATTTTAGCTTCAGTTAATTGAAAATTTCGGTAGACTAGAGATCGAATTTTGAAAATCATGTGAGCATGCAGAAATTAATTTCGATCGAATTTATTTCGATATCGACTGAGAGAACTGGGACCTGGATTTTACACAGCATTTAAAATGCAAAAAATATTGAAAATAAACCAAAGCTTTAATAAAATTTATCTTAATCTTTAACATTCAATTTACTAGATGCTCAATTAAAAATAAATAAATACAACTAAAATATGCCATACATAAATAAAAGCTTAACATTTAGGTTTTTTATAAAAAGAGACTAGACACACAAATATATTTTCTTAATATTAAAAAAAAACAACTAATTTAACACCAATTGCTTTTCCTAAAAAAACAAATAAAAAACACTTTTAAGTACAACATTCGAATTATTGATAAATATTTTATAAAACTTTACATATTTCATATGTAAATGAACACAATTTAATAACAATTTAAAACGATACTCTTAGTAACTAAAAAAAAAACACACACACACGTAAGTACTTGTCGAGTTAACAAATAGGTATATATCAAGAGAAAGATTATTGTTTTCGTCCATAGTAACATTGAATCGGAGTTTGGATTTTGATTTTAAATTCTAGTTCTATTTTAATTATTGTTTATATTTTTTTGAAGTTCGTTTGTCAAGTTTCCTTGTGGTTCAGCAAGAGCGGCGTATTGGCATTGGGATAGGATGATGGACGTCTTTGGCGTTGTAGATTGGTCAAATCATCACAGCTTTGGCAAGATAGTGTAGACTCTTCGTAGCGCGAATGGCACGAGGTTCCCGACGAGCGACGCAGACCGGTGTAAGAGTCTGTAACGACTTCTATGAGGGCTTCGTCACTGGAAAGAGAAATAATAGTAAATATTAAATTATAAAGATAAATATATTGAAAAAGTACAAATGATAGTAAAGAAATAGAGACAGAAGCTTAATTATTGTTGCCTGATACTTGGTCTGTTCAGGAACCTTCTGCAAATTTTCTTTCATAATAAAATCGGGTATCGTAGTAATTTTTGCAGTTCTGGAATAGACCAACTGTAAACTAAACAATTTTTCGGGAAAATTTCGTCTGTTCCAGAACAGCACGAATGTAAAAGTTTTTACTACAATAACAGATTATCCCTTAAGGATATCGAAGAAAATTGAAAAATTAGTAGATCCTTGCAGGTACTGGAACAGAGTAATTATTAGTTTTTCCAATCGATTGTTTCCCCTCACCTATGATAGCGATGATGCTCCAGCAGGGAACCTGTGGCAAATCTTAGTTTCTTTGGCGATTCCAAACTCGAGGAACGTGTCAATGTATTCCTCGGCATTTTTTTCAACGATGAACGGATACCCGAATCATTGGCCACGGATAGGCTATTATTTTGTTGTTGCTGTTGCTGCTGTTGTTTTATGGTACCCTGTATATATTTATTCAATGCCCTCGAGCCTCTGCGCTGTGATCGCTCATAGGTACGTCTTTGTTTAGCCTCTTCATCCTCACCCAACAGCCAATAGGTTCTTTGATCTCCTTTGCCTTTCATGCTGACCATGCCACGTTCCTGATAATGATAGCCACCCAGGCGCTCCAACAGCTCTTTACACTGCCAACTGCAATGGATCTTCAGGGGTACGCCAGAAGATTCCATGCGGGATGCTGTATTCACGGTATCACCGAACAGACAGTAGCGAGGCATTTTCAGGCCCACCACCCCAGCACATACGGGGCCCGTATGGATACCTATACGTAACAGTAACTTATTGTGGGGACGATGACGTATCTTGAATTCTGAAACTGCATCCAGCAGATGCAAGGACATGGAGGCAATTTCAGCGGCATGTAAATCGCCGTTACGTATGGGTAAACCGGAAACCTGCAATGAAGCACAGATTAGATTCCATATTCTTACGTTAGAAGCTATCCTCTACTTACCACCATATAAGCATCACCTATGGTCTCCACTTTGTAGACATCATAGTGGCCTATGATGGAATCAAAGCAGGTGTAAAGGTCATTAAGAAAGTCCACAACTTGTAGCGGTGTACTTTCCGCTGACATCGACGTGAAGCCCACAATATCACTAAAATATATGGAAACCTGTTCATAGCTTTCCGGATCCACCTTGTGACCCTTTTTCAATTGCTCCGCCACTGGCCGCGGCAGCATTTCCAAAAGCAAAGCATCAGTCTTCTTTTTTTCTTCCTGTAATTGATCGGTACGCTCATCGACCAAAGCCTCTAGGTTATTGGCATACTTCTCCATCATTGCCATCATATTGTCGAAGATGTTGGGTTTCATGCCCTTGCGCAGGGGTCTCAATTTGGCACGTATTGTCTTGAAGTCGGGACGATCTTCAGGCCGCTCAGCCCAGCATTCGTTGAGGATTTCTCGCACACAATCAAAAGATGTTTCCAAGGGCTGCAGGGAGGGCCGATATGGATAGAGGTTGTCCTGTACTTGCAGCACCTTCTGCAAGCACTGCATTGGTGTTAGCCCCGTTTCTCCAAATGGTCCATGGCGTGTGTGCATTTCGTAGAGCACAATGGCAAATGAATAGGAATCACCTTTTTGTGTGCCCATCACCAAAGAAGCTGGACCTTGCCGCAATAATTCCGGAGCTCGATAGAGTAATTCTTGGCAAGACGAAAAAATATAATTTGAAAAAATTATTTAACAAAAAGACTCGCCGAAAAACAACTTTCGCAGTCGGTAGGATTCGAACCTACGCTCCCAGAGGGAATCTGATTTCTAGTCAGACGCCTTAACCGCTCGGCCACGACTGCTTACATTAGTCGTTGTGATTAAGAGTTATTTTCTCATTGCCATGCTGTGTGTGTACAAAGAAAACAACAACAACGAAGCAAGTAAATCACCACCACTATCATTGTGTCTAAGAGAGCAAGCAAAGAGAAACAGTGTTGGCAAATCAAAACATTGCCACGAATGTCAGCAGCATATGTGTGTGTAAAGAGAGAGAGACAATAAATAGTTAGTCAGTGTTGGCAAATCACTTCATTGTGTACTTTTTCAAAGAAGAAATAGTACGACTTGAATCTGTATCATCTCTATTGATAAATGGCAGGGAAATGCTCTTTATTTTGATTATTAGTTACAGATAAAATATTGAATCAATATGGACATAATTCAAATTGAAGTTATTTGGGTGAAAGGAAATTGATTGAAAGGGGGTGGAATAGATATTTGATTTTTAGATTATTTGCAGCGTCTTTTCCATATGCAGTCGTGGCCGAGCGGTTAAGGCGTCTGACTAGAAATCAGATTCCCTCTGGGAGCGTAGGTTCGAATCCTACCGACTGCGAAAGTTGTTTTCCGGCGAGTCTTTTTGTTGTTTTTTCTTTTTTGTTTTCATTTTACTCAAACATTCTCCTACTTACTTGTGCATTTGGCAGCCATTGACACCACATCTGTCGAATTGTCCTCGATGCCTTTCTTGAAAGCAAACAAACCAAAGTCGCTCAATTTAACCACCCAGCGTGAGTCAATCAACAAATTGGAAGTGCACAACGACCCATGGAAACGTATGGGCGATTCATGTAAATAAATGACACCCTAAACGACGACAATAGATGTTTGGGGGGATGTGGAGAGGGAAGAAGAAAAAAGAACAGAAAAACAAAAGAAACCCACAACGAAAACCACATGGGAAAAAGTCAATCAACAACAATTGAAAAAACATAACTCGAGACAGACATTAACAGATGATGGAGTTTACATGGCTGGACAAGAGGACAAAAGGAAAGATGGTTTGGTGACTTACACGTATTATATCGGCTACCATGGACGCGATAAACATGTTGTCCAGCTTGACGTCCTCGTTCTCCAAAATGTCCTTTAATTAGATGAAGTGAAAGCATGAAACGAAACAAAAGGAAAGCAACGAAGTGGATTGAATGCGTTGTGCTGGCTGGCATTTAGCTGATGATTTATGTACCTTCAGACTACCCCTGGTGCAGTATTCGGTTATGATACAAATGTTGGGAGGATCTGTGCAGGCTCCAATAAAAGCACAAATGTTGTCATGGCGGGCATCACGCAGCTGGAAAGATTTGAAATTAAAGAACAACTATTTATGAATCTTTAAAAAAGGGAATTTCTTAGGAGTTCCTTACCAATTTCAATTCCTTTTTCATTTCCCGTGAAATATCCACACATTTCGTGCGCACTTTCTTAATGGCATACAATTGGCCCTTATACAGCCCGATGGGGGTAAAAATTGTTGTATAACGAAAATCGGCATCGGGATTTGAACTTAGGCTAACTTGACTAGTGCGTATTAGAGGATGGGTTGACTGAAAAAAATATTTATTTAATGTTTATCTGAATTTATAATATAGTAAAAATATTGACAATATATACAGGGTGGGATGAAAAAACTGAACCAACTTCGGACTGTTGTCATTTCCAAGCCACTCATCCGACATCTGTTAAAAAAGTCCAGGAAGTGGACGGAAGAAAACATCACCATCAGCAGAAATGATTCGAAGAGTAAAGAAGCGACTTGATCGAAACCCGCGTCGCAGTGGCCGAAAATGGCTCGTGAGCCGAACAAATCGCAATATTCTATTCGGCCAATAGTGAAAAATGAGCTCGGGCTAAAGCCATTGAAATTCCAAAAAGTGCAAGAACTTACACCGCAACAGAAAGAAAATAGACTTAAAAGAGCTAAAGAGTTGCTTCGCTTGACCGAAAGGGGTGAACTGCCGAATTTGGTTTTCTCCGATTTCTGATGAGAAAACATTTGTTGTCCAGGAGTTTGCAAACAAGCAAAATGTTTACTTGTGCACCTTCGGTTGGCCACCAGAACTCAAGCGCCGGCCATGGTGATGGTGTGGGCCGCCATAACAGCCGATGGTCGCTCTCCACTCGTATTAAACGAACGTGGCATCAAAATAAATGCCCAATATTATCGCGAAAATATTTTGGAGGGTGTATTATAGCCTTGGGCACGCTAACATTTTGGCCGCAAATCTTGGACATTCCAACTGGACTCAGCACCATCGCACTCAGCACGCGCCACCCAAGAATGGTTACAAAATGAAGTTCCTCGCTTCATTTCCAGCGCACAATGGCCACCAAAATCTCCGGATACCAAATCCGTTGGACTATTGTGTCTGGAGAATTTTGGAAAGAAAGGTTGGCACTAAAAAATATCATCAACTCAAGCCAGTGTTTCGCCGGAAATGGGCCAAAATACCGCAGAGCACCATTCGGGCAGCGTGTGAAGGTTTCATTGGCCGTTTGAAGGCCATAATACGTGCCAATGCTTTCATTCAATAAAATGTAAAAAAATGTAAAAGTTATGGCGTTTGACTTTGTGGCAGTTTTTTTTCATCTCACCCTGTATACACTGTGTCCAAATTTCTAAACAAAATTTCCAACAAAAAATCGTAAAAAGAAATAATAACATACATTTTTTAATTAGAATTCCCGAAGGAACTAGTTCTATTGAACGATTCATTAAAAGAACTAGATATCAGTGAAACTAGTTCCTTCCTGTTCCCTGATCACTAAGATTAGCGATTGAACGACTACAAATATGGCTCAGCCAGCCGATGACTTAAGCCAGTCAAAAAAAAAATTTTATGTTTTATCACCTTTATATTTGTGCCTTGAATAGGACAATAGAATTAGGGTGACCTAGTTAAAATTATGAACCGAAATTGAACTAAGTGAACCTAAAATTCTTTTGTTCTTTTACAATCGGTGACATAAGCCAAATAAAAATTGTCTATGTATTCTCAACAAAAGCCCTAATTTCAGGTCTTTTTATAGTCAAGGATTGGCCCAATATTTCAACTTACCCTCGTCTGCTTCTGGGCATTGGATTCCTTTTCATTTTCATGCATTTGAACTTCACGAAAATCAATTTTCCACAATAAACTATCCAGTTCTTGTTCATAACGCCAATTGCGATAGAGAACCAATGAGACAATGCCCAGCAAAAGTAAGGCTCCTCCAGCAATGCCAGCTGATATTTCACCGGTATAACCTGAAATGGGACCAAGCAAGTAATAAAATTCCTTATACAGAAATTTTGAATGAGTATCGTACTTATACACTTTTCATTGTCAAAACCGCATTTGGGTTCTGCTGCTGGACGACCAGCGCCCACCCACTCTATTTTGCCATACAAATTGAGATCCTGACAAAGAGAAACGATAAAAGAAGAAAACAAATGTTAATGTTAGCGATTCAATAAAAATAAAGCTCTAAAAGGATGACCATAAATTTTAGAGTAATAATGAGCTTACCTGCCAATAGCTCTTTGTACATTTACATTTTATAATATTTTAAAGTTAAGAAAGGCATAAATTACAATATTACACAATAAAATGGAAAGAGAAAAAAAACCAACAACCATAGAATGGAAAAGAAATATACATGAAAAAATAGAAAGTAAATATTCCAACACTAAAGAGTTTTAAGCAGCGGTTTTTTGCAGCCAATCTTCGACATAAACATAGAATTTATTTCCGTATAAAAATACATCTACTCACAGGCAATTTATCACTTTGCGTCTGACTAAAGGTACCGACCGGTATCAGACCAGGAACTGTTTTATTTTTATGATTGCGTGCCAAGCCACGCGCTAATACTGTATAATTGCCGGCAGCATCACCATTTTCGTCGATGTAGACGTGATAGCTGCAATGGAAGTCTTAAAGGATTACCGAATGCTGAAAGTCGTAGCCATATGTAAATACCTACCCCATTGCACTGCGATATTTGGAGCCCTTGATAGCCTCGATTATGGCCGTACCATTTCTTGGCCTATCACCCTGGCGTAAGACTTTAATCAGAGCCTTGGCATACAAGTGTACGGCATCGTAAAGATATGCCGCTTCAGCACTTATCTGGAGAAAAAAATGGGAAAACCATAAAAAAATCAAACGAGAATTGAATGGAATTGAATGGCATAAAAAATAGACACACGCAGCATCAGCAAAGGCAGAGGGTGACAAAAAAACTTTCTCTTTTTCTCAAAGCTATTAAAATTAGTTTTATGGAGAATTCTATTTAAATATTTTATTTATGTGCAACTTGTGTGGCCTTAATCGCTGTCATGCGGCCACCCAGCAAACTTCCAAAAAAAAAGTGGTGCCAATAATAATGACCGCCTTATGACCCATCTCCGCCCGCTGTAACTGATACTGTTCCATGTCTTTCTTTCACTACTAACCTGTTTGGCACCTCCAAATAGACCCAATGGATTGGGAAAATTAAATGGTGGCAGTTCCATGTATTTGTTAACCTTGAATGAAGACGGAAAAGAAAACAGACAACAAAAAAGGATGTTTACACAAATTACTTTTAAATAATGATTAATGATTTTGAAATTGGCTAGCTATCTGGCGAGCAAAACAAAACATGAAAAAACATAAGGACAAAGTACGATGTTGGCATTCGAAAACATTGATATCCGCTTTGACAGACATGATGATAATGGAAAATTAATTACTCCACATCATCAGCTGTGTGGATGGTTTGTTATCAATTTATGGCAGAGAAGTGCCGTCGTCGAATAACAAAAAAGGACATAGGATTTGAAATAAAAAAAACAAGAAAAATATAGGAGTATGTAAATGTACTATACGTCATCGATTGGCTCTTGGCAGAAAAATACAAGTAGATACATCTAAGCTTGGGAACATTGATATGTCAAAATTTTAAAAAAGTTTTTTTTTTTTCAAACATAGGGTGAGATATAAAAATTGCAGCAAAGTCAAACGCCATTATTTTTACTTTGCTTTTTTAATTTTATTGAATGAAAGCAAAAAATGCCGGAAATAGCATCAAATTTTAGAATAAGTTTAGATTTGCTCGAACTGGTCACCTTTGGCACGAATTATGGCCTTCAAACGGCCAATGAAACTGACACATGCTGCCCGAATTTTGCTCTGCGGTATTTTGGCCCATTCCCGGCGAAGTGCTTGCTTGAGGTGATCGACACTTTGGTATTTTTTAGTGCCAACTTTGCTTTCCAAAATACTCCAGACACAATAATCCAACGGATTGGTATCCGGAGATTTTGGTGGCCATTGTGCGCTGGAAATTAAGCGAGAAATCTCATTTTGTAACCATTCTTGGGTGGCACGTGCTGAGTGCGATGGTGCTGAGTCCTGTTGGAATGTCCAAGGTCTGCGAGCAAAATGTTTGCCGTGCCCAAGGCAATAATATTCGGCATTTATTCTGATGCCACGGTCGATTGATACGAGCGGAAAGTGACCATCGGCTGTTATGGCGGCCCACATCAGGTGGTGCACCATGGCCGGCGCTTGAGTTCTGGTGGCCAACCGAAGGTGCACGTTTTCAACAGATCTCTTTTGCAAGAAAAACTCCTATCATTTTGTTTGTTTACAAACTGCTGGATAACGAATGTTTTCTCATCGGAGATCGGAGAAAACCAAATTCGCAAGTTCACCACTTTTGGAAGCAACTCTTTAGCTCTTTTGAGTCTATTTTCTTTCTGTTGCGGTGTAAGTTCTTGCCCTTTTTGGAATTTCAATGGCTTTACCCCGAGCTCATTTTTCAATATTACCCGAATGGAAAATTGCGATATGTTCAGCTCACGAGCAATTTTTTGCCACTGTGACGCGGGTTTCGATCAATTCGCTTCTTTATTTCTCGAACCATTTCTGCTGATATAGCTGTTAAAATTAGCTGCTAAAATTCTCATCGAAATGCTTTTGTACGCTTGTAAACAATATAATGAGCTGTCACTGGAATAATTTTTACAGCTGTCGGACGAGTGGCTTAGAAATGACAGCAGTCTGAAGTTTGTTGCCGTTTTTTCATCTCACCCTGTATGAGGATTTTTTCAGGCGTAATAGAGCGTTTAGACACAAAATTGTTACCAGGTTTAACCTCAAAAATTGTCCAATCACAATTTAGCAAATGTCTCATCAGGGTTAATCCGGATAAAGATTTTGTATGTAAACGTACCATAAGTAGAAATTTATATGTTTTTCCTATACGACACAAATCGGAGGTTGTGGTGATATGCATTTTCAGTGATTTTTACAAATTTGGATAATTTTTGATACAAAATTCTCAATTTCAAAATAGATTTGACAGTTTATTGTCCCAGCAGGTGTATTTATGCATTTACCTGTTTTCTCGTACAATGAATACAAAAAGTCTTAAGTCATCGGATGGCTTTTTCAGTAATAAATAAAGGGCAAAAATCGAACTATGTCAAACTAAAACTCCTTTGTTTCTCCACGAAGAAGACAGTAAAATGAGCGCTTCATGTATTTCCACCTCTAGTTCAATGTCGACCCCTCATTTCAACTTGGTTGCCCTACAGTCCTTTGTCTTCTTTCCCTTATTTTTTTGTTAAAAAAGCCAGATGATGACTTCTGCCAGAAAAAAACTTTTATGAATTCACACCTTTGAGATGAAAATACATAAAACGCTTATCTGACTGGCCTAAGTCATCGGCTGGCTTCTTCAGAAAAGAACAAAGGAGCCAAGGACCGAAATCGAACTAAGTCAACCTAAAACTTCTTTGTTCATCTATGAAGAAGACAGCCGATATTTTTAGTAATCCAAAAAAGCCTTTTACGTTCTTTCACCTTTAACATCCTTTATGAAGATTTATTTGCCATGGAATTGACAATTTCAATCCACTGGATTTACTTAATTCGGTACAATGTAAACTACTTATTTAATGAGTTTTCTTTAACTATTAACATCACCAACTCCAACTCTTAAAGAAAAGCCTTACAAATTGCAAATGTTTTGTGGCTAAATTATTAGAAATGTATTTCAAGTCATGTACATAATGTCAATGTCTACCAACAACTAATTAAGTGTCAAAATGACATTTATGAGCTTCCACAAAATTCACTGGCCAACTGAGCATCATTGTAATTCAGCTGTCAGCCACAACCAAATACAGGCTTAATGAAAACTGCCAAAAATCCATCATTTGTCTTTTTCCTTTTGCTTAACACTTTGGAATGTTGATGTTAGTGCTTACATTTCAATGTTTACAATGGCAGAACCCCATTCATCAATTTCATGCTGAGCCTCCAGGGATTGCTAGCCTTAATTCCACCCGAATTGAGTTGTGGCCTTTAAAAATAACACTTTAGTGTTGTGGTCATTCCACCCACACAGATTGTGGTCATAGGAATTAATTTTCCGGCTTAATGTGAAACATAAACTGAAATTTCATTGAGACCATAACACATACATGACTTTATCAATGGCTAATCATCCTGGTCGTTGTCAAAAACAACAAAACCTCATCTCACCAGATTGCTCTATAAATGTTATGAGGAATTGATGATAATAAACTCCCGATCAAGCATCACTTGATTATTATGAGGTGTTTGGTTTCTTGTACAAGCCATTAAAATTTGGAAATTAAAATGTTTGGTTTTGCTTTTGGTTAATGATGCGGAAATCCGTTCACACTTACTTACCTCCTTGGCGAATTCGGCAAATTTAATGGGCGCTGTTGGTAGAATGCCCAAATACGACTGAAAGGCCATTTCCGCTCGTGCATCGGTTTTCTCCAAGAGTAGGCCTCGTAAATATTTATCCGGCTTGGAGGGGTCATACTGCTCAATATCGACTCCCAGGACAAAATACTCACCCTCGCCGAGCAGACCTTTGCCATGAAGGGCCACCATTAAGCCCACATGTTCGTAATAATGACCCAATATAAGATAAACTAATCAAAAAGGCGGAAGAAGAAGAAGAGGATGATGAGAAGATGAAAAGAAATAAACAAAACAATATGGTTGGTCATCAAGTTTTTATACGTGCAACGTAGGAACATGGCATCTGTATACCAAACAGTGGCAATCGTCCGTTTTCTGAGTAATTAACTGTAAACTTTGTGGTGGAGAGCAGAGAGAGAGATACTCAAACAAAGAGATTGGAACTAAAAGCATTGGACGATAATAACTTCATTAAATTCCCAACTTTGTAGTGGCGTAAAGTTTGCCGGAATGGACAAAGTGAATAGGCTAAGGCAGAAAGGACATCGTTTAATAGCTTTGTTTACACTCAAGAAAAACATGATTTAATGCTATTATCATAAATGTGTGTCATAACCACCTACAGAATAAAAACACACATGTTCACATGTAAGTAGGAGGGTTAAGAATACTCAATGCCAAACATAAAGTTTTCAAGTGAAATAAAATCTCTCAAGTCGTGACTTCAAGTGAAAATAGTTCACAACACCCACTCATTGAACATAATTTAGCACATGTGCCGATGACAGCTGTTACTGATTGGCAATGGATATGACTTTTGCTTAGACCCACATACACAGGTTGCATTCATGGAATCTAGACCCAATTATTTTTAACGACTTGTTATAAAAAGTACAAATGTTCATAATTTTTATACAAACCCCGAAAGTATGCAATGGAATATTTATCTTCAAAGAAAAACAAATGTTTCCCTACTAAAGAAAAGAAAAAAGAAAAGAAAATATTTGTGTACCAAGAGTTAAAAAACAAGTAACAAAGCTGTAAGTTCGGCCGGGTCGAACTTTGAATACCCTCGACCATTTGGAACGAATTTGGCAATTCTCAAAAACAATAAAATCCGTTAAAAATTCTGTTAAAATCTCAGAAATACCGAATGTAGCTTTTTTATTAGGGTCAATACGACGACGTGGACCTGCATAGGTAGCTTTTGGCATAAGCCATTACAATATTCAAATGCGAAACTTAGAAAAAAATCGGTAAATCTATAGTCATCAAAATACCGAATATCGGGAGGTACCGTTATATGGGGTCTTTACGAAGACGTGGACATGCACAGACAATTTTCTGTCATGGGCTGTAATGTTCGTTGCGAACTTCAACTACCAAATTTGAAAGAATTCCGGTGAATAGCGTCGCTAAAATTACAAAATACCGAATATCGAGAGGTACCCTTATATGGGGGCTATACGTAGACGTGGACCTGCACAGACAATTTTCTGTCTTAGGCTGTAGTATTTATTGCGAACTTCATATACCAAATTTAAAACAATTCCGGTGAATAATATTGCTAAAATCATCAAAATACCGAGTATCGGGAGGTACCGTTATATGGGGCTATATGAAAACGTTGACCTACATGGCCCACTTACGAACTTATCCTGCCTACTGGCACAATAAACATGTGTGCAAAATTTTAGCCTTCTATCTCAATTCGTTCGAAAGATAGCGAGACAGACGGACAGACACACAGACAGACAGACGGACATCGTTAAATCGACTTTTACGAAGAATTTTACGCTGATCAGGAATATATATACTTTGTTGGGTCTCACATGGATATTTTGATGAGTTGCAAACGGTATGACAAAGTTAATTTACCCTCCATAGTATGGTGGAGGGTATAACAAATGTTTCTTTCCTAAAGAAAATATTTGCGTACCAAGAATTAAAAAAATGTTTGCTTTTTTACGATGATATACGTATTCGCTTTACTTCTTCTTTGTAATATCTCAAACCAGAAAAACGTACACACAAAAAGTAAAACACGGAATTAGGACAACAATTCCCAAAGCTATGCAATGCATCAAGGAAATACACCCCAATTCCTTTGGGTGCCGAACAAACACCTTTTAGTCAATGACTTAAGGGTAGGTTTTTGTTACTTCTATGAGACACTCACACCAACCTCTAACCCCCTTGAGATTTATGACATCCTCACTAAATACGACGTCCTCAATATCTATGCGATGAGTGCTGAACTTTTTTAATTGTTCCATATTGTGGAGCTTTGATAAGAAAGACGAAAAGTATTCTAATTAAAATATCCTTTAAAACAAAATTCCTTTTATTCCCTTTTAATCCTTCCAATCTTCTTTACTTTAAGAGGGGAGGGGGAGGCAAAGAAAACGGTCTAATTGTTAATTCCATTTAAAGTTACTTTAGTACATACTTACTGCGCGTATTTGTATAAGTCTGCTCGACCAAGTCCACAAACGGATTTGCCATAAAACCATGATGATAGATGGTCTTCCATGTCCTGACGTCACGTACAGTAATGGCAGCACTCTTTAAAATACTCAAGATGGTATCGGCCACAGGTTGATACAAACTATCCGGATGGTCAAGATACAAAAATGTTACCTACACACGGCGTTCGAGACGACCATTCAGTGTCCAAGTGGAAGATGCGACAAAGCCGTTAAAAGCAAACAGATGGCATGTAAAAAGAAAAAGAGAAAAAGAAAAACAAGTTGAAAAGATAAAAAAAATAATATTAAACTGAATGAAGTGATAAATTGTGACGAAGAGGGAGTGTGTGTGTGTGTGTGGGGAGAGAGGGAGAGAGCGGGAATAGCGTTCCACAATTTAAGTTTATATGTGAATCAAGGTTATTTTTTTGAAATGTGTGAAGAAATGCTGGTGCCAGGAGAGGATGCACTGAAAGAAATTCAGAATCGATGCAGAGGCTAAACATGGGAGAAGAGACAGAGAAAAAATCGGAGAACCTCCGTTCCCTTTTTTAAAATAGTTCTCCTGATAACATTCGTCCGTTTTGCCAACAGATCCATACCCTCAGCCAATGTTCAATTATTTAAATATATTTTGACTTCTGTTACGATTATTCAAATTGATGACCCTCTACGGAGTGGGTGCCGTAGGAATGGACCAATATTGTCCATTTCGTATTGGATATACATAATTAAATATGATATAAATATTACGACGTGCCAGGTTTTGGCTATATATGTCACATTTCTAGAAGTTGTAAAGAAACGCTGATTTATTTTACAAGTTATGACAGATGAAGGTATTGAAAATTGGGAGCCTTTGTGGCTGAGGTACCAAAAAGGGTTCGCAGATATAAATCAACTTCACAAACTTTTGAAATCTTGAACCCTATGTGGAGGAGGTACCAGAAGAAAAGGTCCGATCTTTACATTCTTTATAGCAGACCATGTGTTGATGAGAATATTGAGATGTACCAAGTCTGAATGGAATCGGACGTTAATCTAGCGTTTTATGAGCGTCATTGATATTCAAAATTTGACACTTTGTGGGGGAGTACCAGATAGAGTGGTCCGATATATCCCATCTTCACAGCAGATCTTGTGTTAGTACAAATAATGGGATGTGTAAAATATGAAGAAAAACTTATGCTTATTTCGGATTTTATGAAAGTTTTGGTTATTTAAAACTTTGACGCTTTGTGGGGGAGGTACCAGAACAAATGGTCCGGTCCTTCTCATATTTATCCAAGTCTGAATGGAATCGGCTGTGAATTTCGCGTTTTATGACCTTCATAGATATTCAATATTTTGACCCTTTGTGGGAGAGGTACCAGTAGGAGTGGTCCAGACCTTGAGTTAATAAAAATATTGTGATGTGTGTGTAATTTGAAGAAAATCGGACTTTTACATCACATTTTATAAGAGTTATAATTATTCCGAATTTAGACCCTTTGTGGGGCAGGTACTAAATATAGTGGACCATTTTCCCACCTGACATAGCACTGATACAAAAATTACGATTTGCAGTTTGTTTGTTCCATAGCTTAGATCTTAGGTTTTGTTTTGGAAATATTTTTTCTCAGTGTATTTTACGTTTGGTTTTCCTTCAACAGCCATCCATCCTCTACTCCAAGGATTTATGTCATCTACTATTTTCTTATGCTAAGACATAATTTTTAATCTCTCCAACCTTACCTGGGTCCAGTTAAAAGCCATCAAAAGTGACACAACCGACTTGGAGATTTGTGTGTCCGGTGGACGGGTACGGGCAAATGTGGGAAAATCATGTTTATTGGAGGTGTCACGGTGTGTGCAATACTGAAATGGAATGAGAAGATATTGAAAAGATTTTCAAAATACAATGCCCTTCAAAATCTCACATAAGATATCATGGGTAAATTGAAGGCAGCGGCCATGCGGCCCTCATGGACACAAGTCTCCTGGGGTCCAATGTAGCCGACTATTTGTTTGGTCCACAAGGCTGCTGTTTGGCGTATACTGTTGACCTCATCGCCATACGTTTCGGCTACTAAGAAATCCAATTCATGGCCCAACGATTTCAATTCGCCCTCATTGACTTCTTTGACCGCCAGGCTAATGGCTCCGGAGATGGTAATGCCTGGCGAAGGAGAAATGAAATAATCTTCTTGTGGTCTTTTGTGGTTGCCTACCTGGTCTTTGGTAATCCAAATTTCCCGGCGTTCTCTGGGAACCCGTTAAATAGCCCAAAGTAAAAGTTTCTGCCCGCACCAAACGTTGGCCACCGGATGTGGAGTAGAAAATTAAAAATGCAACAAGAATCAAGAATTTATTAACTGCGAATGGCGATGACGAAGCTGGCGTGGACGTGGAAGACGGCGACAACAACGACGAGGACGACGATGAATATAACAACGCTAATGAGCGTAAGAGTGTCTTCATTACGTGCTGCACGACTGGAACAAGATTGATGTTTGCCCGAGGAGGTGGGGGGAAATGCGCGTTAATAGTTTTGTGTTCAGTAGCAGACGAGGCGGGTTGGATAGCGTCTTAGTTTCGCATCCAAGAAATTAGGAAATAATTTGCACAGCTGCTGTGCATTAAAGGTTTCCAATTAATTCCCAGCCAAAGAGGGGGACGTGATATATAGTTGCAGCCAAGTTAGTAGTGGTTCTAGGATTCCTTTCTTTATTGCTCTCGAGTTACACCTTCGCCGCACTCATTGGCCATCCAGCCAAAGCATGTAACGAATTCGCTTTTTACACAAAATGTTGATTTCCAAACGCTTCCCCTGCGAGTCTTTTTTCCGCTTCATAGTTTGTGTTGATGTTTGTTGTAACGAATTGTTGCTCTTTTGGCTTTTGCGGAATGAAAGGAGGGGGAGTGGGTGTGTGCGTTTTAATCGGCCACTAATATTTTTTCTTGCGGTCCACCAATAAATCTCCGAATGTTTATCCTAATCTTTGAATGGTTTATGCTTCATTAGTTTTAAAATAACATTTCATGTTGCGTGTACATATGTGTGTATGTTTGTGTGGGAATGGTTTTCTTTCTCTCTCTCTCTCGCTTGTCCGCACTTAAGTACTTTTTGAAATTGCCTGATAAGATTTGTGGTTTCCCAAAGGTTTGTTTGGTCTACGTTTCAAATGGTTGCTGTTGCAGACAGTTTGCCTCCCAAAACAGTTCTTAGATTTATTTTCTGCAAAAGAATAGAAAAGAAAATAGAAGCTTATAAAATCGCTCATGTGTATGGATGTAAATGTACTTGTTTATGCTTGTTAGTTGTAGAAGATTTACTGCATTAAATTGCCACATTCACAGGCGGAAAGAAAATATTTAAAATGTTGTCATCTTGTCTATCAGTGTGGAAGTCGGTCGGATAGCTTGTTAGTGCAAGAAAAATCTCAACATCCTTTGGCAGATCTACTCGACACATATCCATATTTGTAGAAGTATTTAAGGTTATGTTTGTGCGAAGTGGTACTTATGCTAAAAGCAGAAGTCATCAACAAAGTCGGAAACAGACGGAATGATAGACATCGTCATCATCATCGTCATCAACACTAGCAACAATTGCAGAGTGAACTTCAAAATGGATGTGGGTGACAACTTGCTTAATGACATTCAAATATAGGGTTTGGGATATGGAGCTATGTTTATGTTTTTGGTCTAATTTTTTTTTATTGGTCTAATTAGAAACGCTTCCCTAGAAAAATATTTAAATAATTCACAAGTCCATAGTGCCGTTTTCTACCCAAAATGGGGAGCTTAGGACTTTTTTAAATATTAACAAGTTAAAAAGTAGCAGTCGGTTTTGGCGACAGATGTTTACCCTCAGCAAATGTTCGATTATTTTGAGCATTTTGAACCCTATGTGGAGGAGGTACCAGAAGAAATGGTTCGGTCTCCACCATCTTTATTACAGATCTTTTGTTGATGAAAATATTCAGATGTCTGAAAGAAATCGGATGTTAATTCCGCGTTTTATGCGTTTCATGGATAATCAAAATGTTGACCCTTTGTAGGGGAGGTACCGGAAGGAGTAGACCGATATAACCCATCTTCACATCAGACCTAGGGTTAATAAAAATATTGTGATGTGTGTAATTTGAAGAGAACCGGATGCCTATTTTTGATTTTATGATCGATTTGGTTATTCAAAAATTTGACCCTTTGTGGGGGTAGGTACCAGAAGAAATGGTCCGATCTCCACCATCATTATTACAGATCTGTGTTGATGGAAATATTTAGATGTACCAAGTCTGAATGGAATCGGATGTTATTTTCGCGTTTTATGAGTTTCATGGATGTTCAAAATTTTTACCCTCTGTGGGGGAGGTACCAGAAGCAGTGGAACGATATATTCCATCTTCACAGTAGATCATGTGTTAGTAGAAATAATGTGATGTGTGAAATATGAAGAGAACCGTATGATCCTATCGGATTTTATAATCGTTTTGGTTATTGAAAATGTTGAACCCTTTGTGGGGGTGATACCAGAAGAAATGGTCCGATCTCCACCATCTTTATAACAGATCTTGTGTTGATGGAAATATTTAGATGTACCAAGTCTGAATGGAATCGGATGTTAATTTCACGTTTTTTGAGTTTCATGGATATTCAAAATTTTGACCCTTTGTGGGGGTGGTACCAGAAGAAGTAGACCAATATATTCCATCTTCACGCCAGACCTTGTGTTAAGAAAAATATTTTGATGTGTGTAATTTGATGACAGTCGGAATCTTACATAACATTTTATTAGAGTTATAGTTTTTCAAAATTTTGACCCTTTGTGGGGGAGGTACTTGGATTGGTATTGGTATTGGAGTGGACCAATATTGTCAATTTTCGCACCTGGCGCACTGATAAAAAATATTAAAGTAAGAACAAAATCGGATTATTCTTTCCCTTTCTGTGCAGTAAAATATTTTTTTGAAAATGTCGACTTTTTGTAGGGGAGTTACCAGAAGGAGTGGTCTAATATTATCCATCTCCGAACCCGATCTAAGTTTGATAATAATGTAAAGATGTACCAAGTTTGGACCAAATAGGATACTCCTTACGAGAGTTATCCGGCCAACCAGGCGGACAGACAGACGGACGGACGGATGGGCATCGCTAGATCGACTCCAAATGTCCTAAAATGAATTTGGTACAAAAAGACCTAGGGTCTAAAACCGTTATTTCGATGAGGTACGTTTTGGCCGTGTCAAATAATACATACCCTCTCTAGACATATGGTTGAAGTAATGATTTTCGACCCTATGTCTCTTTGGACGAAATCCGTTTCAGAACATTTGGAATTGATGTAGTAACTCATAACACTCATAACACAATTTACTAACTAATTTTTTAACCCAACCTATAAACGCTCAAACTTTTCCAAAAAAAATCTCAAGCAAAAGAAAACCGAGTACTCGATCTAGTCTAATCTCGGCACATTTTGAAAATCATGTATAGCATTTTCAGATTAAATGAAACCTTTTGCAATTCAAATGAAACTTTTTGCAGCGGGAATGAAGCCTTTTGCAGTGGAAATGAAACCGTTTGCAGCGGGAATGAAACCTTTTGCAACCGAAATGAAACCTTTTACAACCGAAATGAAACTTTTTGCAAATCAAATGAAACTTTTAGATTTTTAGAAGGAAAAATAACAAAACATTTTTATTTTTAGTACGTTTAAAATTAAATTAACTAATTATAACTAATATATAGTTAAAGAGGAATTTTTATTGATTATTAATATTTATGTTTTTATAAAATTTTTTCTTAAAGCTTTCATAATACACAAGTGTAGATGCAGAAAGATTGAAAAAAGTTTTTCAAGGTATTTTTTTCAAAGGACCCGAATTAGGTATATTTTTATAATCTCCTCCATGGAAAGGAGGATATATTAAATTTGTCATTCGGTTTGTAACACCTATAAATATTCGTCGTAGACCCCATAAATTATATACAATCATGATCATAGTTGATTTAATGATTTCCACTTATCTGTCTTTTGAAATCACGACTGCTCTATCAATAAAGCTGCGAAGCGGGAATCCTTTATTAGGTAAGATTAATAGTATACTATAACTATAAAAAATTGTGGTAAAGCTTAATTTCACATTTCAGTCCTGGCCATACCTATAAAGGGCAAAATTTGTTTAAATTTCTCTTTTTAGCGTTAAGCATTTGGAATTTAATAATATGGAAGCATTTTATATCAAATCAATAAAGAACCATTTGTTACTACAATAATTGAAAATTTAAGAAATAATATAAATAAATGTAGATATATATAATCAATAAAAAATCCTCTTTGTCAATATATTAGTTATATTATTATTAATTATTAATTGATTTCATTTAAAAACTACTAAAAATAAAAATATTTTGTTATTTTTCTTTCTAATAATTTAAAAGTTTCATTTGATTTGCAAAAAGTTTCATTTCGGTTGCAAATGGTTTCATTTCGGTTGCAAAAGGTTTCATTTCCGCTGCAAACGGTTTCATTTCCACTGCAAAAGGTTTCAATTCCACTGCAAAAGGTTTCATTTCCGCTGCAAAAAGTTTCATTTGAATTGCAAAAGGTTTCATTTAATCTGAAAATGCTATAGATGAAGGGTAAAAATGGTTACTCCTCCTGATACCTTCTTTACAGACGTCCAACATTTTGGAAATTCTAAAGAGAATATTCCTGAATAATCTAGAAGTTTGAAGATTTGTTCACAAAACTTGAAGATAAAAAAGTATATGGGGATTTACCACAAATCTATCAATTTCTTCTCTTTACAAAAAACTGTACTTAGGCCACTTCAACTTGCCACCAATAAACCTATATAGGTTAACTACTGCCCAGCATTTTATGAACCTAAAGTTCATTCCCGCAACAAAAAAAGAAACACATTATATTATAACTGTAACAGACAGCAAACTATTTATTATGACTGGAAAATTCACTGCCTCATCTGAACAATAAACAGAAGGGAGGAAAAACCTACCGCCACACACAATCTCACACACAATACCATTTTCGTTTTGTTGCAGTTGGTCTATAACAAGAGTCTGTGACTTATCTTTGCTACAGTAGCAAAAACAACAACAACAATACAAAACATGCCACATATCTACATGAGCATACATGCATTATGCTTCTGTTTCTGATTGTGCAGAATCCAACAATAATAATAACTACAGCATTTTGGATGCCAACTACCAAACCAAAAGAAGTACAAGAATCCTGAACAAGCTGAGATTAGAATTTAAATAATATCACACACACAACTACAACCACCATACCTACAGATAATAAGACACACACCAAGCTATAATGTATGCAACGAATTAATGTTTTTTCTGAGTTAAAGGGCCAGAAGAAAATACGACTCCATGCCATGAGAGTAGAGTTCTTGAAACAAAAACAATGGAAGATAGACAGATATGCTCCTACTCACATCATTATTTATCTCCCACTCATTGTCAGACACACACACCTACGTTCTTTGCTGTTCAAATTGCTTGCTGTCATAAAAGGAGTCTCTTTCTCTTCTTATTCCCTTTTGTTTCATAATATTGAAGGTGTAACACGTCGTATGCCATACGTCATACGCCACCCAGTCATTTGCAAAGTTGGAAGTCAAAACAACGGGTTGCTGTTTTGTTTTTGTTGTGTTTCACGGTTACAACAATTGTCAACACACACATAACATTGAGCACAGTTTGCCAAAAAAAAAAAAAAAACGCGAACAACAACACACGGAACAGGTGTCAATTTTATTGGCCCGCTTCATTTATGGTTTCATATTGCTGGGGTTATTATGTTGTCACAATTGCTGATTTTGTTGTTGTTGTTTTATTTTTTTTTTTTTGCTTCTTCGCTGTTGTTGGCTGGGGGGTGAAAATTAAATATTTTAACAACGTAATGAAAGCAAGAAAGATTTATGGCCAATTTAAAGCATTTATGTCAGGAATTTCAATTTGACACACATACACACATAAATACTTGGTGCCCGTTTTGCCATGCATATGCTTGCCGTGGCTTAACATGTCTGCGATATGCTTATACGGAGTGTGGGATATTAATTACATGTGCCACAGGATTAAATTGAATTGATACAATTTTAATTGCAGTGTGGATTTGGGAAATTGGTGTTGGAGGAATTATATGGCGATTTATGGTGTTTAAGAAGCATTTTCATTCTTTGATCACAAAATTTCTGATTGTATAAAACTAAAGGTTAACCAATTCGTTGTGGAGGCATTTTCTTTCATACTTCTTCTAAAAAAAATATTAATATAGGTAAAATTACAAGAAAATCAAACACTTACATCCAATTTTATGCGAAATCTTAAATTCCATATTTATCTCAGGGTTTTGGTTGAGAGAAATATTTAGATATTTAGTTGGCAGATATATATCATCTTCACAACAGATCTTGTATTAGCAAAAATATTTGGATGTGTGGAATTTAAAGAGGGTTGGATGCTTATTACGCTATCTTTGACCGTTTTGTTTTTCAAAAATTTTGAACCCTTTGTGGGGGAGGTGACAAAAGAAATGGTCCGATCTCTGCCATCTTTGTAACAAATCTTGTGTTGATGGAAATATTGAGATGTACCAAGTCTGAGTGGAATTAGATGTTAATTTCGAGTTTTATCAGCTTCATGGATGTTCAAAATGTTAACCCTTTGTGGGGGAGGTACCAGAAGGAGTGAACCGATATATTCCATTTCTAAAGCAAATCTTGTGTTAAAAGAAATAATCAGATATGTGAAAAATGTGTAAAAGAGAACCGGATGCTTATTTCGGATATTATAATCGTTTTGAGTATTCAAAACGTTGACCCTTTGTGTGGAGGTACCAGAAGGAATGGCCCAATCTCTACCATCTTTATAATAGATCTTGTCTTAATAGAAATATTGAGTTGTACCTTGTCTGAATGGAATTTGATGTTAATTTCGAGTTTTACGAGCTTCATGAATATTCAAAATTGTATCCCTTTGTGGGGGAGGTACCAGAAGGGGTGTACCGATATATTTCATCATTACACCAGACCTAGGCTTAATAAAAATATTGTGATGTGTGATATATGAATAAAACCGGATACAAATTTCGGATATTATACTCGTTTTGGCTATTCAAAACTTTGACCCTTTGTGGGGGAGGTACCAGAAGGAATGGTCCGATCTCTACCACTTTTATAACATATCTTGTGATAATATAAAAATTGGGATGTACCAAGTCTGAATGGATTCGGATGTTAATTTCGTACTTTATGAGCTTCACAGTTATTCAAATTTTTGACCCTTTGTGGGGGAAGAATTGGGAGAAGGAGTCAACCGATATATCTTCTCACCAGGCCTTGGGTTTACAAAAATATGGTGATGTGTGTAAATTGAAGACAATCGGATACTTATCCGATTATCCTTTCTTTTTCTGTGCAGTAAATTATTTTCTTTGAAAATGTTGACATTTTGTGGGGGAGGTACCAAAAGGATTGGACCAATATTGCCTATCTCCGAACTCAATCTTAGTTTGATAATAATATTACGATGTATCAAGTTTGGACCAAATCGGATACTCCCTTCGAGGGTTATCGTACGCACAAGCCATCCAGACAGACGGACGGATGGACATCGCTAGATCAACTCCAAATGTGCTGAAACGGATTTAATCCAAAGAGACGTAGGGTCTAAAACCTCTAGCCATATGGCCATAAACATACCATACTTTTATCATAACATGTAACGAGAAAGGTACAGCAGAGTGGGAACGTCCGACTACAAAAACCCGCACGGGACTAATGCCGAAATTTCGTAAAGACATCTTTTCACCGTATAAATGAGACAGTTTAAATATGCATGGATAAACCTCACTGTGAGGACATAAACCTTGGAGAAATGAAGATAATCTATCTTTTTTTGTTTTTGGTAAAGGTTTTAAAACTTACGCCCCCTTTAAACTCAAACCCGGTATTACTTGCTCACATTTCCCATTAGTTTCGTAATACCCTCCCATTTTTTTAAACATTTTTTCACAATTTGTACTTTTATATCCCCTCGTAAAATTATTCCTAATACCATCATTTGGCCATGTTCACAGCATTGTCCAAAGTATCGTAAATTTTAACAACTTTACATAAAATATGTTTGACATTTCTTTAACATTCCACAACATTTACTGCACCATAACTTTGAAACAAATTGAAGCAGAAAAAATCACAATTTGTTTAGGGGATTGATTAGAGCTGACATGGCTGGTGCCAAAGAAAATTCTTTTTCTTTCAAAAAAAATGAAAGAAAGGCAAGGATATGACTTGATTTCCATGCCGACATAAATTCACAATATTGCAGGGCAGCAGTGGTCCTTTCCCCAAACCCCGCTTCGTTGATGGAATTCGGGGTACAACATGCTTTGGCAACGGTGATGGATGGCTGGATGAAAAGAGTCTGGCTGGCTAGAGCCATGTCTTGCAGTTGATTGCAATTTTGTGTTCGCCTTTTTATCGCCGTTCAATTTGTGTGACATTTTGTTATTGAACTTTATGGGTAACCACTTTAGAAAAAAGCTCTTCAATAAAGTAATATCCTATTTATTTGATGTTGTTGTTGTTGTTTTTATTGCAATATTTATTTATGCTTTTATTATTGCTACTGGATTGTGGCAATCGGTGTTTGTTGTTGTTCTGCCTCGTCTATTGATGGATGTTTGCTTTCATATTCCCAACCATGTCTGTGTGTGGCTCTGTGTGTTTGTCTCATATTCATATTGAAAGGCACTACTGCATTATTAACGGCAAGGTGTCAATATTGATTTTGTGAGCAAGAGAACACAAACAAGAGAATGAGCACGAGAACAGTTTTTTTCTAATAACTTCAGCATGACTTTGTCGGTGATTTATGTTCCCCTTCTGGGAGAATGAGAGCAAAGGAGAATGATGCAGAGCATTATTATGAAGAAATGGCATGAAATATTGGAAAATAATTTTGCACTCTTGTAGTAAAGACATCAAATGAACAAATATTGTGAGTAAAGTGTGTGTGTGTGTGTGTGCGTAGGGTTTATCTGTGGTATACAGAGATTTATTATATTTTCTTTTCATACTTCTTATGACACACTGTCCATTGCAGTGGTCGTCGATCAATGGCAAGCAATCAAAGTCAAAAGTTTGACAATCTAAAGAGAAGCATCGCTTTGTTAGTTATTAAATGTTCTCTAGATACGCATTTCATTATAGTTTGTAGTAAAATATTCCCAAGGGCAATTGTCGTGGCAACAATGTTGCCGATATCTGAGTGGGGGCGTATTCCAGGCCATGCTGCAGGTAGTAATTGCAAGGTGACGTATGAATAATGGAAATTAATTTTGAAAATCTCTGTGAATTGAAAAGGTAAATTTACATTTCCTGTGAATTTGTGTTTACATTTATTTGTAAAATAGTTGCGAATGGTAAACAAAGTGGGCAAATTGAATTCGTTAAATTCATTAGCAGAATCAATTCCTAATTGATGGATAAGTAAATAGTTTACATTGTAGCGGATGTGTGCAATTAAAGTGAAAGCAAATTGAAAATGGAAAAGCCTTCAATTTATCAATAGCCATTGTATTTGAAGAAAAAAAAAAACATATCCAAATTTGTTTTTTTTTTTAAATTTGAATTGAAATCAGAAAAGCTCAAAATCAGAAATTAAAAAAGTATTCGGAATGGAGGTTTCACTTATCGTCATAAAGAAATATACACTTTAGTTTAAATTTAAAGACAAAAATTAGCTGCACTTTAAAGCATCAGCTTAACTTAAATGCTGGAAACTAACCAAAGCACACGTTCCCATTTATTTGTCCCTATTGGGTATTTAAGGATGTGTGTGGATGAGTAAGTATATATATGTGTGTGTGTGTTTGTGAGTGCGTGTAAAAGGTTATTTCCTTTGCCATGGAATGGATTGTTCTATGAAAACTGTTTACCACTGAATACTACCCACACACCCACCTCTCTCCAATTTCCTCCCTTTCCATTTTGCCATTGAAAATAATCAATTGAAATACTAAAAGCAAAAAAAAACAGAATAAAAAGAATTCTAGAATTGCAAAGCAGGACGAATTGAATGCTGTGTGGGTATTTCTAAACGTGATATCAAAACGAATGTGTGAATAATGATGAACCCCTCCCTATCCCCCACATTACGAGGGCAATAAATTATTAACACATGTGACTTTAAATTGTAACAATATCGAATAAATTACTCAATTTAGATTGTAAAAGAAAACACACAAATTGACAAATAACAATGTTTCGAAAAGTTTTGGATTAAATTAGCAAGGCCATAAATTTTCTTTCTATTATTACCAAAAAAAAAAAGTTTGAACACAAATCCTTGAAGTATGCTAACGAACTTATGTATTCTCTTCCGGCTTAAACAAGAAAAAAAGTCTTCATGTTTTTCTCCCAGAGCACCAAGGGGAGCAGGGCTTTGCATAAATAAATCAAAATATGTCGCCTAAAATTTCAATACTCTTTTTGTGTTAGGTCCCTACTAAATTTCTTAACCCTCATCATGCGAAGCGTAAAAATGCCAAAGAAGTGGTTAACCACTTAACTGTCATTTGTGATAAGCCTTAATCTTGTCGCCGATATCTTTTCATTATTAAGTGCTTAGAGATGGCAGAACATTTATTTATTTATGAACATAATGAAGGGATTATTTGGTAAACATAACAAATGTTGTTAGAGGGTACTTTGTGTTAAGGATGTAATGGAGAATGTTTAAAATGACGGATGTTAAGAATTTTTTTCTTTAGAAAATTCATATGTTCTTAAGTCAGGGCCAGGCGAATGCAGGCACGTGCCTTCAATGAACGTAATTTGACGGCGTTCTCTTACATGTGTCTGCATTTTCAATACTTTTTTGAGTAAGGGAACAATTTTCCATTAAAGAGTTACAAAAATGATAAAAGCTGTAGATGCTGACACGTAAACGGACAACGCTTTTATCAACTATATCCTGCAATATACAGCGCAATGCATAGCACATATACGCTCTTTTTCACTCGGGAGCGAAACTTGCTCGTGAGCAGGATTTCTCAAGGAGTTGGAATTTTTATGGAGTGTGCTCTTCACCCTCTTGTTTCGTATGGCAGCGATCCCGAGTCACTCCAGTTTGAAAATTAGAGTGGGATCAGCAGAAGAAATCAGCAATATCAGCAGAAATGGTTCAAAAAGTAAAGAAACGACTTGGTGGGAGCCCGCGTCGCAGTGACAGAAAAATGGCTCGTGAGCTGAATATATCGCAATATTCCCTTCGGCAAATATTGAAAAATGAGCTTGGGGTAAAGCCATTGTATTTTCAAAAAGATCAAGAACTTACACCGCAACAGAAAGAAAATAGACTCAACGGAGCTAAAGAGTTGCTTCGCTTGGCCGAAAGTGATGAACTGTCGAATTTGGTTTAGTGGTCTCCGATGAGAAAACATTCGCTGTCCAGCAGTTTGTAAACGAACAAAATGATCGTATTTACTTGCCAAAGAGGTCAGCTGAATATGTGCATCTTCGGACCAGAACTCAAGCGTCGGTCATGGCGCACCACATGATGTTGGCCGCCATAACAGCCGATGGCCGCTCTCCGCTCGTATTAATCGACCGTGGCATCAGAGTATATGCCGAATATTATCGCGAAAATATTCTGGAGGGTGTATTGAAGCCTTGAGCACGCAAACATTTTGGTCGCAAACGTTGGACATTCCAAACTCAGCACACGCCACCCAAGAATGGTTTACAAAATGAGATTCCTCGCTTCATTTCCAGCGCACAATGGCCACCAAAATCTCCGGATCCCAATCCATTGGACTATTGTGTCTGGAGTGCTTCGGAAAGCCATGTTGGCACTAAATCATACCAAAGTGTCGATCACCTCAAGCAAGCGATTCGCCAGGAATGGGCGAAAATACCGCAAAGCAACATTCGGGCAGTGTGTGACGGTTTCATTGGCCGCTTGGAGGCCATAATTCGTGCCAAAGGTGACCAATTCGAACAAATCTAAAATTATTCTAAAATTTGATGCTATTTCGGACATTTTTTGCTTTCATTCAATAAAATTTAAAAAAAACAGCAATATAAAAATTATAGTGTTTGACTTTGTTGCAGTTTTTTATCTCACCCTGTATTTATTCATATTTCTGTATTAAATATATTAATTTTCACAATATGTCATATTTCTATCTTAAATATATTAATTTACATAGTACCTCCTAAAAGTATGCCATAAAACTGTTAAATTAAAATTATGAAACTTCACATTACATACGACTCTAATATGAGGTGTATTCTAGCCTTAAATAAAATATGACACATAATTCTTAAAAAATCAAAAATATTTGCTCATTGACAAATTAAAACAACAAACTATTCCCATTCACACCCCATCCGAACCAATTCCTTCCCCCCAACCAAAACAGCAATAAAAAACATGGCAGTTACCGTCACTCAAATGTCCTCCCCAAATGGCATTTCAATACAGATTTCAATTGTTTTCATGCATATTTATGAGTTCTACGACATTCTTTATTATTTTATTATTTTTTTATGATGCCAGCGGAAAATCTCTGCATCAGCAGTCGTCGATTTTTGATAGAATAGAACAGAAGTTGCGAACAGTGCCCTCACATGCGTGCCCCCTCTTTTGTGGCAAAAGCCATTAAGTCATGTTTGCTTTTTATGACTGCATAACTTGCTCGCTTCTGGTTAAGCTTACTTTTTTGTCAGGCAAAAGGGGAATTTATTAAGCGTTTTGGGGTTTTTAGCTTTTCATTTTGTGTGCGTGCGTTCGCTTTTTTTTTTGCGATGCCAAAATAGATTGCCAGCAATTGCTGGAAATTGCATGCCAGAGCGAAAAAATGCTTTAAAAAACGACCACGTTCCACGAGATGTCCTCTGTGATACTCTCACACGCACACACACCGACGCACACAGCTATTATCTGCAGATTTACATCCATTTAAGAGAGAGCCACACAATAGAAAAGAAAAACAATAACAAAATACCATTCAAATGGAATTCCGTTGTTTGTGTTTCTTTTTCTGTTTTTGCTGTTGTTTCCCCAACACGCCTTGTGTAGCTCTAGCTTTATCAAGGGGCTTGAATAACAGAAAATCAATGTAACAGAGCCATATTCGATAAAGCAAATGCATTGACAGAGCGGGAGAAAAAAACAATGAATATTTAAAGCAAGCTTTTAAATATAATGTTTAATGAAGACATTGAAATTTAAATACTTCATTTCTAAATTGTAAAGAAAAATCATTTATATTCTTTTTTTAAGAAACTCCTTCCGTCTACTGTAAATTTAATGAAAAATATTAGCTGGAAGCATGCTGCTTCCTTTGAACTAGAAGCATAAATTATGTATTAGTGTGTGTGTGAGAAACCTGCATATGTTGCCATTTTGTTGTCCTTTCTCTAGCCTTACATCACATAATGTTAAGGAATATTAAATGCTTGTAATTTGTAATACCCTAATTTTAAAAATTTATAAAAATTTATGTGACACATCTCAGGTAAAGTTGAAAGAATAAGGAATGACAGAATTAGGAAGTAACTTTAGTTCAAAAAAGATTTTAGAGCTCTGCATTTTTGTAATTTATCTTGTCGAATTAACTTAATTAATAATTAAGAAAAATCTACAGAATTTAAGTTTTTGAGAAAATTCCTATAAAGGATTTAAAACTACGGTTTATGATTTTCAATCATGCCTTTATATTTTTATACCCCCCACCATAGTATGGAGGGTATATTAAGTTTGTCCTTCAAATCGTAACACCTCGAAACATACATTTAGACCTCACAAAGTATAAATATTCTTGATCAACATAAAATTTTATGTCGATTTAACTATGGCCGTCCGTCTGTCTTTCTGTCCGTCTATGGAAATCGCTCTAGCTTCCGAACGCTGCAATTCGTTCAAAAAATCTTACTCAGATGTGTCTTTAGTTTGCAGGACTTTTGGTATTGAAAATGAGCTTTATACATCCACAATTAGGTATAGCCCCCATAAAACTGTACCTTCCTATATTCGGTACTTAGATAATTTTAGCTACATTATTCACCGAAATTGTTTAAAATTTCGTATTTGTAATTCCAAATGGATACTACAAATGTGAAAATTGTCTATTCAGGTCCAGGTCTTCGTATAGATCTAAAAACGGCGGTAACTCCCTATATTTGGTATGTTTAAGATTTTTAACAGAATTTCTGTCTATTCAGATCCATGTCTTCGTATGGACCACAAAACAGCGGTAACTCCCTATATTCGGCATTTTTTAGATTTTTAACAGAATTTTAAACGATTTTTTTTTTTTGTTGAAAATTTTCAATTTTGTTCCAAATAGTGGAGAGTATTCAAAGTTCGGTCCGGCCGAACTTACTGCTTTTTTTTTTGTTTTTATTTTTTTTTTTTAAATTTTATTGAATGAAAGCAAAAATATCAGAAATATCATCAAATCTTAGAATAAGTTTAGATTTGTTCGAATTGGTCACCATTGGCACGAATTATGACCTTCAAACGGCCAATGAAACCGTCACACGCTGCCCCAATTTTGCCCTGCGGTATTTTGGCCCATTTCCGGCGAAGCGCTTGTTTCAGGTGATCGACACTTTGGTACTTTTTAATGCCAACCTTGCTTTTTAAAATACTCCAGGCAAAATAGTCCAACGGATTAGTATCCGGACATTTTGATGACCATTGTGCGCTGGAAATGAAGCGGTGAACCTCATTTTGTAACCATTCTTGGGTGGCGCGTGCTGAGTCCTGTTGGAAAGTCCAAGGTCTGCGGCCAAAATTTTTGCGTGCCCAAGGATTTAATACACCCTCCAGAATATTTCCGCGATAATATTCGGCATTTATTCTGATGTCACGGTCGATTAATACGAGCGGACAGCGACCATCGGCTGTTGTGGCGTCCCACACCATCACCATGGCCGACGCTTGAGTGCTGGTGGCCAACCTAAGGTGCACATTTTCAGCTGACCTCTTTGGCAAGTAAACACGATCATTTTGTCTGTTTACAAACTGCTGGGCAACGAATGTTTTCTCATCGGAGACCACTAAACCAAATTCGGCACTTCATCACTTTCGGCCACGCGAAGCAACTCTTTAGCTCTTTTGAGTCTATTTTCTTTCTGTTACGGTGTAAGTTCTTGCACTTTTTGGAATTTCAATGGCTTTACCTCGAGCTCAATTTTCAATATTTCCGAATTTATGAGCTGTCACTGGAGTAATATTAACAGCTGTCGGACGAGTGGCTTAGAAATGACAGCAGTCTGAAATTGGTTGCAGTTTTTTCATCTCACCCTGTATATAAGGTTTTATCTTCGTTCTATATTTTTCCTTCCCAGAACTCTATGTAGCTCATCGTCATTGAAAATTACCATAGCATTTATTTTTCAATTGTCCGCCTCTAACAATAGCTGAGTGTGTATGTGAAAACAAAACAATTGCACATTTTTAAGTAGCTGCAATTTCGGAGTCATTTCAATACCCCAAATGAATAATAAAGCTTGTTGCCAACTTCACAATAGGGTTGGCTCTTACCATTAAACTGTCTTGACCGGCGAATTGCATTCATTACAGCATTAAAGGTTAAAATAATTACTTGAAAATAGAAAACAATAGAACAATTTTCAGAATGATCAAACACACGACACGTTGATATCAGTTCGTTTAGTTGGCTAATTTTTACTCAAAATGATAGTTTTTTTTTTTTTTGAAATTGACCTGGAAAAAAACATAAGTTTTGCTACTAAGCTTAAAACCAGTTGTTGCCAAGTCATGATTCAAAAAAATTACAGTGAAATCTTGTAAAAGTGAAAAAATTATTAGAATAATATTGGGGATTTGTAAAATAAAATTCTTTAAATCTTTAAATCTTTACTCGAACTCTACCGGGAGTACATAAAAGGGGAAACGAGTATGCTCTTTTTTCTATGCCGCTCGAATAAGAGTGTTGTTGCTTTTGTTGCAAAATCCAGTGGTCCCTTGCTTCTGTTGTTTTCTCTCTCAAAATAATTTTTTCCGCTTGATTTTACTCTTAGAAAATCTTAGTATAGACAAATTAAGGTATAGACTACAAAGACCTAATACCAATAAAAATAAAAAATATTTTGTGCTTTGAGAGATTTGGGTAAATAGACTTAAGGTGAGAATACATAAAACGCTTATTTGACCGGCTTAAGTCATCGGATGGCTTCCTCGAAAAAGAACAAAGAACCGTAGCCTAAATTGGAACTAGGTCAACGTAAAACTCCTTTGTTCCTCTACGAAGAAACCAGCCGGCGACTTAAGAAGTCAAATAAGCGTTTTATGTATTACCACCTTTAAGCTCTCTCACAGAATGAACGACATCTATTGAAGCACTTTTTTCGAAGATAAGAGGTCGGACAACTTTTTAGTCTAAATCATGACTTGTCTATGCTTTTAAGGCGAGAATACATAAAACTCTTTTTTGACTGGCTCAAGTCATCGGGTGGCTTCTTCATATAGGAACAAAGGAGTTTAAGGTTGACTTAGTTCAATTTTGGCCCTACGTTCCTTTGTTCTTTTCCGCAGAAGCCAGGCGAGTACTTAAGCCTGCAAAAAAAGCGTTTTATGTATTCTAACCTTTAAAGTTTTATAAATACAACCTTTTTTAAATGATTTTTCCATTTCCATAAATAATTCTTTATTTAGACTCTTTGTGATATGTGAATCTATAGAGGTTCCACTGTACTTGCGTGTTTTTTTATTTACTAATCTTGTATCAATTTAAATTACTATCAAAACAGCGTGGGGTAGGGTAGCTGGGTATTAATTTGTCAAAATTAATTATCGATTTGTGTGTTTAATGAACGTTCAACTTGGATTGCGTGCAATTTCAAACAAAAATGCATTTTTGACTCTCAAAAAAAAAAAAAAAAAAACAGCAGCAACAACATCGAACATGTGTCGTAAATTGTTTTCTGAGAAACGAAAAATTATCTTTGAAATGAAAACAAAAAATCAATTTATGGCTACCATTTATGTTATCGATAAGAAGCAACTGTGTATGTTTGCATTTGCCTTGGGCCTATCAAGGACAACTGTCCTTGAGTTCTTGGGAAATTATGTGTCCATTTAACGAGTTATGAGCAATTTTGTCTTCTTTCACACGGGTTATGAGATTTCTTGTTTTGTTATCGTCATTTTTTTTCCTTTTTCCTTCGTTTATTCTTGTGATATTAATTTCCTGTTGGCATTGATTACAATAGCTAAGGAATAGTTTTTTTTGGCTGCTAGGCTTTTTGCTTTCAATATTTCGCTAAATATTATTTAATATATATTTTGCGGGAAAATGATAATGAACTTTCAGAACAACTTTAATAAACATTTTTCCAAGAAATTTATCTGTCATAATTTCTATAGTTCAGTATAAGGTGATATTATATTTCGAAACCCTGTCAAGTGGGGTTCCAATTGCCAAATATAACCAGAAAAGCGTGGTAGATATGTACATATTAATTGCGTATTAAATGATTTGTTAAATACCCATCCAGCTAATATATTATTACCCAATTTTATTTATCGCCATTCTACGTTTTACCTCGAATTTCCCACACCCACCCTCCAGGTTTTTATCTCCCCAAAATGTAAAAACTTGGGCTTTATGAAATGTCACCACATAAGATATGCCTTATATCCCGTCATAAATAAATCTATTCCGAAGCAAAAAAAAAAAAAAAAAACTAAAAATAAATGCAATTTATTAAATTATTTGTCAATAATCTTATCTAGTCATTGCCAAGCAGCAGAAGAGGCGCCACCGACAGCCTAACACTTTTTACGTCTCTGAAAAATTTCCTCTAAACAGTTTTCGTTGGGAGCTGAAGCAATGAAGATATCGGAAAGAATTTTCGCCTTCTTATTATTTGCAGCATTTGCAAGTGAAATTTATGCAGCGGCTGTTGGTGATTCTAAGGTTGCGGATTCGGTGAAATTCTATGTTTACACCCGACAAAATCCAGAGAGTCCTCAGCCATTGCAGGCAAATGTGGAGTCGGTGATTAGAAATGTCCTCAATCCCACTAAACCAATTACGTGAGTAAAATTACCTAAAATGTATACCATTTGGAACTTGCTGGCAAATTCCGTAACTAGGAAAATCTTATTGTAGAATACATAAGAGGAATTTTTTCTGATTTTAGTCATCGGCGAAAAAAAACATAAAAAACAAAGGACATAAGGCTGGCGAAGTTAAATTTATGGGACGAAATTAAATAACGTCAAACTACAATACTTTGTTCTTTTACTAAAAATCATCTAATGGCTCAAGATGAGAATACATAAAGAGCTTTTTTGACTGGTTATATCATCGGAAAAGAACAAAGAAGCTTAGGGCCAAAATCGAACTAAGTCAACCTAAAACTTCTTTGCTCTTAAGTCATCGACTAGCTTTTTTGTAAAAGAACAAAGGAGTATAAAAAGTATAGATTAAGCGCTGAAAATGAACTAAGTCAACCTAAAGCTCATTTTTTCTTTTACGAAGACGCCATCCGATGATTTAAACCAGTCAAAAAAGCTTTTTATGTACTCTCACCTTAAGTCATCAGCTATTTTCTTCATAAAAGAACAGAGGTATTTTAGCCGATGACTTAAGTCAGTCAAAAAAGTCTTCTCTTTACTCTCGCCCTTCTAATGCCAAAATGATTCTCTCTCTTTCTCTCTCTCCCTCAGCCTGTCTATTCATGGAATTGCCGACAACAAAGACTCCTTGATGAACATTTTGGTCAAGAATGCCAAGCTGCAAATGGAGGATGGCAATGTTATTGTTGTGGATTACAGCGAAGTGATTGACAACTCCGCCGACCTTGCAGCCGGAGCAGCCAAAGTTCCCGCAATTGCCAAAGCTATAGCCGACTTAGTTGTCCTACTGCATGACAACTTCAATTTTGATCTACAACATTTGCATGCTGTTGGCTTTAGTTTGGGTGGCCAAATAAGTGGGCTGTTGGGGCAAAATATCCTTGAACGCTTGCATCACAGATTGGCCCACATCACCGGCCTAGATCCGGCCGGGGTTTTCTTCAACGCCTCCACACCTTATGACGAACGTCTGACCGCCGATGATGCCGACTTTGTTGAAGTTGTACACACTAATGCGGGCTATTTGGGTTTTCCAACACCTTGCGGCCATGTCGATTATTATCCCAATGGTGGTGTTCATCAGCCTGGCTGTGATGATGAGCAAGACCCGGCATGCTCGCATGTTCGTGCTTATCTGCTTATAACAGAAATGTGGTTGCCGTTGGAAAACCAAGAAATGTTGGTTTTGAAATGTCCCAGTTTTAATAGTTTGGATTTGAAGAGTTGCCGTTGGCTAAATGAGAAAATGGGTGATTTACGTAGCAGTGGCCGGGACGGTGTTTATTATCTGGAAACAAATGCCGTGGAGCCCTATGGGAAGGGAGCTTATCAAAAGGAATTTTTGTAAGATAAACAAAAAAGGAGAGAACTTTTGATGGAAATATATTTTTTGGAGAGAAGGAGGAAAAAATAAAGTATTCAAATAAAAAAAAAAATAGAAATTGGATATGCATTTCGGGGGAAAATCAAGAGAACTTAGAATACATAAGAAAAAAATATTTTTTATTTATTTTTTGTTGCAAAATGGCCAGGCTTTTTATAAAAACAACGTTTGTTTATTAGTGGAGAACGATGGTAATGTTTATAGGGGGTTAAGCAGGGAATACCTAGGTTTCGGAAAGAGCCACCAATCCTCATTTTTAATTTATTTATAAATATAAAGACAGGAAAAATCGGATTGAGATATGGATTAAGCTACAGGTAAAAATAGATATTTTTTATATTGGTCCCCAAATTCGAAAATCAGGACATGGTAATATCCTTAAAATTCCGTCTGGCAACGCATTTTTTCTCCCCCAACCTTGCATTTTTTTCTGTTTAAATAAACCCCCGAAACTTCCATCACAACCCGGATATGACGTAAACTTTTTAAAATTATTTTTTTTCTTTCGATCTTTTTACATTTTTTGGCTTCCCCAAATTCCCCGAAAATTTCCACTTCCTTTCCCAGGAAATTCAAGTTCGGCTCTCTAAAAACAAAAAGTTATTTATATTTTTGTTATATTCCATTATTTTTCACATAAACTTTGATTTGTTTTGTTTATGTCTTTGATTTGAGGTCAATCAACTTCTATTTTCATGTGACAGTGATTTTGGTTTTTTTCGGAGAGATTTTCTCCGTTTTGTTTTCTTAATATTCCAGGCACGTAGAGAGCTGCAGGACACATAGGATGTGCTGGAATTCCTGATACTCCAATAGCTTTTATTATGAAAATAAAAAAACAAAACAACAAAGAAATAAAAACATAACCATAAAGGACAGCAGCACATGCTGAGTTTAGGATGTGCGAAAAGGACAATTTTCAAATTCAATGGAAATTTAATGGGGAATTTATTGACTTTGCATAGGCATATTGTCAACACAAAAAGGTTAACTTGCAAAATGACTTTATAGCTCAATAAAACAAAGTCTATGAACAAAAAAATAATAGAAAAATCGAAAATCCGAAACTATTTAAAAACCCTAAGGAAAATATAAAGAAATGTTTCTTTCGAAACAAAAACATTGGCAGTAGTTTTTAAAATAGATTTTTCGAATTGATTTAAACAATGGATTTTTAAAATGTATTTAATTCAATACTTCACAAACTCAATTGAGATTATTTAATTAACAGCTTCAAACTTACAGATTTATTTTCCGAAACAAAGACACTTGGAAAGTTTAAATTACTTTTTTCTCCCTCTCTCTCTCTCTCTCTCTCTCTCTCTCTCTCTCCACTACTCTCTCCGCTCTTTTGTTGAGTTTGAAATAAATGAACAGTAAATTGGCTTTGGAAAAACTTTAATTGAAAACAATTTAAATGTATAACGAGTGGCGAAAAAAACTTTGCGATTTTTTGCTTCTATTTTCCTGTCGTCGTCGTTTTTAGCAACATATCTAGAGGCATTACTAGCCATAAAACTGCCAATCAACAGCCAGCCAACAAAGAAAAACTATTCGATGAAAAACAAAACACCAACAACAACGACAATGATGTGAATTGTTACAAATTTTCACTTTTAGCCGGCATCAAGGACCGCCGATAGTCCATGTGCTTATATATATCATAGATAAATGGCCACACATACACTCACACACACATATATGCAGACAAACCACAACATTGTGCAGAGATTCTCGTTCTTTTCATTTAGGGGCAAAAACCACTAAATCAAAAAAGTATTCCAGTTAAATGATGCTGAAGAAAATTTCCCTGGGAAATATTTAATTTCAGCAAAAGAAATTTTATACAAAATTTTAGGCCAAAGGGAATTTTTCAAATTATGCAAATAAAATTGAGTATTTTACTTAATTTTAATGGGAGTTAAATAAACACAGATACTGTTCACAAGGGAACAGAACAATGAAGCAAAACTAAAAAACATTAAAACAAATATTAAATTTAAACAAGGACAATAAAAATATATGATGAAAAGAGGGACAGTTTTTACAGGCAACTTTACAGACCAGGACTGCAAGGGAGTCTCCTTAGTCACCTTCACAGCCCTGGGCTGTAAGGGAGTTTTTGTGAGTTTCTGTGAGGACTTCTTTACAGCCCTGGGCTGTAAGGGAGTCTCTCTAGACGCCCTTACAGACCTGGGCTGTAAGGGAGTCTTCACAGACACCTTTACAGCCCAGGGCTGTAAGGGAGTCCTCACAGACACCTTTACAGCCCAGGGCTGTAAGGGAGTCTTTACAGACACCTTTACAGCCCTGGGCTCTAAGGGAGTCTTTCTAGACGCATTTACAGCCCTGGGCTGTAAAAGAGTCTTTACAGACACCTTTACAGCCCAGGGCTGTAAGGGAGTCTTTACAGACACCTTTGCAGCCCAGGGCTGTAAGGGAGTCTTCACAGACACCTTTACAGGCCAGGGCTGTAAGGGAGTCTTTACAGACACCTTTACAGGCCAGGGCTGTAAGGGAGTCTTCACAGACACCTTTACAGGCCAGGGCTGTAAGGGAGTCTTTACAGACACCTTTACAGCCCAGGGCTGTAAGGGAGTCTTTACAGACACCTTTACAGCCCAGGGCTGTAAGGGAGTCTTTACAGACACCTTTACAGCCCTGGGCTGTAAGGGATTCTTTACAGACACCTTTACAGCCCAGGGCTGTAAGGGAGTCTTTACAGACACCTTTACAGCCCAGGGCTGTAAGGGAGTCTTTACAGACACCTTTACAGCCCAGGGCTGTAAGGGAGTCTTTACAGACACCTTTACAGCCCAGGGCTGTAAGGGAGTCTTTACAGACACCTTTACAGCCCAGGGCTGTTAGGGAGTCTTTACAGACACCTTTACAGCCCAGGGCTGTTAGGGAGTCTTTACAGACACCTTTACAGCCCAGGGCTGTAAGGGAGTCTTTACAGACACCTTTACAGCCCAGGGCTGTAAGGGATTCTTTACAGACACCTTTACAGCCCAGGGCTGTAAGGGAGTCTTTACAGACACCTTTACAGCCCAGGGCTGTAAGGGAGTCCTCACAGACACATTTACAGCCCAGGGCTGTAAGGGAGTCTTTACAGACACCTTTACAGCCCTGGGCTCTAAGGGAGTCTTTCTAGACGCCTTTACAGCCCTGGGCTGTTAGGGAGTCTTTACAGTCACCTTTACAGCCCAGGGCTGTTAGGGAGTCTTTACAGTCACCTTTACAGCCCAGGGCTGTAAGGGATTCTTTACAGACACCTTTACAGCCCAGGGCTGTAAGGGAGTCTTTACAGACACCTTTGCAGCCCAGGGCTGTAAGGGAGTCTTCACAGACACCTTTACAGACCAGGGCTGTAAGGGAGTCTTCACAGACACCTTTACAGCCCAGGGCTGCAAGGGAGTCTTTACAGACACCTTTACAGCCCAGGGCTGCAAGGGAGTCTTTACAGACACCTTTACAGCCCAGGGCTGTAAGGGAGTCTTTACAGACACCTTTACAGCCCAGGGCTGTAAGGGAGTCTTTACAGACACCTTTACAGCCCAGGGCTGTTAGGGAGTCTTTACAGACACCTTTACAGCCCAGGGCTGTAAGGGAGTCTTTACAGACACCTTTACAGCCCAGGGCTGTAAGGGAGTCTTTACAGACAACTTTACAGCCCTGGGCTGTAAGGCAGTCTTTACAGGCACCTTTATAGCCCTGGGCTGTAAGGGAGTCTTACTAGACGCCTTTACAACCCTGGGTTGTAAGAGAATCTTTCTAGACGCCTTGACAGCCCTGGGATGTAAGGGAGACGACTTTACAGTCCCTGGCTGTAACTAAGTCTTTGCAGATGTCATTACTGGCCTGACCCACAGCGCTTAACTGTAAGAAGGTCTCTGTACAGGTCTTTTTCCGACAAAGCATGAGCCACTCATATTATTGTTTAATTTTCCCACAAGAAAACTAAGTTGTTCATAACTTTCCTTGTTTTGGGTCAGTGTGTAATTACGACGTCCAAACCTCAAGAGAATACTCAGATTACGTCGCAACCTGTATTCTAACGGAAAAGATGTTTGGTCGATTTTATTTGCCCCCACACACACACACACTCAACATCTTTCCGGTTTCCTTTAGAACAAGGTAAACAGAAGCAATGCCCAGGCAACTGAGACAACAGCGGAATGTCAACATCACCCACTTTGCCACTGGAGACCTAATTAAACGCCTGGCCACATGCGAAGTCAAATTTAAATGAAATTAACAGCCACATTTAGAGGAGGCAATTCTTATCTTCGGCCATAACTGTCAACAGCAATGGGGTACTAAAACCCAATAACTGGTCCTTCGACGATTTCCATCAGCCTGGGCAATTTTGCACAAATGTAAAGGCATTTAAATGAATGTGGTCGGGACGGACATTTAGAGGTTAACTTCGCATAAAATCCCTTCTTCCGCTTTACATTACTTCGTCTCTGAGCAAAGAAGCTCAGACAAGAAACAATAGCTATTGAATGTTAACAAGAGGAGGGGCGTATGAGTTGTCTTGACAAGAAAACAAAAGCAATCGCAAGATTCAATTGCCAATGGGAGAGGTTGGTCGTTCCGTGGTGGCGGCCACAAACAAGACATTGTATCAATTTCAATTTGAACTTGTTATGGGATGGCATTGGCAAAATAGAATCATTTGTCTTTCAATGGAAGCAGAAGTGTAAGGGGGTGGGGGAGGGGTTGGTGTTGGTGTTGGTGTATGGAGGTGTTTCTGTGTTATCTCCACGAGGACAATGTCTTTGTTTGCCTGTCTAAAGGATGTCACACAGACAGACTTGTTATCCCCACACTTTGAAGCTGTAAAAGATTTCATTTCAGATTAAGAGCCGCCATAAAAACGGGTACCACGCGGAAATCCCACCAACAACAAAAACAGAAGTCAATTCTCGTAAATTTTGAATTCATTTCTTTCGCTCTTAACAAGAATTAAGTCTAGCCATGATCTAACCTCCCATAATATGTATTGGTAATAGCCTCAGATTTTCTTCTCGTTCCTCCTCTATTCTTTGTTTTGATTTGCAACAATGGTTTTTTCTTGGATTTTTTTCCATAGGCAAAAAAAGGTAACAACGGGTGTAGGTGGCATGGGCCGGTTGGTATTCGGTCATAGACTTCTTGGGTTTATGTGACATTTTGTGTTTGGGTGTGTGTGTGTGCGGCATTCATGAATATTTAAGGCATGTTTAGTTTCAACCAAAAAACCACAAAAACCTCAACGACAATCTGAGCTGATTACATTTGTTAGTTTTATTTTACGCATTCTGCTCAGAGGCAGCGCTACGCATATGGGGAGCAATCATATTGAAAACACATGTGGGAAAATGGGGAAATTATTTTTCTTTTTTTTCGAAAGAAAACATATTAGAAAAGTCTTGACTGATTAATTCTGCAAGATGTTTTTTCCGAGCAATACATAATGAAGTATTTGTAGGCGTTAGTACTGCGTCGGGGTGTAAGAGAATCTTAGCAGACGATTTTATAGCTCTTGGATGAAATGGACGCAGGGCCGCAAGGGAGTTATAACAGACGGATTTACATGCCTGAACTGCAAGGAAGTCTTAACAGACGCCCTGGCATGTTATGACGCTTTTACATCTAGAAGAGAACATAAAAATTATTTGGGCGCCACACTTTGTGGACATTACTATTTCGACGCCTTTAGAACCCTGGGTTATATGTGAGTCTTTACAGACGATGTTACAGCTCTGGGATGAGATAGACGCCAGACGTGCTGGGTCTTAACGGACGCCATTATAGCTCTGGGATGTTATGACGCTGTTAAATCAAATAGCTAATATACAATTTGTTTGGGCGCCAATTGTGTGCAAATTGGTTTAAAGACACCTTTACATCCCGGGATTGTAAGTGAGGATTACAGGCGATTTTACAGTTATGGGATGCCAGGCAGGGAATCTTTTCAGACGCCATTACCGTCCTAGGCTGCACCTTTTATGGGGCTTACATCGAAGACGTCTTCATTACAAGCGCATCATAAATGTCATCATAAACACCTTCACACAAAATATCGAACATACAATTCATTCGGGCGCCAAATTTGTGTAAATTGCCTTTTCCTGGGTTGTAAGGGATTCTCCATAGACGCTTTTACAGCCCTGTACTGTAAGGGAGTCTTTTATATGGCTCACACCCAAAACCTCTTCACTACAAATGCTTCATAAATGTTATCATGAAGACCTTCACCCAAAATAGCGAAAATACAATTCATTTGGGCGCCAACTTTAAGTAAATTACCTTTTCCTGGGTTGTAAGGAAGTCTCCGTAGCCATGTGCTGCAAAGGTGTCTTAGACTTACATTCAAGATCTCTTCATTACAAACGCCTGATAAAACTCATCATGAATACTTTCACACAAAATATCGCAGATACGATTCATTCGGGCGCCACTTATTTTTTTTCGAAATTTCCATATTTAAAGGTTTCTGCCAAGTTCATTGCAGATTAAATGCCAGTGTTTGTGTTCGGTTTACTGGCATTGTTTGTCATTAACCACTTTAGCCACTTTGAGATAATTTAGATTAGTATGAGAGCTTTTTTCCAATGCCATGGATGACTGCTTAATTCTACTGGTCTTAACTTTTATAAGCCATGTCTACAATGGCATTACTGCTCTGCAACTTTGACCGGGTACAAGAAATGACTTTGGATTGGATAAATATTCAGCGATTTGATTTATTTGCTTAACATGAAAACTTGGCGAATGGTGGTTTGGTGGAAAGTTGTTCAAGTGGAATTCCCGTTGATATGCGTGTGTGTGTGGAGACATACACATGTACTACAGTGACGTACGCACCGCCTCGCTCTCACAAAATGTTAAAGAAAACGGGCAATTTCCTTTGTTCCTAGAATTTATGTTGAAGGTCAAACTAAGTTTATCTAAGCAGAATTTGTTTCAGGTAGCTTCCTTATTTGTTGAGTAACCATTTAATACCGAGAACCACTGGCCAGGACATTGTTGCAAACTCAAATAAAAGTCTGGCAGAAAAACAAGAAACCAATAAAAAGTTATCAAACTTTACTCCTTTTGTGGGACAAAGTATCATCTCTGAAACTATCAAGGCAATTGAGAACTAAATGCGGCCCCAAGGAACCCAGTAGATGGACGAATAATTTGGGGTAATAAAATAATAAAGTGTTGACAAGTTGCAACATTGATAGCCCCGTTCCCAAAGCATTTAAGGAACTAAATCGAATTAAGTGAGTTAGTAACAATGTCCATTAATAGAAACTTAGGTGTGCTCCACTTTAAGTTGTTAATTATTTTTTATTTTTTTTTTTTTTTTCATTAAAGTTTACCTTAATTTATGCAAAAACATTGCCACAATATTCATTTGTTGTTGACATTCATTTGTTATTTTTAGTTTATTTTCGTAAAAATAGGGCTCGTGCCCTGATAAATGCGTGTTATGGCCAAAAATGTTGTGTTTATCAGTTGTGAAATTCCTGCAGCTCCTCCTCATTAGCCTTGCATGCCGCATTATTATCTTTTTTCCATTTTAAATTAATTTTCCAAGCATTGTTTGTTGACATTTGTTGAGGGAAAATTGTTTGTATTCGCCAGGCCCGCAGCTTGCTTCCAGCCAGCCAGCCATCCATCCAATCAGTCAATATCAATACACAACGAGACATGCTTGTGTTATTTGTAATGTGTCACACACGTACATGTACCAACGCATATGTTCGCTGGCATATGCCCATGATGATATAGGTCGCCGGTGACATATATCCATAATTTAACGCTTATGCCACCGCCGCCACATTAACAATGAAATGCTGACAATGGATAACCTATTTATTTACCAATTACCAGCAACATTTTGTAAAGCATATCACCGGTAGTGGTGGTGACAGCAATAGCTGACGTTGGGTAAGGGTTAAACTCGAATGTGGTAAAGAGAGCGAAATAACTGTTAATGTAGGGACATACATTCAATGGCAATGATGTATGACGGTTGTATATTTTTAGAATTCTCTACTCATTAGAACTCAAAGGAAGCTATAAAGGCGCAATTTATGTCGTAGATACAAGGAAGTATTTTTAGACTACCCTGTAGGCTAAAGACTCAAAAGTAGCCAAAAGCAGTCATCATTAGAGAGCAGGGACAGCCATGATGAGATTAGAAGAAAATGCAAATGCGTGAGATAAAGAGAATGTCAACGAAAATGTATTAGAGAGACGCTTAAGGTGAGAGCACAAAAAAAGCTTTTTTTACTGGCTTAAGTCATCGGCTGGCTTCTTCGCAGCTGAACAAATTTTGACTTAGTTCGATTTTGGTCCTACGCTTCTTTTTTTCTTTTTCGAAGAAGCCTGTCGATGATCTTAAAAACTAGTCCCTCAGTTCCATTTAGTTCAAGCGTTGCTTTTAGATCTATGGTAACCTTTAAGCTTAATTTCTCATTTTCGACCTTTAGTTCCCTTTTCTTGTAATTTAACTTTATCAAATGAACCTTCGTCCAAAACAGGTTTAAGGTGTCTTCGCATTTCATATTTTTTTTAATATATAATAAAGGGGTGCCAGAGCCGCACTCGATTCCTGCCGTCGTTTACCCATATAATTTAATATTAATATGCCTAGCCATGAGCCAAGCTGCTTGTGTAGCTTCCCTTTTTGACGTGTTCTTATAGACGCCTTTTCAGCCCAAGCGTTCGAAAACAGTATTTTGGAGGGTCTTCCGAGCCAAGTCTTTCAATAAACTCTGTAGAAACTTTTAAGGGCAAGGCAAAATCAACGAGCTACGAGTTTTTTAATGTCACTCGTTATCGATAACACAACAAGCACATGGAGATCGATAACGCATAACGTGTTCATTCTACTTTGCCCTTAACAATCCAAGATTCGAACAAGTCTGGGTAGTTTCGAGTCCATAAATAGCAAAATTTGTACGTGTGACCGAGTTCGCGTGCCCGATAATAGTGTTGTTTATTTAAAAATTCATAGAAAAGTGTTAACTTCAGTTATAGCCAAAATAATTCATCATGGTCATATGTATGTGAATTAATCTATTATTTATTGTTGGGTTTTTTTTACATAAACTCGTACATAGTCAAATTTTGAGACATAATAAAAAGAATTCCCATTTTTATGACAACAAAATATCTGGCTAGATATAAATACATATGTAAATAACAAATGCAAACTAGGTCTGGCAAATTTTGTTATCTATATTCCCAGTTGAGGTACAATGACTTCTTCGTTTTGTTGTTTCTTTTTGACTTTTCAGTTTAAATAGTTCAAATAATAAAATTGGTCATTTGTGGCAAAACCAAAAAAAAAGTAGGAAGACCAAAAAACACGAGATAAGATAATGGGCCTAAAATTCGGAGTATTTAAATTATCAAGTACGAAAGACACTTCTGTTTATATACTCAAGAAAAGAAAAGATTCATGATTGTCTGTCACTCCGCTAGTTCGTCACTCACACCAGTCTTTCCTCTTTCGTAGCGTAAAACGATATCACGTACCACAAAAAAAAATAATTGAAAAACATAAAAAACTATTATCATGCTTGTCTATGATGAGTGACTGACTGACCGACCGAATGAGTGAGTGATAGTTATCGGCTCTGGTTTCGTTGTTCACAAACAAATTGTATAATTAAGCAATAAAACAACGAGATACCCCATCATGATGGCAATTCACGAGATATGCATGTTTGCCATTCGAACATTTAATTAATACTCAATGCTTAATGGGCTGTAAATGTCATTTATTATTAATTTATTAATAACATTTGGGTTTGTGGGATTTGTGTAAAAAACAAATACAGGCTTATTGGCAATATTGCCATACTCAACAGTCAGAGACTGTAAATAGCAACCGTAATTGAAGTTAGAATCAAAGGATAATTTCGATGACTTAAAAATTGAATGACAAACATAAAATACCCTCCATAGTCTGTCAGAAACATTCACTGTGGGCGGAAAATATTTTTTTAATTATTCACAATATCGGTAGATATTCGCAGAATTTCAGCCCGTAGCCAAAAGTAGTGACAGCCATTTGAATATATGGTTTATTACTTCAAACATGTAATTATCTTTGACATACACATATGTGTTTACATACAGATGGACACATGTATGTATGTATGTATGTTTTACATGGGCAACATAAAACAATTAGTGTTGAATAATTTTGCATTCCATTTACCTAAATGAACAGGCCTATAAGAAAAACCAGTAAGGAAACAACAAAAGTCCGGCAGTGCCGAATATATGATGCCCTACAGAAGTGTGAATTTGCAGAGCATCTCGTGCAAATATACGTTCATGTTGGAGATTGATTAAAATTTTACTGGCTGACTTCTTTGAGATTGATATCGGATTGATACTTTTTGGACCTACGAGAATAGTTAGAGAATCACGAAATCGGAGATAATTGTATATAAATCGAAATCGAAGCTCAAACATATTTAGCAAAGGTATTGGAAGCTGTATATTATATGCTGAACTGAATATGACCGTTACTAGGGATATGTAAATCGACTTTCGATTAATCGTCTATACAACATGACGTAGGGTACCAATACAAACAATACAAAAATTCACAACAACAAGTGAGCTTTGTTGCAACAAGGTTGTTTCGATTGTTATCATTTGGCTTACCTTTCAAAGCTTCTCTCCACATCATTTCCCCCCTTCTTCCATGAAACACTCCACAGGTAGGTACGAAACACTCGCACAGAATGCAAAAATATGAAATGCACAAAAGCGTGCCAAGTCATCGGCAAACGACAAACAATAATAACAACGACAGTGCCAGAGTGTCAACAAGACAACGACCACCGGCAGACGGCAGGCAGGCAGCTTGACAAACAACCAGACAACGACATAATGGGCCACATTGGGATTATCGGATAAAACTCGTAAATAAGTTATGAACAGTTAAAAGAGCAAAATTGACATAAATGGCGGGGCAAAGCAGACAGACCGAGTCAGCGGGACATGATGTGTCACTTAAATAAGGCTTAGTGTTTAAAAAAAAACAAAAAATAAATTAAACAATTAAAATTATAATTTATTTCGGTGTTGTTTGTATTTCCCGCCTCCAAAAACAAACTTGAGTTTGCATTTGGTTCTGTTGTTGTTGTTTTTGGAGAAACGTTCCGTTATTTGTGCAACAGAGAAACAAATACATGAATGGAAACCACACACGCACACAATTACTTGTAAAAGACAATGAGAGATCTCTGAGAGAGTTGTTGTCATGATTAATTTGATGTTGTGGTAACGGTGACTCTTTAACTCTTCCTCTTCTTAAGTAATGAACATGGAATTGCATAAGTTGTGCAATGTCATTATTGTTGTTGCTGCTGTTTCTTTTTTCTTCTTCTTATTCTTAATGTAATTAATACGTGGAATGCGTACAAAATAAATGAATTCATTTATCATGATACGTACGTATGGGTGTGTGTGCGTGTTAGTGTGTCTATGGTGCGTATGATGTATGAATGAGCCGAAGTTAGGTATGATGACGACTTCATTGCTGCTATGCAATGTTGACTAAATTTTTACACATTGTCATGAGTTTTGTTGTTTTTAATTTGCCGCCAAAGCTTGTTTTAGGTATTACAAGGCAGATGATTGGTGAGCGATAGACAGACGACACTCACCCATGCTTAGTAGTCACCGAACCTATTAAATAATATTTATCACTTGTTAATATACTAACCAAGGAAATCTAAAACCCCTCCCAAAAAACTTTTGTATGGCCAAATAAAAATAAAGATGCCGCCGCCAATATTGTAATAAAAAAATGTTGAAAACTTTTGGCACTTGGTTTTTTGTGACCTATTGGCATAGATATTTAACGTAAATGTGCGAAAATATCACGTCATTTTTGTATAGCTTAGGAATGTGCGTTTCGCATTTTACAACAAATTCAAGAACAACGGTCCATTACTTGAAGGCTGATGTTATAGATGAAATGTATTAATAAAATGATAACTAAAATTTAAACGAGCTACCTATACAAAAATTGAACTAAATACCATGAAGGGTTTGTTGTGTCGATGACGCGTGAGATAAATGGTCTGTTCCAGAACCTGCAAGAATTTACTAGTTTTGCAATTTTCTTGGGTATCATAAACGGAAAATAGGTTATCGTAGTAAAAACTTTTAGAGTCTTGCAGTTCTGGAACGCACCAAAAGTGAACATTAATACCATGATAAAAATAAGAACGTAAAGTCAATACAAATAGCATATCCATCTCTGTATTTTCTCTAATTTACCTTGTCAAATTTTACTGCAAAAAAAAACAGGTTCCCATGGTTGATTTGGGTGCATACAAAGCATTTTGGTGAGAATTTTCCAGAAAAAAAGTTATTCCTGATGGAATTCAAGCGTGATAGTTTGATGCCTCCATATTTGGCTGGAAAACCACAAGTGGCTATCATTAGAGCAACCCAGCATTTAAATCTTTTGTGTCTCGTAACATCGCCTGTTACTGTGATACTGGTAGCGTAGCCCGACGTCAAGGAAGTGAACGAAATAAAAGAGCAACATCGGCAGAAATGGTTCGAAAAGAAAAGAAGTGACTTAATCAAAACCCGCGTCGCTGTGGTCGAAAAATGGCTCGTGAGCTGAACATATCGCAATATTCCATTCGGCAAATATTGAAAAATGAGGTCGGATAAAGCCACCAGAGTTCAAGTGTCGACCATGGTGATGGTGTGGGTCGCTCTCCGCTCGTATTAATCGACCGTGACATCAGAATAAATGCCGAATATTATGGCGAAAATATTCTGGAGGGCTTTGGGAACGCAAACATTTTGGTCGCAGACCTTGGACATTCCAACAGGACTCAGCACCATTGCATTCAGCACGCGCAACCCAAGAATGGTAACAAAATGAGGTTCCTCGCTTCATTTCCAGCGCACACCAAAATCTCCGGATACCAATCCGTTTGACTATTGTATCTGGAGTATTTTGGAAAGCAAGTTTGGCACTTAAAAATACCAGTGTGTCAATCACGTCAAGCAAGAGCTTCGCTTGGAGTGGGCCAAAATACCGCAGAGCAACATTCGGGCAGCGTGTGACGGTTTCATTGGCCGTTTAAAGGCCATAATTCGTGCCAAAGGTGACTTATTCGAACAAATCTAAACATTTTTTGCTTTCATTCAATAAAATTAAAAAAATGTAAAAAATCTAAACATTTTTTGCTATCATTCAATAAAATTAAAAAAATGTAAAAAAAATGACGTTTGACCTTGTTGCAGTTTTTTTTTTTTTATCTCACCCTATACCTTCTTAATTCTACCATGATTAATGCTAACACTAAAGTAATAGGTGTTCATTTTTACTTTTCGTGCAGGAATTGTGCAGCAACTTCTTTCTGAGAGTTTAAGGTAGTTTTATTTATTTTTGCAAGAAAACTCTAAAAAGTGAACAGATGGAATCCCTGCAAAAATTGATTTTTAAAATAAAAATTGGCAATTGATTGAACTTTTCAAAACTTGCTGGTCATTTTCCGATTATTTTAGATCTCAAGGTATAGTCCAATAAAAAGCAGCAATTTTTTAATAATATATCGGTACATTTTTCCGCTTAAATTTTATACTTTTTTCTTACCTTAGAATGCAGGTTCTCAGCAAACCAAACCCCAACACTCTTTCTGACATATTATATGGCCCAAGCAATTCCATTTTTTGTTACAAATATTTCAAGGCGTTTTCCAATAAAAATAAATATTTATTCAGAACTATAATTTATTATAGCTAGTTGCTTTTTTCACTGTATTGTTATTGTATTTAATTTTTTTATTTTTAGTTTTTTTTTTCCAAAAAAGGGAATGCCTGGCAACGTAATCCAGCGTTTGTCAGCTATCACTACAATTGACTTGAAGAAATAACCTGTGCGCATGCGCCGCATTCCAAAGAAGAATACGAATTATTAATAATTTTAATCACGTTTCAATGCAAAAATAGCCAACACACAGACACACATACGTATCAATGATACGATTATTTTTATTTCAAATAAATATTTTTTTGCGCGCTTTGGCCCAGACACTTTTCGGAATTTTCAAATAAAGATGTTTAGATTTGTATTATAAAAATCTTTTGTTTTTTTTTTTTCTCTTCTTTAAATTGATTTAAAAAATTACACTTGTTTTTAACACATTCACTCAGTTTTGGCGATGTACATATAAACATACATTTCTATGTTTCGTTGTACATATGTCGATTTATTGCTGCGTATCATTTTTTTTTTAATTTCTAAATCGGTCGCTGTCTGTTTGAATTTAGGCCATTTTTATTTGCTTTGTCTTGTTGCCGTTTTTATGGTATTTTATATTCAATATTTGTGTTCGAAATTGTTGGCGAATTAATTGTGTAATATTTTTGAGGGGGGTTTTTTAACAACTCAATTTTTTTTCTTTTTCATTCGAATATCACATATTTTTTATTGGTTGCAAAGTTCTAATAGATTTGAAAATTCATCAAAAAAGTTCTACCGCACCAGGAGAGATTCATGTATTGAACTCAGCAAGCGTCCGAACACTAGCATATTTAAATTGGCTTTTCATAAAAACAATTAATTTTGTTTAAAAGTAAATATTTTTAATACTTCCACTTTCAGTTTGCTGACGTTGCTTCTTATTTTACATTTCAAAAAAAGAAAAAGAAATTTCAAATGATCTCAATTAATTAAAATGTTTTATTAATTTCAATGATACATATTTTTTAAAATTGATTAACTTTTATTATTCCAATTCAATAAATATGCAACGCTCAATATTTTATGTGTTCAATACATTTACTAAACTTCTACTTTTTCTGCCATACTCCTTCAATTCAATTTTAGAAAAAAGTAAAAACAATAAATTTTCCTTCTTTGCGATTTTTTTTCTTCGGAATTGAATTTGTGTTTTAAACCAACAACACCTGTTGCCAAGTAATTCGCCAAAAACATCAAACACAACATACGGTAAAGCAATAAAAATGCACCAAAAATCCATATAAACACTAAAGCACGCGTTCTCATATACGCAGCAACGCAACAACATACGCTTTACATTTTTTCAAAAACAAAAAAAAACGCTCTTTTTTATTGCAAAAACATACGAAAATAAATAAACAACAAATTCACGTCAAAAAAATATTTTTCAAACGTCAGAGCGCGACAGACATCATCGAACGTTTGTTATGCACTTTTCACACAAATTTTCCTTCGAAATGCATCTCATAGCTTGACTCAACACATAATACCACCACGCGACTAGATGCATTTACCGTTACTCACTGAAAGAGCGCACACAATAACCGTTTCCGTTTTCCTTGCGAAAGCACACAACCGTCTTGTTTTGAAGACAAAGCTAAACTGTTGGCTGTTTGCCGACAATTCGACAATTGAATTTTACCGACAAACAAACTAATGCAAAACACAGAGTTGCCAACTACCAAATATGTATTTTGACCTGAGGAGATATGATCATTAAATTATATAAATAAATAAATCTATTAAAAAAACAATTACATTGTTATTCCTATTACTAATTGTAATTCATTTAAAAACCTTAAAAAAAACATTTGTGTTCTACCCATAAAAACAAACATATATTCGCATAACTTAATGAAACTGCATTATCTACCCAAAAGATTGCATTGCCGACAATACAACATATCAAAGACTGTTTTATCATATAACAGCTACGGAATTTCATTTCGATAAATTTTTAGAAGTCATAATCGATTTATAGTCCTGTGATCCCTGAGCCGAAGAATGAATTGTTGGAAAAATGACAGCAAAATATTTTCAAAACCAATGACTGGAAGAAATTTAAATTGCGGGGCGCGCATTATTGATATTAACCAGATTTGCCACGGAATTGAAAGATTGAACATATTTTTGACAGAACATCCAGACATTTTATTCAGCTTTCGTTAAACGTTTTTACTAGGATAACCGATTTTCTCTTTAAGATATCGACGAAAATTTCAAAACTAGTAGATTCTTGCAAGTACTCGAACAGACCATTTATGTCTTTAGTCTGTAGGGCCATCGATATTCAATTACTTCAATTACTTTGCTTCACAGACGCTATCCTAATAGCTGCCAGTTCTTTCCTTAACGATAACACGATTGTATAACCCTAAATTTCATTTTCGATCTGCAAAACCCTATCCTATTCAGTGTTTTTGTTTTGATTTTCATCTTTCGCATTCATTTCGCTTTGATTCGTATGGCCACGGCGCCAATTTTCAAACGGTAGCTTTGTAATTCGGACAGACCCAGTCGGCCATTATGCTTCACACAGCATTGTTCTTCCCATTCTTATGTGCTTCCAAGTCAGATCTTCCAAAAGTCACGTGCAGTGGAGGTGGCAAACAATCGAATATTTTTTGAACACGTAAAAAAAAGTTAACGGCGTCAAAATGACTACCTAAAGCCGGCCTCGAGTTGAAGGAACTTACTCCCCCGGTTCATTTAATGAATGTGGCCAGCGGTTCGATTTCCTCATGTCTCATTCGTAAACAACAGAGGTCCCTCGGGGATTTTGCTTTCTCGTTCTTTTTTATCGGGCATTTCTTTTTGATTTCTTATTTGTTCCGTTGGGGACGTCTTTCATTTTGGTTTCCCACGCGCTCATTCGATTTGCTCTTCACAACCGAACAAAGCGCGCGCACAAGCAGATTGGTTTGGTTGGTTTTGTGAAATTGAATTGAATTGGAAGGAATTGGACAAATTGGACATTGGTTGGACCAACCTATATTGGAAAAGACACAGTGAGTATTTTGAGATTTTAGAAAGGACCTAAGGTATTTGACATCTAGCTTCTGGTAGAAGCTTCAATGTCAATGTTTCGGATTAGCGAATCGAACCATCTTACATGAACCTACAGTTAATGTATACTTCTAACTCTCAAGCTGGAAAAAAGGATCAGGGATCACGTACGTACAGGTACGTGAATCTATATTAACATTTTTGAAATGTATTTAGTCTTTACGTTAAAGACTAAACGACCAGCAAAGCTATGCTGCAATGGCGGTTTTTGCATTGGCAACATTGCCGTGGCATCTGTCCTTCAAGCTGACTTGAGTTATAGTAGTTATAGTAGTAACTAACATATTTTTTTTATTAAGGGTCCTTTCTCATAGAATGAGAATTTGTTTAAATAATTAATTTAATTAATTTAGCGTTCCCGCGCTATTTCGCCGGCCACGGCGTAGGTGTGGGCCGCCATAATAGCCTATGCTCGTCCCTCTCCGCTCGTATTAATCGATTGTGGCATAAGATTAAATGTCGATCATTATCGAAAAAATACTCTGGATGGTGTATTACAGCCTTCTAGGGATACCACATCCAAGACGTTGCTGCATAACAGGGTGCAAAAATTCGGAACCTGGAAAGGGTACTACTACTTTGCATGCTGTAAAAAAAGCATGGCAGCCAATTTTAAAGGACCTTTATGGAATGGCTTATATAAGCAATGGGTCCAAAATTTGTGAATTGCATTTTGAAGAAAAGATGTATACAAATATGACAGCATCCAAATGACTGTTATCAACAGCAGTACCCTGCATGAATTTTCCATCTCCACTTGCCTTCAACACCATTGATGTGGAGACGACAGATATGGAAATTGATGAATGTAAGTAGTCGTATTATTTCAAATCGGAATATATTTGTGATATCTATTCCATCGTAACAAAGAAGTTATGTCATATCAAGTTACGACTTTAATAAATAAGTATATAACTAATAAATACAATAATATAACTAATAAATACAATAACTTCAAAATATTCATTGAAACAGGTTTTAGGCTTTTTAGTCCATGTTCTTCGATATTTGCATTTAAAGTTATAAACACTGGATCACTGATAAGCGGAATGGAATCATTTCCAATCCGCTTGAGTGAAACAGGGTTTTAAAACCATCTACGCCCGTAATTGTCAATACGTAGCCTCATTATAAGGACGACTGACCTGACTGATCATCAAAGCCCAGGCGAAACGAATGAATTTAAATTAGGCTTTTGCGGCGGGCGTATAAACGGAAAAGGAAACTTTTAAACGCATCCATTAAGCACTATATTACTTTAATACTTTAATTTCATTAATGCTAAATTAAATTAACCCTTAACTACAGACGTAAAATTATACGAACTTTAGTACAGACCACCGATAATTTTTACCGGTAATATAAAATACATAAAATTTCTGTAAAACAATTGAAAAATCTGTTTAATATATATCTGTTATATATTTCTTGTATTTTAAGATCTTGATAAAGTCTTAAAACAATTTACTTTAATAAAACCGCACACGTTTTTTTAAAGCATATATTCAGTTATCCCCGAAATTGAAAAATTGTAAATGCTTAAGGGTTAATAGAAGCTAGAAAACGGTATGCGGTAATACTTTTGACTTCCATTAGATATGCTCGTTTTTTTGTTTTATAAAAATTCACGTCTGCGTGATGTGGAAAATTTGTCCTGATAAATTTCAACTATAAATCTAATCTAATAACAAATCAAATTTTTGCTGCTTGTGTGGTTTTATTGACCTTTGGACACACCTAACTTTTTTTTATTTTAAATAATTTAATGTTTCATAATCATCAGTCATTGAACTTAACAACAAATAACATGCATTTTAATATTTTAAAAACAATTAACAAATACAAATAATTAAAATAATTAAACTTATTATATACTTCGCTTTTATCAAATAACAAAACTAATTTCCAATGATATATAAATGGTAAAATTTGATGGCTGTCATTTGCAAATGTCTATCTCTGAATGTTTTGCAATTTAATTTGTCAAATTACTATCTCTGATTTCCGTATATAGAACGGATTTTGTAAATATGAGATGGTGTAAAAATGTATGATTGCACGACTTTGCCTTCTTGATTCTGCCATGGATATATATGTAAATTTCAATATTAATTAGGCAAAGGCTAATTCTAAATTGGTCTTTTTTTTCTAGATGTTTCCACAGGATTTAGTTACGGAGAGGCAAATGCAGGTTGTGTAAATAATAGCTTAAATGTACATAATTTTGAATATAATGTAGAACACATTTTTGAAAACAATTCAGAAGGAGGAAATATAATAGAAACCAATGGACAACGTCTAAGGGAAGAAATTAAAATGCTCAGAGCAGAGGTTTTATCCCTTAAAAATTAAAACTGCTCTCTTCAAGACAAAGTTCGTTCCCTCGAGCAAGAAAACGAAAGTCTTAAAGTCAAAGTGGTTGTTTCTGAAGAAAAAATTGGGGATCTTCAAAAAAAATTGATAGTCTACTTGGTGTTGGCATTTTCCCCAAAACAGATGCCAGTTATTCAAGCAAAGCATTTTCACGTGTTATTTGCAATTGCTCTACTTCTCTAAACACCGCTGAGGAAATTGCGACTTTGCAACATATGTGTCTCTTTTCAAAGAGCCATTACAAATACATGATAAATGTATTAAAATTTAACCTACCCAGACCGGATTATGTTTTTAGTTGTCAACCTAAACCTCTGGCAATAGGATTCGACAACAACGTAATCGGTGTCTTGCGCAATATTTTCACTAATATGACGGAAGAGCAACGTCATTGCGCATTGCAATTTGACCAGCTTAAAGTTACAGACACTGGTGATAATAACACCCCTACATATGCCTTAGGACTGCAGTTAGTAGGCTTGGATAGCGATTGGAGGTTGCTTGTAGGATTCGTTCTTACAAGGGAGTACAATACATTATTATTAGAATCAATTCTTTTAATGGTATTCCAGAAACTGCAGCCATTGGAATTGAATATAATACTCTGCATTTGCGACAGACATCCCGTCCAGTATAAATTTGTTGAGCAATATCGTGGCTCGAATGTTGCGATTATTCCTTTCCCTCCAAACGCCGAAGACGGTACGCGTTGTATATTCGACATTCCCCACATGCTTATTTCTTTAGCTAGTAACTTTTTTGAACATTCTGTATATATAAAAAGCATGCTGAAAAAAAACAGGACGTCGCATCTCCTGATTTTTTGTTACACATTTTCAATTTAGATTCCGAAGTAGATTATAGTGATAAATTCAGTCCATAATTGCGAAAAACCATCTTTCGTTCCAGTTATATAAAGACGTATAACTTCGAGCACGATCCTATGGAGAGAATTGCGGCACTTTTTCACCAAAATGTGCTTCATGCTCTCGATGTAATTGATTTTTCCGAAGATAAACAATAGTTAATAAAGCCGTTGATTTTTTACAACATGTGGAATGCGGTAACATTCCACAAGTACTCCAAATTAGTTTATTAACATTGTCTTCTCTCTTTATGGATTATCAAAATTTAATAGTTAAAAATTGTATGAATGAATCCCTCGAAAGTGATTTCGTTGAGATTAGAAAGCGTTGTGGTAGAAGACCTACTTTTCTGGAACTAGTCAATGTTAAGGCAAGATCCGATTATATTATTACACTAACCAGATCTCTTGATCGCACATTATTTTGGGCCGAAAAGTGTTTTCAATTACAACCTTCTGATAGCAATCGAAATTAATAGATATTTATTTCATCAAGTCAAGCTTTTGTCGATTTAATGATGTCTACTATACAACGCGGAATTTCTGCAGCTCCCAAATGTCTGCATTAATGCTGGATATAGTTTTTTTCACAATATCTTCTTCTGTATTGTTTGTGTTGAATTGTATTGTAGTACTGTAGTTGTTGTTTGTAGTTTGTTGTTTTTGTAGTACTGTAGTTGAATTAGTTGTTTGTTTTATTTATTATTTGTTTGTTTTATATATTATTAACTTTTTATTTTTAGTTTTAGATGGGGTTATATGGGAAAGTGATGCGATTACATAGCCTCTCCTTTCCAAGTGTCAACCTCGCCCACTCATGGTGGCCCCTGTTATCGCAAAAGAGGCACTGGCGAAAACGTTAATTCACAATGGCATGCAGTTTATAAACAAATACCAAATACCATCGTATCGTACCAGAAAGCAAATTCCCAATCATGGCCCAAGTATAAGGTCCCCCTTCCAGGCCAGCTGACTACCAATGCAGGATATATGCAAAATCCCGAGACGACGATTTCTGATTACATTACAATGGGTCAGGACTGGCAGCATGACTTCATTAAAATAAAAAATCGCGGAGCGAATTAATCTAAAAACAGCTGTTATTTTACCAGATCAAATGTCAAAATTCATGCTTGAGGCGAAAAAAAATATTTTCGCCTTGACAGAAGAATTTTGTGGCGAATATGTTTCTTGTCATTTTTTGTATGTATAACACATGGTAGAAAAATACAGGTAGACGCATCGACGCAGCTGCTGGGACAATGAACCGTCAAACCGATTTTGAAATTAAAAATGTTAAACGAAAAATTGTTGATATTTGTAAAAATTGCATGCCATAACAACCTCCAGTTTGCGTCGTATTAGAAAACGTAAAAAAATCTACTTATTTTTGACAAAACATTTTAACAATTTTGACATATCAATGTTCCCAAACAAGCAATCAATTTGTCATCTGTCATCATGTGTAATAAATAATAAGTCGAGCCCAAAAGCACAGACAAAATAGATGCATATGTATTTTGTTATGCGCTTGGAAAAGATTTTTCTTTGGTGAACAATAAACTCAATAGCTCAGATTGGGAAAATAAAAGAATAAAAAAGATTGGAATTATATACAAAAATAGCTATATTATCAGTGTGTGTTCAATACGTTTGTGATTTTTGAAATAAAATAAAAAAGAATTTACCAAAACAGAATTAATAGAAATGACATTATTGCAAAAACTGAAAGATCAAGGCTGGTGGGTGTATTGAGATGTCATTCCAGCAAAAATAGCAATAAAATGAATGTGCCATTTCTTTTCAGGTACTTGACACAGGAAGGCCTAAAAAAGCTGACCACTGATGTACAAACGGAAGATGTGCAGAAAATTATTAAGGCTGCCTTGGATGTAAGTTAACCTGAATTAGTTGTTTGTTAAAAATCAATAGTACATTCTCTTAATTAACTCTCATTCATTCAGTGGGATCTCAAGGAGATTGGCGGAGGTGCCATACCCACCAAACCGGAAAGCAATGGCAACATTCCGGGACGTATTGTCTTGCAAATGCAAAAAATGCGCAACATATCGGCGCCAAAGGCAAATGAAGAGTCCACGGCGGCACCTAGATTTTTGCAACTGGAATTGACGGATGGCACCAACTCAATTTTAGCCCTGGAATTGGAGCGCATACCAAATCTAAACTTAAAGATACCACCTGGAACCAAACTCTACTTCAAGGCTGAAAAACTACAATTAATGCAAGGGCTGTTAGTGCTTAAGGAAGCCGAGGTGCAAATACTCGGCGGCAATGTGGAGCATATGGTGGAAAAGTGGGAGATAGCCCGGCAAATGCAAAAATATGCTCGCAGTAATCGTAGGTTATCGGGATCGGGTGGACCACCACCATGGATAGATTTTGGCAAACGTTTGGATGCCCATCGAGATGCACTGCCGCAGGATAGAAACTTCAAGAGCTTGCAAGCTGCCAATGAAAAGGACAAAAATTCCAAAGAAAACGATGAATTCACTGCTTCACGTACTCAGGCAATTGCAGAGGCTGCCAAAGCTGGTCAAAAGAAAGTTTTCGGTGGTGGCCAACAAAATATTCTCGATCACAACGTTAAAAAGATACTGGAAAAGGGCTATTCGGAGGAGGATGCTAAATATGCCCTCAAAGCAACCAACAATAATCTCGAGAGAGCTTTATACAACCTCAAAAGACGAAATAAAGGGGCAACTGAAAGTACCACTAAAGCGGCAACAACTACAGTTGGCAATCAACGTGGCCGGGGATCGGCCAAGGATGAAATTGCTCCCGCATCCAAGCCTCAAACTAATGTTTCGCTATTTGACTTCTTAACAGACAAATTGCCAGCGGTAAGCAAAAATTTGAGATAAGGAGGCATTAAAAATGTTTAATTACTTCATTTCTTCTTTTGCAGACGGTAACTACTGAAGCACCACCACCTCAAGCAGCCAGCAACAGTTCACAGAATAACAGAAATCCCAAGGAGCTTAATAAAGGCAAAAGCAACGATAGCAACGCAAAGCCACAATCGAACACTTCGGGTAACAAGTTTGAAAATAATATGTCCTCAAGTTTTGCGGCCAACAGAATTAAACCCGAAGAAAAGTTCACACCGTCTCAAAACCAACAGTCCCAGCGTTCAAACTATAATCAAAGGGACGAACGCAGATCCAACCCACCTAATAAACAAGGAAACCGAGGTAATGAGCGAGGTGGCCGTAGCAATGTTCAAAATAATGAAAGAACTTCGAACAGTCAGTCGGCACCGAGTAATGAAATGAAAGCTCCACCACCATCAAATAATGTTAACAGCAGTACCAGCACCAGCAACGGCAACGGCAATACCAACAACAACAACAATGCATCTCAAAATACAAACTATCGTACCAACTCAAGTAGAAGAAATGATCGAAATGAAAGACCACCAGCGCCACGCAAGGATCAAAGAGATCAAACAGCAAGACCAACTGGAAACTCTGGAGGCAACTACCAAGGCAATAGACGTAGCCAGGAATATAGGACAAATGATAGCAGGCCTTATCAGCAACGTGATAACAATAACCGCAATACAAGCGAAAGCAAGAGCGCCAGCAATTACCAATCAAATCAGCAGAACCAACCTCCCAAGACCAGCAATGCGGACGTTGATAAACTGGTAGAAAGTACTGCAAAGTTAACAATACAAAACAAGAAAGAAACTTCTTACAACAGTTCGCAAAACCGCGGAGGAAGACATCAGTATGCGTCTACAAGATCAACAAATGTCTCATCCAACAGTTCACAATCAAAATCCGGTGGTGGTAATCAAGGACAGCAGGGGGGTGCACAGTTTATTGGTTCTCTAAATTTCACCAACAAGATTACCCAAAACTCATCGCCACAAGTGGCGGCTAATCAACAACACCAGCCTCAACCACAACCAAGTTATGTCTCGCAGTTGCCCAATGGATTTGCATATGACCCGAGTAAGATTATGGGTTTTCAATCTAAGGAGGCCAATGAATATGCCATGAATCTGTTGAAGAGCCAGGGACTGTTGCCCCAGCAATCTCCCGTTGCCGGACCACAAGCTGCAGCCCAGGCAACGCAAGTGCCACCACCCACTCAACCACAACTTCTTGCCAATCCACAGGCAGCGCCCGCAGTAACTTATATGACACCAAGTCCCAACAGTGGTTTTGTGGCAGCACCACCACCACCACAACAAGGTCCCATACCTCAGTATGGAATGCTGCCGCAGGGTGGCGGCTGGAACTGGAACGTTGGTGATTTATGTCTGGCCAAATACTGGGAAGATGGAAATGTAAGTTGTGGTGTCTTTAGAGCCTAGTATGTGTTCCTTCATTTAATTTTCTCTTTTTGGTTTCAGTACTACGATGCCAAGATTACAGCAGTTTCAGAAAACACGTGTGTTGTATTTTTTCTGGGCTATGGTAACCACGAAGAAGTTGTTAAAACCGATTGTTTGCCATTGGGAGACGAATCACACTATCCGATCAATGCCTTTCAAGGTGGACCTCCGCCAACAGCAGTTCATGCTCCCATGCAACAAATTCCAGCAACATTTTTGGCAGCCAACAGTGCTGCTGGCAATGGTGGCATTGGCGGTGGTGGTGGTAATCAACGTTATCGTGGAGAACGTCAAATGTACGTTCCACCGCCGAAACGAGGCGCCAACAACAATTGACATTTAATGTCAAGCCATGTCCACCCTTCTTCGGTACCAGCTAATCCCACACAAACTCAATATCATCCAAATACTCAACAACAGCAGCAACACCTTCAGCCAAATCAACCGCCATATTTCTACAGTTTGAAGTGAAGTGTGTTTTCGATTCGGCAACAACAGCAGCATTAATTAAGCATGAAAGAAAATGCATTGTAGCATTTAAGGTTTTCTTTAACAATAACAACAACAGTATAAAGTTAGATTTTTACATTACAACAACTTAAGTAGAAAATATATGAATGAGAATCATCAGAAGTTTATAACAATTTTAAGACGATAAACAAGAACATAAACAAAAAACAACAGCAACCAAAAACAAAAATATTATATGGAAATGATATTGAATATTTGTAAATGTTTAAAAGAACAATAAAAACAAACTAAATAGAAATTTGTCTTGAAAAACAATGGCGTTTTTTATTTATTTGCGGCTTAAATGCCATAACGGATTTTAAACTTACCATGACCGACGTTACGTGACGACTAACTGTTCCACCTCCACATATGGGTTGATGGTTATGCTATGCTATTTCGTTCAAGTCCGGTTGTAAGATTTAGAATGTTTTCCAAAAGAATTTTGGTGTCATTTAATTCTTTGGTTCCTCTTCTATTGAGTTTACGATCTTGTCCCTTGGGTAAAAATAGATTTTTTTTGTCAAAGGAGTTATTTGAAAATAACTCCTGGGGAAATATCGCAGACAAAAAGCAAGAGAAATGATGAGGATTGGTGGCTCTTTCGGAAACCTAGATATTCCCTGCCTTACCCTCTGGTAAACATTACCATCTTTCTCCACTAATAAATAAATGATGTTTTTATAAAAAAAACGTAAATATGGAATTACGCCTAACTATTTTGTAACAACAAAAATGATCCCTACTTTACTTTTTAATTAATTAAATTCTGTAGTATTTTGTTGTTGCAAAATTGTTAATTCTGATATTTTCACAGTTAATTGTGCCGCAAGCTGAATCATGCGACTGCCTGTATTATTGTGTAATGGATGACAGCTGCTTTCATATAACGATTTTTCAGTGAGGTAGTACTGGAAACAACCCAATCATTCTATTTCACTCTAGAAGAGAGCGAGAGAAATTTCTCAAAAAAAAAACACAATCAGGTAGGTTGGCGTTTTGCGTTTGGATTGTTAATAAATTAATATTTTTAATAAATTAATAATGTTTTAGTTATTTTAACTTTTGAGTAAATGGGATTATTTTGTTCTGAGCAGAATTGAATACAAGATAATTAGTTTTTCAAATTCATTTCGATCATTATTTATTTCAAAACTCTCCCTTCCTTTATTGTGTTCATCTCATAAGCTGAGCGCAACATGTCGCGAGAGAAAACGCCGAGAGACCGAAATCTAATAAATAGGACAGAAACGCCAGCAAAAAATTCAATAACAAATACTCATCGACTGTGTTCGTTCGTATTGTGGCGGCTGTTGAAAAAACCAAATAATAAAATTAACAAAAATAAAAAACTGTTGTGGAAAGCAAAAAGTATTAACTGTGTAAAAAAATACCTCTGTGCAAGAAAACAAAAACAAATCACAATTTGTGTTGTAAACGTGTTTGTTTGACGCGACTTTTCTAAGTTGAAAGTTAAGAAAAATTATTGAAAATATAAAAACAACAACGAAACGAAAGTGAAAAACTGCACAAAAGGGCAAAACAAGTTTATTTTGGCCGATAGAAATATTCAGCCAAAGTAGCAACGAACTTTTGTCAAAGGAAACGCGAAAAAATTCGCGTTTTTACAACAGCTAGTAACAAAAAGCCTGCTGGACTTTGCATCAGAGAGAAAATATTTGTTTATTTTTTTGTGCCAACACCAACAAAATAAAATAAAAAACATCACGTTGCAGCGCCGTACGTAGTGGTCATCTTCGCCAGTCATCATCATCATCAGTGTCAATTGTTTAATTTGTGGTGGTCATTTTTTATTCTGCCCACAATTTTCAAACAAACAAAGGCGGTCAAAGCATCGTCATCGCTCGCTGTTTTGTAGAGAGTGCTGCTACTGCAAAAAAATAAATAGCATTCAGTTCTGCTGCCCTGCCTTATTATCTTGGTTGTGTTGATTGGGAATCAGCAACGGAAATTTCTTTTTGATTGATTTCGTTGGACTTATTTGTATTATGAATCTATCATTTGCTGGCTGTGGATTTTTGGGTATCTATCATGTTGGCGTGGCCGTGTGTTTCAAAAAGTATGCCCCTCATTTGCTGTTGGAAAAGATCGGTGGCGCCTCTGCTGGTGCTTTGGCGGCCTGTTGTCTTTTGTGCGATTTGCCTCTAGGTAAGTGACCCATATTCCTTAGGTCAATGTCTGTCATATTTCACAGACAGTGATATGAGCTATGGCAATGTCTTTATTTTTAAGAATGATCTAAGTATAGAATAAGCTTTGTTTTCTGAGTATATTCTAATTTGTATGAGTTTCTGGGATAACCACCTGAACACTTGTTAAATTTATTGTATATAAACTGGGGCGAGCACACATTTTTTATTGAATCAATAATATGCCATCAGTTAAAATCCAGCAAAGATTTATTGGCGTTTCTGATTATAATAAATATATACTGCCAGGTGCCCTGATAACACTGCCACCATCTAAAAGAGGAAAAAAGAATGGCACGCATTTATAACTTATTTAGAATTAGAACACCAGCAAAGCTGATTCAAAGTTCCTCCCAATAACGAAAACATGAATGACAACGTAGTTGGTTCGCAGAGGTACCTACCACATATACAATTAACAAAACAAACATTAAATTTTTGGGGGCTTGTCAGCGTCACCATTGGCAGCAACAACAACACTATGCCATATACATAAAACGCTTATCGTCCAACTGAACCAAACGACGTCAACGCCAGCAGTATTTATTTTCTTAAAACGCAGTAGTTTTTGCTATATAGCTATGGCACGCTCTCTTGAAGCGTTTGGGGAATTATTTGAGGAATTAATCTTGCTGACATTTATCTTTGCCTTGTTATACAGCCCAACAAATTGGAGGGTCTCTCGTCTGCTCCAATAGAAATTTAATGCCACACCATAGAGGCAAAGGCATGGCATAGCTGAGTATTGTGCGTGGCGGTCACAAGAAATCGTTGAAAACAAACAACAATGGGCAAATAAATAATAGATTCTATTTATAGAAATTACGAAATTTTACAAAAATGTTTACATTGCATTGTTTTCGTAGGAGAGATATGAAAATCTGGGAAATGTGGGCATTTCTGTCACTGTCTCATTTTATTCTGAATAGGAAAGTGGGTTGGAAGTGGGTTTAAAAGAATTTCGGTACTTTTTAAAGTCTTTGGGTCATAGACAAAGTGAAAGTTTGGAAGCTGTAGATAAAAGCCAATAGTTATTTAGGCCAAAAGAAAATATATTAACGGCATAGGTAAAATATAATTTATTCCAGGCAAAGATCTTAGCAAACCAATCTCTGTATTTCGTTTCAATTTGTTACCTAATCGCCTAATAAATTTATCTTTTATTTATTAACAAGATATAAAAAGTACAAAGTATTATTAAACAAAAAAGTTGATAAGACTTTAAGATCATAATTTTATTTGTATTTAGGTACAGGTTACGCTTATAACAATTACGAGATAGTATTTGCTGTTAATATGAATCTTCAGTTCTATACTATAAAAGATGTTAATGTTTGATACGCAATTTAATGACCTTTTAATTCATACAATATAGTTTTATAAACACGATGTGGAATTGAAAGAGCAGGAGAGATCATACAACACGCTTTGATAATGATTGTAAACAACGTATGACTGGTTTTTCTTCTTATTGGAACTGATCAATACTATTGAGAATCTCTTGAAAAAATATCAATGGACCTCATTGTAAACATACCGAACTGCATATTGATTACAGAAATGCAAAGGAAACATGTTGATAATTTAATATAGTTGTGGAGGTTTTCATGTAAAACCGACTTTTCTTTTTGAACTGGTAATATGTTCTAACTTTATTATTCTTTTCACAATATAAAGAATTGCATTTAGTGGACATCAAGGTATTTGTCCATCACTCCCTGGAAACCGATACTATTGTAGTTTATGCATTTTTCTCTTTAATCGACTTCACTTGAAGCTTTTCCACACTTTCCTAGCTACTAATTTATGATACTAGTCCAACAAGTGTTTGTATCCATGTCATGAAATATGCGTTCATGTGTGTGGCATCCATTGTATTTGCTGATGCACAATGCAATTTCCCAACAGCACAACGCATCCAGATAGCAACCATGACGCTTTGTTATGACTTATTTCCTTAATACGTAACATGGTCACGTTTAACGGTGTGCATTTTTATGTTCTCGTTGCCAGTTTTTTAGCGGTAAACAATTTGCCAATTGTGAGCTATTGTAATAGACAAGTGGTCTCGAGGAGATTACCCTGCCTATTTATAAATTCGACATCACTTAGAACGATGGTCAAGCTACTTACAAAATTCGGTCATAATAGCAGATCATAAAGCTCATTAATCATTATAAGCTATATAAATCATGATTATGCAATCATTAATTGATATATTGTAGCTATTTAACTAATCTATTTTAAAACTTAAAATTTTCAATCGATGCAAATTTAAAGTTAGGTTTTTCTCCTAGTCTTGAAATAAAACGGATCATAGAAAGTATCGTTATCATAATGGGCACCTAGCGAAATAATTACAGCCTATGGCAAAGAGCCAAGAGACTACAGCCTTTTTTAAAAATTATGCATTAATATAGTTTTACTAAATCTATACAATTGGTGGAATTTTACATAGTTATACCACCACCCTAATTTGTTTGGATCATTAGCTTGATTACTGTAAATATTCCCTTGTAGCATTGTGTTATCTGTTTCTTATTTTATGACATATTCTCATTGTCAATTTTAAATTTCGTTGATTGCCTTGCAACAGAGCAAAGGTTTATAGATTGTTTATGCTTTTGTTTTCATCAGTTTTACATGCGTCACAATTTTCAATAAAAAAATGCACTTGTATTGGTTTTCAATATTTATATCAATGACTTCTTCAATGTTTAACCAAATGAAAAAAAGGTTTAGAACTACAAAAGTAATTGTAGGTTCTACCTGGCGTGATAGTTGTCTTTGCAGCCGTAATATAATTTACTGTGTGTCATTAATTCATTAAAAATGATATCGGGTTTTGCCCCTACCAACAATTGGCCCATAAATTATCATCCGATTCTCTGGGAAACAACAAAGCAGCTGGTGGCACAAAATTTCCCTACCGCACAACAAAAAAATTACATATGTCCTACACATATACAAAACTAGATCATCATTTATAACAGCCCACCATATTCAATTGGCACAAAGAAAGCGTGCGATAAGCATATTTCACCCCCACCCCCTCCCACATTATTGTTGTCCATTATTCGATTTCACAAATTGATAAGTTTGAAATGAAACAAAGCCAGAAATAAAGAATATCATATTGAAAATGAACTTTTTTTATTGCAGGTGTAGTACCTAGTTCTAAAGTCCAATAAACGCAGAGCATGACACACTTCTTAAATTAATATTTTAATGCCATGAGAATGATAATTATACTTAGCACACAGACAACAATGGCTGGCTACAAGAAAAGTAAATGACCTACGTTTTTTTGGGAGACTCCCCAATCATTCGCAATGTCACGTTCTATATCGAATATCGAATCTTCTTGTAAACTAAAATTCTTACATTTCTAAAATCCCATAATTCATGTGCTTTCATTTGCTTTTGTGCAATATTCATTGAAATTTAATTTGTCTGAATCATTCATTGCTTGCTATGTGCATGTAGCGATGAGAGCTAATCATTTATTCGTTCCCTTGTTCGTTTGAAAAAATCTTGAGATTGTTTTTGCAAAAAAAAAAAAATGAAATGAAAAGAATGAGTTCATATTCTAACATCTGTTGCCTCAAATTGATAGTACGCTTTGCTAGTGGTATTAGTAGGTTATAATTGATAACACGAGACCTCATATGTCCAACAAATCATTAGCATCATCATCGCCATCATTGTCAGCCAGCCATTGTAGTGCTTTCATTTTATGATGCTTACGCATTATTATTATTTTTTTGCTATATTCTAATCATTAGTCTTGACTTAAGTAAGCCATAATCACATGCATCTTTTTTTTTTAGAAGTATTGTATAATGAAGGCGTAATAAATCAAAGAAACAGAATTTATGAAATGCTTGAGAAGTGTATCCCACAAAGATATTATTGTCTTTGGATATATAAATGTTGAGTATTTTCTTCAACTTTTTGATTTGATGCGGGCCAGAGTTGGGCATAATTTTGTATGAAACCGAAATTAATTGAATAGTGTTTGGCTTGGGAATGCATGAATATAGAAATTTGACCTGATTTCAAGGGAAACTTTCCAGTTCACTGTGATCTTTCTGTAGATGAAATACCTATGCTGAAATAAACTTTCGAAAATTGATGAAAGAATCAGGGAACTCAAAGTGTATTCTTGTCGCCGACGATGTGTGGCTCCAATGTTTGCAAAAAAACTGAATCGAATTGAAATTTGAGACTAAGTCTTTGTCTATATGCCTGTATTACAACATAGCATATAGCACCTTCAAATTACAGAATATTCAAAACAGAGAACTCATAGTGTACTGTGTGGCCCCAGTGTTTGCAAAAACAGCTGAATCAAAATTAAGATTTGAAACTTGGTCTTTATCTAGATGCCTGCATTACAACTTAGCATAAATTATAGCACCTTGAAATTACAGAATATTCAATTGTTTGAAATTTTATTTAAATTAAATATATTTTTCATTTCGTTTTTCTTTTTTTTACTTAGAATATAACGTATAAATAAAACATAAATTGGCGTAAATACAAAACAAAAAAAAAAACTATTTCCTTTTGCATTCATTCGTCACTCGTGTGGCAAATCTTTTGTTGAGGAACAGTGATTACAAAAGTAGGGAATATTTTTTGTCTTAAATGAATGGCATAGAACCAATGTTGCTCAAAGAGCATGTATGAATTAGCCTTGCAATAAAATGTCGATGCATTAAAGAATAATAACAACAACATGAAATCAATTGGAAAATACATTAAAATATTTTGATGGAGTTGCAAAAAAAAAAAAAAAACATTAGAGGTACATAATATAGTTAATCTTACAGATAGCCTCAGGGGTTTTGACGTCAATTTTGACTTTCATTCAAATTTCCTTGTACTGATAAGGCGGCTGCTTGCTTGCCTTTTAGAACAATAGTTTTTGTGCAAAACCCACTTTTTTCTATTTACGTACCACACACCACCTATGTCGTATATAAACAGCGCGCGTGTATGCCTATTGGGTCGGTCTTATCAGTTTCCTTACTTTACGTTATGTTCATTTCATTGTTATAAAATTGAAAAAAATGTACACATATATATTACTTTTTTCTATGACTTTGCACATAATGCGTTTTAGGAAGGGGGCAAATAATTATGCTAGCGATTCAAAATTAAAGGAAGTAGGAATCAAATAAGTGTGGGCATTAGTATTATTATTATTTGTATTGGTGAAATGCAAAAGTTCGGAATATCCCCCTAGGTCTGAAAATGTTATTCATTTATTGTTATATATGTTGTAAAGATTAGTTTCTGACGGCGAAAATTTTAATAATAGACCTCCACTTTCATATCTACTTGACTTTGAACTATTTTATGATGGGGCATGGTATGGGGGTTTTGCCATTCTAGTCACGTTGTCTTTAAAAGAGTTATAGTTCCATATCAACTTTAGAAAGAAAGAGGATGATCCCAACAAAATGTTTAATATCATGAGTACAAGTGATTCCAGACTTTAATATTTTTAATATAAGAAGTCATGTTTTCTACAAGGGCGGGGTGCGACTAAGAAATAATCTCTGACATTTCAATTTCTCTTTTAATGCCATTTTGAACTAATTCAATTTAAATTTAAATAAAATCTATTGGTTAATAAATAAAAGCACCCATCGACGTAGCCCAAAGTGCGATTTTTAAGCAACATTTTCTAAAAAATTATCTTTTTATTTACCATTTTGGATGTGGCCCGGACACCCTATGTTTCGAAGGTGACCTAATCGGAATAAAATTAAAGATGCATACCTTTCGATTCTATTGAATTTTATTGAAATCCAATATATTTTTATTCATTTTCTAAATCTTAATTACATTCATGCCTTCTTCTCCCGCGACCCTTTCCCCTTAATATAAACAAATTATAAACGTAGAAGGAAAAAGTAAAATTTCATAAAAACAACAATTCACATTGATTTGTTTACTTTGGAACAGGCTGTTAATTTGTTGGGTTTCTATTTAATTTCATAAAACAAACTGACTAGAATACAACCAGCTGGTGGAGCGACCGGAAAGAAATGCATTTCTTTGGTTTCTCTCCGTTTTTTTTTTTTTTTTTCAAATTTCATTGATAACATAATAGCAACACCGCCACCACCAGACAAAGAATGCTACGTCAGCCGTCGACAATTTGTAAATGTTTGCCTATTTCGTATTTGGTATTGTTGTTGTTGTTGCTGTAAGAGGAACTCCAACCATATCCATTATAGAGTAGAGACACAAAATCATACGATTTGATTTCTTCATTCGGGTTGTTTTATTGGCATTGGACTGGGAAGTGTTTGTTGCCTTGCACCGCCACCAAACGTGAGCAGTGAGAGTGGAGTGGTTATTGTTACGACTTGTTATTTGGTGCGTACGTATGCCTGTGTATACGTACCCACCCGATTACAGAGTGTGTATTACTCCATAAGTAATGCGTTTGTTTCTGCATGCACTTCGATGGTGTCATCAGCTGCATACCAAAGAGCAACACTCTCCAAGCAAGCGTATGTGGGAAATGTGTACTTGTTTCGTATTTTCTTTTTTGAAGGAAAGTTGTGTTGGCCTTAAAAAGTGAGGAATGCCGGAGTCATCAGGCCATTTTCATGTTGCCATATCATCATCCATCCACCGTTGAACCGGTATTTCATTATTTACCAAACATTACAAAAGGGGGTGTGTCTCTCTCTCTCCGAGAGTGTTTTCCTCTTCCCCAGCCACCTCGTATTATATGGAAAGCCTCAGTAGCATTAGCAGCAGAATAAAGTGTTTGTTGCTGAAGGTTGTTGACCGTGAGCAGGGTGAGAGAAACACGATTATTTTTTTCGGATTTTTCTAGACGACCTACATTTACAAAATACCAGACAACCGAATGTTCCAGAATATTTACAATCCATAGCTAGATAAAAATTCATAGGAATGCCTGAAGATGGGGTGGCAGACTATTTATGTATGTTGTTGTTGTCTTGCGTGTTTGTGCAGCTGGCCTTTATGCATTTATGGCCATCAGATGAACGTTTTTCTTGTAAACATTTTTTTTACCTGCCCATGGTAGCTTCATTTACACCTTTCTGTGGGTTATGGCCTTGACAAAGAATTAGAAATTACTGGCTTTAAAATAATTCTCTTTTTGAAACTCTCTAGAATTATAGGGATTAGCTGAGACAAAAGAAAAAAAGTATGTAGTTGGACATTTTAATAGGAAATCGGTAATTTGGTAATACTTTAATTACTCTGTGATTAGAAGGCAAAGGAAGTGGAAAATTATAACTTTTTGGGAACAATTTTTTTCAATTTGGACCCTTTTATAGGTATAGGCCGAATAAAAAGAATCCTGTTATTAAGAAAATGTTTTGATATAAACCCATCCAAACTTTAACTGCTTCAAGCCAATTGAAATACTTTGGAAACACTTGAAAATGCCTGCAAACGCCAGTCTCCTCAATCGAAATTCGAATACGCAAATGTTTACAAATCAAGCCAAGACGAAAACAACTCGAGTTGTGAAATATTACACCAATAACAAAAACATATAAGTGAACGGTGGCCAGTCGCTTATGTTGTGGTTTCAGAATTTTCCAATTTCCTTGAGGGGTTTTTTTACACATGCACATACTACATATGTGACACATGTGTTTTGCATTACCTACATGCTTAGATATGTTTGCAAAAGCACGTGACATTTGTTTTTCTGTTCCAAGAGTGTGCATTGGCAACCACATTTTCAAGATCACCTGTTCCCTTTGATCGTTACTACAAAGTTACTTTAGTTTTTTCCATTCACTGCCAATATGTACGCAGGGCTGGGCGGGCGTATGTTATCTCTATCTCAATATTTTGTGTAAACTGATCACGCCATACTCTTCTCAGCGGTTTGATGTAATGTATGTATGTTCCCATGTATATGTGTATGCATGTGGGTAATGCGGTTTCCATTATAAGAAACGTTCAGAGAGAGTGCGATCCACATACCTCCTGATAATAAACAAACAAAACTGGCAACTGGCTGTTTGGCCTCTATTTTTATGGAGGCTCGTCACTGTTATACGTGTTTTGTTGTTTTTTGTAAACATATATTTTGAGCGTGTGTGAGTGTGTTGTAACCGTCAAATCTAGAGTGTGGGCGCCCCTGAATGGTCTTATGTTTTGCACCCGTCCCTATTTTTAGTAGTTTTCCATTCGTTCTTTAATGTAAACAAAAATTACGAAATTGTACGACGGCACATGTTCAAAATTTTACTTTTTTCGAAAACAACAAAAACTGGCCTACCAAATCTGGAATGTGATTTGTAGGAAAACTAAGAAGTTGAAGGTCGGTCGGTCGGTTGTTTGGTATCTTTATCTATCAGACATGTCTCCCCTACCCCTGTCCATTTTCCGTACAGAAACATTGAAATGAGGCAATGTAGAGGGCCCACAAATATGCCCAACATATAGGAAATGGGTGTGTTAGTCAGTGGACGATTTATAAAAATAGAATAATCTGGCGGCGATCGCTTGTTGTAATTGTGTCGTAAATATGAAAAACAAAAATTGTTGTTGACAAGAAATTAGAAACTGACTGGGCGGATAGCTGATAGACTCGTTGTGTGCATTCGTTCCATTGAAAAACAACACCAAGATTGTTTACACTTTAGCAAAATGTGAAGGCATGTAAATATTTTGTCATAGCTAGAACCAAAACAACAACAATAATATTTACTGGTTTGTTAAACAACAATAACAACAGCAAATAGTTAAATTAAAGTAGGAAGAGTAATGCGATTCACACTATTCACATACTATTATCTAATTCTTAGAAATTCATTTCTACGCACTTTCTTCCAGTGCACGAATCTTATCATTTGCGATGTTTGCCCTCTATTTGTGAACTAGTTTGCAAAACAATTTATAAATGAAGGTCAATTGCCAAAAAATAATCATTTTGGTGGCCCCCCACTAACCAAAAAAAATATCAATTGATTATTAAATAAAAATAACTATAGAACAAAATGCATGGTTATTTTATTATATAACACGATCGATAATAGGTGTAGTTTAATTGAGGTTATGCCTAGGTTTGCTAATCAAACTTTTGATTTGCTATCTGGAAGTGGGTACTCATCGCCTTTTGCACATTGGTTTTGTTATGAGGTAGCTGCCATTTCAATGCCTTGAGGGTACATATGACCCAAGAAATTATCTGAAATTAATAGCAAACTTACTCCTCTATGGTATCAGATATATGTATAAATTAACTCCAAACTATTAGAATTTCATTTGGGATTTTGTAAAACCACCCCGTCTATGGGCATTAATTTCCCATTAAGGGCTTTCCACGAGCAAGCTTATCTCCTGATTGCTTATATTTTTTTCATTTCACAGTATTGGCAAATATAAAATGAATTAACAGAATAAATTGACGTCATCTTCTCGTCACCACCAGACATTACTAATCTCTGAACAACAATAATACTCAGCAAAAATTAGAAAATCATCTGATGTCCACAGCAACTAGATTTAGCAGATTACCTATAAAATAGCCTTTCGTAATAATTGTTATCTCAAAAGCTATTTTCTCAATTGTTTTTTTCGTGTACTTTTTTGCAGGTAGCATGACATCCGATTTCTTCCGTGTTGTAAATGAAGCCCGCCGCCATTCCTTAGGTCCCTTCAGTCCATCGTTCAATATACAAACCTGTCTCTTTGAGGGTCTGCAAAAGCATTTACCCGAAGATGCCCACAAACGTGTCAGCGGCCGTTTGCACATCTCCATGACCCGTGTCTATGATGGCAAAAATGTTATTGTCTCCGAATTCAATTCCCGCGATGAGGTCTTACAGGCATTGTTATGCGCCTGTTTCATACCAGGATTTTCGGGAATTCTACCACCCAAGTTCAGAGGAGTACGTTACATGGATGGTGCCTTCTCGGATAATCTACCCATTTTGGATGAGAACACAATAACCGTTTCACCATTCTGTGGTGAGAGTGATATATGCCCACGTGATCAAAGTTCCCAGCTCTTCCATTTGAATTGGGCCAATACCAGCATAGAGATTTCGCGACAAAACATCAATCGCTTTGTGAGAATTCTATTTCCTCCCAGGCCGGAGTTCTTATCGAAATTTTGCCAGCAAGGATTCGATGATGCCCTACAATTTCTGCACCGTAACAATTTGATTAATTGTCGCCGCTGTGTGGCCGTGCAGTCAACGTTTGTAGTATCCGAAACAGTGGCCCAGCCCCAGGAATTTGATCCTGAGTGTAGAGAATGTAAAAAGCACAGAAAGGTATGCATCAGGGTCTTCAAAGCCACCTTGTGAGCAAAAACTTATTGCCTTTTTTTCTAACAAATTTCAGGATGCACTTTCCTCAAATATGCCCCAAACAGTGTTGGATGTTATACAAGACTATATAGAACAGGCCAATAAGGGTTTGGCCAACTGGTTGTTCAAACATCGTGGCATCAAGTTACTCTCGCTGCCAGCCACAGTTCCCATAGACTTTCTATTTGCCACAGTTTCAAAGTAAGTTAAAACACCACAACAGCTAGAGTAGTTGATTTTATCTTCCATACCGATCAATGTGAAAAAAAACATTATTTGTTTCTTTTTTATAGAACTTGTAAAACTCTACCAAAACCATTTGGAAAAACATTTGCAAGCGCGTAAATTACACAAAACATTACCGAAAGAGAGAGAATCGAAATACATGAACTGAATTTATAGATAAACTAATTAGAAAATTTTTGAATAGGCCTTAACGAGTTAAGCATAATGAAGCAGTTGGCGTGCTTCTATCTCAGTAGCTTTGAAGTATTATATAAGCAATTTATTTGTTTTTGTATTAAAACTTATATTGAAATTATACAATAAAAAAATTAAAATCTAATCAAATTTGTTTGATTTGAAAACTGTTTCCAAAAAAAAAAAACTCTTCTGTCCATCTCTCACTCTTAACTCCCTTCCTACAAATCCAATAACAAAAATTACAAATTTTGCAAATGTTTCTCCAAGAAAAAAACATATTTCTTTACACTTCAATAAGAAAACAATAAATTTGAAACGAATTTGGTCTGGCCCATTTACATGATCCCCAGATTCCCTAAATCTCTTTTCTTTTCCCTTTCTAATTCTCCTCTAACCCAACTCTTTTTTCAGGCTTAGTTCATTAACACCTAAATTAACGAAACAAATGCGTGTGGTCGTTGACGATTTTGTAAATCAATTAAATAATGCAATACATGTGCGTTTATTAAATAAAATAACGGTAAGTTACTAAAATCTGAATGAGTATAATTTGAATTCTGAATTTGACAATGTGTGTGTGTGTGTGCTGTTTTGCAGATCTGTGATCCTCCCCATTTCGATACGACCGGTTTGTTACATTCGAAGCGTTTATATGGGCCCCGAGTATCAATACTTGTGGACGAATGGTGGGTATCAAAGCGAGAGGAGATATAAAAGTCTATAATTAGAAATTAATTATACATTTTTATTTTCAGTGGTGCTTTACCTTTGCAAGATGATGTTGATCATTATGAGCACGTTTTAAAGGTATGAAACAACAGCGGGAAATATATGTCAAATGGAAAGAATTCTAATATTTTTAATGTTTTCTGTCATCTCCTCCCCAGGTCACTACCCACAATGATGCCCTGTATGCCTACTATTATACCGATGACAATACAAACAAAGTCAAAGTTACGGAAATCTTCGATATGACTGAGAATGTTGAGCTTGCCGATATGAAACAATACGAAGGTTCCGTTGAAGACCATCCAAATCCACATCAGCATCATCACAATGCCGTTGTCAGTGAATGGAATGGTGTAGAATCAGGTAATTTCCACCCCTCCTTATTTTTATTTTCAGTTTTCATTATTCTAACTCATAATTTTGAAAATAAAGAAAGCACTTCATAGAGCATATCTAACAAAACCAGCAAACAACTCATGTATATAAACCCAAAATTTATTTTCAATTACAGTACAAATTATACCCACACCTCCCGATTGTCGTGAAGATATTTTTTGATTGTAAATCCTTGCATAACAAAAGACACTCAACACCAAACACCTACCCACCCACCCATACATACAAATTCAAACTACTACCACTCCTATATCCATTTTAATACATTTGCACCCTATTAATTATGTAATCAACAAATTAATGAAAATGAAAATGAAAAAAGAAAACAATCGAACCACGTGATCGTGATCAACTGCTAAAATCCTTTGTGTGTAAATATATTCGCAAAACTGATCGATCGATTGCGTTTTCTCATGACCTTTATATTCAGTCTTAATTCAGAATGAAAGGTAAAAATGAATTGCATTCTTTTATTTTTTTGGAAAACTAGAATTTGTGCATGTCTATTTAATTTTCAGTCCATTGTATGCATTGTATTAACAGCAGTGAGTTGGGACCACCAACAACTTTGGTGGTCAATAATAAACTGCCAACCAATTTGTAGACTACGGTTTGGGGATGTTAATCGTTTTATTCCTTTTTTAGTACTTCTCAAGCCCGCATCTAATCCAAGTTTACAATTCTATTATCAATTACAGATTTCTTCATTGACCAGCAATCCCACTCTCCTGAAAGTGAAGACATCCCGCCAACCACAACAGACGTATTACCAACCTCGTCACTCTACCAAGCACAAACTGAAAATACATTATCATCCGGTGTTCACACTGACTCTGGGGAGGAAACATGTGTTTTCAGTGATCCAGAAGTGGATCAGTATTACGACGGCAACTCATCGGTATTTTCAACGAGCATCCATTCTCCCTCACAGCATCATCATCACACAGCTCAACTGAAACTGATCTCTAAACAAAAAGAAACACTAACTGGTTCCACCTCCCATCATATGACGAGCTCTGATGATCTGTGCATAGACATTGAATAATGGGCCGACTTCCATAACTTGTACTACTCCCACTATATTTGTAAAAAAAATCAATCAAGACCAAATGTTTTTTTTTTTTTTATTTTATTTGTTTTATAAAAATTCTTTGTGTATTTGTTGTATGTATATAGAAATCAAGAGAATTTATGTTGAAAATACTTCTATCATTAAAACGATTATTATTATTATTATGATTATTATTACCACAACTACAGATGGAAGCTCTGAAGCCAAAGGTAGATAAAGCATAGCTGAAAATGCCTTGTAAAAAGTACATAAACTTATATAAGACATTCTTAAGAAGAATTTCGATTTTATCGGAATGTTCATCAAATGTTGTATTTTTACAATTGCAAAATAAGTTTCTATCCTAATTAAAATGTTTTCTTCCTCCTACTTCTCTACTTCTCTCTGTAAACCCATTATAAGCTATTGTAGAGTTTATTATTATCATTATTAATATTATTATTATATTTTAATTCATCATTGCAATGTATGTACCTTTATAACAATTTATATTAAACGCTAAGAAAGCCATTTAGAATACGTTAAAAGAACGGAAAAATCATGAAAAAAATATATATTTTTTATAAAAAAGAAACAACAAAAAGCTTGTGTTTTTTATTTGCTATTTGTGAAGAGGATAGGAAGTTATACAAGACTGAAATTTTGCTGTTGCACCTAAGGGTAATAATCCAACCAATCAAAGGAAAGACTATGACCCAATCTGGCTAAACTCAGATCGATTTTAGCTGGGCTCCTAAGCTCAAGCAATTGTTCTAGCACCAAAACCAGCTAAAAAATATTGCCTTGTTAAAATTTATATCGATTTCATCCTGTTCTTTTGAGCTACTGTACAACATTTGCGACAGATAGCGTGGATCTATGCTCCTACTTTTGGCAAAATTCATACCAATTTCTCAAAAACAAAAATTCTATTGCCATGCCGGTAAACGCCTGAAAAATGTTTCATTTTGGAAACGAACGGTGGTGAATACATATCAGATTCAGCCCGTAAATTCCATGGGACCTGGTTTTAAGGGTTTCTTTGACATACCTATATTAAAAAAAAGAATGCATACTTAGATTTTATTAACAAACTTAATAAACTTGATTTTATTACGCAACAGAGTTGTTTTGATTTACAATTTCTTATAACAAATGTAGGAATTTACCCCACATATTTTACATGGTAATGCGATTTGTAAACAACTCCAACTATTTCGATAACAACGATGCAGCTTTATGGTAAAATGCAGTAGCTATTTGTGTCCAGGTGATTCCATCCAAGTGCTAGGCCGTTTGATTCATGACTTTCCCAATGCAAAAGGGAGCTTCAAGTACAAAAGGATGGGAATAAGTTTTCAGTTTTCAATAATTTGCAAGAAGTTCTTACCCAATCTTATGGCAGCACACAAAACAGTAAACATTAAAAAGTTATTTCTAACATCAGCCTGGACGCGCTTCTTCTCCTCAGCGGGATCAACTTGTGGTGGCATGCGAAACATTTTGTAATTTTATTTATTTAAAACTTTTGATAAATTTAATAATAAATGCAGTGAAAAGAGGAAAATCTCTTGGTCAGGAACAAAGTTACAGAATTAAACAACTCGTGTCAGAATGAATACATATGGAATGTCAATTTGACAGTTTTCAAGCATGGTACTTTCACCATGTTTTTCATGTAAGCACATGAACTAATGCCATGTTTACATGTATGATTTTTATATCATTAAGGACATATTGTTGACAAATTTTGCTTTTAAGAAAAAGCCAGGCGATAATTTGAGACATCGAAATATTATCTTTTATCTTATCAAACGTTAAACGTTGCCAACTTCTTGACTATCCATTTATTTCTTTTTTTTTTGGTTTTTTTCTAACTTGATGCATATAAGAAAATTTACATGTACTAAATTGAGCGGATCCATTGCATATAAGACGAATGAAATCGCCTCTCAAATTAAGTTGATTTCATTTGACGTATAGGCAATGCAATTGACAGTTGAATTCCAATGGATAAAAATATAAAAATTATTTAAATAAATAGTTTCAAAGCTACAGAAATACCGCTCTGAGGTTATGTTCGCTTCCTATATGAATTATTCGAGATTATATGCAATAAGGTGTTTTCATTTATTTCACATTTTCCTCATTTTTAAAGAATCTACAATGTTTTTGCAACATTTTACTGAGACCCCATTCCACAACTATACCATTAAAACAGTCAAGACAACTGAGCTCATGTTCTACCTATATTGTATCTGATACGTAGGTGTCCAAACAGTTGAACAAATATTATAAAAAACTATGATTGCAATTGTATTTGCTTCTTAATTTTTTCGGATGTAAGGCATTGTGTTTTGTGTAAACCCTCAAATAAGGTAATATACTAAGTTTAATTGCTAAATAGAAATAGCATGATTGACAATTGATATGCTGATATTAAAGGATTTCCTTAAAATTAGTTATTATTAATATTTCTCCGTTCCTTTAATTATTGTTTCAAGCATTTACCTAAGGACAATTTTCGCATTTTACTCTTTTAATAGTTTTAACACTTAAAAAAACTACAGCAACAATGTTTTATTTATCAGGATTTCGCAACTAGATGACACAAAACGTGTAATGTAAATGCTACTTCAACGCATTAGAATATACGTCATACGTCAACGTTTTCCACTAGATACGCGCCTTGTTATTTCCTCTGAATACAACACTGCAAATGCGACACAAAACAAGTGTCAAAATTTTCTAGAAGATTCACGAGAGGAAAAGAGACACAAAAATCCAAAGTCAGAGTAATCAGTTGAAAAGAAAACGACGTGAGAAACACTAGCTTTTAAAGGTAACCTAGCGAGGAGGAAAAAAACGTTTAAATCACACAGAAAAGAAATAAAAATTTGCAAACTAACAAGCGAGTCGAAAAACTAATAAACCAACGTGTAGCAAAGAACAGATAAAGAACTACAGATAAAAGTTAAACCAAACGCCACTCACTGTACCATACCATACCGTCTAAAGAGCAAAGATTCTCCAAAGCGAAAAACGTATGTATGTACTTTCGTACTACATAATTCAATGTTTTAAGTTTTTGATGAATGGAGGACAGTTGGATTTGCATAAAAAGTTTCCATGTGCCATATGAATCAGTGATAAAATATTGAATTATTTGAGAAATATTAACATTTTGTCGAACATTCTGGATTTATTATTTAATTTTTCTTCTTTCGTTGGACTCATTGAGTGACGTGTTTGTTCTAGTTTTAGTTTTGTGAAAGAATAATATGTGTAAAAGGTCCAAGTGCTAAACTGAAAAGTGTATATCATTTTTTCCATTGCAGATAAATTCTGGAAGTTTGTTTTGGTGGTCTGAAATTACACAGAGCTGCCCAACAGTTTTTTAACTTTATAGAAGAACAAAAACACACAGTAACAAAAAAGAAAAATGTCTGTGATTGGTATTGATTTTGGTAGCGAGTCGTGCTATGTCGCCGCCGCCAAGGCTGGCGGTATTGAGACTCTTGCCAATGACTACAGCTTAAGAGCAACACCGTAAGTATTGACAATGATTCTTGACTTGTTATTACAAAAAATGATTAAGCATTACAAGTGGCGAAAAGTGAGGTTAGTTTTATTTTTTTTCTTTTCTCCCATTCAATTCTTTTTCTTCTTCTCAAAGTGTGCCTTCTGTTTGTTCGCTCTCTCACTCTCTTGGTTGTGGACAACGGAAAATTTGTCAAAAGACTAAGTCAATTTTCGATAAAACGTGAGGAGGTCAGTTGTCCTTGCAAATAAACAAACTGAACTAGAGAAACCAATGTCTGAATAAACATCGCTGCATTAAGGGGAGTCATAACTGCTATTGCTAGGAAACATTCCAGAAACATGTGTATTTTTCTGGAAGATATTGATTTTTTTCTTTGTCCCTTTTATAAGGGCACTCAGCTGTTACGGCTTAACGTTGGTAGAATCACCCTCAAATATCAACACTCGATCATATGTTTTGGACGACATCTTCAACCAGCATGGGGGTTATGTGTAGATATGTTGCTATGTGCTGAACGGGCGAATGATATGTAAGCCGGCTTTTCAATGTCGTTTCAAATGTGTGTGTGTGTTCGTTTGCGTTTTAAGAAGATCTTGCCGCCGTTTACGCGATGTTTGTATGATTTTTGTGTAGCATGGCCATTTATGGATAAAATATTGTTCAGATGTGCATCAGTGATTGCGGCGGAATGCATTTTTGTCCAAATGATGTCATAGCAATTGATTGAAGTCCATTGGCACCACATACACACACGCACACGCCATTCATTCCATTTAGTTTGATGACAATACTTTAACCACCAACCATCGAGCATTTGGTTCCCCCATGTTACCACCATTTGAAGGTGTTTTTTTTTTCTAATTTAATTTCTTCCCAATACATTTCGTTTGATTGTTTATTTGAAAACATTTCCATAGCATGTGTGGGTGGTTGGTATTTTCGTTCGAATGGCCAAAAGCTGCGTCATTTTGATAATCAAAAAAGTAGGTATCCCAAAAATCATATACAACCACACAACCAGGCATACGTTTACTCACACACGCACACACATGCAACACCCCATTTGGCCATCAAAAAAAAAGTGTAGTCACCAACCGGTAAATGGTGAGAAACAAACAATCCATTTCTAGAAACACTAAAAAAAAACAAGCCATACTAGAGATTTGTAATGCCCTAAATTGAATTTAATTAACACCTTTAAGAGCCAACATTGGTGTTTATCTGGTCACTTTTTCCTATCCAAAAGGAATTAAAGTATCGATTTTTATATAAGATAATAAATCCCATGAGACTTAGATTATGACTCAATGGTCATTAGCTACCGTCTTGAGATAAGTAGCATTATCCATTATCATCTGCAATGACGTCACTTGTTTGCTTCTCGATTCCTCTCTCACTAGACCGGACTTAAGAGCAACTAAACTTAATCACTTGGTATTTAATTTTAGATCATGTGTGGCTTTCGATGGCAAAAAACGTATCATTGGTGTTGCTGCCAAAAATCAGCAAGTCACAAATATGAAAAACACAGTTAGTGGCTTCAAACAATTGCTGGGTCGGAAATTCAACGATCCCCATGTGCAACGTGAACTTAACAGCATTCCAACAAAAGTTACCAGCTTGCCCGATGGTAGCATCGGTTATCATGTCAACTATTTGGATCAAGAGCAGACCTTTACTCCCGAACAGTTGACTGCCATGTTATTTACCAAATTGAAGGAAACTTCCACCCATGCTTTGGGAACACAGGTATGTTTTCAAAAGCCCGCACTTTTCTTTAGCAGCTAATATCGTATGGTGTTTTTTTTCGTTTAGGTAAATGACTGCGTTATTACTTGCCCTGTGTACTTCACCAATGCTGAGCGCAAGGCTTTACTCGATGCTGCCCAAATCACTGGCCTTAACGTTCTACGCCTAATGAATGAGACCACAGCAACAGCCTTGTCATATGGTTTCTACAAGCAGGACTTGCCCGAGGACAAACCTCGTAATGTTATCTTTGTGGACTGCGGCCATGCCTCACTGCAGGTCAGTGCATGTGCCTTTACCAAAGGCAAACTCAAGATGCTGGCCAGCACCTGGGATTATATTGGAGGCCGTGACTTTAACACCGTTTTGGCCGACCACTTTGCCAAGGAGTTCCAGGACCGCTACAAGATAAATGCCAAGACAAACGCTCGTTGTTGGCTGCGTCTGATTACCGAGGTCGAGAAATTGAAGAAACAAATGTCGGCCAACAGCACCAAATTGCCATTGAACATCGAATGCTTCATGGAGGACGTAGATGTTTCGTCAAGCATGCAGCGTTCGGAGATGGAAGAATTGTGTGCTCCATTGTTCCAACGTGTGGAGAAAACTTTCAAAAAACTGTTGGCAGATTCCAAGTTAACACTGGAGGACATCCACTCAGTGGAAATTGTTGGCGGTAGCTCACGTATTCCCGCCATTAAGCAGTTGATTGAGAGTGTATTTGGTAAATCGGCCAGTACCACATTGAATCAGGACGAGTCGGTGTCCCGGGGTGCAGCCTTGCAATGCGCCATCATGTCACCCGCTGTTCGTGTTCGTGAATTCGGTGTTACCGACATTCAGAATTATCCCGTTATGGTTACTTGGGAAGGCGATGGCTCAGTATCTGGTGGTGGCATTGAAGTGTTCCCTGTTTTCCATGCAGCACCATTCAGCCGTCTTTTGACCTTGAACCGCAAAGAACCCTTCACCATGACAGTTCAGTATTCACAATCTATTCCTTATCCAGATCCCGTTATTGGCCGCTGGACCATTAAAGATGTCAAGCCCAATGACAAGGGAGAATATGCCGAGGTTAAGGTCAAAGTAAGAATCAACCATCATGGTATTGTATTGATCTCCAGTGCTTCGTTGGTCGACAAGAAAGAAGCCGAAGAGCCACCAACTCCAGAGCCCGCAGCTAATGCTGAGCAGCCAGCAGGAGGAGAACAACAGCAACAAAACAATGGTGGTGAACCCATGGATGTGCAGACAGAGGTAAGTCATCGATCGCACTAGACGCGACGCTATTGTTTCTTCCTCATCAAATCATTAAACAAACATCTGTAGTGGTATTTCGTCCCAGTCTAAGTGTTCAATGTTGCGAGCAAAAGTTCTGTTTTTGAGTTTTTCAATCACCTTTTAGTTTACCTCAAATGTAGTTCAACGTCTAGCACATTTAAGTTCTAACCAATTTGTAGATTAATTTTACTAACTCTCCAAATCAGTTATCATTTCTTTGACTTTCATATACTTTCGTTCTGCTGTCCTTGAAGCGATCACATTTTTATATGAAACAAGTCTATGTTTAGGGTATTTCAACGTTAGCTTAAGATAAAACGTAATATATAAACAAAGATAATCTTAGATTAGTAATAATCCGAAAGAATACACCCTTAGCGTTTGTTAACTTATACTTCATAATATTTATTCTCTTTCGAGGCAATTTGCTACCTCATTATTAAACATCTAACGTTGAAATTCCCTTGGACTAGAACCATTTATGCATACTTAAGTTCTGTACCGTTTTTCTTCTCTGCTATTTCACACCTTCATAATAAGCAATGTCAATTTCCTTTCAATAAAAAAAAAAAAATAAGAAAAGGAAAGTAGGTTAAATTTTTGAAATACGAAATTGATTTTTGTGTTTTTTGTTGTCTTCTTGGTTTCGTTCTTACCACCAATACCACCACCACATCTCCTCGTCATCATTGTCTGACGATAATGGTCCATTACCACACAAACTGTCGCGTAGGCTTGTAATGACAATGAGGACGATAGTACAAATACTGCCTCATCACCTGGAGGACAAGGGTGGGCTCAACGGGTCAAGGGCTGGTTTACTCCGGTACGTTTCGTATACGCTAAAGCTTTTGTTTACTATTTAACAATTAAGTTTTTCCTTACACACACTCTACTTCCAAACAAAACAAAATAAAAGAAAAGACAAGAAATTGGAAATTTGCTGAAAAACAAATACACAGACCGAACATTGGCATTCGTCATACTGCTGCATGCATGCTGCCGAATGAATGAATGTCAATGGCAGATGGCTACTACTTCTTTAAAGAAAGACACTAAAGAAGAAAACAGCTCACAAGCCTACCCTTGAGTACTCTCCTTGTCAATAATAAAAACAAAACAGAATCAATGAATAGTACACTTGAAATACGTATGTTTAAGTTTGTCCAACACCCATTCAAATATGTATGTTTAAACACACAATAAAGACGCCCTTCACTCCTCCCCTGCTTTGGAATTATGCACACTCTTCCTTTTGCCTCCAAAGTGTTTTACTAGCCCAAAATGTTCCTTCCCAAATCTAATACTCAGGGTTTTAGGATAGGCTTCTGTTGTTGGTTCAATGCTAATTTAAGATTAACCATCTACAAATTTCCTCTTTCTACTTTTTTCTTGCTTTCTTCCGGAATCTGAATTCGCTTGGTTTCTCATTTGGTTGACTTTTGTGTGTTTCAGGGTGCCGATAAGAAGAAGAAAACCACCAAATTGATTGAGCTGCCCATGGATGTGCACACACACGGCTTTTTGCCCAACGAATTGAGTAACTTGATTCAACAAGAGGCTAAGATGGTGTCCAATGACGCCAAGGAAACCGAACGTATTGACGCCAAAAACGCTTTGGAAGAGTTCGTTTACGATATGCGTAACAAGCTCCAGGTAAATATAACGGTTTGTCATTCGATGCATTTCACTTACTTAATTGAGGTTTGTCTGTTTTAGGGTGGTCCCTTGGAACGCTATGTAGTCGATGCTGAACGTGACGCTATCTGTGCTCAATTGAATGAACTGGAAAATTGGTTGTACGAAGACGGTGAAGATTGTGACCGTGACACCTACGTTAACAAGCTCAAGGCCTTACACAACCAAACAAACCCGATCAAGGATCGTGCCAGTGACTACGAACTCTGCCCCGGTGTATTTTCGGAATTGAAGAATGCCATCAACCATGCTCATGCTGCTGTAAACGAATTTAAGAAGGGTTCACCCAAATACGACCATTTGACTGAGACCGAATTCATCAACATCGCCGAACATGCTGAAAAGGCCCAGAAGTGGTTGGACAGTAACATGGCCAAATTTGCTGAATCGCCCAGAACAGCCAACAGTCCCGTCAAGGTGGCCGACATTCGTCACGAAGTACAGACCCTCAACACCTGCGTAAATTCAGTAATTAATCGTCCCAAGCCCAAGCCAGCTGCCAAACCTGCACCACCCAAAGACAATGCAGGCGAACAGCAACACAACGGCGAGAATGCGGACAACAAGGCCGAGGGTGATAAGACAGCGCACACCAACAGCGTGCCAGAAGATTCAACGATGGATGTGGAATAGGGTCGTCGGCAGCGTAGCAGCAGGAACGCCGTTTAGATGTAGAGAATTTATAAGACAAGAAGCAGCACACAGACGTTTGTTTTTAGAGCAAAATATAAAACAAATTATTGAATTGCTTTTTAATAAAAAGCAGACCGATCACACACTTTACTCTCCTCCTATATTCCTCTAAATCAAATAAATCTACACATGCCCTCGCGCCTCCTCCTCCCCCTCCCTTTCATTCATATCCCCGCCCTCTTAGTCTCTTCACTATCTATCGTAATGTCCTTCTTCATACTTTTTCCAATGTCATACATAATTAAATAAAACGTAAATAAACAACAATTTCTTAGCTATACAAGAAAAACAAAAAACAAACAAACAACTCCCCCCCAAAATTATTTATATTTATGATGATTGAATTAACTAACTCGAAAATAGTTTTGGTAGTTTAGTAAGAACCTATCTTTACTCTTCTCGCTTAATTACTCTTGATTTGGACGATATTTGTAAAATTTAAACATATTGAAGCCGCCTAATCACTTCTAAGTGACTCAAGTTTCAATATTTACTATTAATGTACATGTGGGAGAGATGTTGGTTACTTATTTATTGGCACTCCATTTGTAATCAGAGTTCAGATGCATTTAAAATTCCAGTAAAAAAAAAAGAAAAACAACAAATTGTGCTTATTTTCAGTCAAACGAAGGATCTTATTATAAAATAATTATCCTACTTATCTACTTTTCTCTCTTAACCGCCTTTAGGTACGATTGATGTGTCTTGATACAAGTTGACTTTCTTATTTCGTACATGTGCAGTGTGTGTGCGTGTGTACTTATTAGGAATGAGTTTAGCCAAAAATTAACAGCAACAATATTCAATGTATTTCCTTAAATTTAAAAAAAAAGATAAATTTTCCATATATGTTACATTATTACAACATATACATTTCAAAATATCCTTGTACACACAATACAACACATACAGATACTGAAAAAGATATGAACTAAAATAAAACCACACTTTTATTTGGGAAAATAATATAAAACGAAATATATTCAAAATCATACACAGTAAATCCGTTGTTGGTGTTTTTATTTGCGCGCCTGGTTGAAGGCAGGGAAATTTTGCAATGTGGTTGGGTTGGAATGTGACTACTAAGTGGTGTTCTGACTACCACGTGTTGAAAAGAACGATTTTAGAGGTAAACAAAAAATTAAATTTTAATTTATTTTGTATGTGATAAGATCTATTGATATACTCTTGTTTTTAACCGACCGTAGAGTGCGGTATCTCTGTTATCAATGTTTTATCTACTGTTTGTTCATAATCGGAACTTCACACACAGGAAACTACTGGAAAATCAAATTGTAGCCACGACAACGGGGTTTGCGAGGTGGGACGAAAAACCACAAATTTGTATTTGACAAAAGTCTTGCATTCTACTTTCGCACATTCGAAAACATTTCGCTGATAATGAATTGATTTTTTTGTAATTTAGCTGCACTAAATTGAATAGTTTAAACCAACAAAATATGAAATGTTAAGAGTTGACCCTTAATTGTTTCTATCCAAATTTACTTTTTTTTACCCTCTACCTTGGAGGGTATATTAACTTTGTCATTCCGTCTGTAACATCCCTAAATATTCGTCGTAGACCCCATAAAGTATATATATATTCACATTCAGCATAAAATTCAAAGTCGAATTAACGATGACCGTCTGTATGTCTGTTTGTTGAAATCACGATACAGCCCACAATATTTGTCGTAGAGCGTCAAAATTTAGCAGAACAATTTGTATTGTGTTTAGGATTGAAAATGAGATATATCGGTCCACGTTTTGGTATAGTCCCCATATGACGGTACCTCCCGATATTCGGTATTTTGATGATTTTTGCCACATTTCTTCGCGGATTTGTCTAAAAATTGGTATTTGTGGGCCCTAATGGGTTCTAGCTCCGGTGGCGAAACATTGTATGTAAGCCCCATATAGCGGTACCTCCCGATATTCTGTATTTTGATGACGTTTGGCACATTTTTTCACGGATTTGTCTAAAAATTGGTATTTGTTGGTCATAATGGGTTCTAATGTTTCCATTACCCTAAGGTGGAGGATATTAAAGGTTCGACCCGGCCGAACTTAATGTTTTTTTACTTGTTATTAATATTATATGTTTCAGTTCCACCAAATTTTGTTCTATATCGGATGCGAGAATTTGGCCCAGAATTCTGTCACCAAATAGGTTTGGTTTAAGGATGCACAGCTACACGAATTCGGCAACTGCTTCATTTGGAGATCTTTGGCCCATGGTTGTTATCCTATGAAGAAATGATTTATAGATTTATAGAGGGAAATGTAGCTCGGAGGTTGGATGGTGGTGGATGGTATGCCTTTGGCAAACTTTGTAAAGAATGATGGCATAGATGCCATGAGATGCACTGAGAAGAACGTTAGAGTTTCTATCTCCAACCTGTCTATGTCTTTTTGTTGCAGAATATGGGACATCTGCAAAGTAGATGTTCAATCGTCTCTACCTCTCTTTCGTCTTCACATAGGAACACTGTTGTTCCATCTTGAGGTCAGGTATCAGATGACCAACCACCATTATTTTTTGATCAGACGTGTACTAAATGGTAGAAGATTCTTCTCTGGTTCTTCTCCTGAAGATTATCGCCTAAATAGCCTTAGATACTCTACAACCGGTTTCCAAGTGGCATCTTCTTCGATGAGAGATATTTTAAAGCAGTTGGCATAATAGGTTATTGGTGGTTTAAATGAAGTGACCGATGAATTTCGGCTCTGCTTTGGCTTAGAATTTTCTACCCTTCCCAAATTGATAATTATTGTTATATTAAAGAATCGTGTTCGTTTGTCAATTTTCTTGCTAGGTTGTTACGCCTTAAGCTGTTCCATCTTTCTGGAGCTGTTGCATAAGTTACATTGGAACAGAGCCGTTATTTTAAATTGTTACATCGCCTATGGTTTGATTAATTACCGATCTAAAAAATCTGAGTAAACGAATGGCATTAACATTTCATAACTTTTATTTGTGTAGTCGAGAATATTAAACCCAATGACCGATCGATCGATCGGCCACTCCACAACCAGTTCCACCAGTTTGCGACCGACGACATGACATTTAACCCTTTGGGTAAAAGAAAGAACATTTTTGGCCATTAGAAAAAAAAAAGAAATGCCGAAGAACGATTATTAATTATAATTGCTAATTTGTTTTTGGTCTTTTCTTTCAGAAAAAAAAAAATAGTTTCGTTTTGCAAAATGGTTAGCTGTTGTTGTTGTTGGTGTCTGATGGTGTTCTTTGTTGGAGCTATGGAGAAAAGATAAACGCTGTCTTGTTTGACCTAAATGCAAAGAAGTTGTTTTGGGGCCCGGGGGCAACAACTATCGAACAATATAGCAAACCAATTTAAATAAATATGCTGGTCTTTTGACCAGTCATCGGAGGTTTCTTTCTTCGATTTGGTTCTGATATTCGAACAGTTGTAGGTTGTGATTGATACACAACACACTGGAAATTCTTAAACGTGGACCAAAATGCGGATTACTTATTTGATTCTATTAATCCTGATCGTTGGGGTTGTGGCGAGTGCCGCCCAACAACAGAATAAAAAAAGGAAAGCTGGCGTCACCCAGGCTAGACAGCAGAAACAGAAGAAACCCATTAATCGCATAAATGAGAATAAAAAACCCGCCGGAATGCGAAACAAGAAAGTAAAGCCCGTGCAAAAGAAAAACAAAAAGGTCTTTGTTAACCACATTATACCGGGCCTGGGTGCTGTACGTGGCCGCACTGTGAAAACCGAGTGGACTGGTCAAGATATGATTCAATTCTTTGATATTCCATATGCCACGGGTTCAAGTGGAGCTTTGAGATTCAGGCCAGCCAAGCCAATGCAACCATGGTCCGGTACATTGAAGGCAGAGAGGCCTTTTGGCGGCTGCCCTGCCTTGGATGATGAGGCCGATTACAATGCATTGTTGGAGAAAAATGTTGAAGTCGAGGATTGTCTGCGTTTAACCATTACTACCAAATCTGTAAGTAGTCCTGCACATTTTTAAATTTTGTTTTCTTAAATTTGCCTTCTTCATTGGTCTTCAGTTCAAATCAATTGCTCCCGTCATGGTGTACATTCATGGTGACTTTTTGTATGATGGCAATACATTGGATGCCCCACCCGGCTATTTGTTGGAAGAGGACATTGTTTTGGTAACTGTGCGTTATCGTTTGGGACCTTTTGGTTTCTTGTCCACCATGTCTGATGATATTCCCGGCAACGCTGCTGTCTCTGATGTCATATTGGCCTTGAAATGGATACAGAATCACATTGCCTCCTTTGGCGGTGACCCCGATCGAATTACCTTGTTTGGGCAAGCCGGTGGTGCTGCTTTAATCAATGTTTTAACCATGAGTCCAGCGGTATGTTCGACGACTTGTAATGCGGACAAAGATAGATGTTTAATTTTGTTTACTTTAGGTTCCAGAAGGATTATTCCATCGTGTCATTTATCAATCCGGTTCAAGTTTGTCGCCTGCTTTTATAACCGACAATCCTTTGCCAGCAGCTAAGGATATTGCCAGGATTGCCGGTTGCAAAAATGTCAATAAAATTGAGTCATTAAACAAATGTTTACGCCATCTGAATACCACTGAATTGTTGGAAGCTTTTAGCGTTCATGGTGCTTCGAAGGCGGGTCAAGGTGTTGGCTCCAGCGGGGCCGCACAATTTGTGGTTGGAGGTCCCTCCGGCATTTTGCCCCAATTCCCGGCTAAGCTTTTGACTTCAGGAAATTTCAAGGCCTATCCAACCATGGCTGGCACACCCAAACATGCTGGCACCTATATCATGAAGGGTATGCAAACAAAGGTTTGTGGCTATTTCGTAACTTGCTAAAGGGGTTTTGGGTTTTTCTAGACATTTTCATTGATAGCTTCAATGAGACCATCGTTGATGATCAATTCAATGCCACGGACTACATTAAGACCATTATTTCTGAGACCAATGGACCCGACAGCAGTGGAGCCTGGCTGAAATATGCATTGGAGGAAGTGTTTTCCACCAGACAATTGAAGAATGGTTCTCTTTATCGTTTGACCCCTGGTTTGATTGATGTAAGCAATGAAGGGAGAAGATATTTTGAGTATTTTTAATAATGATTGTTGTGTTTTAGTTATGTAGTACCATTGCCTTCAAGAACCCCGTGCTCTTGGCTGCCCAAGGTAATGCCCGCAAATTGCCCAACAGCACCTTCATATATTCCTTTGATTATGAGGGTGAATTCAATCGTTATGGCACCATTGATGATCAAACCGAGCTGCCTTTTGAATTGGGTGTATCGCTTACCGATGAAAACCTTTATCTATTCCCCTGGCCTCGCTATGCCACTGTGAATTCAAATCGCGATTTGAAAATTGCCTTGCGCATGGTTAAGTTGTGGACTTCATTTGCGGCCACGGGTAAACCTTCGGCCCCTCATATGCCAGAGTGGCCTCCAATGACCGGTGATGCTGGTCCATATATTAAGTTGGGCAAGACCGTGGCCATTGGCAGCAGCTATATTGATGAATTCACGGCCGCCGTTAGGGAATACAAAATGGGCTATAACATTGTCAACGATGATTTCTTTGATTTCATCAATGAACTGAACCGGGAAGAACATGAAGACGATATGGAAGAGGGCGATGAGGAGGATGAAGATGGCGATGAGTCACATGGCGAAGCTCGTGGTGGAAATATTGTATTGATTGCCCATAGAACTAAATTTTAAATAGAGAAATGTGTAATAATTTAAAAGTAAATAAAAGACAATGACGTATTACAAAATGATACAAAAAAAATATAAAATAAAAATTATGAGATTTCTTGTTGTTGGTGGCTTGTGTTGTTATGAGAAATTCAGAAAACCCCGTAGGGTAGGAATGTTTTGGAATGTTTTTCGTGTAAAAAGGAAGGTATTGCGGGATTTATTTTCTTGTATAATTTTTTTTGTGAAATGGGCCTTAAAGATATTTAAAATATGCGAGTTTGAAATAGAATATTTATAACCTTAAGACATTGTTTGCAAATATGCGTGGCAGAGGTCAAATTAGAAAGTTTGTGATGATCTGGCTATGGAAAGAAATGTCATTGATTTCCTTAAAAAAAACTATACCAACTGTCCATAAATTGAGCAATAAATATAAATCTAAATTAGAACAAACTCCAAGGGGCAAATATTTCGTATTCATATTTGGAAGCGTATGAATCAGACGTTTTCAATTTTTTTTCGTCCATAATGTATGCTTTCTTTAGTATGTCACGCTTAAGAGTACCAGATTTAGTGTGTCATATTTAAGAGTGTCTGCAATATTCATGAATTGATTAAAGATTCGAAATTCAATATTAAATATTATTCGGGTTCCTGAGAGATATACATATGCATGGGTTTTTTTCTGAGGCAAAAGTTGAAAAATAGCGGTAGCTGTGTTATTTTTTTTCGTTTTGGGTATTTACATATGTTTGGATGTCTGTATGTACCTTTTAAAATTTAAAATAAAAATTGAAATTCTTTTACATTCTCAGCCACAAAGTGTGTGTATGTTAACTCCAGAAAATTCCGATGGGGAAGATGGGGTTTGTTGAACGTTGTTTTTATGCCAAAAATAAATAAATATTTAAATATATACGCACTTTCAGACGCAGTTCCTCTCAAACTCAAAGAAAATAATGTACGATGTGAGGAAGTCTTGAATTTACATAATTTTGAAACCGAAAGTGTTTTGGGGCGGAGTTTTTTCAGCGCAAACATGATTGAAATGCTGGCAAATATGCCCGCCACCAGTCACATCTGTTGCTCCATTGCTGTCTGCTGTGATGTATTGACCCCTTGGACTGGAGACGTAGACGAAATCAATACAAATTAAGATGATGAGATTATTAAAGCTTTCACTTATTTGAAACCGAACTAATCACCCCGCCGTACAAATTAAATGGAACTTTTTCCACTGTTGTCGGCGGCGATTAAATCATTAGATAAGTTCTGGAGGGGTTTTCTTTTCGAATGAAATCGAAATTGATGCACAGATAACAATGGAAAGCATAATTTAAGCTTGTTATTAGCAGTAAAAGTGAGGGTATTTATGCTCCACTTCAATTCAAAGGTGGCTGTCATCATTGTGACGATGATCTCAAGACAAAGCAACTAACTGCGCTTAGCGATTCGTCAAATTTATTTATGCTAATGATGTTGGCGTAAAAAGATTAAAGCAGATGGTATTGTTCTCATGTTTTGGCAGCGACGGCAGCACTGACCCATAGATAACAAGCGACGACCCACCGATGGATGGACAAGCAGATAGTTTAGCCGAATGTGTGTTTTTTCTCTTGTTTTTTTTTTTGCTTCTTTATTTTACGCATTCTTTCACTTTCGGGTCGGCAAAATTTCTTAATTTCTATCGCACACGGCGGAGATTTGCAAAATGTTGTAAAAATATTAGCTGATTGCTTTGGCCAGCGCTGCCATGGGTGAAATTTGCATTATGGCCAAAACGAAATCTCATCAAATATGTTAAAATCGGTAAAATGGAGTTCTGTCGAATGGAGTGAAATCAGTCTTCTTAGATATTCGGATTAAAACGGTTGACTTGTGGCGCGAAGTGCAAAAATACAACCAGAGCGGATAGACGGAGAACAAAAATAAAATGTTGGACAAATTAAGAAGCCTGATTACAGTGCTCCTATTGCTGGCAGTTTTAATGAGGTATTCGGAAGGAGCTTCCGAGGAGGAGACCGAAGATATTATTATTGAACTGCCCAGTTTGGGTAAAATACAGGGCAAGGTTGTTGAAACCGCTTGGACCCAAAGAGAGGTTGTGCAGTTTGTGGATGTACGTTATGCTGAGTCACCTTCGGGAAAGCACAGATTTAAGGTAGGTATTGGGTTTTTGAAAACAACTAAAAGAGAGAGTGTAATATTTGTTCTACCTCCTTTTAGGCCCCTCGTCCTGTGGAACCCTGGGAGGATGTTATGGATGCCACAGCTGCAAAAATTGGCTGCCCCTCCATTGTGGCATTGGAATCGTTACGCAAATTGGATGACTTCATTGACATTGAGGATTGCCTGACCATGACCATTACCACTCCCAATGTGAATGGCAGTTATCCGGTTTTAGTTTACATACATGGAGAGTATTTCTTTGAGGGCAGCAACTCCGAAGCACCACCCGATTATCTCTTGGAAAAGGATATTGTGTTGGTGGCTCCACAATATCGTTTGGGACCATTTGGTTTCTTGTCCACCAAGACGGAAGAAATTCCCGGCAATGCCGGAGTTTTGGATATATTTTTAGCTTTGCAGTATATCAAGTATTTCATTAAATACTTTGGCGGTGATCCTGATAAGGTTACAGTGGCCGGCCAAGTGGGTGGTGCAGCCATTGCCCATCTTTTGACACTATCACCAAGGGTAAATAATTTTTTAAATTTTATTTAATTTTATATTTATGTGTTCTCTTTTTACCTTTGCAGGTGGAAAAGGGCCTCTTCCATCAGGTTATATATCACTCCGGTTCAGCTCTAATGCCCATTTTCATTGAGGACAATCCCCGTAAATTTGCCCAAGAAATTGCCGGAAAGGGTGATTGCACGTTGGCGACTGTGGGAGATTTGAACAGATGTTTAATGGATATGTCACCCATGGAACTATTGGAGGCATTTATGGATCATGGTGTAAGTAAAGAAAGTGATTGGGTAATTTAAATGATACACGGGTTTATTGAACTCAAATTATTTTTGTTTTTTTTTTGAGAGGTTGTTGAGAGGACACCCTTTTCCTCATCTCTCTCACTTAACACTGAAAATTGCGGTAATTTAAACTGTCTGATGTGAAAAGCTGTTTTGAATGGAATTCTTTGATATGTCTCTCTCTTTCTCTCTCACGAATAAATGTGATATTTTGATATTCATGAGTGATTTGAAGAACTGTTTTTGCAAGACGATACGAAAGTGAAAGCAAAAGCAAAAGAAAACAGCCATTCCAAAAAAAGTTGTTCATATTTTTGATTTTTTTGTTGAAAATTTGAAAAACAGATTTGGATCTGTGTTTTAAGTTCGCATTCGTCATGCTAAACATTTGCTTTGGATATATTTTGTATTTTAGATTGAAAAATCTGATTTAGGTGTGGGCCACACTGGCGGTATCCAGTTTACAATTGGTGGACCAAGTAATGTTTTACCCGAACATCCTTATGATCTGATGCTGAAGAGTAATTTTTCGTATCCAGCCATGGGTGGTTGTCCTAAAAACGCTGGGTCGAAGACAGTAAATGGTAGGTGGCTGTAGTTTTTTTTGGTAATGAACTAAAATTACTTTCTAATTTTTGATTTTCTTTGTTTCTTTTTTTCAGAAATTGTTGAAAACGATTTTGAGGGTAAAATACCCGATGATACCTACACCAGTTTTGATTATATTGATCATGTGATACGACAAGCTGTGGGCACGGATAAAACAATGCTCTTGACCAGTTTTATTACACATGATTTCTTTAATCGCCGGCTAATGGAGAATGGTACCTTTGCCACACTGATACCGAGACTTATAGATGTAAGTATGGATTTTTTACGGATTATCGAAATATTAATACATACATTATTTATTTTTAGGTGGCTGGAACCTTGTTACACAAATTACCTGTTTTATTGGCCCTGAACATGAACAACAAACATGTGCCGGAGAATACTTTCCTGTACTCCTTCGATTATGCAGGAGAATTTAATCGCTATCGTGATATGGATGAGGAACACAACATGCAAAGTCCTTTCAAGGCTGGTGTATCGTTGACCGATGAAGCTTTGTACCTCTTCCCATACCCAGAACATGTGCGCAATCTCAGTCCTCCCGATGTGGCTATGGCCAAGCGTATGGTAGATTTGTGGACCTCATTTGTAATCGATGGCCATCCCTTGGGTAGCCATCGCAGTGGTTATTGGCCTCCCATGACCACTTTGTACGGGCCCTATGCCAAGCTGGATGAAACTTTGACAATAGCTGGAAATTATTTCAAAGAATTTTCGGCCACCACAATGGATGAGGAACAGGGTCACAGCTTGATTAGAGAAGTGTATTACTTGCGGAGGAATCATTCGCGCAAACACACAAGGCGAACTACGAAAGTGAATCCTCGACGAAGATTTACCATAAATCGTCATCGACTTTTGAATGGCTCCAGCCGTAATGCCAATATTTCCGCCATCCATGTGGGCAAATTTGTAACCAAAAATAGTATAGTACGAAGGCATCCTAGTAGAAATAAGGTTATTTATAGACATTAAGAAGTGAAACAAAATGTTGGAAAAATTAAAAAAAAAAATGGAGTTTGTTTTTATGCAAAAGTATTAGGTGGGATTAATCCAGTATTTGGTAAAAATTACAACAACCAATATTGATAACCCAGTATTTTGTAGAAAATATTACAAAATCTCGATAACCAAAAAGTAAAGTTGAGTAAATGAGATTTTGAAAAAGCTTACTGGAAAAATTTGCTCAGTAAAAATTGTCCAGTAACATCAGCTGATTAAAAAAAACCTTTTTTGTGATCGGTGTAAACATTTTTATAAATTTCAGGAAATAAATTACATAATTTGATTATTTTTCAGGAATATTTTCAGAGAAAATTCTCTCAGTACAAGTTATTGAATAATGTTTCCTAGAAAGTTTATCGAACACACCTATTCTTGAATGCTGTTTCAAAGGTTTAAGTTCAAACTCCTGAACAATGGAGGTTAAAGCTTTTGTAGTGCAAATCAATGTAGCGATCAATAATAGGCTAGATATTCTCGAATATTTACGAGCACAAACAGTAGACAAAACAAATAAGTTGTGTCCTACTGACCCCAATTTGCTGAGTATCGTTCCGTTTATTTGCCATTATTTATATTCCTATTATTATTAATGATTTGTGTGGGCGATTCATTTGCATATGAAATGATATGCGCTGGTGTGTTGTTGAAAGATTCTATCACCGGTTTGTTAGACACAGTGGCAGACCTCAGAAGTAATGGGTTTGTCTGGTTACCCAGACATTTGGAAGAATTGTTGCGGGAAGTCATCTGTTAAAGAAAACGATTTGAGAGAGAAGTTTGGATAGTTCTTTCACTGAGAGTTATAATTTTTCCTCTGCGACAATCAATCACCTGTTTTTATTCAGTTGGTGTTTTATTTTGGTGAAAGCAATGTGGAATACATTTTCATCCAGAAAATTGAAAACCAAATTGTTTTGATTTGTTTGGAGAACAAAATAGAAGTTATTCTGATTTTTGGCTCATTTTTTAATTTTTAACAAAATTTGAACTTTTTGGACGATTTGTCTCTTTTTGTGACAGACAAATTACTTTGTTTTGACAAATCAGCTGATTGATTGTGATGTGTATCTGGGCAAGACATTTTAAATAATTTTTATTTTAAAAAACGCAAGCCCGATGGTATTCTTTTTCATTTCATTTTATTTTTTTATTCCTTATTTCTTTTATTTGCGTAAAAATTGCTTTTTTTTGATAAATCAGCTGATTACTTGCAAGTTTTTGAAGGAATTCCGTCTGTTTAATTTCCCCTAGTTTTCTTGCAAAAGAGAATAAAACTACCTCACTCTCTCAGATAGAAGTTGCTGGACAAATCCTGCAGGAAAAGCAACCAGACAGACATATTAGGTGTGTCTGGTGACTTTTCCAGCAGGAATTGTCCAGCAACTTCTTTCTGAGAGAGTAAGGTAGTTTTATTCTCTTTTGCAAGGAAAATGCGAAAAGTAAACAGACGGTATTCCTGCAGAAGCTTGCAACTAATCAGCTGATTTGTCAAAACAAACCAATTTGTCCCCATAAGGAGAATTAAAACAAAGGAAGCAATACTAATTTTACAAGTTTTTTAAATAAAAATGTTGGAAATAGTCTTTTATTTTCATATTACATATTAATATTTACTTTTTTCACATTTTTTTACGTTGTTCTCAAATTGAAACTAAACAAACAATAGAAAACATCTGATTGAATGTCGATGAATGAGAAGACTCAAACTCTCACTGAAAGAACTGTCAAAATTTCTCTCTCCAACCGCTCTCTTTTGCAGAACTTTCGGGTTAACAGACGACTTCCAGTAACAATTTGTAACAATTGTTACAAATTTTAGAGTAACCAGACACACCTATTGTTGTTTGTTTACTTTTTACAGAGAATTAATTTGCCTTACTCTCGGAGAAAGTAGTTGCTGCACTATTCTTGCATGAAAAAATGTAATCAGACAGACCTATTCATATTATTTTCCATTCGGAGGAAACTCTCTTCTCCCATTATAACGGTTCCCCTTTAATTCGATTTTACAGTTATAGATGCGAATGGTAGACAATCTCCCTAAATCACATGGAATCTGAGATTTGCATTTCCGTTTAAGTATAATTTGCATGTTTTTTTTTAAATAAATTAATTATATAAATAAATTAATAAAATTGAATTGATCATAAACCCTCTTCTAATCACCATTTCAATTCTGTCATCGTACACCAAGAATAACAACAGCATCATCGCTAGCGTTAATAAGGAAGCATTTATTGTATGGGTCTAGTCTCGCACAGCTAAGTAGGTGAAGCTGATAAGAAATAGAAATTCTGCGATCACCTCAACAGATGTAAAGAGCGGAATACATACATATTTAATTCTTCTTCATTTTATTTGTTATTATTACTCAGTATTTTATTAATAAATTTCATTTGACAAAAAACAACAAATCAAGTTTTTTTTTGCTAAACAACTAATGCGGTTGATGTAACTATTTTTAGATGAACGACATGAAGGCTCCGGCAATTAGGTTACTGGTGATTCGCCGGGTAATTGGAATAATGTGGATTGGTGGCACCAGGCTGTGGCTGTGGCTGTAGCTGCGACTGCTGATAGCTACGATAATTATATGGACGAGAATTGTAACGATTTGGATATTGCTGATAATTTGGATACTGGTAGTTGGGGTAGGTGGGCGGACGTTGTTGATAGTTGTATGGCTGGTATGGCCGTGGTGTGGTTGTAGTGGTAGTCGTTGTGGTCGTAGTAGATGTTGTAGTGGTCGTAGTTGTCGTTGTGGTGAAATATTCTGGATATAGATTGGGTACTGGAATACCATCGCCGAAATGATGATCCAATTCCAAGTTCCCAGCTTTGGTATTGGTGAATCGCAAAAATGGGCCATATTCCGTACTAACATTGGGCCATATGGATTGGGCATAAACCGGCATACCATATTGCGCAAAGCTAACCCACATGCGTACCAGCGAACTCGACACTGATTTGTCCGATGGATTCAATTGGCTAACCTCTTCGGGATAGGGGAAGAGATAAATGTTGTCATCACTCAGAGTGGCATCGATCTCAAAAGGCAAAGGGTTGCGTAAGTGGCCGAAACGATGATACTGACCACGATAATCAAAGCAATACAAATAGGTGGAGACATTCTTTGAGGTATAGCGTATGCTATCTATGACAGGAGCACGGTACAGGATCAAGTTGACCAACTGAAAAAGTTCAAGAGAAAAAATTAAAGTTTGAAAAATTCTTAAGAGATCGGAGTTTTCAGCTCACCTCCAATAGTTTCTGTACCAATCCCTGGATGGTGGGATTGCGTATATCTTCCGGTGAAAAGATATGCATGAGGGCCCAATTCTTCCACAATTGATAGTGGCGGGGCTGGACGGTATGTTTCAGTACCACATTAATGTAATCGGAAATATTGCGGGAACGCAGATCCACCAACTGATCATAGAAACGGGTCATAATAAAGGCACCTGCATCTTTGGTCACGCCCACCAGAGTTGGGTAGGTGTTATTTTTAACCATGGAGGCAGGATGTTGGGGCAAGTAGCCCAATTTATCACCAACAATCAATTTGAAGGCACCAGCAAATGCCAGGCCACGCGGTTCGTTGCTTTCCTGCAAGAAATTCAAAAAAACAGAGAACCTTGTAAGAGTCGAATCCAAATAGTATGATTAACGGAAGAGAACAAGGACGTTTGTTCTCTTCCGTTTAAAATAAGAAGATGATTTATACATTCTCCTCCCACCAAATTCCCTCTCTCTCCCTTTCTCTTTTTCAACTTACAAAATATCTCTTGAAAAAGGTCAACAGATCTGTGGTCTTCATGCTCTCGAAACAGGCAACATATCCCTCAGTAGTACGGCTGGGTGGGCAACGTGCAAAGTGGGCAAAACTACGCAGAGTACTGGTGGGCTGTTCATCCAGGAAGTATGGATTCAAGGCTGTGCCAGATTGCAATATCAATTTATGGAATAATCCTTGGGCCTGGAGGAGAAATCAAAAATAAAAATTATCTCTTCACATTCTCATAAAATGCTTTTCATTCTCTCTTTCCTACCTTTCCGCTCAAGCTCAGAGCATGAATGAGAGTTGCTCCACCTGCCTGACCCATGAGCGTAATTTGATCAGGATTACCATTGAAGTAGCGTATATATTGTTGAACCCATTCCAAAGACTTTTGGATATCCGATAATGCCACATTGCCGGGCATATCCTCGGTTAGTGTGGACAAATAGCCGAATGGAGCCAGACGATAATTGATATTCACCAACACCACATCATGTTCCAAAAAGTAGTCGGGTTGTCCCTCTTCCGCACTGCCATCGAACAACATTTCACCGTGAACAAATACCAGCACAGGATAGGAACCAGATTTCTAAAAAAGCAGAATGATGGAAAATTAGGAAATTTCCTGCAAACCATTTTGAAGCACTTACAGCTGGCGTGTAAATATTTAAGGTAAGGCAATCATCAATGTTTTCGCCTCGCTCCTCCTTCTCAGTGATAACGGGTAGATCAGGAAACTGTGGACAGTTTGCGGGCTCCTGGGTGGCATCAATGCTGGCATAAGGATTCAGTTCTACAGGGCTGGCTTCCTAAGGAGATAAAAGTCCAAAATCAAGGAAAGTTTTCACCTCTAGTGGCGAACAACATACCTGGAATCGACCAATGCCAGGTCTCACAGTGGCATATTTTAAACCTAAATAGGCATTGATGGGTCTATTTTTAATAGTTTTGAAATCACGAATACCCTGGACAGCACCCAACCGTGGCACGTTTACAATGTGGGCATCCCTGTTACTACTGCTCTGATAGGGAACACGATCACGAGTGGAGGCATACGATGGCTCCGCATTAGTAGGTGGTGGATTATGGGATCTCTGGCCAGTTGATGGCAATGGTCGGGCCTGTTGGTAGAATGGATATTGTGGATGTTCATATGGTCTGAGTTGTGGAGGCTGTGGTGGTGGGATTATAGTTCTAGGATCCACAGGACGTTCTTCGTGTTCTCTCTGATCGTAGTTATTTTCCTGTGGTCTGGGATATGGAGTTATAATTCTAGGATCCACCGGACGTTCTTCGCGTTCTCTCGGATCGTAGTTATTTTCCTGTTGTCTGGGTTGTGGAGGTGATGGGGCAAAAGTTCTGGGATCCACAGGACGTTCCTCGCGTTCTCTTGGCACATAGTTATTTTCCTGTGGTCTGGGTTGTGAGGGAAGTGATGGTGGGGTTATAATCCTAGGATCCACAGGACGTTCCTCGCGTTCACTCGGCTCATAGTTATCTTCCTGTTTCGCCTGCATATTTTCTTCAAATGACGAGGAAACATGAGGTGAATAGGGTTGTGATGGATTTTCAGGATATTCGGGTCTCGAATGCATATTTCCATCATCGGTTCGGGAAACATGTTGAGGATAGGGATATTCGTCACTCGAGCGCATGTTATCTTCTTGGCTGCCGGAAACATGGGGAGTTATGTGGTGTGGTTGAGGATGTTCGTCTCTCGCGTTCATGTTTCTATCATGGTAATCCGAAACATGTGGAGTAATGAGCCGTGGCTGAGGATCTTCTTCCTGTGAAATCGAGTGCCTGGGATCCAAATATTCTTCTCTTGACGGCATGTTTCTGTGGTCAGGAAATGAAACATGGGGAGTTATTGGTCTTGGTGCTGGATTCTCTGGTTCTCGCTCGTACATATTTCTGTGCTCAGTGTTCGAAACATGTGGAGTGATAATATGTGGTTCAGGATTCTCTTCTTTGTGGCGATTATCACTATCGTGAAGATCAGGAAGTGGTGGTGATATTATGCGTGGTTCTGGATATTCCTCTCTGGTATCATAAGGATCTCTCTCGCCCTGCGAATAGTCGTCTGCATAACGATCTGCATGGGAACCAGGGGAGCGATAACCATAATTAGCTCGCGGATCCAAAGGATGATGATAATCGTATCTATCCTCTTCTTCGTAGTCGGAAAAATCATCATTCCCGCCATAGTGATGTTGGGCGCCACATTGGTGCCAAAGGAAACTGCCAATAAATAGACATTGCAGCAGCAACAGCTTAAATTTTCCACTTTTCCGATTCATGTTGCTTTCAAACGACGAAACAAATGAAACTAAATCCCAGCTCACTGTAGAGCTGATTAGCAAAGCTAATCTTCACTACAGTTCTGCCGTTGTCGTCGTTGTTCATCATCGATTCTGGGTTGCAATCGACGTCCAGCCGCAGTGCTTCAGTTTCTACTTATCATTTGTTTTACGAATGGGAAAGCAGCAATAGCTGCTGCTGCCACTGCCACTGCAGCCCTTCTAAGGTTATCGCCTTTGTGCTGTTTAAGAATTGATATGACTGAAGTCATGATGCTTCGATGCCGAGCATTAAATACTAAAAATGAAACTGCGATCCATCGATGTTTTTCTTTTTTTTATCAATATTTCCGTGGGGGAAGAAGACCTGAACCAGAATAGAGATTACCAAAGTAAATTAAATAATCTATGTTTAAATATGAATAACAATGAATGTTTAAGAGGCAATACGGAAATATCATCGGATTCATAAAAATAAACAAATGCAAGTACAGACAGACAATTGATTAGAATTCTAAGTAAGCCATGATAAAGAATTATGTGGTGCCATGGTGTGAGAGTCCAAAAGAGTGATCTAAATGTTAAATGACTTATTCATACAAAATAATGCATTTGCTTACATGGGGAATAGAATATCGTCTATATAGTAATGTGAAATGAGGTTCCAAAACGGAATCAGAATTAAATGTCTTTAAAGATTATCAATAGTATAGAAATTTATTTCTTTTGAATATTTATTTTCTTAATTTTTAAGAAGACTCCCAAAAATATGATAACATTTTCAAAAGATATAATGTCTTGCATGGTTTTCCATTATATACAGGGTGAGATGAAAAAACTGCAATCCACTTCAGACTGCTGTCATTTCTAAGCCACTCGTCCGACAGCTGTTAAAATTATTCCAGAGACAGCTCATTATATTGTTTACAAGCGTACAAAAGCATTTTGGTGAGAATTGTTCAGAAAAAAAGTTATTCGTGATGGAATTCAAGCGTGATAGTTTGATTTCTTTATATTTGGCTGAAAAACCTCAAGTGGCTATCGTTAGAGCACTCCAGCATTTAAATGTGAATAAATCTTTTGTGTCTCGTACCATCGCTCATTACCGGGATACTAGTAGTGTAGCCCGGCGTCAAGGAAGTGGACGAAAGAAAACAGCAACATCAGCAAAAATGGTTCGAAAATTAAAGAAGCGCCTTGAGCGAAATCCTTGTCGCAGTGGCCGAAAAATTGCCCGTGAGCTGAACATATCGCAATATTCCATTCGGCAAATATTGAAAAATGAGCTCGGGGTAAAACCGTTGAAATACCAAAAAGTACAAGAACTTATACCGCAACAAAAAGAAAATAGACTCAAAAGAGCTAAAGAGTTACTTTGCTTGGCCGAAAGTGGTGAACTGCCGAATTTAGTTTTCTCCTATCTCCGATGAGAAACCATTCGTTGTCCAGCAGTTTGTAAACAAACAAAATGATTGTGTTTACTTGCCAAAGAGGTCAGCTGAAAATGTGCACCTTTGGTGGCCACCAGAACTCAAGCGCCGGCCATGGTGATGGTGTGTGCCGCCATAACAGCCGATGGTCGCTCTCCGCTTATTTTAATCGACCGTGGCATCAGAATAAATGCTGAATATTATCACGAAAATATTCTGGGGGTGTATTAAAGCCTTGAACACGCAAACATTTTGGCCGCAGACCTTGGACCTTCCAACAGGACTCAGGTATGGTATTTAGCACGCGCCACCCAAGAATGGTTTAAAAAGAGGTTCCTCGCTTCATACCAATCCGTTGGACTAGTGTGTCTGGAGCATTTTAGAAAGTAAGGTTAGCACTAAGAAATACCAAAGTGTCGATAACCTCAAGCAAGCCCTTCGTCGGGAATGGGCCAAAATACCGCAGAGCAACATTAGGCCATCGTGTGACGGTTTCATTGACCTTTGAAGGCCATAATTCGTGCCAAAGGTGACCAATTCGAACAAATCTAAACTTATTCTAAAATTTGATGCTATTTTCCAATTTTTTTTCAATAAAATTAAAAAAAAGAAATGTAAAAATTATGGCGTTTGACTTTGTTGCAGTTTTTTTTTCTCACCCTATATCTATTACTTTATCATAAAATAAAAGTTTCAAAATCTTTTAAAGTAAGAGAAAATGTTATTGTTACACAAATCCTGTAACTGTCATTCCACTGCTCACATCACAGCTGTTTTGTGAACTGTTTTATCGACGCCCATAATCCTTGCACAGATGCTTTTTTAAGTACTAGCTATGCAAGCCAATCAACACTATTAAAGAGAAAAAGGACATCTCATTCCCGCTCTCACTTCGTTGCAAGAGACTGCTGAACGTAAAACCAGACGACTTTTTAAAGGATATGCCTGAAGCCTGCAACTCTTCAGTTGCGAGTTTCATTTGACGAAGAACGGTACATTTTGCGGAATTCGTTATTTACTTCTTTCAAAAAAACCAAAAAAAAAAAAAACATAGCTACAAATGAAATTTATGGTGAATAAAATGCAAATGGAATTAAATCAAAATCGAGGAAAAGTGAAACGAATCTAAATATTTGATAACCGAAAAAACCGGGCAAAATAGCGTTTAAAGTTAGAAATTCGCCAAAATAAGTGAGGTGTTTGTGCAAAATAAGTTTTCGGAAAAATCCATAACACAAAGATATTAAAATATTATTGGTGTTTAGTGCTAAGCGTTGTCGCGTCTGGCCCTTTGCATATCCTGCAGTGCATGCCAGAGGAAAAAGGAATGTGATTTTAATGCGCTAATTGCCAAAAAAGGATGTAAATATCATTGGCCGAAATAATTCGGAATTTGTTTGCTTGGGCCACACTTTAAAATCAAAAGGACATTTTGCCACCTGGAATTGCTGGAGGAAAAAGAAGAAGGTAATTTGTTTTAATGGCAGAATTTTTTGTGAATATTTTCCTTAAATACATTGATGAGCACCACAAATTAGACCTCTTGCATCAACCCTTAATAGTAGTAGAATTTTCCCCATAAACCACCACCACCCTCGGCATGGCCAAAAAACAAAAAACAATCTCTCTCTTGGCTACGCTCAATGCTCTTAAGTGCGGGGGTGTTTCTCCAGCTCTCTTGCGGGCAAAGAGAGTGGAGTAGAATAGAGTAGTGTGTAGTAGCCGTGTGGAGCTTTTCATTCAAGATATTTTTTGTTTGTTGCTTGCTTGCACAGAGCTTTAGGCTTTCGGGGGGTATGCGTAATTTAGCGTGAAAGTATGCATTATTATACACTACGCCATACAATTTCATGGCGGTACATTTCGTTTTGGTTCCATGGTGGTGGCGGCGACTGCGGCAGAATGGTTGTTAGTGATGGTGTATGCAGAGTTGGACCCCCTCCCTCCTTTCCCCGTATCGTCTGTTCACAATGCTTGTAGTTTAGTGTGGCGGTGTATTTGTTTGCGCTGGGGTTTTTGTGTTCTTTTTGAGGATTTGTGCATTCCGGTAGCCGGATTTAAAACACGCCATCATCGTTCATTCTGGTTTGTCTGTTAGTTGGAGTTGTTGTTTTAGTTGGCATTGCTGCTGTTGGATGGTATACTATGAAGATATCAAGAACTAGTAATCTTTGTCAGTGTATGATATGGTAGTGGATTTATACACAGACGCACACACACACACACACACACCGGCACACACCTGCTAGCCAACCTACCTATTTTTACAAATACTAATATAAATGTTGTGTAGTAATTTCATTTTTTAGACGTGCCTGTTGTTGTTGTGGTTGTTTTTGTGAATTCCTTATAAATTACATTCTGTAAAACATGAACAATCAATTTAATTTTTTACAACAAAAGCAAAAAAATATCAAGAAATAAAAATATAATACTTAGCATTATTTCAACGTTGCAAACTTAGTTTGTGGTGGCAATGATGTTTCACTAAAGCGCGTCCTGGTATTTCCAGCTACATGATGGTAATAACGGTAGTATTAGAATCTGATAGTTTGAGTTGGAGATATTCAAATATTTCAAAATTCAAATTTAAACGAAAAGCACTTGCTTCGTTTTCGTAATTTTGTAATGGAAAACAAGTGTAAGGACGAGCTGCCAAAACCACTTTTAGGGATATATATGTCACACAGAAAGAACGGGATTGGAAAGCCAGTTAAAATGTCAAGACTACATTGCAATCCTTAGAAATCAACAAATTACCCAATTCAACAAATTACAGTTACCCAATTATTTTTAATGGACCAATTTTTCTTGCAAACATTTTTTAAAGAAATCATCATTGGGCGCCATTTTGTGTTTCCTCGATTTTCCTAAAGGTTTTACTAGAATTTTAGGTACGGGAACGGCTTTTATGTAAACAATATAAATATTTGGCGATCTCCGCAGATTCTGGAACAAAACAAACAATAGCTTGGCCAGCACATGCTTTATTTTTATCATTGGGCGCCATTTGTGGTTGTCTTCAATTTATCTGTTGGTTTAACTACAAATTTGGGCACGGGAACGGGTTTCTTCTAAATAAAGAGCGAGAGTCAGGATTCCGAAACAAAGTTGATATTTTAAAACTTTAACTGGAATATCATTCTGAACGTTTTAATATTTTGGATTCTCTTAAGACTGGTATCAAAATGATTGAGAAAAAATATTGAACATATGCCTAATGAAAACTCTAGATTTTCGGTCTCAGTCTCAGCCACAATATCAAAATCGATATGGCTAAAATTTGATGGAATACGATTTTTAGACTTTTCAATGCCAAAAGTTAAATAATGGCTTAGTTAAAAACCGAATTTTTTAAGAGGCTTTTATAGATAGAAGTCCTTGCATAGTTGTTTCATAAATAGAAGAGCTCTTGCAGGTACTCCATAGACGGAAGAATTTTTAGGCTTTTCTATGATTATACTCTTTGGATAGAATACCTTTTATATGAAGAAGCATACATATATAGAAGTAATTTATCAATGGAAAAACCCCTTTCTTGTAAAAACTGTGCAATAGAGGTCCACATTTCAAAAGGAGTCCCATATAGTAGTGTCTATCGATTTTATATATTTTATTTTCCAGTTTGGCTGGACTAAACAGAAGTTTAACTTTTCGTTACTAAAGTATGCTCACTACCCTCGCCACAGTATTAGAGCCCCTAAAGTATGCTTATAAAGAAAAATGTAAAATTAAAGTATAGATGGCGTTCCCCATAAACGACAGGAAAATATTGAGAACACATTTACCAATTTCTTACCCTTTTGAGTAAATATTCTATTAAATCTAGATTGTGCAACCTCTGTTGCTGTTGAGATATGTTGGCCCTTCCCAATGAATCTTTTTTGTATACGCATATATGTACGAAGATTAAAATCTCAAAATCTCTGTAATCGTAGCGACTACTATAGACAGAAGACAGGATCCCCAAAATTTAGTATAAAATTCTGTCAAGAAGCTGTGAGATGACTGACATTTTTAGCAATTTTTTCTATGAGTAGCGCCATCTAGGTTTGGCTGAACGAGTAAATAAATAAAAACTAAAGAAAACTAAGTATACTTCCAGGCCGGACATTTGATAATAGTAAAAGACACTTAATAAGTCAATTAACGTAAAGTGATTTTTTATCCCATTTTATAAAGCCTTTCTTTTCTTAGTTAAAAATTCTGGGGAGCGCCTAAAATAAGACTATAAAATACTAAAGATAAATGTTGAAGACTCGTTACATATGACTCTAAGATGATGTGTAATTTGGCTTCAATGTTGTTTATGAAGCTACTGGCTATAATCTGTGATAATCCCTGAGAAAAAACAAAATACGTCGGGGTTTGGAATCTGTGAGTAGATCTGTTTCTATCAATAAAAACGTCCTATATCTCTTATGTTTAGAAAATCTGTACTAATTTACTATATATGACGAACAACGGACGGAAACGCAATGGAAGTAGACCTATTTCAACATTAAACCAAATATTTCATTTCAAAAAAGAAAAATACTTTCCATGAAATAAAAATATACATGAAGCACTATTGCCTGGATGTAGGTGGAAAATCTGTGGACGTCGATTTAATATTAAATTCTTAGTCTTTCTTATTTTTATCTATCGGAAAATGATATCCACATTTCAAAGTACAAAATCTCTATAGGGTGCAAATGATTTTAATCATTACATTATAAACCCCAGGCCCCAATACACCCATAAATCGTGTAGCGTACCATACAAATCGATCCAAATCCGGTATACCCTCCTCCCTATTTACATTCGGTATTTGTGTAATACATTTAAGCTGCTGCATCAGCATTATTGTAGAGCTTATGCCATGGGGAGGAGGGGAATATTACACATATAGTGGAGCACCACTCCACAACTGACACATGGCATATATATCTCTGTGATCCCAGAACGATTTAAAGCTCTTCACATAGACTGAGGCAAATAGACACACACACTAACACACACAGAGACGACCATCCATACACATGCAAAAATGTTAACATTCTGACATAACACACTAATTCCTTTACTAATCCCTGGTATTATAAATTGCACTTCAAGTTTTTATGCCATAATAACAATTGCAACAACAATAACAAACAAACATCATAGAACACCAGCAGCAACAATAGCAACAACAACATCAAAAACAACCAGCAATTCATAGTCGTGGTTATAACTTACACACAGACATACACACACACACACTGTTACACTCCAATCCGACTCTGGACTCTGTTACACTTTGGCCCATATGAGCGAGCGAAGCAAGCAGTGCCTGATAGTTCTGGTGGCAAGGAATGTTATCCTGTCTGCCCGTCCAACCGACCGACCGACCGACCGACCGACCGCATCGTTTATAGTTATGTATTTGAGTATTAGCTCTTGTTCCCTTGTTTGGTTAGTTTTCTAATTTCTATTTTTGTTTGCTGCGGCAGCATTGTCCGTTTGTTTTTATGATTATGTACTTAAATTCATCCGAACACCTCTTCTCGTCGCTTTGCCCCCCTCTGGGTCCCCCCAGTGCTTAATGACTCGACTCCCCGGCATTTAAAGTCAGCTCGGTGTGCTGTTGCGAATCGTATGTGTAGTTGTGTGGGATGATGTGTTTCCATAACCTAAGAGGCGATTAAGTTTTATTTCCTTTCCGGGCTTTGCAACATATGCTGTCTTATGGATTATTGAGGCTTTCGGGTATCACCAGGCGGGCACCAGCCGGTCTTGAAGATCTCGGGAAATGTTGTCATTTGGTGAAAGCCAAGCGCGGGTGGCTTTTATGATGCACATTGCGGGATGCATACATGTACCAATAATTTTCCTGCTTTGAGGTCATCTTTGTCTTGAGAAGTTTAATTTTTATAAAGTAAAGACATTTAATGCCATGTTTACGTTAGAACTTTTTGTAGGGTTAACCTACTTTGAGAGGATTTATTTGAAGTAAAAGTAATGGAAATGACAATTTAAATCCAAATCCAGTGGGTTAACCCTCATATATATAAACGTACTGTAAGAGAGATAGAGAGACAAAAAGAGAGAGAGAGAAAGACATAAATAAATTCTTTAGTTTTTTTAAGTAAGAAGTTTGTGGGTGTTTTTAAATACTACACCTTTTTTGAGTAAAGCAGGAAGGAGATGAGCTAAAAGAGATTGTCAAAAGAAAAGTGTTCTCCGCGGATTGCTCTCTTTTACAGATATTTTGTGTTAACAGACGACTTCGAGCATAAATTTGCCAAAGTTTTTTTTTTTTAAATGTTTGGATATATCTATTATGCAGGTGCCAGATGACTGAGGACTGGAAGGAATATAGCTACAGCAAAGACATTAGAGATTTAGAGAGTATGGATATCCCGTTTGGTGGTCCTGGAGGTGTGGGATTTTTTAGGGATCTTCAAGACGATCGAACTCTTACTTGTTTAAGCAATTGGGTTCGTGATTTTTGGACTTAGTGGAGTGAGATCCCTAGCGGATTATCAAATGGCAACAAAGCTGCCTACAAATCATGACAGGAGACTATATTCTGGTGCTGCGGATTTCTAGTGTCCCCCTACCTATGATAGGTTTTTTCTTGTGAAGCTCTGTGGTGACTGTGCTTTGTACTCAAATCGCTGTTAGAACATCGGCTGGAATGTAAAATTACGTCCTCAACCGGGTGCCCATTAAGGGGTGATCCACACCTAATCAAGGTGATGACTATGGCAAAATGTGTGAGAGCGAATTAATACTAATATCCATGTGTGGGTGTTGATAGACTAGTTTATTCATCAGGTGCTAAGACCACTGTTAGATAGGCTATATGGCAGGGTCGGGCAGATAGTAGCATTTTAATTTTCTCCGAATTTTCTTAGCCTCTCATTACATTATTTCCAAGCATAGGTGTCCAAAAATTAGGAGAGAGAGACAGAGAGAGAGGAGAGAGAAAGTTTACGTTAGAGTAATGCCTCCTTGTTAAGGCTCAGTTAGACGTGACATACAATATCGCCGTGGCCATAAACATAACCGTATGTACACACATTACATGCGTTATGGCTAAGCATTATGGTATATATCACTTATAATAAATTACATTGCACCCCATAAGATTTTATATGGTTATGGTTATGGCTGTCTAATGGAACCTTTAAGCATAGATACGAGAGACACCGGGACCTTGCATGAATGGTTACCGATGCTGTGGAGAAAACTATGCCAGCTTAGAGCACACGTGCCTGTATTTAGTCCTGATATATGGTAGACGCGTTGTGTACATTCTCAAAATTAGTGAAAATGGCATGTTCAAAAATGTAGGAGGTGAAATCGCAAAGCATAAATAAAATCTACCGAAGAGTTAGATTAGACTTTGGATTCTTTGGTCTCTCATTAGTCTTCTGTTGAAAGTTGTAAATGACACAGAGCGTACTCGATCGATTCGTTTGGTCTTCGCTCTTACATACATGGTCTTCGTCCTTACATAGCCAGTGTAGGCTACGAGTTTTTCAATAGGTCATCTGTAGTCAAGTCAAGTTTTCAGCACATAAAGGTATTCTATCCGAATCCACTTTCAGTCCTCCCAATTGCATACCTGCCGCCTTATCCCTTTTAACTTTGCTATAAAGGTCAAAGAACTTTGAAGGAACAAAAGTAATTTCGTCCTCTGCCTTAGGGCCGCTGAAGTAACTGTCTTAAATCCAAACACACCGATGCATAACAATTTAAAGTATGTTTTCCTTAATTCATATTCCATTAAAATTGAAAACAGCAACAGCAATGGTAGCTAAGAAGTTTGGTTTCATCTCAAACCTCCCGTCCCCTCTCAGTTTCCTCTTTAAACATTTCCTTTACACTTCAACTGCCTAGAAGAAAAAAAGCTGAACTGCGCAATACCTACCTGCCTGCCTGTCTGCCCCTCATTGAAGGCAGCTATGAATGAATTCATCGTTCACGGATTTTTACAACAAATCATTCATACGCTTCATGAACCGAACTCGAACTTTGGTTCTGTGAATTTCATCAGATTTTGCTCTGTATCCTTTATTCAGCGCTCGAATTGCTGCAGTCTTGCAATTTTCTCTCTCTCCCTCTGAGGAAAAAAAAACACAACAACAACAATGAGAAACGGGAAAAGATGAAAAAATTATGCTAAAAACACAAGAACAACAACAACAACAGCACAAATAAACGACAATAATCACAAAAGGCATTCGAAGCGTCGTCCGTTTGTCTGATTGTTGGCGTTAGTTATTTTTTTTTGTTTTGCTCTTCCACTTCCGTTTCTAGATAAATATTTTACACGATTGTTGTGACGGAAAAGACAAAAAATGAAAATAACCGAAGAAATGTGAATCTCTCACTCGGTGTGAGAGTGTGACTGTCTCTCTGTGTGTGTGTTTGTGAGTGTGCGACATTTTTTCTTTTGTGAATGGATAGATGGATGCTTTTTGCTTTAATGCCTATGATAATGATGGTGGCAGGAGCAGCAACAGCAGCGCCAAGTGCTGCGATGAAGATGTTGATGGCGGTGCGGATAATGGCGACTAAAAATGTGAATATATGGAACGATGCTGCTGCTGCTGCTGCAAAGACGGCGATGAGGATGGAGATGAAGGCGATGACTTTGTGTGTTCTTGCAATTATGCCAGTACAGTAGTCTCAAGTATTGTATTTGTAGCTGTCTCTGTGTGTGTGTGTGTGTGAACAAAACACAGCAGCAACTGTAGCAGCATCAGCAACAACAAAGCCTTGCAATGCATTCTAAAAATGCAATCACAAAAACAACAACAACAACCATAACACGAACTAAAATTCTATAACAAATACTCATAAATTTGCCCATGAGTGTGAATGTGTTTGTGTGTGTGTGAGTGTGGGTGTGTGCTATGTGGCAAACAATGAACCAACTTTTCACCGACAGACATTCATTTTATTGTCCCATTGCCAGGATAAGATGGAAATCTTTTATCAACAACAAAAAATAACAACAACGGCAACAACAACTGCAAACCAAGCAAAAACCTAAAACGTTATTAAAAGAGCCAAGAATGGCTATGACACAAAAGCAGCAGCAGCAACAACAACAGCAACCGATGTCTAACACTTGTCTGGCTAGATATAGTGCGATTTGTAAGGCGGGTGGTGTGAAAATTGTGGGGAAAATGCCCTGTAAAGCATCGAAATAGCCAGAGCAGTACAGAGGGATAGTTCAACAATAAATAAATTTTCCTTTGAACAAGGCTGGGGAATTTTCCTCGGTTCAGTGACTTTGACGCTTGAATTGAGGTCTAGCTACGGATCCATAACTTGAGATCACTTAGTGATAGTGGCTGACCTTATTGACCCATCAGTCATTCAACTAAGGTGAAGTCTCCAGCCTAGGCTCCATCCCAATGGCTTTAACTATGAATCAATGGGATTAACTCCGATCAGTTTAACCTCGAGTCAAAGATTTGGACAACAGGTCAATGGATTTGACGTCGAGACATAGAATTGCCCACCATCACCATATAATTTTGATTTCAGATCAATAATTTTGACAGCTCACTGGTATTGACTAGGGACCAAACAAATGAACTCGATGTCAACAACTCTCATCATAGGCTATGACTCCAAGCAGGTTCAATGATTTGGTCATGGTTGAATGATTCCGAATATTAGGCGATATATATTGTTCAGTGTCTTTGATCGCGGGTAAATGTTTACTACAAGGGACGTTTGGAGGTTGGGACGAGCTCCCTCCGAAATGTTTGGTCATTTCTTCTAAAAAGATTCTGAATTAGGGTCAAATTCTTCGTCCCATATATCATTGGCCCGTGACCTTCACCAAAATATACCAGATCCCAATCAAGCGGCAATACCTGTAGTTTTTGCTCTACCAAATATCCACGATTTTTGATTTAATCTATTATCCTCCTACCTTTCTTCTCCTCTACCTCTTATACATCATTACACCTGACAGTTAGGCTTTAGATCATGGCTCACAAGATATTGGCAAGAGGTTGGGTGGTGCCGTGCCTTTTCCGAGTTGCCGTTGTTGTTGTTCGTAGCACGAACACCCCCTGATTTATCCTTACGAACATTAGAACGTGATTTATACTCACATCAAGCTAAAGGTAGATATCACCTTAAGCCTTTTTCATATTTACCGTGGTAGGAACCACAGCTCTACACACGCCCGCTACCATTACACACACACATACATACGTACATAATTTAGCACCGCAGGTAACAATTATTTTTTACACAAAAGCCAAAGTGTCTACGGCGGAACCAAAGGAAGCACACATGGCACTTGCTAGCTTGGCAAAGGACCCTTTTTTGAATGACAGGATGTGTCTGTGTCTGTAGGGGTGCATGAGCGTGTGTGTGTGCGGCTGTGCATGTTTATTGTTTAGCTTACGTTTAATGCAGAAACACGTTTAGAAGCTATTAGAAGTTAACATCTCCAACACCAACATATCAGAGGAGCAGGAATATTTCTTGTTGTAGTTGTTGCTTTCATTCCGTCCTTGTGATTACTTTTCAGTCAGCCAGTCAGACTCCCTGGAGGGTTTTAAAGACAATCAAAGTATTCCTGGTTGTCTTTCACTGCCTTTCTTTGAAACAAAAAATGTTGAAGCCATTGTCTTTGGTTGCTGCCCGGACAAATGGATGTGGGCAACGAGAATGGGAGGAATGCTGTAACAAAAGCCAAGAATAGGAAATAATTTAGCAAGAAATTTTCCAGACGTAGAATGTTTTCACATAAAAACCAGAAATGTTTGGAGGCTGAAATACAGAATAGAATGAAAATCAAGTTTATAATTTAATTTGTTGTTTTGGGAAATTGAATATTTTAATTTCCAGACACCTTTGGACAATAGTTTACCGAGGTTCAACTGTATTAATTATTTCTAGCTGAAAATTAAGAAATCTGTGCTGAGATTTACTGGATATCACTTTCATGCTGAGGAGCAAATGTTCCCTCAATATTTTGTGGGAATTTACTTTATTTTGTTAATGAGTCTTTTTGAAAATATAATTTTAAGAAAATACGAAGACATAACGCACATAAACAGAGATAAGAAACATTTTGCAAAACTATTTTTTGACAATTAAAGCGGAAATTTCTATTTTTGTTAATTTGTTTATCATTTCGATCTTTTCTTGTTTTCTCTTTTACAGACAATTTGCCAATTCGGTCATCAACTGAAAAAAAAAAATAAACAAAGACTCGACTCAAAACAAAATCAAAAATAACACAGGAAACTAACAAGATGTCCGACTCACATTTGCTGGGGGTGTGAATGAGCGATTTAATCCATCAAATCTATAGAATTGGCAACAGGAGCCATAAAAGCTGGAAGCCACAATGGTGGAATCATCAAATCTGGGTAGGACGCTGAACAATCCGCCGGTTCAGCCTCTGCCCACACAGTATCCGTCTGGCATGCGTTGCGGCACGCTGGAGACAAGGGTGCGCGGAGCCTGGTATCGGGTGTTGGTAACATTGGAAACTGACTACTTGGCCATCAGTTTGGATGAGACCTGTGAGAATGCGGGCAATGGTGGGGATCAGTCAACGACACTGAATGGAACCTTGGGGTAAGCCAGAGATGGGAGTGTTGTTGTCCATCGAATATTAATGTTTGTGTGTGTGTGTTTTTTTTTTCAGAAGTAATCACAGTGGCCACAATGGTTCAATACCTTCATCGGCATCCATGCAGGGCATGGTTGGAGGTGGTGGTGTCGGTGGCGGTGTTGTGGGTAGTGGTGGTGGCACCTCAACAATAAATTCCACAACAACTAGCAACGAATTGGACGCAACGGACAATGGTGATCACATGCTGAACAACAATACGCTGGACAATGGCATGGATATGTGCGATGTACCTGATCATGTGGCAAATCAAAAGAGACATGTAAGTAAGGGAAAAGAGAAAAGCAGAGAGCTTAATATATGTTCAAGATTTGGAGAGAGTTTATGAGAGAGTAATGCCATAGACAAATAAAGGTATAGACCAGGGGTGCTCAAAACCGTGTTCTAGAACATGAAGAGAAAAAAGAGATAATTTAAGAGAAAATTAAAATTCTGTTTTTCTTTATATTTTACTGTTCTATTTAATTGTTTTTAAACACGAATGTTTACCAAAATAGTTTATAAAGCAAATGGATAATGGATATAAAGCAATGGATAGTCTATACTATAGACTAAAAAGTTTTAAAATTTACCCCTTCCGGCAGATGTCACTATGGTTGATCTTGGGCCAGTAAAGTCACTCGACTTCGAAAACATTTTATTCATTTTTCTGCTATTTAAGTTCTATATTTTTATATTTCACGACATATTTGAATAATATAAAAGTAAACAAAGTCACTGTTTCGTTTTTAAGTGATAAATAATAATGAATCATAAAAATATTCAATATTTTTTATTTTGAGAGAATTGAGTGAGTCTACTGAACCTCTCTCACAGCATGAACGACATCTATTGAAGCATTTTTTCGAAGATAACAGATGAGACAACTTTTTAGTCTATACATTTATTTGTCTATGGTAATAATAATAAATATAAAGCGTGGCACAGGCAAAGACTGAGGTTTTTTGGCACTTTTTTAAAATATATAATTATTCAATTGCATACTTTAAGGCAGCATATATTAAAACATTAATAATTGATGGGAATATTAAATTTGACCGCTATCTATAGATGAATAGCCATATACGAAATACAAAATTGGCGAGCATACCTTTAGGCAATAATAACGAAATTGTGAGGTCTTGACTATAACCAATTATTTTGGGATATTTTTATTCCCACGAACAGAGGAAATACCGGCAGTGTTTTAGAAAATTTTTAAGAAAATTAATTGATATTATAACTTTAATTAAACTCGTGCTTTTAGCATAATCAACAATCGAACTGCCAGTTACTATTAAATAATTTATAGCATACTTATGGGCACTTTCCACAATTTTAAGACTAGAATATTATGGTCAAAATAACATATTTCATATTGTCTTTTTAAGTCAATAAATTTTTGGAAGCGCCTAAAATTATGCTTGAAAAATTCTAAATTAAAAATGAGAAACAGTCACTTTACATATGACTCGAGCATGATGTGTAAACTATCTCTTAGGTGTGTGTCGACTTCATGGAATATTTATTTGTCATTTTCTTTTTCTTTTTCTTAATTTTTTTAAATTAAAATTTTTTTCTTTCAGGTTCGCATAATTAAGTCTGAAAACAATGGTCTGGGTATATCCATTAAAGGTGGGCGTGAAAATCGCATGCCCATACTTATATCGAAAATATTTCGAGGCATGGCTGCGGATCAGGCCAAAGGCTTGTATGTGGGAGATGCTATACTTTCGGTGAACGGCGAAGAGTTGCGAGAGGCCACACATGACGAGGCGGTGAGGGCTTTGAAAAGAGCCGGTCGTGTGGTGGATTTGGAAGGTAAGTCAAATTTCGAAAAAAAAACACAAAATTCAAAATCATATGGATTTGTTCGGAATTTGGATTTTCGGATTGTGAATATTCCAATTTATCTAAAAAAATTTGCGGAAATTTGAACAAAAACCCCAAAAATTCCAATTCTCTTAATTATTGTGGTAAATTGATGTTTCTGCCACCACTTGGAATGAGGAAGTCGATGGGGTATTACACACAAAAACACAGGCATTAACACGAATAAAACAAGACAATTTAAACACTTGCCAATCACAAGAATTGTGTGTGGAATTTTAAGCAGTTCAGTAGTTCCGAAAACTATTTTAAATACCAGACAGGTGGTGTGGGGAGGGGACGAAGGCAGCGCCTGGAGAGTGATTACATTTAATTTGTTACCGGTTTAGTCAAATTGGATGAAGGATGTTTAAGATATGTGAGGAGATTTATTTTCGCATGAGTGTGTGTGTGTGTTTCATGGGCGAAACAAACATGTGTGTGAATGTGTAGTGGCAAGATAAATTGATAGACATACGAATATTGCTATGTATGCGTGTTGTGATTGTATTGCTAACCAAACAAACAGAAAAAATATGAAATCATTTTTCCTTTTGCCATTAACTCCATTAATTCAAACAAGTTTTTGACATATTCCCCGGGCAACATTATTCAAAATCATTTTCCCACACAGATTGTGCAAATTTGTTGGCATGTATGTGTGTGTGTGGCTTTTTTTATTACAATATGTCATAATATGCATACTCACATATGTATGTATGTGTGTGTTTAAATAAAATAGTGTAATAGTAAATGCCAACATTCAGCAAACATGCATACACACTCACACACACACACACAAAGAGAGCATTACCCATACTCCTTTAGCTGCTGGCCTGGCCTGGGTGATGTATGAATACAAGACAGGGTCACATATGGCACATTATTTGCTACAACTGCATAAAATTACAAAAAATATGACATAATTTATCATCACAGGCCTCAAAAACTACAAATGAGAGAAAAATAAAAAAGAATACATGCCCGGATGTAAGTAGTTGTACCAGCGGCTGGCGCAGCACAGTGGTTCCGAGCTTAAAATTTTTTATTTTTTAATTTAAAAATTGTTAGAAACCCAAAACTGTATGCAATGAAAATGCTAAATATAACCGTTCAAACACAATGCGATGAGAGAGAGTAACACAATTGTGAGAACTAAAATTGTGCCTCTCTTCTCGACGTTGAACTAATGGCCAATCATGTTGAGATCAAGAAATTGTCAGTTATGTATTTGTACAGATCCCCATTTCCGACATGTTGAATTGTGTGTCCTTGGAAGATTTTAAGCCCCTTGCGGGTAAGGCAAAAGCAGGGATGCGTGCCTTCAATGATGTTTTAGAGCTGGGCCGGGTTGAGAGTTTAACTTTTTTGTTCTCCCAATTTAGTTACTCTCTGATAATATTTCTTTTTCAGTGGTTTAGTGGGGCTGCTCTTGCCTAGCCCTTCTTAAGAGCTTAAAAATCTTCTTTTTTAACCACTTTGTAACTTCGAATATACTCATATATATGTATGTATGTGTGTGTTGGCATGACTGCGTGATTGTTTGGTGTGCATAATAACCCTAGAGTTGATAATGCAATTTTAACCTTTTTTTTGCTCCGAGAGTAAATGAATTAACATAATAAAAAAATAACAATCAACAGTGACATGCTTACACACACACTGACAACTGCATGGACAAGCAAGCAGGCAGGCAGAAGTAAAAAATGCCATGAATCTGCCTCGGCAAATGTACATTCGAAAAACACACACACACTCACACTCGCAAACAACACCAATACATTTAAAAAGACATAAGGACAAATAATCATTTGACACAAACACACACACATACTCACCAACAGAAGCCTGGGAGCAACAGAGACTCACACACACACACACACACATCACCATCTATAGGAAACACGAGCAACGAGAGAGAGCATTGTACGACTGTTGCCTGGTTGGTGTTGAGTCAGTTCGAGACAAGTTCGAAATAAAAACGATACAATAAATTTAAGTACGTGAGTGGCATAGACGACGATGGCGATGACGACGGCTGCAACAGCGTAAAAATGAAAACGAATTCAATTCCATGCCAAAACAAAACAAAAAGGCGAACAACACGAACAGCTACTACAAGCCGAATGTATAACAGTCGCTGATGACAAACATATGTATTAATGCACGTACATATACTATAAAATAAGGCTATGTGTGTATGTTGCGAATCGTATCGTACGCGCTACATGATGATCATGCTGATGATGATTTTTGTTGTTGTTGTTGTTGCTGGCCGGCCATTCGGATGATTATCATTTATTACAAATTAACATTGAACTCCAAAATGAAACGCATAACTATGCCCGCTGTGTGTGAGTGTATGTGTTGGCATTTATTCGACTATAGGTATGTTGGGAGGTTTATGTGTCTCTAGGTGCTATGTGAGGAAGATAATATTAAGGTGGTTCGGAAAAATTATGGAATATGGTAATCAAATGAATAACATAATAGAATTGAGTTATTCTTTTGGTTTTTTTACAAACAAAATTCGAAGCTGATTTAAGAAGATTAAGAGAGCTTTTTTTTAAAAAAATGTAACGAGGGTTTCTTGTCGGTACCAAGTTCTCCATGAGGGTCCTCATAAATCTTAGAGTAGAATTTTTCCTTTTCTTGGGGTAAAATTCGGATGTTTTATTACTTTAAATACTTAATTACAATCTAGCCGTGATTAAATCCGAATATATGGATTTTTTGGGGAATTGACTTTAGATATACTCGAGAATTCAATATATAGCTGGGAGCAATTGCTGATCGAAAATTCGATACTTACGACGGTCGGGTGTGCTAGTTTAGCTATTCGGTTTCTTGGCGATTTGTAGATAATTGGGAACTATGATGTATGAACGTTGGGTTTCCGGGGATAACGTTAATGATCTTCGGGATGTAGGCTGTTTGAAGATAATCGGGAACTTTGATAAATGTTCGTGGGGTATTACGACGTTCGGATTACGGAAGATCCGATACTAATCCTGTAGACGCATTGTAGATGATTTGAAGATAATCGGGAATTCTAATAAATAGTCGTCGGGGATCACGATGTAAGAAAGGATCCCATGATAATCGGGAATTCGATGATGATGCTCTGTTTGGAGACGATTTGAAATAAATCGGGAACTGTAATAAATGGAGGGCGGGTGTCGGGGGATTACGATGATGATCTACGAATTGTAGGCGATTTCAAGATAATCGGAATTCTGTTGAATGGTTGTCGGGGATCACGATGTTCGGATTACAGGGGTCCAAGAATAATCCAGCATTTTGGTGAACGGTCTTCGATGACTACGCCCGGGTTATAAATGATTTTATTGCTCGGTTTGTAATCGGGATTGCTGGTGAAAAGCGTTTCGGCTCACAGGTGTTTGGGTCATGTACGAGGAGTAGACAATGGGAAATTATGCTCATCGGTCGGAAAACAGTAAATGATTTCAAAACCACCACGTACCCTTTAAGGAAGCCCCCTGAGGTAGTGAATGTGATCCGTCAACCGAAACGAAATCTATATATTGCACCACCATAGCCAAGTGAATGCGAATTATTTCTCATGTGTTGTTATGATGATGCTGGCAAACCAATGGCTATTCCTCGATAGGTGGTGTAAGCATTGCTTATGGTGGTTTAGTTGTTTGTCGGTCTATTGCAGGACAAGTTTTGATTGTGTATGTCTCACAGACATGAACATCGAGAGGGTATCTCTCGCTTCTGGCTGCCTGCATCGATCGATGTTGAGTTGGAGAGCGCTTGTCTGTTGCGCTGCGGTTTGTTGGTGAGGTGGGCTGTGTGATGTTAGAGTGTGGTGTGATCGGTGATGGCTGATACTGAGTGTTGTTGGCTTAAATTGCTGTCGAACGATCTTTTAATGTCCAGAGTATATTTTTAAGCTACTCTCCCAAAAAAAATATTTGTGGGGTATAGAAGGCCTAGGAATGCTTCTAGCTGATAAAAGATCTATATCGCTTATTTGACCAATAAAAGACCCAAACGACCATTTTCCCTAAAATAGATAGATAGAAAGTGAAAAAGTCATACTTACTCTGAAATGTTTTTATTTTATTGACTCTTACTAGGGCTTCGTAGACGTATTCAATTTCTTTTACCACAGATAAAATCAAAGTTCGAGCCCTCGAAGAATGACTTTACTTAACACAATATCCACAATACTTAATATACAGACTCCAATCCCGATTTAGGCGGCTCGCCTCCGACATGTTAGTCTTTGCAAAACCATAAACCCTGAGATTATTGTTTTCGAATAAATATTTGATATTATTTTTTAAAATTAAAAAAAAAAAAAACAATTAATAATTCATAGCACACACACACGTTAATAACTGTTATTTATTTCCACTCTGAGATTAATATTCCCCCAGAGTTCCACCCTAATAACCTCATGGTTGACTCAATTTTGTTTTGTTTTTCTCTGAACTATTTGCCCAGCTAGCGCTCTGTATAGGCAGCTCTTTGTGTGTGATCTACATTTGTATGCTGCTGCACGACACCGTTTAAATGAACAATTGTTTAAGGCGACTAAATAATAGCAGTGCGAGGGCGGGGCGGTGTCGTCGAGAGGTAGTACGACGGCTTGAAGGGAACCTTAACACTCTAGACAGGGTCTGAAACAATTATGCGTTTAACGCGTCATCGACAAAAATTTTGTAGCTTTTTTTCAAGTTTTGTTTGGCTTTGCCTTGATTCCATCCAACAAGAATTGAATTCTTGATCATTTATAGGTTATTGAGTTTTATTGAATTTTATTGAGGACCGCTGTTGTGAATTTTGTTTTTGAATACGAAAAATATTTATTTTTATTGTATTCTGTTTCGTTTTTTGCCAATGACTGACTCCCCGCCAAAATGCCACAATTTGTCATCAAAGGTTGTTTTAACTATAAAAGCTTAGTTTGGCTCATTCAGCAACATCAGTAGCAACTGTTGCTTAGAATAGTAACCACAACCAATTAACCAAGGGATTAACCACCATGACCACTTCCAGAGGATTACAAATTTTCATTGTAGCTTTGGCCATTTGCGGCTCTTTGGCCAACCCCCTGAAGAGATCGAGTGGCAAAAAGTCGGCCCGCCAAATTGAATTCACCACACCCTCCTCGGTGGCGGTGGAGACAAGAACTGGTTACCCCGAAGCTGGTTTCCGTCCCAAGATTCCATTTGAATTGCCCACTGAACCCCGCACCAATGCCGTTACGGAGCCATCAACTGAAAGTGTGACCGAATTCGATGTGGAAACCATTGCCACCACCACCAAGCAATCCACACTGGAAGATTTTGATGAAGTTGTACCAGACGCAGCGACCACCACAACCCCCGCTCCTGAAGTTTTGGATTATACCCCTGCCGATACCTATGGTCCACCTGACGAATCCCCCAAGGAACCCGAAGAAACCGAAGCTGAAGTTGTTCCCGCCCCCGCCGAAGACTTTCAACCCCCTAGCGAAGAAGACAGCCAGGATTTCGCCACCCCTTTCAATACTGTTGATACTGCTGACAATCAGTTTGTTGCTGATATTCCTGCCGTTGAACAGGCCACAGCTACCGAAGTCGAAAACGAAAGCAAAACCGAATCGGAAACACAAGAAGTAGAGGTCACTGTGAGTCAAGTGCCAGCCACCACCTATGGTCCACCTTCTGCTGCCGATGGCATGGTAAATGGCATGGAAAGCAATGAACCCAAAACCGATGTTGAAACAATCGAACAAGACATTGTGGAAGTCCTGGAGCCAGAACAGTTCGATATGGTACCCGAAGTGGTGGAAGATGGTGTTGCCGTCGATCAAGAAGGTTCCGCCGAAGGTGAATTGGAATTGGTTGGTGAAACCGAAACCAGAGTCCAAGAGCCCGCCGATGTCTATGGTCCACCCAACACCAGTGTTGAGACTGAACTCGAATCTGAGGCTGATAATGAACTCGAATCGGAATTGGCCGATGTTGAGGAACAAATTGAAATCCTTAGCCGTCTGACCAAATTGCGCAGTGGTCGTCTTGTCATTTTGCCCGTGCAAAAGAAGTTGTATTTGGGTCGTTTGGTTGCAGCTCCCAAGAAGTCGAAAAGGCAACAACGTTTAAACGGCCGTCTGTTGAAGTTGTAAATGTGATATTTTAAGGACTGCTTGTTGTTGGGTGTCCTGTGGCGACACCATGTGATTTGTTATTTTTTTTGTTGACGAACTAAATTTAAAAAATATATATTTTATGAAAAAAAAAACACTTTTGTTATTTTTATTTCGTATTTACAATGACAAATTGGGATTTTTTTTAATCCTTGCAATAAGGACATCGAAAAGACATTTGTGTTTCTTAAAACAAAAACAACAATTTCCCTGATAAACGGCGAGGTTCTCATTCAAATCTGTTATGATATTGTTCATGTGGGTAAAGGATAGACGTAACTACCTTTATTGCACCTAATCTACTCCGAAATTTAAGAGCATAATGCCATAATAGCCAATACTCCAAGCTGTATGAAAATGATATTTATTCGCCAGCTACAGCAACTCCCCTCCCTTATTGTAAGCTATAAATACCTCAAGAATAAATATGAGCTAATTGGGAATATTATATTTCCACAAGAGCATCGATAAGATGAAATACAAAAAATATGCTTCTTTGCAGGCAAACAGCCAAGGAAAAGGATGAGAGATAGGGAGATATCATTGTTTACAAAAAGATAACAAAAAAGAAAGAAATCAAGCAGAAAATGCGCTAGTAATTCAGGGGAACAGATAAATTTCATTGAAATCCTAAGAGGGTGTTACATCAACACCTTTTCTCCCTTTTCAAAGAAGCCAAGAAAACACTCTTTGTATTACCAAAAAGAAATAAAACACAACAATAATAACAACTACAAGTAATGAAAAGCTATAAATTCAGTTAATGTCCTTAAAGTACTTAAAACTCGTTTACATGTCACACCCGGTCCGGTGGGGGGAAAGGACACCAAGGTATTTTTGGTTGTTTGGCGATACAAAGACATGACCATTGTTATAAGGTGACACTGGATGTATGTCTTCGTCTGTGCTGGTGTGTGTGGGGCTAGGGAGTGCAATTAAATTAAGCTTCCTCAGGTTTTATTTTGTGCACAATTAAAAAAAAAAACCGGCAGCCGCAACAACAACGACAACAAATGATGTGACAAAACAGAATCAAATAAAAGAGAAGCCTTCAACACCACCATTTGGGAAGACAAAAACGTTCGAATTGAAATAACAAAAGAAAAATCGAATAACAATGGCCACGCTGCTGACGAGGAGCTGTTTTGAGCTGGAAGCAACAATGCCATAGCCAAGATAACTAAGAAAACGAAATTGAATGAAAAATAGAAACGTGCCGAGAGATATCAATCGAATGAATCATTCGAAAGCATCTTTATTTCGGAGAGACAGACAGACGGCAATTCACACCTAGACACGCACACACACATACACAATATTTCGAATCAGCAATGAGATGAAATATAGAAAAAAAATAGCACGCAATGAAAATTAAGAGACGTCATGGAATAACAATTGTTTCTTTTTTTTTGAAAAGAAAATATGTTTTAGAATTTAAACTGTATCGATTTCCACAAAGGACATATTTCATTGGCCACAATAAATATTTTAGGTGGGAATTTTGATATTCAATTTAAATGGAAATGGAACGGAAAGATAATTTATGCTACAGGGAAGAAGGAATTAAATGGGAATATATGTCATACTCATAATAATATCTTTGTTTTAATATTTAAAAGATTTTTTTCGAATGTCTTCCATAGACATTTAAAAAAATCTCTCTTTCAAAATCGGAAAAAATAACTTTTATCAAAATCTATACGAAGGATAATTCCAAATTTCTTATCCTATCAAGAGTGAAACCTCGAAGTTTGTGCAGAGATTTTAATAGACTTTGACCTTCATAAGATCTATAATAGCAAACCAGTCCAGAGAATACCTTTCAATTAAAAGTCGGTAACTTAAACCCTAAACAAGATCTTTGGTATTTTGAACACCTATGTGGGGCTTTTTGTCTTAAAATGATCTTTGGTAAATATTCACCCTACAAAAACCCAAAAACCACAGAACACATCAGAGCCATGTGTGCAGCATTAGTATTAAATTTAAATGAAACGTTTTACTTTATGAACTATGCACTACTATACTATACTATACTATACTATACTATACTATACTATACTATACTAAACTATACTATACTATACTATACTATACTAAACTAAACTATACTATACTATACTATACTATACTATACTATACTATACTATACTATACTATACTATACTCTACTCTAAATATTCTGTGGAGCGCCTGAACATATGCTACAAAATTGCCTTAATATATATGTGAAAACAGGTGAAAAACGTACATTAGCGGCACTGGTTATACGCTTGCTCTCTTTTCTCTCTTTTCGTCAGTGATTTCTCATCTACGCTCCTACACTCACTCTCATTTTAGTTATGTACATCATGGCTTGACATCAGAGAGTATTTCTTTTATGATCTCTTACCTTTTTACTCTCTTATTACACAGTTTTTTAATGATTCTAATTGTGTGTGTGGAGAAAAGGCATTTGCCTGGCCCTGCTTCACATGTAACTCTAAGACCATAGAAAACCTTTAAAGGGCCTTTGGCCTTTAAGTTTTCAAACCCTTAGAATAACTATGTAAAAGTCTGGGATCAAAACATCACCTTTCTCATATGACCCTTGGACAGAAGTCCTTCGTCCATTCCAGTTCTAAACTCTGGCATAACAGCTAGCCATTGGTTCCCTTATTTTTTCAAAAGTTTAGACCTCTAATCAAAATTTTCATATGTTATTCCATACACTTCAAATCTACCATGCGAAATGACCTTAACAACAATATTCACACTCGTTTTCAATGCCAAATCAAAAATAACTGTTTCAATATCGGGCGGTGGGCTAATCATATTCAAACATTGGCAATATCCGAAACTGATACGGTATTCAAGTGTCATACAAGACATTCAAGTTGATTGAACTTAGTTTGCTTGCCAAGAACTCCAAACAAAAAAGACACACAAATATCGACAATTGCCTGTTTGGAAGGGTGGCTAGCTGGTTGATGGCTCTTGAATGGTTCTTTTGGCTGGCGCAACAAAACACACACACACACGAAAGCATAACCCATCAAATCTGTCTCAATTGTACGTTTATGGCCAGATAACAGAAGATTAATTCTAGGACAAGTAAATGTGATGAATGGCAGCGGCAGCAACAGAAACGCCAGCAACAAGACATTTTGGCCAAACCAAAATCTATGGCCAAAGTTGAAGAATGCAAAAGTTTGGTGCTTTGCTTTTGGCCAACGCTTGTAGATGAATTTATTTATTGTACAATAATTTATGATACTCCCACAGATACAATGACTCCTTTAGATGGTGCTCCATCTTTTCCATCTTCTCCCCTTTATTGTTCTACTCCTATTTTTCCTGCGAATATCACTGCCAAAAATTGCAAAAGTTTCATTCATTCATGGTTTGAATGAGCTCCAGCTCTAGCTGGCTTTTGTTTTCATTGTTGGAATTTTGTGAATTCCCCAACCCCTCTCCCTTCCCCCCTTTGCAACACGGAATTCATTCCCCTTGACCGTTTGATTGTTATAAATTTTGCAATTGTGGGAGTTTGCTTTGTTGTTGCTTGCTGCTCTTTTTTCACTTGTTTCTTGTTTTTGGCAGCAGGAAAGTTTCTTTGAATTTTGTTGTTTTTTTTGCAATTTTGTTTCGGTGCGTAGTTTTAAAAATAGCAAAGAGTAGGAGAGTTCTATGTGGGTGTGAAAAGAGAGTGGGTGTGAGAAGAGAGTGAGTCTAATGTATCCATTTGAGAAAAAGTTTTTAAGTATGTTGTTGACATTTGTTTCCACAGTATTTGACATTTTACTTACATTTTTACACACATTCACACACAAACAATTTTTTTTGCACTCATGGCAAAAAGTTGCAGAGTTTTGAGTTTTCGACCAAAAATTTACACAACGCAACAAGGAAAATGAGGCCACATGTGGAGGCTAATGTATAAAAAATATAAAAAAATCTCATTTTGATCAATACAGGCTCCTAATTTGAATGTTTTTTGCAAAAATTATTTTGTAAGGAATTTAGTTTTATTTACAAGACATAAACCAGAGCAATTTATTTGGTGTCTCAATAAAAAAAGAGCATGCCTATGAGTACAATTGACGTCATGGCCCCAAAATCTATGGCGTCCCAATAAAAAATGCACGTCTTTGACTAATACAAGAAATTGCAGGATATCGTAGTATTTAAGAGAGATTTTGATTTTTTTTTGGAAATTTTGAATTTAAGCAGATTTTAAGTTCTATATTATAGAAAATATGAACAATTTTTTAATCAAAAAAAAAAAAAAAAAAAAAATATATAATAAAAAAATAAAAAAAAATAATAAAAAAATAATAATAATAAATAAATAAATGAATAAAATATTTAAAAAAAAAACTTTCTTAAGAAATGATTTTTTTAAACAAATATATATATTTTTAATTTAAAATTCTTTAAAAAATTATGAATAAAATATCATAAAAATAATTTAAAGAATAAACCTTCCTAAGAAATGATTTATTTTTAAAAATAAATTATTTAAAAAAATACCCATTGATTTTCATCAATGGAAAAATTCATGCGGGACAGAATTTTTTCCAGTCATAACTCAATTTTTGGTCAGTTTTCGAGTTGTTTGGAGTTTTTTTTTTGTGGAAAACAGTTGGCAACTCTTTCCTTCCTTTTCGCATCTTGTTGACTCAATAGCTTAGCCACGCTTGGCAACGCCAGCCACTCATTCGTATGTCATCTGCTTCGGCTCCTTGGCACCGTACGAGAGCTGCGTACATAAATACAACTTAGAGCGACTTTAGTTAAACCATAAAACGTTCAAAAGTCCATTAGCCAAACCAAAAGTTTTCCACCAGCTCAAACGTTTATTTTAACATTTAGATATACTCCAAGTTTGTAAAAAAAACGAAAAAATAATGCAGAAAATGGTGTCCTCCACCACTCCCACTTAGGCTACTCCAGTTAAATGGCTATATGACTGGTTGGATGGCTGGACTCTCTGCTTGACTGAGTGCAAATGAAAAGAAAACACACTTTTCATGGCTTATACGCATTTCGGGACCAACACCATGTACCATCCATTCACCACCAGCTACCAGGAGGAATCAAACCAACAAAAAGGAACAAAAAAATTAGCGAAATACTTTATACGGCCGAGAACCAAAGAGTAAAGACGGCGATGACAACTACCCAGCAGAACTCACATGAGTTCGAACAAACCGGTAGGAGGACACCAACAACACTGCTCCCAAAGCAACAAAAAAAAAAAAGGCTGCAGCAAAAAAAATTCTGGAATCTGTTGGTTTATGGAAAATATTTTCCAGCACACTCAGCATGTTTGTTTTGTGTTTTCCTTTCGGTTGTTTCTTTGTTTTGCCAACTTTCAGAACAGAACAGAACTCTGAACTTTATTTAAATATTTACCTAAGATTTGTGTTTGTGAAAATATTCAGCATCAACAGAAGAAACCTCCCATTTGAATATCCTGGACAAGGAAAACAAACTGTGTTGAAATCATATTTGCATTGTGTGCTAGGACTGGTGGCGGAGCGTCCATTCAATGCTGGCTGAGACATGGAAAAAGGTGCCAAAAGTAGGGTTTTTAGTTATTTTTTGATGTCCTTGTTGTTTAGTCTTGTTTTTTGTTGTTGTGATTTTCAAATAACTTTTGTCGATGTTGCCACTACTGTTGTTGTTGTTGTCGTTCTTTTTCTGTTGTTAAAAAGTTTGTTACTGTTTTAATGCTGTTATGATTCCATTTTCATATTTTGGTGAAAACCTCGTCATATCGTGCAAACTTGGAAAGTTTATAAAATTTACGAGGTGAACTCGGAAAATATTTGGAAAATAAATTATTCCAATCAAAATCAGAGTGCTTTGTTATAAAAAAAGGAATGAACATAAGATTATAGAGAAATCTCTTAATATTTGAACCGATTTTCTCCGAATTTAATGTACTTGCTTCTAGTCTGAATTCGGTAGGATACGCTAAAATTCAGGTCATTTAGACTGATATTAGTCATTTGGTGCACAATACACCTGATATCGGATAAAGATATATATGGGAGCTATATCCTATTCTGAACTGATCTCGATAAAATTTGACAGAGGTATTTTTGAGCAGTATCTGATATCCGGTACCAAATATCATTCTTCTGGAGTATATGTTTCGCATGTGAGTGACCGATTTGGGGGTTTAATCGGATTAAACATATATATTAGAGCCAGAACCGATTTTCTCCAAATTTGAGGTACTTGCTTCTAGACTGAATTCGGCGTGATGTACCATTAGGTGCGCAATTTACCCGAAATCGGTAAATTATCTCGCTTCTTTCTCCCTGTTCAGTATAGTAAAGTATAGTATAGTATAGTATAGTATAGTATAGTATAGTATAGTATAGTATAGTATAGTATAGTATAGTATAGTATAGTATAGTATAGTATAGTATAGTATAGTATAGTATAGTATAGTATAGTATAGTATAGTATAGTATAGTATAGTATAGTATAGTATAGTATAGTATAGTATAGTATAGTATAGTATAGTATAGTATAGTATAGTATAGTATAGTATAGTATAGTATAGTATAGTATAGTATAGTATAGTATAGTATAGTATAGTATAGTATGGTATAGTATAGTATAGTATAGTATAGTATAGTATAGTATAGTATAGTATAGTATAGGATAGTATAGTATAGTATAGTATAGTATAGTATAGTATAGTATAGTATAGTATAGTAGTATAGTATAGTAATACGACTTTTGGCAGTAATTTAAACAAACGACAAAAGTGGTTATTTAAATAGAAAATTTAATGAGTAGGAGCTCTTCAGAACGGGGTTATTATATTATTGTTACTAACTTTAGACATCAGAAAAAAAAAAATTGAAATCTGCTACGAAGTCGTGTCTTTCTTAAATTTTCCCAGCATAACAAAACACTTACCAGTTTTTGTTTTTTGTTTTTGCTGTTGATGACTAGTTGTTTTTGTTTTATTTATTAATTTTTTTTGATCAAAATTCAACTTCTATAACTCCCTATTTATCAGAGCTCAAATGCTTGCTTCCTTCTTGGTGTTGTGTCGAGTTGGGTTGCATGGTATGTGTGATGCATGTTGCAGTTGTGAGTTGTGTTGCATAAACTGGCAACTTTTCGACAAGTTTATTTGCAGTTAAATGCAAAATGTACACAAGTTATTATTGTAGCTCTTTTATTTGTCGTTGTTGTTGTTATTGTTGATGATGTTGTAGTGGATCTCCTTTCATCTCTCTCTCTCTTCCGCCTGCCTTGTTGTTCTGCATAAGCCTTGTTATTACTTCTGTTCTAGCGCTACTCGTTGTTGTTCTACACTTTTGCTAAGTATTTTTTAGGCCTTGTAGTTGAACAAGGCTTTTGTTGGCTTAGTATTAGAGAAGGATGGAGAGGGAGAGAGCGAGAGAAGAAGAGTATGAACGAAGTAACTCAAAAATAATGTTTATTTAACATTTTTAGTTGTGATGAGTTAAGGTGTGTGTGCGTGTATGTGTGGGTGGGAAGGGGGTGTTGGGTTGCCAGGCTGTCTCCGTAATGACCATTTCTTCTCGCAGTGCCATGTTTAGGTTTAAGATGCGACAACAAAAACATTGACTTGCCACTTAAGAAAATAATAACAACAAAAGTTTCGACGAAAAGACGACAGCCTTGTTTTGTCATAACCTTTCACTCGCTCTCTCAGTGGTTCTCTGACCACTAGTTTCCTTTAAATGCCAATTAAAGAATATTTGCTGAGTGATTCTGCAGAAGGAAAAATATTTCGCCGTAATTGGCATGGCGAGAGGAGTTGGGCAATGGTGGCATAACAAATATAACAACAACAATATGACAGTTACATTAACCGAATTGAATTTATTTTTCAAGAATTTTAGTAAACACTTTGAAGAAATTAATTTAAGGAAATTTGTTTAGGTTGCTGCAATAGACAGATTTTAGTACTGTTGTATTGAGTTCATGGTTTTGTGGTCTTTTACCACAAGGGTTGTAAAGGGAATCTTGTGGTGATAGATAAAAATTTTGATTCAGTTACAACAACCGAGAAAATGTCGGAAATAGCATCAAATAGCGGAAATTTGGCCTTCAAAAGGCCTATGAAACCGTCACACGCTGCCCGAATGTTGCTCTGCGGTATTTTGGCTCATTCCCGGCGAAGCGCTTGCTTGAGGTGATCGACACTTTGGTATTCTTTAGTTCCAACCTTGCTTTCCAAAATACTCCAGACACAATAGTCCAACGGATTGGTATCCGTAGATTTTGGGGGCCGTTGGCGCTCGAAATGAAGCGAGGAACCTCATTTTGTAACAATTTTTGGGTGGCGTGTACTGATGCGATGGAGCTTAGTCCTGTTGGAATGTCCAATGTCTGCGGCCAGAATGTTTGCGTGCCCAAGGCTTTAATACACCCTCCAGAATATTTTCGAGATAATATTCGGCATTTATTCTGATGCCACGGTCGATTAATACGAGCGAAGAGCGAACACCGGCTGTTATGGCTGCCCACACCATCATCATGTTCTGAGTGGCCAACAGAAGGTGCATTTTCAGCTGACCTCTTTGGCAAGTAAACACGATCTTTTTGTTTGTTTACAAACTGCTGGACAACGAATATTTTCTCATCGGAGAAAACCAAATTCGGCAGTTTACCTCTTTCGGCCAAGCGAAGCAACTCTTTAGCTCTTTTGAGTCTATTTTCCTCCTGTTGCGGTATAAGTTCTTGCACTTCTTAGAATTTCAATGGCTTTACCCCGAGCTCATTTTTCAATATTTGCCGAATGAAATATTGCGATATGTTCCGCTCACGAGTCATTTTTCTTTACTTTTCGAACGATTTCTGCTGATGTTTTGGTTATCTTCAGTCCACTTCCTTGACGTCGGGCTACGTATCGGCTACCAGTATCACGGTAACGAGCCAAGGTACGAGACACAAAAGATTTATTCACATTTAAATACTGAAGAGCCCTAACGATAGCCACTTGTGGTGTTCCAGCCAAATATAAAGAAATCACACAATCGCGCTTGAATTCCATCACGAATAACTTCTTTTCTGGAGAATTCTCCCCAAAATGCTTTTGTACGCTTGTAAACAAAATAATGAGAATAATTTTAACAGCTGTAGGACGAGTGGCTAGGACATATCCTAGGTAGAACATATCCTTGCAAGAAAGAACCAAATAGTATATTTAATGAATTTTAAATTTTACCTCAATGAATTTAAAGATAACCAGAAGTTTGCAATTAACCACAAAAGTGGTGCTACTTCTTCCATCAATGGATTGATTTATGATTTTCCATTAATGATTTCCATTTTCCAACACAAATATTTCACATAACTTCTGAAACTATTTAACCATAATTTAGTCTAGCAAAATGTTTGCAATTTGAAAAATCTTTTGCTATTAATGCCAGTACTTTCAATTCACAAGAGTTTGAGTTGAATTTTATGAAATAAATTATGGCTCATATTTGTATTTTGATATATTTTATTGTCAAAGGTTTATGTTTGGGTAACCATAAATTTCCCATTTTTATCATCGTCAGCAGGGCCAGACCAAGGAAGGCACTTTACTCTCTAATAGTTCAAATATTTCATTTTCACCTTGGCAACACAGCAGGCGTATGATTAATATTTGGTTCTTGTAGCACTCATACTCATTTCGTAGCGTAGCAAAGACCCAAACCTAAATCATACTCACACACACACATATATTTACATAAATAAATCCTCTGTCATTCATCTTTGGGAATTCCCAAAAAAAAAAAAAAAATGTTGGGTGAACTCTTTCTTGTTTGCCATCATCCTGACTTATGATTAGCTTTTATTTTACAAGGTAATATTTCGAGAGAGCGGGAGAGTGAGAGAGTAAAATTTGTGGTACTTGATAATAAAATAGCACTTATTTATCCATTACAAACTAATGACAGTCAATAAAACTTGGAAATGTTTGCTGGACGAATTTTGAGCGACAACATTTCCAGGGGAATACAGGTTATTAAGTTATTAAATGGCAGATGATGATTGCTGTGTACATATGTCTACATATTATGATGTGTGGTCAAAGGCATGCATGTGTGTGTGTGTACTTGTAAATATAAGGAAAATTGGATGAAAACCTGATAAGAAGTGAAATTTATCTTCAAAATCATAATAATAACATTATGATGGATATTAATTCTCCATAAACACACACACACATACGTATTTAAATATGTATGTGCATAGAACCATTACTTTGGCCAGCTAATGTGTGTGTGTGCGTGTGTCCATACATTGGCATGTCTTTATATCTGGGAATTTATGCAATGAATCTTCCATATCATCGATATTTGTTAATTTGTTGAAATGCTATCAATAATAATGCTAATGCTTCATGCATGCATAGATCAATACATATGTATAAGTGAATGTGTGTTTGTACAATGCTTCCTCGTTCATGTGTGTGTATGTGTGCTGGTTCGTTACATTTAATTACTGGCACATTTGCATGCTTTTAATCCATCCATCTGCCAATTTGTAGATATATATTTGTCTATTCTCTTGGGTTGTGGCTGCAAGCGTGTGTGCTCACATACACACACATATACATACAAAATACTCACACATTCTGACAATTGAAAAACTAGAAAAGAAACATTGAATGGTTGGAATTAATGGTCATGGTCGTACAATTTACCAAATTCACACATATGTGTGCACACACATGCCACACACACAAACTCTCACATACACACACATCCATGGCAAATGAATCTAAATCCGCCCAGACAAACACAGATACGCGCTCTCGTATTCGTTCGGTTTATGGATAATTATTGATAATGAATTGAATTCGCAAAACCAAGCCATGTTGGTTTTTGCGGTAAGAGGTGTCAACTGCAAAATTGCTGCTGCCTTTTCGAATACCAACGAATTGAGAATCTATGGATTTATGATGGATTTGATGAAGGATTATTGGAAAAATTAACAACAACAAAACAAAAGGTTAATGAATTATTTTTTTATGTCAATGAGAATTAAAGCGAGCAAAGGAAAATAAGCGTTTTTTGTGGTGAACTCTGTTTTTCTGTTTCATATACTAGGGATGTCATAAAATATCGGTGTCATGCTTAAATTTTCCCTATGTCATTTTAAGATTTTTGAGATAGAAGACCTTCTATGGGTATAAAACCTCTTTTTGACATTTTATTGATTACAGGTTTTCTAGGGAACTGAGAACTTTTATGCATGGAAAACCTTTTGTCAGTCTTCTATAGATATAAATTACAGAAATTCCTGGATACTGAACATGATTTCCATCAAACATTTTCTGCCAAGAAGATATTTTCTTTGAACCCAAAATCATTGATTCCAGTCTTTACATTTCTGAAAAACGCTTTTACTTTCAAATTCCTTGGCCCTACAATACCTCGGTACATTTTATTCCAATTCTCTAATAAATATACCTTCCCAGACTTCCGACAAAGGGTTTAAATTACAGAAAAAAGCAACAACCATAAATTAGGTATGAAGCTTAGAAATTTACGCAAAATGTAAACACTTGTTGGTGCTGTCTTGTTAGACATTTGTCTGTCTGTCTGTCTCTCTGTCACGTTTAGCAACATTAAAATTAACTGGGTGGCAAGTTGAAAATTTGAAAAAGGCCAAAAAAATGCCAAAGAAACCCCCTCCATTAAAACTTTAAACATGAATTTTGCACACAGACTACAAGGCTGGGAAGCGGAACGGAATGGAACGAAACGGACGGAACATATCAACCACAAAATCATTTAAACACCGGGTGGGTGATGAGTTTTCCCTGGGCACCCTTGTTTTCCACACTTAATGATAAAAACCCATAGCTAAGGCTGATAATTAACAACGTTCGCCGCAACACTAGAAAATTTAAAAGCCACAGGAAATTGTTGCGTCCTTTTCCGTTCTTACACTTTTATTGTGCGGTATTTTAATTTAAAAAGTTTTTCATTTTATGGATACCAGGCAGGGAGTGGGTGAGATGGAGGGGAATGGGGGCAGAGAAAATAACTATAAGGTTGTGTCGTTAAACCCGGCCAACAAGTCAACAAGATACATAATCCATTTCCACAATGCCAAATCCCCAGAAAAAAAAAAGAAAAACAAATCGAGAGAAAAAAACACGAAAAAAAATTCTGCTGTTATGGCGACGTTAACATGGCTGACAAAAGAACCACCAAAATATTTTGCAATAAATACGTTTTGTTTTGCAACTCTCGTAAATAAAGAAGCCAAGAGGTGGAAAAAAACTCATCATTTCTTGCAGCATTCAAGTATTTAGTGAAACACACGACATGGGTGCGTATGAGTGTTGTCACATCGTATACGACACAATATACTTTTTATCAGTGAGGCTGCTTAAATTTAAAATATTATTTCGGAATTAATGAGAAAATGTGAGAATTCTATATTATAACAATATTAAAAAAACCAACATACAATTCTTATAAAAAAAAACGAATTTAAAATTGACCAATGATTTATATGCAAAATTTTGAAATCTTCTTTTTTATGGTTAATATTGAGTATACACATTTCTTTTGTTCAGAAACTCACGTTGAAATTCGATCTAGAATATTTCTTCCTCTGACACTTTTCCCAAAATATGAAGAATTAAGAGAGATAAGAGATAAATGTTTAAACTTAGCAGTAAAAAGTAAAAACATGACTATCATTTGTAACATATGCAAAATTTGAATGAAAATTTCTCAAAAACTATTAGATTTCGGTATATGGTTTGCTCTGAGATTTACAATGAAATTTTGTGTAGATCATTTGTCCTTTTGACACTTTCTGTCTAAAACGACATTTTATGTTACTTTCATGCATCAACTCGATATAAAGTCTAGGAAAAAATGATCTAAAAAGTTGGAAATATTTTAGTGTTTTTTTTTGCAACATTAATGTACATATTTTTTTCGGATATCATTGAAATAGAGGTTTCTTTTCTTTAACGATTCATAGTAAAATTTGATGAAGAATATTTTTGACTCTGATGTCATTCTTCCAAAATGATGCTTTGTGGGAGAATTTTGCATAAACTCACATGAAGTACAGGGTGAGATGAAAAAAACTGCTACCAATTTCAGACTGCTGTCATTTCTAAGCCACTTGTCCGGCAGCTGTTAAAATTATTCCAGTGACAGCTCATTACATTGTTGACAAGTGTACAAAAGCATTTTGAAAAAAAATTATTCGTGATGGAATTCAAGCGTGATAGTGTGATTTTTTATATTTAGCTGGAAAACCACAAGTGGCTATCGTTAGAGTACTCCAGCATTTAAATGTGAATAAATCTTTTGTGTCTCGTACCATCGCTCGTCATACTGGTAGTGTAGCCCGATGACAAGGGTGTGGACGGAAGACAACAGCAACATCAGAAGAAATGGTTCGAAAAGTGAAGAAGCGACTTGATCGAAACCCACGTCGCAGTGGCCGAAAAATGGCTCGTGAGCTGAGCAATATTCCATTCGGCAAATATTGAAAAAATGAGCTCGGGGTAAAGCCATTGAAATTCTAAAAAGTGCAAGAACTTACACCCCAACAGAAAGAAAATAGATTCAAAAGAGCTAAAGAGTTGCTTCGCTTGACCGAAAGTTGTGAACTGCCGAATTTGGTTTTCTCCGATCTCCGATGAGAAAACATTCGTTGTCCAGCAGTATGTGAACAAACAAAATGATCGTGTTTACTTGCCAAAGAGGTCAGCTGAAATGTGCACCTTCGATTGCCCACCAGAGTTCAAGTGCCATCCATGGTGACTGTGTGGGCCGTCATAACAGCTAATGGTCGCTCTCCGCCCGTATTAATCGACCGTGGCATCAGAATAAATGCCGAATATTATCGCGGAAATATTCTGGAGGGTGTATTAAAGCCTTGTGGACGCAAACACTTTGGCCGCAGACCTTGGACATTGCAACAGGACTCAGCACAATCGCACTCAGCACGCGCCACCCAAGAATGATTACAAAATTATATTCCTCGCTTCATTTGCGGCACACAATGGCCACAAAAATCTCCGGATACCAATCCGTTGGACTATTGTGTCTGGAGTATTATGCGAAGCAAGGTTGGCACTAAAAAATACTAAAGTGTCGATCACCTCAAGCAAGCGCTTCGCTGGGAATGGACCAAAATACCGCAGAGCAACATTCGGGCAGCGTGTGACGGTTTCATTGGCCGTTTGAAGGACATAATTCGTGCCATAGGTAACCAATTCATACAAATCTAAGTTTATTCTAAAAAGTAATGCTATTTCCGACATTTTTTGCTATCATTCAATAAAATTTAAAAAAAAAATGTAAAAATTATGGCTTTTGATTTGTTGCAGTTTTCTCACTCTGTATATTCTTAAACTTAAAATGTGTTTTTAATATTTATCAATTTCTGGTGCTAAGGTAAGATTTAGACTTTTGACGATTTTTAATCATATTTCCAAAAAATGACTAAAAAGACCTCTTTTGGTGATTCCCTTGAGGATTAACATTTTTCGTGTTATTTTCAATAATATTGTCGATGGTACCATATACATAAAATGCAGGGGTTCCAAGGAATTTTAATCGGAGAATTTCAAAAAATGTGAACGATTGGGAACTTTCAAAACGCCGACACGTATATTTTATTTTTAGCTCTACATTTATAATTTTTATTACATATTGCTATTGAACAAAATGGAATTATATCGATCTGTCTTATTTTTTACATCCTCCTTTTGATATCCAAATTTTTATTAAAAAAAATCCTTATTTCTCCAATCTCCATTGGCCGAAAGCAATCACCAAATATTTTGCAATAAATACCATTGTTTGCACTGCTGTTTGTTTGACAACTCTTAAATAAACGCCGCGACAAAGAATTCCATCATTTGGGTGAACCCCCACTCACCATTCATTCATTCTCCTCCGTACTTCGGCCAAAAAGTAATGAAACACAAGATTTGGTTGTTATCGAAGCGCCAGCCCGCCAACGAGCCCGGCAAACGAACTAAAAAACGCAATAGTCGTATATTGCACACAAAAGTTATACGTTTTTGGTCTGATGATGTTTTTCCGGTCTGCCGTTACTGCCAAATACCCGCCCAAAAACCTAGCAGCTCTTAAAGGTTGCCTGGCCGTTGTTGTTGTTCTTGTTGTTGGTTTTTTCTGCTGCTTCGTTGCTTTATTATTTCTATATTGCGCTGAAAATGCAAATGCCAGCGTAATTGCAGTTGCCAAGATACCATGGCATGGCATGCTATGCCATCATGGTCTGGCGCACCATGTAAAGGACCTTCTTCCGCAGCGAGATAAAAAATATGGTTTTGTGCAGGGCAACAACAGCAGCAACAACAACATTGGAGTATTAGTGAAATACTGGAAACCGAGAGAAATTTGTCAACATATAAAATTGGGTTTTGCTGACGAATACTGCAATCATATTTCCTCCAGAAAGGGACAGAAGGAAAGAGATAGCGAGAGGGGAGGGAGCTCAAACCCACATTTTTTTAATAACAACATTTCACTTAAACATCCGCCATGACTGCACCTCTACAACATAAATGCTCATATTTTCATATTATTATGACAATTATTTAAAAGTTGGCAAATTGCAAACGTTTCAAGGCATTTGGTTTGGTGTCGGTATCTGTGCGAAAGAGTGTCTGTGTGTGCAAGAGAGAGTGTGCCTAATTGTGAGTGTGTTTTGTGGTTTGGCGGAACTAATTTGCTTTCGAACTTCCTTTTTAAAAGTCAGCAATACAAGCAGCCGCTGCTGCTGTTGCTGCTGCAACACCAACGTCACCAAACACCATTTGCCACCAATGCCAATAATAAAGCCTTTTTCAAATTCACAAACGCACACACACATATACACATATCCACACATATAGAAAGACAGTATAGGGACCAGAATATAAGAACCTTTAAAGTTAAAGCTTTTGGGCACAATTAATATAAATCAATAAATAATTTTTTTTTTGTAAAGTATTAGAGTGGCGTATACGTAATGTTAGCAATTATACGACCTAGGGTCAAAATATATTATAAAAATTTTCAATAGGAGTTGAATAGTCTCCGGGCTGCTGGGGGATTGAAGAGGCTTCGAAAAATCATATACAAATATATAAATTCTGTAAGTGCTAAATTTTTTCCGCTTAGAAATCTGAACCTGAGTAGGCAAATATCTATCAGAGAGAATAGTTGTCCTTCACTTCACACTTCAAATACCAAATTTTTAACAAATTTTATTGAAAAATATAAAGCCATCAAAATAACAATGTCCGCGAAGGTAAATAAAATTTCGTATTGCAAAAACCACCCAAATTATTCCACAATACGAAAAGGTTATAAAATACTTGGTGACAAAATGCAATTTTTTTCAATAATCAAAGAAGAAATGCAAAAAAAAACCAAAAAAAGACACACACACACACATCTTCAAAATTTTAAGTAGTTTTCCGACTAAGATACCTCTGAATACTTACATTTCAGTGCATATACAGGGTGAGATAAAAAAACTGCAACAAAGTCAAACGACATAATTTTTAATGTTTTTTAAATTTTATTGAATGGAAGCAAAATATGTCGGAAATAGCTTTAAATTTTAGAATAAGTTTAGATTTGTTCGAATTGGTCACCTTTGACACGAATTATGGCTTTCAAACAGCCAATGAAACCGTCATAGGCTATCCCAATGCAGCACTGCGGTATTTTGCCCCATTCCGAAGTGAATCGCTTGCTTGAGGTGATCGACACTTTGGTATTTTTTAGTGCCAACCTTACTTTCCATAATACTCCAGACATAATAGTCCAACGGATTGGTATCCGGAGATTTTGGTGGCCATTGTGGGCTGGAAATGAATCGAGGAACCTAATTTTGTAACCATTATTGGGTGGCGCGTGCTGAGTGCAATCGTGGTGATTTCTGTTGGAATGTCCAAGGTCTGCGACCAGTATGTTTGCGTGGCCAAGGCTTAAATATACCTTGCAGAACATTTTCACGATAATATTCGGCATTTATTCCATTGTCAACGGTCGATTAATACGAGCGGAGAGCGACCATCGGCTATTATGGCGGCCCACACCATCACCATGGCCGGCGCTTGAGTTCTGGTGGCCAACCGAAGGTGCTCATTTTCAGCTGACATCTTTGGCAAGTAAGCTCGATAATTTTATTTTTTTACAAACTGCTTGATAACGAATGTTTTCCAATCGGAGAAAACCAATTTCGGCAGTTCACCACTTTCTGCCAAGAGAATCAACTCTTTAGCTCCTTTCTTTCTTTTGTGGTGTAAGTTCTTGCCTTTTTGGAATTTCAATGGCTTTACCCCGAGTTCATTATACCCTACAACACTATGTGTTGGGGATATAATAAGTTCGAGATTTCAATATTTGCCGAATGGAATATTGCGATGCGATATGTTCAGCACACGAGCCATTTTTCGGGCACTGCGACGCTGGCACAAGTCGCTTCTTTACTTTTCGAACCGTTTCTGCTGTTGTTGCTGTTTTCTTCCGTCCACTTCCTTGACGTCGGGCTACGCTGCCAGTATCACGGTAAATGCTGGAGTGCTCTAACGATAGCCACTTGTGGTTTTCTAGCCAAATATAAAGAAATTACAACATTAAGCTTGAATTCCATCACGAATAACTTTTTTTCTGGAAAATTCTCAACAAAATGCTTTTGTACGCTTATAAACAATATAATGAGGTGGCACTGGGATAATTTCGGACGAGTGGTTTAGAAATGACAACAGTCTGAAGATGGTTTTTTATCTTACCCCGTATTTCCAAAATCACCTCCAAACCCCTTCAGTTACTGTAGATGCATATTTTTCAAAATTATGATTTTTTTTCAAATTTTTATTCCATTTTTCCTAAGTCTTGAATGTAATAATACACTTTTCCAATACTATTTCATTTTGCCTCACTCAAGTGCCATATAAGTGTGTATGTGTGTGTATGTGCGGACTGTCATTCATTGATAATGTACTGGCTGTAGTTCTACTGCTAATGTCGAGTGGAGGAACTGGTGGTTCTGTTGCTAAATGTGTGTTTGTTGCACTCTTCTCGTATAGCATATTTTTGGGCTTCAACATTGGCACACTAATTTTCGGAATACACATGTGCACACACACACACACACACACACTCACCACCATGCTCGAAATACATTTAGCATTGCATTGACGCGTGCCTTATTTTAGCGTTTAAATTTGCTAGTTTGCACTCACACACACGTACACACACATTGGGTGCTTTTTGAACGAGAGTGCGTGTGTGTGTGTGTTTTTCCCACAGTGGAAGTGGAATGGAACGGAAAAGTTGAATTTTCCAAGCCAAATGCAAGGTTGCTTGTTGTTTTTTTTTTGCTCCTTCTTCTCATTTCAAGCTTTGGGTTTCTTTCGCCTGGCATTGCTGTTGATACAGCTGCAAGTGTGGTGTGGGCTTGTTGTTGCTGCTGCTGTCTTTCGTCATTGCCGGTTGGCACTGCTGTCGCTCTGTTGCCGCTGCTAATATTGCAAAGGGAAGTCAAACGGAAGACATAATGAATTTACACGTTAACATTGTCGTTGACATTATTGCCGTTGTCGTTGGCCCTGTTGTTGTAGATATTGGTGTTGGTGTTGTTGTTGCTGTTGTTTTGGCTATATTTGTTTCAACTGCTTTGGTTGCATTCTTGTGTGATTGTCATCATCATCGTTGTCGTTGTCGTTATTGAGCTCCACCAGCTTGTCTTCGTCCTTGTTGTTGCATTTTTTTCTCTGCGCTGTTCTCAGCGTTGTCGCCATTTGAGGTTTAAAGTTTCAATTTCACTCGCGAAGGCTCTTTATGTGGCATTATGTTGTCTTCTAGTTTCTATTTGCTTTGTCTATATGTATGTCAGAGTGTATGTGTCTCTGTGTGTGTGTTGGAGGTTTATTGTTTACTAGCCATTTCCACTGCTGCGCTTCCTTATTGTCCTCTTCCTTGGTAGTGCAGCAACAATAGTTGCCGTTTTAAAGTTGTTGCCCCGCTTGTTTTAGTGGTTTTATTGGCCGTCATGTAAAACTAAATTCCCTTTAAATTGTTGTTAACATAAATGCACACCCATACACACACTCGCACACACACACACACACATTTACATTTAGGAAATTGTTACGAGCCACATAAATTTCAGTTACCGCATTTGATAGCCAAAAAATGCCATAAAATTAATTGTCTACAAAATATTGATAGTCTGGTGCATTGTTTGTCCAAAGACATGGCCATAAATTTGTGACAATAAATTGTTGTTTTTTTTTGTTGTAGTTCCAATTTTTTTGGTTAATTTTAATAATGAAAAAGTTATTGAATTTATGGAGGTGTGGGAATATAAAACGATTATGTCTTGGCTAGATTTGTGAAAATGTGAAATGAATTTATGGAGGCTGAAATCGCGGTTGTAATTAAATTCCTATTTTTAGCAATTTATGAAAAAAACGCAATATTTTATTGTTTATATATATTTCGAATATAATGTTTATGATCATTTATGTCTATTTTTATTAATATTTTTTTCTAAATTTTCTTTTGTTTTTCCAGTGAAATTTTTACGAGAAGTTACCCCTTACTTTAGAAAAGCCAGCATAATATCTGAGGTTGGCTGGGAATTACAACGAGCCTTCCTTTGCCCCCTGGGACCAGGGGTATCGGCCTCTCCACCTGCACCGAAAACAACACCCAGAGCTGATACTCGCTACATACCGCTGCAGTTAACGCACTTGGCACGGAATTTAAAATATATCGATCCAGGTGAGTTTTAGAAAATTTATACAAATCTTAGGATTTCGAGGAAATACCATTCATTACGTTAGCGTATACGTCACGTCAATGGTAATACGCACCCCTGTACCCAAGGCAATTAGAATAGAAATAATAACTAGAAGAACTTGTTGACGAAAAGGTTAGAAGTTTCAGTTGGTTTTAGACACTACCTGTGTACCCTCATAGTTCATATAAAACATTTACCTTAGTTTGGCCTAAAGAGAGACCATTTTTGCCCATACCCAATCGAGGTTGATTCCGAGCCAATTGTACAAATTGTTGGTGCTCATGATATGAAAATTTGTGTAAATTCTGACCCACAATCGTGAAATCCCATCATGCTACCTTCCAGATAAGCGGGAGACGTCAGGTTTTAATCCAAACTTATATTAGGTGTTAAACCTTCAGTACGAACCTCTTTATAGCTTAATACCTGCGGATATTTCCCACTACTGGAAGATTTTAGTACGAATAAAAATATGGCGTTGTCATAAAATAAAAAAATTTGCTGTTATTACCCAAAACGATTACCTCTACTAAGAATGTCTCAAGCCACAGACAGTATTGTTTGGGAGAGTGAACCTCTGAGGTACCGGCTGGAAATCCACAAGTGGCTATCGTTAGAGCACTCCAGCATTTAAATGTGAATAAATCTTTTGTGTCTAGTACCATCGCTCATTACCGTGATACTGGTAGCGTAGCCGGACGTCAAGGAATTGGACGGAAGAAAACATCAACATCAGCAGAAATGGTTCGAAAAGTTAAGAAGCGACTTGATCAAAACCCGCGTCACAGTGACCAAAAAATATTCCATTCGGCAAATATTGAAAAATGAGCTCGGGGTAAAGCCATTGAACTGCCGAATTTGGTTTTCTCCGATCTCCGATGAGAAAACATTCGCTGTCCAGCAGTTTGAAAACAAACAAAATGATCGCGTTTACTTGCCAAAGAGGTCAGCTGAAAATGTGTACCTTCCAGAACTCAAGCGCCGGTCATGGTGATGGTGTGGGCCGCCATAACAGCCGATGGTCGCTCTCCGCTCGTATTAATAGACCTTGGCATCAGAATAAGTGCCGAATATTACCGCGAAAATATTCTGGAGGGTGTATTAATGCCTTGGGCACGCAAACATTTTGGCCGCAGACCTTGGACTTTCCAATAGGACTCAGCACCATCGCACTCAGCACGTACCACCCTACAATGTCTACAAAATGAGGTTCCTCGCATCATTTACAGCACACAAAGACCATTAAAATCTTCGGATACCAATCCGTTGGACTATTGTGTCTGGAGTATATTGGAAAACAAGGTTGGCACAAAAAAATACCAAAGTGTCGATCACCTCAAGCAAGCGCTTCGCCGGGAATGGACCAAAATACCGCAGAGCAACATTCGGACAGCGTGTGACGGTTTCATTGGCCGTTTGAGGGCCATTCTTAGTGCCAAAGTTGACCAATTCGAACTTCTTCTAAAATTTGATGCTATTTGCGATATTTTTTGCTTTCATTCAATAAATTTAAAAAAAATTAAAAATTATGGTCTTTAACTTTGTTGCAGTTTTTTTATCTCACCCTGTATATACCATAAAAAATTTAATCAATTGTGGTTTACATTTTTCTTCAAATTTATCACTTTTTTGAAGTTGCGGCAAATTTTTTCATAATTTTACTGTCCTATTCTGGGTCTTGGTGAGATTCCAGTGAGGTGTAAAAGTACTCGGCTTGTAGATCAAAACTAGTAACTATTTTTTTGCTTCATAGGCCAAACTCTTTTAAGACATTTATATAGGTTTGACCATATACTCAGATTCTAATACTTCGAGCTCTGTAGAAGTTTAGAAGTGGGTTCAATTGCCATATACCTTAACAAGAAAATTGTATATTTTTTATTGAATCTTTTCGAGGCTTCTTCGCTGAGAGGTAATTTTTCAGGTTCTCATATTCAATTGTAGAAAAAAACCATTTTCTATTTCTTAAAGCAACAGACCAAAAGTTTAATAAATTTGAGTCTGGTGAGTTTTGAGTTTTTGTTCATCTTGTCAAAAGAACCATCCATTAAGGTCCCACCTAAACAAACATTGAATTTAAAACCCAAAAACAAAGAATCCTTTCAAAGAAGTTTTTTCTTTAATCCTTCCCTCTTTTCTTCGTTGACCTCCCATAAATTGTCATCAATTTGGAAAAAGTCAACACGAACAAAAAAACACTTCGAAATATCACTCTCGCCACTATTTCTGATGATACAAATTTGTTTTGACACATCTTGACATGCTGGAGCAATGCGGCTATATATTCATGGTCTGGGTAACATATGTTGACTTAACTATGATTTCCTCGGAACTGAAACTCAGTTTTTGTCTTCGCATTTCTTTTTGGTGTTGTTTTTGTTGTTGGCGTTGTTGTTGTTGTTGATGCTGAAACTACAAATCAAAACTTGAAAAACCATCGGAAACTTTATGGTTTCCATGACTTGCAGTGGGTGTGGGGGTGATGGTAGTGGTGGCAAAATGTGTAACAGTTGATTTTTATTTTGCTCTGGCTGGCTGGGCGTTGGGAGCAGGCAGACCAGACGACGTTGGGGGAAAATGGAAAAGTTTTAATCGTTTTATACAACCTGTCATCGATTATGTACGCATAATTCAGCTTAAAAAATGGAAATAGAAACTTTTTTTGCTTAAATTGCAAAACTTGCAATAAGTTTTAATATCGTTATTCGATATGATTTGCTATGTGTTTCGACGGAGAGTAGTTAGTTGTAGTTGGAGGCAAATAAATTTACTCGCTGCCTCGCACAAATACGCACACACACACACACCAACAAAAGCCTTGTTATTTATATAGTTGTTGTACTAGCTGTTGTATACTCAACAACAGCTTTGTGCAAATATGCGAATTTGCTGGTCCAATGTGAAGCTATGTGCCGTGGAGGGGTTAGGAGTTTTGTAACTTAATTTAAGTTTCAAAACTTGGGCATCATCATCGTCAGCACCACAGTACCGGGAAAAATGGCAACATCATTAGGGTTAACTTTTGTATGGCAACTATAGTGTTGGCCTCCCCATTAGAGGGCCATGGCGGAAGGCGGAAGAATAACACAACAAACTCATTTAACTCGTAGTTTATTTCCCTGTTCAATACAACAAACAAACAGTCAAACAAACAGACAGAGAGGCATACGGACATAAAGAGGGGGAATGGCGGCGCTATGTTGTACCTGCAGCTTTAGAAAAGCAAATTTCCCACCATATGTGCAATAAGCGAAGCCCAGGCATGTAACCCATAAACTACATGGCGTAGTAGTATGTGTGTGACATTAGTATTTCCTTTGAAAATTTATAAACCCCGCTCTCTCTCTGCCTCTCTCCATCTCTAGCAAAATATTTGCCAAAGTGGTTTGATGGTGTAATTGTAGAGTTTTTAGCCTCAAATTATGCTGCATTTAATGCTTTATTTGCTATTTGTAGTATGTGTATGTGTGTAAGTGTTTGCATGTGTGTAAGTGTGTGTTTGTCTACCAGGATGTTAAAATATTCCCCAAACAACAAGAAAACTTAATTAATTCCCAAAGTCTGTAAACACACGTCCGCACACACACACACATACATCCACCCACACTGCTGTGCCCAGAGTTTAGTTCCGCCCCCTTTCCTTGTCGTTTGCCGACAAGCGTTAAGTGTGCAATTCCACTGTGTGTTTTTGTACGCAACAGTGCCGAGGGACTTGAAAGTTTTTCTTTTTTTTCCTGAGGAACATTCTCTGCCAAATGACCATAAAATGTGTCTTGATTGTTCCGAAAAATAGATAGAAGAGAGTATAATCAAAATATCAAAAAATTTTGGAAAAAGTTTGTCTCTCATTGTCAAGTAATTAAATTGTGGTGTGGTGAAATGAGGAACATTTACATTTAATTACACACAATGAGTTCTTAATTAACGATTATGCTCTCATGTGAGTGTAATTTTTAATAATCAGAGAAATGAACTATCGAGAAATAAATGAGAAATTCTTTTTTTTAAATATTGATGAGTTGGTTAGTTTGGAGTTATTCACGATGATCGGGATGGGAGAAAATTTAGAGAAACTAAAAATTCGAGCTTATAGAGTATAGCTCCAGCTATTTTAATGAAAAATGTTCATGTACCATCAGAGCCATAACTGTGATGAAGGGACGTTGAAGTATTTCTCTCTGCGCTAACGCTGCTATATGTGAAAATCTTGCAGCAGACCTTATTTTCAAAGAACATTTTGCAGATTATATAAATGATAATTAAACCCTAAAAATGATTTTCTACCACAAATTATAAGCAGAGCCTTATTTCCAAAGAAAATTTCGCAGGATATATATAAGGTTCTTTCCTATAATGATATCCTAAAAATTATTTTTCTACCACAAGTCCTGAGCAGAGCCTTCTACAGAAACCTTGTCTACAAGACTCATATGATTCAGACAATGGATAGAAATAAAAAATAGAATATCGTTCCTCTCATTACTCTAGAAACTTCCTAAAAAAATACAAGATTTTTGGACCACACTTTCAGAATTTTGAACATAATGCTGAATATTTTTTTCCATAAAAGGCCTATTATCCGCAAAAAAATTATTAAAAGAAGAAGGGCCAAAAGATGCACTTCGTATTTATCAAAGGGCCTTTTATCCTTGAGGACCAATCAAGTAATTTTCACTTTGGAAATCATTTTGGATATATTCTTGGCACAGATCCGAAATGCTCGCTCGAATTCAAGTAAAGTGGGAAAACGGCTTGTTTCTGCTGTTTTTCTCTTCTTGGCTTTTGTACTCGATCGCCTCCCAGTCCAAAGCAAAACCAATATGTTTCTCATAAAACACACCCGACTTTAATATTAGAATACAACAGCCTTGCTAAAATTTTATTCATAAGTAATGGTAAGATACTCTCTGGTCCTAACAAGTAAATGACAGTTGAAAATCTTAGAATGCTTTGTTTATACTTTTTCGTTCGAGGCTGCCCATAGCGGGAATACAGTCTTACCCTGTTTCGATTATTTTGACTAGCACTTCTATTTTTCAAATAGGAGCAAATCGCGAGCGCTCCCCCATATACTAAGAGTTTATAACAAACATCGTGTAAAACTCCTATTCTTGGAGCACTCCCTCTCGCAAGTATGTTTCCCTCGAGGGTAAAAAATGAGAAAATTCAAGCCCTGCTTCTATGTGATTTTTTCTCTATGGAGGAAGGTATTCTTTCCAAAGAAGCCACATGGAAGGCGTGAAGTTCGAGTTCCATTAAAAACAACTATAAAAAAATATCTATCCCTGGGATTTATATTGAAGGTTTATATTCCTAAAAGACCTGATTTATCGCCGAACTCATATAAAGGACATCTATCCATATTAGACTAACAAAAGGCACTTTTATTTCTAGATCATCGCTAATTGTTAAATCTGTTAAATGACTTATGTCAAAGAAAGATTTGAAGATAGTATTTTATCCCTGGTGAAAGCACTCACTCCGCTAAAGACTTGAAAAGGGCCCTCTCTTCCTAGGGGATCAACAAAAAGTTCCTCTAATTTTAGAGGCTAGTCAATCCATTGTAGACATATAAAATTTCCACTATATGAACTCTTCCTCTCTTCAAAGACTTTGATTTACAGATAATCACAAATGTTTTTCTCAAAATTACATCAATAGGCATAATTCTCTTCACACACACAATCAGAATCCCCGGAAATACAGTGTAATGAGAGAGTAACCATATTAGGAGAACAAAAAAGTGTGGCTCTCTGCCCGACCCTATTCTCTTCCATTTAAAAAATGTCTGTGAATATTTGTAGAATGTATTCCTGACTCAATAATCTCAATTTTTTTTTTATGAAAATACCATTATCATTGAGATATTCTCCCTTTAAATATATATCTCCCAAAATGTTATCCACTAGGAATTCATTCTCTTTATGACTCAATTGGGAATGATACACTTGCTGTTTAAGTTTATCCTGAATTTGATAGAGAGGCACCAACCAAACTGGTATCCATAGAGTGTATTTTGACAATGTTACAATGTTGTAGTTCTTCGCTCACACACACACTCTCACACACATTTGTGTAGGGTTGACTAAAACCGGAAAGCTGTTGCCTTTTGGATTTTTATGGCAAGCTTATGTATCTAAGACTGTTGCATTAAAATGGAAAAATACGACGAACAGCCAGAGCAACCTAAGCAACATCATCAATAAAGGCAACAACTATGACAACAAAAACAACAACATCAACAGCAAGCGGAACATCAACAACTCTGGAAAAATAACAACATTTTGCCAAACAGTGAGCAGAGGAAAATTGAAATTTGAAAATTCTCCTCCCGATTTTTTGTGCTCCAGCAAGTCTGGTTTTCAATTGTATGGCCAGACTGCCTTGTAATTTGGCTGGAAAATACGCTGCCACTTGAGAGAAACATCTGGGGCTTATATTTTATGCAAAGTGTAGCGGGAGTGGAACGAAGCTACTTCAAGTTATAGCAACTTAAAATTTTAATGACTTGGCTGCTGGTGCTGCTGTTCCTGTTTCCTTCCTGACTCTGTTATTGGGGTATTTTTTTCGCAAAATCACGAAGACGACGGCGGGATGACGACAACGACGACGATGATGATTAAAAAAAAATTTTCACTAAAATGACTCCACAAGGAGACTTGAAGTGTTTGTCACAGATGGGGGAGGGGAAGGGAAATGAGAGAGGGAGAGTGTAAAATTTGGAGTGTTACAAACATGTGTCACTTGAAATTTATTTCAAAGGAATTAGGCAAAAATGTCGGTAATGATGGCTGCTGCGGCTTATTTAAATTTCGTCTGTTTTTTTCCATTTCAGAAAATCGCTGCTTGGAATTACATTCGCCGGATGGCGTACATTCGTGCATATTGCGCGCTGCCGATTCGGCCGAGGCTTTGGTGTGGTTTAATGCCCTGCACAGTGCCATGAGCGGCTCAACCCAACGGGCTTTGGTGGAAGCCAATCGAGCCTTAATGAATGTCATCGGCGAACTGAAACATATTGGCTGGCTAAGCCGGCGCCTAAGTGGCAGCAGTGGGGCGAGCAATGCAAGCGGTGGCCTAGGCGGGGGCAATAATGCCATGACAGGTACCACAACAAGTGCTGGCAGCGGTGGTGAAGTGGTAAGTGGCAGATAACTTTAATGGACTTGTTCGTTGCTTTCAATTTGCACTTTGAGTCAGACGCCGGGACTCCTCTAAATATCACTTTCAGATGGCGGCTGGTCTTCCTTTGACAAAGACAAAGACAAAGACAAAGAGGAGTCCAACAGTTTATGGCATCCTTATGCCATTATGTTCCATTTCATTTGTATGATTTCCCTTATGTTCTTCAGTTGTTTCTCCTACACATTTCTATGGGCATCCTCCCAAACCCTGCATTTTTTCTTTTTCAATTTTATGCAGTTTTTTTCATTTTCCCCTTTTTCTATTTTTTTTTTTCTTTCTGCCTTTACAGCCAAGTGGTCGTTCTAGTTCAGAAAGTTCTGATGAAAATGATAAATGGCAACCCATATTTGTGGCTGTAACCGAACGTGAGTTAAGGTATGTTCTTCTTATGTTACATCTCATTATTCATCTTGTTTTAGCATCTACTTTGTCATCATCATTTCCTTTATTAAAAGAGGAGATTTTTGCAAGAAAGAGTTAGGACAAGGAAAATTAGAAATGACCAACAACAACGCCAAGTTTTCTTTGAGGAACTTGTAATGAAATTTCTTTCGGTTTAACAAGGAAGGAATAGGGGGTGGCGTATGATCTATGTCAGTAATCATACGAAAGGAGGGTCAGTTCTTAATATTAATATTATAATTACGCTGTGAAAAAATTCAACTTTTTTTTTATAATTATTATATTTTTATAATATTATTATAATTTATAAAAATAATTAAATGTATATTTTTTATTATTATTTCCTTATTGCCCATTATTCTCCTCCTAAATCCATTGGCTTCCCCCATATAATCTGAACTTTTGACCGTATAATTGTGCTACTTCACTTTTTTTTATCTTTCAATACGACCTACAAAAACAAAAAAAAAAAAAAACACCATCTGAAGAATTTCCCTTTGTCAGCAAGAAAAATGTCTCCACATTTACACATTTCCTTGTCAACATTAACACATTGGCCTTTTGCTGGATATTAAATTAAAAGTTCCTGCAAACAGTCGGCAGTGTCGATGCCGATGTGGTTGTTTCTGTTGTTTTTGTATGGAAAAAGTTATTTAACCTCTTGACAATGAGGGCTGGCAAATGAAATTCCTGTTGTTGACAAATCTCAGATAACAAGTGAAAACTATTTCGTTGTGTGCGTGCGTGTGTGTGTGCGGTTACAGTGTGAGGCCATGTTTATAACCATACGAAAATACTTTATTGGATTTTTTTGCTGCTGCTGCCATTCCTGCTGTTGTGCGGCTGCCGATAACAAAAGTCAGACGAAGAAATATGTCCAGATGTTCATCTGGCAGAGTTTTTTTTTGTTGCCGGAAGATAGAACTGATATTTTATTTGTCTGTGCATGTGTGTGTGCACGGGTGTGTGTGTATGTGTCTGTGCACTTGAAGGGCTCATATATATGCATGAGCATTATTATTATTATTTTTATTGTTATCATTTGAGATTGTTGTATATTTTTCCATGTAACAGACAATATGTCAAATGTTCTTCGTTAGCATTGGTAAAATTTTTCGCTTTTTTATTTCTCTTAGTTTTTGTTGTTGTTGGGTTGTCAGCATTATTAAGGCAATATACAATGTTCACATATTGATGAGGATGATGATTTTGGAGGGTGTTTTCGATAATGTTGGGTTAATAAGGAAGAGGGAAACATTTTTGTATTTTAAAAACATCAACAAAAATGCACCAGAATCCTGAGAAAGAGCAAGATGTGAACTCAAATCAAAATTTTATTTTGGAATAAAATTTGAAGAGAAAATCTATTTTTTTACATCACCAAGACCTTGAGGTCTTTTATTGCTAAAGAAGACATTGTGGTCCTATTTTGCCTATAGAAGACCCTATATTTCCATATTGTCTATTGAAAACCTTGAGATTTTTTGTCGCCTATATAAATCATTGGGGGCTTCCATTCCTTTGAGAAGACCTTGAGGTCCTATTTTACCAACGGGAGACCTTAAGGTCTTCTATTTCCTATAGGAGACCATGGATCTTGCATAAAAAGAGAAAGGGCCATCCGATTTTGCTCCAACTTTGCATATCTTAATATTTATTAGTTCCGGGTTCGGTACGAAAATGGACAATGTCGGCCCACTCCATCAAGTACCTCTCCCACAAAGGGTCAAAAACTCGAAATGAACACCCGATTCTTTTAAAATCTCACACATCCCAATATTTCTACTTAAGCAAGAACTGGTGTGTAGATGGTAGATATCGGACGACTCCTTCTGGTACCTCCCCCACAAAAGGTCAACATTTTGAATAATTATAACTCCTATAAAATGTGAACTAAGAGTCCGATTATCTTCACATTTTGCACATTTCAATATTTCCACTAACAAAAGGTCATGTATGAAGCACGGATTGAATGGACCACTTCTTCTAGTACCTCCCACACAACGGGTCAAAATTTGAAATAGCCATTAAGCTCATAAGACGCGAAATCAGCATCGAATTACTTTCAAACTTGGGCTATCACAATGCTTCTATCAACACAAGATCTGTTATGAAGATGAACAAAATCGGACTATTTCTTCTGGTACCTAACACAAAATGGGTCAACATTTCGAATAATTAAAACTCTCACAAACACGAAATAAGCATCTGATTCTTTCGAATTTCGCACATCCAAATATCTCTTGCCACAGAAGATATGTTATAAAGATTATAGATATCGGCCCACCTCTTCTGATATCTCTCCTACAAAGGGTAACAATTTTCAAAGCTTATAATGTTGGACCATTCCTTCGGAACCTCTCCTATCAAGGGTCAAGGTTTCATAATGCAATAAAAGAATATTGGCTGATTCCATTTAACTTTTTTTATCTGTAGAAAACCTCTAGTCATAGCGACCTAGAAGACCTAGAAGTCATATGCTGCCTCTAGATAAATTCGAGTCCCTATATTGGCTACTGAAATCCTAGAGGTCATATACCACCTCTAGAAGACCTCTTCTATTATCTATTGGTTGACCATGAGATCTTCCATTGCCTGTAGAAAACCTTTGACGTCCTCTATCGTCTATCCTGAGGTCTTCTTTAAGAGACTGAGGCATTTTATTGTCAATGGAAGATCTTGAGGGCTTCTGTTGCCCTTTGCAGGCCTTGATGCATTCTTTAGCTTAAATATGATATAGATTTCTAATGCCTATAGAACCCATGGGGTCTTCTTTTGCCTATATAAGTTTATGGAGTTCTTTTTCCTAGAGAGGACCTTAAGGTCTCATCACCGATCATATTTATACCTCTTTTTAATAGACAAATTTGAGGGTAAATTTATTTATTTTTTTTTATTCAAAAAAAAAAAAAAAAAAAAAAAAAAACATGCATATATTTTAAAACAAAAATTTTCCCAGTAACCTTGTACTCCATCCCCTTCAAAAAGTTCCTGATCTACTCCAACCTTCCTTCCTTGACATCTGCTTCTAATACTTTTTTGCAAGTTTATCTGTCTGCCCACACACATGCACTGAGCTGAATGCATCTAAACAAATTTCTTGCTGAAAAGTCAAATTGCGGGAAATTGTTATTTGCAGTTTTCAATTTTTTTTGTCACTTTTGAATATTTCAATTCTTAGTTATTGCCCATTGACGATATGCAGATGACAAGTGAGCAGGAGGAGAGTTGCAGAAAAAACACACAACTGGCAAATAAACGACATGTGTCAAAAAAGATTCTATACCCTGCCCGCACACACACATCCACACTTGAATATTGGAGAAAATTCTCATAAACCACATCAGAATGACAAGAACTTTAAATGGGCATAGATTTATTCATAGCCCAGATGAACACACACACGCACTCACACACACATAGAGCCATCAATAACTTGGAATATAAAAAAAAGACAGATAAGAGATCACACATATTCTCTGTGGGAGATTCTACCCCCCTCTCCCCCACTCGGCAAAGCAAATAAAGGAAATAAAAAACCTGAAAAATACTGCATTTCCCGTTGAGAATTTGCCGAGTGTTGTTGGAATGGCATGTCAGCATTCCAAAGAAATAAAAAAGAGAGCAGGAGTGAAATTTACAAAAGAGTGGTAGGGAGAGCAAGACATGTAATCAACAAAACACAAAACAATGGCTCAACGAAAGAAATGTGTCGTTGTTGTTGTTCTTGTTGTTGTTTAATGCAAAATAACAAAAGAAATGGAAATAAATAAAAACCCCAACAACACAAATCCTTAAGCATAGAATAACAACAATAACAAACAATTGGAAATAATCATCTCCTTTTTTTCGCTGACAACAAAATATTTGTTTGTTTTTTTGTTGTAATATTGCTATTGCCATTGGTGTTGGTGTGGTGTGCATGACACAAATCTTTTGTTTTTGTGTTTAGGGAAATAAGGAGCTAATTTGTCATTGATTGATGAGCTCTCTGTGGAGAAGAAAAGCAAATACAACGAGAAAAAAATAATAACAGTTGCCTTGACAAAACGACTGAAGTTAATAACACGTATTGGCAGCAGTAACACCAATGAAGAGGAAGAAGAAGAAAAAAGTTGGATCACCAAAAAAAGCATTGAAAAAAAGAGCAAAACAAGTTGGAAAAGTACTTTGGGCGCAGCAAATGATACAAAGCCAAAGGCCAAAAATCCAATGAAATAAATCTGTACAAGATTAATGAATATTATTTTGTTGTGTAGAACTTCTTATCTTAGGGCGCCGCCGCTGCTGCTTTAGCAATAATGCGGGAATTTTTTCAGAAAGAAAAAGAAAAATGTTAAATATCCAAAAGTTTGTTTAACAACAAAAAGAAATGTAACGAAAAAAAAGAAACGCTTAAATTGCCTTGGAGACATTTCAATAAAAAGGGTTCTTCTATTTTTCGATCGTAAAATAATATCCTTATAGCCATTTAAAATATATATTTTTATTGTTTTATCTTTTGATGTTTTCTGTCATTCAATTTTGACAGCTGGCTGTAACCCTTTGGGAATGAGAGGAAAATATGTGATTGACAGTATCCCAATAATTTTGCTCTGAGATATTGCTGACATGTACACGCAAAAAAATATAAGCCTCTCTAACATATGTCCCAAACATATTTTGCAGCAAACAAATATATGTTTGCAAACATTCCCAAACATAACATATGTTTGGGTGCTGCAAACAAATTATGTTTGGGTCCAAACATAATTAATGTTTGGGTCCAAACATAATTAATGTTTGGGTCCAAACATAATTAATGTTTGGGTCCAAACATATTTTTTGTTCGGGTGCAAACATAATTTATGTTTGGGTGCAAACATAATTTATGTTTAGATCCAAACATAATGTATGTTTGACTGGAAACAAACTTATGTTTGGGTCCAAACATAAGTTGTGTTTGGACCTAGATATAATTTATGTTTGGGTCCAAACATAATATATATTGGGGTGCAAACATAAATTTATGATTGGGTCTATTTGTATACTTACTGCAGATATAATTCAACCATAATGCAAACTAGTTTTAAAATCAATTTTTGATATTCACATTTTATTTAACATAAAAGAAATTCATACATATTATAATATATAATATAACTTCAGAACTTCAAAATCTTCACGTTTAAGTCTGAAAGATATTTTTTTTAATAAATAAATAACAATAATTATTGAAGTATTAAAAAATAATAAAAGCAAAAAAATATAAAACTTTTGCAAATACTAAAAAAAATAATAATAAAACTGATTAAAATCAATAAAAATATTGATATTAATAATTAATATTAAATTATTAACACATTTTTATTTTATCAATAACAACAATATATTATTTATAAAAATTAAAACATAATAAATTAATATTAGAAACATAAGAATAATTTTAAGCATAATAAAAATTGTAATAATTAAAATAATAAAATAATATCAGTAATAAAAAATTGTTAAAAATAATAATATTAAAATAAAAATTCTAATTATAAAAATATTAAAGAAAATAAATAATTTATACTGAAACATAGTTTTTTATTTTCTTTAATATCTTTATAATTAGAATTTTTATTTTAATATTATTATTTTTAACAATTTTTTATTACTGATATTATTTTATTATTTTAATTATTACAATTTTTATTATGCTTAAAATTATTCTTATGTTTCTAATATTAATTTATTATGTTTTAATTTTTATAAATAATATATTGTTGTTATTGATAAAATAAAATAAACATTTGTTAATAAGTTTATAATTTATATCGTGCCAGTTTTCATAAAACTTTTATTTTATATTAATTTTTTAATTTATTATTATTAATATTATTCTTAATATTTGTTATTATTTTTATTTATTAATTTATTATTTTTCCTTTTATTACAATCACTATTTTTTCAATAAAGTAAAATACTTACAATCTGTTAGGGTCTTCTTTTAGACATTCGTCAATAAGGGCCTTCGAAATATTCACCCTATCTTTATTTTGCAGGCGTTTTTCGGCAATAAAAATTCTCCATATTTTGTTGATAGCCGGAATTGACTTGATGGACTCTATGTCAGTCTTTAAAGTTGAAATAACATTTGTTTTTGGGGTAAGATCCCCAAAACCACCTACGGATTCACACTCCGATAGAGTGCTACTAACTGTCGATGCTGATGCCACTGATCGAACGGAGTCTAAATGAAAATTAAATATATTATTTAAAAAAAGAAATATATTATTTAAAAAAAGAAAAAAATATTAACAGCCTGTTTCTTTATTTTGAAACGAAATTTTTTTTGTTCCGACATAAAGAAACAGCCTGTAAATCCAGTGTACTTACCTCCAAATTGCAACTCAATATGAAAAGTAGGTGTTGACATATATTGATGAATTACTTTTTCAAACTGGTCTTCTTTAATGGTTGCACCAAACTCTAAGGCTGTTATTTTTCTTGAGGCATCAATTTTTAACTCTAATTTGGCTGCTTTTATAAAGCTTTGTAGATTTAAAGGCTCCGGCGCTTCGACAAATAATTTGTCTTCCCCCAAAACAGTTGGTATCAACATTTATTACAACACTTGTGACACGACGCGAAGGCACAAAACAAATAAAAAGAATAAAAAAAGAACACAACCAGAATGCCAACATGAGACACGCGAGTTACCTACAGCCACCAATAAACAACATTATTATTAAGTTCATTATTTTCAACCACAACCTCATTTATTAATAACATCATTATTATTAACACCATTATTATTAACATCATTATTATTAACATCATTATTATTAATATCATTATTATTAACATCATTATTAGTTACAACATTGTCATAAGCACCAAAGAGCTAACACCAATATTGTTGACATTATTTCGTCAGCAATAATTCTCCACTTCAACATCACAATAACAACACTAGTAATAAAACTACGACGGAAATAACCCAAAAAGAAATGTTTACTTTTACTGTACCCAATACAAATTTTTAGCTTAAGTATTTTTCTTGATAGCTCTAGATTTTATGTTTCTTTGTTCTTTGTTAACTCTAAGAAAAATCAATAATTGTAAAATCACTTAAATATAAGAATTTTTTGAATAAAGATCAGTTGTATTTGGCATCTAAAACAGAATAATTCTTGTTTTCTGATTTCTCGGCGGTACGGAAGTTAACTCGCGCAAATGTTACGCTCTTTTGTTCTCATCAAGCAAATCGGTGTGTATGCGAAAAACGCATGTATGTATGCATGAACATTAGTAAGAAGCAACGTCTCAGCAACAAAAAAACATCCAAACAGCTCTTTGTGTGTTGTTGTTGGCATTTTTTGGTGCATGGACAATAGAAAAGAAATAAACGTCTCAGCAACAGTTTCCATCCCATCTCAACTTGAGACACGCGCCAATGTTACGCTCTTTTGCTCTCACCAAGCAAACACTGCCGATCGCTGCTGTAACTATGTGTGGTGTGTGCGCGGCAAGAGGGATGGAAACTGTTGCTGAGACGTTTATTTCTTTTCTATTGTCCATGCACCAAAAAATGCCTACTTGAGAAAGAAAACGTTACAACAACAACACACAAAAAAATTGACTCCTCTGTATATATGTCGGTGTTAATGCGAAAAACGCATGTATGTATGTATGCATGAACATTAGTAAGAAGTAACGTCTCAGCAACAACTAGAAAATTCACACCGCACAACAGCAACGAAAAAACATGCAAAAAGTTTTTTCGTTGTTGTTGTTGTGCGGTGTGTATTTTCTAGTTGTTGCTGAGACGTTACTTCTTACTAATGTTCATGCATACATACAACTTCTATTTACAGTTATATTTGGAAGAGAGCAAAAAATGTTTCGGTTCTGCTTTGTTGTGCGGCCAACCAAGCCAACACATCATCAACGCAAAAACAGACTTCTCACCCTCCTGTCTTCTTTTAAGTCACCTATAACACCAATTCAAAAGTAATCGAGAGCTCTGTTGTTTAGCTCTTTGAAAAAAATCCTCTCCGCACCCATAAAAAAATATGTTCTAACATATAAAATATGTTGGTACCTAACAAATAAAATTGAGTTATGTTACAAAATGTTGCAAACAAATATTTGTTTGCACCGAAACAAATTATGTTTGCATCCAAAAATATATTTGTTTGCAACCAGTCCCAAACAAATATATGTTTGGATCCAAACATATTTCTAACATATATTTTTCTGCGTGTAGATAGAAAAAAAACTTTGAAATGTTTGTATCGTGTCCTGGTAATCTGATATGAGATATAAAGTGTTTCTTCGTTAAATGAAATATTAATGTAAATGCTTCACTTTTGAGGTAATACAGGAATTTTGCAAAAATCGTAAAAGTAAGAGATTTTCCCTGTTTGGTCAAATTTGTCTGTACGTCCATCTGATGTAATCACATTTGAGATTTGTTCAATTTTAGTAGCAAGTGAAAAATATTTGTAAACGAGTTTTTTTTTTTTGTTTTATGTGGGAGTACTAGAAAGTACTTCTGTTTGCAAAATAAGTGTGAGAGTCCCCCTCCAATTTGGCAAATTTTACTCTCTACTCGAATTTGAGAGATCATTTCGATGATGTGGGCCTAAACGTATCGAATGTGAGATCGAATTCTCTCGAATATTGAATTTCGATACTGCTATTTTCAAAGGATTTATTTTTTCTCGTGGTGAAAGGTATCAAATTAACGCCTATTTTATATTGTCCAAAATATTTTCCTTGACTTGCCAAAGGCACGCAACTCATTATATCTAATAATGTTTACTCTTAAGTATATCTAACCTAATTTCAATGTGGTTTTTAAATTATCTTTGACTTCATGGGGGTTATAACTTATGTCTTCTTTAAGAAAAATATATAACATTTTATAATTGATGGCCATTTAAAGCAAATTTTTATAATATACTGCTCTAATAGCCTAAATCCCAACAATTTTTTTATGGAATCCCCGCATTTGGCGTTTGTGGGTTATATTTCTGCTGGTCATGCTTTTGAAGTTTTGTTTCAGCAAAATGTAATTTATGTGTAACCTTATTTTCCATTCATTCCTTCATTTTTGTTTTATTCATCTATTCAACTTTATCCTGTTTTTGTTTTAATATATTTCGTCGTTTATTTTATGCCTTTCCCCCGCTCGCTGCCTCTGCTGCCAACAATGCTTTAGGATATACGAAAGTGCACCATGGTCGGTGGAAGCCTGGGGTCGACCTTTGGAAAGTTTTGCATTGGCCACAACCAGATTGGCAGGTGCCGGCAATAATTCTTCTTTGAATGTAAGTAAAACAATAACAACAGCAACCTTCAACCTTTTGGCCAGCTAGAAATTTCTCTTAACGGCATTTTGTTTTCATTGTGTGCTCATTTTGTTGTTGCTTTCTCCTCCAAACAAAACAAAAAACAAAAACTAAAAACAGGGACAACAATCGACGGTGTTCTGCATTAGATGCGGCACAACACGTGGTGTTCTGGTCTATTGGTTGCGTTCGGAGACCCATCGTGATATGGCCGCCTGGGCCCGTGCCCTGGTTCAAGGCTCCCATAATGCGGTCAACTATCAGCGTGAATTCTCGTTCCGTTGCCTGTACCAGGGCAGGCAGTGTCAATTGGTTGTGCATCTGAATCGTGGCTTTTGTCTGTACGAATGCGGCTATGCGGCACCGGCCCAAACGAAGACTCAACTGTGGCAATTTCCCTTTGACAAGTTGCGCGGTTCGGCAGACGATGGGAACCGGATGTTATTTTTGGATTTCGGCGATGATGGTGAAATTGTAAGTAGTAGTTTATGAAAAAAATATTCTTTTTGTTAAAAAGAAAGGGGTAATGTGGTCTTTATTGAATTAAAGAGATAATGGGAGAGAAAAGAACAATTAACTCAGAGAAACACAATATGAAGATTAACAAGAGAATAATGGGGAAAATTGTCTGAGAAAAAATGAGAGGGAATATACGGAACCAATGCAATTCTCCTATTAAGACCGTGTGTTTGAAATAATGAGACATATTTATAAATTATTTCTCACAGAAACTCCGTTTTACACATTCTAAAGAGAAAACAAAGAGAAGTTGTTTTAGAAATCAAAAGGTTCGTCCTTTTATGGGACTCTTAAGCATAGGTGGACAAAATAATGAAAGAGATACTCCAATGAAACGAAAGAGATAAACTAATTTTGAAATAAATATAAAATTCATTTTGAAATAAAATAATAAAAATTTTGAAATTTTTAAAGTCCTGAATAAAAAAAATTTTTTAAATCTTTGAAATCTTTCGATTGTTAAAATTTTTAAAAATTTAATTTTTTCTTTTTATTGTAGCGCTGTCATAGCTATAAATATATATGGCGTAATATAGAATAAGTGTATTATATTTTTATACATTTTAAGTTTTTTATATATTTTAAGTTAAAAAAAAAAAAAAAAAAAAAAAATATATATATATATATATATATATATATATATATATATATATATATATATATATATATATATATTTTAAGTTTAAAACTTGTTGGGAGCGCCAAAAAGTAGGCTTTAAAAATGTTAAATCTTTGCATAAATTTACTTTAATATGATATTTTTTTGGAAAAAACTTGTGGTTTTGGGCCCTTTTAAACTTGTGTTCTTCAACAAAATTTTAATGAAATTAACTTGTGAAAATCAAATCTCCCCTCTCTTGCAGGAACTGGATATGGAGTGCTGCCCCAAGCCTGTGGTATTTGTTCTGCACAACTGTCTGTCGGCCAAAGTACACAATATCGTGTAAACGAATGAAACGAATGCAATAAAATCTAAATAATATCATCAAGAAAAGGTAAAATAGTTGAAAATTCCAAGAAAAGAAAATCCAAGAAACCCCCCAAAAACAGAAGAAAACCGAAACCAAATTTTTTGTAATTTCATACTTAAACAATAAAGAAATTTCTGATCAAATGGAAATTTAGAGGAAACCAAAAATTATAAACACAAAGACATTGAAGAACAATTTAGAAATCAATAAACAACACAATTTAATTAAATAGAAATTCAATGTAAAATTTCCTTTCTTCCCAACTTCCCTTCCCTGTCCCGACACACATATACTCCCACTCAAAGGTGAAATAATATGCACCGGAGAAACAATTAATGGAGCTTCCTTTTCTTAATAAGTAATGAATGAAAACAAGGATGGAAAAAAAGTCAAACTCCTTCCCAAAAAACATATCGTTTAAATGAAATTGGAAAATTGCAATTTAAGTGTTTTCCAATCACCTTTTCCCTGGAATTCTAGAATGCTAATAAACCATTTCATTGATCGCCTACACATTTACATGTGTGGGCACATATGTATGTGATTCCATGTAACATAAGTATGTATTACAAATATTGTTTACATAAATTCTGGGCACATGTAAACAGTCGCCTGCACATTCACAACGACACTCACACACTCCCTATATACATACACACACACACACACACTCAATTTAATTAATATTTATGGAAAATATTTGCATAATATTTAATTAATTTTTAATATTTTTTTGTTGTGGTTGTTATTATTGTCCGATTCGATCTGTAAGTTTGTTGGTATGTGTGTCTGTGTTGGGCTTGTGACATTAGTTGGTCCACATTCCCATGGAGTTGTTGGCCAAAGTAGGAAAAGGCAAATTTTATGGCCATAAAACAAACAGTAAATCACAGCACCAAACAGGACAGATAAACAAACAGACAGACAGACAGACATGCCAGACAAATAATCTGTGCTGGTTGTATTGCAACAACAACCACAACGACAACATAATCAGAAAAGAGAATGGAAAATTTCTAGCAAATTTAAGCATTGTAGGTGGACATGTGAGGAAAAAAAAGCGAAGGTGTTCAAGGTTCAGGTTGTGGGGTTGTCTTGAAGTGGATCAAAATATTTCATAAATTTCAGCTGAAATGTGATATAAATATTTTTTGATTTGGGATTTGAATCCATTTTTGATTGCACAAACTACTAAAAAGTGGGTCTAATTTCTTCCAAGAAAAAATAATTCATTTTGACTTCAACACAAATGGCCTCTTCCAGAGCTGCAAGTATGCAAACGTTTTTACTACGGTAACCGATTTCCCTTTATGATTTCGAAGAACATTGCAAATTTAATAGATTCTTGCAGGACTAGACAGAGCAAAAATTTCAATTTCAAATGTGGATTTTCACAATCCATGCTGTGGAATAAATCAATTTGATTCACAATCTTTAAGGGAACCCATTGTTATACCCTCCACCACAGTATGGAGGATATATTAAGTTTGTCATTCCGTTTGTAACACCTCGAAATATACATTTCAGACCCCACAAAGTATATATATTTTTGATCAGCGTAAAATTCTATGTCGATCTAGCTATGTCCGTCCGTCTCTGGAAATCACTCTAGCTTCCGAACGAATTGAAGTAGGTTTAAAAAATTTTGCTCAAATGTATGTTATGTCTACATGCAGGATTTTTGGTATTGAATATCCAATATTCGGTACTTTCATGATTTTAGCGAAATTATTTACCGGAATTATTTCAAATTTAGTATTTAAAGTTCGTAATGGGTACTACAGCCTATGGCAAAAATTTGTGTATGCAAGTCCACGTCTTCGTATGGCCCCCATATACGGGTTCCTCCCGATATTCGGTATTTTGACGATTTTAGCGACATTATTTACCGGAATTGTTTCAAATTTGGTAGTTGAAGTTTGTAATGGATACTACAGCCCAAGACAGAAAATTGTCTGTGCAGGTCCACGTCTTCGTATAGCTCCCATATAACGGTACCTCCCGATAGTCGGTATCTTGACGTTTTCAGCAACATTATTCACCGGAATCGTTTCAAATTTCGTATTAGAAGATCTTAATCAGTCCTGGCCGAACTTACAGCTTTTTTACTTGTTATTCTTCTGTTTTGATAGTCATATTACAAAAGAGCATTGTTTCAATTTCAATTCATAACACCCCTCAACCATATCTTCCAATTCCAATATTTTCTAAATTAAAATTGAATTGTTATGAAGCTATTCTGATTCGCAAAAAAAAAAAAAAAAACAAATGAAGGCCATCTGTTTGTTAATTCACTTCAAAGAGATTTCTTTTGATTGGATCATTGTTGTATGCCCACACACATACATACATACAAATACACATGCATACATATCTATGTCTTATAATTTTTCCATGTCCTTTCATCATTACACGAATTTCAACATATCCACAGAAATTTACAATACCTATATAAATATACATAAAAAACAAAACATTCATATAATTATATATACATACTTAGAAGGAGAACAATACTACATACGATACGATACATGCAAACATATATATTCGTACATACAACACACATACATATACTTGATATTATTCTAAGTACTCTATATATATTCTCTCTCTCCCTCTGACAAAACAAAAAAAAAAAAGAAGAAAGCAAAAAACATATATCAAAAGGAACAAAAGAAGATGGAAAATTCAATACTTTTTTATTCTACAAAAGAAAAAAAAAACAAGAAAAACAAGCCTCTTTCAAATATTTTATAATTATACAAAACTTAACAAATAAAAAATCTAAAATTAAAGGAAAATAATCTACTATAGAAATTTGCAAAATAAAAAAAAAATTATTCAAACATATATATACACCTACATATGCTATGACTTATTTAAGTAAAAAATGGAAATTGAAAACAAAAATATCAAATCACATGTATAATTGTAGATCACCTCTAATTCATCTATACATACATATATATAAGAATCGAATATAGTTTATTTGTTTTTCATTTAGAATATTTAAATCACAATATTTATTATTATAGTTTGTCTATTTTTTTTTCAATCTCTATTCTTAAGTAGTAGACTCGGGAAATGTTTGATTGGCGTCAAGGTATTCGAAACCCACATACATTTGAATATTTCTAAATGTTTTTCCATTACTTTAGCCAATGACCCCACAAAGGAAAAAAGAATATCAAACATATTTAGCATAATTCTCTTTTTAATTTACCAAAAACCAAAAAGAAAACCAAAACTAATGTGCAATACAAAAGGACTAAGAAACCAGAAAAATTCAAAAAAATTGAACGAAAAAGAAAATATAAAGACAATTTAATGGAAATCAAAACAAATGTGTTTTATTCAAAAGGGGAAAGGATATCTCGCACTACTTCATAGGGGAACCTAGAAAAAGGAAATCTTTTCCGGCAATGTTGGTACAAATAATGCAATTTTGAATCCACGATATTTTCGTAGATAAGTAATAGCACTAAAAACAACTCAATATTGGCTCAATCATTTTAATTAATTTTTTTAAATCTTTAAATAAAATTAATTAATTTATCACGACTAAATATAGGAACAGCTTTGCCTCTAAAATAAAATCCCGAACAATGTAGATATTCCGCTGCAAAAATCCCGTTCCACTTGACTAAAAAACCTTTCAAATTAATGTGCCATATATATCGCCTTAATGGATCCTTAAAGAGAAACGACAACGTATAAAACCAGCAGAATCTATAAACTTGAAATTTGACACTCGCGCTCTCTCTCTCATATAAATGTAAAGGCGAAATAAGGCTTTCTTTTTATGAAATTCGTGCTAAAAAGGGTACTAAGAGTAAATTTGGATCAATGTGGGTCAGAAGAGGTGGAATACTGCCGTATTTTAAGAAAAAAATTTTTAAAGCACTACATTCTGAAATTTGGGTCACTGTGGGAGTGTTAATGTAAGATTTGGCTGAATTTCTGGGAGAAGAATTTGTACAGTTTTGTACCAGAAGTGAACAGGGTGAGATAAAACAACAAAGTCAAACGCCATCATTTTTATATTGTTTTCTAAATTTTATTGAATGAAAGCAAAAAATGTCGGAAATAGCATCAAATTTTAGAATAAGTTTAGATTTGTTCGATTTGGTCACCTTTGGCACGAATTATGGCCTTCAAACGGCCAATGAAACCGTCACACGCTGCCCGAATGTTGCACTGGGGTAGTTTGGTCCATTCCCGACGAAGCGCTTGCTTGAGGGGATCGACACTTTGGTATTTTTTAGTGCCAACCTTGCTTTCCAAAATACTCCAGGCGCAATTGTCCAACAGATTGGTATCCGGAGATTTTGGTGGCCATTGTGCGCTGGAAATGATGCGAGACCATCATTTTGTAACCATTCGTGGATGGCGCGTGCTGAGTGCGATGGTGCTGAGTCATGTTGGATGCCCAAGGTCTGCGGTCAAAATGTTTGCGTGCCCAAGGCTTTAATACACCCTCCAGAATATTTTCGCGATAATATTCGGCATTTATTCTGATGCCACGATCGATTAATACGAGCAGAGAGCAACCATTGACTGTTATGGCGGCTCACACCATCACCATGGTCGGCTCTTGAGTTCTGGTTGCCAACCGAAGGTGCACATTTTCAGCTGACCTCTTTGGCGAGTAAACACGATAATTTTGTTTGTATACAAACAGCTGGACAACGAATATTTTCTCATCGGAGATCACCAAATTCGGCAGTTCATCAATTTCGGCCAAGCGAGGCAACTCTTTAGCTCTTTTGAGTTTATTTTCTTTCTGTTGCGGTATAAGTTCTTGTACTTTTTGGAATTTCAAGGACTACCCCGAACTTATTTTTCAATATTTTCCGAATGGAATATTACGATATGTTCAGCTAACGAGCCATTTTTCGGCAACTGCGACACGGGTTTCGATCAAGTCGCTTATTTAATTTTCAAACCATTTCAGCTGATGTTGCTGTTTTCTTCCACTTCCTTGACGTCGGGCTGCGCTACCAGTATCACGATAACGAGCGATGGTACGAGACACAAAAGATTTATTCACATTTAACTGCTGAAGTGCTTTGTGGTTTTCGAGCCAAATATAAAGAAATCACACTATCACGCTTCTATTCCACCACGAATAACTTTTTTCTGGAAAATTCTCAGCAAAATGCTTTTGTACGCTTGTAAACAATATAAGGAGCTGTCACTGGAATAATTTTAACAGCTGTCGGACGAGTGGCTTAGAAATGACAGCAGTCTGAAGTTTGTTGGAGTTTTTTGATCTTTCCCTGTATAAAATATACCAAAAAAACCTCCAGTTTAGAGTCATATCTACAAATTGCTCTTCGTTCCACAAAGGAAACACGTACGAAAAAACGAAATTTTTTTAAGAAAAAAATTTGAAAAAAGTATAAAATTCGAAGATTTCGGTGGTAGACAGTCAAGCTGCTCCCTTGGCAGCCCATTAAGGGTTGATAAGAAAACACGACACAAAACGAAAAGCAGAAGAACAACCTGGTATTCGATCATCATTCAACGAACTCTAGAAAGTTTCAAAACATTGGGCGCCACTTAAAGCGATACAAGCACATTTTAGTTTGGCTACGATTATATCATGTCGTGTAACAAAGTATAACTGCTGAAAAAGACAATTCCAAATGGACAGCGTTACAAACCCCGGCTCCCAAAGACTTGCCGCGACACCAAATTGCGTTTGGCCTACTACAAACCCCGCAAAATATCCCAAACTTCTTCAGAATGATCAGTGTTTCAGGATTGAGAATCTTTTATAAATAACCCAATACTAATACACGGTAAACTTAAAGTTTTCCGACGTACACTACTCCCCAAGTAATAATTGATTTTGGAGACCTCGTTTACAATCCGTTTCAACATCCGGTAAGTGCAATAACTTCATCCTGAAAATAGAATTCACATTCATTACGAAGCCCTAATAATCTAACAATAGCTGTATTACTTCCTGCCAACCTAAGTGTCTTACATAAAATACAAACTTTCCAGGAAACATTTAATATGTATCTTATGTAAGTATCTTATAACAAGTAAGTCTCTATGTACGTATGTATGTGTGTGTGTAGTTAAGCGTAATGCACTTTCCAGCTGAATAATATTTACCACGGAATTTTCTAAATTACATTTAGTTGTAAAGTCTTTATGGAAAATTATAAATAGGTTTGAGTATGATTTGCGCACAACATGCACACAACTTGTATGTGGGTGCGAGTATGTGTGTGTGTGTGTGTGGGTAGGTAGGTACATCTGTATTTACAGGATCTACAATGAGAAGAGAAATTGTTTGCCAGCTCAGACATCCATCTATCCAATCCAGCTATCCCAACCCACCCCACTCCATGCCATCCTATCCCATCCATCTAGTCGAACAGCCAGCCATTCAGCCATCCAACCAACCAACCACAACTGAAATTTCATTAATCTTTCTGAAAACTCGATGATGATGATGACGACGATGTTCTGCTCCATTACACCTCAGTCTAGCATGGCAAAAGGATGACGTTTAAGGTTCAGGGTATGTGTGTGTGTTGTTCCTACTTTTTTGTGTTACTCATGTTGCTGCAAGCAGTTACCTACTTCTTCTTCTTCTTCGTTTTTGTTGTTGCTGTTGTTGTTGTTGCAGAATAAGTCATACCAAAAAGTATTCTAATTTAAATGAAAAATCGAAACTAATGCCGTTTACTTGGGTTATACACGAATTACACACACACATACAAACACACACACACTCACACATAAATAACCAGAGATTGCTGTTTGCTATCTGCAATTGTTGGCTACACCGTACGTGAATGGATGTGGACACAGACCGAAGGTTACCATCAGCCATGTAAGAGAAATGAAAACGTCCAGCTCTTACGTATTTAACACAAAAAGCAACAAAAGCAAGAAATTGAAGTCATGGTGCAAGTTTAACGCATGAATGCATAGACAACTCTAAACTCCATTGCATGCTGTGGAGTGAAGGTAGTCGAATGAGTGTGAAATGGGTGAGTGTGAGAGAGAGGAGCAGAGAGAGGAAGGCAAATGCACATACACTCAGAGAAACTGTCCGTAATTTATTTAATTTTCACTCGAGAGTTTTGATTTGCCAAGAGCACTACAAAGAGCAAAAAATTTTCATGGAAAACAAAGGAACAAACTAAATATATAGCAGCGACGGGACAGGGAATTAGGGTACTCTGACCTTCTTCTGAAAGGAGTCAAAAAAATCAATTATTTGAAAAAACCAAATACTTAACCCTTCATGGATGAGGCATGTTACACGCTGAGGAGGCTATCGTAAAAAATCCTTTGGAGGAGGTTAAAACCGTGAGCTCGAAGGTTGATTCTGTACAGAAATTCCAAACTGCACAGAGGAGGAAAAATTATTGAGGAGATACTTAGTAGCCAACAAACAAAACAAAAACGAAAACTTCTAGGCTGTGGTCGATACCAGAAGTGTCAAAGGACAATTAATTCAATAGAAATCGTGCCACAAACTGGAAAACATATGTCATGCCCAAAGCTTTTTTATCCGCAAAATAAAATATTGGACTCAGGGAGACTTAGATGCTCGATCGAAGTCGAGTAGAGTGAGAAACTCTTTCAATGTCAATCTCAATACTCCTGCGGGTAAAAAAATTGTTGAGTGTACTCTATTTTTTTGAGCCACTTGAGTTAAAGAGCCATTATGCTTTGCTCTTTTCCGAGAGGGAGTAAAATTCTCTCAAAATCGAGCAGATTCTACTCTTACCGACTACTTTTTGTTTGTATGTGTATAACACAAATCTGCAAAGGAAAATAAATTCGTTGATGTCCATTGTCGCCAATCTCATAAAAAAAAATGAAAATAACATCCTTCATTCCCTATCCGCCTTATCTTATCAACAACAACATCAAAACACTTTCGAGCACTCCCATATAACATAATAGAGCGGAGAGTAAAGTTTTTGCTTTGGCACTCCTGCTCGCGAAGATTTCTCACTAACAAATCGGAGCTCTTCACTCATGTCTTATGGTGGCACTGAACGATCTCATCATGGACAGGCGGAAACAAGACTTCCATAATGGCAAAGGATGTATTGCCTCGAAGAAACATCGATGAGGGAGTCTCATCAAGTGATAGGAGCTCTCTGAAGGGCAAATGATCCAGGTCACCCAAATAGACCATCATGGCAATCTTTCAACATTTTTTTTTCCAAATTTTTTTCTCGAGTGCACCTCGAAAGCAGAAAAACGATACAGACCAGACCAAGAACAAGGACAACGTATTCTAAAAGGATAAGCATTTGTATATGCATAGATCAAACGAGACCAATCTTGCATAAAAGCAAATCGGTCAACTGGCATTAATGCGAATTCTCAACGAGTTAAATGCCAGAGAGCACCAAGAGGCGCCGCATGCGAAAGCATTTACAAGTACTGTTCGTCCTGCTCAGCAACACATCCATAAATATATGCATGTGTGTATCTGTGTGTGTTTAGAATTTCCCTCCATTTGTTACACAAACATTTTCCTAACACAAACTCAATGATTGTGAAATTTCACTCTGGCTGATGGTTGTTTCTTCAGTTCGTCGTTTTGACGTCATCGTACCGTCTACGTTCCACAAGCTGTCAAGCGTTGGGTCGATGTGGTTTTAGTTTGTTGGCTAAATAGAAATACTCCACACACACACGCACGCACGGAATTTGCTGGAGATATGGATGCTGCTGCGGATTCGCTAACTGAATATCATTGGATGCCCAGATGCAGAAACCACCGATTGTCCACATCAATTCAAGGGGGGACGGCGGAGTATCAGTCACATATTTTGCAGATGGGTGCCGCCACATCAAGAAGTTGCCACACGTATAACGCAAATGAAATGGAAAAGTGTGTCCCCCAGACACTTTGGGAGCCAGCGTCAGGACACTCATCACAGGATGAGAGGGGGAGTATGGCAAGGAGTTTGGAGGAGTCCAAATGAAATGCTTGTAAATAAATCCCGTGGCATGAAAACAAAAATTAAATACTGCTAATATTAAATTGTCAGTTGGCAACATGTTTTGACGTGCCTGGCATACAAAGTCCGACACTTTGTTAGTCGTTCGCTTGGTAGCTTGAACGTGCCGGAATCAAAGGTGGACAAAAAACAAAAAAAAAACCGGCTACCGTCGCGAAGGGGAGAGGGAAGAGGGGGCATAGGAAAAGAGAGTGAAATAGACAATAACAAACAGACCAAAACACTTTGGGGACGCCCAACCTTTTGGAGACATTCGTGCCCATCTTTTGCTCGACCGCGTTGTTCTATTGAAGTGTAATGAACTCGGCTTGGACTTTTCTGGTCTGGTCGAGCGATTTTGTTTATGACCATATTTAATTGAACTTTAATTAATAATAAACAAAACAAAAGTGAGCCAATGAATCATCATCGATCGGCCAGTCATTGCTCGCTGTACTTACATTTCCGGCTTCCGCATCACCAACAAAAAAAAAACAAACAAAGCAAAGCAAAGCACGACAACAAACCTGACACCACAACTTTGGCCACATTCGAGGTCAGCCAATGAAACAATTGGCAAGAAGCCATTTGCTCGGTGATTCCCATCAATCCGCCATAGAATGTTCTGAAAATGAGTTGCGACACTCGATTCAGCTGGAATATCTGATTACGGCTATATAACGCAGTTGGTGGGCAGTTTTCGAATTAGTTTCAAAATATTCTCAACAATTTTAACAACTCAAAGGAAAATGATGGCTAAACAAAGTTCCCAAGTTTGTGTTCTGCTGGCATTGGGCCTCTTGGTGGCTGTCCAGGCAGCTGTGATACGCAGTGGCTCGGAGGAAATGAAGGATAAAATTGAGGTGACAACAGTGGAGTCAGTTACAACGGAACAAGTGGATCCTACAACTCAAATATCTCTGACAGATGACATCAAGGTGGATGAGGAGGAGGAAACTACAACTATGCCCGAATATTTGGGAGCTTTATCAAGAGATGAAGAGGCGACCATACTCATTGTGGATCAAACGTTAATGGATTCGGCACCCTCAGAATCAAAGCAATCCCCTGAACCCTCGGTGCAAGAAGAAAAGTTTGGAAAACTGTTGTTGTTGAGTACCCCCAAATTGGTGGAGAAACCAAAATTGCCAGAAGAGAATTTTGAAGAATCCGAGGAGTTGGATACATCGGAAAATAGTACGGATGCCACCACGGTTGAACCCACAACCACTGATTCAAGTTTGGCTGAAGAAGTCACCACCTTGGCTCCAGAAACTAAAGAAGAAGAAGACGAAGGAGAGAAGTCAGAGGTACCCCAGGTGACAACCCCCATTCCCACCACCAAACTATTTCCCATCAATGACACTCTCTATGAGGAAAAGAAGAAGGACTCCAGCAAACCTGAGGAAACCTCGGAAGCTTCCCCTGTTGTGGTGGCAATGGATGAAGAGCCCAAGGAAGTGAAAAATTCCAATTTGGAGGCAATTGTTTTGAGTGAATCTGAGGCCGATTACGTTCTGGTCGATACTGCCGATGCTGAAATCATTGAAGAGGGTGGTGTTTACGCCGATGTCGATAGCGATTTGCATTTACAGCCCATTGTCCAGTCGGTGGAGATTGTGCCCAGCAGTGTGGACGACTCGCTTTTGGTGAACTATGTTCATAGTTTGTAAAAAGTTATGAAATTTAAAAAAAAAGTTTCCGTCTCAATGTTGTTTGTTGTTTTGAAAACAGTATTTTCCCCACTTTTTAGAAGTTTAGGTAAAAAAACGAATCTCTGTAATATATTTACGTTAGTAGTTATGTAAGAATGTAAAGACTATTATTATCGAATAAATAAATAATTATTAAACGAAATTGATTTGAGATTTGTTTGAATTTTCAAAGGATTACCGGGACAATAAAGGAATGTTTTATAAAAAAGAGTTTTTTTTTTTTTTGAGAGAACGAATATAAATGAGTGTTTTTCTCTCTCCTCTTACATAGAAATAGTATTGTTAAAAGGGGAATGTTGTTTTCAGAGAAGAGAATATGAACAATTTTTTCTCTCCCTTCTAGGTCGTAAATTAAGATTCTCTCGAGAGAATGGGATTGGATTCTCTTTAGGGTATGAATTGGAGGAATAGGATTGGATTCTCTTTTTGGAGTAAAGAATGGACGAATTTATACTTAAGCTAAATATTGAATTGTGAATATTCGTGGAGAATTTTTGAAAGACTCCTAGGAATCAGTACTCAGGGTATGGTAGAATTTTTTCCAATAAAATAGGAGCAAGTTTGATTATATTAAACAAATTCGGGCAGGAGTACGAATTCGAATAAAAAAAGAAAATTAAAAAAATATATACCGGTACCTTGCAATATTCTGATTTCCCTCTTCTTGACTAAGATTCCCCCACCCCCGCCCCTTCTCGTTCACAGCACCATTAAAGAAATCCGCAAACAAAAAAAATCCAATCGATTTTATTCCTTTAGTAAACCCTTACTCTATTTCGAGCAGTTGGACTCCCATTATGATTTCTCAAACAGAAGCTCTATCATTCTTTCCAACAAAAGAGCAAAGAGTATATTCATATGCTTCGAGCACTCAATCTCTCGAGAAATTTTCACTCGCGAGTAAAATCTAGCAAATATGAATTATCTATTTTTCATTCAAGATGAACAGACTAAATATTCCTCCGGCTCACAAGATTTTCCAGGACAATTTGTTAGCCTAGCAGCTAAATTTCCCATTATCCCTATTTATCTGCTTAGTAGCTTAATTTTCGATTATTCCCATGTTTTCTTATTTGATCGAATTCTAAGTTTTTCATTTTGAAAAAATTCTATCCTCAACTGCATCTCTACTCCCAAAAAAAAAAAAATAATAATGCCAGCTGTAAATATGTTGGATGCCAAGGTTCATTACATGTGCAAATCCGCAAAACAGCTAAAAAATATTGGCAATGTGGTGAAATTGTGTGAAAATTCTGGCACTCTCACACAGACACTCACTCACACACATACACTGGCACCCAAAATATAATTGAAAGTATTATCTTCCCATAATGGCAAAGGGGTCTGCTCTGCACTCAAGACTTGTGAAAAACATGAAAGCGGGGTGCAAGAAAAGTGGCAAAGAACACCTGGTGGCATCATGGCATAGATTTGCCGAACCATCCAACCAACCAACATCCGTGACAATCTAGTTCATGAAAATGCAGTTAGGAGTGCAGTAGTGACAGAAAGGATTTAAATTCAATATGTTTTGGCAACATTATCACACATTTGCCCCTCTCGGTACCTGATGACACAGCGGATGCCAGGGTGGGAAAATATCATTATCATGAACACACACAAACACACTCACACTCGAACTGCATACTTAAATAAATTACAAATGGTAATGATTGGCATTTGTGCACGTAGCAGCACCCTGGCATGTAAGTCGGGATTTTCATATGGGCTCGTGATGCGGCCAATGTTGTTACTTTTGTTTTCCATTCCAGCCAGTGGTGTTGGTCGGAGAGTGCGAAAAAGAGACACACACAATGTGGGGGAAAAGAGCCAACCAGTTAAGGTGCTAACAACATTTCAAGCAACTTAATTGAATTTTCATGAGAAAATATTGTTTTTATTTTGTCATTTATATGCACATTGGCCAAACAGACACACACACACATGCATGCATATACATATATGCCATTATCGCATCAAAACGAATTCATACACACATACACACATAGGTGCTATAAAGTTCGCATGTTTCAACGCCATACACTAAAAGCCTATGTGATTTTTATTTGCTGCAAGCATGTCGTACACACACACACACATATATATATATATATATATATATATATATATATATATATATATATATATATATATATGTTTGTGTGTGTAGATATGTTCTTGCATGTTTGTGACAATAGGCTTTTGTGCAACTGATTGTCTATTTGTTTGATTTTTATGCATGTTTTCTTTGGCTATAACGATTTTTATTATCTCTTGGCAGTGTTTTAAAGTTTGTCGGTTCAATCAGTATTTGTATTCAATATTTTTGGGAAAAAGTGGATTACCATATCAAAATTTGTTGGGAATATGTGTGTTTTTAAGGAAAAGAAAATTTAAAGAAAGTCTTAAAGTCGGGCGGGCCGACTTTATGATACCCTATACCACTATGTACATGTGACTAATTTTCGCAGGCATTTTTGTTTGAACCTATATTCATCAAAATCAATCCTGTTTTAGCTGATATTACATTTTATGGGTGAAATCGCAAGTAGATTTAAATCGGAGCTATATCTAAATCTGAACCGATCTCTGTAAAATTTAGCAGAGGTATTTTTTTGCTGGATCTGGTAACTGGCGCCAAATATGGTCGTTGTGGTGAGTATTTTACGGATCTGAGGGACTTAAATACAAAATCGGATGAATCATATATATGAGACCTATAGCTATATCTTAACCGATTTTCACCAAATTTAACACACTGTCTGCCAGGTTGAATTCGTTTGTGATAAAATCCATTCAATTTGGATTATATTAACTAGTTGGTGCTCAATAAAATTAAAATTGGGTAAATACATATAGAGGTTAAGATAAAAAACTGCGCTTGCTTGAGGTGATCGACACTTTGGTATTTTTTAGTGCCAATCTTGCTTTCCAAAATACTCCAGACATCATAGTCCAACGGAATAGTATCCGGAGATTTTGGTGGCCATTGTGCGCTGGAAATTAAGCGAGTACCTCATTTTGTAACCATTTTGGGTGGCGCGTGCTGAGTGCGATGGTGCTGAGTCCTGTTGGAATGTCCAAGGTCTGCGCCCAAAATGTTTGCGTACCCAACGCTTTAATACACCCTCCCTCCACCCTTCGCGATAATATTCGGCATTTATTCTGATGCCACGGTCGATTAATACGAGCAGAGAGCGACCATCGGCTGTTATGGCCGGCCATGGCCGGCGCTTGAGTTCTGGTGGCCAACCGAGGGTGCACATTTTCAGCTGACCTCTTTGGCAAGTAAACACGATCATTTTGTTTGTTTACAAACTGCTGGACAACGAATGTTTTCTCATCGGAGACCACCAAACCGAATTCGGCAGTGAAGCAAATCTTTAGCTCTTTTGAGTCTATTTGCTTTCTGTTGCGGTGTAGTTCTTGCACTTTTTTGAATTTCACTGGTTTTACCCCGATCAGCTCATTTTTCAGTATTTGCCGTATAGAATATTGCAATATGTTTAGCTCACGAACCATTTTTCGGCCATTGCGACGCGAGTTTCGATCAAGTCGCTTCTTTACTTTTCGAACCATTTCTGCTGATGTTGCGGTTTTTTTCCGTCCATTTCCACGGTAACTAGTGATGGTACGAGACACAAAAGACTTATTCACATTTAAATGCTGGAGTGCTCTAACGATAGCCACTTGTGTTTTTCCAGCTAAATATAAGGAAATCACCCTATCACGCTTCAATTCCATCGCATTCAGTTTTTTCATCTCACCCTGTATATGCTCTATTCCAAAACTTGCAAGAATCTGCTAATTTGGCAATTTTTTTCCTATTTCTTAAAGGAAAATTCGGCGATCTTGCAGTACTGGAACAGAGCAATGATTAATTGTATTTGTTTCCCAGAATACATATATATATTTTTTTTTTCGAAATAACCCCTTAACTGGAAATTTCTTAGAAGTATTTTGAAAATGTAGCATGCTAACCTTTAGTCGAAATTATACAACATACTTAACATGTATCATTGGTACCGTGTCAAAACATGTTTTGAATACTATTGATCATTTACGAATGTGTGCTGAGATATATGTACGTGTGTACGTGACATATAAACATGTAATACTAACACACTGTCTTCGGGACAGACAATGGATCGCACTTTAGTAACTCAAAACTTTGGTAATTTATTTGTTTACAAATTGCCTATTTTGGTTAATGAATATTCTCACATTTGATTTGTTACTAATTTATGCAAAAGCGATTACAGTCAACTCCTGTTGAAAATGCTGTGGAACATTGTTATTTTTATTATTATCACTATTATATAATTTTGAATTAAGAAAATAATTTTAATTCCCATAAAATTGTATCATTTATATTCCAAATACAGTGGAAGACCCTTACTGTTGTTATTATTATTTTGAATAAAAAAATAAGTTTTTATATCAGTGTGGGTATAATTTATACCTCAAAAAGACATTGCTAAGGTTACGTTATGAAAACAACAGGTGTTCATTATAAACATGTTCCACTGTATGTATGCATGACTGTTGACGAAGTCAATAATTTAAATTCAAAAATTTTATTTCCGATACATTCAAGTAATGCAAGTTTTTGCCGTCTATAAATTTGCCATAAACATTTTGCACTAATTGCGGCCAATGAATTAGAAAAAAATATTTATCTTTGAAAAAGTTGTGCATACTTTAAGGCTTTGTTTATGGTCTAATACAAAACGTGTCCTTTGTGTAGAAATTAATTGGTAAACTTTCTAAGAATCTCTCTCTCTCTCCCTCTCTCTCTCTCTCTCTCTTTGATAAAAGCCAACACATGTTGGTTTTGCCAATGGAAGATACAAATCTTTTGTTACTGTTTTATTTTAATTAGTTGCAGCATACTTTTAGGTCAAATTTAACAAATCAATGTTGATTTTAGATACTTTTTATCTCGATATGGTTGATTGAAACCGCACGAACACACACACACTCATATTGTTTTGTTACACAAATCAAAGTTTGTTGTAAAACATGTTGTTATTGTTTTGTGGTTTCTATTATAAATTTTCACCATGACTTAAAGCTGTTAAGTAACTTTCTTTCTCTCTCTCTCTCTCTCTCTCCCTCTTTCTCTTCCTCGTTTCAATTTAATAACCAAATGCCATGTAGCAGTCTAATGTAAGGTGTAAAATCTACACCTTACCCCTTTCTACTTTGCATCCCATAAACATTGTGTTGGAGTTCAAAGGACAATAGAATTTCCTTTGCCGTTTTTTTTTTCTTTCTTTCTTTGCACTTTGGTCATGTCAGCCGAGGCCACCGACTTGATGTTGGCATGCAGCAGCAAAGATTCATGGGACATCAGCATCCCACCAACAGTGTCATCTGTTTAATGCTGTTAAAAGCACAAAATTAGCTGATAACTAATGGAAAGGAATAAATTCTCCAGATGTGATATAAATAAAAAGTATTTAAGTTAAATTATTCAATGAAAATATAGGGCTGAAGAAAAATTAGTTTTAAATATTAAAAATAAAAAAAAAAACATTAATGCAGTAATTTCCGAACGATCCATTTGGAAGGAATTTCGAAATTTTCAAAAAAAAAAAAAAATAATAATAAATAAAATCTGTTGAAAATTCTGTTAAAATCTTAAAAATACCGAATGTAGTCGTTATTTTGGGGTCTATACAAAAACCTGGACCTGCATAGGCAAAATTTTTATCATGACCCATTGCAATATTCAAATACGGAACTTGAAAATAAATGTAGCTAAAATCATCAGAATAACGAATATAGGGAGATACCGTTCTATCGGAGCTATATGAAGGCCTGTACCTGCATAGACAATTTTCTGTCATAGACTTTACGAACTCTAAATACGAAATTTAAAACAACTCCGGTGAATAATGTCGCTAAAATCATCAAAATATCGAATATTTGGAGGTACCGTTTTATGAAGGCTATACGAAGACATTTCTCATTTAGCTTTAGCATTTTTATAGCACACCGTTAGGCGATCCCACAATTTTTGAACTAAAATTATAAATTAGTATGTTTATAATATAAGAAAAAGATGATATTTTCTTGGTGCTAATTGGCTCAAATTTTGATATATTTCCCATTTATATTTTCATATTTATTTTCATTTGATATGCGTAATATCTGACCAAATGGAAAAGATTTTGACACATACTATGGAATTCAGCCGAGAAGCTAATGAAATTTGATAGAAATTAGTTTAGATATAGCTCCCGTATATATTTTCAGGCGATTTCATATAAAAGCCTGTGAAAGCCGTGATATAGGCTCTATAGCAATGATATTCGATATAGCCTAGAAACACATCAGCCAAATTAGTGTATAGCACCCTCATATATGTTTTCTTGATGCCTACCGGTGTGGAGCTTGTATAGTCGGCCCCGTCAGGCTTTTGTCCTTTTGTTACTGGTTGAAAGTTAATTATTTATTGGAGCGCCTATAGGTATGCTATAAATTTGTTAAATATAAACATGTAAAGCCATTTTACACATAATTCTTAAGTGATAATGATTAAACTAGACTTACCCATGGCAATAGGTAAGATTCGAATGAATCCTTCTTCAAAGCTATAATTTTTGTTGCATACTTTTGGGCGCCATATGTGCATTTACAAATTAATGCATCATTCTTAAATTAAATAATAAACCTTTGCTCTAGCCTACTCTTCTCCTGCAACACCATTTCCTCCTTTGTCCTCCACTTTTACACAATAAAAGATTCTCAAATTGTATTTTTCACATTGACACCCAACCATGCCCATGACACCTGGAATCTGGAAATTCATTTCGTTGTCTGTAGGTCTGTCTGTCTGTCTGTCTGCTCTTCCAAAGTAGAAATCCAGCAGTTTGTAAATAAATAAATTAAATCCATCTTTTGTGTTAAAGTCATTTGTTTGATTTTAATAATCTTGAAATGATGATCTCTGATATCCTGAGACTGTTACAACAATACAGACTTGGCTCAGTTTGATTGTAGCTGCTGGTGGTGGTGGGTTCTTTGTTTGTCCAGACACTGGGTTGTTTGTGTCCAGTAAAACACACACACGCACGCACACCCACACACATACACATGTAGATAAATCAAAAGACACACACCCACAGTCACTCAAATTTGTTTCGTTGGATTTACAACGTGACCAGCTAGCAGCCAGGAGCTTTTCCATGGATGGCTCTCCATGTGATGCATTACACTCTCGAGCTGAGTTGTTGCTGCTGTTGTTGCTTGCCTTTGTCTGAGTGTCCTTATGCTAAATGAAAGATGAAGAAGCAAACTCACTCAGCTATAATGCAGACAAAATGCAGGCGGTCGGTCGTTCAGTCGGTAGCTATGCTGTTAGGTGGCGTGTTCTAGCTGAGCTATTATTTTCCTTGAGTCCTTGTGGTAGGTGGGTGGTTGTGTGGCTCAATCCACTTTTTCACTTTATGGATGATCTTTATCTGTGATGGGGCTTTGAATGTGTGTGTGGGTGTGCCCGCGCGTGTGTGTGTGTTGGGGATTTAGTGTAAATGTGCGTTATGGCCATCCTTTTGTTCTTTGGGTATGAGTGTGTGTGTATGTGTGTTTTTGGTGGCCATGACTGTGGCTGAGTATGTGTGAGCATGTGAGTGTGTGTGTGTGTGCGCCTGTGTAAATGGTGAAATGCATATCATTGGCAAGCATCCAATTATCATTGTTATTATGTCTTTGGGGAGCATAAATTTGTTTGGCTTTAGCATGACAATGCAATTTAATTCTTCTTCTTCTTCTACTACTAGTTGTTCTGGTAGTTATTTTTTTTCTTAGTCCTGTTAGTTGGTTGTTTTGGTTACTAAAGCAACAACTGTTTTATAATGGAGCAGAATATAGAAAGGATTTTGCCCTTCATCCTGATTATTTTTTTTCCATTTTTTGTCTTTTCCAAATCCTGTTTATATTCAATGGAGCTACCACCATTGACTTCTATACAAACACACACATGCACAGAGAGATACACTCTGTTTTACTAACCCCTGCCCATTTGTTGGAACAAGGATCTTGAGCATAGAAAATGTTGATAAATGTGCATTATAACTTAATAGGATTTCAAAATAAAATGAACAGTTTCATTTGAAGATGAATTGCAATGAGTGTACGTCCGTGAGCATACATAAATATCTCTATCGATATTAGGTAGCCTTAAGGTATGAAAAAGGATATCAAGGATAGCGATATTAGTAGTGACGAAGTGAAAAGGGATTTATTTTGTTTGTTTCGAATTCGTGGATTTTAAAAACATAACAGGTCTGAAAGAAGGATGGATGTGTTTAAAAAATATATTTTGAAATTTTCAAAGTTTGATTTTGAGGCGATTTATTAAGACTTTTCACCTGATCGAAGACTCACCTAAAACATTATTTTAGCTATGCCTATTTTAATCAAAAATTCGATCCTTTTTAGGGGGAAGCCTAGAAGGAGTCGGTCATTGCAGACCATTTCCACACCTGACCCAGATATAATATTCCTACGGAAGCACTCCAAAATTCATTTCGAAACGATTTCGGATGGTCTCAGTATGTAAACTTATCCGTTTAAAATATGCAGAAAATAACACAAAAGTTGCCATTTCAGAGATGGTCTGAGCTCCCTAGTACTCCCACCCTCAGTTCGTCCCTGCATATTATAGGCCTTACTTTTGTTCAGATACTCATAATGAAATTTGATGTAAAATATTTCTCCCTTTGAGACTTTGCTCAAAAAATGCAGTCGTAAGGAAGATTTTGACTTAGAATGGGGTCGTGTCAAATTGGCAGTAAAAAAACGTAAACACATAATATGGACTTGAAATATATAAATTTCGAATGTTATTTTCTTAAAACCTATTAAGCCTAGGTATATGCTTTATTCTGAGATTTATGGTGAAATTTTGTAGAGAATATTTCTTCCTTTGACACTTTCTTTTTCTGTTACTTTCATGCGTCAAATCCAAGAAAAAAGAAAAAATAAGCAATAAATAAGAAAATATTTTCGTATTTTTTGGCAACATTGAGGCAAACTTTTTCTTGATATGTTAAGGAAATAGAAAATTTCTTCTGTGACTCATGGTGAAATTTAATGAGGAATATTTTTGTCTTTGATGCCATCTCTCTAAAATGATGATTTGTTGGGGAATTTTTCATAAATTCACAAAATGTAGGATTTTAACCCCAAAGCGTGTTTTGGATTCCTGGCGTTGGGGTAATATATGTAGACTCTTGATGTATTCTGACACCTATAGTGGAATTTTATGAAAAATATATTCGTAGAATATTTTGACTGTCTTCGTTAAATCGTTAAAAGGAAATTCTTAGCTCTATTTTTAAATAAGAACCAAGAAGACAATTTTCGTGTTTCGCTGGGGGTTACAATTTTTTTAACAAAATTGTCCTCGTATTGTTATCAGTATTTTTGCTGAAGACTCTGTTTCTCAAAATACACGGATTCAGAATAATATTAATCTCAACATTTCAAAAAATGTATATGAGGGGAGAACTTGCCTCCACGCTCAACCGTTTTGGTACCTTTATAATGTAAGCTCTTATTAGGCCGATACACATGTCAAATAAGGGTCTGTAAACTCAAAATCGAAAATCGATTACGAAAAGTCGTAGATATTAAGGCTAGACAGATCAAAGCTTAAATCATGGGTTCGGCCTGAAAATACAACACTGTTGTCACTTGTAACTGACAAGAAAGGCAACAATGTTGTATTTTCAACGCCGAAGTCATGACTTAAGCGTTGATCTGTTTCACCCTTTACAACAACCAAAATTGATTAACCGAAAGTCGACCTACGTATCCCTATTTGTATTCGTCAACAGACCGAAATAGACCCAAATGATCTGGAACATGATCCAAGTATAAGGTCCACCTTCTAGCTCAGCTGATTACTTCACGATCTGTCAATTAAATTTGAATTCGCTGCAACCAAAAAATATAGGTAGATGCATCAACGCTTGGGAACATTGATAAGTCAAAATTGTTAAAATATTTTTTCTTTTTCAAAAATAAGTACATTTTATAAGTTTTCTTATATGGCACCAATCGGAGGTTGTTATGAATTTTTCAACAATTTTTGCAAATATCAACAATTTTTTATTCAACATTTTTATATTCAAAGTCAGTATGTCAGTTCATTGTCTATCTGTATTTTTCTACCATGTGTTATACATACAAAAAATTGACAGCAAACGTATTCGCCACAAAAATCTTCTGTCAAGGCGAAAATATTATTTTCGCCTCAAGCATTCATTTTGACATTTCATGTAGTAAAATAACAGCTGTTTTTAGATTAATTCGCTCGAAGGAAGACCTTATAATTGGGCCATGATCTGGAACGAGTAAAATTCAAAGCGGCATAGGCTTTTCAAACATTGTTCGGACCACATCAAATGATATGTACCAACTGTAACCGCAAGTTTAAGAGTTTAAAAATTCCCTCCATCCATCCGCCACCATATATGACCAAGCAATAAACTGAATTTTCGAAACCTTGATTTGGTTCTTTTATAGATTTTCAGTGAGAAGAAGAAAAGGGAAGCAAGGCCAGTGAGGCGGTTTAATATACGGAAATGAATTCATTTCACTTAACATGGCATGGACACAATTTGAAACGATCAATTAGTTATTCGAACTCCCTCCCCCTTCTAAATTTGGCAAAATAGAATTTGAATTGCATTTATAATGACACCTACAAAATCCCCACAAAAATTATTCTCCATTTTGTATTTTTTTTGCCAAAAAGAACAAAACAAGTCGCCATCCGCTTCGGAAATTTCTGAGAAGCCAAATAAAACGTTGGCTGGTCAACTGAAGATGTCTTGAATTGTGATTAGTTCTCTGGGCGGGGGACCATTTGCAAACAACAAGCGACGGATGTTCTAACCAAAAATAGTTTAGGCCTGTCTAGAATTTTATTTATTTAACCACGAGGTGAGCTGACTGTACCCTGTGTGTGTGAGTGAGCGTGACTTGTGGGGGGTAGTTTTTTTTTTCTTTGCTATTTTCGCTCGTTGATGGTGGCGAAATTCTTAAATTATGCCAAACATGTTTTTCGCACTTGCCGCTGCTGTTAGCTAGCCAGCTTGGCATTGCCATCACCAGAACTAGAAGAAATATTAAAATCGGATATTAAAATGCAGCGTTGAATTCGGCAATTAATTCGCTGGGGTTTCTAAGCTCGTCATTTTCATATAAATAGCCTCTGGCGGTGGTCAACCGGCATCAGTTGTCTTCTAGTCAGCCAATTAACAACCTAAACCATTAACATGGCTAAATTCGTGCAAATCCTTTTCGTTGCCTTCTTGGCCATTGCCTTGTGTTCCGCCGAAGCCCCTCGTTCCCGCAATGCCCGCTTCCAGGCCAAGCGCACCCGTTTCTTGGCCCGCCAAGAAGTTGCTGCCGAACCCGATGTTGTCACTCCCTATCCCAGTGCCGATGAATTGAAACCCGAGGTTCCTTTCGATGAAGCCGCCGCCTCCACTCCCGAAGAAGCTGAACAAGCCCCCAACCAACCCGATGAAGTCTATGGCCCACCAGAACAAGACGCTCCCGCTTCCACCGATGATGTTGCCCCCGCTGAAGCTGAAGTTGAAGCCGAGGCTCCCGTTGCTGAAGAAGAAGCTGCTGCCGCTCCCGCTGCCGAAGAAGAAGCTCCAGCTCGTTTGACTTCTCGCCGCAAGGTTGCTGCCCGTCCCGCTAAATTGCGCAAAGCTGTGCCCGCCCGTTTCCAAGCTAAGCGTCAATAAATAAACCAAGCAATGGCAAACTGTGATAATTGATTGGAGAAGGAGAAGAGTTCAATGCTTACGTCGATGTGTTATTAGCTGAAACTTTGGTAGTTTTGAACACGCCCACATCTAATTTAGTCATGTTGAAGAACTTAGGTAAAAAAATCTACTAAACACCCTACTAACGACCCATACGAAATGAAATAAATGAATACAAATATTTTGTACAGAAATTTGAAAAAAACATATTTTAATTTTGGGGAACAGGATTCCTCGCCCAGAGCTTCTTTATTACTAGAAGATAACAAAATCTCTATGAATTTTCCAATATAGTATTTCAATATTAGAAATGAAGGAACTGTGCAAGACCAATTGGAAAATTATAGTTCCAAATCATTGTTTCCTTAAATCAAAAAATTGTTACATTACTAGGCCACAGGACGACAGGATTGACACATCCCCCAAATAAAGATTTTAGGCAGCGCTTTTTCATAGTCTATTAGAGATTTAAGATTTTATTTTTTTTAAGTTAGGATAGGGGAGAGCTTTAATAATTACACAAATGATCTCTTCCCGCACTAAGAATCTTTTACAATTTTATTCGAGATCATAAAGGAAAAATCGATTATCCTGGTAAAAACAATTTTACAATTCCCAGTTCTGAAACAGAACAAAGATTTAATTAAAGGTACAAAAATTATTTTTTTCAATAATTACGGGAAACATCAGATCAGCAGATTCGAAAGTAAGGCTAAAAAGAAGACACGTGTATTGGCGTTTTGAAATTTTACATCGCATCATCCATCATCCTCATCCACATTTTCGGATTCCATCCATTTAAGGTGAGATGAAAAACCTGCAACCAACTTCAGACTGCTGTCATTTCTAAGCCACTCGTCCGACAGCTCTTAAAATTATTCCAGTGATAGCTCATTATATTGTTTACAAGCGAACAAAAGCATTTTGGTGAGATTTTTCCCGAAAAAAAGTTATTCGTGGTGGAATTCAAGCGTAATAGGGTGATTTCTTTATATTTGGCTGAAAACCCACAAGTGGCTATCGTTAGAGCACTCCAGCATTTAAATGTGAATAAATCTTTATGTATCGTACCATCGCTCGTTAGCGTGATACTGGTAGAGTAGCCCGACGTCAAGGAAGTGGGTGGAAAAAACAGCAACAGTGGCCGAAAAATGGTTTGCGAGCTGAACATATCGCAATATTCCATTCGGCAAATATTGAAAAATAAGCTCGGGGTAAAGCCATTGAAATTCCAAAAAGTGCAAGAACTTACACAACACCAGAAAGAAAATAGACTTAAAAGAGCTAAAGCCGAAAGTGGTGAACTGGCGAATTTAGTTTTCTCCGATGAGAAAACGTTCGCAGTTTGTAAACAAAAAAAAAATGATCGTGTTTACTTGCCAAAGAGGTCAGCTGAAAATGAGCACCTTCGGTTGGTCACCAGGTGCAAATTGCACCGGCCATGGTGATGGTGTGGGCCGCCATAAAAACAGATAGTCGCTCTCCGCTCGTATTAATCGACCGTGGCATCAGAATAAATGTCGAATATTATCACGAATATATTCTGGAGGGTGTTTTAAAGCCGTGGACACGCAAACATTTTGGCCGCAGACCTTGGACATTCAAACAGGACTCAGCACCATCGCACTCAGCACGCGCCACCCAAGAATGGTTACAACATGAGGTCCCTCTATTCATTTCCAGCGTACAATTGCCTCCAAAATCTCCGGATACCAATATGTTGGACTATTGTGTCTGGAGTATTTTGGAAAGCAAGTTTGGCACTAAAAAATACCAAAGTGTCGATCATCTCAAGCAAGCGTTTCGCCGGGAATGAAGCAAAATACCGCAGAGCAATATTTGGGCAGCGTGTTACGGTTTCATTGGCCGTTTGAAGACCATAAATCGTGCCAAAGGTGACTTTTTGACGAACAAATCTAAACTTATTCTAAAATTGCATGCTATTTCCGACATTTTTTGCATTCATTTAACAAAATTAAAAAAAAAATGTAAAAATTATGGAGTTTGACTTTGTTGCAGTTTTTTAATCTCACCCGTATTTCCGAAATTCTTTTAATTTCATGGTCAGTCTGAGTTATGGAGAATTCTAAGAGGATTTGATAAAACTCGGTTTTTAGATCAAACACCCAAATGAGGTTTGGGTTATTGAGCCAACTTTTTCAAAGCCTTTATTACACCTTGACCACATACAGAGGGTCACCCATATTTATTGCTTAAATATTCGGTCCACTTTTTAGTAATCACCGATATCAAATATTTTGAACATTTTTCATTTACTTTCGCCAATGTTTTTTTTATTCTGAGTTCTTGTTTTTTTTAACGCTACAAGCAAAATATTGTCAATATTGATCCACGCTTTGGTACAGAGCTTGTAAAAAGGTACCCTTTATTTCAGTTATTTCGAGGCCAAAAAAATGTTTTTTTTTTTTTGAACACAAGCTAAACCCAAATCGGGATTCGGAAATATGGCCACGATCATTGCAATAATTAAACCTTTATATAATGGCTATACCAAACCATTGGGAATTTTTGGATATTTTACAGAACTGTCTGGACAAAAATATTGTTATTTTTTGGACACAAACATTTCCGAATTATTTCCACTTCAACCCATATAAGAGGATGCTAGCGGTTTAGAATTACATTTTAATTTTAAGTATTATTGTTTTCTTTTAATGTTCCGTTAACTTTTCCATGCACCTACCCATAAAATTTAACAAATGTTTGCTTCAGTACACCAAAACGACTTTGGTTAAAACTTCGATTATTTCACTTTTCACTGCTGACCCCAAAAAGTATTACTCATTCAATTTCGATTTCTGATTTTCACATTTACAGGTTATGTAATGGAAAATAGCTTCGTAACTATTCTAAAAATAAAACTGAGACGTGACATTTAGACATTAACAATTGTAAACAATAATTTGTATTCTTCGCATCAGATACTATTTTTAAGAACTCATGTTCCAGAATTTTTGTAACCCACTTCATGCTAATAGCTACATAAATCTTCTATGCCTGCTTCACCAACTGACAATTTTGAAAAAAAAACTCAACAATGTTCCGGTCACTATTGAACTAAGGGTTGTTGTACGAAACCTCATGGAATTATTAAATTATTCCAATCAGGTCCAAAAAAACACAAACGCGACCACGGTGACAACCGCAGCCAGAACTAACTGCCGGCCTTAGTATTTACAAAGCATAAAAATACGTACACACACACACGAAGGTGATTAATTCGTTAATGTTCTTAAGAATAGAAGCTTCATATAAATACTTGATATCGTATAGAACCCAACATCAGTTGTTTGCTATCCAATCGAATAACCTAAACTCAAACAAAACATGGCTAAATTCATGCAAATCCTTTTCGTTGCCTTCTTGGCCATTGCTTTGGTCTCCGCTGAGGCACCCCGCAGACGTTTCCAAGGAAGACGCAACCGTTTCTTGGCCCGTCAAGAAGTGGCTGAGGAGGCTGTCACACCCTATCCATCAGCTGATGAATTGAAACCCGAAGTGCCATTCAATGAAGCTGAAGCTCCCGAACAAATTACTCCCAATCAACCCGATGAAGTCTATGGTCCTCCAGAACAGGATTTGCCTGCCGAAACTGATGATATTGTCCCAACTGCCGAAGAGGAAGAAGAGGAAGCCGTTGCTGTCGCTGAGGAAGAAGAAGCTGTTGCTGCTGAAGAAGCCGCTGCCGCCGAAGAGGAAGAAGCTGTTGAATCTGCCCGCTTAACTGCCCGTCGTGCTGGTGCTCGCCGTTTTGCTGCCCGTCCCGCTAAATTGCGCAAAGCTGCTCCAGCTCGTCTCCAACGTCCTTTCGTTGCCCAGCCCGTCTTCTTCTATGTAGCTCAATAAGTTTTGAGAGATTCTAACTAAACTGTCTCAGACTGACATCATTTTTATTGTTTCCATAAATTAAGATCGCAATTAGCCCTGTTAACATTTGTTTAGGTTATTAATTACAAAATACTAATCTGTAAAAAAATAAAAAAAATAATATTAAAAAAATGCCTATCGTTTTTATTAAGGGTGTACAATTTTATTCACAAACGGATGGAAAAGTACCAAATGGAGAAGTAAATCAAAGACGAGTTTTGAATTCTAAGGTCCCAATTGTTATTTGGCCACTCAATAAGGTAAGGTGAATAGAAAGCCGCAACTTCCTTTTGATACCAGTGACGCATTGTGTTCATCCTTTGAAAATAACAGTAAAGGAAGTATCGTAGGGAACATAAAATACTTATACTGGCATAGATTATAGTTCTGAGATCTTCCTGACATGTTCCTCTCTCATTTATGATTTTTATTCCACGTAAGAAATTAAGGAAACGTATTTGGTCTGTTCCAGAACCTGCAAGAATGTACTAGTTTGGCAATTTTTTCGATCTTATAAAGGGATAATCGGTTATCGTAGTAGCAACTTTTACATTTTTAACTCAAACTAGATCTTATCTCAAAGGAACAGACCCTAACGAATTGTTATTGTAGTACAAACAAGCTTCAAACTTTTGTAAATATCAGCGACCGTTTAGGACATCAATATCAAAGCTGCTCAATTTTTTTCTTCTCATTCTCACTATTTGGGATGGGTCACATCCCCTTTAGTAGTCTAGTCATAGATTTTATGCGACAGGGTCTGGCAATAACACACACTATAATCGTTTTGTTATCGGATTAAGAAACCTGTCAGGTTGAGCTTGATATTTTATTCAATGAACCTTCGGGCTTTATCTCCATAGCTTTCTTTCACTGAACTTAGAACGGGTTTGACTATGTATTGATCTCCCCGGATCAATGAAGTAGCAGAAATATGGTCACGTGAATGGATGATGGGACCATTTAATTCGGATCCATTTAATTCGGAGGAAACCTCCCTTGGGCCCGGGAACCCCCCCTGGACCATAGGGGGAATCCCCCCCCCCCCGGGCTATAGGGGGAATCGCCCCGGGCCATAGAGAGAATCTCCTCGACCCGTTGTGTATATAGACTTAAGGGCCTCTAGCTAGTCTATTAAGCCTCCCTGGCCTCCAGGTCGTCTATTAAGATTCTCTGGTCTCCAGGTCGTCTATTAAGACACTCTGGCCTCCAGTTCGTCCATTAAGACACTCTGGCCTCCAGTTCGTCTATTAAGACTCCCTGGTCTCCAACTCCTCTATTAGGACTCCCTGACCACCAGCTCGTAGGACTCTATTAGGACTCCCTGACCTCCAGCTCGTCTATTAGGGCTCCCTGGCATCTATCTCATCTATCAAGACTGTCATTTAGCTCGTCTAAATAGATTTCCTGGCCTGCAGCTCGGCTGTGTAGATTCCCTGGCATCTAAATAGCTGCAACTCGCCTATGCAAGCACCCTGACCTGTCATTTATCTCCCTAGACTTTCTGGCTTCCAACTCGTCTATATAGACACCCTGGCCTTCATCTCGTCTTAATGAATTTTCTGGCCTCTATCTCGTCTATATAAAATCCCTGGTCTCCAAGTTGTCTATACAGACTCCCTGGCCTACATCAAATCAAGTCCTAAAGCTCGTCCATATAGACTTGCCTAGAGCTTGTCTTAATCGACTATCTGGCCTGTAGCTCGTCTACATAAACTCACTGGTCTCCACCTGGTCTATGTTGTACACCTGACCTTGAGATCATCTGATTATATGGACGTAATTAGTTTTTCGTTTCAATTTTTTCGTGTGCCGTGTAATTCAAGTCAATCATCACTGATAACCAATGATTTAATGTAAAGTAGTTTCACCAATTTCGCCGTTAGGTAGTATCACCAAGGGTCTAAGAAAAAAGGGAAGAAAGACCAATCGATCTGTATTGCTCAGGTAGCGAGTGACGATTTTTTTCGAATTTAGAAAAATATGGATCACGGCGAAAGTGTTAAATTTTCCTTCACCACATCTGTTTGGACTTGAAACATTGAATGTCAGGTTATTAACCCCTTTTCATGAAAAATAAAAATCGATATCAAATATTTGAAAATATTACGGAAATAATAGTCATATGAAGTTCCACCGCACAATGTCAGCCAGCGTTATGCATTAGACACCCTCAAATATTGTCAATGAGTGTGGCATTGTAGTTCGCATTGAATTAAATTAAAGCGAATCAACCGACCAACCAAACGCCCAACAACACATCAGTTAATATTCCATACAGTAATGGCGAACCTCAGCGCAGGGCTATTCATTCGAACTTGCTGTTTGTATAAATAGTTGATTTCATATCAAATGGAACATCAGTTATCAATTGTCCAAATAACAAATCAGAATCTAAAATGGCTAAATTTATGCAAATCCTTTTTGTTGCCCTCTTGGCTGTGGCTTTGGTGGCCGGCGAACCAAGACGTTTCTTGGCTCGTCAGGAATTGGAAGAACCTGTTACTCCTTATCCCTCGGCTGATGAATTGAAACCCGAGGTGCCATTCGATGAAGCTGTTGCCTCCGAAGGACAAATTCCCTCCAATCCTGTTGCTGGCGAAGGTGAAACCCCTTTCACCCCTGTTGCCGGAAATGGAGAAACACCATTCAACCCTGTTGGAACTGATGATGATAATACCTTCATCCCTGCTGCTGCTGCTGAAGGCGAAACTCCCTTCACTCCCGATGAGGTCTATGGCCCACCAGAAGAAGAAGAAAACGTCAATGCTGTTGAGGAAGAATATGTTCCAACTGAAGAAGAAATAGCCTCGGCTCGCTTGACTGCCCGCCGTGCTGGTGCTCGCAGAGCTGCTGTTCGTTCAGCTAAATTGCGCAAACCTGTTCGTGCCAGCCCAGCTAAATTGCGTAAAGCTGCACCAGCTCGTCTCCAAGTCCAACCACAATATGTTCCTCAACCCATCTTCTATTACATTTCCCAATAAGTTCACAAAGCTTCAGGATGCAAAGAATAAATTGTTGTTATAGTTGAATTTTACTCTTATTTGGTAATTGAATAAAATTAAAAAAAAATAATAAAAAAAAGGATATTGGAACAAACAAGATTACAATGGAGTCAATCTGGAAATATATAATAATCTTGAAAATATATAATAGAATGTATACATTTTCAGGATATTTTGACCTAAATCTAAATCTTGTCACAAGAAAAAAATCTTGAACCCTTGTTGTGGAAGGTACCAGAAGAAATGGTCCGATCTCTACCATCCTGGGTTGATGGAAATATTGAGATGTACCAAGTCTGAATGACATCGAATATTAATTTTGAGTTTTCTGAGATTAATGGATGTTCAAAATTTTGATCCTTTGTGGGGGGGTACCATAAGGAGTGGACCGATATATCCCATCTTCACAGCATATCTTGTGTTAATAGAAATAATGAAATGTATGAAATATGAAGAGAACCGGATGCTTATTTCGGATTTTATGATCGTTTTGGTTATTCAAAACGCTGACCCTTTATGGGGGAGGTACCAGAAGGAATGGTCCGATCTCTACCACCTTTATAACAGATCTTGTGTTGATGGAAATATTAAGATGTACCAAGTCCGAATGGAATCGGATGTTAATTTCGCATTGTATGAGCTTCATGGGTATTCAAAATGTTGACAAAATGTTGTAGGGGAGTTACCAGAAGAGTGGGCCGATACATTCCATATTCACACCAGACTATGGGTTAATAAAAATATTGTGATGTGTGTGATTTGAAGACAATCGGAGTCTTACATAATATTTTTTAAGAGTTATAATTATTCAAAATGTTGACCCTTTGTGGGGGAGGTACTTGATGGAGTGAACCGATAGTTTTTATATTTGCACCTGACCTAGTACTGATGCAAATATTAGAAGTTGGAGCAAAATCGAATTGTCCTTTCACTTTCTGTGCAGTACAATTTTTTTTTTTTTTGAAAACTTCGACCTTTTGTGGGAGACGTACCAGAAGGAGTGGACCGATGTTGCCCATCTCAGATCTCTCAGATCTCCCACGATCGAGAGTTATCGTGGGAACCAGTCAGACAGACGGCGGAAGGACGGAGGGATATCGCTAGTTCTCCAAATGTCTTGAATTAGATTTAGTCCAAAGAGACCTAGGGCCTAACCCGTTACGCTCTCCAGCCATCATCACCACGTTTCAAAACTTATATTTTATATGAGAATTTTGCATGTACCACAATTAGGTACGATAGACGTTATGATTCAGGGTTATGACCTATCCTAATACCTACAGTAGAATCATGGTAGAACCTGTTTTAATATCATTTCAAACAAGCATCTGCATCCATCCATCATCCATCTCTGCATTTTCTGAAACTTGCCTTGTCAAATCACTCTGTGTAGAAAAGAGGTTCCTATTGTGCAGAATATTTTGACCTGCTGCTATCGCGTTTAAATTAAGTTTTTATTATTTTTTGAAAAAAAAAAAAAAAAAAACAAAAAGTATCCGTTGGTCACTCTCGTTATAATTGAAAATTTCAAAGAAAATAATCCTCGTACATTGCCAAGACACTTTGTACCTTAATCATAAGGATTTCAAGAATTCTTAACGCGAAAACAAAGAATATGAAATAAATAAATCGAAATTAATAATATCAATCTGAAGTAACTAAATTAGGCGCCAATGACTTAGACCGACACATTAGTTTTGTTTTTATTTGTCGGTTTTCATTTTTAATTCCTAATTTCACTTTTACTAAATTGTTCATTTGAATTTTCAATACAAATAATGCACATTCCCAATTCTAATTTGTAGCACAATTTTTAGGTTATTCAACCTATTTCTCTGTTCAGTGGTTTGGATTTCTCGTTACTCACGAACCTTACGGAAGGTGTGCAGAACTCATAGGAAGAATAATTAATGCATATTGTCGTGATTTTAACACCCAATTAATATCGTCGGCCGCCAACATCATGAATAATTGAAACACCCGCACACACAGCATAAATTACCGCATGACTAGCTGTTCACACCCACTCCGGCCAAATGGAGGGTGTTTAATTCGATTAGTATAAATAGTTCATTTTATTTCGAATGAAACATCAGTTATCGTTTGTCCAAACAACAAATCAAAACCTAACATGGCTAAATTTATGCAAATCCTTTTGGTGGCCTTCTTGGCTGTGGCTTTGGTTGCCGGCGAACCTAGACGTTTCCAGGGAAGACGTAATCGTTTCTTGGCTCGTCAGGAATTGGAAGAACCTGTTACTCCTTATCCCTCGGCCGATGAATTGAAACCCGAAGTGCCATTCGATGAAGCTGTTGCCTCCGAGGGACAATCTCCTTTCAATCCTGTTGCTGCTGGCGAAGGTGAATCTTCCTTTACACCCGTAGCTGGTGAAGATGAAACTCCATTCACACCTGTTGGCGCTGATGGCGAATCTCCCTTCACACCTGTTGCTGGCGAAGACGAATCTTCCTTCACTCCAGTTGGCGCTGATGGTGAATCTTCCTTTACACCCGTTGCCGCTGAAGGTGAAACTCCCTTCACACCCGATGAAGTTTATGGCCCACCAGAGGATACCCCCGCTTCTGCTCGTTTAACTTCTCGTCGTGCTGGTGCCCGTAGAGTTGCTGCTCGTCCAGCCAAATTGCGTAAACCTGTCCGTGCTCAACCAGCCAAATTGCGTAAGGCTGCCCCAGCTCGTCTCCAAGCTCAACCCCAATATGTTCCCCAGCCCCTCTTCTACTACATCGCTCACTAAAATAAAAAAGGACAATTAAATGAAGGATTATTGTTTTTAGACCAATTGTGGTCATGTGAATGTTTTAGTTGAAATTTTAAAAATAAATACATATTTTGTTAAATTGAATTAAATACCTGTTGTTTTTTGAAGCATAACGAAAATAAAATCAATTTTTTGGGAAATATTAGAGCTCTGTGTAAATTCTACTTCTGAGATACTGGTTCGTCAAAAATGTTCGAAAAAATAATGAAAAAAAAAATAGATTTTTTTTTTATTTTTGTAGAGTTTTATTTGTGTTAGCTTTATCCCACAGTTTTTATTTTTGGCTTTCTGAAATATTCAATTGTTTTTGTTGATTGTTTGTTCAATATGTTACCGTCTTCTTAGACTGAGAAATGTGCCTATAACGTTAAAATAACAAGTAAAATAGCAGTAAGTTCGACCGGGCCGAACTTTGAATACCCTCCAGCATTTGGAACGATTTTGGAAGTTTTCAAAAAAAATAGAATCCATAAAAAATTCTGTTAAAATTTTATAAATACCGAATATTGGAAGGTGCCGATATATGCGGGATGTGGACCTATATAGACAAATCTATTTCTGGGGGTAAAATACTCACAAAGAACTCCTTGTGTAGAATTGTAGACAATTCCATTGAAAAATGTGGCTAAAATTATCAAAATACCGAATATCGGGGGGTACCGTTATATGGGGGCTATACGATATCCTGGGCCGATATAGATAGTTCTCTTCCAGAGGGTAAAATAGTCACAAGAAAATCTTTGTGAAAATTTTCAGACAATTTCATTGAAAAATGAAGCTAAAATCATCAAAATATCGAATATGGGGGCTACACGATATCGTGGACCTATATAGATAATTCTCTTCAAGGGCATAAAATACTCACAAGGAACTCCTTGTGCGAATTTTCAGACAATTGCATTGAAAAATGTGGCTAAAATCACCAAAATACCGAATATCGGGGGGTACTGTTATATGGGGGCTATACGATATCATGGGTTGATATAGTCCATCTTCGAACTTGACCTGCCTGCAGAAAAAAGACAGACCTGTGCAAAATTTTAGCTTTCTATCTTAATTCGTTTTGACTGTAGCGTGATTACAACAGCCGAATAGATGGACGGACGGTAAAGGCTACATCGTCTTAGAATTTTACGTTGATCAAGAATATATACTTTGTTGGGTCTAAGAATATTATTTCGATGAGTCACAAACGGAATGCCGAACTTAATATACCCTCCATACAATATAAAAGGGGGAAGGGTATAAAAAAAACCTGATATCGATACATGGCACTAATGTCAAAACGTAGGCCTATATTTTTGAACTTCTAAGTAAATCTTGTATCCACTACGGATCCATATTGTCAAATTACAGTCATTCCGTTGGGAAACTTTGACTGGAGAATTTTACCAATTTATCTGCAAAATGTTAAAGCTCTGCTTGAATTTGTGTGGGCTCTATCTGATGTTCGAATTTTATCTCGATCCACAATTTATAGATAAATATAAAATGAGTTGATATTTATTTTTTGTAACTCCTCGAAATATTCATAATAGACCCTACAAAGTATATATATTCTGGATCAGCGTAAAATTCAAAATTTAGCGATGTCCGTCTCTCTGTCTGTTGTAATCACGCTATATTTCAAAATAAATGAGATAAAAGGTTTAAGTATTGCACACATGTGTATTTTGCCAGAAGGCAGGTTAAGTTCGTAATGTCATGTCGGCCCACGACTTCGTAGAGCCCTCAAATAATGATATCTCCAAAGTTTTTTTATAGCACCCCAACACTTAAAACAACTTCATTTAAACCCATTGCACACTTTTCCAACACGTGAATAGATAAAATCACTCAAAATTCCCCCGGTTATTCACCCCAATACCCTACATTTTGTGATACTCTGCCCAGAAAACACTGAGGAAGGAGCTTCAATAGGAAGTGCTACTCAAACCTTTCCGTTCCCATCCAAGTAATTAATAGCATTGATGTGTTGTGGTATTGCCTGTCCGACACCATGAATAATTAAAACACGGGCACACACACACAACTGTCAGTTAGCATAAATTACGGCTGAGCGAGTTGTACACCACGCCCTCCCAGCAGATGTGACTTTAATTTGATTTGTATAAATAGTTCAAATCAATTCAAATCAAACATCAGTCATCGATTGTCCGAATAACAAATCAAAAACCTAAAATGACTAAATTTATGCAAATCCTTTTTGTTGCCGTCTTGGCTGTAGCTTTGGTGGCCGGCGAACCAAGACGTTACCAGGGAAGACGTAATCGTTTCTTGGCTCGTCAAGAATTGGAAGAACCTGTTACTCCTTATCCCTCCGCTGATGAATTAAAACCTGAAGTACCATTTGATGAAGCTGTTGCCTCCGAAGGACAAACTCCCTTCAATCCTGTTGCTGCTGGCGAAGATGAATCTTCATTTACACCTGCTGCTGCCCCTGAGGAAGAAACTCCCTTCACACCTGTTGCCGCTGAAGGTGAAACTCCCTTCACCCCCGATGAAGTCTATGGCCCACCAGAGGAGGAAGAAGATGTTGTCAATGCTGTTGAGGAAGAATATATTCCCACCGAAGAAGAAATCGCCTCCGCCCGCTTGACTGCCCGTCGTGCTGGTGCTCGCAGATCTTCTGTTCGTTCAGCTAAATTGCGCAAACCTCTTCGCGCTGCCCGCCCAGCTAAATTGCGTAAGGCTGTTCCTGCCCGTCTCCAAGTTCAACCCCAATATGTGCCTCAGCCCCTCTTCTACTATGTTGCTCATTAAATTTGTTGGAGGTCTATAGTACAAAAGGATTAGTATTTGTTTCGAAAACTTTTTAGTCATGTTGATATTTCTTGTTGAAAATGTAAATAAAAAAACATTAGCGAAATAAAATTTGTTAACAAAAAAATCTTCTATGAGGAAAAACTTTAATTATATTGAATCAGCTAAAAAATATAGCTGATGGCTTCAAAAATATGTACAATATGGGGCAATGTTTGCATATGTCAAAACCCCTGCCACTATTAGGTATAGTTGTGGAACCGTATTTTAAACATTAAAAGCAAGGTATTAAGTTATTAAATATTCACTTGAAAAATATGAAAAGAATCTTTAAAATGCCAGAAATTGGGATGATAATAAGAACCTTGGACCTACGACAAGTTCTACCAAAAAAGATTTTAAAAAATATTCAATAATTAAAAATAAATATGTATAAGGTGTTTGAGACAAATTAAATGTGTTGGTATCACTATATCTATATATCACTTATGTCAATACGTTGACCTTTATTAGAAATTGGTATAGGAGTATAGTCATGCTATTGAAAAATTCTTCCAAAAAATCCAGGTTTTTAGATTTTAGAAAACATTCTTTGTAAATCCATGATTATTGTCCTGATAGTGTGTGTATATTCCATATTAAAGTCCTTTGAAATATTCTTGAAAGAATCTATGATTATGGGGCCGGTAGATCTTCCAAAAATCTCTTCGTGTTTATCACTCTGACAGATCTAAGAAATATTTGTAAAAAACCCTAACTTCCTTAAAATCCAGGTTTATTGCTCTAGTAGTACTTGAAAAAATGTATTCTAAAAAATCCTATAATTCCTGATAATCTATTCAAGTTTATGAGTTGAATGAATATAGGAATGTATTTCCTAAATATTTAGTATTATGACTCTGATAGTTCTTCTCTTATGCCTTAAAAAAATCAATGTTTACAGTTCTAAAATATATTACTTGAAACTCAATTCATATTGCTTGGAAGTCCCAAACAAAATATTCCAAACAATTGAGGCTATGGCGGTCCTTAAAAACCAACATTCAAGGCCTTGAATATTAATATTAAATAATATTAAAAGTCCATGTTTTGAGACTCAGTTAGATTTTGGAAAATTTTCCTTAGAAATACATTTATAGCTCAGATCAGGTCTTTAAAAATATTCTATAAAAAATCATGTTTAATGACTTTAAAAAAGAAATAATAACAAAATCCGTTTATTGCTCCGATAGGACTTGGAAAATATTCCTGTTTATGGCTGTAGTGGTCTTTCATAAATATTCTCAAACAATCTGTAATTATGGATCTGGTAATCCTTGAGAATACTCTTTTAATATTCATATTTATGTTGTATGGCTACTATAGTCCTTACAAAATATTCTTTAGAAATCCATGTTTATGTATCTGATGGATCTGATGGAAAAAATAGTTCTTAAAATCCAAATTTATAGCTCTAGTAGTGTCTGAAAAGTAGTCTTTAAAAATCTACAACTGTGGCTCAGATTATCTTTGAAAAATATTCACTAAAATTAACTGATTTAGGGATTTGGTAGTCCTTGACAAAATATCTCGAAATAATCAACGATCGGTTAAGATATTTCTTTGATTTCTTCTGAGATACTTCTGAGATTTTTTAAAATCCACGTTCAGATATCAGCATAATGACACTAACAGTCCTTGACAAAATATGACTTTTATAACGTTTTTACCTCTGAAAGTCTCTGAAATATCTCTCTGATACTATTTGGATACAGAATCCCAGTACAATAAGCCAGAAATGAAACAACATTCTTAGCAAAGTAGAAAGCTAATAAAGGTTTTCCGATAAACTCTAGCAAATATTTCTTCGACCTTGACAAATGTATCAGTGTGTCTGAATGCTCATCAAAGTATGGTTTTTTCTTCTGAGTCATAAGCAAAATTGGAAAAATATTTAAAAAACAAATCAGACGAGTACTTCAATATTAATCTTCAAATCCTATACTTCTCTCCTTTTTCTAATCAATTTATGTATCTGTATTCTACCAGTGTTTCGGAAAAAAATGTTCATTCAATTCAAATACAAATTGAGGAGTGTTTAAAATTTTAGTCAAACCAAAATGCAGTAAAACGTCCGTCTTTATATTTTTGAAACACCGCACTTAGGTTATTCACCCAACTGGTCTGCATTTTATGAAATATCAAAACTTCATCGAAGAAATGTTTAAACAAAATTTCAATAAAAATAAAAACAACAACGAAAATCCGGCAACCGAAGTGTGAAGATATTTTCAATCACCAAAATAATTGAAACTCACTATTGATTGGCATAAATTAACACAAATTATATTCAGAAGTTTTAAACTGAAGTGAATTTAATTTGTATAAATACTTGATTTTGATGCAAATCGAACATCAGTTATCGATCATTCCATAACAAATCAAAAACCAATTCGAGAAAAAAACATGGCTAAATTCATGCAAATCCTTTTTGTGGCCCTCTTGGCTGTGGCCTTGGTTGCCGGCGAACCAAGACGTTTCCAGGGAAGACGTAATCGTTTCTTGGCTCGCCAAGAATTGGAAGAACCTGTCACACCATATCCCACCGCTGATGAATTGAAACCCGAAGTGCCATTCGATGAAGCTGTTGCCTCCGAAGGACAAGTTCCATTTGCAACTGCTGCCACTGAAGGAGAAGGCACTTTTACAACTATAGCTGCTGGCAGTGAGACCACCTTTACAACTGTGGCTGGACAAGCTCCTCAAACTCCCCTTACCCCTGTGGCTGGAGAAACTCCCTTCACACCTGTTGCTGGACAGACCCCCTTCACCCCCGTTGCCGGAGAAACCCCCTTCACCCCCGATGAAGTTTATGGCCCACCAGAAGAGGATGAGGACAATTTTGCCGTGTCTGAAGAAGAAATTGCCTCGGCTCGTTTAACTGCCCGCCGTGCTGGTGCTCGTAGAGTGGCTGTTCGCCCCGCCAAGTTGCGTAAGCCTGTTCGTGCTCGTCCAGCTAAATTGCGCAAGGCTGCCCCAGCTCGTCTCCAAGTCCAGCCACAATATGTTCCCCAACCCCTTTTCTATTACATTGCCCACTAAATTGAAAGCAAAGGAATGATAAATCTTGTTATATGAATTTAAGCCATGTCCAAAATAAAATATAACATTTGTTGAAAAAAAAATTATACGCATTTACATTAATTAATCGTAAAACAATACCAAACAAGACAATTAGTTAAGCTTCTCATAAAAGAATGGTAAAAAATGGTCACATGAAATCTGGATATATAACAAATCTTACATTTATTGAATATTTTTTTTATGAAAAGTGAAACTACCCAATGAGGAACCTTAGTTTAAAGTTACGGCTTATTTGGCTGGAAATTGAACCTTCGAAATATGGAAAGTCATGAGGTCTTGTTATTTGGGGACTATGCTCAAATGTGGGTCACTTTTAATTCCAAATATCTTAGGATTATTTCAAGCATCTATGCCAAAGTTCTCTGCCCTTTATTTTAAGAGAAAAATAAATTATATTTTTGTATATTTTACGATTCATTTAAAATGTTTAATGTTTAAGATGAATGCTGTCCAAGAAAATATTTAAATTAGTGCCTAAAATTTGTAGACATTAATTAACCGGTCACAAAACAGCTGATTTGTAATCAGCTGATACTGGACGATTTATACCCTACACCATATTGTGGTAAGGGTATTATGTCTTTGTGCCTTTGTTTGTAACATAGAGAAGATAGAGAGATAGACCCCTAGTTACGTTTGAGGATCTTCATAGAATCATTTTCTGAGTCAATTTATGCATCTTATTTCGTCTTTCCAAGATATTTTATGAATAAAATGCAGGTCACATTTACTCTTCGATTGAAATGAAGTCTATTGAAGTTGGCTAAATTCAAGTTTAGATATAGTTCCCATATATATCTTCAACCGATTTCAGGTTCGGTTGTGCACCAATGTCATTCAAAATTTCCAGAATTTTGGCACATTCGACCGATTTCAGTCTAGAAGTAATTACATCAAATTTGGAGAAAATCGATTCAGATATAGCAATTTCTCCCATATATACAGGTTGAGATAAAAAAACTGCAACAAAGTCAAACGCCATGATTTTTAATTTTTTTTTTAAATCTATTGAAAAAAGCTAAAAATGTCGGAAATAGCATCAAATTTTGGAATAAGTTTAGATTTGTTCGAATTGGTCACCTTTGGCACGAATTATGGCCTAACGGCCAATGCAACCGTTACACGCTGCCCGAATGTTGCTCTGCGGTATTTTGCCCATTCCCGGAAAAGCGCTTGTTTTGGTATTTTTTAGTGCTAACCTTGGTATCCGGAGATTTTGGTGGACATTGTGCGCTGCAAATGAAGCGAGGAACCTCATTTTGTAACCATTCTTGGGTCGCGCGTGCTGAGTCCTGTTGGAATGTCCAAGGTCTGCGGTCAAATTGTTTGCACGCCCAAGGCTTTAATACACCCTCCAGAATATTTTCGCGATAATATTTCGCATTTATTCTGATGCCACGGTCGATTAGTACGAGCGGAGAGCGACCATCGGCTGTTATGGCGGCCCACACCATCAGCATGGCCGGCGATTGAGTTCTGGTGGCCAACCGAAGGTGCACATTTTCAGCTGACCTCTTTGGCAAGTAAACACGATCATTCAAACTGCTGGACAGCGAATGTTTTCTCATCGGAGAAAACTAAATTCGGCAGTTCACCACTTTCGGCCAAGCGAAGCAAATCTTTAGCTCTTTCGAGTCTTTTTTCTTTCTGTGGTAAGCGGCGTAAGTTCTTGCACTTTTTTGGGAATTTCAATGGCTTTACCCCGAGCTCATTTTTCAATGTTTTCCGAGTGGAATATTGCGATATGTTCAGCTCATGAGCCATTTTTCGGCCACTGCGACGCGAGCTTCGATCAAGTCTCTTCTTTACTTTTCGAACCATTTCTGCTGATGTTGCTGTTTTCTTCCGTCCACTTCATTGACGTCGTAATATGCACTCTTCAAGAATGATATTTGGTACCAGATATCAGATACATCTCTGACACACCTCTGCCGAATTTTACAAAGATCTGTTTAGATTTTTTATAGCTTCGATAAACATCTTCATCCGATTTTTGCGGTTATATTTCACCATGTATAGATTATGAATAGTTAGGAAAGATTTTTTCATATTCCACCGAATTTTTCCATTTCATAAAATTTGTTGTCAAAATCGATTCAGAGTTGGATATAGTTCCCAAATCGTGACTACTCTAAAGTCATGATATGCATTCAAATAAGGTACATAATTTTTATGATCTACTTCACATAAATTCCCAACATAAACTTTTTTTTTTACGGGAGCTCGACTAAGTACGCATAGTAGTGTAAGGTATCATATAGTCGGCTCCGTCCGACTTTTGGCCTTTCCTTGCTGGTTTATTTTAATTTTATCCTTACCCAGAAGATCTTATGATTATTTTTAAATTTTTACTTTGCAAAAAGATCCGCTTATCTGTGATATTTTGAAACATAACAAGCAAAAAATAAAACCTAATTTCTTTAAAAATCCAAGGAAATAAAAGATCGCTGCGCCATGTGTCAAACATCTGAATTATGGCAGATTTTTTACTTCCTTTCCAATTTAGTATTCTGTATTCTGCCATGTGATCCAAACCAAACTTCGTGCGTAATTCGAATGCAAATTTCAAATACTCAAAATGTTTGTCAAACACAACGATGCATTTATATTCATTTATCGCGTTCGGTTAGATTTTGAAACACTCGGCTTAGGTTATTCACCCAAACCGATGGAAAAAATGTTTGTCAGTAGTAGGTTCGATTAAAACCATAAAGTGTGATGATATTGCCAATCACGAGAACAATTGAAACATCGTCAACATCGATTGGCATAAATTAGCAAACATGAAGTTTCGAACGGAATCTTATTTGTATAAATACTTCATTTCAATTCGAATCAAACATCAGTTATCGATCATTCCATAACAAATCAAAAACTATTTCGAAAAACATGGCTAAATTCTTGCAAATCCTTTTTGTGGCCTTCTTGGCTGTGGCCTTGGTTGCCGGTGAACCAAGACGTTTCCAAGGAAGACGTAATCGTTTCTTGGCTCGCCAAGAAGTTGAAGAGCCTGTTACTCCTTATCCCACGGCTGATGAATTGAAACCTGAGGTGCCATTCGATGAAGCTGTTGCCTCCGAAGGACAAGTTCCATTCGGCACTGCTGCCACTGAAGGAGAAGGCACCTTTACAGCTGTAGCTGCTGGCAGTGAAACTACCTTTACATCTGTGGCTGGACAAGGTCCCCTTACCCCTGTTGGAGGACAAACTCCCCTTACCCCTGTGGATGAACAGACTACCTTCACAACTGTGAATGCTGATGGAGAAACTACCTTTACTGCTGCTGGAAGCGAAACTACCTTTACATCTGTGGCTGGACAAGCTCCCCTTACCCCTGTGAACGGACAAACTCCCCTTACCCCAGTGGCCGGACAAACTCCCTTCACCTCTGTTGCTGGCCAAAGTCCCTTCACCCCCGTCGCCGGACAAGCCCCCTTCACACCTGATGAGGTTTATGGCCCACCAGAGGAAGAAAGTTTCCCCGCTCGTTTGACTGCCCGTCGTGCTGGTGCCCGTAGAGTTGCTGTTCGCCCCGCCAAGTTGCGCAAACCTGTTCGTGCTCAACCAGCTAAGCTGCGCAAGGCTGCCCCAGCTCGTCTCCAAGTCCAACCACAATATGTTCCCCAACCCCTTTTCTATTACATTGCCCATTAATACGGAGGAGAATAGCGAACCAAAAAGGATGAACCATAAAAAAATGTTAGTCATGTTGCCTTAAATTTTTATGAAATTTTAATAAAATAAATTGTTGCAAATAACATGGAAACATTTTATTCTCTTCCCTCAGTCAGGCTACTAATAGTAGATTTGGATTGATATGGCCACAAATGGTCGCCAATGAAATAACGATAATGAAAACATATCTCATGTGACAAAATCAGTTTTAGGATAGTTTGAGTCTATGTAGAATATGATTTTCACATCTTCATATTCCTATAAAACTTAATTCGTGTTCGAAGATTGACAAAAATTTGTCCATGAGAATTTTTTCTGGTATCCACTCAGTAAGGTCAACTTGTTTGAGAATTAATAGAACTCATACAACTTGTAGCGGAATTCCAACACAGTCCAAACCCCAGGCATAGTAATATTTGTGTCACATTTTGGTCAGGAGGAAGAGGAAAATTTTCGAAGGGATTCTTTTTGGTAAAATTTTATACATTAGCTTAAGACGAAGGAGTATTCACATTGGTTCAAGCTTTGTATATCATAATACTAAATTACGGGTAATCTCCTTGTCATAACTTCCAATTCTTTTTATTTACTTTAAAATGTATTTGATCGCTAAAAGGATTTTTGACATTACTTCTGTATTGACTAGATCCATTTCAGGATATTTTTTGTCCATCCAGCCATGTCATAGTGTTTATCCTTCTATATGGATTGTAAGCATTCCGATGTGAAATCTGGAGCAAAATGGGACAAAGGTAGTATCTTACGCTGATGAATTCCTTCAAACAATCTCAGATCTGATGCAGGGATCTCTAGTTACCTTATCAAAGTGGGCCCGTCGCAATGGACTAGGCGTGAGCCCATCAAAGACAGAGCTCGTCCTCTTTACGAGGAAACGTAAATTTCCTTCATTTATACCACCGATGCTGGAGGGGTCACTCTAAACCTCTCCTCTGATGCCAAATACCTCGGCACCATCCTCGACCGCTAGCTAAGTTGGAAGAGGAACACTGAGAAACGAGCAAGGAGAGGCTTGATTGAATTCTTTTCTTGCAAGAATTCTATAGGTTATAGCTGGGGCCTCAAACCACACATAATTAAATGGGCGTATGAGTCAATTGTTAGCCCTACTCTTTCCTACGGAGCTCTAGTCTGGTGGCATTCCTTAAAAAACTTATCCTATTTACGTTGCATTGGCAAAGTTCAAAGATCTGCATTCCTACTAATAAAGATGTCTTCAAGAGCCCGTAGCAATCCACCTTTCCTTACCTTACAGTGATGCCTGAGCCCGGAACAATCCACCTTTCCGCGGCATAGCTGTTTATACTGGCGGTTCAAAGATGGAATGCGGAAAAGGAGCTTAATATTCGTGAATCCTACAAGCTCAGAAACGACTATAGCGTGTTTCAAGCGGAAATCTTTGCGGTCAAAAAGCCATAGACCTATTGGTCACGAGAAACAACGAGGTTAACGGTCGGGAGACTATATATGTCGATAGCCAAGCGGTACTGAAAGCTTTAAACTCCTCCATCATTAAGTATAGGGCAGTTTTGGAATGCCGGAGATTCTTGGAAAACACTGGGCTATCTATTAAGCTCTGTTGGTTTCTTGGTAATTACAATATTCCAGGCAATGAGACTGCACGCGAATTGGCTAGACTAGGGTCCGAATCAGCTATCTTGAGCCAAATATCAGAACGTGTATAGTGGCCTCCTGATTTTTTATTTTTTTTTTTTTTGCATATTTTTCACCTTTTTTTCTTTTTAGGTCTCTTGAAATGGTTTCGAAATAAATTTCTGCATACGCCACTGGCACATCATGTCACTGCGAACACATTTTCATAATTGAGAGAGCCAACTTTGCACGTTTGGATGTTGAGAGATATGTTTTAATTATGAGCACTAGAGAGGGCACTCTCCTCAACCTACCGTTACTCCTGGCTACTTTCTGGTCATACCTAGTTTAAAAACGTTTTTCGCATTCTTCCCATGGAAAAATACTTTTAAAAATACAGATTTTTTCAAAAAAAAAAATATATTTCTTTTCACAATTTCATGGCTGGCAATTTCACGGGAAATAATTTGCATATTTCCCTTCATATCTCATTCACAATGGACATCCGATTGACCTCCATGTATGGTTAGGAAGTATTTTTCGCACACATTCACACACGACGAGTATAAATTATTAAATTATGCCATTTGAGTTTTAATAAATCAAAAACCCATAAAACAACATAACTAGCCGCACACGCACAAGGTTGACTCATTACAAATTTCGCGTCAATTTCGAGTGATATAAATAGCCGGCTTGGATTAGAGGCCAACATCAGTTACCTTCCGCACAATCTCGAATCTAAATCTAAACACAAACACACAAAAAAGACATGGCTAAATTCATGCAAATCCTTTTCGTTGCCTTCTTGGCCATTGCCTTGGTATCTGCTGAGGCTCCCCGCAGACGTTTCCAGGCCAGACGTAATCGTTTCTTGGCCCGCCAAGAAGTTGCTGAGGAGGCTGTCACACCCTATCCATCGGCTGATGAATTGAAACCCGAAGTGCCATTCAATGAGGCTGAAGCTCCCGAACAAATCACACCCAATCAACCCGATGAAGTTTATGGTCCTCCAGAACTGGATTTGCCTGCTGAAACTGATGATATCGCCCCAACTGCCGAAGAAGAAGAGGAAGCCGTTGCTGTGGCCGAAGAGGAAGAAGCTGTTGCCGTCGCTGAAGCTGTGGAATCTGCTCGTTTGACTGCCCGTCGTGCTGGTGCCCGTAAAAGCGCTGTTCGTCCCGCCAAATTGCGCAAGGCTGCCCCAGCCCGTCTCCAGCTCCAGCGTCAATTTGTTGCTCAACCCGTTTACTTCTACGTCGCACAGTAATTTGTAGTGGGGACAATGCAATGAGTAAATAGACTCATTTCTTCGTGAATTAGCTTAAGTATTACAAAAAATTGTTGGAGGAATTTCCAATTTAGAGAATTTAGTCATGTGTTTTTGTCGTAGTTATAATTAAAAAAAAAATAAATAAATAATAAAAATTACAAAAAATATCGTTATTTTTTTTAAAGCAATGTTTAAAAAGGCTAGACCACCTGAAGTATTTGTCTTTTTACGTGTTGCTCAGGGTGACCACATTTTATATGCTGTAAAAAAGGTACCAATAATATTTTTTCCTATGCAAAAAATGTAAGAACATGCCAGAATGGTAACTATTTTGGAGAGTGTCGGACTCCCAGTGCCACCTGCATACTTCCATGTTGGGCGCCATTACAAGTTTTATTAGTTTTGTTGTATGACACGGGAAAAATGTTATAGTAAAAGATGTAAAACAGGATGCAACGGTTACACTTATTTTTAGGTTATAAAAAGGTTGTGAACACATATTTTATCGAAGGGTTTCCTAAATGAAATTTCGGCGTCATCCAATCAGAAGTTGACAGTCATGCTACTATTTCCTACTCGCCCTAAAAATGCAAAATATTTCTAAAGAGAGTGCCACTGGGCGCAACGGACATCAAAAAACAATTTGGGGATAGGTCAACTGTTAAAATCTACGCTTTCAGAATTTACATTTCAGTTGGGCGCCATAATATTGCTTAAAAGTTTCTCCTGTTTTCTTGTCGGAATCGTGAACGTCTAACATTCACACGGCACCTCCCATTTTTAGGCTATAAAAGGGTTTTGAGCACATATTTTATCTAATGGGTTCCAAAATGACATTTTAGGGTTTTCATCGTCATACAATCAGAAGTTGACAACCACACTACCATTTTCAACTCGCCCTAGAAATGGAGAGCAAGCCGTTTCCTAAGAGTGTCATTGGACGTATGTGAATTTAGAAAACAATTTCGGGAGAGGTCGACTGTTAATCAACATTTTCAGTTATGACATCACAGTTGGGCGCCACAATTTTGCTTGCAAGTTTTACCAGTTTTGTCGGGCAAGTGAACGCTGATAGCCAAATGCAACGGCACCTCCATATTTTGAAGAATGGTTTCCAAAAAGACATCTTTGATTTTCAACGTAATCGGACCTGAAGTAGGCAATCATACTACTATTTTCTACTCGTCCAAAATTAGAGAAGAACAAGTTTCTGAAGAGGACGCCACTGGGCGCTAGGAACATTCAAAACCATTTCGGGAGGGGTCAATTGTTAAAAATTTGGAATTATGGGAATGATAAATAACACCATTGTCAACATAGGTTAGCCTGATATGGACATAGAGAAATAGCTTCTATTTTAAAATTTTAGGGGGTTTGACAATTTTTGTTAACAGAACGAGTTCATGGATGGCATTTTAAGTTCTACGCGAATATAAGGCATTCCTGCAGCGGTAATATCTGATATTTTAAAAGTTTAAAAAATTTGGTACTAATTTTCTATACAGTAATAGATCTCTATTTTATAATCATCTTCTCTCAATTGGTATATTGCCTCCCTTGGTATTTTTTATATATAGCGATTCATTTTTATGTGAAATATAAATATGAATGTTGTCCAAGGTTATTTTTTACAATACAAAAATGTATAAGAAATTTTCTACACTTATTTGTCGACGATTTAAAAATTCTAAGGGAAGTTGGAATAGAGAGCGAGTTCTTGAGAGAAAAGAAATTGGTTCTCAATATGACATCTATAGCTTCTATCTCTTCTTATATAACCAATTTTTAATGACAATCGGATGATTTTTTTTATTTTATTTATTTATTTTTTTTTTTTTTTTTGTAATTGTTTAATTACACCATTAATATTTACAAAAATATAGTCGTTTGTAGAACAATACAAACATTTTAAAGTATTTTTGAAAAAATCCCTTCATCCATCGAACTTTTTGGGGGACCCATCCGGAAGAAACGATCATAGGAAGTGAAATAACAATTTCAAGGTACACGAATTATTAATTGCTGGCATGTGGGCGCTAAAGTTTAAAAGAAGAAGCTCTTGAATTATTAAAATATGCGGATCAGGTTCACAAAAAGCCAACACCATTGACCAGGCAACGGCAGCGGAGACGAGACCTACACGAAGACAAAAAATAACAAAAAAAAAATTACACACAAAAAGTACAACAATTAGCAGTGGTAGTACATGTCCACCAACTAAAACAACAACAACACAAATGGTCTGAGATTCCATACACAACAAAAAAATATTATTTTGTATAAATAGTTTTCCAAGCTGACCAATCGATATCAGTTGTCTTCCATTCAACCGTCAATTACAACCCTAAACCTTTTAACATGGCTAAATTCATGCAAATCCTTTTCGTTGCCTTCTTGGCTATTGCTTTGGTCTCCGCTGAGGCTCCCCGCAGACGTTTCCAGGGAAGACGTAATCGTTTTTTGGCCCGCCAAGAAGTGGCTGAGGAAGCTGTCACTCCCTACCCATCGGCTGATGAATTGAAACCTGAAGTGCCATTCAATGAAGCTGAAGCTCCCGAACAAATTACTCCAAATCAACCCGATGAAGTCTATGGTCCTCCAGAACAGGATTTGCCTGCCGAAACTGAGGATGTTGTCCCAACTGCCGAAGAAGAAGAGGAAGCCGTTGCTGTAGCCGAAGAGGAAGAAGCTATTGCTGCTGAAGAAGCTGCCGCCGAAGAGGAGGAAGCTGTTGAATCTGCTCGTCTGACAGCCCGTCGTGCTGGTGCTCGCAAAAGTGCCGTTCGTGCCGCCAAACTACGCAAAGCTGCCCCAGCCCGTCTCCAACTCCAGCGTCAATTTGTCCCACAACCCATCTTCTACTACGTTTCCCAATAATCTGCCCGATGCCGTTGATATTGGCAGTGTAATGCTCACTTTCATGTATTGAAAATTCATATTTTATTATTTTCATTATTATTTTGAAACCAAATTTAGTCATGTTGACGTTTGTTTTTAGGGAAATTAGGTATTTCATTTATCAAATAAAAAAAATATATATTTTTTTATTTAAAATATTAAAAATATTTGAAGGTATTGTTTTGGGATCACTCATGGTGGCTACAATTTGGGAATAGAACATGAAAAACTGAATACAGAATGTGAAAAGCTTCCTCAAAACGATTTCATAATAATTGATACAATCTTGTCCCGTAAAGGGATTGATCTCAATAGAACTATACCTGTCTTCAATAACATTAAAAAAAATCGACTTATTTTTCCGATTTATGTGGAAGATTCCCGTGTTCTATAAAAGAAATTTTGCACCCATCATTTCTAATTGAGTATCCTTTGAAATCCTTTCTACATTCTATCCTTTCCCATCGAATTCTACCTCCCTCTCTCAGTTTAAACACATTTCAAATGAAACCCACCTCTGAATTAATAATCGCAGCATCCATCCCTGTAACTGAAACGACGTCATTAAATAATTTCAACATTATTTGCACAAAAAGGACAAATATCCTGCCACAAGTACTTAATCAACCAATATTTGAACAAGACGGAATAGAAATGTAAAATTAAATTGAAATAAATAAGTCTCCAATGGCAGTTGGAGTAAGGATTCCAATGCGGACTGCAGAACATACACACACGCACTCAAGCAAATTCACCTATCCGAATAGGGGTGGAGGGGGAAAATAGAACTAGAACAACGACAGATAGACATATAATTGGGGAGTAAATGAACGGACGTGAACATGCACAGAGTGTGTATCCTTTTGCCATAATCGAAAAGGACATTTGAGCAACAGGTGAATAAGTTTCACTTGTTCCTACTGCCCATGGACCATTCATCAATGTATGTATTTGTGCTGGGAGTCCAGGAGGGAACATTCACACACACACTCCCACACAGAACATCCAATACCAGAATGAAACACAAGTTAATTCCGTACTATTTAAGTCCAACATGGATTTATAATACAGCAGTGTCTGTATCGGCTCCAAAGAGACAAACGAACGACTCAAAGGCCTATGACTTGGGTTTGGCAACAATGCTGAAATTGAATTCTACAACAAAAAATATAACAACACCAACAAGACAGCACGTGTAGGCGTTCAGTCCATCGTGTGCAATGTGACAAGATAGGACTGCTGTGTGGCTGCTACGAAGGGAGGGGAAGTTTTCGGTTCAATGTTCGTGCAAAATGTTGGTTAACTGACTGACTGGTCTGAATCAACATGGGCCAAAGAAAAAAAGAAAAAATAGGCTTTTTTGATCTACAGGACAGCAAAGAGAAAAAAAACAAGAAAATATTTATATAAAGTGGAAACGACGTCATGATGCCCTACAGCCCTTCACCTAGAGTCACATTCGTCTACCCACTCTAATACCTTTCCCTTTTTATACAAAGCACCCAATATAAAATCAATTATCTCTCGTTCTAGTTTTAATATCTCCCTCTAAATTAAACTCTCTATCTCTTTTTTCCCTTCCTCCTCCTTCGAGCCCAAATAATTTAAAAAAAGATAGAAATAAATAACTAAAAATCAACAAATTTTAATAAAAATTATTAAATATACAGGGTGAGATAGAAAACTGCATTAAAGTCAAACATATCAATAATTGATACATTTTTTCAATTTAATTGAATGAAAGCAAAAACTGTCGGAAATAGCATCAAATTTTAGAATAAGTTTAGATTTGCTCGAATTGGTCGTCTTTGACACAAATTATGGCCTTCAAACGGCCAATGAAACCGACACACGCTGCCCGAATGTTGCTCTGCAGTATTTTGGCCCATTCCCGGCGAAGCGCTTGCTTGAGGTGATCGACACTTTGATATTTTTAGTGCCAACCTTGCTTTCCAAAATACTGCAGACACAATAGTCCAATGGATTGGTATCCGAAGATTTTGGTGGCCATTGTGCGCTGGAAATGAAACGAGGGACCTCATTTTGCAACCATTCTTGGGTGGTGCGTGCTGAGTGCGAACGTCCAAGGTCTACGGCTTTGATACACCCTCCAGAATATTTTCGCCATAATATTCGGCATTTATTCTGATACCCTCGGTCGATGAATACAAGCGGAGAGCGCCCTTCGGCTATTATGGCGGCCCACACCATCACCATGGCAGGCTTGAGGCTTGAGTTCTGGTGGCCAACCGAAGGTGCACATTTTCAACTGACCTCTTTGGCAAGTAAACCTGATCATTTTGTTTGTTTACAAACTGCTGGACAACGAATGTTTTCTCATCGGAGATAACCAAATTCGGCAGTTCACCACTTTCTGTGGTGGCCAAGCGAAGTAACTCCTTAGCTCTTTTGAGTCTATTTTCTTTCTGTTGCGGTGTAAGTTCTTCCAATCTTTAGAATTTCAATGGCTTTACCCTGAGCTCATTTTTCAATTTTCGATCAAGTCGTTTCTTTACTTTTCGAACCATTTCTGCTGATATTGCTTTTTTCTTCCGTCCACTTCTTTGACGTCGGGCTACGCTACCAGTATCAAGTAATAAGCGATGGTATGAGACACAAAAGACTTATTCAGATTTAAATGTGGGAGTGCTCTAACGATAGCCACTTTTGGTTTTCCAGCCAAACACACTACCACGCTTAAATTCCATCACGAATAACTTTCTTTCTAAAAAAAATTCTCACCAAAATGACTTTGTACACTTGTAAACAATATATAAGCTGTCACTGGAATAATTTTAACAGCTGTCGGACGAGTGGCTTAAAAATGATAGCAGTCTGAATTTGTTTGCAGGACACAAATTAATAACACATTTTTTTATTTAAATTACACAAAGAGGCTTATGATCTTGCAGAAATGTGTTTCAATTTTAGCAAATGAAATCTGATTTCAAAATATATTTTGCCTGAGGACATTACTCATTACTTGATAATGGGAAAAATAAGCAGTTTTGCCATATATTTTTAGGAATAGCCCATTATTTTCAACCGACTGTTTTATTCGGCTGATTGAATTCTACAGTTTTTACTACAAAGGTGTACAATTTTCCGAACATATTGTGTAGTACTGTAGCAAATTTTTCCAGTCAGACCTCCCCTGAAGTAATGTAGGGTACCCATTAAATAGAATCTGCAAACCAAATGAAGTTCATACAAAAGAGGCCTAAGCAATGATGTTTATAAATATGTACCCACACTCAAACACACACACATCTCAATAAATGTGTGTGTGTGTGTGTGTTTGTATTTCTCATTTTTGGTAAGAAACCAAAATAATTCGGTATGTTTGTCACGTACGGCCGGCTTGACTGTGATCCGATGGTCGTTGTGTGCTCGCTCACACACACACGTACCAAAATGTGTCTTCGATTTTTGTTGTTATTTCGAATTGTGGTGTTTGTTTTGTTTTTTTTTTTATTTTTTTTGAATATCCCCACAATCGTCACCCACAGTAGCCGAACTGAATATTTTGTCATTATTTTTGCATTTATGTTTTGGTAGCGCAGCGAACCATTTATCATTCGTGAACATATTTCACAAAAGGCAGGTAAATGAAATACATATTTGATAAATTTGTTGCAAAAAAGAAAAACAACAACAGCATGTAGCTGGGTGAACGAATTCACGATTAAAAATTAGAGTGGCAAACAAGAAGAAGAAGAACATTTTGGCTTTGCATTGAATTCAATTCCAAAAAACTCAGAATTCAAATTTTAGTTTCTTGTTTTTTGGGTTCCAAAAAAACTGACATAAAAATAATGAATTGTTCTGCCGTGTGACAAAAATATAATACGCAATTCATTTATGCTAATGCGCGACCATTAATTTTAATTTTTATTTTTTTGAAGTGATTGAATTTCAATTTTTCGGAGGTATTTTAGAGTGCAATTTGTAGCAGGCAAGACGCCATCTAAAAAGTATGCATACATGTGTGTGTGTGTGTGTGAGTATTTTAAAACACTCTGTCCATTGGGGCGTATAAGTAACGCAAAACAACAATGAAACGTTGAAGAAATCTCAATAAGCTGGCATGTTTTTGCTTAAATTGAAAAAACATGTTTCAAATAAATTTCACAAACGGATTTTCGATTTTATAAAAAAATATTTATAATGTAATAAAATCTAAAAATAAGTATAAAATGAAGTGAATCATTTATACGATATGGAATATAACTAGCTCTCAAAAGCCAAGTTGAAAGCAGTGGATTAACATTGAAATTATTCAAAAATAAGCAAGAAGATCTTTTAAAAAATATTGTTTTGGATTGGGGCCATTTTTGGATTGTGGGACCATATATTTTGTTCCAGTTCGATTTTTTTTGTGAAAACTTCCCCCTTTGATGGCCTTATCACAGATTTCATAAAGTATTGATATTTTACTTGTTTCTCTAATCTTGGATACAATGGTTTGGTCTTTATCGTAGCTTCGGCCTTTTTTTACCTTGTATACCGACGATAACGATACATAGTACTTCATCAATGACTATCTGAGAACTGACGTGTAAGAGGATTTTTGGAAATTTGTAATAAAAGGTACCAGAATTATTCTAAGCGACAAAATATGTAACCCTTGATGTTACGCGATCAGACGAAGTTGGAAATGTAAATGTGAAAGTACTTAAAGTTAATTCATATTTGAATTTTGGCAACCGGCAATCAAAATTATAGCGCCCAACATGAAGGTATGCTGGAGGCCATGATTCCAAATCGGAGCTCTGGTAATATATAAAGTGAGATTCTCCACATTTTTCCCAGAGAGAAATATAAAAGATGAGAAAAGTTAGACTGCTGCCATTTTTAAGCCACCCATCCCACTGCTGTTAAAATTATTCCAGTGACAGCTCATTATATTGTTTACAAGCGTACAAAAGCATTTTGGTGAGAATTTTCCAGAAAAAAAGTTATTCGTTATGCAATTCAAGCGTGATCATGTGATTTTTTTATATTTGGCTGGAAAACCACAAGTGCCTATTGTTAGAGTGCTCCAGCATTTAAATGTGAATTAATCTTTAGTGTCTCGTACGATCGCTCGTTACCGTGATTCTGGTAGCGTAACCCGACGTTAAGGAAGTGAACGGAAGAAAACTACAACATCAGCAAAAATGGTTCGAAAAGTAAAGAAGCGACTTGATCGAAACCCCAGTCGCAGTGGCTGAAAAATAGCTCGTGAGCTGAACATATCGCAATATTCCATTCGGCAAATATTGAAAAAAGGTAAAGCCATTAAAATTCCGAAAAGTGCAGGAACTTACACAAGAAAAAATAGACTCATAAGAGCTAAAGAGGTCCTTCGCTTGGCCGAATTTGGTTTTCTCCATGTCCAGCAGTTTGTAAACAAGCAAAATGATCGTGTTTACTTGCTAAAGACGTCAGCTAAAAATGTGCACCTTCGGTTGGCCACCAGAACTCAAGCGGCGGCCATTGTGATGGTGTAGGCCGTCATAACAACTAATGGTCGCTCTCCGCTCGTATTAATAGACCGTGGCATCAGAACAAATGACGAATATTATCGCGAAAAATTCTGAAGGGTGTATTAAAGCTTTGGCCACGCAAACATTTTGGCCGCAGACCTTGGGCACTCCAACAGGACTCAGTACCATCGCACTCAGCACGCGCCACCCAAGAATGGCTACAAAATGAGTTTCTTCTTTCATTTCCAGCGCACAATGGCCACCAAAATCTCCGGATACGAATCCGATGGACTATTGTGTCTGGAGTATTTTCGACCAAAATACCGCTGACCAACATTCGGGCAGCGTGTGACGGTTTCATTGGCCATTTGAAGGTCATAATTCGTGCCAAAGGTGACCAATTCGAGCAAATCTAAACATATTCTAAAATTTGATGCAATTTCCGACATTTTTTGCCTTCATTCCGACATTTTTTGCTTTCTATCTAACGATCTATCAATTTTTGAGATTGGTTTTTTTTCATATTTTAGCTTAAATCAATACTTTCCAAAACAAAACACTCATGGCATAATTCTCCCACCATGTACTGTATTTCTCCCACACATGTCTCTAGATTTCTTATTTTCCCTCCCTCTCTATTCCCCTATTCCCACGCTCCCTTTCATCAAAATTGTTGAATTTATTCTACTTCCATTGTGCCTCGTAACAATTATGGTCCTATATCAATTTTCTTTTCTTTGTGAAGTCTCTTCAATGCCTGCCAAAATCGGACTGGTCTTTTCACAAAAAGAAAAAAACAAACAACAACAACTAAAAGCAAAAGATATTTACAATAATGGTTACTTTTATTTTTACTGGTGTTTATTATCGAATTAAATTGTTTTGAGAAAATAATACCAAACCCGAAATAATAGAAACAACAACAAAAATTACAATACAATACGGATAATAGCAGAAAAGACCAAAAAAACTGAAATTGAAAACCAAATCGAAATCGAAACTTAAACAAAAAAAAACGAACGAATAAGAACTACAAACACATAGTAAATTTGATTGGTATATGATTGTGTCTAAGTTAAGTTGGGTTGGTGTTGCTCGTTGCTCGTTGCTGGGTGTTTGGTGTTCGAAGGGGCCTCTAAGCCAAGACCACAACACAACAAAGACCCACCGCATTGGTATGCAACACGTTGTGGGGCTGTGTGTTTTTTTATGGACAATATTTTCGAATACAAATGTCTTCCTACTTCCGTTCTAATGGTGGATCTCTCAATAGGTTTCTTCTTCTGTTGTCTCCAAACGAACGATTACCAGTTTTGGGCAGAGGAGAGGGAAGATAGAAGAGAGGGAATGATGTTTTTTTTTTTTCTGGCAATGTTCTCGACATGAATGTGAAATGAAATAGAATTCGGTCTGTAGTGGTGTTGGTGTTACAGTGACCTAGAAACCAGTAGTAACAAATAAAACAACAAAAATTACAACGACAAATATGGTAATTTTTTGTAAGCCAAAAACAACAACAAAACATTCTCGAAATAAAAAATCTATTCAAACATAGTTTTGAATTTTTTATGCATTTCTGTAGTTTCATTCATTCATTCATTTTTTTCTTTTCTTTCGGATAAAATATTAAGCAATAGCCAAAAAATACATAAAATTAAACTTAACAAATTAATACAACAATAAGTAGGAATACTGCAACAGAATTTCGGAACAAAACATGATTTCACAAAATAACTTTTAAATGCTATTGAGCGGAGTCCACCACATCACCAGGTTCGCAGGTGGGTGGTGTAGACAAGGGGCCTAGCCAGCAGCAAAGGTTGGGCAGTCAAGCGCACCGGCACTACCACAGTTTGGGGATTTACAAATATTGTCTCCGCATCGGGATCTTTTTTGGCACCATCAGCCGGCTTGGGGGCCAAGGGATTTGTACTGGAACCACAGGCGGGATGGTTGCTGTTGTCCTCCTTGGGGGAAACTTCCTCCTTGTCTTCTTCTTTGTTTTCCATCATTTCCTCTTCTTTTAGTTGCTCGCTGGGCAAAAGAAACGCTATGGCAGGCCTATAGCCGTTGGGTGGATAAGGGGCCTTCACATAGACCTCTTCCTTCGGCTCATCAGTGGGCACAACAGCTGCTGATTCTTCAGCTTCTTCCACCTGATTCTCTGTTGGCAAATTAAATGGAATTCTTGGTCTAAATCCAGCTGGCGGATAGGGAGCTTTAACCTCATTCACATCTGCAGGAGTATCTGTGACCAAATCCAACGGCTCTTGTGTAACTTCTTCTGGCATTCTGGTGGTAAATTCAGCCAATGGCACCTTTGTACTAACCTCGGGGGCATAGGTGGTGGTAGTTGGTATCTCACTTTCTATTTTCGCTGTGGTTGTCTCCTCCAACTGTGGCATTTCTGTGGTAATATCGCCTCTTTGAATTCTATCGGGCAAATTGAAGGGAATTTTCGGTCTGAAACCTGCAGCTGGGTAGGGAGCTTTTACCTCATCTCCATCTGCTGTTGCATCCACATCAGCCCCTGTGGTTGTGGTTTCATCGGCATAACCTTCCGTCGTGGTCATGGTCAAGCTGTCCGCAGCTGCTTCATTGGCCGCCTCACTTTCATTTTCTTCAACGGTAAATGGTTTGCTTGGCCTAAGACCGGCAGCTGGATAGGGGGCATATTTAATCTCCCTCACCGTTGCCTCTATTTCAAATGGCTCGACAATATTGCCGGCATCAATATCGTCCTCGGTAATCTCGGTCCTGTAGCGGCTGTAGCGAATTTGTCTAGCATTTGCCAAACAAATGCTGGAAATTAACGCCATTAGCCAAAGGAACTTGAAACACCGCTCCATATTCCAAATTTGATGGAGAAGAAGAAGAAAAGCACAAAACACACGGAGATCCTTTTTGGCAAAATTCAAAACAACAACAAAAGCAACAACAGCGGCCGCTTGCTACTAATTATTTGTAATATTTTCAACAGACTAATTCCACTCCAGCCGGAATTCATTATTTTTATATAAATTCTCATTAAATAACCCAGCCGAGTCCATATTCAGTTGGCTTGCCTTGTTTTGTTTGGTGTTTGCTTTTTTTTTTGGTTTCGATTCTAAAACATCCCCCGAGGGAGGCAAACGGCTGAGTTTGAAATGGAAAGTGTAATGGCGGCAACGACAGTGGCTGGCGTCTGTCTCAATTTGGCTACAATCCAAACTTGACAAATCGTCAACAGGCATGACGATATGCCGTGTATTATTTGTGTATGTGTGTGTGATTGGTATGACTGCCTGTCTGTCTGTCTGTCTGCCAGCCTTTCGTTCGTATTGTATAATAAGTCTGTGTAAATTTGATAATTAATATTTTGTTGTTGTTGTTGTTTTTATTATTTTATTCATAAATACAAAAACAAATTAGCTTGTGTGGGTGTACATTGGGTTGGATCCTGAAATTTGTAAAATATTGTACATATCTATTACATAACACATTTTTTAAAGCCTTCAGGATGAAAACTATTTTACGGCTGTAAAAAAATCCATTCCATGGCAGAAAAAATTATAATTTGTGGAATAAAAAACCGAAAACTATTTATACACTTTTCTGCCAAATCTACTCTGCTTTGTAAAGACAGCTGTCGTCTTTCTGCAGCCATGAGCGACAAGAGCTTTGCTTCCCTGACTGTGCCTTAAGTCCTGCTTGATATGGACACTATTTTTGCCGCTGTGAACGTGTGGAATCCAATGTTTCAAACGGAACATGAAGGGGTTTCTCTCCCTCTACACCATCAGGGAGTTTTATAAAGGGCGGGATGTAAACGTTTCTGGGAATGTGACTTCACCCTGTTTCACTCAACCGAGCATCAGCACCTTGTTTTAGAATTCGACGTACAAATGGCGCCCAACGTTTTAAGCAAAGAGTATAGCCAGCTTGTCTGTATTAAATACCTTCGATAAGTCATGTTCCCCATTACGGTTGTATAGCATGATCTGTTCTGGCCAATTGTTGTTGTTGTAACTTGTTGCTCTCGGAATCCATGTAGATGATCGGCAACTAGGAAACACGTTCTCATTTTACGGAATAATCAGAGAGAAAAGAGGTTAAACAATTCCGAAGGTATCGTCCCAACCTCGAAAACTTTACCTACCATCGACAACTTGTTTCAGAATTCGAAACACGAGTGGCGCCCAACGTTTCAAAGGAAACATGAGAGTTTTTCTCTCCTTCTAAGCCATTAGGGAATTTTAGAAAAACAAAAGTTGAATATTTCCCTTAATATCACCTCAACCTGGAGAATTCTGTCAAACCCCGGCGCCTTGTTTTAGAATTCGACGTACAAGTGGCGCCCAGTATTATAAACAAGTAGTATGGCGTTATTGATTTTATCAAATGCCTTTGATAGATCATATACTTCCACTACGCTGGTATAGCATGAGCTATATCTATATCTAGGAACCCATGCAGATAATCGGCAACTAGGAAACACTCTATACTACTACGGAATAATTAAAGAGAAGAGAGGTTAAGCACTCCCGAAGATGCCACCTCGACTTAGAGAATCGACGCATTCTTATAAAGTTCGACGCACGAGTGGCGCCCAATGTTTCAAACGAAACATGGGAGTTTTTCTCGACTTCTAAATCATTATGGAATTCTATTGAGGCAGATGTTAAACATTTCCTAAGATATTACCTCGACCGGGAGGACTCTACCAAGCATTGACACCTATTTTCAAAATTCTTCACACGAGTGGCGTCCAACGGTTCATATAAAGCACGATGGCTTTCTCTTCCCCTAGATCATTATGGAATTTCACAAAGGTTAAACTGTTCCGGAGTTATCACCTTAACCTGGAAAACTCTACCGAGCCACGACATCTTGTTTCAGAAATCGACACAGGAGTGGCGCCCAACGAGTCAATTGAACAGTATGGTCAGATTGTCTGGTTAAATGCCTTTGATGAATCATGTGCTACCATTACTGTTTAAGCAAGTTATATTCTGGCGATTTGTTGTTATATTTTATAAAATAAAACTATCACCTGCAAAGTAATTATATACATTTATCCCATTCATTTCATCATCCCATTTCCGCCACACCCTAATGTATGTTTACATAAGCCCAGATAACTTAGGTATTTTATTAATAATTCTAAACATTTAACTTAATAATGTTTACAAATATAGGCAGGCATTTGGAAGGCATTGCTCATCAACTTTAATAGTTTCCTTTACTATCCAAAGCTGGTCTCACCTCGCTTTATTAGTGGGTGATGTGCATGAGCATGTGTGTGTGTGTTCGAAGATTATATTGTTGTTGTGTGCTGAGCTGTGTTGAGATGCTACGTGCCTTGTTAGTTAAATGTCAATTTTCTTCCCAGCAACAAAAAAAAACACAACAACACACACACATTTCGGGTTTCATTCATCTTTGGCAAGTGTGTGAGTCTGTGTGTAGGTGTACGTGTGTGCCTGTGTGCTTTAACATTAACTAGCTTTTAATATGGTCCTATGTAATCTACATTAGAAGAGTGAAAGAGAAAGCACTATTCAAAAATCTCAACTCTCATTTCTTAGCAGAGTGTGTAGGTGTGTTTGTGTACTGGTATTGGTAACATTAACATGTCAGTTTGTTGGTGTGTGTTTTGGTTGTCATTTCGCATGCAAAATGTTAAATTTGTCAATGGGTTTTATTTCCTTTCCTTTGCTTTGCTTTGCTTTGATTTGGTGACAGATCCCGAATAAGCTTTGGCAAAAACTGGTTTGAATGAAATTGTGTGAGTGTGTGTGTATGTGTATATATGTATATTTCATCCAGACGACCTTGACAATGTAGTCTAACGAAGAAGTTTTGTTGATGTTATTAAAGCTGTCCCAAATAGATCAACATCTAAACGATTTGTATTTCCCCTTCATCCTCCGCTTGAGGGGGGAAGTACTTGCCTTAATGAGGTTTTTCTTTGGGGTTTGATTAGTTTAATTTCGTAAGAAATATCCACAAAGATTTGAATAAATGGAATGTCACACAGCTTGTGACCCTAAATAAATGATGAATGTTTGCCATTATCATCGTGTTGGAAAATAGTAAAAGTTCCCACAACGATGTCGAATTAGAATTCATTGCCAGGGAATTTTTTATGGGGGGTGGGTGATATTTGAGGAATGAAATGAATGAAGAATGAAAGTTAGAAATAAATATGGGATTTGGTTTACCAAAAATCTGCATTTCCCATAAACTGACGTTGAAAACAAAAAATTTTGAATGAAAACTAAAAAGATTAATATTAATTAATTTCGGTATTGAAAATTCGGCCGGACAAGTTATTTTTCGCACGAGAATAACACCTAAAACAGATTTTTGGTTATATATACATAACTACAATATATATGTGGTCACATCCATGTTAAATCACAGGTATTTTCTTCTAAAGAAGATCAATGCCTTGATTCAGAATATGGCGCATGAGTGGCGCCCAACATTTCAAACGAAACATGAGGGTCTTACTCTCGCCCTAATCGGTAAGGGGTTCTACAGTAAGGAGGAAGTTAAACAGTTTCGAAAATATCTCCTAGCCCTTGAGAAATCTACCGACTATCGATGCCTTTTTTCAACATTCTACGCACGAGTGGCGCCCAACCTTGTTGCTCTCGGAATCCATGCTGATGCTAGGAAACACTCTCTAATACTACGCAATACTTAGAGAGAAGAGTTGTTAAACAGATGTCAACCTACAGCACTCTATTGAATGTCGCCGCCTTGTTTTAGATATCCATACACGAGTGGCGCCCAACGTTTCAAACGAAACATAAGGGTCTTTCTCCCCCTCCAGAAAGGTGAGGGTAAAACAGTTCCGAAAATATTACCTCACGTTTCAAACGAAGAGTATAACATGGAAGGCAACTAAAATCTATTTTGGGAAATTTTTTAAGACATTTCAAAACATACAATTCTATTACCTGGTGTTAAGATTCCTTCTCCGGAAGTAAGTATAGTCCAGTATGTAATTCAGATCACAACATAAAAATGCAAATTGTTTTCAACTTTATTCTCAAAAATAACAGATGGATATGTGTTCTAATTTACCTAAAATATTGAAAGTGGTCTCCAGTCCCAATAGTTATTTTGTTCTCAATTGTGAATGCATGGATGACAGTCCATCCTTCTACTCTATTAACTCTGCAATGCATTTGTTTTTTTTGCATTTTTTTTTTTCAAATTAATAAATTTACAAATGCCCCTTGCCGTCCAACGAAACCTCGCCCAACCGTCAAAACCCCAGTGGTGGTGATATCCAAAATTGCCTATGGCTAAATTTGAAAGGACAGCATATGGACATCAATAAAGCCACTAAAGTGACACAAACACAACTATGCCATTTTTTTTTGAGTGTCCCGTTCCAGTCGCTGCCATGCATCCTGATGAAGCGCAATTTGCCACAACCGTCCAAACATTATCAACAGCCATATCAGCCAATGGCAATAAAACAACACCAAAGTGGGTAACAAGGCCCTCCATAAAACCGTCACAGCAAACAAAACACACCGACAATTCGGGGATTTGGTTGGATTGGACAAACAGTCGAGCAGCCATCCAATCCAACCATCCCCAGCTCCCCATGGAACCCCCCCCCCCCCCCCCCCCCCCCCCCCCCCCCCGAAAACCGGCAGCATATGAAGTTAGGCTGCATGAGCAGAAACACAAACATGTGGCTTCCAGCAAAACTGGCTAAGGACCCGGGTCCTGTGCGGTTCAAATGTCAATAGTGTGGAAAAATGATGACAATGAGAATGTTGATGGCATTGATGTTGATGAGAATGAGAATGAGAATGAGGACGGCGATGAAGAAGAGAATCCGAGTCAGGATTCAAGTCCGAATGCCATGAATGTTGGATGGATGCAGCGTGGAAGGAAATGCAAGTGAAACGCCAGTAATGCAATATGGCTGAAATTAACTTGCATGCATGCCCAAACAAGCCCGTGCCCTTACACACACACACACATACGCTCATGCACGCACACAAACACACTGTGGACAATCGTATATTTTAAGCGCTAATTCCATGGAGAAGCCACAAGGCTAAGTACGGCACGTATCGTGAGCACCACAAGGCATGTAATTGTCAACAGTATTCCACGTCCTGGAACCCCATTTGCCGGGCATGCGTGTGTATGTGCGCCCGTGTGTGTTACATGCATGCACGGAGTGCGATATGTTTCAACGCACGCATGCAGGTCACTTTAGGGAATGCAGCTTCCTAAATTGCGCTCACAAAGGCAATGGGAGGGAGCTACACAGTTTGGGTTCTAAAGTATTTAAGACATGTGGACACATTTGTATTGAAACATTTAGACTAAATTGACATAGACTCCATATTCTCTATTAGATCTGGTGTGAAAATGAGAAACTTCGAAGATAATGTTAAAAAAATCATATATTTCATAAAAACGATTGGGATCAACCTGGATAGGTACGACAATGAATAATATCTCACTACTTCCTCTACCTTACTCAGAAAGGGTCTAGGTCAAAGTTTTCAAAAAATCGTATCATTTATAGGAAGCGATGGGTCATTCGGTGTGCTTGAAACACCGCACGTCGTTATATTTGTAAGAACCTAAAATTGGAAAAAGTGGCATGATCCTATTGGTACCTTCCCAATAGAGGGTAAATATTTTAGATAATCGCAAAAATATAAAACCTCGCACATTCTATTATGGGTTATGTCGGTCCACTACTGCTGGTTACTGATTTAAAAACAGATCTCCGAAATTTACTCTTCATCTACGAATTTCACTCTCTGCTCGAATTCGAGCGGGAGAACTCTTGTGAGTACGAGTAGATGTAATGGATTAAATATTCTCCATCTTTGTATGCCACACGATTAAGAGCGAGTAGACTTTGCTCCTTTTCGAGAGGGAGTAAGTTTCGCTCGAAATCGACCAAATTATACTCTAGTCAAATACTCTTTTACTTGTCTAAAAACGTACCTGCCTCTCTTTGAGAAGCTATCACAGACCAGAGCAGCTTAATTAGACATTTGAATATCGCAAAGTCGATTTTTCAAAATCGACTTTGAGAGCATAGATTTCGGTTGCTTTTTATTTTAATATACGCCAAAAAAATATGCAACCATTTATGAATTCTTAAGGTTCCGTCGACTAAAAGTGGTCGGCAATTGTCAACTTGATTAAAGACTCATGCTCACTTTTTCCAATCAAAGAGACCGTAATTCCAAGCTCCTGCACAAGCTGTGAAACAATTTTTGACCTAGACTCCAGATATCAAACTTCAATGTGCATGAAATTTCCTGTATCCCTGTTCCAAAATTGATCTCTCTAACCCCGTTCAATATACTGTGTGGCAAATGCACACAAATATGTGACATGCCTTCACATCTATGCCAATTAAATGGAGCATTCCGCACCAAGTACTGTCCCCTGAAAATATGATAAATTCCCTTTGAACTGGAGACCAAAAATGAAAGAACTTCCCTTGCCATTGTTTCCTAATAGACAACCAGTGTCAAATCCCTTCTGTTCAGGAATTCAGCTGCTATTGTTGGCGCCCAACGCAGCCCAGCCAATGATGTGGAAAGTTGTGCGGCATTTGTGATTATTGACGTCTGGCCGGGATGTGTAACAATATTTTGTTTGCCCTGCAATAAATATGTTTAGACCGCCACAATTTTTCAATTTCATAGACAACCACACTCTCGAATCTCTCCTCTCTCTTCTCCAAACACAGTGGCACCCTCCCCAAAAAAGGGTGGCTTTGTTGTGCCGCCATGAATGAATTGATGGAGGATGTTTGAATTGCAATTGTTTCCTCCAATTGTTTCGTTTTCGATTCATTTTGGCAAAAGCCAAAGCTTTGATTTCCGGCGTATTCGCAATGTCCAAATGCGACATTCGGCAATAGGTGTTCGTTCAAGTGCCTGCTAGCCGGTTTGGTGGCTCGCTTGCTGGTGTATGGATGGATTCTTAATTAAAATTATTTGACACTGCATTGTGGAGTCGCACAGAGACTTTTACGAAATCAGGGCACTGATTAGGCATTGTATCGATGTATGGGTACATTTGGTGCATTTGTGTTCGCGTGCTTGTGTGTGTGTGTGTGAGTCTTTGGCATTATTATTATTAGCCACAGCAGTGAGTGAATTCGTTCTTTGTGGCGTTTTTTTCTCCATGAATTCCAAATGATGCAAGGGGATGAAATCCAGTTCGGATCTGCTTATGTGTCTGTATGAGTGTGTGTGTGTGTTTGTGTAAATAAAAATGCAAAATGATGGCTGGCAGCTAGATATATGGTGTCGACTTAATGGCGTTGTTGCTGATGAATTTTTGCATTCCATTCTATAGCCGCCGAATTGAAAGTGAGTGGAGCATTTTGGTCACGTTAGCCCATAAAATCAGCATAACTTTGATTGTCAGCACCAGCAGCAGTAATGAGCCAACCGAACCAACCAACCACCAGCCAGCCAACTATTTTTTGCTCATGCATGCTGACCAATCACGGTAATTAATGTGCGATCTAGACAAATAAGGATCTAGACGTGGTGCAGCTATCGCCCATCCATGCGGTATAAATGATGAGCCGCTTCGGCGAAATGGTATCAGTCGTCCCCGGCTTAGCCAAAGCTAAAGAACCTGCTTTACTCTCAACACTAACCCAGCTCTTTGCCAGCAAACGTCAACCAAACGAAAAAGAAAATGGCCAAGTTCCAATTCGCTATTGTCATGCTCCTGGTGGCTTTCGCCGTTCTTGGCTGTGAAGCTCAAAGACAACGTGGTCGTCCAGTTCGCCTCATCCAGCGCAATCGTAAATTGGCTCGCCAAGAAGTCGAGGAACCCGTGACTCCCTATCCCACGGCCGATGAATTGAAACCCGAGGTACCCTTCGAAGAAGTTGCTCCCACCGATTTCCCCGTTGAGGAGGCTGAAGTTGCCCCCGAAGCCAGCGAACCCGTTCCCGATGAAGTCTATGGTCCCCCCGAGGTCTCTGTCTTGTACAACACCCCCGATGAGGTATACGGTCCCCCTGAACTCGATGCCAACGCTTTGCCCGCCGAAGTTGTCTTGGCCCGCCAGAGACAACGTCAAGCTCGTTTGGTCCAGGCCCGCCGTCAAGCCGCCTATCGTCAAGCTAAATTGGCTAAGTTGCGTGCCGCCAAGAAACACACTGCCTAAGAAGAGCTGGTGGCCGTGTTCGAAATTCTCTGCTTCACCCCGAGAAGTCTAGAAGAATTTCCCCCACCAACCCCCCGAGAAACCCCCCGCACACACACACACAAAACACTGACATTGCTGCTGCTGTAAAAAAAACGCCTTACGAAATCGTTTCCCCCCAAGAAAACAGAACAACTAACAACAAAAGAACTAATCTAATTTTAAACTGAACATAATTTAAACGAATTTCTGAAGAAAAGTAGGATCTTAGAAAAATAAAATGAGCTTTGTAAAGTAGTCTTGAATGCGTTTTGATCCGCCGGCACATTGCACTAATACACTTCCGACAATGGTTTATTATGCCAGCAAATGCCAGCCAACGTTGGCAGCAACGTTCATTGGTTCTGAAAGAAATTGAAAGGAATTTCAATTTGATGGCAGAAAAGCAAAGGGAATGAAGAGTAAGGGAGGGAGGGAGGGAGAGGCAGAGAGAGAAGTGGTGGAGAAATACCTTTCAATCGAATGTCAATGCAGCTAAAGGAATTTCATTTAAACCCACCCACTGCACATCTTCACCGAATAACCATTTCATGAGACATTATCCTCAAGGATAAGAGCCTGATTTACCTTGCTCTACATCCCCCTCCCTGTTCAGTAGGGGATTTAGCTGCATCGCTGGGTTATGGTTGGGAAAGCAATTCAATTGTCTGGCTGTTAACTTTCAAGTTCCATTGTAGTTCGCAGAGGTAATAATCAGCCTCTGAGGGCGGACGCTGTTGGTGGCAGTGAGGGGCGTGTGTTTATTACTCTTCGATTGTATTGAGTTTCCATTCCATCTGTAGCCACTTCATATGTGAGTTGCTCGAAGTGTGATGGGTTTGTGTGGGCATCATGTGGATGCACCAAGCATTGGGTGTGAATCGAGCGTAACCATTATCCAACTGCGGGATATTTAGTTCACTGAACTGGCAAATATTGATAAGAAATTCCAAAATACCACCACCACCACCAGGCATTGACAATTGAGTCAATGGATTTAATGACTACCCTTTAGTTACTGTGAAATTGTACTCGGCAGATTAAAAAAGAAGTAATTTTGTATTTGGGCAAAATGGGGAGGGCTGGCTACAAAGTAAATAACACGATTTGGGGATGGTTTAAGAGTATGCGACGATATCAACTCAAAAAGGGAAGTTTGGTACATATTTGGTGCAGAATTGTTTGTGTGTAGTATTCAGAGAGAGAGAGAGAGAGAGAGAGAGGTGATTTAAGCATCTCCAAGTTAACCACGACGGTGGCAAGATAAGGTACGTAAAGTGCAAAAATTAACCAATGATCGAAGGAGAAGTACTTTTTTTTTGTGCTACGCAGTGCAATTACAAATATATAGACATTTTATATACCCTCAGCCATATGGCTAGAGAGGGTAAATATCATTTGATACGGCGAAAACGTGCCTCATCGTAATATCCGTCCGTCCGTCCCTCTGTATGTCTGACTGGCGATAACTCTCGAAAGGAGTATCCGATTTGGTCCAAACATGGTACATCGTAATATTATTATCAAACTTAGATCGATTTCGGAGATGATCAAAATCGGTTCACTCTTTCTAGTATCTCCCCCACCAAAAGGTCAACATTTTCAAAAAAAGGTTTTGCTGCACAGAAAGAGGAAGAAAAATCCGATTTTGCTCCAACTTTGCAAATCCAAATATTTGCATCAATCATATCATATATCATACCAAAATATCAATAAGGAAAAGAGAATACCCGAAGAAGAGAACCCCCCAAAAAATCTCTTAAACATTTAATATTCAAATTATAAACTTTGGTTTTCATGACTACTACGTCACATTGGGAATATCAAAATATTAATCACCCTCAGCGACGTCGTCGTCGTCGTCATCTTCGTTGTTGTCATCATCATTATGGGTGTTGTTGCTGGTATTGTCATTATTATCGTCATTATGACATTTGCCTAAAATGTAGGGGAGGTGATCTTCAGAATTCTCATGAAGCACGCTTCTGGATTTTGCAAAAAAAGGCAGCCAGCCAACCGCACCACCGCCCCTTCCTTGGGTGGCATTTCTCGTAATTTGGCTAATTCGTGGCCTTTACAAAGACGTATTTTGTTGCTGCTCTTAGCCGAAACTCTCGTGAATGCTGTTGTTGTTTTGTGGTTTTTGTTTGGCTGGGAATAACCCAAAACCACAAGAAAACCCAAACAAGTCACCGGCTTTATTCAAGACGTATGAATGAGTTGTTTACTTGACTAAAGCGAAGAGCGCGCGTGAAGGAGAATCCATATTATGGAGATGGATGGATGAACGGAAAGAAAAAGAAGAAGAAGCAGCCAATGGATAAAAATAAAACACCATCGAATTGGTGGTAGGCAGCATCTTCTCATGGTTTCTTGTGGCCGTTATGAGAGGGTCCAATTATATTTGTCGGTCTGTCTGTAAAATTCATCAGAATCCATAACGGCTGTATTCAATTGAGAAGTAGAACAACTCAAATTGGCAATGAAACGAGTTTATGGCAATTTATTTGGCGTTTAAAGGCAATCGTTTTTTGTTTCACAAATTCAAAATTAATTTATCTTAATAATGCATTATTATAACAGTGGGAAGTTATGGAAATTGTTATTAATTGAATAACAAATAAATTAATTTTAATTTACAGATTTCCTGAGTGTTATTTTTCACACGTCGCCTTGACCGAACAAAGAAAGTGACGCGGAGGCTTGGCAATTTGTTATTTTCTCATATTAACGGACATGTTTTGAAATATTTAAATATTAAATATATTAAATTATGGGAAATTATAGAAACTTCCGAATTGAAATAAATCATATTTTTATGATTTTTCATTCATAAATCAAGGATCAAGAGTTTAAACTTTGCGATAATGAGAGTATGAGAGAGGAAATTAATGGCCTGAGAAAGAGAGTGTTGCCGCTTCGAAGTTGCTTGTCATCTTGTGGAGTGCAAATGCACCTAAACCTATGAATATTATTTGAATTTTAAAACATCTAGAAGTGATAAAAATGGAAATATAGGGTAGTTGATAATAATTAACCTAATGATAATTAACTTAATTTAATAATTAGTTAATAATAATTAATTTAATTCATAATTAACTCAATAGCAGAATGGAAGATCGTTTTGCTATTCATTAATTATTACGATTTCGGCAGGTGCACAGCAGGGTCTATGAGAAAAAGGAGAATATTCATGAGAATATGTGAGTGAATTGTTTTGCAATTCAAGGCAATTGCGGCTGAACGGTCTCCTATTCCTGAGCAGCCCTAATGATGTCTATTTACCTCTTTTCATTTTCGTATGAAAGAGAATAATACTATGCCAAAAGAGCTAACTGAGTAAATGCTACTGGAAAAGTTGAAAAACGTACTCATTCGAGTTTTTGGCATATTCTAAGACTTTTAATAAAATTTTGCCGAACATATCAAAACATTTTCGATTATTTTGAAGGTCTAAGACATAGCGTTGAAACAATTAGTCTGCAAAATTGACATCTCAGAAATAAATCCAAATCGCAGTCGTTTTCCTGGAATTTAAATAAAAATTCATATTTTATTTTAAAATAATAAAATGTGAAATTTTTGACACTTGTCTAAATGCTTTTGTTAAAAACTAATTTTTGGCTTTAAAACGATTATCTACACAATAAGTTTCTTTTCAGATCGAAACAATAAAACTCGAAAATAATCTAGTAAAGCAAAAACTTTTTGTTTCGATTCAATAATGTATTTAATCCGTTTGTCATTGTGAAAGGCGACATGTGAGCGGCTCTGTAAGTATGCGTTAAAGACTTGATTTTGTTGGTAATGATTGTGTGTGTCATTATGTTGTTGTTGCTGTTATTTTTTGGTTCAACAACAAAAAACCCAAAAAGAGAGACTACAAAATAATGCCAAACAAGGGTCAGGCGGATTGCTCATAAGTCCATGATCTCCCGTCGCAGGTCTGGTTAGTAAGCCAAGCGTATATCTGTCATTGAGCAGAGATCTGTCGCGCTGCAAAGAGCCAGAGAGCGAGCGCGAGTTCAATTTGAGATCGAAGCCAGTATTCCGTATTTAAAAGCATCACTTTAGAAAACTCATCGTAGTTCCATACGTGAAAGTGGCATCAAAGTACACACATAAAAGTTAAACGCTTGACGAGAAAATCCCATTCGAATCGATTTTGCAAAACAAGTTTGTTTTGTTTGGCGACCCAGAGAGCGGTACTGAAATCAACGGAAAACATTTGTGTAAAGAACAAGGCAACAAACAAAAGAAAATGTTGGCAATTAATGACAGATTTGTGTTGACAGTGGCATTAAGTGTATTTGCAATGCAAATGACCATGGCCCAAAGGCCTCCCTTTGCCGGCAGTCGCCCCCCAAATGGCCTGAATCAAAAGGATAAATACAACACCAATTCTGTGTCAGCAACTCCCGAAATTTCCAATCGTTTTGGTGATTCACCTGAACCCATCAGCAATACCATACCCTATGGCCAGCCTCAGAGACCTCCAGTGGGCCTTGTGGTGACCCCAATAACACCATATGTACCAATCCAGGCTCCCGCTAATCCCCCCTCAGTTCCCAACACAAACGACAGTGGTGTCAATTTTGTTGATCGTTTTGGTGATCCCGGCTCCAATGTCATATCGACGGGAGCCACAGCCAGTGCAGGTGCCTCAACCAGTACCACAAGACCAGTTCACCCCCTGGATGCCCATGGCGACCAAGCCTTGATCGATAAACTCAGCAAACTGCCCCCAGATCAACAGCCTTTCTGGTTTGTCAACTACCAAGCCATTGAAGCCCAACGTAACGGCACGGTGTCAAATGTTGGTGGCTCCTTCTCTTCGAGGGGATCATTTTTGGGTTGAATGCAATTTTAGAGATTAAGTTTTTTTCCTCTACAATAAGCATTAATATAAACAATTATTCATATAAAATATTTAATCATTTTACAAATGAACAATAAACACTTAGTATAAGACACTTATTTTTTTTTTTTTTGTATAAAACACAAGACCAGAAAATATACATTGTATTTATTTGAAACAAAAGCCATAATAGACATTTTATTTAGAAAATAAAAAAACCCACCTCCCCCCTCCATGTGGGGAGTCAGAGAGGTAGCCAACAAAAAACGAAGAAGAAGAAATTCAGCAGAGTAAAACCAGCAAACCAAAAAACACTTATTAAAAATCTCAGTAATGAGATTTACCAGACGTCTCTTATCTCTCCTCCCAACAAAAAGTGCGGTGTTATCTCTTAACATGGACCATCAATAAATACAACAAAGACAACAACAACGACATCAACAAAAATAATAACAAGTACAAAAAAGTGTATCGCCAATCCATTTGTCGTCTATAAATACTGGTTGCCGGACCAAATGCAGGCGTTGCGACAGGGGGCGATTTTAATTGAAATGTATATATGTATGTATGTATGTATGTGTTACAGATTACAATGTGTCTCAGAAATATCTTCATTTGTTATTCATACGTTTACATATATAGTGGATGCATGCATAAGTATATACATATGTAAGTGACGCATAATTCGAAACAATGCCAAAAACCTGTTTCGTGGGGAATTCGGGTTATTATATAATTTGTACAAACTGTGTGACAAAATAACAAGAACAATGCTAAGTCATCTTGAAAAATATAATCTAAATCTAAAAAAAAACATCAACTTACCTTTAGGTGTAAAAATATTTATTTTAGAAAAATTTTGGAGTCTTCCCAACAAAAGCTATACTTCAGTGAAAAGCATTTTTTCCTGTCCTATACCTTGAAACCATTCAAAAATGTTGAAGGAAATTTTCATATAGGACCTTATGTACAATTATATGGGGGGAGGGGGAGTGTTCGAATCTCCAACGTTTAATGAAAATTTATTGAAACAAGTAAAATGGTATCAGTCGGTTTTTCCGACAGATGTATACCCCCCAGCCTTGGGTTATTATTATTCAAACTGTTGACCCTTTATGGGGGAGATTTCGAAGCAGTTGGCCAATATTGACCAATTCGTATCTGACCTATAAATGTTACAACGTTCCAGATTTGGACAATATCAATAACTTGCTATACTTTATATGAGATACAGGGTAAGATAAAAAAACTGCAACAAAGTCAAACGCCATAATATTTACAATTTTTTTAAGAAATTTTATTGAATAAAAGCAAAAAATGCCGGACATAGCATCAAATTTTAGAATAAGTTTAGATTTGTATGAATTGGTCAGCTTTGGCACAAATTATGGCCTTCAAACGGTCTATGATACCGTCACACGCTGCCCGAATGTTGCTCTGCGGTATTTTAGCCCATTCCCGGCGAAGAGCTTGCTTGAGGTGGTCGACACTTTGGTATTTTTTAGTGCCAACCTTGCTTTCCAAAATACGGATTGGTATCCGGAGATTTTGGTCGTCATTGTCCCCTTGAAATGAAGCGAGGAACCTCATTTTGTAACCATTCTTGGGTGTCGTGTGCTGAGCGCGATGGTGCTGAGTCCTGTTGGACCAAGGACTGGGGCCAAAATCTTTGCGTGCCCAAGGCTTTAATACACCCGCCAGAATATTTTCGTCATAATGTTCGGCATTTATTCTGATGCCACGGACGAATAATAAGAGCGGTGAGCGACAATCGGCTGTTATGGCGGCCCACACCATCACCATGGACGGCGCTTGAGTTCTGGTGGCCAACCGAAGGTGCCCATTTTCAGTTGACCTCTTTGGTCACCGTTATATCGATGAGGCACATTTTGACCGTATCAAATGATATATACCCCCTCTAGCCATATGGCTGAGGGTATAATGAAAACAGGAGTATGTACAGTTACGAATCAGAAGATCACAAGTCCGAACAGACAAATCAGCATACACGCCTACTTTTTTGACTTCCACGCAATTTTCCCACGTACGAATGGGAAATCCCAAAGCTATCTTCAAAATGACGCAATTGTTTGGCATTATTTCACATTCTTTAAACATATGTATATTTTTTATATGTATGTGTGCATGTATGTCTGTTTTTTCTTAAAATTAATATTTTTACAATTAAAATATTCTACGAAAAATCGTAAATCATTTGCCGTTGTGATACGATTCACAACAGAATTCATTGACGCCAACAACGACAACAGCAACAACTTCTTCAAACTTTCGACAGTTCTACCACAGCAAACACGACCATTGCTACAAATTACTCACAAGAATGTCCGGATGCATAACCACGATTGTCAACAATAATTGCTGCGATGCAGTGATGGATACCCTCGAATGAGAATATGAATGGGTGTCTGGTTGCATCTCGAAATTCCAGCAAAAGGAAGACGCTCAAGATTCTCCAAATAGCAATGACATCAGCATGCCGTCGTGGAGGTTAGAGGGGAAAATGTTCTAAAATAAGTTCACACACAAACATACATATGGAAATAAATATAAAATAAGGAAGCAAGTAGTAAGGAATCCCCCCATTCTTGGTACTTGGCAATGAATTTGTAGGCTTAACATTACCATTAACCGTTATCTAGCTCGTAGTCAACAGCATCCGCAGCTCATGGCTGGAGAAACTTCCAAGCATTGCTAGAAAATTGAAACTAAATCGCACCAAACCAACCAGGTGACAAGTAGCAATATATGAAGAGGCTATCAGTCAGACAGACAGTCACAGCACAACGTCAGCATAAGTATCCAACTCTACATGGCAGGCTAGGACAGACTTGGAGACAAATAAATGAATAACCATGTTGGACAGACACACAACGACGACGAAGAGAGAAAGAGAGAGATAGAGAGAGAGAAAACTTGTTGGTCGTCTGCTGCAATGCCATTTCCCCGGATAATCGCATTCGAATCAGCAACGGATGTTAACAACCAAAAGTTGTGTGGTCGGAACTGTTTCGCAAGGCTTCATTAGTTCCATCCCGCATGGGTAAATATTAAAGAATTGTTGGCGGAAATATTGTGGCTTTGCCATTCGTCAGCCAAAGGATACAAGTGGAAGCGTTGGATTCAATTGAATTCCTTGGGCGCCACATGAGGCAGAAAATGAAGAAAGGGTTATTGAAAATAAAAACTAAAACGTTTTTCATAAGATACATAATTTGGAAAGCAGAGAATTTGTTGGCAGCCTTAAACCCATGGCAGTGGAATGCTACTTTTTAAAGTTACACTTACGTTTAATGTCCAAGGCGGTTTTAACGCTGTTTATACCAGATCACAGATTTTTTCGCTTTCTCTCAGGAGTAAAACTTTCTCCCTAGAAGGATTGCTCGAAGATTTAGAGTTATGTACCGAGTTTAGTCTTTGCTCTCTTGCTATGGGCGGAATTGCTTTTCGGAGATATTGTTTTTGTACCACTTTTATTTTGCCATCAAAATGGGACCAGGAATCCTCCAAATGGCTACTTTTCTCTCTCATTTTGTACATTTTACAAATTTTTCAGAATCCCAAATTTGTTGTGAAATGCATTTCTGCATGCCTCGCTGCAAGTACAGTACCCGAATTTCAACAATAATGGGAAGCCTTTATCCACGTTATCCAAATTTTTAAAAACTTTTAATACCTGATATCCAGTTCTACCATTCTTTGGATATTCAAAGGAAATATTTATTCAGGTTACCTAAATATTGGCAATAGATGCAATTTAAGGATATTTTCCAATCCGATTTTCATTTTCATCCAATTTATTAAACCTATGCAAATTTGCTTTCAAAACTTCAACAACTCCTTTTTTGTATTTATCCCCTCCCTTTGAAAACGCTTGGCATTGTTTCTAAGCAATTACACAAAATGATCGTAGTCCAACACGTCCACACCAGCTAACACCTGACTGCGAACCTCGACTCGAAGTCATATTCCTGGCACAGACAAAAACAACAACAACAACATTAACCTGGCCAAGTGATTATTGTCATTGGACGGATGGCAGGCAATAAAAACCAAATTCTCGTAAATGCTGATGTTTCACATGAATTTTAACTGGACACCAGGAGGGCTGGGAAGTCTGTGTGTTACCTGGATAGAAACTGGCAACTTATCGCCTTCAATCAAACGACCGACCGACCAGCCACTCCACTCCACTTCGTCCAACTAAGAATTGATGTGGCAGTGGCAAATAAAAAATAAATCCCTGATATTAAATATGCAACGAGGAAAAACTGGAAGCAGGAAGACCGAAAAGGATATAAAATGCAGGATAACACCTCAACTCTGAGGCTCTCCTTCAAAGACAGTTGCCAGGACTATGGGATGGGATAAATGCCGCAAAGACAGACAAATTGAATGAATGTCTCCGTGACACAGATGTGGCAACAATCCTTGGCCTCCAAGTAATAGTTTTAGCCAACTTCCATGGCAATGATGCCGATGATGATGATGATGATACTGATGACGATGATGATACTGTTGCTGATGATGGTGTAATAAATATAAATGACCAAACACACACATACACACACAAGGAATTCGTATTTAATTCGTTTTCTCTAAAGATTTATTAACAAGTTTTCTATTTCCATCATTCGCTTTACCTCGCATTCGCAGTCACAGCCAAAGGATGACTATTCCACATTAACTACAATTACAGAAACTACAACATCATGGACAAACTTAACAAATTCTACTAATCAGTACCCCGCCCCAGGAGAGGGGAGGGTATTCGGTCGGTGGAGCGATTTCGTTGTTTTATTTCCTTGAGGTCTTTACCAAATTTGATACTGGGCCGAATAGCTGAAGGGTTGGTTGACAACAAAGTATTGGTGGGCCGAAGCGGGGAAGGCAGCAGTGAAGGGCACAGCGGACACTGGCACAGCAGGAGCGGCAGCAGCAACAACGGGAGCTGGGGCAGCGGCAACCAAACGTTGAGATTTCTGGGACTTCTTCTTCTTTTGGGTCAGGCGTGAGGGAACTATCTTCTTGTTGGCCTTCTTGCGGCTGGTCAGGCGTTCAGCTTCGAGTTCGGATGGTTGGAATTCTTCGGCATCGGGATTGGGAGCAAACTCAACGGGAGCATCTTCGGAGGGCAATACATCGGGCGAGGAGACATCAGCTTCTGGTGGGCCATAGACCTCATCGGGTGGGCCGTAGACTTCATCGGGTACGTTGCCTTCTTCGAAAGCCACTTCCGGTTTCAATTCCTCGGCGGTGGGGTATGGTGTAACAGGCTCTTCTTGACGGGCGAATTTACGCTTGGGTGCCAAACGCAAGGGTTGCTTCTGCTTTTGCTGCTGGAACCTTCTTACCTGGCGCAACTTCGACTTGGGTGCCTCGGCACTGCAGGCCACAATGGCCACAGCCAAAAGGAGAAGGGAGATTTTCAACAAGTTTGCCATTGTGTTGGGTTTGTAGAACTCGCTAGTAACTTCCTAAGTTGCTTCAAATCGTACAATGATGTCGATTCGGCCGACGTCAGACACTTTTATACGGCCCCCTGGGCGAATTGGAAATTCATGCGTTATTGATTTGGGGAAGTTTGTTTTTGTTCTATTCGTTCTCTTGTGTTCTGTTTAATATGAAAATGGTTATTGGAACTGCTGACGACCGACCGGCTAATACCGACCGAACATTCTTCGTTCATAATGCTACGAAAATTAATTATGCTATTAAATTATGTAGTGCGACACTTTGGTTTCAATGTCTGCGCCGGGTGAATACCAAGTAGCCGCCGAATCGCAGTCAATCAATAATAGTACGCCGCAGCAGGTGGAAATGACGTTTATTGCCCTCCCCATACTGGGTAGTCCGACAAAGCCAAGTCACAACTTGGCAAACAAGCGCCGCGATCGTGAACTTGAAAACACGTCGAAAATAAATCGCATTAAAATGATAAGAGTGGGTGTTGGATTGCTGTCACAAGTTCAGGGTTAAGGACCGCTGGCAAAATCGGATGAGAAATTTGTCTTGTTTTTGGGTCAATAGATCACTAGAATGTTCTGGATTTTTTGCAGATTTTATCATTAAGCGATGCAAACGAAAAATGGTAGTCGGTGATCGGCAATTCAAACAGCCCTTGATAATGGCAGTTATGGTCGATTGTCATATGGCAGTGGTGACAAGGGGTGGGTGGTAGCGGGTGATCATGCTACTTCCAGCACCAAAACGTATGGTCACGTAAAGCCCATAAGAAATTGAATTCAAAGGTAAACACAACAATAATAATAATTTCTGCTCATTTTAAGTGGCATCCAAATAGGGTATGGGGTTTGACTCGGCATGGCATGGCTTGGCTTGCCATAGCAGCACCGAACCGAAATTCATTTGACATTGGAAATTGGCGGCAAAAATGCTTGCGGACTCGCCATGACTAACCTAATGTCAAAGTAATCATGCGGTGGAACTATAAAAACCATGGCCCATCACCAACTCATCATCATACCACCACTTACAACAATCAAGAACACAACAAGCAGTAGCAGCCACAGCAACAGCCGCAGGAGCAAAAAAAGCAACAAAACAAAGATGGCCAAGTTCTTTACAATTATTGCAATTATTGGTGTCTCACTGGCTTTGGTGGCAGCTGAGCCGGCTCACTTTAGACAAGCGAAGCGGTCGGGAGCTTTGCGGGCACAAAAGGTGGTGCGCAAGTCAGCACGTCAACAGGTGGCTCCTTCACCCGCCCCCTATCCCCCGGCTGGTGTAACGCCTGAAATTCCCTTCGAATTGCCCACAGAAACTGAACAACCTTTCGCCCAGCCCGATCCTACCTATGGACCACCTGAAGTAACCCCCGATGAAACCTATGGCCCACCAGAGCCCACACCTGATGAGACCTATGGCCCACCAGAAGCCGATCAACCCGCCATTACTGAACCCGATCAAACCTATGGCCCACCAGAAACCGAAGAAGAGGCAGCAGCCACTCCCGATGAAACCTATGGCCCTCCAGAAGCCACCGAACCCGATCAAACCTATGGCCCACCAGAACCCGCCACCACTGATACTGAACCTGCCATCGAAGAACCAGCCGCCGAAGAAGTTCAACCCGCTGCCGATTCGGAATTGGTCGCCCAAAACATCATCCAACCAAGACAAAAGCTGGTGCGCAGCCGTTCCCGTCCAGCCAAGTTGCGTGCCCGCAAATTACCCATTGCTCCCCGGGCAAGCATTGTAGAAATCATCCGTTCAGAACCGGTTCTCGTTTACACTTTGCATTAAAGGAAAAGTGTTGTAAACCACAGGTTTACCTCAATGAAATTGTAGAACCAAAATCCCTCTGGTCCATGTGGTTGTGGGTGGGTATGTATGGAACTCACACAGACCCATGCCAGAGTTAGCTTATTCCCAAAAAAAACCAAATACCAAATATCAACTACCAACTACATACAGATAGGCGGATAGAGAGAGACTATGCAGTAATTTAGTTAAAATTCATCTCGGTTAAGTTTTTTAAGTTTGTTAATGAGAGTGTGTGCGTGTGTGTATTTTGTTTTGTTAAAGTTCGTTTTTTATTCATCTATAATTAAAAATAATTAAAATAAACCACATCTGAATATAAATTTAAAAATAAAACAGCGTTGTTTTGCATTTTGGTGGAGTAAACAGGCGAAGGAGGAAAAATAGATACAATTCTTGCTGCTGATCGGAATATGTTTCATCAAAACTTAAGACGTCATTCCGAAAGATGGCAGTAAAGCTAAAGAGGAGGAGGAAGAAGAAGAATTTGTGATGAGAAATTGTATTTTAGTCAATTTGCGGACTTTTTAAGACGCAATGGAATATATTTGAAAAAGTTCTTCCTGAAATGTGGGGGAGTTTATATTATCTTGTTTGTAATCAAAAGAATTTAGATATTTTCTTCTTTTGCTGTAGGATATAGGGATATTTAGGTCGACTTTTGATTCATTGACTTTTTCCATTGCTAAAAATCGCAAAGTCAAAAGTTGCCTCAAGAGACATTGCCAAAACTGAGTTGAACTTATATTTTATGCCAACTCCAGATGTCAAAGAAATATAGAAATAAACAAGATAGACTCCTAAGAACTAACGAATTAGGAAAGGTGGTTATAGAGGCCCGGTCAACTCTCCCAAGTAAATGTACAATTTAAGAAATTGTTGATATTTTATGAGGCAGCTCGGAAGTGTTTTTATATGCATTGGTGCCAAGTTGGAAAAAAACAAGAAAATATCCATATTTTCATCTTTCCAAGGATGTCTTTTAAAATCGCATAAACTTTTTACTCGGACCATGGTAAAATCAAGAAGGTAAATTCATTTCAAATAAGAATTCCTCTCTGAATTTTCTGTAAATTACCTTGTCGAAAACTAAAGAAGCGACATGATCGAAACCCGCGTCACAGTGGGAGAAATATGACTCATGAGCATGTGGCAATATTCCATTCGGCAAATATTGAAAAATGAGCTCGGGGTAAAGCCATTGAAATTCCAAAAAGTGCAAGAACTTACACCGCAACAGAAAGAAAATAGACTCAAAAAAGCTAAAAAGTTGCTTGGCCGAAAGTGGTGAACTGCCGAATTTGATTTTCTCCGATGAGAAAACATTCGTTGTTCAGAAGTTTGTAAACAAACAAAATTATCGTGTTTATTTGCCAAACAGGGCACCTGAAAATATGCACCTTCAGTTGGCCACCAGAACTCAAGCGCCGACCATGGTGATAGTGTGCCGATGGTCGCTCTCAGCTTATATTAATCGACCGTGGCATCAGAATAAATGTCGAATATTATTGCGAAAATATTCTGGAGGGTGTACTAAAGCCTTGGACATGCAAACATTTTGGCCGCAGACCTTGGACATTCCAACAGGACTCAGCACCATCGCACTCTGCACGTACCACCCAAGAATGTTTACAAAATGAGGTTCCTCGCTTTATTTCCAGCGCACTATGGCCCCCATAATCTCCGGATACAAATCCGTTGGACTATTGTGTCTGGAGTATTTTGGAAAGCAAGGTTGGCACTAAAAAATACCAAGGTGTCGATCACCTCAAGCAAGCGCTTCGCCGGGAATGGACCAAAACAATAGAGCTTAACAGGGAGCTCCTTAAGTTGAGATTTCATTTGCTTCAAATGATAAGAGATCGTCAAGTATGCGGGTTGTACCTGGCTCCGGTTCTAAAGTCTGAGACATATTTCCATTTTATCGAAACATGAACATGTCTCTGAGAAACTGAACTGCAAGATCCAAAGTTGTGAATTAGAGCTTTCAGATCAACAAGCTATGAAACATATATAAGCCAAATAACCCATTACAAGGTAATGTAAACAAACTCTCTTCTGCATTACCAATACATTCAAAGACATGGGTCATTCCTTAAAAATAAGAAGTACCTATTTCGGTTGATTTACCCTTGCAAAAAATGGGTTCATAGGTCAATTTGAAAGTTGCTACTATTGAAAAAACTAGATGAAAATATCATTACTTGGTAATGGGATTTTTGGTTTGAAGCTTAGCTAGAAATGGGGTAAAGCGTAAGCGAAAAGACAACACTTGGATTAAGTCTGTCCATTTTTAAATGATAAAATCATTGCGATCGGTATCCAAACAACAAAAACCCGATCTGCTTCAAGAAAAATCGTCGGCTCTCTCCAAAATGTAATCCCTGAAATTGTCCAACGACAGTCCTTGATTTTTTTTTTTTTTTTTGAGGTGCTGTTAATCTTCTTTTTTGGTTTGGGCTTTGAAACTGGTCATTATCTTTCAAGTATTATTTCATAAGTAAGGTAGACAGAATTTTAAGGTGGAGATATATATAGGGGATTTTTTTCCAAGCTTAAGTCATAGGCTGGTTCGGTAAATATAACAAATAAACTAATTTAAGGTCGAAACAGATCAAAGCTAAAATCGTGACTTTGGTGTGAAAATACTACACTGCTGTCAGCAAAAAGTGGCAAAAGTGCTGTTTTTTCACGCCGAGCTCACGATTTATGTTTTGAAATGTTTCACCCTTTTGGGAGACAAAGTTCGAATTATGGCCTGAAATTGAACTAAGTCAAACTATATTTCTTTATTCTTTTATCAAAACGCCACCTAATAACTTATGCCTTAAAAAAGCCCCTTATGTATTCTCACCTTTACTCATACCGTAGTAAATTCAAATGTGAATTCAAAAATGCAACGCTGAACATTGAACTTAAAGTTTAACAAAGACAGCAGCACCTAAACCATTTTTATTACCCCCTTTTTAATGGACATTTCAAACATGAACTGAATATTTCTTCAGCGTTTTGCATGGCAGTTAGTTTTGCTAATTTGAATTAAGTTTTTTATTACACATTTCGTTTTCAAATATTATTTATAGAATATTTTTATGTTTTCTTTGCAAACGGAATAGTAAATATTTAAAAAAAAAAAGACACCATGACCTTAGCCGAATATTCTGTTATGCAGTTCAGAGAAGAAAGAATTTTGGCAATTTCTTTCGCTCATCCTTGTTGGGATTTTCAATAATTCAAAACACGCGCATTTTAATATGACAGACTGATATACAAATTTAATGTTTTTGTCGACATTAACATTGAACAAAAAAAAAAAACAAAAAACTCAAATAATAACAACAATTAACAGCATTAAGAATGGAAAAATAGCAAAACAACCCATTCGCCGGGCCATCAAAAAGTGTCAATTTATGAAACGTGTCTGTCCGCCAAAACAAAAACAAAATCGAAATTTCTATCGTCTGGACACCCCCAAAATAATGGCAGTCATACATGGACATGGATTATGATGGATATTCGGTGTAGTTTATTTTTCTATTCTCCATTCTATGAAATCACCAACCATTTAATGTTTTAAAGGCCATCTTGACTCGGTCCCGGCTCATTCACAAACACTTGGGCACGTTCGAATTCATATTTCGAATGGGCTGACGAGTTCAAAACATCATTAATATGTACAACTTAATGACACAACTAGCCACTGCCGAGGAGGAGGGGGAGGAGCACATAACATAATTTTCCCAACAAAACCAAGCCAAACTCATTTCAACTCGAAATCCCAATTAAAATATAGAATTTTTAGTTTTGCCATAGCCAGGGCCTAAACCAAAAACGAAAATTAAATTTTGAATATAAAAGAAGCTACTCGATTTAATTAAGTCATTATTACCAAATAAGTTGTTACAGAGCAAAGACTTGGCTACGAAGGAGAAACCAAAGCTATGGTGTCCCAGAATTGTCTTGGAATTTTAATGGCAATTGCCCTAATACTTTCCGCAGAGGCTTTGAGTTTGAGAAAATCATCGAGAGTCACAAACAATAGGAGGCTGTTGAGATTGGAGAAGGCACCCTATCCAGCGGCTGGTTTCAAACCGGATATTCCCTTTGAGCTACCCACAGAAATTGAGACCACCACCCAAGTTAATTTAGAAGAAACAACAACACCGCTGCCCCTTGTGGAAGTTGATGTAACTACCGAACAACAGTCATTTGTGCCCTCCACCTACCTGCCACCCCAGCAGCCACAAGATGTCTATGGACCACCCGAACAGCCACAGGATACATACGGGCCACCCAGGGAGGACTCTCAACCAGACATTGGCTCGAACATAGTCAATAGCTCTCCCGAAATTGAACAGCTGGATGAACAAGAATTTGAAACATTGCCCCAGCCCGAGCCGAGGACAAGAAGCGGTCGTCTATCGTCCTTTGGTCGCAAATTGAAAAAGCCCATAAAATAACCCCCAAAAAAGCACACAGTTTGTTGGGGATTAAATTTAGATCTTGTTGAATTTTTGTTAATAAAAAATAAACGAAGTGAACATTCTTGCGTGCACGGACACAGACACACTCACACAAACACACACTTGCAACCACATGAATGTGCAAACATTTGGATGTATTTGAATTATTCTATGGCTAAACAAAACAATTTGGTTTTTATGGTTAACAAAATATTTATTACTCTTAAGCTTCTTTCCAGCAACGCCTCCGCCGCCAAAGAACAACAACAACAACAAGAGCAACCAATGTTGCATCACATACGTATACGTACATGCATACGGTCACACATACATATGTATGAACGTATGTCGTCTGTACATATGTAGACCATATTTTGTTTTGGTTTTGGTCAACACTAGATTTCCTATCTGCGAATCTATGGCAGAAATATGTTTCGCACACAACTGCACACTTAGATGAGACTGGGTGTGTGTGTGTGTGGGTGTGTGTGTAACACACATACAATCGTAGACACATTGGGGAAACTGAGGATACAATGCACCAGCAGCTTGTTGTGTACCGAGCCATTTTGCTTGCCATGGGGACAATTGGTTGGTAGAGGGAACTACAATGGTGCAACCAAACTAGAGATGCTAGTGTGTCATCATCTGAGATATTGGGGAAACGGGAAAGTTCAGGCGTTCTCATTATGGGCATTAAGTGGGCATTAAAAGGGAAATACAATTCTTTTGAATTTTCGACAAAGACGAAGAAAAATAAGGTCTCTGTTTACAAATTCAGGTTAGAAGAGTGCAAAATGTGTACTATGACGAGCGCCATCTATTGATACTAGGTGAATGGATTGTTGGCCAGATTGGCCCATAACTTTTATGCCCTGTTCCGTATGATTGAGAACTGTCAATTCAATTCCCAATTTTGACTAAGGCATTCACAAATAATTGATCCATTCAAGACATGAACCAATGTTGAAAAATTTCTTCGAGGAGGTGAACAAGATATCAATCCTGAAGGAAGGTTGGGTTATATGCTATGTACCGTTATTACATTTTTAATTTGTTGTGAATTGCAAACAAATATACAAGTATTTTCTTGAAGTAACTCTACTGAACCACTTATCTAGTTTCAGATTAAATAGTAAAACATGTGACAAGAATCTTTGGTACTAATGTATTTATATGGTTCTCAGGGACTACTGATTCACTAGTTCCTATGATCCATAGGCCCCTGTAAAATCTAATGAATTCCTATTGAAAATGTCACTAGTGACCTATAAATGACAAGCTCATACAAAATGTTTATTGAAAAAATGCACTACTTGATCAGTAGTATTGGTGAAAAGTAGTGATTAACTAGTCAAATTTCCTACAGGGACATTACATCCATTTCGCCAAAAAAAATCGATAATCGAAATTGAACTCTTTCGGAATGGCCAATATTAGTTATAGAATTCATGATACATAGTCTTTTGTTCCTGAAAAATTCAATCGGCATCATAAACCTTCTATATTAAGTTATGCTTAATGTCCGATCATCTGAAAAAAATTATGAAGCAAATTTAACCATTAAATATTAGTCACTTTCAAAAACAACGTCCATTGACATCTCTACCATCGGAGCAACAGAGTTCCTTAACAACAATAACAACAAACAAAACATTCTGTGGTTTTCAAATAAAATTCTAAATAAACTACAAAAATAAATGATACTCGAAACAAAAACAACAACAACAACAACAACGCCAACAAGAAGAAAAACATGTCGACCAAACCAAACCGACAAACCGCCAATACCAACACCATCACCGGACTGTTTAACCACAAAACACAGGGGGCATGCTCGGACAACAGCGCGTCAAGCGGAATGAACCCAGTTAAGAGATTGTCAAAATTTGAGCGTTTAAACAGATTCTGTTCATTGTTAATAGCAATAAAAATTTGTTTAGTTACTTTTCGAAATTAGCTAATGATCCGAAGCTACCACCACCCATCGGGACATTAAACTTCGCTTGAGCGGAAAAAAACTTAGAAAAATAGTCATTTACAATTTATTCTTTATAATTCCATTAATTTTCAATCAAACTTATCGGAAATTCCTGCGTATGTAATTTTAACAATTCCTAATACTCCAATCTCCTTTATAAGTTTAACACGACGAATCCTTTTTAATTTTGTATGACGCTAAAAAGTTAACTGGGTAATGATCCATTCACGTTGTGTGTTTGCCGTCGAGTGGTGTGTGTGTGTGTGTGAATGGCATTTTTGATTTGAAAGCGCCTAAAAGCCTGCTTCATATTGTTTGATATTTTACTGCAACAAGCGGTAAATAATTCATTCTCATTTGTAGCTGCGAATGGCGAGTGAAAATGTTGTTGGATGCCATTCAAGGTGCTGAAAAGTAATCATTAAAAATCTAGTTTTTATTTGAGTATAACATTAAAGATTAAAAGAGAATTTAAAAAGTACAAAGACACATATTTTTAAGAAATTACTGTTTAAATTAAATAACTGATTCCAATCGTCCGTGGAAACATTTGGCCAGTAATAAGTGTGTCTGGTTACTTTTCCTGCAGGAATTGTCCAGCAACATCTTTTTGAGAGAGTAAGGTAGTTTTAATATCTTTTGCAAGGAAAATGCGAAAAGTAAACAGACGGTGTTCCTGCAGAAGCTGGCAACTAATCAGCTGATTTGTCAAAACAAACCAATTTGTCCCCATTGTTTGGAATTAAAAGAAAGGAAGCATCGCCAATTTTTCAAGTTATATAAATAAAAAGGAAATTAGGATGATCGATTTTGTGTTCCCCGGAATCCTTTAAACGTATTGCTAATGGCGTTTCTCTAAAAATGTTGGAAATAGTCTTTTATTTTCTTATTACATATTAATATTTACGTTTTTCACATTTTGCAAAATTGTTCTCCCAAAAAAAATTAGTCTTGCTAATTCCAAAAAAATATTTTCAAATTGAAAGCACAAAAAAAATAAATAAACATAAATAAGAAACATCTGATTGAATGTCGATGAATGAGAAGAAGAAGAGTTGCAAGAGATTGCAAGAAAAAATTTGTCCAGCAAGAATTTGCAAATTCTCATTGAAAGAACTGTCAAAATTTCTCTCCCCGACCGCTCTCTTTTGCACAACTTTCGGGTTAACAGACGACTTCCAGTAACAATTTGTAACAATTGTTACAAATTTAAGGTAACCGGACACACCTAATAGCATAGCAAATGGCCTGAAACATTTAAAGGTGCAAGTACATAAAAAGCTTGAAGCATGGATAGGCATATAAATGTCAAATGACGGCAGGATTTTAGTGCGGCTCTGTAATCCCTTTATGAAATGTCACAAAAAATAACTAGCCATTACTTCAAGCTTTTCATTACTTGCACATTAATTCTGATAAATTCCGGTTCAAACAATAGCCCAATAATACTATATTTACATTACATATTTTTGCCAGGTTAACATCTTTCATGATGATTTGTTTGAAGTATGTGGAAAAGAATAACCACGGTAGAAGAATACAGGTAGTTGCATCGACACAGCCGCTGGGACAATGAACTGTCAAACCAATTTTGGAATTGACATTTTTGAATGAAAAATTATTCATATTTGTAAAACTTGTTTAAAAATGCATATCTTAACAACCTCTAATATGCGTCGTATAAGAAAACATTTAAAAATTTTTTGAAATTTCGATGTTCCTAGGAGTTGATGCCACTACCTGTATTCAATTTAAATCCTCCAAAATCCATTACAATGTAAACGTACTATTAGTAAGCTGAAGAGGTGAGCTACGTTTGCAGTGAAGCTTTTTGCCATGATAATTGATGCGTTTTCATATGTTTTATGTCAAATTAATTATGACAAACCAATTAAACATGATAAAGGAAATAATCTACACACGGCTTAAAATAAGTAAAAAAGATATTTTTAATACACTTTTACTATAATTTCCATTTCATATCGATATTCTAGTCCAACCCATCGAGGCATTGAATAATGATTTTTTTTTTGTGCTAGTCCGTACTCTGCTGCCCGACAACTCCATTCCATTCAGTCTGTTTTTGATCCAGTTTCGCTAAGCCGGTGCATTTTTGCCTGTGTAATAGTTTTGCCATTTAATTGAGTTAAATGCATTGACTTGGGAATGGCAATGTGAAAACAATTATAATTTCACAAAAGTAAATTGAATTTAACAGTGCACATCCACAGGACATACATGCATTTCAATACTGTTCTGATTTACAAAATGATAATTGATTAACATGACATGGCAAGCCATAAAACACCGGTGATAACAACACCAACACAGACCTAAACAAAAATATGCCGACAAACCGATGCCGATAATAGTCAAATGACGAAATTAATAATGTCGTACCAATTAATCAATCAATTAAAATTTGCAAAAAAAGAAAAGAAATTGAAGTGTGAAATTCCCAATTGCACAAGGAACACAGGCACGGGAACGTTACAATGGCTGTGTTCATAATTCCATTAATCTGATAACAACTGCAACGTTTGTATGTTTGGTGATTTCAGAACCGCAAACTATTTCCACGATTTCCTGATGCAATTTAATGCAAAATATCGTAATTTGAGAGAACAAAATGTTAAGGTGCGAGCGTGTGTTGGGTTGTGTGTGAGTTTCCTTTTCTTCATAAAAAAAAGGGCTCAATTGCTAGCAACCCCTAAGAAGAGAGATGTCAGGGTTGCCAGGTCACACATTACATATTTAATTGTTTGGTAGCTAATGACACGATGTAATGAAGACAAGGTGGGATACATGGTACAATGAAGAGAAGGTAGGTCAACTTTGAAAAAATTGCAAGTATAGAGGTCTACCTGTTTGGCTTGTAATGTCAGAATTAGTATCAAAACAATAAAAAATCAAACAACTTGTTGCATTTATTTTGAATAAATAATTGAAAACCACGAAAACTGAATGAAAGGTCGACACTTCTTTTCAAAACCAGGTTCTTTATATCTCTGAAGGATTATTTCGCTACAAAAACTCTAGATTTTGTCGATGCATACATTGAAATAAACATTTTGAAAACACCCGAATTTGAATGTTTTCTGAACATTTTTTTTGTTATTGAAAAGAAAACACATACATAAACAAATAAAGATGACATATTAAGCCAAGAAAATAAAAAAATTGAAATCATATGGTATCATAGCCCTACCTTGATATCATTGTACCATGGTGGGATACGTTAGATAAAGTTGCAGGTAAAGAGGCCTATCTGTATGGATTGTAACGTTAGAGCTACGATAAGAAAACCAAAACAACTTGTTGCCTTGATTTAAAAAAAAAATAACCAAAAAACAAAATAGTTTGAAAGATTAAGTTTTCTTTGCATAATCATGATTTATATACATATTTATTACGTGACAAAAAGGGTTAATTTTGTCCAAATATAGGTTGTAATAAGCATTTTGGTAAGAACTGAATTTGAAAATGTCTAAACAATTCCTTTTTAATTTAAAAGACTACACACACATACACAACTAAATTTGACATTTTTTCAAATTTAATGATATTAGAGACATCATTCAACGGAATTGTTTCAAATTTCTTATCGGAAGATCGGAATCGATTTTTTTATAGATATCGTAATGAACCGTGAACACTTCCTTTCGGAACACCTGCACTTTCGGACTTTAATAAATTAAAAGTGATTATTCAGAGAGTCTTTAAAAGACATTTGTGAAGTAAAAAACAATTGCTTTGGCGAAGATAGAAATGGTCCAGCAGATAACGTTCAGCTTTATCAGTGCCCCAAGACCATATAACACCACATTTAATGTCAAAAATAGTTTATTTTGCACAGATATGTTTATATATTTTTTTACTCAATCTCAATACTCATGATTGACAACTGAAATATTTTTTATATCTTAAGTATAACAGTCTAGTATAAAAACGTTCTCCATCAGCCTCTTTTCTTTACTTAGAAATATTTACTTGTAGCATTTTCCCAACTAATTATTGCTGAATTACAAACTGTTCATTTTGTTGTCTACGAAATTCAGCTTATGGTGTTTTTACCTGAACTTGATAGCAACACGGCAACCCTATGCATTCTCATTTTACCAACATTTTTGGCTCTCTTCATTGAAATCTCTCTTGGAGACGGACTGACAGCTGCTTTTGGCCGTTGTGGCACAACGTGTATCTTTCCTATATAAGATACCTACTCAATAGCTCGTAATTTTAAATACGCCAAGTACAACTGAGCCCTTAAGAACCATTGCATTTACTTACCGGCAAGGAAGCCGCGTGTTACCTAAAGACCAAAGACACACTCAATGTTAACGTTTAAAAATAATTAACAAATTATATATTTATTTTATCCGTACAAAATAATTTAAAGGAAAATATCTACCAATTGACAATTTGTGGTATCTGTGTGAATAGAGGAAAGATTGAATCATAATGGAGGATTTCTTAGAAAATATTGGGTAAGTTTCATTTAAAGGAAATGAGGTAACAATTCCAGACAATTGCATCGTTTATGTGGCCGAAAGCATTGGAATTTATCTGTAGATAGGCCAATGCCACAATTTGGCGTCCAAAAGTAAAAATAACTCGCCTCTTGTCTCGTGCTACTCACCCCTTAGCTTCCCTCGCAAACACAGCGTCAAAAAATAAAAACACATTCACTAAATGTATACAGTTTGTCATGTAAATATTTATGAATTGGAAAACGCTATGATTGTGCCCTCAAATTTTAAAATCTATTCTGAAGATAGAAAAAATAAGTTCGGGTATTGTTGACAGTGTTTTTTTTATATACGATCTTTTTTCTTTTGGTGGAACTCGGAATTTTCGGTTAATATCTGTTTTAATTGCCTTTCTAGTGCAATAACTTGCAAACATTTACACGACAAACTATGCCCTCTATTTATTCTCACAGTAACAGCGAGCACACTACCAACAACAAACACAACGGCAATTGTTTAATTTTAGTTAGCGTGTTCATTTTAATTTATTTTTATTGATTTTTGTAGTTGTTTCTTTTTCTACGTCATTTGGAAAGAAATTCAACGCCATGGCGCGTCGCTGTTTTTACAGCACATCGGTTACACTCATCTGTTGGTGGCTTTACGTGAGCGCACATGTGTGGTGAAGAAATGAGAAGCAAGTGTCCGCCTCCCCGTATAAATACGCGCCACTTTCAAATTATTGAAGGGTGAAATATGATTAGAAAGGAATGCAATTTGACGATTTGTTTGCAAATATGCCAGGGTATTTGACACTTATCTACAGTGGCATAATTGCTTCCAATCAAATAAGTTTCTCGTGTTCGGTTAAATTTCTGCAAAGCAATCACAATTAACTATATATGTGCGGCCTAGTAGAGGGGGGAAGGGATTTTATTCTTGCTAAAGGCTATGTTTACTTTATACTTTTTTTATAACCTCCTCCAAGGAGGGTAAATTAGACTTGTCATTTCGTTTGTCACAACTCGAAATATTCGTGGAAATCCCCATAAAACTCTAAGTCGATTTAACGATATCCGTCTCTCTGTGTGTTGAAAAAAAAAAAATAGAGGCGAACTTATTTAACAAAGAGCTTTATAACTTGGCATTAATGTTTGCATTGTGTCCAGAATAGTTGATATTAAAAATTGAGTGAACAACTCTGGTTTGGTAAAAACTCTTCGATTTTTTCGAAATTTTTTGCAGAGGTAGTTATGTTTACCCTGAATCCGAGAAACTATTTTTTCTTGGCAGGCGGACACGGGACCACCGATTTTTGACCTACCCGATATATACATTATGGTTATCGTTTGAAAGTGACCAACAAGTGGTCACATTATGGGGTAAGATTTAAGCGGTTCGGAGCTTATAGTCCAATTATTGATTTTTTGGACCCGCATTTTTATAAAAAAAAACCCAAAAAGTCGAAAAAGGCTCCATTATGGGGGTCAAATAAAATGCTACAATTTGTGCTGATACCTTGTTCGGGTCCAGAGATATGGGTCTTTTCACCCGCATAATTTGGCATTCATTTGGTTGACCCCCATAATGGGCCCCTTTTCGACTTTTTGGGGGTTTTATAAAAAATTCGGGTCCAAAAAATTTATAATGTGACTATAACTTCCGAACCGTTTAAAAAATTAAATTGTTTAATAGGTATTTTCATAAGTTTTCCAACGATACCTCTTTTATTTATATCGGGTAAGTGGATCCGGATCTAGTCGGGGTCTTGAACTCGGACTTTCGATTCAAAAATCTAAGAAGAAATAGTTTCCCGGGACCGGGTAAAAATACCTACCTCTGGAAAAATTTTGGATAAAATCGAAGGGTTTTTACTAAACTTAGTTTTAAGCCAAAATGAGGTATTTCCTTCCATGTTTTCCTATTGTACCCATAAAACGGTACCTCCCAATATTATATTGTTTCAAATTTGGTATTTAGATTTTGTAATGGATTTTACCTCCTTTGACACAACATTGTCTATTTAGCTCCACGGTTTCTTATAGCCCCCATATAACAATATCTCCAGTATTATTTATATTTGAAGTTTACAATAGTTTCACAATAATGTTCATAAGTGCTTATGCATCACCTGTGTTCCAGCATGATACGAAATTAACTACGATATCTCGTAAAATGCATGCTTTCATATCACGTTTTCAGGCGTTTTAATTGTGAGTGCGTACCTAAGTGACACTCATGTGTAACGGAAGATCTCAATTCGAAAATAAACTAATTTGACGTTTACATTAGATATTAATGCAATCAGCCAATTCCAAATTGGATGTTAAATGACAACTATTGGTGACGTCGTCATGCAAAGTAAACTGCATTTGTATTGTTGCATTCAATTGTGTTAGCTGTAATGCTTCCCATTCTTCGCAATGTCGTTTATTGTCCGAATCAGGGAAGTAATAGCATTAATGACAACTGACAATACTTATTGTGGATGTCAAAGCTTGCAAGGTAAAATAATATAAGATAGTTCCTCAACCGAATATAAAAACCGCCAAGACACTTAAACCCCTAAGATGAAAGCATTTAAGTCGAGAGATCCTTAAAAACAAAAAACATCGGATTCGGTATTTACCGATGTACGCTTGTGGCATCAGTGTAATGGTGAGATAGGAGCTTCACTATTATTACCAGATTTTTTAGATACCTCTTTTAGAAGCAGGGTTATTGGCAAAAAAAATTGGGAGTTACCTATTTCACCTCTTTAGATTCTTTGTTCATCTTCGACCCTTAAGATAATCGCATAATCTTCAAAAATAATTGGGTATTCGGTCCTAATTTAACGCCAAACAAAACAGAATCTTATTGAAATGATTTAGATAGAAAAATTAACCAAATCTAGTCATATTATTTCAAAATGTTTCAATTTTAGTTTAGCCAAAACCTAGTATATAATACCTACTCACTCACATATTGGTATGAAGTATGTAAGGCACACCAGCAACAACAACAAACCCATTATAGATAATAAATCAATTTATTTTCACAGTGAAACTGATCTCAGCCAACAGCAGTAAGGTTGATGTGCTGCTTCTGTTTTATTTTAGTAAGCGATTAGACTTTAGTCTATTTTTGATTATTTGTCGTCTTTGTGCCATTTGGAATAGAAATCAATGCAGTGACGTCGCTTTTATTGTACAACGATTGCACTCACTTATTTAATATACTACTTATCTTATCAGTACTATATGCTATACTTTTAATTAGTAAATTCTATTACTTAATGAAGAATATGGTATTTCCCACAAAACGGTCCGACTAATCAGAAATAAAGAATAAAAAAAGGACTACTCCATCCTTGGTTGTATGTATGATTTAGAAATTATGTCTGGAACATCGGAATAAAAATTGCATAAATTGGAACTAAAGGTAGAAATACATAAAGCGCAAATTTGGCTGGCTTCTTCGTAGATGAACAAAGCCTTTTAATTGTGTTGCGTACACTTTCCCATTCTAAAACAGAATTTCGCTTAAAACTTGTCTTGTTCTAATTTAATATTCAAAACCTTTTTTTTACTGAGCCGTCGTCATCAATTCCCCACCTTAAACTGTTATTCTCACGGATTTAATAATATTTCATATCTCGTTTGTAAACATCCATTTCAAACGCACTGTTACAGAAAGCTTTCGACATACAACCCTAACTATGCATTAACACCCCATACTCACCTCCGTAAGCTGAGCTTTATTTTCCTCTCACTCTGCTTGCCATGGTGAGTTAAGATTTTTTTTTGAACGATTTTAGATTGAATTCGTATTTAAGTAAATTTTCACCAACTATTCTGTTCAGTACTTTCTCAGAAAGAAGATCAAACATTTGTCAAAAAAGAAAAACAATTGTGTGTTGGAATAAAAATCGAAAGAAAAAAATACCAAGAGGTTGAAAATAGTTTTCATTGTTTTGTTTATGACTGAAAATGCTTAGCATACACAATTTTAGAATTACTCATGTTCAAAACCTGCTACAATGTTAATAAGTAGAGCAAAAAAGATTGGTTTATTCTCTGGTGCCTCAGATCCGAAAAGTGATCCCCCGCATCTGTCTAAATTTTTTATTGCCGTCTTCATTTTATCTATTAACAACCAAGTGTCAATTAATAGCAGTTTTGTTTCAAGATTATTCGGAAGCAGTAAAGCCATAATGAAGCCATTCGCCTAAAGAAATAAATACATCTTGTGATCGTACCAAGCAGCGCCTTTGGGCATACATTACCGCCAAGAACAATGTTTCACTCTTTAACTAATAAAAATCATCTGAAAGATATAAATTACGTGCTAATATGCGATTTCGCTGGGTTACCTAGGGAAAACCACAACAAAACACGATTATTCAGAGCGTCGTAATGGGGTCGTTTGAATATCATTTCATAACACGTTTCATTTCATATTCAATATCATTTCTATTCTAGGATGCCTTTTCCCGGTTTCAAAAGCATATACGAGACCTTGAGTCGTAAGAAACCCATCGAAGACTCCACCGAATCAAAGTTGGCCAAGGTTTTGTCGGCCTTTGATCTCACAACATTGGGCATTGGATCGACCTTGGGTGTTGGCGTGTACGTGTTGGCCGGTCAAGTCTCCAAGATTTACGCAGGTCCAGCAGTGATCTTCAGTTTTCTCATTGCCGCCATCGCTTCCATATTCGCTGGTCTTTGTTATGCTGAATTTGGTGCACGTGTACCAAGGGCTGGATCGGCTTATGTTTACAGCTATGTTACCATTGGAGAGTTCGTTGCATTCATAATTGGCTGGAATTTGATATTAGAGTATGCCATCGGTATGTATGAACCATAATGGTGTTGTATGTTTCATGTTCACAAGAACAGTGTCCGAAGCGAATTTTTCTGAACGACAGACAGTCAGATTAAATTACTGGTGTCTTTACAAATGATCAGCATTTAATTGAGTTGATTGATTTATATTCGTTCGGTCACATTCGCCACATACACACACGCGGACCGTTCTAATTGATCATTAAACAAGGCTATGTTTGGCAATAGCTGCGGCGGACACTATAGAAATTGAATGAATGCCGAAAAATAATGGAATTTAATTTATTTACTCCTCTCTTTTGTAGGTTCAGCCAGTGTGGTGAAGGGCTTAAGCTCCTATTTGGATAACCTGTGCGATCATGCCATGGAAAACTTCTTGGGAACGCATTTGCCCATGAATGTAGAGGGGCTGAATCATTATCCGGACATCTTTGCATTTGGCGTCACTATTATATTCGCATGGGCAATTGCAATGGGAGCCAAGGAGTCTACAAGGCTAAACACCGCATTCACGTTATTGAATCTCAGTGTGGTATTGTTTGTTATCATCGCTGGTTTGTTTAAAGGTAGAGTACAATCGGCATTATCGTATCTTCGAAATTAGCCTTTAAATATGTCTGTTTTATTTCAGTTTCCACCAAAAATTGGGCCATACCCAAAGAAGATGTTCCCGCTGGCTATGGTGAGGGTGGTTTTGCCCCATACGGCTTTGCTGGCATTATAAGAGGTGCTGCCATATGCTTTTACGGCTTCATTGGTTTCGATTGCATTGCCACTGCCGGCGAAGAGGCTAAAAATCCAAAGAAATCCATTCCCTTTGCTGTCATCACCTCTTTGGCCATGGTGTTTTTGGCCTATTTTGGTATTTCAACCGTTCTGACTATGATGCTGCCTTACTATGAACAAGATGAAAGTGCGCCTCTGGTGCATGTCTTTAGCATTTATGGCTGGACAGCGGCAAAATATGTGGTGTCAATAGGAGCCATTTGTGCCATGTGTACAAGTTTGATGGGTTCAATGTTTCCACTACCACGCATTGTGTATGCCATGGCCACAGATGGTTTGCTATTCAAATTTATGGCTGAAATCAGTTCCAAGCACAAGACTCCGCTGAACAGCACCCTTCTTACGGGATTTTTAACCGGCGCCTTTGCTGCCATTTTCAATTTGAAACAATTAATGAATATGATGTCGATTGGCACATTTCTGGCCTATTCCATGGTAGCTGCCTGTGTTTTGATTTTGCGCTATGAATGCGACGACAGACGGGACAGTCGTCATATGAGCAACGGCCGCGTCTTAACAGATCAGGGCGATGCCGATTGCGGATTCCTAAAAATGTTGTTTAATAGCTCCAAATCAATTGTGCCCACCAAGACAACATCGCGCATTGTTGCAGTAATGATTTCTTTGTATGGTAAGTTGTCCTCAACACGATGCTATGTTAAATTGCAGTACAAATAAAGTGGTGTTTCCTTTCAGTTGGCCAATGCATAATACTGACACAAGTGCTGTTGCCCTTCGAAGAAGATTACGTCAGCGTTACTGCCGTTGACATTACCAAACTTGCGTTAAGTCTGGTATTCCTGATCGTTACATTGTTTATAATTTCACGCCAACCTGTGTCCTCATCCACACTGGCCTTTAAGGTCCCCTTTGTACCATGGCTACCCGGCTTCTCCCTGTTGATTAACATCTATCTCATGATCAAATTGGATATTATGACTTGGGTACGTTTCAGCATTTGGATTGTCATCGGCTTGATGATATTCTTTGGCTACAGTGTGCGCAATAGCCGCATGCGTCACAGGGAATTGAAATGTCTAGCTGAATCCGAGTCCAGAGATAGAAGTGAAGTGGATTCAGTCTCATCGTTACACCACGATGAACGTTTTAGCACACAAGTGCCGTTAATGGTTATGCATACTGCAAGTTAATCTCTCTAGGGTATTTGATATTGATATTTTTAAGGAGCCAATGTTTAATATCTTTGCCACTTATTTTATATCTCACACACATTCATCTCATTAGGCATTGTGTTTTGTAATTAAACTGCAACAATTGCAACGAATTGAATATATTGTAAAGACATTTAGTTTTCGAACATGAATTTGAATCGCAAGTGGTCTTGTGATTTGTACTTAACTGAATTGAATATTTTTTTTTTATGTTTTGTTGTTTCAAAACAAAATTGGTTTTTAATTATTTGTATTATGTTATTACTATTATTACTTTAAAATAAGATAAAATGACAAATTATAAAAATAAAAGTATAGTATTTTATTTATATTAAAAAAAAACTACAAAAATCGTTTGTTCATTTATCTTTTAACAGAAATTGTTAGAATGAATACAATCCTGTATATGTAAGGGAATCCTTATGCATTCGATTAATTCGTTTTAACCACTTGGTTTCTCGAATTTATTTCACTTTTAATTGAAGACCGTTCCGATTTATGGTACTGATCAATTTAATTTAGTTACAGCTGCTCTCCACCGCTATTTTGTATTAACTGACGATATTTAAAAGCAGTAGCAACAAGCTCCCTTGGCTAACTTTTTGTAAATACTACTACTACTTGTTGGATTTCTTTGTTCATTGATGGGCAACATTTTTTCGCTGGATTCTGAGCTGGCAATGCTACACACTTTGGTTGCTAATTGTCGTTGGCATTTGAAACCATGTCTAAATCGATTTCACATAAAGTGGAAATCGTGCATACTTTTAGGATGCATACAATTTCGTTCCTACTTTCTTACTAGACAGTGAACAACAATAAATGTTTTAGTAAATATTATAGCTGCATTTTCTTACTTTGTGGGACGTATGTTCCAATTAATAAAGGTAGAGGAAGGGGGCAATTGTTACCTAATGCTGAAAACTTTGTGAGCATTTAGTAATATTTATGGGAAAACGTCAACAAAGAGTGGGTTGTATAGCATTTTTGTAAATTTGTATTTTCTTCTTTTTTCTAATACCTTTATTTCAATTTTAGAATTTTGTAGAATTCCTAACCAATCATTTTATATTAAAAAAAAAATTAAAAACGAATCAACTGCTGTTCAACAATCAGCTTTAAAAAGATAAGCGTGTAATGTATGTAGCAGTAGATATCTAATCTTGGCGAATCGTTGTCGACTATCATTACGAGATAAACTCTGTCGAATGGCAAAAGTGATTTCAAAATATCAACTGAGGCCACTATGGCTTCTTTATTTTATGAAATAAAAATGTGACTCACAATCAAAAATATATACAAATTGATAAGTGGATTTGTATCGGTGCCATGATCAGCTTTTTGGCCATGAAATTTGGATTGTATTGAAATAATGATCAAGAAATCCAGTGGCTAAACCAAAATAATAATAATTATAATTTTCAACATAAAAACTGACATCAAAATACGCTAATCAGGTTATGTTTCAGATCTCAGTATCAAAAAACTCCCTCACATTTGTTTTTGTTAGATATTGAATGATTTTTGGTCGCATAATGGGCCCTTATCTTGGGCCCATAATCATTATTCATTATAGGATGTATGCTATTTTTTAATGACATAAAATAACAATATTTAATGGCACATATATCAAAAACCCATCTGAACGAAAAATTCCAAAAACTGTTCTTCCATTTGCCATCCATATTCTCAAAACATTGTTAATCATTAAAACCCCAAGCATGTACCTACACTCTAATGCCGGGCGTTAATCATAAGCTTCTGTTTTGTATTCCAAAAATGTTAAACATGTGACGTCCGAATCGCATTTTTTTGTTTGCATCCAATTTATTTTTAAAAATTCTCCCCTCTGACCAGCGAATATTCCAAATGTTATACTTTGGTGAGTATGAAAGTGCATGTTTTTGATTGCCCGATTAAATAAAAAAGCTACAACAATATTTTGATATAATTACCCGAATTATTGGAGGAGTATCATCAACCGATCAGGTATGCGACCGACGACTTCGTATGTAGGTCTGTATTAACTAGAATGAATGTGTGTTTATCTGTTCGTTCGTTTGTTTGTTGACACTTGTTTTTCTTTGCACTGCGAGTTGTTGTTGTTGATGTTCTTGCTACTTTTATTTAGGCATTTCTCGAGCCCGAGCCAGCGTCGTTCACGGCTATCTTGCCAGGTACTTGATGCCGGCAGTAACAATTAGTAAATTAGTCTTATTTTAGAATTGAAAACAATTGGAACGACGTTGAATGGGATCGCAAGTTTAAGTCCCACACCGATTGTACCGCAGCGTACCTGTATCACTTTTTGTTTTGCTCTCGGTCCCGATAATAAAAGTAAAGTAAAGTACGGCAAAAACAACGAGAATTGAATTGTTATTATTTTTTTAAATAAAACGAAAACAGTACGAAAGAGAATGTGCGAATGCGTGTGAGAGATACATATCTGCTTCGTAACGATTTGTTTACATAGCCGTGTTAGATACGATCCAGACGACAACAACACCAACAACTATACATATAATATTATGACACAGGCTGTCCGCATCCTTATCAGTGACACTGGCAGTATCATTGTCATCTAGATTTTGAATGAAAAAGAAATGAAAAGTTTTGACAAAATTAATTTGAATGAAAAAAAAAACAAAAACAAAAAATTAAATCACACCAAGAGCGGAATTTAATGAATTTAGCTTTGTACCTCCACACAAACATACATCTATCCATTATTGATTGCATGTTCAAAACTGAAAGTGACCGCGATCGTCAACCATTCAAGCGTATGAATAAAAATAACAGCCGGGTTATAGATATTTATTAATGACGTAGTTGACAGTGTACTAACGAATATAAATAAGTATGTAGGCTTGTGTGTAGTTCTATGAGTGCATCCCAATTAATATTACAATTTTTTTTTGTAATAGCGAAGATGCAACGGTTGAATAGTACCTATTTATTATTAGTAACGCATGGAAACAGATGTTGTTATTAGACTTGAGTAATTTTCATACTTATTCTCATACACTGCCAATCATTATTATATGTACACTCCATTAGAGAAGAATCTCGTTTTAACTTGACCGTTTCTTATACCCTCCACCATGTGGCTAGAGGGGGTATATATCATTTGATACGGCCAAAACGTGCCTCATCGAAATAACGAGTTAAGACTCTAAGTCTCTTTGGACCAAACCGTTTTAAGACATTTGGAGTCTATTTAGCGATGTCCGTCTGTCTGTCTGCTGGCTTGGGCGCACGATAACTCTTGAAGGGAGCATTCCATTTGGTCCAAACATGGTACATTGTAATACTATTATCAAATTTAGGTCAAGTTCGGAGTTGGGCAATTTCGGCCCACTCCTTCTGGTACCTCCCGCACAAAAGGAAGAAATTTAAAAAAAATCCTGTATAGAAGGAGAAAGGATGATCCGATTTGGCTCCAACTTTGCAAATCCTAATATTTCCATCAGTGTTACGTCAGGCTCGAAAATGACAATATCGATTCAAGTACCTTCCCCCAAAGGGTCCAAATTTTGAATAATTATAACTCTAATAAAATGTTATGTAAGATTCCGATTGCCTTCAAATTACGAACAACACAATATTGTTATTAATACAAAGTCTGGTGTGAAGATGGAATTTATCGGTCCACTCCTTCTGGTACCTCCCTCACAAAAGGGTCAACATTTTCAATATCCATGAAGCTCATAAAAAGCGAAATTAACATCCAATTCCATTCAGACTTGGTACATCTCAATATTTCCATCAACACAAGATCTGTTTTAAATATAGTAGAGATCGGATCATTTCTTTTGGTACCTCCCCAAAATAGGGTTCAAGATTTTGAAAAACAAAACGCTCAAGAGAATGCGAAATAAACGTCCAACCCTCTTCAAATTTCATGTTTCGTCATTTTATTTTGGAAATGGGGTCTCAATCTCTTTGTTTCAACTTTTGCTCACGTTGTTATTCTAACAATAGAAAAGTCTTAGGATTTTTTTCAAGGACTTTCTTGTACTTTTTCCCTTTTTCGCTTTTTTGTTTAAACTTAAAGAAGTAATGCCCTCAATCACGATACACATGTACTTATCGTAATGACCCGGAGTGTAAGTCGTTTAGTTAAATATTTTAACAGCAGTTAAGACATCATTAAAACAGCAGCCCAGTTAGAATATTTGCAATGGGAGAAAGAGTCAATTTTGTTTCTTTAAATTGAGGAGAGAAAACTCACCTACTCAGCAAAATATTTCATAAAGCTGTTACAGATTCTCTCTTCAATCTGACGTTTGAGAGAAGTCTCTGTTCTTTACGCCGTTATCACTGTGGTAGTATAACTGTCTCGGTTATTTATTTACGTATATTGGTGTTGTTGTATTCTTATCAGTATCATTGAGATACATTTATTGTCTTTCAAATGATGAGTTCTTCTTCTCGTCGTCATATCTTTTTACATTCGCTTCATACGGGTGTGTCGGTGTGTGCGTGCGTGTTGGCGAGTGTTATTGTTGCTGTTGTTTTGACATTTTTGCAAATATTTTTCCTTTTTATTCTTGCCTGCCTGCCTGGCTGCCTGCACTTCACTTCTGTGTGTTCTGGCTTGTACTTAGAAGAAAATGATGAACCGTAGAATGTCGATCAGTTTAAACGCTCAGTGAACGTTGAGCCAAGCGGTTAAGGGGTGCTTAAAAATAGGCGATTTGCCAGTGTAACGTGCGAACAAAATTGAAATTAAAATAAAATTAAAGAAATGAGTGTGGAATTGATTAAACATTGAAGAAAGTGTTAAGAATTGTTGAAATTGTTGCCACAGTAAATATATACCCACAACAAATTTGTTTGCCTCAACTCCTCCTCCACAGCATTTGGGAAACTCTTTGCCATCGTTTAAAAGGTGAGTCAATTCGAGGTTTGTTTACATTTGACTGCCATGTTGGTAGAAAGATATGCAATTTCCTCTTTAATTGTCTATTAATAAATGGCTTATCTTTATTGTTTAAAAAAATAGGCAATGGTTTTTTTGTTGTTTTGCTTCGCATATCAATTTCGGCTGAATTGTTTTTGTTACTAAAAACAAAAAACAAATCAATTAGGGAATAGTTTAATTGTCACATGCTTCTCTGAGCATTATGATTGATTGTTCCAATTCCACCACCACCACAAACTCTAATAGGAGGATGGACGCACTATATAACGGTCAATTCTTATCGTAAATAAACAGTTACACCATTTGTGGTATTTTTTGTTGTTTCCATACTTCTTGTTGACTTTTCTTATTTGATTAAGTAATAGTATATCTTTTGTAATGTATTAGATACTTAAAGGAACAAAAAGTTGAGAAGAGCGCCATTTTTGGACGAGCCCATATTCTTATGCTTTTCAGCATGAGAAAAAATATTAATTGCAATAAGAAAGGTATTTTAACTTTTAAGAATAAAAACAAAATATTTTCAAAATCACCACCATAGTATAGAGGGTCTATTAAGTTTGTCATTCCGTTTGTAACACCTCGAAATATACATTTTAGACCCCACAAAGTATATATATTCTTCATCGGCATATAATTGTTTATTTAGCGATGTCCGTCCATCTGTCCGTCTGTGGAAATCACTCTAGCTTCCGAACGAAATGAAGTAGGTAGATATAATTTTACTCAAATTAATATTATATCTGCAGGACTTTTGGTATTGAAAATGGGTCATGTGGGTCCACTTTTTGGTATAACCCCTATTTAACATTGCCCCCTATATTCGGTACATTGATGATTTTAGCGACACTATTCACCGGAATTGTTTCAAATTTGGTATTTGGAGTTCATAATGGATACTACAGCCTATGACAGAAAACTGGCTATGCAAGTCCACGTTTTGGTATAGCCCCAATATAATAGTACCTCCCTATTTTTGGTATTTTGATAATTTAATGATGCAAGTCCACGACGTCGTGTATACCTTAATAAAACGGCCACATTCGGTATTTTGATGATGCAGGTCCACGACGTAGTATAAACCCTAATATAATGGCCACATTAGGTATTTTTAAGATTTTAACAGCATTTTTGATGGATTTTAGTTTTTTGAAAATTGCCAAATTCGTTCCAAATGGTGGAGAGTATTCAGAGTTCGGTCCGGCCGAATATACAGGAAATGCTGATTGGACTTGTAGAAAATCCTATCAGAAAGATTTGAATAGCAGAGAACGCTTTTTAACGCATTGCAAAAACTGCTTAAAACATCGAACAAGTATACCCTCATTTGTTCGATTTTACTCGCGAATGAAAAAATACTCACGAGGATTGCTCTCCACTCTTTTGTTTTATGTGGGAGCGCTCGCAAGTACTCCTATTTCAATAATAAGAGTGTAAGTCGGAGTGTTCGAAATAGAGTAAAAAAAAAAAACTAAGAATCTGCTTGGCAAGAGTAAAACCAGCTTAATACCCTCGCTTTTCTCTCGAATTTGAGAGGGTTTCACTCCCTATTCGAATTTTAGCGATCATTTCGGAGCTCTGTTAAGAATACAGTATACAATAGGGCTGCAACAATCCCAACATTTTTTTTCTTAAGTTCTGTTTAATATTCATGGTAAGAATGGTCAAGAAAAGTGTTCAAGAAACTCAAATGAATTGTTTTAAAATATCCGAAATTTTTTGGCCATCACATATACAACCCTGTCAGATTTTGATGATTTCTCTGAGATATTCTTGATACAAATTCTTTGAAATTCCCAAATTTTTTCTATGATAGAAAATATACAAAGAATAACTTCTCAGAAATGAGAATTTAGGCCGAAAGGATTATTGCTTGGCTATTTGTGCAAGCTTATATCTTACCCCAATATGTTATTGTTCGTCCCCCCTCCCCTTTTCTTTGTTTTTGTTGTAGTAAATCTAGCCACACGTTAATTTCTTATCATTGAAGAGAGATTTTTAAGTATTTCGTCTTTTGTTTGCACATGAAATATTTTCGTAAATATATTTAAAAATTAAAAGAATATAGCGAATGACCTTGGAGATAAAATTAAATTTTTCTCTAGTATATTTTTTTGCAAGAAATTGGTTTAAAAGAGATCAGATATTGGTAATACGGGAGATTTTTTTATTAGTTGAACTTTTATGTGGAAAATGTTAAAATATATTTGTTACTTTCAACACAGCATAACAGATGTTTCAACGTTGCATGTTTCTGCTGATTTTATGCTCCAAATTCTTAAAATAGATTATATTATTCCCTCCTGAGGAAGAGATAATGAATCCTACATAAATAACGGTTCAACGTCCATGCATGCAATCACTGAGACATTAACATACGCCCCACTTGGGCTGCACATTGGCGTTGACTCAGATCTGATCTGCTGTTCCATGTCTTGGTGGTGGTGATATTGTCCCAACAATGAATCTGAGCCGTCTAATTCTACAATGGAAACTGGAACGTAGTGTCTGAAATGAAATTAGATTTACGATTGATTTTATAAAACGACGTAGATTTTTTATTGGCATTTGTGACCGATCGAAAATTCAGATTGTAGGCGGCATTGAGTAATGAGCATTGCTTTACATTGCATTCGCCAGTCGCAGCAATAGCTGCTGGCGTTCTTGGACCATAAAACCAGTTACGTGTAGTTTACGAAGGATTTTTATTCCGAAGATAAGCTATGGCGTACTGTGTCCATGGTCTGTGTTAAAAATATAATAAAAATTGTCTTCCAGTTTTACTAGAATAGACTAGAGCTCATATGGTTTTGCAATGGAAGCTTGCCGGTCGCAAATTTACTATAATCTTGTATACAATTTCAATTTTAAAGGAAACTAAAGGGAGCTTCGATAATTTTCGTTAACTAATGTTAAAAAACGAAGAACTCCCTTAACGCATTTTGATTAGGTCGTACTTGTCCTAATTTTTTTTTAAGAGAAATGCTGCCAAGCAATTTTTCTGCAAGTATGGATCCACCTTTAAATTGAAACCATGTCGAGTACCATGTCTCAAATTACACCTTTAAAGATTGTAGAAAAGAAAATAGAGTTTTTAGGAGAGAGGTCGGAGGAAAAAATACAACTCCAACTCCATAGAACTCCTTCCTTTCCCATAAGACTCACTTTTTTTTAGTTTCCGGAACCTTGTAATTCCTCTTTTACCAGAAGTTCTGCGAAGCTATGGTGCCAAATATGCAATGTTTAATTTTTTAGGAGCAATTTTTTATGAATATCAGGTCTAAGTTTGACATAAATCAAAGTTATTGTCAAGCTTTTTTCGGAATATTTTCAAGGAAAGTTAAGACAAGATTATAGCACTTTTTCGAATATATTTTTGAAGACTACTGTTAAAATTTGTATTGTATGTCCGCTGAAAGACTAATATAGCGTGTTCCAGCCGACTATCATAGTACAATCAAAGATTTGTCGAAGAATATCTTTCCAACATTCTTCAGAGCAATAATCGTTTTTTTTTTTTTAATAAAAAAGTCAATTATTTTTTTTTTCTGACCAAACGCAATAGAATTCATTTTTATATACTCCAGAACGTATGCAATAGAATCCATCCAAAATTGTTCATTTTTATACATTTTGGCACATTTTTATATGAAAAAGTTCATTTTTTTGTCCTTAAATAATACCCAAAATCTCCCCACCCCATGATGAATTGAAAAAGTGCCATCTCATTAATCTGACAATGTATTACTAGTATGAGGATTATTCTTCTGAATGTCAATACACCTTCGAAAAATGTTGAACTTTTTAAATAGGTTATCAAGACGTCACAGCTTCTTAGATCACATCCATCTTCGCAATACCCCTTCAACATTGTTTTGAGCTATTAATTTCCCTTACATCACGCGGGATATGTCACTCTTTTTTTATTGACTTCCGCTTTTTCCCATTTTTTTAAATGAGATTTTTGACCTTGGCCAAATAATGTATGGCAGGAGAATGCCTTAATTTTTCTTGCTGAAATGGAATCAAAGTTTATCTGTGACCAACCCCACTCGAATCGTATCAATGTCGAAAAAATAACAATGAATGTGACAAAAATGATTCGGCGGCAGTGCAATAGCTTCTGTTCTTTGTTCTTAAATTCGATGTGAGTTAAATTTATAATTCTAAATTTGTTTGTTTTTTTATTTTCAGTTCCACTCCCAAAGTCAAAACATCAAGAAAATGGTCCAACAGCCTTCGTATTGGAAGGTCTTGACTCGTCGGAAACCTTTGTCCCAGGAGAGTGGCGATGGCGAGGGAAAACTGAATCGTGTCTTGGGCTTGTATGATCTCACAGCCTTGGGTGTGGGTTCCACATTGGGCGCCGGTGTCTATGTACTGGCTGGGCAAATTGCCAAAGATCAAGCTGGCCCCTCGGTTATACTTTCGTTTGCCATAGCCGCATTGGCATCGCTCTTAGCAGGTAATTGAACACGCATCAGCGATTCTCATAAATTGCATATTTCTACATCGCTAATGTGGTTTTACCCCATATCAGCTGATCTATTTATATGGATTTCATTTTCATTGTCTGCTAATTTTCTTTATTCGCCCCTCCATCTCCCCGACCAGGTGTCTGCTATGCTGAATTTGGCGCCCGTGTACCCAAAGCCGGCTCAGCGTATGTCTATAGCTATGTGTGCATTGGAGAGTTTGCCGCTTTTGTCATTGGCTGGAATCTGATATTGGAATACATGATTGGCACGGCAGCGGTGTGTCGCGGCATCAGCTTGTATCTGGATACATTGATCAACGACACCTTGAAAACTACTTTCGCTGAAATATCACCAATGAATGCCTCATTTTTGGGTAGTTATTTCGATTTCTTTGCATTCGGATTGGTGGTGGTGTTTGGAGGTAGGTTTTGGTAACATAAAATGTACGATTCAATGTTGTTAATAACTTTTTCTTTGTTTATTTAAAACAGTGGCCCTTGCTTTCGGCGTGGAAACATCGGCAATTGCCAATAACTTTTGCACCTGTCTGAACCTGTTCATTTTGGTTTTTGTCATTGTTGCTGGAGCCATCAAATGTGAGTATTGGCAATATGTATATTTAATATGAAGCTCTTATCGATACCGCCAATTTACCTGCCAGTAGACCAGAAGCTTGATATGTCAAATTTTTCACTATTTATTTCCCTTTTCATTATTCCAGCAAGCTGGTCCAACTGGACCATTGATCCCAGCACTACAAATACCACAAATCTACCCGAGGGCACCGATCTGGGTTTGGGCGGTTTCTTTCCATTCGGTTTCACTGGCACCTTGAAGGGAGCTGCCACTTGTTTCTTTGGTTTTGTGGGCTTCGATTGCATAGCCACAACGGGTGAGGAGGTACGCAATCCAAGGAAAAACATTCCTCGTTCCATTTTACTATCACTGCTGGTCATATTCCTGTGCTACTGTGGTGTTTCGACTGTCCTTACGCTGATGGTGCCCTATTACCTGCAAGATGCCAATGCTCCTTTGCCCAGTGCCTTTAAGGAGGTGGGCTGGAATTTCGCCATGTGGATAGTATCGATTGGTGGCTTGGTTGGTCTATTGGCCAGTTTATTTGGTGCCTTGTTTCCACTGCCCAGAGTAATGTATTCCATGGCTCAGGATGGTTTGTTGTTTCGCTTCTTGGGGCGCATACATCCACGTTACAGAGTGCCGGTAATTGGGTCCATCTTTGCAGCAATACTAACCGGTGAGTCCAATGCGAGATACTTCTTTTTTCTTTTTTTAAAGCAGTCTTTCATAAATTCTAGCATTAATTGCCGGCTTATTTGATCTGGCCCAATTGGTGAATCTTCTGTCGATCGGTACTCTATTGGCCTACAGTGTTGTGGCCATATCCATTACCATCCTCCGATACATGGACAATTCCGAGACGTTTGGCAGCCATGAAATAATTGCTGAAAACGGCCATGCCAATGGTGGTAATCACAGCCATGTGAACGGCAATGGCAATGGCCACAATGTCTCGGAACATTCCTTGTTGACTTCCAAAGGCGAACGGGCCACATTTAAGTCAGTATTATTGCAGTTATTTAACTGTCGCCGAGTTGATGTACCCAATGCACTGACCACCCGAATTGTGGGTAGTCTCATCACATTGTTTTGTAAGTATCCGATGAACTCCTTCTCCGCACGAATTCACGTAATTCTCTATCCTTTTCCCAGGTTTTCTATCCATGGGCATTGGTCTGATATTTATGCAGGCCTATGATGCCTTGATCAACAACCAACTTTGGGTTTTAGTATTGCTGATCGTTTTGGTGGTATTCACTTTGCTGGTGCTTATTGCGATATGTTTACAGCCTCGAGAGGCCTATGCCCGAGTCTTCAGAGTACCGCTTGTCCCCTTGGTGCCTGCCATCAGTATATTTATCAACATATATTTAATGCTACAGCTGGACGTAATGACGTGGATCAGATTTGGCGTCTGGATGGCCATTGGTAAGTTATGGAATGTGGGAGGGCTTTCTACATTTGCATCATCTTCATTCATTCACCCGCTCGTTCGCATGACACACTCATCAACCAACTAACCCCACTCGAATGCACGCTCTCTCTCTATGTTTTGGTATCTCGTAGTCTACTAATCTGGTTAACATTATTGTCACACTAGGTATACCTATGTTTATTGCATGTTGGTGCATGTATGATATAAAAAATCCCGCCAAGAGACACCCTGAACGCGTGGAATTCGAGAGATTGCTCAAATCCAGTCGGGGTGGTCCGGGCATAGCCGATAATTTCAAAGCCGTGTCAAATGTCTCCACCGCCACAACGGTGGTGATGCAGCAGAACGAACGCTCCGTCAAGAGTTTGGATGAAATAATGGACATGAATGAGGTCAGTGATGACCTGATGGTCATCAAGCAGCCCAATGGCCAAATAAACTATGTGGAGGACACCAAAAGTGACAAGTCCCACAGCTCGGTCCAAGCTGCCAAAGAGCCAGGCGAATTAACGATTGCGCCAGTGGCCACTAAAATGGACACGACAACCGAAGAGGAGAAATCTGTCATAGCCATGTTGGATGATGTCCTGCAAACTGAGGATGACGGTCTGTACGACACCCCATTCTATGATCGTAAGATTAGTGTCGATTCTGAAATGGTGCCCAGTGTGATCAGAAGTACCACAGTGGCCACTGTGCATAGTAGCAGTAGTGATAGTTCTGAAATAGAGGAGGGCACAGAGGACAACATTACACCCCCCAGTGTGGATTCAGGAATACAGGAAAACTATCAGGAGAAACAAAAAATAGCCATGGAATTGGTGGAAGAAATTCTGAATAGTCCTCGGCTGTGGATGGCCTTGGAAAAGCATCAAGAGGAGCAGAAGCGAAAGCAACTGGCCAGTGATATGCCCAGTTCCATTTCTCCTGAACATCGTGCCCAGTCTGTGGAGTCTTTACACTCAGTGGCCTCCGTGGAAGATCCTTTGCACTCGGAGAGGTTTCGCAATAAATTGAGTCAATTGATAATGAAACCACCAGAACCCAAACCCCCTAAAGAATCCACGACCGCAGATGAATTTACCAATGAGCGACCCAAACTCAAACATTCCAAAAGCGAAGCGGATGTTAGAAAATTAGTTTTAAAAGCCATCGAAGGCTGCGATATCGACATCGACAATGACCCTCAAGCGGGCACAACAAGCTCCCAACAAAACATACCCAAACCTCCCAAATTCGATCCGGTGCTTTATAAAACCATTAACACTCTGGGTCGACAAAGGGAGCGTCCTAGCCTAGATAAACTCCTGAGGCAGGACGAACAGTCCAAACCCAGGATATTTGTGGAGTTAAGTGAACCACAATCCAACGACGGAGAAGAAGTTCCTTTCAAACAAAAACTAGAGGCCATCTTGAAACGTGGCCCATCTCACAAAACCCAAACCAAACCCGAAGTGGAAGTTCGCAGACCCAGATCTGCCGAACCCCACCAACAACAAGAAGAGGAGAAGCCGCAGGCTCCCCGAGAGAATTTAACCAAGTCACAAAGCAATCTCAATGCACTATCGGCCAGCATGATCAATGAAACTCGTAGAACGTTAAGATCGGTCAAACAGAAACAGACGACCGAATTATAACATTAACCCGGCTTTCTAAATTAGCAAATCTTTAACTAATCCAGCACCTCAAACCACCTAACCTCAAAAAGTTAACACAAACGAAATGCATGAAGCCCCCGTTTGGCATGGTTACAAAAAAAACAAACAAACAAAACACAGCAACAACAACAACACAAACCAAACTAGTCCTTAACTCCTTAATGTCTCAAAACCGTTATCTTATTTATTTCTCCTCTTTCTTCCAATCCCCCACGATTGATGCACAGGTCTGGCCATTTACTTCTTTTACGGTCTTCCCAACAGCTACAGGGACCTGAAGAGACAGCGTCTGGGCTGGCAAAAGTTAAAATACAGTGAATATTTTTAGGCACTCCAAAGAGCGCTGCCAAGCAAAAGCATCCGCTGACAACTGGTGAGGCTTTCCACCGCTCTTCAATCCGGCCATCGGGAAATGGGAAGAGTCTGTTTTCAGAATGGCAAATTGATGCATGTCCTGTATTTGTCATCATATTCATTTTGGAATCAGATTTAGAATTAAGATGTGCGCATGTGTGCGTGTGTGTAGATTTAGAAACTGTTTGTATAGAACTAAGTTTTAAACAATAGCAACAAAAACAAACAACATATTGTGTAAGTTTTTCTTTTTGGTCTGAATAAAACAAAATGTGTGTCATATTTAAGAAGAGACAGAATCGGGATTTGAATGTTTTTTGGGATATTGAACGAGGCCTTTTTATTTAAATACATTTCAGATCAAGCCTTTAAACAAGACATCTTTTTCAGAACCATACTTCTCCAGGAAAAAAGTACTCTCTAATAGTACGTCAATGGTTCCTGTACTATAGCATGCGTTTCTGTTACTCTCTCTCCCTCTCCCTTTCTCTCTTTCTTACCTTTAAAAAACTAATTACAATACTGTTCAAAAGACCGCTCACCAATCAATTTATCATTGCTTTGAGAAATCATCAACAAATCAGTCTTCAAACATTATGATACCCTCCACCATAGTATGGAGAGTATATTAAGTTTGCTATTCCTCGAAATATACATTTTAGACCCCACAGAGTAATATATTCTTGATCAACATAAAATTCTTTATCGATTTAGCGATGTCCGTCCGTCTATGGAAATCACTCTGGTTTCCGAACGAAGTGAGGTAGGTTGATGAAATTTTACTCAAATGCATATTATGTCTGCAGGACTTTTGGTCTTGAAAATGGGCCATGGTATAGCTCCCATATAATGGTACCTCCTTCTTTCGGTATTTCGGTGATTTTAGCGACATTTTTCATCGGAAATGTTTAAAATTTTCTATTTGTACAGTCCACGCCTTCTTACAGTTCCCATATTACTGTACCTCCCGATATTCGGTACATTGTTAATTTTACCAAAAAATTTCACCGGAATTGTTTCAAATTTGGTATTTGGAGTTCGTAATGGATACTATAGCCCATGACAAAAAATTGTCCGTGCAGGTTCACCCCTTCGTATAGCCTCCATATAACGGTACCTCCCTATATTCGCTATTTTGATGATTTTAGCGACATTTTTTTAAAGTTTCGCATTTGAATATTGTAATGGCTTATGACAAAAGTTGCAGGTCCATGTATATAATATAATAATGAAAATTGCCCAATTGTCGAAATGGTGGAGGGTATTCAAAGTTCGGCTCGGTCGTGCTTACAGCTTTTTTCTTGTTTATTTTTTTATTGTCAGTTATTTGCTTTATTAATAATTTTGGACGAACTTCATATTTAAAAAAAAAATGAAATAAATCGAATTCAAAGAAAAACATCACATTAATTTTCCTTTAAATATTCGTTCTTGCGGACTCATGTGCTAGCCCACGTTTTTGAGCAGCCATGCTAATAAACCAATGCTGAGCTAAAAGTATTCCAGCGCAAGTGATCAATTTCTCTTAGTTTTTGTTAAACAACCAACCAATCAATGTCTACGTATTATTCGTTTAATTATTTTAAAACTAGCTTTGATAAAATTTAAAGAACACAGCAAAGACAAATAAATTGCAAAATGTAATAAAAAAATGAAATTTTTATTTTCTCTTTAACGATCTCTTATATGATTTTACTCAATACTGTAATAAACCAGGGGTGCTCAAAACCGTGTTCTAGAACATGAAGAGAAAAAAGAGATAATTTAAGAGAAAATTAAAATTCTGTTTTTCTTTATATTTTACTGTTCTATTTAATTGTTTTTAAACACGAATGTTTGCCAAAATAGTTTATAAAGCAAATGGATAAAAAATATTTGTATAAATAATGACTTAACACTGTTTTGTTCTTGATTTAAATAAGCAAAGAGAAAATTGACTGAAAACAGATATTTCTTCTTGAGCACCCCTGAATAAACACACATACACCCTCTAGAAAATGTCTCCTTCATTTTTTTCTCCATGGAGTAAAAAATAATTACTTCTCTCAGATATTATTAACAATTAACAATTCACTCTTTCACTTTTTATCAATGAAGCGAAAGCAGAACAATTTAATCGTCATACCTACAATCCAAAAACAAACAATTGCATTAGTTCTTAGGCATTTTTACTATTTTTTTGTTTAAAATGACTAAAAATGTTTAAATTCCACACAAGAACATTTTTCTGAAATTCTCTTACGAACATCTTAGTGATGAAGATGTTCGTAAGAGAATGCCCATCTTATTATTATTAAATGCACAATAGACATATTTTTTCAAAATAAACAGAAATATATTTTCTTAATTGCGGCTACTTAACTAGATTTTCTTTTTTTTTAATTTAAAACTAAAAACTAACTAATAAACAAGTTTATACTCAGACAGAGAAAATTCAAAGAGAGGCGGCAAAACAATAGCGCACCTCTCTCTCTTTAATTTGTTGATTAAATGTATATTAAACGATTGCATCTAAAGGCTTAAGTTTTTTTTCAAATACTATTTTAAATTATTTTACTTTTACTACAACTGAAGTAGAACACCCGAACAATTCATCTATTGTTGTAGAGCACTTTGGGGTGGTGTCAGCGGCGTCCAGGTGTTGCCTGATGCAGAAGTATTTTGTACAGGAGCTGAGACGGGGACGGAGGGATCGACTGAGGGGGCTCTTAGATGGCCATTGGCATTGGCCGATGATAGAGTTTCCAGTTTAACCGAATTCTCAACAGCATGGGGCGCATGGGACGCAGCGTCTGCCTTGAGGCTGTTACATTCCAAGGTCAAGACTGTGGTGGGTTCTTCAGGGGTTCTGTACAAGGCATTGTGACTGGCATTGTCCATGATTTTGGTGACTTCGACTGGTTCCAAAGCGGGTGGGACATAAGTGCTGCATGGTTGATGAGTGAAAAGAAAAATCATTGATAACTAAACTACATTTTGTTAGAAAATTGCATTATCCAGAGAGAAGAAGGGGTTGAAGGGAGAGAGAACGGAAAAGTTCGATTATGTAACTTACCCAATTTCTGAAACTAGGGGAATGTATTCCGTTTGATAGGCATAAGCAGCTGGATTTTGATATAGACCATAGTCGGCGGCAGCACCATTGTGCCATGATGTGCTGGGATAAGTCAGGGCACTGGGTCCATTCAAAACATTCGAGTAGAGCTGATGTGAGGTGGGTGACGTGGGTGTGGGATGATAAACTTGATGAGCTGGGGCGGCATATGATTGGGTGGTGGGCGAAACACTTTGGTACATGTCGGCAGAATGGCTGACCGTTGGCTGGGCCATGTTATACTGATGGGCATGGCCATGGGGAGTCAAGTGATGAATCGTGTAACCGGGGGAGGGTGTAGTGTAGGTGGGGGAGCCATTGTTTGTGGGCGAGGGAGAATTGTGGGAGGCTACGGGAGAAACGAAAGAAATAAGTACATTTCACTTTGATTTCGAAATGGTATTGTTATACTTACACATTGCTCTGGCGGTGTTGACGGCCATGGGACCCGGCACCGCTGGAGAACTCCAGTAGTTGGCATTGGTCTGCCATGTGGTGGGATATGAGAATACTGTGGCACTTGATGTGGGTTCGACGGGCATAAAACCCGATTGTGAATAGGAACTGGTGAAACAGGCACTCGATGTGGGGGTTGATCCAAGTTGGGTGTTGCTGGATTGTAGACTCGTGGGAGTCTGGGGTGCCGATGGGGGTTGAGGTGGTGATGCGTTGCCCGTGCTGCCATTGCTACCAGATCCTGAGACAATGCGAGGTCGACTGTATGGAGTGGATCTGTTGGAGGCATTTGATCGGCTACTCAAGGCACGACCATAACGATCGCAATTTCCCGACACCAAGGAGGATTCGGCCAAGGTATTGTGGTTTACCGGAGAGCTGGTGTAATGGGTGGGCGGTGGTATCAACCAACCATAGTGGGCATCATGAGAATACATCGTATCGGGGCGCTCCTTTGGGAAACGAAATTTGTTTTTATTAGTTGTTGTTCTTTTTAGTGGAAAAAATCCTGGGTCATGGAGAATGACGGAAGGGGGAGAGGGGCTTCTGTACTCACCTTGGCATCCAAGAAGGCCTTTGCAAATGGATTGTATTTTATTTTCAGAGAGGTTACCTCCTCGTTCTGATAGGCTGTGACGGCAATAAATTGTGTCTCCGGAAAGGGATAGGTAACCACATGACGCTGCTCCGAGCCCACGCGTACCAAGTGGACACGGGGCTCATATTTGTGTAGGGAGTTCAACATTATCTGGCCATTGCCATTTGTTTTGTTGGTCAACTTAACTTTGGCAAAGCTAATGGGTTCCTTCATCCAGTGGGCACCAAAGTTGGGAGATTCGGGGTGTACATAAATAGGATTGGAGGGAGGAACTTCGGCTTTGCCGCCAGGTACCTAGGGAGAGCAAGAGAAAGAGAAATATTTAAGAGATTGCTTTGGCGATAAAAAATGAGCGGACAACTTACCCATTCCCCGTTGACATATTTCCAGCGATGTGTATCCACTTGCACAAACTCCAAGAGCACGGTATACATGGCAGCTGGGTCCAAGCCCGAGGCACTGATCTTCACAACCGGAAACATGCGCCTAAAACACACACACATGAATTAGAATATTAAAATTTTGTTTTGTTCAAGTTTTTCTTAGAAACATGACTGCATCAATTAACACTTTTTTCCAGTTCGGATTTTCAACAAAACAGAAATTATTCCAAAGTTGGATGGATTGTTTTTCCTCCGCTTTTGTTTCTTCTTGACAGCGTGGCGGGAGGAAAACGTTAGAATCTCATTATTATTAATAATAATATTGAAAACAAGAACCTTCAAAAGTAATTTGCAAAAGAAAAATCACTTTTTTATCTTTTGATATAAACATTTAGCACCTTGGCGTGCAAATACAGTGGAACCTTTAGAGGATCAACTTTTTTGAGTTTCATGGGATTTTCGAACTTACCTTCCATTCTTGGTGACAATCATTTCATTGGTTAGATTTTGAAAACGCAGCCACAGCTCCCGATCATCCAGGGAGACATGTAAATTTCTCTCCAAGGCATTGGGGCTGCCGCGATTGCCCAACGAGTTGTGATTGCCGGTGCTGACCATGGCATCTGGGGCGTGTAAATGCTGAGGCGAATGTGTGCCATTGCTGTGGGGATCCACGGCCGATAAAATGTGTGAAGTTGACATGTCTTCTAAACAAAACAAAATAAACAGGAATTCCAAGAAAAATCATTAAACTTTCAGTTAGTCGGAATTTCAAATCAAAACAAAAGACTTAAGACACAAACTGGCTGTAACCGACTCCCACTGGAAAGTAATTCCCAAATTCAGCAACACATTCCAAACATAAATATTTCTTCTGTTTTAATTTCTTTGATTTTTTGTTCGATTTTTTTTCTCCCGTGGAAGTTTATTGGCAGGTGTTGTAAAAGCGTTCATAATTTTATTAATTTACAATGGCAATGCAAATAGCTTATAAAGTTCGTTTTTGTTGCTTTTTAAACCATTAGATTCGTAAGAGGCGACGACGGCAACGGCGGTCAAAGACCAAACACGCCGCCATGTGGATAGAATTGATACAATAAAAGTCTCTGTATTGCCCAAATAGCGGCCAAGATTTAAGAATTTTGTTTTCCTAAGCCGAAACTGATGGATGACTGGCGGTTCGTCTGTCCCTCTGTCCGCCAAAGTGGTGTTGATGGTATGTGGACGAGTGTCTAAATTACTCATGTCGGCATTTTTTTTAAATTTTATATTGCACATTTTAGCCACGCTCAAGTGAATAGTGCGACAGACGGACAGACAGACAGACAAAAAGAATAAGCGGTCAATGCGTCATAACTGTTTGAAGAGTAGAACAACAACAAGGCTTGCATCTCTCTGCTGGTGCTAGGCCATAAATGTGAGGGAACCCTTTTGGTTTATGGTATCCAGCCTAACCAACATTTTTTTTTGTAAGAGAGTGAGGAAAAATCACAAAACAAAAATGATGTTGAAGTATCCAAAAATAAAGTGACGTCTTCATAAACACACACACTCTCACCAATGAAAATATATTGATTATTGATTGCTGGAATAGAGTTAAGTATTACAACTCAATTCTTTGCCATCATAAATTCTCTAATTGCCCGGATGACAGATTTATTCAGTGAGCGAGATTCAAAAAAGAAAATCTTTGGAAAGTTCTTAACAAAAAGAGAAGATGTTGTAAGTTAATTTATTGGACTTTTGCCGGCCAAAAGGTTAACAAAAGCTACTGCTGCCAACTAAAAACAGAATCGAGAAAAAATCTATTAATTTTTTTTGTTTTTTGTTTCTAGGCCATAAATCAGCTACTCCTCCCGCTCTGAACACCACAGAAGCGGAAAAAATATTTCGAAATATCCAGCTCTATTATTCAGCGTGATGGATGCGTATTTGTTGTTGTCTTATTTTGATTTTTAGTTAGTTTTTTTCTGTATTTGTTTATTTGCCATTGATTAAACTTTGCCCGTCTTCTTTTCTGTTTGTCCAAATCGTGACTTCAATATTTACTTAAGTCAAACGCGTTTTTTGTTACGGTAAACAGTGTACATATGCATTTATATTAAAATGTATATATGTATATGATATGATAGTTAGTATCTAAGTTTGTATGCGTACTAGAGGTTGTGTGGATTGAAGATGAATTTTAAATTTCCATAGGTTTTAACAAAAACTTCCCTCATTATGTAATTGAAAATTGTGAAAAAATTGAACTGAACTAAAATTGAGAATTGAATGGAGAAATTGGAAATTTTGAAAGTGCATTTTTTACGAAACAGGAAATATTTACCAAATTTTCAGAGTTAAAGACTTTTTCTGAATTAAAAACTGTGTTGGAAAAATCAGTTGTAGTTTGCCATTAAAAAATGGAATATTTTTATTAGAAAACAATAAATATATCTATTTACTAGTGTTGTACATTATTTCAATATCAGGAAGGACAAATCTGTTATCGTAGTAACAATATAAGATTCTTACGGATACTGCGGCCGAGTAATATTTAATAAAAGTAAGTTTTCTTGGATAATTAAAAAATGCCCTGAAACGACCAGCCCTTTTGAAACCTCTATTAAACAAATAAACATTTTTTTACACAAATCAATACCATTTGAAAGAATCGAAGACATTTTAGAAATATGGCTGTTTGTCCGCCATACCAAAAGATCCCTAAAGATGACCGACGGAGACAGACTAACTATCGGTAATAATAAATTGAAAAATATTTTTATTTATTAAAGAAATCTAAACTTCAACAATATTACTAAAATATCAAAGGTTAATAGATAAAAGGCCCAAATACTACTTGAAAGACTACAAGTTTGTGTCTTAAGTCTTTTGTTTTCGTAGTGGACGATTTTTACTCATGAAGTTTGTTGTTTAAGTCTTTTAATAATATAACAAGTAAAGTAGCATCAGTCGATTTTGTTATACTAGATATAAGTATTGGAAATTTTGACCCTTTGTGGGTAAGATGTACAAAGACTGAATGGAATCGGATGTTAATTTTGCGTTTTATGAGCTTCATGGATACTCAAAAATATGACACTTTGTGGGGGAGATACCAGAAGGAGTGGATCGGTATATCTCAATTTCATACCATACCTTGGCTTAATTAAAATATTGTAATTTGTGTAATTTGAAAAGAACCGGATGCTCATTTCGGATTTTATGATCGTTTTTGTTATTCAAAACTTTGACCCTTTGTGGGGGAGGTACCAGAAGGAGTGGTCCGATCTCTATCATATTTATAACAGATCTCGTGTTTGTGTAAATATTAAGACGTGTCAAGTCTGAAAGGAATCGGATGTTTATTTCGTGTTTTATGAGCTTCATGAATATTCCAAATTTTGACCCTTTGTGGGGGAGGTACCAGAAGGAGTGGATCGATATATACCATCTTCTCACCAGATCTTTGGTTAGTAAAAATATTGTGATGTGTATAATTTGAAGACAATCGGACACCCACATCACGTTTTATAATAGTTAATAGTCAAAATTTTGACCCTTTGTGGGGAAGGTACATGATGGAGTGGACCGACATTGTTCATTTTCGCACCTGACCTAGCACTGATGCAAATATTAGGATTCGCAAAGTTGGATTATCTGTTTCTTTCTGTGCAGTAAATTATTTTCTTTGAAAATGTTGTCATATTGTGTGGCAGGTACCACAGTAGACCGATATTGCCCATATCCGAACTCAATTTAAATTTGATAATATTATTACGATGTAACAAGTTTGTACCAAATCGGATAATCCCTTCGAGTGTTATAGTGCGACCACCCACCAGAAAGACAGACAGACTGACGGACATCGCTAAATCGACTCCAATGTCCTGAAACTGATTTGGTCCAAGAGATCTATGGTCTAAAACCGTTATTTCGATGAGGCACGTTTTGGCTATGATTATGATTTTATGACTTTAATATAAAAAAATATATATATATAAAAAAAAATGATCATCAAAAAGCTGACAGATAATGCTTAGCTAGTCTGTAATGGAGTGTAGTTTTTGTAACGATTACGTGGATTTTCAAAACACTCAAAGCATGTGACTGCACATGATTTACGAACTAAGTTTCCTAAATAAAGTACAACCCAATGCTTTGGAAAATATTTACTTTTTTTGTTTTATAGGAAGAGAAACTATTTCATTGTCTTAAAGAGATTGAAAATAAATATTTGTGAAAAAGTTTCGTTTTTTTATTTTTTCTAATTTCTAATAGACTTTTGATTTCATAGAGAAAATACATTTTCTTGGGAGATAAAAACCAACTAGTTTTAGTGGAGTTTAAAAGGGAATAGGTATTTTAACACCTTTCTTTCGAAGCCAATCGTTTATGTTTCCATGCAAAGTTTGTGTCTTGAGTCTTTTGTTTTTCATGTAAAAAACTATTTCTTAAAAAATATGCCTTTTTCTAACATTTTTAATTAGAAAATGTAATAAAAAATTAAAAAAGCAACTTACGCATAATTTTTGAAGGTAGTTGTAATCCAAATGACAGTTCCGCTAAATTTCAAATACTTTTCCGATTTTTTTCACAGCTTATTGACACCAATTACTTCAAAAACTGTTTTCTTTTTCTCTTAGATTCAAGCCTTAGCACATATTTTGCCTCAATTAATTGAATTTATTTTAATTACTTTCCGTTTATTTATTTTAATTCTTGTTCTGATCCGGCGACAATTGTTTTGGTTTTTTGCACTTTGTTATTTTTTATTTTCACTTTTTTTTTTGTATTTCGCCAGGAGAGGATGGGGCGAACTTCTTATAATAAACGTTTAACACTTGCGTGTCAAATGTGTCACGCGCCACTTTAAATTATCAGCAAATGATACGCCGCGGGAAACGGATCTGACACACAAACGCCTCTGGAAATGGCTTGGCGTGCGTGCGTGTGTGTGTTTGATGGTGTGTGAATGTCAACTGTGATAAAATACCAAAATAAAACGAAACTGAAACTGAAACACTGCAGATTAACAGTTGGCTGCTTGATTGGCTGTTTATTTGATTTAACAACAGCAACAAAGGCGTTTAGATCGATCGATCGATCAATGGATCTTTTCTTTATTGAGGATCTCCCCCAGTCTTCTTTTGTCGCGATCTCAGTTTTTTTCTTTCAGTTTTTTTTGGTCGTTATGATAATTAGGTACTTTTCACTTCACTTTTTTGCGTTAAATTATTAAATTACTGTTAATTTTATGTTGTTTTTGTGTTAATAGCGGTTTACGGCTGTTAACGCACTTTATGATGTCTGACGGTGTACGGCCGCTGATTTGAGCTGTACTAAAATTTTGTACAAACTGTAATTAATTAGTATCCATTTGTCAAATAGCACTGGGTCCTACGCTCGGAGGGGCTGGTTGGACAGAATTCACTTTTTTTGGGTTGCTTGCTATTCTTGAGGTATTTTTAGAATTGCGAGTTTATTTTTAGATTTCAACACTTTGTTTGAATTTTAAGATTTTTTAAAATTTGTTTTTTTTTTTTGGATGCAACTGTAAACAAAAGTAAATTTTATATTAAAAATTTATATTTTTCGCTTATGATTTTTAAAAATTTAAAACTTACTTTTTCAAATTGATAATTTTGGATTTTTTGTTAAATAAACTATTGCTTATTTATTTAATATTAATCTTCAAAATCTATATTTTTTCTATTTTCTTTTGCGTTACTTTACGTTTCGTCAAATAGCGCGTTCACACCCGTTTGCGTACTCTGAAGCTAATGATCGGTGTTAATTTGTTCAGCCATCACAAAAGTTGTCGTTTTTCCTCATCATCTCCTCGAAACATCATTCACAAACCCAAACACACACTTGTTGCTGTTGTTTTTCTTGGCATTCAGCCTTTGAACACCTCTTTCGCCAATGGCCAACTCTTTCGCTGCTCTTTCAACTCATTGATGCTAATGGATGGCAGGTATCAGTGTGTCTCGCTTTGTCGTGTGACAAGAAGCTCCGCCTCATATTGGATTTCGTTGTTGTGCCCAGCCAAGCTGAGGCTACAGGTAGGCAGGCAGGAAACCATATTTGTTGTATCGCCCGTTCGGTCGGTCAGTCGTCGTTCGGCTTAAATGTGACCATTATAACTTAGTTTTGTTTTAGTCATTGCACGTTTGCGTACTGACGGTATTCGTAGCCTGGCAACAACAGGTAGATAGAATGGAGATCGATGGCTACATTGAGAAAAATATAAATGATTAGCTGAAGGAGCTCTTTGCGAGTCAATGAAATGCCACACAGGATCTCAAGATTAGAAGCCTTGCGAAAAGTGTGAATAAGCCTTTTATATGTAGGTGTGCAAATAAATGGATTATAGGTTTAAATCCGGATATGTCACCAAAGATTTGTCAAAGGAATTAGAGGGTATCATTTCACCTCATTTTCTATATAGCAACATAATTCGCAGCGTACTCAGAAATACATTTCGATACTATTTCCATGCTAAAAAGTGCGGAAAATATAACTATTTCGGAGAGAGTCCGGTCCCCCGTACCCCGGTGTATGTCCCTGAATATAATGAGGAAAGTGCTGGATAGGGGGGATATTTAATTTAGAGTTTGTCGTGGACTCCGTACGCCTAACGGATTCGGTTTTTTGTCCATTTGTGGGAGGTACATTAAAGAAGGATTTGTGCCATCTCCCCATTCGATGATATATTAGAAATCGGGATCTTATTTTGAATTTAGCGATACAAATTATACTGTCCGACAAAATTCAACTTTTTCAATAAATACTAGAAAAATTCATGTTTTCAATGTTTTCTCATCGGAGAAAATTAAATTCGACAATTCACCACTTTCGGCCAAGAGAAGCAACTCTTTAGCTCTTTTGAGTCTATTTTCTTTTTGTTGCGGTGTAAGGTTTTGCACTTTTTGGAATTTCAATGGCTTTACCCCGAGCTCATTTTTCTATATTTTCCGAATGGAATATTGTGATATGTTCAGCTCACGAGCCATTTTCGGCCACTGCGACGCGGGTTTCGATCAAGTCGCTTCTTTACTTTTCGAACCATTTCTGCTGATGTTGCTGTTTTCTTCCGTCCACTTCGAGCGATAGTACGAGACACAAGAGATTTATTCACATTTAAATGCTGGAGTGCTCTAACGATAGCCACTTGTGGTTTTCCAGCCAAATATAAAGAAATCACACTATCACGCTTGAATTCCATCAGGAATAACTTTTTTTCTGGAAAATTCTAACCAAAATGCTTTTGTACGCTTGTAAACAATATAATGAGCTGTTACTGGAATAATTTTAACGGCTGTCGGACGAGTGGGTTGGAAATGACAGCAGTCTGAAGTTGGTTGCAGTTTTTTCATCCCACCCTGTATTTTGAGATATATTTCGCAACTTTCTGTATAAAAAATTATATTAGTATAGTCTCCATATATCGTTAAAACCCAATGTCCAGCTCTTTGTACGTTTTAATAATATTTTCCATTTAATTTCGCCAAATTTTGGTATTTTCTATTCTTTGCTTTGGTTACCTTTAAGTTTCGCTCAGTTTACTTTTGCGGATATTTTTAACAATTTTTTCTCTCACTGTATTTGCGCCACACATTCATACTTATCTTTGCTGTCGTCATATTTTGAATACCAGGTACCAAACGTTTCTCCTTTTTTGTTTTTGGTTCTTCCTCTCTTTCCTTTTCTACAGATTTCGTTGTGATTTGTTTTTGTTTGTTAAACTATTTGAACTGAACGGTGCAGCAGAAACAGCAACAACAGGGCACTTACCAACGTCTATGGCCAACAACGATGATGGATAGTATCATTGTTGTTGGTGTTGTCTTTTCTATTTAAAAATGAATCTCATCTTCTGATGTACGAGCCAGGTTGCGCTTCAATGGTGGACATTGGCAATATCCATTAAAACTTTGAATTGGTTCCAATCCATTATTTGCCAGCTACTTAAATTCGTTGTCATTACCATCGTCATAAAATTGGGAGAGTCGAATAACAAAATTATTAAATTTACATGGGGTATGTTGATTCCAGGCTATGGTTCCTTGAAGTGTGAATGTTCGAGCCGAGGTTGGGGGCAAATTAAAATTATAGGCCAGACCTGGATGGAGAAAGATTGATACCGTTATATTTACTTGAAAATCAGAACTGAGAACTGGTTAAGGAATTTATTAATTTTAAGACCTTCGATGTTGGTTCGACTTTAAAGCACACAAGTTTATCCGAGTAGAATTCGACGCAAAATTATTATTATCAGACTATGTAGATAGAAAAACTTCGATGGGCATACAAAAAAAGCAGGAAACATTTGTGATCTTTCTTGGAGAACTTCTTTTATAATTTAAATATTTATATGGACATTTTTCTAACATTTGATACATATGTACTTTTTCAGTAAAAATTACTCAGAAACATATGCTGAGAGAATTTTATATCTCACCCAGTAAAGTCCATCGAAAAAACAGTTATTTGAACTTTTTTGCATCGGCCACAAAATCAGCTGATTGTTATTGAGCTGATGATACAGAATAACTCTTTCTAAAAAATTTCCCAGCAAGAGTTTACAAACTCTCTGCCTTATATTTCTCCTCCTCCGCCTGAGATTGAAAAAAATCTACAGTTTCTCTATAGAAAGAAGGCCTCATATATCCCACTGGCCTTCTCTACATATTCTCTATAGAAAAAAGGCCTAAGATATCCCACTGGCTCTCTCTATTGCTCTCCTTCTGGCGGCATAATTTTTGATCAGCCCAAATTTTAGGGCGCTCGTAATTCGTATAAACCTCAAAACACTTTCAACCTGTTTGTGATCCTCTTCGTCATCATTAACTTTGGCCATTGAAAAATCATGCTGTTTGTTTTGAATTTCCATTAGGTTTTTTTCTGTTTTCAAGCAGCTATTGCTGATGTTGGTGTTGTTGTTACTGTTGCTATTGGTTTTTTAAGCTTTGAAGCGTTTAGTCAATGGCAAAGTATCCACGAATCAAATGATGTGCAAATGAGAAAAATCAACAAAATAACATACAGAAAAATAAAATAAACAACAACAACAAAATCAACGACGACGAAGATCATGTTTGTTCATATATCTATGTGCTTATGCCAGTGTGTCAGTCTGTTCGCTTGTATGGCCGCATGGTCCGGTCCCTCTTGGCATTACGAAAAACAAAATATATTCCATTTATTTGGCTTTTCAAAGATCAGTCTTTCGATGCGGTCTTCAAAATGAAACTCGGTCCTGGCCACATTAATAGCTGGACAGACAATCCGTTCAACGAAGCGGTAGATAAATAAAAGCAAAATAAATATGGGTACGCTCATGAGATCCAAACGCAAGTGAATGGTGGCGAAGAACATCCAAAAAAAACAACAACTTGAATTGTATCAAACCGAGACGAACAGCATTACTTACAGCCTCAGCAGCCTCATACATGTATATTCATAAATATGGATCGAGAATCTCAAGCCAAATGCAAAACATCATGTGCATGCGGGTATTGAACCCGGCCCCATTCATTTGTGCCACACTTTCTACATTCACCACCCGTTCGGTCGCTAATCCCTAATTAATCACTGTTCTTCGGCAGGCCAAAAACGCGCGTCCGACTAAAACAAGGCCATTCATACTAAAATTAGTCCTTGAATCGAGACTAGAGACTAGGAAGGATCTGCTGGCATTTTCTACCTGCTCGTGGTGCTCTACTTAGTATTGTATTAAGGTTTATGACCCTCTGTGTATTTGAGAACACACGTTTGCTCTAATTTGGGAAAATCTGCTTTTGTCTGCTAACCTTAATCCCTTTAGCACCCGTCCGAGCGGCCTTACTAAATAAGTAGCTGCTGCTAACCCTTTCTGTTGGTCTCTCGTCCATTTAGTATTTCTTAGATTTCTGCTGAACCCTTTTGTGTTCGCTGCCCTAAATACTTACCGCACCGCATAGATTTCCACATAATCAGGCCGGCCTAACGGTTTTATGGCCGAGTTTAAGCGTAAATCCGCGCCCTAATTAGTCTGAGGTTGTAAACTAATAAATGCGGTGCTCTCCATCTCCTTTGTTGACCGGTCATTCTACTAAACTCTAAATATTTGTGCTAAATCGCTAGACTAGTGAGTAAATATAATTAGATTAAATACTATCCGTTCGTCCGTCCGGTTGTCTGTCTGTCTGCCCTTCGTTCATCGTTCGATAGTTGAGGACTAGGACTATTTTTCATTTTAGGTTTTTTTCGTTGAAGTTTTTCTATTCGGAAATTCCTGAAATGGCCTCAAGATGTTCTGTGCATGATGACAAGGACATGGCGTATTTTATGAGGATGAAGGATTTTTCATGGCGCGAGGGGAGAGAAAAGGAAATGAAAAAATAAATAAGGGCTTATTGCAAATAAAATATTTCAACACCTATTTGGAGGCGTTTATTATTTAGCACATTTTGCCACAGATGGGAAATTCGATCATAAATCATGTAACTCTGCGCAAGAATGGCAAAATTACAAAAAATATTTTATTTATTTTATTTTATTTTATTTATTTAATCTATTAAATGTTAATATACTTTTCCAATCAAAAATCGATTCGAAAAATTAACAAAAAATTAAAGAAGTTTTATATTTTCTTTATATTTTACATTTCTTTTTATATTTTTCTTAATTTACCTCCAAAACATTTTCTTGTATTTCACAGAGAAATTAATACTCTATCAAATCTTCATTAACTTTTCACGTTTCCAATCGGGGTTTATGGATTTAAAACGCTTCCAAAAACACAAAAAAAACGTGTCCACAAATTATCCACACAAAGACATGGTTTCAATTAAAAGTAAAGCTAAACTAATCGCAAGCATTTCACTTGCTGCTCCCTTTGATGTGACCCGAACCCGTTCTAATCTATATATGGTTATCGCTCTGAAAACAAATCTTAGTTTGCACTTGATCAGAGTTTACACAGGGATCAGCAGCTGACTGACTGAATGACAGATCCTTGGCGAGGTGAAGGAAACAAATCAAAAGGAATATTTCCACTGCAAAAACTAAAAGAATTGTAAATCATTTTATCTTCGATTTGTGGTGTTCGAAATTTGTTTGCTTTTCAGTTTCGGAATTTCGTTGTTGTTGTCGCTTGGGCTATTGTTTTAAAATTGTCTGCTCTGTTTTCAGTTGTACTTGTTGTTATTATTGTTTTATTTTTTTCTTAAGAAAACTCCGCCTTTGGTTATTCAAGATTCGATAATAATTTGTACGACTCTACACCCTTTGGTCATGCGGGGGTATGCTGGGCCCGTAGCCATAGCCTCGCCAGCTCAATGTGTGTTCGTTCTATGTGTATTTTGTACTTTTGTGTAAACAGCGAGTGCGTGTGTTTGTAAACATAAATTATTTTGTGTTTGCCTTTCAAAAACCTTTTTTGTATTTTTTTTTTCGTTCTTTGAATAACTTGGCTTCGAGAATCCATTATGGATGCTCCGTTTAAAATGGTCGACCATGGAAAGATTTCACTAAGAATAGTGGCAGCAAACCTAAAGCAAGAGATCTTTAAAATTAGGTGATTTTCGAAATCGTTAAATGCCAGAAGTCGGTATGGAGCAATTAAATATTACTCCTTGTGTATCAGTTAACAATTATGAATATCGCCATCACAATGCCTCCAGATTTTAATATATATTTAATGTTTCAGTCGCAATTTCCAAAACAATGAACTCTAATGTGACATTTAAGGTTTAATAAATCTCGAATCTCTTGCTGCAAAAATTTTCAATGAGTCCACAAGTTTATATAGTTTCAAAATAACTCTACCTACCGATGCGGGATTGCGGGATTTGAAGATGAAAGTGATTTCTAAAGTATTGCTCAGTTCCCTCACAAAAAAGGGGAAAACTAATAAAAGATTTTGTTGCCATACTTCAAAATCCACATGCCAGACAATCAGAAGCTGGCAAACATGCTAATCTTATTAATTCGGCCAAATTTGTCAAGTCATTGTCAATTCACCGTTATTTTTGTTTGATTTCTCTTAGATTTGTCATCAAGTGTTTGTTATTTAGGAGCATGGAACGGTTTTCATTGAATGTAACACAAACGGAACGTTTTTCGTTTTGTTCTTGAAATTCTTTAGACGTAACTCTCTCTCTCTCTTCCTATGAGAAAAGCAAGATCACATCTAATATATCTCCCTCCCTGCCTCAAAAAGAAACAAAATCCTTGTTTTCAAGTGGGGTTTTGTCTGATAACATAATGATAAATTTATTTAAGGTTTTTAATGTATTTTTTTATTATGTGGAAATTATTTTTTGTTTATAATTAAGTTTTTGCAATGTTTAATTTCTGTTATAATGGGCTGTTTGTTAAATATAATATTGTTTTCAGTATGTCTCACTTGTTTTTGTAAGGAAATCTCTTCTTTTATCAACATGACGTTGTTTGTGATTTGTTTTGGTTTACAATTTCGGCTGAAGGTACATGATGCAATGATTTCAGTGATGATGAATTTCGAACAGAAAACTATTCTAAGTAATAATCATAAAAATCGCAATAATGGTAATGACGTTTGTTTTAATACTTTGTAACTGTTAATTAAAATATTGAATATAAACAACTTTATACTAAATTTGTTTTGTTCTTGTTGTAAATAATTTTGGTTTCAAATTGCAGCTTTAATAGGAAATTCGAAATTGGTTTAGCATTTCGGTTTTGTTGTAACTATCGCCTAGTTTTTTATGTATGGTATTCAATTTGGTTTTTGGCAATAAAGAAACAAATTTTGAACGCCTATGTATGTCCAGTATATGTATATGTTTGGTATGCATGGTCTATTATGGCATTTTAGATACGGTCGTTATTTTGTTTCAGATTTTCTTTTTTTTTTTGGTGGCAATGCTGCTCTATATATATGTATGTATACATTTTTATTTTCAGATTTATGTTTTGGTTGTTATTTTTTTTAGTTTTCAATATATAATTTCAGTTTGGATATGATTTAAACGTTTCAACATCTTAGAATAGGTTTGTTATGTTTTCTTTTTCTTTTTCTTATTTTGTTTAGTTTTCAATATTTCCAATATAGGCTAAAAATTTTATATATTATTTATTTTATATTATATATAATTAATAGTACTGAGTTTGTTTTTCATTTTCAATATATTTCTGTTTGTTTTTTATGTTTTTTTTTTTATTAAATTGAAATAACAACATCGAGATTATTTGAAAAAGGTGTTAGATTTGGTAGATTACAAAAATTAGGTGCCAAATTAAAGGAAACATTTGAAATACAAAGAAATTCAATAAAATGTATTTTAATAAAAAACAATAATAAAAATATTAAGATTTGTTTGTTTTTATTAAATATGTTTTTAAATATTTTTTTTTTTTTTGTTAATTTAAGTATTGGTTTTTGTTTTTTTATTTAGTTTTAACAATATGGAAGACATTTGCAATTCATTTTACTATAATTAGTTACTTTTTGTGGTTTCATTTGTTTGTTTTTTAATTATTTTTTACTTTTATTCTTTAAAACAAACTTGAAAAATAATTCCAATAAATAATCAAAAATAAGTTATCTTTACACACACACTTCCCTTCTTTTAATTATTTTTCTCATTTGGTTTCTTAGTTTAATACTCAGGTTTGTGGGTTTTTTTGCTTCCTCTGATTAACCCATTTATTCCATGGTGCCGTATTGTACCTTTTTGATTTTGAAATATCTGTCAAAGAGATGTGAATTTAAATTCCAAAGTTTCAGAATCCGTTGAGATTTTCAACTTACCTCCATCCTCCATAGCCTGAGATGGTTAGTAAAACAGCTATCGCCAATGCCGTGCCCACTGCCAAGGGTGCCGTCTCATCCCGATACGAGCCGGTGGCACTGCAATGGAATGGTGGTCCCCATTTACCACTTTCCTTGAACATAAAGCTTTGCATATGCAGATCACGTAAATACAGCCGTGCAATGTGACCCGACTGATCACCCGAGTCCAGTGGGGCGAACATTAACACCGTTTGTTCCTTGTCGCAGACATAGGATTTACCCACGGGTGTTGGGAAATACATGGGCGTGTGAGATGGTGAAGTTAACTTAACATCTAAGCCTGGACGATCTGGATGTTCGAATAGGGGATTCGACGAGGAGTACGTTAATTCGAAGAGATTGATGTACCAGCCTTCACCGCCAGATGACTGTGTAAAAGACGGAAGAAGAAGAGGAAGAATTAAAAATTGGCTTAAAGTCATTGTCCTCGAAAGAACACGAATCCCAAATTTTTGCCTAGCTAAACTTTTCATAACCTCCAAAATGAAATTATATTTCATCAAATCACAAACAATTTGGACAAGCGTTATCTTCTTCCCTTATTGATTGGAAGCCCTTTTCCTTGTATTGGTCTTAGAACTTTAAACTACCAATAATAGGCCCGTTCCATGGCAATCTATATAGGAACCCCTCGCAGAAAGAGAATAAGGACCAACATGTAAAGACCATTTAGATGAATATGGTAATTGTTGTAGAATACAGGATGAGATGAAAAAACTGCAACCAAATTCAGACTGTTGTCATTTTTAAGCCACTCGTCCGACAGCTGTTAAAATTATTCCAGTGACAGCTCATAATATTGTTTACAAGGGGAACAAAAGCATTTTGATGAGAATTTTCCAGAAAAAAATTACTCGTGATGGAATTCAAACGTGATAGTATGATTTCTTTATATTTGGCTGGAAAACCACAAGTGGCTGTCTTTAGAGTCCTCGAGCATTTAAATGTGAATTAATCTTTTGTGTTTCCGATGTCAAGGAGTGGACGGAAGAAAATAGCACCATCAGCAGAAATGATTCGAAAAGTAAAGAAATCCGCGTCGCTGTGACCGAAAAATGGCTCGTGAGCTGAACATATCGCAGTATTCCATTCGGCAAATATTGAAAAATGAGCTCGGGGTAAAGCCATTGAAATTCCAAAAAGTGCAAGAACTTACACCGCAACAGAAACAAAATAGACTCAAAAGAGCTAAAGAGTTGCTGTGCTTGGCGGTGATAGTCGCTCCCCGCTCGTATTAATCGACCGTGACATCAAAATAAATGCCAAATATTATCGCGAAAATATTCTGGAGGGTTAATACACCCATGGGCACGCAAACATTTTGGCCACAGACCTTGGACAATCCAACAGGACTCAGCACCATCGCACTCAGCACGCCCACCCAAGAGTAGTTACAAAATGAGGTTCCTTGCTTCATTTGCAGCGCACAATGGCAACCAAAACCTCAGGATACCAATCCGTTGGACTATTGTGTCTGGAGTATTTTGGAAAGCAAGGTTGGCACTAAAAATTGTCAAAGTGTCGATCACCTCAAGAAAGTGCTTCGCCGGAAATGGGCCAAAATACCGCAGAGCAAAATTCGGGCATCATGTGACTTTTTCTTTCATCGGCCGTTTGTGCCATAATTCGTGCCAAAGGTGACCAATTCGAACAAATCTAAACTTATTCTAAAATTTGATGCTATTTCCGACATTTTTTGCTTTCATTCCATAAAATGTAAAAATTATGGTGTTTGACTTTGTTGCAGTTTTTTTGTCTCACCCCGTATATATAACACCTGTATATCATGGCTTATTAAAACACACCTAATGAGATCCTGCCAATTTGAAAATTTTAAAACACCGGGAAAATGTCAAACGAATACCATGCAACAGTTTTTGTGTTAAAAATAATCATGGCATCGTCGAGAGGCCTACTTCCCCTCCTCGTGCATTGGCCTAATGACCACATATTAAATTGGTCAACACCTCACATTTGTGTAATATTCCATACACCTTGTACTTCTCCCGCCTCATGTAATGACACAGTTCATATCCCAACTCTCTTTATACATAAATAGTAGCCTGTGCAACAGACTAATTGGTTATGCCAATAATGGATGACATGCCACCCACTTCCCACTTACCTTTTTGAACGTCATCGATAGTTTGAAGCCTTTGAACTCCAGCGTCAACAGTTCCATATTGGACTCCACACATTCGCCGCTCAACACTGGATTATCGGGCAAATACAAATCGGCCTCAACGTCTTCATTCAGCTTGTTGCGATACTTAATGCTGATCAGGCCATCAACACTAATCAGGATGCAGGTGATGCCGTTGGTGGCATTGAAACGGTAAATGGACGTGGTGGCATCGTGGTTCATTGATGAAGACTGTCAAGGAGAACACACACACATACACACGCAAACAAACATATGTCACATTAGAACAACAGATGCTTATATAAGTGGGATCAATAGGCGACTTTGACTTACCGCTGGCGATTTTGTCGTATATCTGGTAACCCTGGGCATTTTCGTTGAAAGTGAATTCAGTTGTAGACCTTGACAATACGTAACTGAAACCAAGAAGAAAAACAGATTATTTTAACAAATTAATCATCATCATCATCGGCGTCGTCGTCGTCGCCACCATCATTATCTGTCATTCTATTCAAGAGCAAAGCCTCTTGCCTCTCGTCCATCCCGTATGTCACAGTTAAGTGATACGCTAGGGGGGACAAGTTCGTTGTCCCACAAACCTAATTTTGGCTGATTTCGGCAAAATCGGTATCATGCCAAGTCGATTGTCCATTTTTATCTCTTGTAAAATATTAATATGTGACCAAATAGAAAATCGATAATTCTACACGTTGTTGTGTACAAGGCAAGCGAACATATGCCAACATCCTACTCCCCTCACTCCTTGGGAATGTTCGCTTTAACAGAAAAAAAAAACACATTCTGGCCCACATTCATCCCCCTAGAGACACTTTCTATTTCTTGTTTTTGGAAATTTTGTTACGTTTAGAGTCTTTGTCAAATGCCACCTACACCACCATCACCACCCACCCGAACAAATATCCAACCAACCACCTTGACGACATCACTACCCCATTTAGCTTTTTGGTCAAAACGAATCAAGTCAAAAAAATAAATACTCCATGACGTTGTAAGGACCACCAAAGAAAAGAAGTGCGGCCTACAGAGGGGACTTGGGGGGTTGGGATTCGAACACCAGATGCAACACTTTACTTTACTTACCCATTAACGAGAAAAGTATACTCGTGATTATTAGAAAATCATAACGCACTGAATTCCAATGGGTTTTACTCAGAATTTTCAGTAGATCAGTCATCTTTGGTCTTGAACTTTGAATACGAATCACAGGATTTCGATAATACTTTAGTTTGTCAATGATTCTAACTCGGATTTGTTCTTTCAATGCTACTCAGCGGAATGTTAAAAATGTATCTTTTCTTTTTCTATTTTTTTTCTTCTGCTTCTGATAAAAGCTCCAACGAACGAACGAACACACTCTCAACACTCCCGTTTCTTTCCTTTCGGTTGGCTTTAATGAAAAAATACGAAAACCGTTCCCAGTGCGAGTGACGAGTCCTGCGTACAAATGATGAATGAAATTGTTTGTACCAAAATTGACATTCAAGCAAACAATGGAGGAATGCAAGAGCGTAAATATTCTTCCCGATTGGAGGATGCGCACGGCGCATGTCCCAGTTTTGAACGAAACGGAAACGATGTGAAAATCATGTTGCCACATATTTTTTAATGGATGTCCTTTTTTTCGCAAAGCTAATAAATAAATAAAAAAGTAGAATAGGAAAATGTTGTTTGTCTTTTTCCAATAGATTCCAAAACCGACGAATGAATGTTTATTTTTTTGAAATATAATCTGCCGTCGAGTTTTAACCTTTAAATATTTTCAAATATGTGAAAATATCAGGGCAGTAAGGCAAAAAGGAAGCAATGGGTATGTCTGGTTACTTTTCTTACAGGAATTGTCCAGCAAAATCTTTCTGACAGAGAAAGGTAATTTTATTCTCCTTTGCAATAAACTGTTTAAAGTAAAAAGATGGAATCTCTGCAGAAACTGAAGAAATGCAAACTCTCTGTAAAAGAAATGTCAAATCTTTCCCCCTCTTTCGCTCTCTCTCCCTCTCTCTCTCTCTCGCTCTCTCGAATCGCTTCCTTTTGCAGAACTTTTGTGTAAACAGAAGACTTCCAGTAATAATTTGCAACAATTGTTATAAATTCTACAGTAACCAGACACACCTAATAATCCACATAGGACCAACCTAGGCCACTTTAAAACAGTTGCGCAGGAGGCGAATTCACACCTAACTCTCTCTTGCTGGCAAAAGTTATTCCTCGTAGCATCTATCAAAATAGAGGAAAACACTTAAATATTCTTCACAAAATGTACATTTCAATGCTGTGCCGGAATTTTGTTGTAAGATAAGAAATATTAATTTTTTTAAAGTTTTAATTAGACAATTGTGTTTTGACAGCAAAAGAAAACAGCCGCTGGCCTTACTATGGCATCTTGTAAGTACACCTTGATACCAACTAACTTCTTGATTTTTTATTGGGTTCTTATTAATCTATTTAAAACTAAATCAAAGACAACACGAGTCTAGATAACATATTTCAATATAAATGTTAATTTCATACAATTTTTTTTTGCTGAATCCGCCAGATTTTTCTTTAATTTTAAGGTCGCACTCTGAAATTAAGCAAATAAGGCCAGATCCCATAAAAATGAAGTTTGTGTTGGCAATGCCCAACTATCAAATGCTAGTTGTTCATTTAAGAAGTTCATGCTGGCAATGCTTTGCCACAAAGCATAATGGGATTGGTTTGTGTCTTTGCCACCCACAACAAAAATGCAACTCTGCTCGAAACTCAATCAAATATAGTAGTTCACATTTTCTGCGCCAGATTAAAATTACATGCTATAAAAATAAATAAATTCGAGGGCATCATCATAAACAAATGCACAGACAAATTAAGCTATAGGCAACGAAAAGTTTGTTTTGTCTTTTTATCCAGGTGGCTATCATCATGTTTTGCATAGTCAACATGCTGATTTACGCGTTCAACCCACTCTACTTCGGAAACACATTACATCCTTTTCAAGAATTTGACTTTGTAGTTTTTTATCTCACCCCGTATCCCCCAATAACAATTCTATAAACATGTTTTATTGTGTATTTGATAATTTGTTTTATTGTTATTTGTTATTAAATTTTACAGTAGTGTTTTATTATCTGTGTTTTTGTTATTGTATTTCTTTTTATTTAAAACTGTTAATTTTTTTCCTTTATTGTTTGTTATTTAATTTAGGACATTGTAGTTTTTGTTTGCTTGCATTTTAATTTAATTGATTCCTATTGAAATTATCATCAAATAAAGTAAATGTTCTTTTCTTTTTCATAATATTTGTTTTGTTTTTGTTTTTGTTTATAAGATAATTGAGTTTCTTGTTGTTGCCCGTTTTACTTTTCGGTTTATGTTCTAATAAAGCTTTATAATTATATGTAGTTGTTGTTGATGATGCTTTCCAACTATGCCTATGGGGCTGATGACCCGATTTCGATATTCATTGAACTCCTCTCTAAATACATATTTTAATTCTAAACTGGAAATAAATTTTTTTAGATAATTTTGGTTTTTCACTGATTTCCCCTACTGCGGTTCTAAACACAAAAATGGACGTGTCTTTTGTTAACCGAAAAACAACAAATCAAAAAATAAAAAACTCCAAAATTGGTCTGTAGCAATGAAACACATTGATTTATTCTTTTATAAATTATAATTTATATACATACATTTATTTATTAAATAAAATATCTGAAACCAAACAAAAGAAAAAAAAAAATTGGAACATAAATCACAATGCCAACAACATCTTAGAATTGCTTTAGAACTAAAATAAAAACGGGTGAATAAACAATATAAATTTTAACTAATTTTGTTTTGTACATTAAAAAACCATATAATAAATACAATAACAATGATTGAGGGGACGTGCGTGTGTGTGTGTGTGCTAACTTTGTCACTCACACCTCCGCCTTCGCCCTTTCCTCTTTTCCTTTCTTTTGTTTAAATAAAATACAACGACAATGTGCCACAGAGAAAAATAATTCATAAATTACACTAAACCATTTTGTTTTCTACATTTATTTAAATAATTTCTTTAAAGTTTGTTTAAAAAATCTTTGGTTTGAGGATTTTCAATTTCGTATTGTTGCCCTAACCCTCCGATTAGCTATGCTATGTTCTTGATCTGCAAACTTGAATTGTGTTTATAAGAAAACTCTCCGTCATCGATCGTGTAACATTTTGTGGTGATATCTCCTTTATTGGTTTCCCGTTGGCTGTAAAAATTTCCCTAGAGGAGTTACATATCACTAATGGGGCGGTTAAAAGCCTAGTTAGCCAAACTTTTTGTTAAAAACAGAAAAAAAAAACACAAAAATGCTTTTCATATAAAGAACCTGCTTTCAGTTTTATAAACTATGAATATATGTATCTTACGTAATGATTGATTTCATTTAAAAGAAAAATGTCTCGTCTATGTTTAATTGAACCAACCACCATGTTGGAGTTGTTCTATCTTCTTCTTCTTCTTTTATTTTTTGGTAATTATGTTAATTATTGATTTGGTTTCCATGCTTACTACAAATGTCTAAAAAATGTGTGTGTGTGTTTGTTTGATTATTTTCTTATATTTTGCATTGCTAAGATTTGAGTCGAATTTTAAAATCAGAACTGAAGGAAAAAATGTTTTGTTTGTGGTTTTTGTTTTAGTTGTGATAAAATCGTATTTTCGTTTCTTGAAATTATTGCTTTCGTTTGTTTTGCATGATATCAATGTGTGTTTGTGTGTCTGTATGTGTTTCATCTCAATTCTGGCTCGATTACTTTTTACCTATCATCTATTTAGTGTTAAAAGAGATACTAATTAATTATTTATTTATTTTTCTTCTTTATTATAATTCTGTTACTGTTCCTGTTTAATTGTTATATTTTTTAAATATGTTGTTGTAGCTAAATAGTCTTATCGTTTTTATTTAATTAATATTTAATTTTTTTCAGAGAAAGAGAATAATGTTAAAAGAAGTTGTTGAGAAATTCTAAAAATTGAATAGTTGCAGCCTGTTTTCTGGTTGGTTTTGGTTTTGATAGGTCATAAAAATAGTTTACGTTTTTTCGCTAACTTCTTGAGATTATTATTTAAAATTATTATTTGTAATTATTGTTTTTTTTAATTTGTTGTTGTTGTTGTTTTTGCTTTTTGGTTGGTTGATTATAGTTTAAATAAGTTTTGACAGCCTTAGGCCAGATGCTTATACATATCCTCCAACTGGGGTTTAAAGTAACTCTTTAACTGTGGTCGTTTTGATTTGAAGGTAGGTGTCAGCAGGCCATTTTGCACCGAAAATGGATCTGGATGTAGATAAATGTCTTTAACCTAAAAAAAAATAGAGGAAAACGAAATCAATAAAGAGTATTTAAATAATTTAATATTAGGTTATATAGATAAACACTTTACTTAAAAGTCTCGATTGCTAATCTTTAAAGCAGCTCAATAGGTCATACATATTAAGACTATGTATGACTTGCCTTTAAAGTCTCTTTTACGCAGGTTCCATATCAGTCATCCAAAAAGACTTCGTAGGCATACTTATAAAGAGTCCCCGTCTCTGACGTATAAAAACTTTCTCTATAAAAACTCTCTATATAGTTATCAACACTCGGTAGGCTTGTCTAAAAGTTTTTCCTCGTCCTTAAAGACTCTTCATCGCTTGACTATCGAGACTCCATATATCTTGCCTATTAATACTTCCTCTTCTACTTCTATAAAGGGTCCGAATAGGTCATCGTCATATATTTCTAAAAATTAACTAAATTTTATACTTGACATATATAAAGACGATCCGAAACTATTTCTGAAGACATTCTACAACTTGTATATAAAAGCGTGTCTTTAAACCAATATCCCCCTAGAAGAAAAAAATCCGACAAACTCTATCCCTAAAGACTATATACAATTGATGTAGTTTTTCCACCACCAGCCTGCATTTTTTTTTTTTTTTGATCCTCAGAATTTATTATCTTTTTGTTGTAGTATTTCTAGATAGTCTTGTTCTCAATCCCACCAAAATATTTATCTCACCTGTTCAAATGATTTTAGTCCGCTCTGTTTGCCCCACTTCAGCATATCGGTCATGATGAGTTCTTTCACTTGAGGATTATTACAAAGTACGGACAGTGTACCACGTACACCGTTTTCCATGGCCCATTGTTTTAGGACTTCAACATCGGGCACAACCACAGCCACAATACAGCTCTGCAATATAAAATGGAATGGAATGGTTTGAGAGGATTTCCTAAATGGCCATTGGAGACCAACTCACCTTCAGACTTTCGCCATAAACAAAGACTTGATTGACGTACTGACTTAAAGTGTAAATGTTCTCAATTTTCTCGGGCACAATATATTCACCCTGACTCAGCTTGAAGATATGCTTGCGACGATCAATGATACGTAATGTACCATTTGGTAACCACATGCCAACATCTCCAGTGTGATGCCAGCCCTCAGGGTCAATGGCTTCGGCAGTTTTTTCAGGATCTTTATAGTAACTGCAAATATATAGAGAGTAACACAATGCGATTAATAAAATTCTGAAATTTGTTAGGGACTGAGTCATACATACCCATGGAACACATTTGAACCTCGAACACAAACTTCACCAGTATTTTGATTGGCATAGTATTCCATTTCTGGTACATCCACCAGCTAGAATAGAAAACCATATTTTCTATACAATTTGTACTAATTTCTCAAAATACCCACCTTAATGGCATTACAGGATACGGGTGGACCCACATGATTGGGCACATAGTCTCCCTGCACTGTCAATGTTATGGCACCGGTACATTCGGTTTGGCCATAACCCTCAACCACCAAACAGCCCAAAGCACAGCGCATAAAAGTCAAAACATTACCAGCCAATGGAGCTGAACCCACCACCATCAAACGAAGATTTCCACCAAAAGCTAAAAGGGCAAAAGCAGAACAATTATCAGATTTTTCTCTGCAAGATCTTCCACATCGTTGTCATCCTACCTTGATGCACCTTCTTGAATACCAGCTTATCCCAGCAACCATTGCGTCTCAATATACCTCTGGATATTTCTTTCTCTTTGGCTTTTAAAGCCATATTAAATAAGGCTCTCTTTATGGACGAGGCAGCGATTTCATTTTGAATTTTATCATAGACACGATTTAATAGACGAGGCACGGCCGGCATAACGGTTGGCTTCAACATCTTCAAATCATTGTTCAGTTCTTTGATGTCGCCCGAATAGAAGCCAACGCACCCTCCCACATAGTACATGCCATTCTCACAGCAGCGTTCGAACATATGGGCCAATGGCAGGAACGAAATCATGACGTCACTAGCACGGATGCGATGATCACCTGTGAAGGACGAGATAAAATTGAAAATGTTAAAAGTTTGCGGACCATCCTCAATGCCTATAAACATTTCATATCCATCTATGAGGAATTACTAACCCCCTTGTCTAGATGCTGACGTATTTGGCCAGCCATTGGCATTCACTTACCCAACTGCAATATGACAGCGCACACTCCAGCAACAACATTGCCATGTGTTAGCATAACACCCTTAGGATTGCCCGTGGTTCCTGACGTATAACACACCGTACAGAGATCTTCGGAGCTAGGTGGTGCTTCGGGATGATTGCTTTTGGCACCCAATTTCTCGACGTCGATAAACGAAAAGATTTGTATGCCTCGATTGCGGGCATTTTCCAAAGTAGCTGGCCTCACCGGTTTTATGGCCACAAGGATTTTCAGCGAACGTGGTGCTTTGTCCAAAAGCAAGGAGGCTTTCGCATCATCCTCCACCACCACAATTGACATTTCAGTCTGACGAATGATAAAAGCACAGGCATCTGGTCCAAGGGTGTCGTAGAGCGGTACCACCACCAGCGAATAACAGTAACAGCCCTGCTCGTACAGAATCCATTCGGGACGATTTTGTGAGTAGATGCCCACCAGCTGTTTAGGTCTTACGCCCAGGGCAAGCATGCCGGAGCCAAAGTTCTTGGCGCGCAGCAGAGCTTCATCGTAATTGATCCACTGAAAGAAAGGCAACGACTATGAAAAGCAAGAAAATATGGTATTGGACCACTCTTACCTGATATGGAGATGTTAGGGTTTCTCGCCATCCCAGACATGGTCCATTGTTGGACGCATAGGCACCCTCACGAAACGTCTGGTACAGGGTTCGTACATTCTCTGTGATGTACGACACGAATTTGCCATTTTTTGATTCTTTGTAGAACTTCGAGACATGAATTTGTTCCGGACCCTGCAAGCAAAATGGTATTCGAACAACGACAACGAGAGAAAAAAAAAAGAAGAAGGAAGAACAAGACAATGATGAGTGAAAGGTGGTGCATAAATGCATTAAGAAATTATGTGTGTGTGTGTGTTTGTTATTCTTGGTGTCCTATGTAAATTTAATGCTCTCTATCCGCGAAGGCCACACACGGCATAAATCCCTCATGTAAAGACATTTATCGGTTATTTATCGACAACAGTTCTAAACTAAGCGCAAATTTATGGCCGTTCAACGTCAGACGCACGGAACCAATTTTTCCCCATTTGCCGCGGTCCGTTCAATTAGCAATCAATACTTTTATTGTCTTTTGTTGGCAGTTTTATTGTTGTGCGCCTCTGACGGCGACATGACGTGGCCAACGACAGGCCAATTTTGTGCTTGCACACAGCCCCAGCCAAGTATCGCTCAAGTATCGGCCGTAGTGGACCAAATTTAGATAAACGGCGATGCTACTACCCCACTCACCCACTTGGTGTGCCTGCTCTCTAGCATTGGTACAAAGCACTTAGCTTTTTCCAAGTCTAAAACGCTTTTAAAATAGATTTTAATGTGGCCAGTGTTGAAAAATTCATTCCATTTAGCGGCATTATGTTAATATTCAACAAGTGTTGATGGACACGAATGCCGAGTGATCAAAAAGATTCGCCTATTTTTCGTTTTAATTTACTGGGCTGTGGAGGTTGGGGGGGGGGGGTTTGGTTTGTGGTATAAAACGAAAACAAAACGGCAAATCAAAGAACAACTGTTTCATCCATCCTCCTGTGTATGTGTGTGTGTTTGTGTGATGGGGTGGGGATGTATTCGTGATATGGAATGCAGACCGGTATGCAAATAATGTTTATACCTGTCAAAGAGAATGAATTCATCATCGCCCTCACCATCATCATCATCGTGCATATGATCGGTCGAGGGCGGGCGGGAGGTGGCATTACAAACCATCGATTCTCAATGATTGACAATAACAAGTAATACATGCCATTTATGTTTTCTTTTTTGCTAAACGATTTCTGTTTACGTTCTGTGTTGAAACGTAACGAATTCACTGAGCACTGCTAATGATTTCAAATGCCCGCTGGTGTAAAAGGGTATCCGGGAAGTGGTATTTTGATAAATATATCTTTTTGAAATTTCAAAAACAACAATGGGAAATTTTCGATGGAAATGAACTAATTTGGCTTCCCAAAAACGATATTTATGAAAAACAAAAAATAATGTGAGATGTCATACTTTGGAAATTCATAGGAAAAGCAAAAGTTGTTCACACTATTCATTAAGTATTCGAAAATAAAAACCAACTTCGACGTCATCATCTAAAATCTTGCAATGGATTTGCCATTGTTAATTCAAAAATACAAATGCCGCCATTAATTCTTCTGACACAAAAAGCCAATTTTTAAATGTAAATAATTTGTATTCCAGTACATTTTTTTTTTTTAATTTTAAGACATTTTAAACAAACAATTCATGTAAGTGTTTCGTTTTATGGAATTTTAAAATGTAGCTCTGCTGAATGTGATATTGACCACATGACTTGTAATGAAACATTTCCCATCGATTGCTAACAAGTGGACCGACAGCTTTCACCCCCTTCCTCCTACCTCTCTCGAAGAGTGTGTCATAACACAATTAGCGAATTTCAATTGATTGTTTGAACATTTTCATAAAAGAATTAAAAACAAGTAAAATAGTATAGCCTTGAGTTACGATGTTGACCTTTCATGGGGAAAGTTCCGAAGCAGTTGGCCAATATTGACCAATTCGTATCTGACCTAAGTCTGATATAAATATTACAACATGCCATATTTTGGACTATATCCTCCCATACTTTATATAAGATGTGTGCAAATTTTTGGAAAATGTGGAAATATGCATGCGGTAACAGTTATAGCGGACCGAAGTATTCCATTTTCAGACATTATCTAATACACCTAAAAATATTGGTATGTGCTAAATTTGAAGGAAATCGAACATTTATATCCATTTTTATGCGAAATCATAAATTTCGAAAAATAACATAGTTAAATCAGATTTCTGGTTAAGAGAAAGATTTAGATGTATCAAGTTGTAAAGAATCGTCGACTGGTTTCGCAAGTTATGACAGATATAAGTATTGGAAATTGGGTCCCCTTTGGATAAGGTACAATAAGGTGTTGGCAAATCTTGTGGTAGCAAAACTATTTGGATTTGTGAAACTTGAAGAGAGTTGGATGATTATTTCGCTTTCTTCGAGCGTTTTGTTTTTCAAAATCTTTAACCCTATGTGGGGGAGGTACCAGAGGTTTTAGGTGTTTTGAAGATCATAGCCCAATTTTCCAGCCCAAGAAATCCTCAACATAATTAAAAAAAAAAGCTGAATATAGGTCCTGGTTTTGAATTATCGACATAACAACGTCAGATCATTTTTCATTTTACTTTTATTTAAGTCATTCGGTATGGGAGGCAACTAGGGCCGGGTCTCCACCGTACGTCCCCGGTGAAGCCTATAAAAAGTTAGTATTAAATGTATCCGTATTCTTGTGAATTTATGCTCTGTGAATTTAGAAAGAAAATTACTACAGAAGTATGAATATACCTCTGATGGCCCTCGTTTGTAGAAAATCATTTTAAATAGCCTTTATTGTGTTTGGTTCCTAGGAGGATATGAGCCCCACAAACGTTTTTGTATTTCGCCTACTTTTCCCCACAGTTTTTCTAATTCCTTATCAATTCCAAAACGATTAAGGCTGGGACTTTAGACATTTATATTTAGCATACTTTTAGGCGATCAAAGTGTTTTGGACAAATGCAAAATATTAATGTTAAAAAACTCACTTTACATATGCGTATAACATCGTGATGTGTAAACCAGTAAACTATCTCTTCCTCATGTAAAAATGTCACTACAATAACCAAGTTTTCCTTTATGATATCCAAAAAAGTGGCCAAGCTAGAACTTTGTTAATAACTTCCCCATAAAATACCACTTCCTTTACAACCCCAACACCTGCTGTCATCTTCGGAGAGTGGAGCATGCAAATGACTGGTGGCATAACAGTGATTTGGGTAAGGGGAACAACACTGAATGTTTCCAATGATATGGGCATACCCTGCGATTAATATCTAGGCGGGGATCATATTTTATCTAATTAAAATCAAAATCGAGCGATGACACAAAACAAGGAGATGCCACAAAACAATAAATGTAAAAAAAAAAACCAAGAAAAAAGAAGAAAACTCGGCATTAGTTTGGAAATATGATTAAGATTGGTTGTTGTTGTTGTTTTATTTTAACTTTTCTGCGGTATGTGGAGAGCATATTTAGCCACATATATATGTTTCGGATTTCAATGCCACTCACATACCCAGAACTTTTTTCATACGTTTCTTGATCAACCCATTGAGAAGAATAAACAGTCGTTAATTACCTTGAGAATATCACTCTGACTGGCCATGTCGATGGGCGGACGGATGGTGGTGATCTGACCGCAGCAGGACATCTTGAATGTGAATTTTTCACAACTACTCTGTTAGAACTCTGGCAAACAGACAAATGCTAGCCCACATAAAAAACCGTTGTTGCTTGCCCGCTCAAGCGAGTGTTAATTGTTGTTTTCTTTTCTTTTGTTCCGTTTCTCTTTTGCACAAAAACTGTTAATAATATATTAAGGAGAAATTATGTTTTTGTTTATCTGAGATTGATTTGTGTTGTCTTTTATGACGTCTTGGATGCGGTTCTTTCTCACGATATTTTGTTTTAGATGGCTTTCCTGGACGCGCGCGTTCTTTTGCCGGCAATCGTTTTGCTTTACTTTACTCTCTGCACATGTTGCCAACTCGCTGCGATGTTCAATATATTTTGTTGTTATTTTGTAAATTAACCGAAATAAATTGCCGTTTTTGCATTGTTTCGCGGCGGTGGGGATTTCGAATTTATTTTGCCAAACAACAGCAACAACATCAATTGATTGGCCAGCCAAGCCATCAAAGAGCAACCAAACCAACAAAATCGATTAACCAACTCCTCGGGGGATATATCATTCAACGCGAGGTGCAATGAAACATCGCTTGTGTTTATTCTAGATACAATCTACAAGATACTTAAGTATGTGATATGTGAATATGAGGATTAAGGGATATCTATAGAAAAATTCAATGCCACATATTGGCATGGTTGTGTGTGTGTGTGTGTTTGTGTGGAATATATGGTCTAAAGACCAAACACCTACTAACGGCAGACGAATATATCTTTAGATAATTTGTTGTTTGGATCTCACAACAATAGCGCGGAATGTTTTTCTTCTTCAAAATCTTATGACTTTTTATTGTGGCAAAAAAATGCCAAAAATTAATATATATATGTCTGCATATATGTATATGTGCTGTTTAACTTTGACGTCATATAGACATTAGAACATGTCTTCACATATTTTTTTTTTAAGAAATTATGTTTTTCCTATCAACACCCTTATGGTATCGGCTTAAAAAGGGAAGCATATTCAAATTGTTGAAGCATTTGTAACAAAGGAGAAAAAAAATGTAGGTGGCGTATACGTTGTGATGAAACGTATACGCACACCCTGTACTTAACGTAGGAATTCTGCTAATTATTCTAATCACCAATGGAATGTTCTATTATTATTATTTGTATTTTTTTGAAATTAGATCACCTGCCCCGGGCAATGTTACCAATATTACCTCATATTTAAGTAGAAGAGAGGGTGTTAATAAGTCGTATTAGCAAAGCATGTCCATATCTATTTTTATGTCTTTCGTTGTGGTCTTTTTTTCCGCTGGTGACAATAATCATTTTTCCAATGGTCTCGTTTGAATTGTTGCTGTTCCGTTTTTTTTTCTTCTTTTTTCCTATTCTTCAAGGTCAACAAATTAACCACATTCGCGACAGTCTGGGACGTGCCCCCTTTAAATTTATTTTTTTTTTTTGATATTTACACAATGCTGTATGACGAACTGGTCTGCATGTTTCCCGGCATATGTACGCTGGCGATATCTACCAACCAACCGTAACACGAATTAAGTTAACAAAGGCCTTGTTAAAGTTCAAAGATGTGGTTGTAAGGAACACTTCACAAATAGAAGGGGAACAACAAAATACCAAAAAAAAGAAAAAAAAACGACGACGATGGTCAGGTAATGAAGAAATAAAGAAAATTACTTGTTCGTTGCATTGCTTCTATAAAAAAAGTGAATGAATATTTTAAAAGATTGAACAGACAAGCAACATTGGTGGTATGTACGTTTGTCGGTGGGTGGGTGGTTGGATGGATGGGTAGGTAGGTCGGTATGAGATCGATGAGCTCATTTGTCATATGATTAAGAAAGTCTGTTTCTTTTCACATCAGTCTATTTCTGTTGAGGGTCTATCGTCATACTCCGATGTTAAGTAGAGGGAAGGAAAATTGTTGTATATACTTCGTATCGTGGCGGGAGAGTCTCACTCTTGGTAGGCCATGGTAACAATTGTCTAGGTAATCCATAAGATTTGTCAGTACATTTTCATTAAGTGGGTGAATAAAGAGAAGTGTCTGGAAGGTGCCATAAAATACCGCTGAAGAAAGGTTAAAAGTCAGGCGGGGCCGACTATATGACTATACATCACCATGCTTATTTAGTAAACCTACCCGTAATGAATAAACGCTTAAGTTTCGAGTTTATGTGAAGTAGATCATGAAAGCGTATTATGGCTTCAAGGCAGCTATAATTTGAGATCAGAGGAAACTAATATTTGGTATATGCCGAAATTTGAGGAATCCCCATTGGAGTACAATAAAATTGAAATCGGAGGAAGACATATATATATGGGAGCTATATCTAAATTTGGACCGATTATCACCAATTTCAAAAGGGTGTGCCCTGGGGTTAAACAAATGATTTGTAGAACATTTCATCACATTCAGACAATAAATGTAATTATACTTTGTTTACAAAAATACGGACATGCATAAATTGACTCAGAATGTGATTCTATGGAGATCATCAAAGGGAACTATGGGTTTATTTCATTTCCTTCTGCATGTTGGACCACAGTGTGGCATAAGGTATCCATATAGCATATGCTATTTCCAGAACCTGCCAGAATCTACAATTTTTGCAATATTTTTCGATATCATAAAGGGAAATTTGGTTATTGTAGTAAAAACTTTAACATTCTTGGGCAAAATCTGTAAAAAATACTTAAAATTTTTTTTCAAAATAATTTTGTAGCCATTATGTACCTAAAATTTTAGCGCAATTAGCTGAAGAATATGAATTGGACCTACAAACTACCAATAATTGGGAACTATCGTTATATCGAGGATATTCAAAAAGCCAATCTTCCAGAAAGGTGCAGAGCTGGACCTCAATTCTTGTTCTATGAAAATGTGAAATGAAAACTTTTATAAAGAAATATGTTTCATTTCATATTTTCATAGAATAAGAATCCAGCAACTGGATAGTATTATTTGAAATGTAGATACCTTGATTTATTTGTACCATGTCATACCCATCTTCTCCATCAGAAAAATTAAAAAGCATTACCATTAAATAATTGCTGACAATTAAACACAAACCATTACGAAATACCTACAAATTCAATCTCTACATCAATTCCATGGTTTTAAAATGACACCACTGAGCCATATATTTTGTGGGTAATTTTAAATAATTACCAAATATTAGGATATTTATTGGACCGGAAAATGTTTATCAAGATTTTCTGTTAATATTATAATTTTAATAATGGTCAAGTAATTTGGATTTTGAAATGTCTCCTTTTTTAATGAAATGTTTTTATCTTCCAGTGCCATAAACATAATTGTCATGGCTAAAAATAATTGGCATTCTCTAAAATTACCATGAAATTTTAAAAATCGAAGAAATGTGAGAATCAATCAACAAATTGTTATTGATTTTGCATTCGTCCTTCATTGTCCTATTGGAAAGGTTCAGTAAAATAGCTCAAGAACCGTCTTTAAATTTCAAATCGGCATAACTAAGTCCGCAAATATGCCACACACTCAATTAAATTACTCCAGATTTGTAATATGATGTTTGGGGTTCTCGCTGATCACAAGGCCCACAGAAAAAAAGAAAATATAAAGATGAGTTATGTATTTCTAATTCAAACCAAATTTCTTAGTTTTAATCATTGACAGATATCCCAACCCATGAAAATTACAGCTATTCTAAAATCGGATTTTAAATTCGAATCGGGAATCATTTGGCCTATAAGCCTATACGGGCTCAGAAATAGTTTTTTGTTAATAATTTTAAAGATATTTTTTTCTTAAATCACAATAATTCCACTGCAAAAACTAATCAAAATATTAAAAAATTAATATCGAATCTAAAAATAATTCTTCGTTATCTCACAATGTATTTACATTTTTCTTATATTTAAAAAAAAATAATTCTATATAGAAATAAACAAAAAAATACAACGCTAACAGAAGAGGATGAATTTGTTTAAGATCTCTTCAATTCACAACTGAGTCATTTGTAAGATAATGAAATCAAGAAGAAAATCATTCGCACTCAGGCAATGGGGAGGGAAATTTTAAAAACCAAAAAAAAAAAATAAAAAAAAAAATGGTTGATATTTTTTGTTCTTAATGGCAGACAATTTAAATTTATTCATTCATATATCAAAAAGTATTAGAAACAGTGTGTACCAAAACAAGCCGTTGGATATTTGTTGGTGTTTTTGTGGTTGGTTTCTTTTTTTGTCAAGGAAATATTAAGATTTTCTCACTTTTTATTTCTAGATACAAATAGAATTGTTGTGGAAGCGCACACACACCCGCACACTCGCACATTAAAAATGCAATTGTAAATTTTTAATAATTTTTTGAGCATATTTTTATAGACATTTTATTGGGTTTTTTATATTTTGGGCGACAAATTGTCAGGTTGTTTGGCAAAGATTTCGAAATAAATAGTGGCCCAAAGCAAAGACCACAATCAATTACGTTATTTATGGTGGTCATTTCTTGCTTTGTTGGTCGGTTGCACTTTTTCGAGCTTTTACGTAATAAATAAGATGGCAAAGCAAAATTGTCACATCCCCATATGAAAACGTATTGAGATCCGCCGTTTTTTTTTGTCTTGTTTCTAAAAATGTTTTCACAGACAATGGATTTTTATTTTTTTGACTTCAGCTAAAACACTTTTTTGGGCACAATTACTTTGGAATTCACACCTTAGCAATCTATTTGTTATTTTTCTGAGGTTGATATTTTTTTGTAATGTAATAATAATTTAAACTTTTCCGAAATTTGAAAATCTCCACGCGCGTCTTAACACAATGGGAAAATTTCGCAACACGTTAGACGTTCAAAATAGTACTGAGCGAAAATTTTCGTCCGTATATCTTTTGCCTGTGTGCCAGACAGAAAATCTGTTTACCGCTGGTCATCAACATTGCGTTCTTCTTCATCTTAGCCCAAAAAGATCTTCTTTGCATATATCTCAAGCAGATTGAAAACATAAAGAGTGCCAACGAAAGAGATTTTCATTTGACAGAGAAATGGTGAGAGACATGGGGAAAGAGAGAGAGAGAGCATGGGCACAGAGACCCCAGCACCAAATGAACATTTGAAAACTGCATGAAGATCACATGCAAATAACTGGGGAAATCCTTTACACCCAACAAACAGACAAACCGACACACACACACATAGACGCACACAAATCATTCGCATGTGACTTGGGTGGCAGATGGCAAGTGGTGGCTAATGATACACCTTTCCATTCCTAACAAAAAAAGGGAACATTACTCAGTCCATTTTTTCAGAAAAAAATTTAGGAATGTACCGAAAATAAAAGTCTGACAAACAAACAGATGATAGGACTTAATTAGAATTCAGCACGTGATTTCGATACACTGATTTCAACTCCAGCAGATTCTGCCGTGGAGCATATTTCTCTAAAAATGTAGTTTTGTTATTTTGCATAGCTGATGTACTTATGCCAGTATGGTATTTTATATAATAATAATAATAGTACGTTTATAATTTACGGATGTAGAACACCAAGTGCATTTAAATTGTCAATTTAACCCAGCAAAATGCTCTAATGTAAACATACCATTACTCAGTGTTTTATATCATTGTAGAAGAATACAAGTAGGAACATCGACACAGCTGCTGGGAATTTTTTGAATGAAAAATTATTCAAATTTGGAAAAAAATGTTAAAGACGCTTCTTTTAACAACCTTCAATTGACGTCGTGTAAGAAAACATATAAAAATCTACTTATATTTGAAAAAAAAAAACATTTTAAAATTGTTGACATATCAGTGTTCCCAAGCGTTAATGCATCTATTTGTATTCTTCTACCATGGTTTTATACCCAAGTAAAAAAAACACAATTCGATATCAAGGCCTATACAGGGTGAAATGAAAAACCTGCAACCAACTTCAGACTGCTGTCAATTCTAAGCGACTCGTCCGACAACTGTTAAAATTATTCCAGTGACAGCTCCTTATATTGTTTACAAGGGACAAAAGCCTTTTGGTAATGGTGTGGGTCGCTCTCCGCTCTTATTAATCGACTGTGGCATTAGAATAAATGCCGAATATTGTCACGAAAATATTCTGGGGAGTGTATTGAAGCCTTGGGCATGCAAACATTTTGGCCGCGACCTTGGGCATTCCAACAGGACTCAGCACCATCGCACTCAGCACGCGCCACCTAATAGTGATTACAAAATGAGGTTTCTCGCTTCATTTCCAGCGCACAATGGCCACCAAAACCTCCTGATACCAATCCATTGGACTATTGTGTCTGGAGTATTTTGGAAAGCAATGTTGGCACTAAAATATACCAAAGTCTCGATCACCTCAAGCAAGCGCTTCGGCGAGAATGGACCAAAATACCACAGAGTAACATTCGGGCAGCGTGTGACGGTTTCATTGGCCGTTATTCGTGCCACAATTCGTGCCAAAGGTGACCAATTCGAACAAATCTAAACATATTCTAATATTTGAAGCTATTCCCGACATTTTTTGCTTTCATTCAATAAAGTTAAAAAAATGTAAAAATTGTGGCGTTTGACTTTGTTGCAGTTTTTTATCTCACCAATACAGGGTGATGGGACTTATAGCTATGTACTTTCAAAACTTTTAATCATAACACAATATACATATCTGCCGAATAATATTCAAAGAAATTTCAAAATAATAATTCAGAAATTCACAGCAGTCGCGGTGGTTTTTAGGCTAATAAAAATATATGTAACTTGTCAAAATGGCTAAACACCCCAAATTTCGGACATGTAAACATACCCACACACACACACTCACACTCATATTATAATGTGTAAAACCATAACAATTAATTGTGTATTCGAACATCTTGGCATTTTATTTATTTCATTTCACATATGTATATGCATGTACATACATACATATAGATATGTATGGACGGCAGACTTGTCGCATAAAAATAGCCCCCCGGGAAACAAACGATAACCTGTGAGGCGTTCAACTGTCTGCCGTTAGGCAACAGCAGGCGATTCAAGAGAAATTCCTACATTTTACACATCATCTTCATCATGAATTGGGTTTTTTGCTTTTTTTTTCTTTCTTTACTCTTGGTTCTGTTCTACATCCTCAACATGAATATTGAATGCAATTTGCATGCAGATTGCATTGCCAGTATTGGTGGTGACCAACCGACCGCCTTACATAAAATTCATTCATGCAACATTTTGTGGTGGGTATTGCAAAGCATTTTTGTTGTTTTAATTGCAACGTCATCGATGCATTATGATGCGATTATGATGATGGCGATGATGGTGGTGACCACTCAACCCTTGTCTTCATTGGCAAATCTTTCCATAAACAAATCACAACAAAATAATGTGTGTTTAAATATTTTCTTTTTTTTAGAAAACTAAAATTGTTATTTTATCTGGTTTAGAATATGGAACATTAGGGTGCCTCACAAATTACTGTTTGAAAAAAAGAAACAAAACAATCTCATTATCATTCACAACCTTTTAACATATGGATTTCTCGTGATCCCGCCTAATTCCAGATGTGATAAGCTGCAGTACTTTGATTTAATATGTAAAACAATTGCGGAAAAATATTTTATGAATATTGTCTTGTCAATTGATGTCTTTAAATGAATTGACGTTGATTTGTTCGTATAAAAATACATATTGAACAAAAAAAAATACATACAGGGTGTCCCAAAAGAAAACGATTGACGTTTTTGTATTATAATCGAACTTTGACATAGAACAAGTAAAAGAGCAGCTATGTTCGGTCGGGTCGAATGTTTTGGATTTGTGGATTTTGAAATTTTAGACTAAATTTAGTTCGGCATTTTCTTTTTATTTGTAACACATATTAAAGCCCACCCTCTATTCATGCATACATATATACGTATGTACATTTGAGAAACTATTTTCTATGCAAAGAATTACACAAAGATAGAAAAACGAGTTCAGTAGTCCGCCAAGTGGACAGACAGACAACTTTCGCATCAACTACTAAATTGCATTACATATAAATATTTGAGGCGTGTCATGATTGATGCAACTGAATATATGCTCATTAGTAATTAACATGAGGATCTCTGTGTCTCATTTGCCAGAGAATACTTTAGAACGAAATATTTTTGGTGTTTTCAAAATGTAACAAAAGTAAAAAAGCAGCTAAGTTAGGCTGGGCCGAACTTTTAATACCATCCACCATTTGGAAGGAACGGCAACTACCACTTAAATCTATACGACTATACGAAGACGTGGACCTGCTTACGACATTTTTTGTCATAGGGTGTAGTACCCATTACGAACTTTAAATACGAAATTTGTTACGATTCCGGTCAATAATGTCGCACAAATCATAAAAATACCGAGTATCGGGAGGTACCGTCATATGGGGGCTATACGAAGACGTGGACCTGCATGCAAAAATTTTTGTCATAGGCTGTGGCACCCATTACGAATTTTAAATATGAAATTTGAAATAATTCCGGTATATAATGTCGCTAAAATCATGAAAGTACGGAAAATCGGGAGGTACCGTTATATAGTGTGGGTAAAGGAAAACGTGGACCGACAGGACCCATTTACGAACTTAACCTACCTACTGGTAAACTATTCGTGTATGCAATTTTAGCCTTCTATCTCAATTCGTTCGAAAGATAGCGTGATTACAACAAACATCGGACAGTCGGACAGATCTTCATAACTAGATCGTCTTAGAATTTTACGCTGATCCAGAATATATATGCTTTGTATAGACCCTACAATAAATATTTCAAGGAGTAACAAACAAAATGACAAAGTTAATATACCCTCCATAGAATGGTGGGGGGATATAAAAATATATGTTGTCAATTTATACAATTTGAGTTTAAATGGATTTTGAAGCTTTTTCTTTATGTTCACAAAAATTGTTCTGAATATGCATACGACTTCATATATTCATGGCAGTTTTTGTTGCTGTAATGTTCATATGGACCTGACTACTCCTCTGAGAAATTCAATTCGTTTTTTTTCACCCATTTCTAATCGTATACATATATACATATATGTTACAACAATAACAAAGAACTTGGTGCGACAAACGCCCCTTATAAATTATTTAAGAAAAAAAAAAGGAAAACAAAACAAAGTGGAACACTTCAGGTGACAATCGATCGGATAATTGTATGTTTAAAGTTCACAACAACTTCCGCTATCAATTGCCCATGCTGGCCTATGAATATTGGATAATTTCCAAATATTTGTTCTGTGGCAGGAATGACAGCCATTGTATATCAAAAAACCCCGTGACGCATGGCGCCATATGCCTCACTTCCCTTTCTCCCGCGCTTGCTTGCTTGCTTGCTGCCTCCCCTTAAACCAAAAACCTTATAATTATGTACTTACTTCCAGTATAGGCGATTGATTTTCCAGAGGCACTAATGGTTTTTCCGGTATGGGCCGGGATGTAAAATAATATGCCGAAGCTGCAGCGATGCCGGTAAGCGTTAGCACTCCGGCTGTGCCGCCAAAATAATAAAGATAGCCATCGATTTCATCAACTGTAATTAGAACGAAAACGAGCATAACAGGTAATTATAAAAAACCGAAAGTCCATTTAATGGCCAACTACAATTAACAACTACTACAGCCAACCTTAAAAAATAAACCAATACTTACACAAATATGAAATGTTGCTCATTATGAAATGATTCAAATAGGCCCAAATTGACTTTTCTGGCGACATATGTAATTGTTGTTGTTTATCTTCTTCTTATTCTTCTTGTGCTGGCTACTGCTAAAGTTGCAATGAAAAGAGAGTTTTCTTTGGCCTTTTCTTCAATCCGTTGTTGTTGTTCTTCTTATTATTTTAATTTTACTATAAATAATGTCTTAGAATTTGGGTTCTTAAAAATTATTCATCGATGCGGTTTTTTTTTTTCAATACGTGTTTTGAGTTCCTGAGTTTGTTGAATTAAGATGATTAGTACGGATTTTAAAAATTATTTTATGTTATTAACGTCAAATCTGAAAAAAAATAAAAGAAGAAGTTATTGTTATTGTAAGGTTGCATTATTGCATTCGGAATCGATTTTTATACCCTACACCACAAGGTGGTCAAGGTATTAAGTCTTTATGCATTTGTTTGTAACACGCAAACGGAAACGAGATAGACCCACAGTTCCTTTTGATGGTCTGCACAGAATCACATCCTGAGTCGATTTATGCATGTCAGTCCGTCTGTCTATCCATGTATTTTTGCACAAGTCATTTATTTGACCCAAGGACGAACCCTTTTGAAATGGCAGATAATCGGTCAAAATTTAGATATAGGTCCCATATATATCTTCGACAGATTTTCCTTTGAATCTGCTCGATTTCAAGGGAATTTTTCTCACACTCTGAAACGAGCATAATACACTCACTCATATACAAGCAACTTCGAACAATAGAGTATTCTCGGATTAGTTCCAACTCCCGGGAGTGCTACCACTACAATAAAGGGTGAGATGAAAAAACTGCAACCAACTTTCTAAACCACTCGTCCGACAGCTGTTAAAATTATTCCAGTAACAACTCATTATACTGTTTACAAGCGTACAAAAGCGAAAGTGGTAAACTGCCGAATTTGGTTTTCTCCGATGAGAAAACATTCGTTGTCCAGCAGTTTGTAAAAACAAAATCAAAATGATCGTGTTTACTTGCCAAAGAGGGTAGCTGAAAATGTACACCTTCGGTTGGCCACCAGAACTCAAACGGCGACCATGGTGATGGTGTGGGCCGGCATAACAGCTTATGGTCGCTCTCCGCTCGTTTTAATCGATCGTGGCATCAGAATAAATGCATTTTATTATCGCGAATGTATTCTGGAGGGTGTATTAAAGCCTTGGGCACGTATTAAAGCCTTGGACATTCCCACAGGACTCAGCACCATCACATTCAGCACGTACCACCCAAGAATGGTCACAAAATGAGGTTCTCGCTTAATTTCCAGCGCACAATGGCCACCAAAATCTCCGGATGCCAATCCGTTGGACTATTGTATCTTGAGTATTCTGGAAAGCAAGGTTGGCACTAAAAAATACCAAAGTGCCGATCACCTCAAGCAAGCACTTCGCCGATAAATACCAAAACAGAGCAATATTCGGGCAGCGTGTGACGGTTTCATTGGCCACTTGAAGGACATGATTCGTGCCAAAGGTGACCAATTCGAACAAATCTAAACCTATTCTAAAACTTAGATAAAAAATGTAAAAATTATGGCGTTTGACTTTGTTGCCGTTTTTTAATCTCACCCTGTAGTTGTGCTCCATCCGACATTTCTATCCCCATTTAATGAAAGTCGAATGAATCGTTTTAGTGCTCTTCTTTTACCATTCTCTTGCAGTTAAAAAAAGGTTAATAATGCCCTACATACACACAAATAATTCTATATATTTACAATAGATCTGCCGAAATCAGAGTGGACATTGAAACGTCCTCTCATTTAGGGTAAAGAGAATGTGAATTTAAACTCTAGGTTCCAAAGAGGTGGGGAAGTGACCTATTTAAGTGGTTTATTGGTTTTTTTTATTGTCCTTGAGGACACAAAAAGTTTAACCACAGCAATTGAAGACAGGTAACTTTTTTTGTTTCTTGCTCAAAAAAAAAAACAGTTGATGGAAACTTGAACATATGTCAGTTATAAAAATACATTAATCGCCCAGAACTTACATGCGTTGGTTCCCGGCTTAAGTATGAATATTAAAGGTGTATGGAAATGAAGGCATCTGGTCATACGGGGGGACAGTTCGGATGTGCATTTCAATAACCACAATTTAATGAGGCAACTTTACAAGAGGCAAACTCAATATCGCAGTGAACCCTTAAAATTAAAAATTCTACAACAACAACGACCTTTTATATTTCATGTTTTTTTATCGAACGTCTGCAACCACTGACACGCAATGCAAGATAACAAATAATGTGCATGGATTCTTTTAAGTTTTGTTGTTGTTGTTATTTTTTTAACTCTTGGTAACCGGAAAAGAAAGATATCCAGCCAAAGCGTTCTCCAGCTATCACAAAATAAGACTGAAACGCCCCGAAACGCCAAATAGTTTTTCTTATTTGCAACGCTAATCATTGTTTTGTCTGGCGTCCTCTGGATGTGGAGCTAAGAATAACATTTGTTGTGTCTCTGCCCTGTCGCCCACCACAAGAAAAGAGGCTGCAGCAAATAAAACAATATCAAAAAATGCAAACAAACGAAAACAAAATAAGTCTAAAGTTCTTTCGAAATAAAAGATAAGAATTTTTTATTTGCAGATTGAATATGACCTCAAGAGTCAGGCTACAGTCTAGCAAATCTATTGCAGGAGCAATCATTTGCTTCTTAATGTAACGAATGCTGTTTGAATGTATAGGTCAGGAACGAGAACATGAAATTAAAAAATAAACACTTTTACAGTTTTTAAGAAATGTTGTTCTTTTTGAGTAAAAGTTAGAGTTTATATTTATTAGCTGTTAGTGAGATAAAAATGTTATTTAAAACTTAACACGTTTGATACCTAATGCAGAGCTCAGATATGTTCGAGCTAGTTTCATTCTCTACATAAATTTGAGCGGGAGAACTCCTGCGAGAGAAAACAAACAAGTCAAGCATACTCTAAGATCGTGTGCTAGTTTTCGCCTTTTATTAATGTGTAGTTTTTAGACATCTTTGCGATAGACGACTTTCTACAAACCCCTCCTTATGTGGCATGTTCTCACTAAAAGTGACCCAAAATATCCATATCCTAGACATTATCCGACATATCCGGCCATTAGATGAGAGTATACATATGTCTGAAAAATTGAGTGATAGTTAAATGATTAACACCCTCTTAAGAAGAGCACTTTTGGGTTATTATTTATAAATGTTCTGTATCGGATATGACGCAGATCTTATGCCAAATCTTATGAAAATGTCAACCGTCGATACATAATTCCTAGCTTATGATAAAACATATTTCAGGTCCCTTGTCTGCCACTCTCTTTTTAAAAAATGAGTGCAAAGCCATATAACCATAGACAAATTAGGTATAGACTAAAAAGTTGTCTCATCTGTTATCTCTGGAAAAAATGCTTCAATAGATGTCGTTCATGCTGTGAGAGAGGTTCAGTAGACACACTCAATACTCTCAAATACAAAATATTAAATATTTTTATGATTCTTTATTATTTATTAATTAAAAACGATACATCGACTTTGTTTACTTTTACATTATCCAAATACGTCGTGAAATATAAAAATATAGAACTTAAATAGCGGAAAAATGAATAAATTGTTTTCGAAGTCGAGTGACTTCACTAGCCCTGAGTGACTTGACTGGCCCAAGATCAACAATATTGACATCTGCCGGAAGGGAAAATTTTAAAATTTTTTAGTCTATACCTTTATTTGTCTATGATATAACGGTAAGCGATGATTGAACAGCATCTTTGGCAACGAAAATTTTGCTGGGATATAAACCTAACATGATGTGTAATATAGGCTTTAGACTAGATGTTGCTATTTCCCCGCACACAATCTGAACTACGTCTTTGACATATTTTTTTTAAAGCTTATCTTTGTTTCCCATGAACTTTCAAATGTGTTTGCTTCTAACTTGACATTTTTGAGTTATGACCCTCTTTGTATCAATGCGCCATTGCTATTTTGTGTACACATTTGACTGACACTTTTCAGTTAGTTTGTCAGTCAGTCGACCCCAATGACAAAAATAGCAGCATCCATTATGTATGTCTTTATGGGCTAACTGTCTTGTTAGCCTAAAATCCATTGTAGGGCCTGTTTCATTGGCAGTATTTATTATCGCTGTTTGTTATGTATCTAATTCGGTTTTTTTTTTTTTTTGTGGCATACATTTTTGAGGAGAACAAGTATTTCACTTGTCTGGAGCACAAATTCACACATACACACACACTGACATCGGGGTGGAGGATAAACAGGATGGGACACAGGCATTCACATACCTAAATCGTTAACAAATCCATCAGTTATTGCATACAATTATGTAGATATGTGTGTTTGTTTGGTTGTATGGGCTACCCGCTACGAGCTGGCTGGCTGCATTTGATCATACAAACACACACACACATAAACACAACAACATCACACGTTTATACAAATAAAACGCTGCTGCATTCAATGTCTGGCTTTGTTACCAATTGAAGCACCCACCCCCTTTTGTCTTTTGTGTAGATGGTTGTGCATGTACATACAAGGAAATGTGTGTTTGTGTGTGTGGTTGTTTTTGTCTTTTCTGTCGGCATTGACTTTGCAAACACAAAAACAAAAATCAATACTATTTGGCCATTTGTATAAATACTACCTACATTGTTAATAAGTCCAAGCAAGAAAAGAGAATGAAACAAAAAGATGCATAAATAAATAATAAACCAAACAACACCACCCCCCCCCCTCTCACCGATATTTTTGCCTTGTCGTATCAAAGGTCAAACTCATTTGAGGAATATGCTCTGATTCCAATCAAAATAAAAAAGAGGACATGGACAAACTTACCGCTACTGTTGTTAACTGTGGCCTAGGTTTTTACATCCGCCGTTCGATTGTTATATCCTTCGTTCCAGTTTATTTTATTTTATTTTTTCAACCAATTTCTACAAATATTTATAACGGATGTATTGTATATTTCGGGGGAGATGTATCGATTAGTTTCTGCAACAAACGTTTCACGACACAATGTTTTGACTTTTACGTGTTTCGATTTATTTCGTTAAAATGTGAATTTGTTAAATTAACTTTTTGTTTTATTTGTTAATATATCTTCATTAAACTTTGTTTCTTACTTTCTAAAAGCGAGCATAAATGTTGCAAACATTTGTGGTCTTATTAGCTTTGTAGGTTCTGAACTGGCTAAGAGGCGAAACAAAGAGACAAAAAGTCAATAATATATTAGGTATGTAACATGCCGTATGTGTGTGTGTGTTGTATTGAGGCGTTTTATTAGTTCAAGGATAATTTTTGTCAAAAATTGTATGTTTTTTTCTTCTGACATTCGTTCGTACGCACAGACACACGCTCAGGCTCAGAACTTCAATGTTTGTTGGTAAGATGGCTGTGCAAGCCATGCACAAACCTACGAACGTACAAATGTATATGCGTAAATAAGGAGCTTTGCCATTGCAGTCTAACAGTTTTCTACCAAAATAAGTGCTCAAAACCTGACCAAAGAAACGAGGTCGGAAATTTATTGGAATATAAGCCATGACTGTATATCATCCATATACAGACCCTGAAGACATGGATTCCTTTTTGACTACATTTTCATTCAACAATTTTGAGCCAAAATGGTCATGCCCCCACAATAAATTGATATTAAAAAAATCTACTTATGCCGATATTCCAATTAGAATTTTGGTCGAAAAAGTTGAAAACGGCAACGCCGGGTATATAAGACCAGGTACATGTATATACATATTTACTTACCTACATATATATGTATATAGGTATGTATGTATGTGTGCATGTATGTATGTTTCTGCACATAACAAAAGTTTGGAAATTTGCTGCTCAATTATATAAAACAAGGTTGTACCATTGACAAACACGTGAGTCCTGGCAACAGACAACAATAGCATTTACCAACTTAATGGACAAAAGACATGCATATTTCGTACATGTAGGTATGTAAGTAAAAATATTGGCACAAACGCACACATGCACAGTCCTTTTTTGCCAAAAATTAAAAAAGACAACGCATTCAAGCCAACGAGCAACATAAAACAACTGACCGAATAACGGCCCAAACTCGTTGAACAACGAATGCTAACGAAACTATATTCAAGAAGAATAGTGTAATAGGTGCCCGAGGCACCTGAATACCGGTAACCTCTACAATGGCCAACCTCCTTACTGGATATTTTAAGTCCTTCTCTTTTAAATAGGTGGTTTAATTTTATATATTTTTAAAATCCTAAAACACACTCGACAAATATGACACACATAATAATTTGTTTATTATGCCTTGTCCTTCATTCTTATTTTGGCCGTTTTTAAGTTTTCCTGTATTTCTCAATTCTCGTTTTTATGTCTGCACGAAGTCTTTGGTCTTTCTTTTTGACGGTGCGTGGTGGTAGGTACAACACTTGGCCAATTCCATTACCACAAAAGCAAAAGCAATCAAATACAAAGATGACGTCGGGTCTCCTTGTTTTTTACTCGACGTGAAAAGGGCCTTTTTCGTTATTTTCGACAAATATCATTACAAAATTACAAACGCAAACGAAGAATAAACAAATGTCGTTAATAAAATGTTTGTTTAAACACCTCCACCGATTCCAGGATAAAGAGGGTGTAGGTATATATTATTTTATTTATTTTTAGCACACAGAAACACAACACAATTTAGTAAAAAACCCAACGTCGTTAAAACTGAGACGACGTTTTTAAACTGAAACACAATTCCACTTTTGTCCAGACAAAAGCATGCTTACTTTTCGCCCACAAGAGAAAGAGAGGGTTGCTATAGCAGCAACCATGTCTCAAAACGCAGAGGGTGTCGTTAGTGATGCGCACAATTCAATGCCTCTCTTTGTCTCTCACACACACAGCCTTACATTTGACAACATCATAACCCAGCAAGCATTTGGAAGATTGTTTTTGAAAAAAAAAGAGATTTTGCTGAGTCTTCTTCGAGTCCTTTAGGTAATCAAAAAAAGATTAACTCACTTGTACGAGTGAAAAGCGACTCGAAAATAACTCCCACTAGTGAGTAAAATAAACTCAATTTAATACACAACAACAAAATGTATGTGAATCGCAATCGCATGCATGAATCACTGAACACACTGTTGACAAACTAGAGAGAAGGGTAACGAAAAAATGGATAAATGAGAGAGGGGGTAGAGATGGTTTTATACGAGAGAACCTCGCTTAGTTTACATCAAAAAGCCGGTTTTTAGTATTGGCTAACAAACATTAACAAATACGATGTTACCATGCCAGGAGAAAATTGCAACGACGAGTTCAGTTGTTCAAGTGTTGCCACTATTGCCTTTTCCAAACAAAAGCAATTAGAAAATTATCTTATAGGATTCAATAGAGGGGCGGCAATCTCAATATTTTCCAAAACCCCAGAGATAAAAATTATTCAAAATATCAATAAATTTCTTATATCTCTGCTCAAATAATGGGTTCTTAATTTTACTAAATCGTATTGGAAATTGCCTTCTAGCCAAAGTAGTTAGTTAGTCATGTCCAATATCGTTCTCATATTTCCCTCTATTACCAGCTTTAATACATACTTATGAGACCATTAAATTCAAAATTGTAAGATAACATTTTTTTGAGAATAGTTTAAAGATTTTTCTTTAAATTTGCCTACAAGTTGTAATAGTTCTCTAAATACGCGAACATTTTTCTAATAACAATGGCATTTAAATTTTTCCCTTTTTAATTTAGAAAAAATGATATCCAAAACATAATTCTCATTAGAATGAGGCAATAATAGTTCTATGTATGTTAGATTGATATCATTTCACCTCTCATGCTATATAGAAACTAGAAATAAACGTTAAGTCGTGAACATTGTTTTTTTTTTTTTGCTCTTATGATACAATCATTAACATATTTTAATGTAAAATATATTCATTATATATTTACGCTAATTAGACAACCTTAATTCAGTAATGTAATGTGAAATTTATGAAGAACTAACAAATATATCAATTTCGTAGTATTTTCTGAAATATTTTCTTTTTATTCTGTCATACTATTATTCTCAATTTTTGAGCTTTTTATGTAAAATACCGCGCTCTACCTCAACTCTCTTTAATAAAAACATGTGTTCAGGAAAATATCAAGTCTCCACTCCACTCCATCGGTCGTTTGTATTATCATCACAAATAGTAAGAAACCGCAATGGAAGAACCACAAAATAAAAAGAATGAATGACATGCAAACAAAGAAGAGTTGGATTGGCTAAACCAGGCATTTACTAAGCATTTAACATAATGTGTATACATTTCAATTGTTCTCATTACAATCAAGTGTTCGTTCGTCATAGAGGAAAGTCATGGCGAAATTGTTGACCGATAAAAGGGAATCGATACCCAATCTTTCTGGATTCTCCTCCACTGCTTCGTCTGTCGATCAGCCCATAGAAGAGGATGAAATTAGTGAAATAAGTGACAAATGTTGCAATGAAACTAACGCGGCTGGTGCTAAGAAGGGATCATCAAAACAATCCTCAAGTCCATACAAGATTACAATAGATGACCCAAATGGTGCAAACAGCTATGCTGGCAATAAAAACATAGCTGAGGGACTTATGGACATTTCCCTGTTGGCAGCCAACGCCAACCAGTTACGATTTCTAATCACCTACAATCACGATGCCTCCACATACTACATTAGCATGGCTTTGGTGTCACTGTCGCTAATAATGCAAATAACTGTTGGAATAGCTTTGATATTTAAGGTGAGTTTATGAATTAATATATTCCGAAATAGGTGTGTAATACGCATTTCTCTCGTTTTAGCGTCGTTTCCGTAGATGTCGAAATAAACGTTACAATGAGTTCATATTGGGCGGTGTGTTTGTCATAACCGTGGTGAATATACTACTGGCTGCTTTCACAACTACAAAGAATGATGTGAAATGATTTAAAATCCTACCTGCACGATACATATATAACACAGAGAAATTAAAATAAAATTTTATACATTTTTATTTGCGTAATACAAAAATAAATCACTGTTACAATCCCTAATTACAAAACAAAATACGAATATCTCAGGGCGGCGTTCCATTTAGAATGGAAAGTCACTCGGCGATATCCATTAAATGCACTGTTGGTATCTGTTACGATGTAGTATTCTTATCGATGGAAGGATGGTCTTTCATAACTAAACTCTAAAATTACATGCATGGCATGTGTTCACCGTCTAAGAGGAGTATTCCTTTTTGATGAGCTTGGCAATAGTGCTGAGTTGCATGTTGGTGGTACCTTCGTAGATGGCTCCAATCTTAACGTCACGGTAGTACTTTTCATGGGGGAAGTCACGAGTGAAACCAACACCACCCATCCAGTCGATACACTTAACGGCGGCACGTTGAGCAACTTCTGAGGCATAGTATTTGGCCATGGCGGCTTCCTTGGCGAATGGTGCACCATGTTCTACCATACGGGCAGCGTTGTAGGTCAACAAGCGAGCAGCTTCGATTTCGGTGGCAACAGTGGCGATTTGGTGTTGCATCGACTGGAAGCTGTAGATGTCTGAACCGAATTGTTTGCGTTCCAACAAATAGGGGATGGTGTGGTCAAAGATACCCTGGGCCAAGCCAATCATTTGAGCGGCAATGCCAATACGGCCTTCGTTTAGGAATCCAGCAGCGTATTTGTAGCCGTGACCGAATGTACCCAAAAGATTCTCTTCGGGAATGCGGACATTTTCGAAAGTCAACATGCAAGTACCGGAGGCGCGGATACCCAATTTGTCCTCGGGCTTATTGATGGTGAAGCCGGGGGTATCACGTTCAACAAAGAAGGTGGTAATACCACGGTAGCCATCTTCTGGTTTGGCATTGGCGAAGACAACAAATACGCCGGACAAATCAGAGTTGGAGATCCACATCTTGGAACCGTTTAGAATGTAATGGTTGCCGTCCTTTTTGGCTGTGGTCTTCAGCGAGAAGGCATCAGAGCCAGAACCGGGTTCAGTCAGGGCAAAACTACCAGGCTATTTAAAATATTCGAAAATAAAATATTACCATTTCAAATACTCAGTATTGCGACCATGTACTTACATATTCTTGGGCCAATTTGGGCAAGTATTTCTTCTTCTGTTCCTCGTTGGCTACCTTAATGATCAAAGAATTAACCAAGGTATTGTGAATATCAACCAAAGCAGCAACAGCTGGATCAACTTTGGACAGTTCTTCAACAGTCAGGATGGTGGTCAAGAAATTGCATCCACTGCCACCCAATTCGGTGTCGATTTCAATGCCCATGAAACCGTTATCGAACATAGCCTGCACGACAGAGGGTTCAAATTTGTGTTGTTCGTCCATTTTCTTGACATGGGGAGCAATTTGTTCCTGGGCGATCTTGGCAACTGTTTTCAAAAAATAAGAGAACACGAAAGATACGAATTATTGGATAATCAAATATTTTAATATGTTTTTACAAAAAAAAATTTGTTGTTTTGTTGCCCCGAATTCCGAATTCGAATATAGGAATTCAAATTTACATTTTTTAATATTCTAATACAGGGATTGTTTTCTAAATTGTTATCAATAGCTGCATTTTGAACGTCATTTACGATTAAATCACATTAGGTTGTGAAGGTGTGTCAGTTGTTGTTTTCACTTGATAAGAGATAACAATAACAAAAGTAAAATATTTTTATACCTACAAGATTGCATAATGACACTGGCTTGCAAACATTGTAGACATTTCATTTTTCAAAAATCGTTGTCGTTTTCATAGGAATGTTCAGGTCTTTTTCTCAGCTCTTTATATTAGAATAAAATCGTATTAATTGCCCTGATGCTAATCTACAATAAATTCAAGGCTTTCAATGCAAATCTGATGATTTGGAAATATGACAGAACAGCGTGTGTTGGACCGCTTTAAAAGATGCAGATAAAATACTGCTCTCATTGGGATGTATAGGAAATGAAATTGTCAAATATATAGCGAAAAGTATTTGATAACAAAACTAGATTTCCAGGTACATCAAAATCGATTATTTAAACAGTAGGTCATTTGGCTTTATTGGAATCTGCAAGAGATAAAAAACATAGAGCATGTAATAATTGTGGTTGATGAAAATCACTTCCAAGTGTTTAATTTTCCACCTTGAGTTTATCAAAACAATACAAATGCAGATATATATTATGAAACAAAGATAATTTTATGGAAAATCTAACTAGGCGTTGATAAGATAAAAAAAGTGATGTGTGGTTAAAACAATAACAATTTGCTTCAATTTATTATTTTTTTTTAAATATTTTCTATGCCTATGTATGAGCAGCACGTCTGGACATACATATATATACAGATAAAATACATTTAGAATAAAATATACCCAGGTATGTGATATATATATTTTTTTGTCAACTTTCCAACTAAGAACTGGGCCGGATTCATTGCAGCCATCAATTCAACTCTCTAGGAAAGTTACGGAAATTCAACTTCACAATCCATGTGAGTCCACTAGAACAGTGAACGACCACAGGCGTGAAACTGAATCCTAATTTATTCTATCACAAGTGTAACGCCGTTTAAACACTAAATACGTTCCACTCAACAAAGAGAGGAGCAAATTTAAACCGCTGACTAGGCTTGTGAATAATGATGTGATACGACGGCTGTAGCTTTGTTTATTAAAAAACCCTACCCCAAACAGTATTCTCATACAAAGATGAACAAACTAAAGCCTCGGCGTGTTTCGAACTCACAGCCTTGTGCTTCATAAGAATTTTTTCACAACACATTGTGCGGCTTGCCTACCAATTCGACCAACCCATGCCATGTCGTATGTCTAGCTACGTGTTCATTATAGAGAGAGGTGTGATTGCCTCTCCAAAAGGTTTCTTATCTGTTGTGCTCTGCAGCTATTTCTCTTTCTCTCTGTACATGTTTGTACAAATATATGTATGTATGTGGGCACGTGTATATCCAAATATAGACTTATTTATATAAAAAAAAAAATTAAAACAACAAATCGTTGGCATCAAACATCGACTGTTATTTATTCTAGTTAATGCAAATAAGAATAATTTTTATCTAAACGAATGTCTGTTTGGAAATTGTGTTAATTTATTTCCTAATTTGCACATCTGAAAAAAAGCAATTTCCACAAACTCACAGATTGGAGTGCTAACAGGCTATACGATCGCTGGCAAGAATCTACGGTGTCAGGTTCAAATCCCAAATTGAATAAATTTTTTTTAATTGGAAAATTTTTTTTTTCCGATTCCCTATGTCCTTTTTAAATATATAGATTACCAAGATATCGAATGAAACTTTGAAGTATACAAAGTATTGAAAAACGAAATCTTCACATAGAATTGAAAGCATAACATTTTATAAGATGTCTATTCATTTTTATCGAAAAAATATATATATGTGTGTGTCTATTTATTTTTGTCCCCTAACATCTCTGTAGAAAAGGACTAAACAAATGTGTATTTAAGAAATCATTTGCAAAGTGTTTTGACATTGGAAATGTAAATGTTACGTCACTAAAAAAGGTAGACTTAAGAGGATTAATTGCCGGATAAAAACGTTAGCTATTTTTATAAATATTTACCATAAAGATAAGTCGAGTCAACCTCTAATCAAATAGACCCTATCCACAATATTTAATAGTGCAATCATATTACTCGCAGAATTTTGTATAAATAAATTGATAAAGTTGAATATTAATTTTATAATTTTTTCAAATATTTATATAAGTAAAAGAAAATTCTAAGATCAGGCTAAAAATTCGATCCAGAAATTTCCAAAAATTAATAAAAAAAAAAATGAAAAGATTTTGTAGCAAAGTCCATCTCATTCTATGCATAGCTAATTTAGCATTTTCAACTTTCGAAGATTGCCTTATAATCAATGGCGTTAGTTTATAACACAAAAGATAACCCATGAATATCATAAAATATTTTAAAAATAATGAGAAATGTAGTCATGGCAATGCTATTGGCGTATTTTATCCTTGTCATGACCAAGCACTGCAGGGAATCAATCCAGTTTTCACTGATCTTCTTAACATGTGTATACAACAAATGATTGCAGCTTTGATATTAGTTATATAATGTAATTGATAACTTGGTTGCTCCATTTAGTTTTGCTTCCACTGTTAATTGACATTCATTGTGATCGTTCAAGTTTCTTGCATGTCTGTGTGTTTCAAACTGGGTAGATAGACAGACTATGAATAAATTATATTCTACGATTTGATATGGGCTTTATGCCATAAATGTATTTGTTGAATCCAAAAGGCAATTGTTGCTTGCCTGTCACCTATTGCCCGTCGAGTGAATGCAGAAAATAACATAACTAACTTTTTGATTTTATTTAGAGAATCATTTATAATGAAGTTATTTGCCAAAACCATACTGCAATTGAAATGAAGCACTTGCAAGACATTTAATATCGTCAGAGTGGACGCACACGCTTCATGAAACTTCATAAATTTTGATTTTGTTTTTTTTTTTAATTACGACGCAATTTAATTTTCGCATATCCATCAGTATGTTTGCTTTTGGCCAAATTCCTACGATTCGAGATAAACAAAGAAATTGAGTGAAACCTAACAAAAGTTACGTAACTTTTTTCGAAAAAGAAAAAAAAAACATGATGGACCAATTGCTTGCACCATCCGTCTTTAAGAACCGAACTACATGTTGTCACACCGCAATCTTACTCTTCCACGTAGACATGTTAGGAGTTAGTATGAACTTACCGGTTTCCTTCATCATCTTCTCGTCCTCGGTAAGGAAAGTCAAGGGGGTGGGAGTAGTGGCAGTGCCGGAGGACATAGCGGCACATTGTTGTTGACGCAAGGCATTGGCGATCTGTTGGAAAACGTAAACATAAAAAAATACATTAGAATATTACATAAATATTTTTAAATAGGTTTGGAGTTGTAGCAGTTGTTGTTGCTGCTCCTTTTGGAAAAAAGTGGTTGTTTCTTATTTTCATTTATGTTGCATGAAAAATTACTTACCAAACGTGTGGGCAATTTTCTCAAAACATTCATTTTGTTTTTGTTGCTAGTGGCTGCTCACTGAAGAATATTAAAGAATTAATTCAATTTATTTAAACACACACACGAGTGGATGGTTAAACACACACACAGACGAGCGTCAAATAAACGATCAATTGATGGCCTTTTTACAAGTCTCGATGTGACGGAACTGGAAGGCAAACTGTGGCAAACACTACGACCTCCAACGTCTGACTGCTGACACAAACTGATCTAACCAGATCCTCCAGTACACGTATGAAGCTCCAAATTCTCACCGTGGTGAATATTTTGTTTGATATTAAGCTAACAATAAAACACACGAGGAAGACGACCTCATCCCCTTCGTCAATGTTCTTAACGTAATTTACCATTTTTTAGCTGCCGTTTCAATTTGTTGCTAATATTTGTCTCCATATTCGACTGAATCAATAGTAATCGTATGTTGTCGTTATTAGATTGAGGGGGAGGGGGAACTTGAGGGGAGCAACTGAGTGTTCACAGATAGAAGAGAGAGGTAGAACACACGCACACAAACACTAAGTGCTATGCCTCCCCAACAATGGAGACATACGCACCGGTTCTATTAAATACGACTATAAAGTACCCTACAAAATGATTTCACGCAGATTTGAAATGAATGAACATTTGGAATTAATAAGAAATTACAATATAATTCATTTCATGTTGATACATGTTATTTTACACTGATTAGATAACGGTCAGACCTGTAGTAGTAATATTTTTAAAAATTCCATGAAGTACTAACCATGACGAGGCATTCTATTTTATATAAATCACATTTTTTTACTCAAAATTACGAACGGGTATGTATAAAAACCCGATCTGATTCGATTAGTGATGGTGGATAATATTTTCAAAATTCAATCACAATTTCCAAAAAAGATAAGTCAAATTTGAGATATAGAAAACCATCATAAGAATGAGTGTGAATTTTAATCTTTAGGGATTAAAGTCTGTATATGTGAAACTAACTTAGCTACAACCCTTTCTAAATCACTTATATTATGTCAGTTCAGAGAAACCTTAATGTAGAAGCAAATATGTATATTATTATTTGCAGTTCAATGGCATCCGCGTCACCATGAAGTAAATCCATGAAAATTGGCATTAAATCTTATTTTAGAAGTGGATTTGGTGCATTTCCACAACAGAAACATTTGACAGTAAGAAAAGCCTGAGGTCTGAATTCGCTTCTGCGTGACAATATTGCATAGACGAAGGTCTATATGAAACTGAACTGAATGTTCACACATATATAAAAAAAATATTGATCACAACTTTGATGCCACGTATTATTTTGTTGACTATTGTGAACATAAGGATGACAATGGATTTCCAGTTATCACTGGCACTCGCAATTACTTCAAATTCCATTGGTAGACTATGCCAAAAAGCATTGAAAATGCGTAATATCGAATGATACCAAAATATATTGGTCCAAATAGGCTGACTTTGTCCCATTGTGATTGTTTCTATAAACAATTGCTTAGTTCCACTATGGTGTTATGAGTTCCACAACATACATTATTTACCTTATTTTATGACAAAATTCAGGTTCTGGAACACGCATAATATATTTATTGATTATTAAAAATAATAACCGGGTTAGCCAGGACATATCCCTGACATCCTTCTTTTTTTTTAAATGGCTATATTTTTCTTTTGAAGAATATTTAAGATAAGTAGCTTTAAAACAAATAAAAAAGTATAGGTCGGTTTTGTTCTATTATTTAAAATATTTTGACTGTGGACCCAAAGAGTGGGGCAACTTTGTCCATTTCGTATCAGACCTAAATAAATATGATATTACCGTTGCGACGTGCCAGCTTGCATTATATTGATTACTTCCTTCACTTTATCTGAGATATGTGATAATTTTAAAAAATATAGTGGGCCGAAGTATTTAATTTTTACTTCATCTATTAAATATTGGTATGGGAAAAATTACAAGAAAATCGATCAGATACAATTTTAAGCGAAATTATCAATTCCATATTTATATTTCTGGTTGATAAAAATATTTAGATACAGCTGGTTGTAAAGAATCGCTGACTTGTTTTGCAAGTTATAACCGATAAAAGTATTGAAAATTGTGTCCCTTTGTGGATGAGGTACCAAAAGGGGTTCGAAAATATATATCATCTTCGCAACACATAAAGCGAGTTGGATGCTTATTTCGCTTTCTTTGAGCGTTTTGTTTTTCAAAATCTTGAACCCTATGCGGTGAAGGTACCAGAAGGAGTGCGCCGATATATCCCATCTTCACAGCAGACCTTGTCTTAGTAGAAATAATGAGATGTGCGAAATTTTAAATGAACCGGAAACTTATTTCGCATTTTATGATCGATTCGGTTATTCAAAATGTTGACCCTTTGTGGGGGATGTACCAGAAGAAATGGTTCGATCTCTTCCATCTTCATAACAGATCTTGTGTTATTGAAAATGTTATTACCAACTTTATAAATGATCTTGTGTTGATGGAAATATTGAGATGTGCCAAGTCTAAATGGAATTGGATGTTATTTTCGCGTTTTATGAGTTTCATAAATATTCAAAATTTTGACCATTTGTGGTCATCTCCACACCAGACCTTGAGTTAATAGAAATATTGTGATGTGTGTAATTTGAAGACAATAGAGTTTGTGAGAGTTATAATAATTCAAAACTTTTACCCTTTGTTGGGAAGGAATTTGTCCATTTTCGCACCTGACCTAGCACTGATGCAAATATTAGGATTTTCAAAGTTGGAGCAAAATCGGATTAAATTTTCTCTTGTGCAGGAAATTATTTGCTTTGAAAACATTGACATTTTATGGGGCAAGTACTAGAAGGAGTGGACCGATATTGCCCATCTCGAATTCGATCTAAGTTTGACAATAATATTGCGATGTACCAAGTTTGGATGGATACACCCACCCTTCGAGAGTTGTCGTACACACCAGCCAGCCAGATAAATGTCCTGAAACGGATTTGATCCAAAGAGACTTAGGGTCTTAAACAGTTATTTCGATGAGGCACGTTTTGGTCATATCCAATAATATGTACCCTCTGTAGCCATATGGCTGAAAGTATAAGAAACTATAAGCCAAGTGATGATGGTAAACTCAATAGAATAATATCCAAGAATATGAAGTTAACGGGCATAATTTAGGAATTTCTTTTAAGTATTACCATAGCACATATAATTTCGATGAATGACAAAATTACTGTGGATACTTTAGCTCAATTCTGAGACTGTTGATGGGTACATTCTTCTAATTGCAAATATAAAAAATACAATGCATGCATATTGTCGGTGTCATGCTTATGTGTTCCATACACCAAAAATTGCATCTGGAAATGCTAGTGGCTGATTGAAAACTGTTATTACCAAAAATTTCGGAAAATTTAACCTAAGAAATTCAAGCTCTGTCTTAGACAGCAGCTTTATTATAAATTATCATCAATGTCTCATAACAGCTGTGATTTTGTTTCAGAACAAAAGGGTGGTATATATCTAACAATAAATAACTTCAGCGAATTGTTGTTGTTCTATCTCCTGTATAGTTTGCAACATAACTTATGACACCAGCTTGAGTTGCATACGAAAAAAAAATATTCCAATTGTGAAACAATTTTGAATTGAGGTTTACACATCTCAAATCTCAGCTTACATATGGGCACACGGACACATTTGTTTACATTCTTAATTCTACCCCAAAACATAGGAACTTATCAAGTCTTAATTTTATAAAACATTTGCTTTCTTTATTTTAAAGAAATCCAATGGTTTTTATTATTTTAATAAAAATAAATCGATGGCATCCAATAGTCACTGACCATTTTTACACACATGCCACCATCCTCCCGATAATTGTATTGATGGTTGTTTGTTTTTGTTGTTGTTATATTACACAGCACAACTATGAACTAGATCAGGCTTAAGCAGTTTCCATGGGTTGGGCAGCGGTTTCTTCGGTGTATTTGCCCTTATCCTTGCCCAAAGCAGCCAAACGTCCCTTGCCGCGACGTTCCAAGATAGCTTTGCGATCCTTGTCCAATTTCAATTTGACAATCAAACACTTGGAGGGATGGATGCCGACATAAACGTTGGTACCGTTGGCATTTTCACGTTGGATCTTCTCAATGTAGACGACAAACTTCTTACGGTAGGCTTGGACAACCTTGCCGACTTGGTTACCCTTGAAGTGGCCGCGCACAACTTGTACTTCATCATCCTTGCGAATGGGCATGGAGCGAACGTTGTACTTTTGACGCAACTCCTTGGAGAGGGGAGCCGACATAAGGCGACGACGAATGTGGGAGGGGGCCTGGAAATGGCGCTTGCGGTTCTTTCTGCGGGAAGATGTCACGAACTTGTTCAATTTCATTTTGGATGTGCTTTGTTGGGTTCACTGCAAAAGAAAAAGGAAACTATTAAAAACCAGGCCGATAATTTAAAACACACTAACTTAAAACACTAATTAAGCGTTAGTGAAAATGAGGAGAGATTTTCTTTACACCATCACATATATTTGTTTACTTCGTACGAAGCAAAGGAAAAAACATTAACAAGTCTTTGTATTTTTAAGGCGGCATCACTTCAATTGGCATTTTTTCATTTTCATTAACACTTCTCGATAAAATTTTCATTTTTTATAATTGTTCAGCTAATTGTGAGAATCCTTCACAACGTAATTCAATTCAATTCTTTTCGTAATACACGATGTTTTTTGATTTAAAAATTTCACTGAGAAAACTTACACCAAACAACTATCGTAAAAATACGAAAAAGAAAGAAATTGACAGTTGCGCTGTCGGAAGTAGCAGCGGCCAGTTGTCAAAAGTGTTCGTTAAGTTTCTCATATGTCATTGTCCAAATACAACACTAAACTAAACGAAAATCATGCCAGAGTTGCAATTGGGAAAATATTTAAAAATAAATTGACCTTTATATGCAAGGTGGTGCTTTTTCTTAAGACCCCATGAAAATATAGAAAAAACAAAGAATCGATTAAAACCAAGTAATGGTGTGTATCCCACAAAATTCTCCGATCCGATTTGTAGCCTCTCACAAAACATGGGTCCGATTCATTTCTTTGATCTGGCAAAATATCGATGACCGCACCATTCGATATCGTTCGGTTGTCAGCTCTAACAGTTGATGGGGTTCGTTCGTATTTGTTGCGTTGTTTTTCACGTGGACCAAGAGAACATTAATTAAAAAAAAAAAATCTTCAATAATGGCTGAACTAATGGTTCGTAGGAAAATCTGATCCCATTCCATATTCGCCGATAAACATTATCGTTACTGTTTTCAGCACGGAGCGTCTTTATTATCGAGGCCAGCCGACGAGTTCGGAAATGATGGTCTGGTGGAGGAGATGTGGGCAGTCAAAGCTATGGATCATGCCGAAGTCCATTTTAATGTAGGTTTTTTTTGCGGAATTACGGTAATAAGAGCAGGACATTGAACAGACAATTATCTGATGATTTCGAAATTGTTCGGGCCACTAGTTATTTTCTCCATATATGGACATTTTTTAAATTCCTTAACACTAGCTAAAAACCTAGCGAGGAAAGGCCAGAATGTGGGCCAATGTATAAATCAAATCGAAACCAATTGGGTTCAGGTATTTCTAGGTTGTATGTGATATCTTGTATATAATATAGCATTTACGTCTTTGGTAATATTACGCATTTAATTTATCAAACGATTCAGAATATCATATAAAAGGAGCTGGGTTTCTTGTTGTCTCCTTTTGCCTGTAACAAACAAATGCACATAACCCTAGTCTCTGCCATAGTGAGGTATTGTACATTAAACTGTCATATTTCAAATGCTACATTAGCTAGAAAAAGGACAGCTCATTGGACCACAGATATTAAATGTCCTACCATTATTCCTCAGTTACACGGCTTTGCGCATCCGCAACATCATGCCTTTAACAAGACTTTTTCTCCAATTCTCTTGCAGTTGATAACTAGTGTTCACCCATCCTGTCTCAGACTAACGCCCTACGATGATCAGATCTACCAAACTTTTCGCCAAGATTTTCCAGATTTGAAAGTCGACATACTTTCTGATGACATTTTAAAATCACCTGAAGCTAAATTGGCTTGGCGTAACTTTGCCGAAAAATTCAACAAACTAGAAGACTACTCTTACGGAACCTTAATGCGGTATGTATGAAAATTTTGCAAAATAAAGATGGTTATTTAAAAAATAATTGTTTTAGCGCCGATGCATCAAAAGAATTTTCCCCTGAAAATTCCCTACTTGTAGTTCGCATCCAATTCTTGGCCATTGAAATCGCCCGCAATATCGAAGGTTACAATGATGAGGTGTATCGTAAATTTAGACCTGCCCCCAAAACACTGCTGACAAGTGAAAACAATGGAAGCCAACAGCAGGAAGTTTCTCAATGAATATAATGCCACCATTAATGTTAGCTTCGAAATAAGGATATTTTTACAAGAAATATTTATGTAGCTTTTTAGACACCTGTATAATTTAAGTAATACTTATTAAATTAAAATGTATGTTTCGGATCATCCCAACATGAAAACAATAGTATTTACTGTGTTCTGACTAACGAAATCTTTAAGCGATGGCTGATTTGTCAGTTATGTGTCCAGCCTCTGATTCACTTCGTGTAATGCTAAATAAAAATTCATCTGAGTCTCGGCTGGTATCTAAACCGAGGACCTCGAATGGGCATGTCTATCGTAAGCTATCCACACATCAAATATGTCCGATGAGCAGCTTAACCAACAACGAAACGCGTCGCACAGTGGTGAGAGTTTTCCCTTTTCATTAAGCCAGCCCGTAACAGAAAAAAGTGCACATCGCTGAAGGTTAAATAAGCTTTATTTTATTAAGATTATTATGTGTGAAAAATAAAAAAAATCGAATCATTTTATATGAAGTACATTGGATTACACTCCATAAAAACAGGTTTAATAAGACGCTGCTCGTATTCACGTTTCAAATCTTTCGAGAAAGTTCTTGATCTAAAAAGAGGAACAAAATTATTGATAGGATACAAATTTCCTTTCAGAATAAAACTTACCCTTCTAAATAAACACGTCCACGAAATGCTACCAAATGCGCTAAATATGCAGGAGCCGGATAGGAAACAACTCGATTACAACGTGGAAACAAGTGACACAAATTATATGTAAGTTGTTGCAAAAGATCTATATCGAGGTTTGACTCGTCCATGATAACGTTATAGCGAGTAGGTTTCGCTGTACCTTGGATCGATTGATGGCTAACCATGAAGAACTGAACTTCGTTCGGATGAGTAATGTGCTGGTCGACAACAGTGCCTGGTACCACATTGTTAAAATCGCGGTCGTCGCGTGGTTGTGTCATGGGGAAAAACCTAGTGTGGTGTCGCTTAACAACAATGATACAGGTCAATTTCGGACTGCATTTCTGTGTGATTGAATATAAAGAAAGAAACATACATAGACACATTATAGATACGCAGGTGTTGATTATGATGGATTACATTGAAGGCAAAGTTATTTACCAATTTGGCGCAAGCTCTTTTTATTGCCTTTAATTCAACATTCGCAATGATGGGGAATTGGCCATCCGACACGCCGTCTCTGTAGTAAATAATCTGAGAAGGATACGTTTTCATGTATTTGAAATAGACCTTCAAATGTTGGGTTGCGATCGACTCCATGTCTTCGATGTCTTCTCTAGTCGACTGTTGCAATCTGTATTGCATGTTATAACAAGCTCCAAATGGATCGTGTGAAGCTGTGACTCCAACAACACTAGGAATGTGACGCTGATCGGGGGACGGGTGCGTTACGTCGGCGCCCATAAACATCACATTTTTTAATGGTGTCATCATCTGTTTCATGGCAATATCCCTATCCTGAGATATTTTGTGATTGGTTCCGTTAAGCTTCCCGTTTACCTTTAGGAGTATATTCGAAAAAACTGTTAGATCTCTTGCAGTTCGTCCGATAGTTTCCTCCTTTATACACTGTGTTAGAATTCCAACTCTCAATTCGGCGTTTTGCTTTATATCGGAATAAGTGGTTCTACTGTTTCTACCCAAGACAACAAATACCAGGGCATACTTTTGTTTTGCAAGATCCGCAAGTGTGGCATTGATATTGCGATATGCTATAATTTCGGCCGAGTTTTCAAGGTTCATATTCAAATTTTTTGAGGTGGTTAAGACCTGCCAAAAAAGAACACGTTTTAACCTAATTCATTTTTCACATTTATAATGCTTACCTTATTTTTAAATTGCTCCAAATCTCTATAACTCATCCTCGATCGGGGATTTTCTTCGTATATTATACCCCATTTGTGGCCTGCTCCGCCTTGTGGTTGAGAACAAGTCAAAAATTTTAGTCCATCCATACGCCAAGCACCACGACTTGTTCTAACTGTTTGTCCGTTCAAATACTCCATTAATGGTGATGGTAAAACACGGATTGGCACCTTAATAAAACTGGAACCGATTTGGATACCAAACGACTGGACTATTGCGCTGGCATTATGATTGAAATACGTCAACATATCCATGATTTTTGCCTTGCGGAGATTGGTTGAAGTTGCGGCAAAACGTATCATCTTCTGCACTTGTTTTGATTCGTCTTTCCGCTAGACACGATTTCAGCAAATAAATACATGTTGAGGAAACTATGATATGTGTACTTACATTTAATGCCTGACCTTCGGCAATCTTACATAATTCCATTGGCAAATAGATTGAACGGACCGTAGAACCAACTTTCACACAGTTCAATTGTGGATACTTAAGAATATAACCTCGGGATTGAAAGTATGCAGCAATAGTCATCTGTGCACCCTCATCGTTTTTAAAAGTCAATTTCGAAGCAGAATCCCCTAAGCCCATTACTTTGTATCTCTTGTCAAAACTTCCAAATGACGCTGGTGGTTGATACACAATGTCAATGTTTTTTAGGTATCGTTCAACATTTCTGTATTCGTAACTTTCCAAAGGTTTTTCCAAACTGATATTATTGTTTGCCAAGTAATCGAGCAGAGGAGATTCACGTGGAAATGACTTGTGGGCAATATCAACATTAAGAAACGGTACTTCACCCAAGATTGCAGCCTGGAACAAACCTGTCCAGGCTTCGTATCCATCCTCTAAATCGAATGGGTTTCTGGGTCTGCAAAAAAAGGAACGTCCAACACGAATGCTCCGTTCATTGTTACTTTCCGACAAAATTACATCTAAAGCTTGCAAGGCTCTCATCGGTTTGTCGGAAACTTTTTCATTGTGGTATCTGCAATAACAGCAATAGCAATAACAGCAAAGTCAGTTCAACTGCATTTCTATTGACTTACGTTCTTAGTGAATTGAGATCCACAACGCAATCGGTAGTTTCCTTAATTTCTACTCGAAATTCTTTCGTACGGTTGCCCGAATCTGGAACCTAAAAAAAACATTGTAACCTGCCCAGCCCTTAATTTAGAAACTACGTACATGAACTGTATGTTCGATTGGACCCGGAAGTCGCACTGGGGTATAGCAACTTTTTCTGCCATCAAATGCAGCTTCAATACCACCGAAAGTTTCCCTTTTGCACTGTTGAAATGCAGGACGCATACATTTTTTTGGCCGATCTGGTGTAATTGTTACGTCGTAGTGGTAGGCTTCATTTGGCATATTATCAAGAAGCAATCGTAAATAATTCACTTCTACGACACCTTCTGTACCACGTGTTCCACGAACAATACCAGCACAGGAGGCCTTTTTTACCGGAAGGATCTTTTCTATAAAAGTTAATGGAATAAAGGTAATGAGAAATTAATTAGAGGATGTTGAATAATGCCACATATCCTTTCGGACACGCACTGAAACCAGTGTTTAGTTACCTTCCGAAAGTGACAAATTTTGGAATGATGTCACAACTCTTTGCTGTTCTTGCAATTGCCTTTGTTGAGCTGCGCCTCTCTGTTGCTGTGGACGGTTGCTTCCTCCTCCCGATCCTCCTTGTTGTTGTGGGCCAGGCCCTCTTTGCTGCTGTTGGGCACCCTGATTGCCTCCCGATCCACCTTGCTGTTGGCCAGGACCCCTTTGCTGCTGTTGGGCACCCTGATTGCCTCCCCATCCACCTTGCTGTTGGCCAGGACCCCTTTGCTGCTGTTGGACACCCTGATGGCCTCCCGATCCACCTTGCTGTGCACCTGGACCTCTTTGCTGCTGTTGGGCACCCTGATTGCCTCCCCATCCACCTTGCTGTTGGCCAGGACCTCTTTGCTGCTGTTGGGCACCCTGATTGCCTCCCCATGCACCTTGCTGTTGGCCAGGACCCCTTTGCTGCTGTTGGGCACCCTGATGGCCTCCCGATCCACCTTGCTGTTGGCCAGGACCCCTTTGCTGCTGTTGGGCACCCTGATTCCCTCCCGATCCACCTTGCTGTTGGCCAGGACCCCTTTGCTGCTGTTGGGCACCCTGATTGCCTCCCCATCCACCTTGTTGTTGACCAGGACCCCTTTGCTGCTGTTGGGCACCCTGATTGCCTCCCCATCCACCTTGTTGTTGACCAGGACCCGTTTGCTGCTTTTGGGCACCCTGACTGCCTCCCCATCCACCTTGCTGTTGGCCAGGACCCCTTTGCTGCTTTTGGGCACCCTGACTGCCTCCCTCAGATCCTCTTTGCTGTTGTGCTGTTTGTTGCGGGACACCTTTTTATGTAAGTACGTATCATTGCAATTTATAAATGTTAAAAAAACTACCAACATACCTTGTTGCTGACCAGGTTTCTGAAGTTGCTGTTGTCCACCTTGTCCTCCTGGTTGCGGTGTCTGTTGTCCTTGCTGCCCTTGTCCACTTTTTTGTTGACCAGGGACTTGGCTCTGCTGACTGCCTTGGCCTATATATTATATTGGAAAATGTTTTAATACTACTATATGCCTGTTTTAATTGCGAAATAATGTTGCCATGAAACTATTAGTCAATTTACCTGATTGGGTGTTTTCTTGCGATCCTTTTTGAGGGTCCTGGGTTTGTTTTTTCCCAGACGAATCCGATTCGGATGACTTGTACTCTAAACACAAAAAACACGTAGATGTCCACAAAGTATTTCATCATACAATTCAACAAACAGACAAACAAATGTTAGCCAAACAAAAAGTTTTCTATTTTGGGAATACTCACTATTCTTTTTTCCCATGGCTGTTCAAAACTAGCTTTCTTCTATAAAATATGTATTTTTCTAATAAAATCTGCAAAAAATCTTTATTAATTTGAAATTAAGTCGAATTGTCCCGAGTTTTATTCCTTCTGTAGGTCTTTGTGTATATGGTTTCAGCTTTGTTGTGTTGGGCTGCTGCGTTTGTTGCTTATATACTCCTCAGTTTAGGGTTGCCATTCTTCCTCTTTTTAATCAGTATAATTAGAAAAACATTGTCGATTTGATAGAATTAATTTAAAAACGTTGGCTCAAATGCATTTTGTTATATCGCGAGGTGCATTGTTCACAATTATGTACTCTATATCCATCTCTCTGAAACCTATACTTACGCTCAATTTATATATTAATTTTTTGTTAAACTTGGCAACTCTTTTTGGGATGAAAATTAACATATTTGGGTTTAATAGCGTGTGAATTCCCAAGTTCGTATTTTGTTACATCAAAAAAAAAAAAACAAAGTTAAATTGTGATGCAATCAGTGTTGCCGTTTTGGGTGTTTCCGTCCAAATTTGGGCAGAAAAAAGATAAATTTTGTTGTTTGGGCGGATTTTGGGCGGATTTTTTCCATATTGGGTACAAATTTATTTTTCTTTGTTTATTTTTACGTAATTTAATTTTTTTATTACTAACTGAATTTTATATTTTTTATTGAGATAAATCGTTATTTATTTTATAGATTTTTGTTAAGTTTTCTAATAATATAATTAGGCTATAGCCGTGCGGGGCCGACCATGTGATACCCTACAACACTATAATATGTTAGAAGCACCCTCATGTCCAAATCCATTTTGGAAGATTTCGCTTTTGAAATTATGTCACGGAGCACTGCCCAGATATTACCCTTAGCATTTTGACCAGGGACATTTTGCTGTTAGTTTTTGTGGTCCATTTTACGGCTAAATATATTCCAATGGTCATCCAAAATGCCAGAATTCTTCCCTGTGCTTACCTATCTTCTCAGGCGCGTCGATTGGCTTCAATTGTGTGATCAGGAAAATTGTTTCTGTTTTTGGGTCATTTAAACCCCTAAATATTTTGCGATCATCTCCAAAAGCAAGAGGTCCCTCTGTGTCTCAAAATTTAGACTCATCTATATGATTTGCTTGTCTACGATATTTGGCTATATTCGTAAACGAAATCAGCATAAAAAAGCCAGAAGTTCGCCTATTGTGTATCGCCTGTAAGTAATGTTGGTATTTTTTTACACAAAAGTAGTGGTCCATTCTACCCGCTGTCCTAAGATCTAACTTCATGCGAGATTTCGTGTACTTAGGTTTATATTTGGGACCTTTATAACGGCTGCAAAATCAGGAACATTTTGAGTTGCTGGTCAATTTCAACCCCTAAATATATTGCGGACATCTTTGAAAACAATAGGCTAAGCCCTTCTGAGCCTAACCCTACCTTTGTGAAAAATTTCGTGAGGATCGAACGATAATTGCAATCTGTATATAAATAATAACCCTAACCTGTGTTGTAAAGTGAAAAAATATTACAAAACAAATACTTCAATATTATAAGTCAATTTGAAAAAATGCCACAAGGGCATTCTAAATTGACAAAATTTTGTTAAAATCGCTCCAGCCATTCTGAAGATATAAGCATTCTAGCTGACATCCCCTTCCTTTGTATATATACATTGTATATATTTCTCTATATATATCCGATATTTTTACTATCGGCATCTATGTAACGGTCAGAATTGACCTGTTCGTCTATTTGTGATTTCGCCGGCAGTAAAAATATTCGCGGAGTAATGGAAAATTTGACTTTTATTTATCGCAAATGCTATGGTCTACTAAACCACTAAATATTACCCGATGACCATCGAAATTGGAAGGCTTCTGCCCAGTCCAAAATCTAGCCCCATGCTAAATTTCGCTTCGATTGGTCTATAACTGTGACCTGTAGAGCAACTGCAAAATCAGGAAATTTTTCAGTTCTTGGTCCATTTCAACCCCTACATATTATGCGATCATCTCCAAAAGAAATAGGGTTCTATTCTGACCTTAACCCCAGCTACATTGTAAATTTCGTGAAGCTCGGGCCATAATTGCGATCTATAGAGTGATTACGAATTAACATATAATAAATTATAAATACATTGATTGTAATACATTGAATGTAATAAAACTTGAGTACCTTTTTTATATATTTTTTTTTCAATAAAATTTACTTGAATACAAACACATATAAATTATTCAACTTTTTACAGTTTGGGCAGATATGGTCGATTTTGGGCGGTTTTTAGAAAAAATTTGGGCTGAAATAAAAATTTCAAACGGCAACACTGCTTAAACCATACAAAATCACTTTTTAAAATTAAAGTCGCCGACTATAGCCGACTCTTAGCCGCCGTCATCGTTAATTTCACATCGGCTTTGCTCTCTGATACAAAGTTCAGTAGTGCGACTCTCTGACTGGTTGGAGATAGTTATCGATAACAATTATCTTCTATTGCTTATTTCGATAAATTAAGCATATGGAAAAAATCGCAATTGCTCTTGTCCAGTACCTGCTACCCCCTAAATACAATTTTTATACCCACCACCATACTATGGAGGGTATATTAACTTTGTCATTCCGTTTGTAACTCCTCGACATACTCATGTCAGACCCAACAAAATAAATATATTCTTGTCAGCGTATAAGTCGATTTAGCGATGTCCGTTTGTCTGTCTGTTGTAATCAGGCTATCTTTCGAATGAATTGAGATAGATGGCTAAAATTTTGCACACATGTTTATTTTTCCAGTAGGCAGGTTCAGTTCGTGAATGGGCCATGTAGGTTCACGTTTTCATATAGCCTCCATATAATGGTACCTCCCTATATTCGGTATTTTGATGATTTTAGCGACATTATTCACCGGAATTGTTTCAAATTTGGTATTTGAAGTTCGTAATGGATACTACAGTCTATAACAGAAAATTGTCTGTACAGGACCAGTTCTTCGTATAGCCCCCATATAACGGTACCTCCCAGTATTCGGTATTTTGATTTTTGTTTTTCTTGTGTATTTATTATTGTATATATTTTTGTTAATATAATTCAATGTTATAATAATAATCATAATGTTTTATCATTGTTTAATATGTATATATAAGTTAAATAAATTACAAATACTCACTAGTAAAACATGTAAAACGGAGTAGGGTTTTCACTTTTCTGAGAAAGTTTTTCACTACAAAAGGTTCGGGCGGATCTCCGCTCCGTTTTTATTCTAAATATTGCTTGCTTTCTTTGTTGGTTTGTGGTTGTGTTGTTGTGTTTTGTCTAACTTATAAAGGATATTACAAATAACTATTTTTTTCCAAGTTGTCATTAAATCTAGTGGGTTTTTTAAAAACTCACTCTCAATGAAATGAAAACAATATTTTCGTTTAATTTCCCTAAACAAATTCATTTGGTTTTTCTTTTTCATTACATAACTGAACTTATTCGTAAAGAAAGACTTAACATTGAAAATAAGAAAGAGAAGTGCATAAAACTGATGTCGTGTCCCAAAAATGTTGATTTTCTTGTTTTTTTTGTGTGTGTCTGGTCTAGGTAGAAAATATGATCTCCAAATGGTTTTGCTACTGTCCAAGATGAATGGTCCAAGGAGCTGGAGTATGTTGTCTTTGTCAGGATTGTGGGGGATGTTTAATACTTAATAAATGCTACAAAAGCTTCGGTTGCTTCTTATTGTTGTTCGTTTTTATGGTTGTTTCCGTATTGTTTTAGCATAAATAAAGTGTAGTAATAAGTTTAGAAGGTGGTGATCAACGCTGTTGATTTAAAATCGTTCAACGATTTACGTATGAACAACTTCCACATAATTTGCAGGATACAGACCAACGCGACCGTTCATACGTCCCTTACACCAACCCTGTTCATCTTCATCTTCCAGTTTTTCAAACACATCGCCTGTAAATTTAACGAAGCAATATATTAGACATACACATGTATGTTCACATATAAATAAATAGTGACTCTGGTTCTGTCCATACCTTGTTTAAATGTTAATTCGTCACTTTCAGCGCCGTCATAGTCATATAGGGCTTTAACTGGAACTCCGGGTTCGCCATTATCAACCAAAACATTGTCACCCTCATCCCATTCTTCTTCCTCTTCGAAGGGATTGGCATCAGTTGAATTCGATTTGCCATTGCTGTTGCCATCGATCATCGTAGCCAAAAGCAAAAATTTCGTTGTGTAAATGATATGTCGTTAGCTGATATTGATGTTGTAATTAATTTCAATAATACTTACGTTACGCTCGAGTTGCGAGTATGTGTTGTTTTATTTGATGCAGCTGTCGCTGTTGCTGTTGTGGGCGAGGTAGCTGTAGAGGAAGAATCTGGTTTGACCGATGATTTAAATGTTTGCGAATTATTCGATTTTTTCAAACTAGATGTGCCCGAATATTCCTAAATGTAAACAAATACCAAATGAGAAACTGCCAATAAGAGAGACAGAGAGAGATTGTGTAAATAACGTTTAAAACATACGTGTAGATCTTCATTAACCGGCCTTTGGTTAATCAAGGTAATTGGGGCTGCTGGCAAAGCTTCTTTTGATTTACTACCCTTTGCTATATCCCGGAATTCTTCGGTGTATTCCTAAGAGAAAATACATTTTGTATTAAAGGTCTGTTAATTAACGATGTCGCTAAGAAAACCTACCACAAAGGCAGGCCAGTTCATTGCCATGTTAACACCGTGATTATTCGACCACCATTTCAAATCTTTTTGATGATCGGCGTTGTTGATGGTGTGGTAAAACTCTTCATATATTTGCGGTAAGCTATGCAAAATATAAACCCCGTATTGTTTATAATATTTAGCTCTTGACGAAGATATGACTTACCTTGGTACCTTGGTTAGATCTAAAACTGCGTGCAAATTGAATAATACCTCTTTAAAGAACTCCAGCCGAGTCTTTTCCATTGCTTGGCACTTTTCAAAAACTGACGTCATATCTTCTATATACACGGAATTGTATTTGGTTATCTCAGCTATTGCCTGTTCATATTTCTCTCGGCACTTCTGAACCTGGTCTTTAGTCTTTTGAACGCGATCATGCATTTTTTTCACCTACGAGATAAATTCACAATTTGTTTTTATTTTGAGTACTAACATATTGGTAACAAAGTGGTAAAAGAAAATTAGATCAAGTTGCACCCTTTGATATAGGCCCCATTAATATATACCCTGCTATATAACTATACAAAGATTTGCATCATATTTGAAAATTTACTTGATTTTTGTCTAGAATTTTTTCGAATACATTGATTGGAAACCTTTTTGTCTTACCCTTGATGGTACAAACATTTCAAATTAACAAGCAGACTTTTTTTCAAAACATTGAGGAAACTACTCTGGAGGTAAGCATAAACATTTTTGAATAACCAAAATAATAAAAGCTCAAATTGAACTTGGAAAAACTATCCGTGTCTTTGCGTATCCCTCAAATACGAAGGCTGTATGAAGAATTGCGAGACATTGGACTCAATCGTTTACAAAGATCAACGCTTTTATGGCGTCTGATTCATTTTCACAATATTTATAAAATAAAGTTTAATTCCGGGACGCAGTCAAACATAGAAGCATAGATCTACGCTTAGACAACTTTTGCAACATATTTTTGCTTTACATTCTGAGGGGCAGTTCTTGTCCCATATTTCAATCTGACCCTTATCTACCGTTATGTTAGGGTCCATATTTTTACGCATAGTCTCACTAAAATTCTTGATATTTTCTTCTTATCTATTGGTCGACCTTCACTCCAAGTCGTAGAATGTGACAGATAAACTTTCCACAATGCTATAATATCATTCTCAAGATAAGAAAACTTGCGTGAGATTATTAGTTTAATGGCCCTTACATACCTGATCTGGCGACAGCGAGCTATCCGCGGTGGCATTACGCTCTTGGTTTGTGGCACTTTTTTCTGTTTTGCAAGCAGCATGATATTCCGATTTTGCCTTTTCAACTTTGGCCAATAATTTCGCCCACGTTTTCTGGGCCTTTTTGAATAGGTCTTCCATGTCTTTGCGTTCCTTGATCTGCATCAACGTATGATGGTAGTTATCTTTTTGCCATGCCTTGATCTGGCTACTAACGTCACTGCACAAATTCTCCTTGATCTTCATGTGAACATCTGATATACGTTCCGATTCTGTTAAAACGCCTTTCCAGGCAGCCTCTGTTGTGCCATATTCAGGCCCTGTAATTGTAAAAACACACACATACACAGTGATACACATACAAATCCAAATCATAAGCAACATAATACATTGCTTTGTCAACGTCGTCCATATTATGTCGTCTTGATGTCTTTTCTAAATAGAACAATAGAAAGCCTTAATTCCTCAACGACAAAAGCTACGGTGTCATTTGCTATTGGGGACTAGCATGAGTTGGAATCAGTTGAGTGGCCCGCCTGCATTTCTAATATTCTTTTGGGGTGTCATTGATTTTCGAAACCTTTTCCGTGTAAATACCATCAATGTACATGTAAAGCAAACTACAGCAAAGACAACAAGTAAAGCAGATGAAAACAAAAGGAGAAGCCCCCTCCGCCCATTCTGTGCCTGCTACTCTGGTAAGACACACACAATAAGGCTTTCGTTAATGTTGTCATTTACGAGTAGTACACATAATGCCCTACTACCCGGTCAAATAATGCCTGCCACCACATGTGAAACTGTTGATTCCACTGCTTACTGATCAATTGAGATTGTTTAAAGGCGGCATGGGGGTTCGTCTTCCAGATTCGAGGTAGTGTCCAATCTTTTGGGGAGTAGTGGTAAAGTTAAGTCAGAGAGAAAACTAATTCAAGACTACTAATATTTTGTTGTTGCTGTTTTATTTTACAATCATTGTAGTGCGAATTTGTCTGTATGTTCACTATTGCTACAACGGTTGCTATTTTCATCTTTCAGTACTTATTACTGGCTTGTTATTATGCATTCATTGCGGCCGTTTTTTTTTTTTTGCATGTTTGTCTTTCGTTTTGTTGTCTTCCAAGCAAGTGTCTGTTGACTATTTTCAGTATTTAGTATGACGTAACATTAATGATGCCTCGCTTTGAATATCGACAAAAATGTACAAATAGTTATGAGCTGCAATCACAAATTTATTAATAAACACTAAATGATAACATCCATATGTGTACGTAAATGTACGTTTGTACGTAAAGGTAATAGGTACCATATCGAATTGTGTATTTTCATTAACACATTCCACAGAATGGGAATGGGCTATTGTAGATATCCTCAACATTTTCCATCAATTGTCATTCTTTGGTAAAAACCTGCAAGAGACCAGGTCAATGTACTGCTTGTGCAGGAAGTAGGTAAATAGTGTGCGATGAAGAATCCAATAAATATTGTCATTTCATCTGATGACCCTTATAAAAGCAAGAGTTAGCTTTGTTTAGGTTTACACTCCCAATTTTAAATATAACAATAGTAAATTAACAACAAATTTAATTTGCTGAGCTAAAAGGAACATAATCGTTCATATATGATATACCGAAGATATAAAAAAAATATTTCATTCACAATTTTTATTATTGTGCAGACAGGTAGACGAAAGAAACGTGTCCCAAAATATGTGCCAAATACTTCAATCAATTTAGAAAATTCGTAACAATAAAAAAATGGGGCTAAATACTAAGAATGTTATTAATCTGTCGAAAGTGGTATAAGAGCGAGGGGGAAAAATATATTTTAGTCAATGGCCAATTTGTTCGTGATGTTGTAGTTGTTGTTGTTGGTGCTGTTAAACTTCTTCGTCTTCTAGTTAAGGCAAGTCAAGGCAAGACAAGAAGAAGAAACTGATAACTTTGGGTGATGGTGACGAAAGTTGCTGCTAACCGAACAAAAACAAAGTACAACAACGTGTTTGTGAAGAACATTCATACTTCCCAAATTCAATAAGAAATTTTGATTTCACTCATACGCCAGCAAGCCAGCCAGCCAACTCGCTGCTATAGCAATAATGACTTATCATGGTATGTGGTTAGTAAATTTTAAAATAGTAAATGATGTTGGTCGCAAAAAAAAAAAAAAAAACCGAATACGTTAATATAAAAAGAAGTCTTTAAGATTGTCCAGAAATAGAACGATAAATGCGTGTAATAGGGAGTGTGTGTCTGTTTGTTTGTTCTGTCAATACTGTTTATGAGTTTACCTTTCTCAATTAGTTCAGCCCATTTTTTTGACCAAGCACGCAAACTTTTGGCATATGATTTTTCTATATCAGCTCTTTCTTGTATGAGCTGTTGTAAGTCATTGCAGAGTCTATAATTAAACGAAATTTAGAAAAGAAAAGATAACAAGAACCGATCAATATGTGTGAAGTTGAAAGTGACACCAAAATAAAACAATGTATACTCACTTGTAACCATCCTCTATGCGTTTGGTGGTACGTTTGTAGTTGCCAGGCTCCCAAAACGATTCACTGCCAGCTTCTAATAATTGATCATCGCTGTGGTGCGACATTTTCTAAAAGTAAAAATAAAAAAAGGAAAAACAATAATGAGTGAATAATGAATGATTCAATCGTTGATCAGTCTATTTCAATTTAATTGCACGAAAGAATTTTAGGGCATGGTTCAGTTTTGTAATTTTATGTATTTTAAACAACGCGTTTCTTCACCAACCCAACCAAACGACAAATACTAGATTTAGATTGTAAACTAGACAGAAATATACATATTTCCATTTCATAATTGATAGAAATTAAAAAAGTACTTTGAGATGAGCATCAAAAATGTTATTGCCTTGTCATCAATTGGCGAAATTGGTATTATTAACCATTCCGTTGAATGAATTTCTGCAATGAATGAAACCTGCAAGAATATTATGCCAACAATAATAATTTAAAAATTTTAATTGCAAAATTAATTAATTCCATCCGCTTCCTATTAAAAAGTTTGAATATTAATTTGGATATTGCCTCGATTTTAACAAGTGACAAAATCAGACTATCTTCTGAGGTTCCTACTTTAAAATAATCGTATGAAGGGTTAATATTCTCCTGGAATTGACTATTTCCATAACATAATTCTTGTTTAGATTGTGATCCGGGTAAAATGGGTTTTTATGAGGAACTACTGATAATTCTTTATAATCAATTATGTTCCCCTCATTACCGGTAATCGGTTTTTGATTCTACGGGAAAAGTCAGCTTCCAGGGGAGTGAAGTAGGACAACAAACTCCCAGGTTCCTATTCATGGGCACAGGGTTTATTATCCTATTTGCTAAATTAAAGTATTTCCTCAAGCGTAACCTACAATAGTTTTAAATATTATAACATTCAATTCACAATTCAATCTATTTGTTAATTTAGACAATTACCTATTCACCTAATGTGCTCGATAATAAGCAAAAAATGTGTCCTACGTTCCCATAAATCCAGCCCAGCTAATTGCAAATCAAACCACATACAATAAGACTGACTTGGAATTATTTCCTAATTTAGCCCCATAACCAGTAACAAGTCAAGGTAATCGTTAAAATGCGTATAAATCAAATAAGTTAAAACTCTCTCAATATGCTCTCCGTTTCGGGACATATCTCAACATTGCCTCTTAAAATAATCTCCAATTGAAAAATATATAGGTAGAATTGTTAATGGTTGTTATCAGAGAGAGGTCCCACTCTAAGGAATTTAATTAATTTTACAATGACAAATGCCCCATCAGCGTTAGCGTCAGCGTTTAAACGGAACAGCTACAACAACTCTATTTCTTCGGTTGTGTTTGTTGTCGACGTTACTAATCGTCAACGCCAGCTGGCTGGCCTATCTCGCAGATACGATATCTTTATATCTTCTATTTAAACAAAGTAAGAATACCTAATATCTGCGAAATGAGAAATGGCGAGCGATTGGTGGCGCTAACAATTTCAAGAGTTAGAATTTAAATAATCTCTGGCCAGCCTGCCCCACCCGCGTACGCCCATTAGCCGTCCTTCCGTTCGAAATGGAATGTAGACTTACATAATTTAGTGCTGGAGTAGAGTGTTGTGTTATGGTTTTGGGTAATGAAGACGGTGTTTGAATTTAAATCAAGCCGTGCTTGGAGTAGCCCCGTAGAGTGTATCGTTGACAAAGTGACGAAAATTAAAATAACAATCGAAGAGATGATGGCCAGCGACCAGCAACAAAAACAACCAAAATTAGTTTTTAGCTAAAAGAAATCAAATAGTTTTGGCTGAAGTTGTAACAAGTTTAGTTTTTTTTTTTTACTTTACAACAAACAAGTTTAGTTAGTTTTTCCACACAATGAGAAATAGCGACGTCGGCGGCGATAGCGACCGACAACAACAACTACAACAATATCACATCACAGATCGATTATGCGTTTCACTGACCAGCAACCGCACAGCGCCGAATAAAATCAATTGATTTGTTTCTGTTTTTGTTGAATTTTTCACTTTTAGTTAATATACAAATTGTTTCCCTATTTTTCTTTCCTTACGTTTTATCTACACTTATGCTTGTTTTGCTTTCTTTCCGACGTAGCAGTATTGAAAAATGACTATGGGTTGGTCGTGCTAAACGTTGTCCAAAATATCGAAATGTAAAAAAAAACTCACAAAAATTCCACCGACCGTCGTTGTCAACGTCAAGCAAAAAACAATAAAACACGACTACCGACTAAAACAAAACACACAAAATTTGTTCTATGAAAAAGGCAGCGAGAAAAGTGAAAATCACTCACGGCACTCCAACACACACAAGCACACGTAGTTTAACACAATTGCCAAAAACCGAAGCGAGAAAATCAAAATAACTCATTCATTATTATTAAAATGTCAAGAAATTGTCGTAACTTGTTGAATTGGTTAAAATCGGATGCGCTTCATTAATTAATTAATGAATTGGTGACGAACAAACCTTCCTTCTTCAGCAAAAAAATCACTAAAATCGCAATTATATTCCCTCTCTGGCCGAAGAACATTCACTGGAAAGTGAGTACCGTGAATGTCATGGAATGCTCAAAGTACCGATGACATATGACATCGATTTATAGAATTTGTTATCGATTTTTAAGCCGGCTAAGAAAATTAAAGCTTTGAATAGCCAAAAATTGATGTTCTAACATATGAGCATGGTAGAACTAAGAAGGTAAAGTCATGTAATCATGTTTAAATTTTACATTTAAATTAATACATTTGACTACATCTCATAGTCAAAATCTATATTCATAAATCCATTGTGTACACACAAAATCAGAGATGGGAACTGTTTTTTATGCATTGAAATTTAACAAGGTAAATTACAGAAAATGCAGAGCTGGGAATTCTAATTTGAAATGAGATTGCCTTTATTTCATTGTACCATGCATATGTGTGTTATAAAATAATTGTCATGAAATATTAAATACCAAACTAGGTCTCATCTAAAAATAATTTAATTTTAAGACACTTTTGTGATATCTATTTTATGAACATTTCATGGGTTAACCCACTGGATTTGGATTAAAATTGTCACATTCATTATTGAGAGAATAAACAAATTACTTTTTCGACTGTCTTTACAAATGATTTTTTGGTTGACTTAGTTCGATTTTGGCCCTATGACTTAAGACAAATAAAAAAGTGTTTTATGCATGACAGAAAAATACCGGTAGATGCGACGTCATTCAGAGGTTATTATAATTCGCGTTTTTCAACAATTTTTACAAATTTAAATAATTTTTCATTCAACATTTTCAATTCCAAAATTGGTTTGACAGTTCATAGTCCCAGCAGCTGTGTCGATGCGTCTACCCTTATTCTTCTACCATGGTTTTATGTATGTATTCTCACTTTTACTCTTCAAATAAATCATCTAATAGTAGGTTAAAGGTGAGACTACATAAACAGCTTGAAGTCTTCGCATGGCATATTTTGTGGCATATTATAAAGGGATGCCAGAGCCGCATTCAAATTCTGCCGTCGTTTTACTTTATAATTTTACATTAATATGCCTAGCTATGAAAGGTTAAAGGTGAGAATACATAAAATGTTTTTTTGACTGGCTTAAGTCATCGGCTGGCTTCTTCGGAAAAGAACAAAAGAGCGTAGGGTTAAAATCGAACTAAGTCGACCTAAAACTCCTTTGTTCCACTGCGAAGAAGCGAGCCGATGACCTAAGCGAGTTTTAAAAAAAGGGTTTTATTTAATCTCACCTGAAGGCTAATTTTATTAGTTATCATTTCATGATAACAATTTTGATATTGAACAAATTCCCATTTCATTTGGGAAATTCACCAAAACGTTGTCTTTACCAAAATTGTCGCGTTACCATCGTTCTATGTATTGCGCCACCTACATTCCATATCGTCTAACATAACGCATGTATCGTAGACAAGACCCTTATATTTTTGGGCTATCATTCCAAAGTGAATTGCTTTATATTATCAAACGAGAAACTCTAAATGTGTCGTACAATAAGAATGACATTTCATGAAATTGTTACAAATTGATTAAAATCGGATGTGAATTATTAATTAATTCAAGAACTAATGACGAACAAACGTCCTACTTAAGTATAAAATGTAACAGAAATGAAATTGCGATTTCAAAACAAGGCTATAAAATAAAACCAAAGGCAGAGTGAAAGATATGAAACATGTTGTGAACAAAATTAATTGAAATGACACATTTAATTGATGTTAAGGTTCAACAGATGGCGTTGGAAGTAAAAAAAAATGTAATGTCAGTGCTTACTCATCCGATTATTTTAAGAATTATGTAAATTAATTCTAGCATTTTCCCCTCAAATTTAATACATTTTCCATGTGGTACAGGATATTTTCATTGATTTGTATAAATCATATGTACTGTCTAAATTTTATAGTTTCAACTTCTATTTTTTAATTTTTACGAAAGCTATAAATCAACCCCCTTTCTTTTGTCCCCCAAGCAGAGGCAAATGCCAACCAATTACGATTTAGAGTAATAATTGTAAGATCATTTGGCACTCCCTATTTTAAATTGTTAACGCACGCCAGTCATAATTTTTTGAGTCCAGAAATTGCCTTCATTTCCCTCCCCGATGAGGCCGATTCAATGCAAGAATAGATATGGTGGGCTTGTTTTGAAAATAAAAAAAATAAAATAGAAATGAATTGAATTTATTTAGTTTTAAATAAAAATAAGGTCAGGAGAACTATTCTCGATATTATTGATAGAGAGGGATGTGTGTGTGTATCTGCAAGCCAACGTGAAATAGAGGGTTGATGATAAAATCCCCTTTATGCAGGGGATAATGCAATAATTCTTCATTTTCGACACTCGCAACCTTAACAGACGAAAAATATATAAAGGAGATTAAAATTATATAAAAAGCCAATTAAAGACAAATTGAGTATTGAAATCTTTACTTCGAGTTAACAATGGGCTAATTAAAAATTGTCTATGGCTTCGTAAGTAAATGCCCGCATATTGAAATGTTGCTATTGGTGAATGATTTCGATTTTCGTGGGATATCTGACGATTTTTGAAACCATTATATTTAAATTGATTAGTAAACAAAAAAGATTAAAAAATCGATTAAGTCCTTTAAATAGGCTTGGGAAACGTGGTAAATAAAACGCCTTATATTTTGTTGTAATGTGTTTGCTAATTTAAATGAGAACACAAGAGGACTCTTTCTGAAACCCCTTAAAGTAAGGATACATAAAACGCTTTTTTGTCTGTCTTAAGTCATCGGCTGGCTTCTTCGGAAAAGAACAAAGGAGTGTTGGGCCAAAATCGAACTAAGTGAATCTAAAAACACAACACAAAAATTCTCTTGTTCAACTAGTGTCGAATTAATACTGATGCCGAAGTTGATGAGCTTGATCACATTCGAAGGAAATACGTATTTATTCAAATCTTAGCATTTTCGTTACGATTAGCCCACTTATATTTTCATTCGTTTGCCTAATAAAATCACCTAACATTTGCTTTTTATCCCCCTAAAAATCTCAAGTGGTTTCTGTTTTTTTTTTGTTTCCGAATTTTGTCCAAAATCATCCTCAACGTTTAAACTTGTTCGCCAGCTGTTTTAATTCGCTTATTTTGTTTTTTTTTTTTTTTGATTTGATATCCTTTGATTTTGTTTTTGCCCAATATTACAATTGCAATTAGAGTGGTTGAAATTAGAACAGGGATATCCAGGGATATCGCAGAGCCACCACAGAAACGGTGGTTGCAGCCCAATACCCATTGTTATGATAGATTAATCATTCGGTAAACAATGTGACCTTGTTATAAAAACTCGGTTTCCTTTCGCCGGCAACAAAAATAATAAAAAAAAACAATACCCCATCCTTTTTCTCAATTAGTTTCAGTTGCGTATTTACCCAAAACAAATTTAACCGATACCCCGAATGCAATTGTCTATCACTTGGAGCGTGCAGAGATGATGCAGGAGACCAGGTTGCTACAACGCAAACCCTTTTTAATGTCGGTGGTAACAAATTTTCTATTTTTCCAACTCCATTATCAGATTTGGTGTCTTTTTGTGTCGGGAATAGTGAACGAATTTTCGGGACGCGGTGTGTATGTGTGTGTGTGTGTTTGTGCATAAATTTTTGGTTAACTAATTTGGTGGAAATATTCTCTATGTTTCATACGCGCAATACACAACCTACCCTTTGTTTTCTTTTCATGGCGTTTCATTCTTTATCCTCGGCGAAGTGGGTTAATTTATGCAAAGTTGCGGTTGTCAAAAACAAAAACCAAAAAACGGGGATTGATGACTGGAACATTTCTAAGAATCTGGTGTTTTTTCCGACAGATTTTTTGGTCTGCTCATAGTTCTATTCAGCCATTACTAGCCAACGTAATATGCAAATGCCTTTCAAAGTCATGCTTAACGGCCAGATACAGGCTATTATTACAAGACTCATCCCGTTCGCCTGGGAAAATTGTCATATGTCAAGTGGCAACTTTAATTTCCAATGCAAGGCGAAAAAAATATGTAAATTTAATTTATCGATTTAAACTTGCGTAAGTTTATTGCGAACCATATTAAAATTGCGTAAAGTACGGTCAAAGTCGGTCTTTTGTATTTGTGATTCCATTGAGTTTAAAAAAAATCCTGTGAAACGGAAGCATTATAAGTAGACACTCATAGAAATTAATGGGAACGATGAAAACCTAGTCTTCACTGTTCTATGATGATCAAATACAGGGCGAGATAAAAAAACTGCAACAAAGTCAAACGCCATACCTTTTAATTTTCTTTTAAATTTTATTGAATGAAAGAAAAAATGTCGGAAATAGCAACAAATTTTAGAATAAGTTTAGATTGGTTCGAATTGGTCACCTTTGGCACGAATTATGGCCTTCAAACGGCCAATGAAAACGTCACACGCTGCCCGAATGTTGCTCTGCTGTTGTTCCCGGCGAGGCGCTTGTTTGAGGTGATCGACACTTCGGTATTTTTAGTGCCAACCGTGCTTTCCAAAAGGAATTAGCGATGAACCTTATTTTGTAACCATTCATGGGTGTCGCGTGCTGACTGCGATGGTGCCGAGTCCTGTAGGATGTACCAAGGTCTGAAGCCAAAATGTGTGCGTGTCCAAGGCTTTAATACACCCTCCAGAATATTTTCGCGATAATATTCGGCATTTATTCTGATGCCACGGCCGCACCATGGCCGGCGCTTGAGTTCTGGTGGCCATCCGAAGGTGCACATTTTCAGCTGACCTCTTTGGCAAGTAAACACGCAGTTTGTTTACAAACTGCTGGACAACGGATCTTTTCTCATCGAAGAAAACCAAAAACCAAATTCGGAAGTTCACCACTTTCGGCCAAGCAAAGCAAATGTTTAGCTCGTTTGAGTCTATTTTCTTTCTGTTGCGGTGTAAGTTCTTGCAATTTTTGGAATTTCAATGGCTTTACGAGCTCATTTTTCAATATTTGCCGAATGGAATATTGCGATATGTTCAGCTCACGAGCAATTTTACGGCCACTGCGACGCGGGTTTCAATAACTTTTTGCAATACTTGTACCATAGACAAATAAAGGTATAGACCAAAAAGTTTATAAATTTACCCCTTCTACTAAAGTCACTCAGGGCTAGTAAAGTCACTCGACTTCGAAAACAATTTATTCATTTTTCTGCTATTTAAGTTCTTTATTTTTATATTTCACGACATAGTTGGGTAATGTAAATATAAAAAAGTCACTGTTTCATTTTCAATTGATAAATCATAAAAATATTCAATATTTTGTATTTTGAGAGAGTTAAGAGAATAGTCTTATGCTCTCTCACAGCATGAACGACATTTAATGAAGCACTTTTTTCGAAGATAACTGATGAGACCAGTGTTGCCAACATTTTGAGAGCTAAAAGCGTAATTAAAAATCAGAAAAGCGTAAATGGCGTAAAAATTTTCCTTAAAAAAGCGTAAAAAGCGCTATGTATTTTTTTCTAACCAAAATTGTCAATAAAACACTTTTTTTAAACTAAATACTGTTTTATTCAAAAATTTAGAAGATACGATCTAAATTTTTGAATAAAAGAGTATTTAGTAAACATTTCATGTATATAAGCGCATACATATTTTTAAACAAGTAAAAAAGCAGTAAGTTCGGCCGGGCCGAACTTTGAATATCCTCCACCATTTAAAACGAATTAGGAAATTTACAAAAAAATCCATTAAAAATTCTTTTAAAATCTACAAAAATACACAATATCGGAAGATGCCGATATATTGAGGATATACGATATTGTGGGCCTTACCGACAATTCTTTTTCAGGGGGTTAAGTACTCACAAAGAACTCCTTGAGTAGAATTGCAGACAATTCCATTGAAAAATGTGTCTCAAATAAACCACAACATATATAAATATTTCATGTATATAAGTGTATACATATTTTTAAAAAAAATATGATATATTAGGAACATTTTACATGTGGTTAAAACTTGCAGACATATACATTTTTACAAACAATTATGTTCACCCATAAAACCCGTAGCTTCAAATTCAGTTGAAGTTTTGTAAACTCGTACAACAAAGCAGCCATGTATAAACTTACGTTTTTTTCTCGTTCATTTCACTTTTCCTTCAATTGGTTTACAATACACAAAATTCTTCGTTTTATTATGGTTTATTAAAAAAGAGTAAACAAAAGAACTTCAATGACAGGAATGACACGTAAAGAATTTGCAGTAAAGAACTTCCGACAAGTAGATGTCATACTATCAAAATATTCGAATGTATAAACATTGTCATATTTAAAAATCTAAAACGCGCTATAAGCACCAACAGAAAAGATGAAAAGCGTACGTACAGTGCTTTTTTTCGTTTCGCGCTATGCCCACTATTTTTGGCGTTTTAGGGGGTCTAAAAAGCACCATAAATAGCGCGAAAAGCACTAAGTTGGCATCGCTGGATGAGACAACATTTTAGTCTATATATTTATTTGTCTATGCTCGTACGTGAGAAAGAGAAAGAGAGAAAAAAAATTTTCTGAGCATAGGCTACTGAGTATCACACCTAATGTATGAATATCGACATAAATAACGATAACCAAAAGTGATCAAGCAACATAAATCGAGGAACCATTGTCCCAATACCTAATAATTTTATTGATTGGCAAACGAGGCTCAGAAATAATTGACGAATCCACCCCATAGAAATGCTGTTGCCATTTTATAAGGGGTTTCTACTTTTGTACAGAACAAATTGGCCAATATTGTTTTAGTTTTTTTTTTGTAGTCGCTTTCATTTATTGAAGGGTTGTTCTGCGTTTAAAGGAAACAAAAGAAAAAATGGCTAGGCGGTTTTCACAACTGTAAGTGAAAGCTAATATTTTTGTTAAACACATTTTCCAATTCCAGCAATATTTTCACTTTCATTAATTCCCTTTTCTTATTTCATTTAAATTTTTCATAACAGGTGCTTGTCATCGCCAACTGAGGGATGGGATTAAAATTTAGTGGAGAAACTCTCTCGTTTTTTAATTGGAAAGAATGCAAACGAAAATCGCGGCAGATGTTTAACATGTGCTCTAGGCCGGTACTTTAACATGTTTTTTTGTTTTGTGGAGGAGTCCCAATGCAGTAGTTGAGGTTGGAGTAATCAATACCAAAGTGTTGTTGGACCCTCGGAAATATCATGGAAATTAAGAGCCTTATAATGAGTTGACAATTATTTGAATATTTTGTTTGGTTTTTGTGTACCCCCTATTCTATTTTTAAGGAGAAGAATTTCCTAGAATTGTTGATCTCACGTAACCTCAATCATGCTGTAGGTTTTTTTCTTTCTTTCCTCATCCTAAAACAACAAATGCTGTGCCGATTACTTTCTTGGTATGAAAAGGTTAAAAATGTAAAAAACTAACCCCCCATAACTAAATCAATTGTCGTGTTGATTGGTGATCGTTATCTGTTACCAATAGAGAGAAACAACAACAATAACTCCAATGAAAAAAGGATCTCTATTTTCGAAATGTCTTCAAAATATCCACCTATACGAGATGGTAACATTCTTTGTGGGATATTGTTTTTCTAGTTCTTTTTTTTAAGAATTAAGGGTCACAGAATAAAAAACGAGAGGGAATCCAAGGAATGTAGCATCAGATCGGCTGACATGCGTACATACATGAATTGACAAGTTTTTGACATGGCCATGCAATTAAAGTTACCTTTTGTCGGCACGAAATGAGATCTTCAAAGTCAGCTGATGAAATCTTCTCTCAAATTGATCAATGAAAACGATCTAGAATTGTCCAACAACAAAACTCCAGCACCGGCAGCAGCCGAAGAGGAAGAATAAAAGGATTATGTGTATTAAAGTAGCAAATAGGTATTTGTTTAATTTAGAGGAGATAAAAGAAAAAAAAAAAATAGAAAAGAAATTGGAAAATGGAAAACTGAGACAGATGACATAGCACACAGTTGTCGAATCGTTTAAATGTGTGTTGTTTACAACGTTTGATAAATATCAGAAGAGTAAAATTAATTACATTTCAAGGATTAGTTGGCTGGTATTGATTTAGGCCATGAAAGTCCTATTGTTAACAGAATAGACATATGGAACACAAAACTGATCACACACACACATAAATATAAATACATATTCCATATTGAAGTTCACTTTTTATTTTACCCAAACATATAATTCGCATATTTTGGCCACATTTTTTTCTGGCTTTTTAGGCATCTCTATGTAGCAGGACCGTTTTTTTTTGTGTTTACAGCAGGATCAGCCTAGGATCTAGCAACAATATCGTGGCAGCCAGTTGCGCTGCTCGCTTACCTCATAGATGGCTCATTGCTTATTCTTGGTGCATTGGAGAGCAATGAGTGCGACTTATGCACGTCCAGATACAAGATTAGTCCATTTATGGCAATTACGCTTTTACAACCAGCCTAAACCTTGAGCCACATTATTTGTGGCCATTGGATGTGTGTGTGTGTGAGTGTGTCTGTTTGTATTTTATGTAGTTACTTGCAATAAACCAAGAACAACAACAACAACAACTGAAAAAGGAAAAACACATAAAACCAAAACGTTCATGAAGAGTTCAAGAAGCATTAGCTATCAAATGCTAAAATCTATGGCGCGTATTTAAAGGCTGTTAAACGCGTTCTCTACGTTTTTTCGGTTGTGCGCTTTTCTTTGGGCATCTTGCCGCTCCGACGCGACTCGTTGTGCAGTTCATGTTTTTCGGGCAGCGTGCCTTTTGCTGGCTTTTGTTCTCATTCTTTAATCAAAGTTGCATGTGCAGCATTTTCAACTTTGAACGGCTGTGGCAATGGCATCGGCCCCGTCCCTGGTTGCTGTTGCAGTTGTTTTCTTTAATGTTTTCTAATAAAAACAAAAAAAAACCCTCGAAAAAACTATAGCAACGCTGCTGAAAAGCCTTTCAACGCATTTAAAAGATGATTTAAATCTTGAACGCGTGTTGAAATTCTAATGCTTTCCTAGGCATTTTTTCGTTTATTCTCTCGGAAAAAAACAACAACTGAAATATTTGATAAAAATCGTAGTACGTGGTTTTCCGGTTTTCTGCACTATTCGCTTGCATTGTCTCGCCTAATTTTTACAGCAGCCAATGACTAGTCTCTTCCATTCCATTGAAATATGCTAAGCATTTGTTTAATTCAATCATTCGGAACTGGTTGTGAGTCATAAAGAAATTGAACAGAACCATTTAATATATTTTAAATTTGTTTTGTTTAAGGGATTTGTTTATAATGATTTTGGATTCTCCATTTTGAATCGTTTTTGCAACCTTTTCTCGAAAATCGTTAACCTACCTCATGGTAAAATTAAGAGCATTTTTCGTATTTTATCTTGTCAAATTTTCCATCTCTAATTTGTGTATTTACAGGGTGAGATGAAAAACTGCAACAAAGTCAAACGCCATAATTTTTATTTTTTTTTAAACTTTTATTGAATGAAAGCATAAAATGTCGGAAATAGCATCAAATTTTGGAATTAGTTTAGATTTGTTCGAATTGGTCACCTTTGGCACGAATTTTGGCCTTCAAACGGCCAATGAAACCGTCACACGCTGCCTGAATGATGCTCTGCGGTATTTTGGCCCATATGTATTTTTTAGTGTCAACCTTGTTTTCCAAAATACTCCAGTGACAATAGTCCAACGGATTGGTAACCGGAGATTTTGGTGGCCATTGTGAGCTGGAAATGAAGCGAGGAACCTCATTTTGTAACCATTCTTGGGAGGCGCTTGCTAAGTGAGATGGTGCTGAGTCCTGTTGGAATGTCCAAGGTCTGCGCCCAAAATGTTTTCGTGTGCAAGGCTTTAATACACCCTCCAGAATATTTTCGAGATAATATTCGGCATTTATTCTGATACGAGCGGAGAGCGACCATCGGCTGTTATGGTGGCCCACATTATCACTATGGCTGTTGGAGTTCTGGTGGCCAACCGAAGCTGCACATTTTCAGCTGACCTCTTTGGCAAGTAAACACAATAATTTTGTTTGTTTACAAACTGCTGGACAACGAATATTTTCTCATCGGAGAGAACCAAATTTGGCAGTTCACCAGCTTCGGCCTAGCGAAGCAACTCTTTTGAGTCTATTTTCTTTCTGTTGCGGTCCAAGTTCTTGCACTTTTTGGAATTTCAATGGCTCATTTTTCATTATTTGCCAAATGAAATATTGCGATATGTTCAGTTCACGAGCCAATTTTCGGTCACTGCGACGCGGGTTTCGATCAAGTCGTTTCCTTACTTTTTGAACCATTTCTGCTGATGTTGCTGTTTTTTTTTCGTCCACTTTCTTGACGTCGGGCTACGCTACCAGTATCACGGTAATGAGCGATGGTATGAGACACAAAAAATTTATTCACATTTAAATGCTGGAGTGCTCCACTTGTGGTTTTCCAGCCAAATATAAAGAAATCACACTATCACGCTTGGATTCCATCACGAATAACTTCTTATCTGGGAAATTCTCAGCAAAATGCTTTTGTACACTTGTAAACAATATATCTCACCCTGTATATACTTTGTGGGAAATAAAATGTATATTTAGGAATGAAAAACTTTATACCCTCTATACTATGGTGGAGGGTATAAAAACTATGATTAGTTCACATTTTTAGTATATGTAGCAACACGTACGAAAGAACAATTGAAAGAAAAAGAACGACGCCAGGGAAAGATTCCAATGAACTATTTGGAACAAAGGAACTTATTTAGGAACTAGTTCCTTTTGAAAAAAGGAACGAGAAAGATCAATTTGCTTCGTGAACTAGATTGTCCTACACTAGGGGTAACCCATCATCACAGAAGACTGTAGGGCACCAAGGACTTCATCATAAATTTCACAAGATTGTCTTCGATCATTTTCCTCGTATCCTTAAATTAAAACACAATTATTTTTATTATTATTTATATATTATACAATTACACTGCTTTTAATTGATAAATAAAAATAAATCACAATGTTTTGTGTATTGAGAGAATTGAGTGAATAGTCTATTCACTCAATTCTCTCAATACACAAAACATTGTGATTTATTTTTATTTATCAATTAAAAGCAGTGTAATGGCCTGATATAAGTTTATATACAAATTTGCAATTCAAATATTATAAAAATTAATAAACTGTGCTCGAAGTCGGGTTACTTCCCATGGTGGCATCAGCCGGGAAGGATAACAATTTTCTCATGGTGAAGGAAAGTTCTGCCTTGTCGAACCTTCGAACTCTTAAGAGATCTTTTTTAGTTTTCCTTTTTTAATAAAATATCTGTGTACTTTTTGTTCATGTCCAATGTTTAACTTCTGAAACCGCTTGTTTTTGAGAGACAGATCAATACAAATTTAAAATACAATTTAGTGGTATTCAAAGTTTATTCCGTATTGATTTTTAATCTGCAATTCTTCTTTGAAAAAATGTGTAGGCCCTGTAATGCCGTAAATCGGCAATAGATTTTTTATTGCCATGAAACCCCGAAAATAATAGGATTTGAAAGCTTTTAGTTAGTTACACATGTCAGGCCATTCATCAAAAAACCCCTAACGGAAACAACATTTGGCCATTAAATTTTTATTTAACAAGTCGCATCGGGCCCACATTTTTATGTAATTGAAAACTATGAGTGTGTTTCCGATAAAATTGAATATGAATGGAGAAATCCATATTTAATCCACAGTTCAATCCAATTGTGGGCCATAATAAAAGTTGAAGAAAAGCAGTTTTTTCTCCTTCTACTTTTTAGCACAGCATCAATGATAATTTCAATAAAATGCATTTTTAATGTTATTCTATCAATGCCATGTGAGATGATAATAATAAAAAAATAAATAATTTTCGAAATTTCATGCAACCTGCCACACCACACCATACATACCTGTTCGTAGCCGCGGCCAATTCCAAACGCATTGTCTATCGCTTTTCATTATCATTCAAATTATTCTCCACGATCCGGCAGATACGTTGGGAAAGCGCATGGCGTTTGATCCAATCCCTTTATTGTTATATTTGTTGCTGTTGTTGTTAGCTTGGTGGTTATCGCTTTTCAATGTGCCGAGTATGCCGAGTCTTATCTTTGGCTGGTCAGATTTTATAGATTTTCGTTTTTCATTATTGGAGGTGAAATATTTTAATTATACCTACCGTGGCAAGTGGACAATGCCGGCCGCTGGCACCACAACAGCCGCATCGGCAGCGGAAACCTAACAATGTTGTCGTTGAAATTTATGAATTTGACCCAATTCAAAGAACAATGGATACCGACCGCGGATTACCAGAAATAGGTGTAAAGTTCTCTTAATTAAATAGCCATGTTAATAAACAAATAAAAATGGAAATTCCATCGATTCCAGCGAGTTGGTTTTCCATGAATTTTCCGGCCAATGACCATTGGAAAAGCATAACCTTCATTGTTTTGTTAAAATAATAAAAGAATTCTGCACGAAAGCAAAAGGCAATCTTCAGAAAGTGCGTAACGTACAGCAGCTGATGTTTGGATGTTTTCAAAACACTCACCACAAGGAGGCCAACGGAGAAAGCAGAAAGATGACCATTACGACACAAAGGACATTTGGTCACAACACACACACAAACGCAGCAATGCCGTGTCTCTGGAAAATTGAAGTGCGAGAGAATTGAAATAAAGCCGCCACCGCCGCCTATGGCTATTAACCTTTAAGCACCAAACCATATGGCACCCCGGGGCTGTCACTTGGGGCGATATGGACGAGACACTTTATAATTTACGCACTCTTGCCAAATCGTTGGCCATTGACTGCGATGGTGGACAGCAGCAGCAGCAGCCATCCCAGTAAGGCATCGAGCAATTTACAATTTCGTGGCACATTTGCCAACTCTTGTCGGCGTGGACAGTTTGTGTGTTTTAATGTGACCACTACTCACGCAGCGATGCTATTGAGCTGTTGTTGTTGCTGCTGACCATTTTCCCTGTTTCCTTTTAACCTTATACTACATCTATCTATTTAGTGTGGACAAACAGAGGAGGATCGCATATTGCATTTTCTCTGGAAGGTAAGGAATTTTTAATAGTTTGTCGTTGTAGCTGTTGTTGTTTGTAAGTCATGGCAATAGCGCAAATTAACGCCACAAATCGATTATTCACGGTTGCTTAGAAAATGGACAAAAACGACCAAAGAATGGCCAACCAATGTGGCCACCAAATTTTATTGTTTCACTGCGCCGATGGTAAATGGCCAAAACAATTTTGGCTTTAAGAAAATCTTTACATTTTATGACAGTTTTCCTGTTAACCTGCGGTGAGGTTTTTGCGGGAAAAGTGCGGAACTAGGGAATATACCAAAGGGTAAGAGAAAAAACCAGACGCAAGAGGGGGTTTGTGTCGCCATAACCAAAGGTGTTTTTTTTCGGTGAATTCATGCTGCTTATAAAGATTTCCTTTTAATTAAAGACTAAAATCGGTTTTTAGACTATTCTATATTTGCGCGACATGAAAAGACTTTGAAACATTTATGATCTTTAAAGCGAAAATCGTTTAGAAAATGTCGAACCTGCAATTTTTAAGTATTCGAAAATCGACTTTTGGATCCCTAGATTAGCGCTATTCTGTCGACTTACGCATCCCTGGATCGGCTTTTAAAATTTGCATCTTTTATATCTTTTTATTCCGCCATGGTCCTTCTCTTTTAACGATTTCAAAACAAAGAGGGAATTCGTTTTGTCCCACACATGGATTTATACCCCAGAGGGAGGTTTTATCTTTTAGACCACAAAGGCTCCCCTGGTAGACATCTACCCTCTGTTCTAAGGATGGAACTCTGTTTAGGAAACCAAAAAGTTCCTTACTAGGATTTAGGATGGGAATATTAGTTGCCCGCCCAGATAGTTTATCTGGTGGGAATATTGATTAATTTTTTTAATTTGAAGTAGTTGTTCATATTTCCTGGCATAAGCATTTTTCCCCTTCAAAGGCAATTTGGCTGTCTGGTAGAATTTTTAACTTTTAAGGTTTCTTTATCTCAGAAAGTACAAAATACTCAAATGGTTTCCCGAACGCTGAGAGTTAGCTATTGCACATTGTTGGCTTTAAGTTGTCCGTTAGCATGAAGTCGGAAGATAGCAGATTGGGTTCGATACCAGAAATCGCCAGATGATACAACCTACGATTGCCTAGGCTTTTCAGGTCTGGCTTTAAAATTGGAAACATAGCTTTCTGGCATCATGTTTAGGCATTCGGTTAGGTCAACAGGTGCAAGTACATAAAGAGCTCTTTTGACAGGCTTAAGCCAGGAGTCTTAAGTTGATTTAGTTCAATTTCGGTCCGTAACTTATACTTGCTTTTACAAAGAAGACAACCGATGACTGAAGCCACTCAAAAAAGCGATGTATGTATTCTCACCTTAATTAACCTTAATTTTAGTTAGATTAGGGTTGCTCTGTACGGACTAGGGTTACGGGTCTTCAACTTATTTTTTCTTTTCGAGCGCTTTATAACGTAACGCTGTAGCCTCATTTAAGTATTATGTAGACAAACTTGGAAAAGTACGATTTACGGTAAGTATGGATATAGGCAACTACCGCAAAGTTAAAGTAATACAGAATCGCTTGCTATTCCTGTATAGTAAATATGCACATGGAAAATAAAATACGACACACGACCTCAACCTGTAACTCCATTGCGAGTTAGATATGTATAGACCAGCTCATCAATTTCATTTCTAATATTTTCTATATTTTCTCATTTTTTTACACAAAACATCAAAATGCTCTATTCATTAATGCCATATCACAACAGATGTTGATATACACGCTCGCTTTCCGCTGCCACTGATTGTCCGCCCAAAAGCCGTTGCCGCTTATTGGACAGTTTGTTTGGCCGGTAATGCCTTACCTTTTGTTTTGCGGCAATGACATTTAGCGTATTTAAATATGCAATTTATTGTGAAAAATTACCCCCGAAAAGTGACCAAACAAGGACGGATGGACGCAGCGAGGGGACGGATTATAACCACAAATGTGTAATAAACACTTGGAATACAAAAACCTAACAAATGGTCAAACACAAAACCAGGATAAAATGCCATTAGCAAGGATCTCTTGTTTCTTTTATCTAGCATTTCATTATGGAAGGGAGAAAGTGAGTCGGCTGAGGAGCAGAATGAAGAGGAGGAGGAGGATCACCCCTGAAAAGAGCCAACAATGCAATGCAACTGGCTGACTTATTGACTTTGACACAAGGTCGGCCTGTTAGCTTCGTCTAATTTATGAGCACTTTTCATGTCAACATTTTCCGTTTTCCCCCATTTCAATGGCCGACATTTGTTTCAGCGGCCCGAATTACAAGCCAAAATAATGGCTAATCCACCAAACAGACACATGGAAATCAGCAGGAGTTCCGAAACCCATTTTAAGTTGCTTAGAGCAACCTGGCTGGCTGGCTGACTGGCTGGCTGGCTGGCAGTGAGAACAAGGCGAGGAACCAGTGCAACTTTATTTCTCTTCTGAAACAAATAGGTATGGGAATCGAACACAAATCATCATTAATTTCGTTTCATTTTCTTCGAAGATGGGCGTGCACTACGCCCATCTTGTTTAATATTTCTTTTCAGGAATTCCATCCTGTTCAGAAGAAGAAGAATCTACGTCGTCCAACTGATTAACCAGCCATTGTATTTGTTTTATCAATACGGATTTATTTCGGAAATTTCATACTTAAAATTTATGGTTAAACATAATCAAAGCGGAACGTTTGATATCTACACGAGGAGAGGAGTGTAGTGCTGTGCTGTTCTGCGAGTCTGCCCAAGCAGACATAGACGCCAGAGGCGTTGGCCATAAATATCTTTAAAGCGAGCATATCCTTTTAAAGCAATCCATGTCCAACACTTGGATTTGTGATGCCACCGTATTGTTGTAATGTAACAACACTGTTGATGTTGTTGTTGTTGTTGCGCAGGGCTGCTGGCAAATGACCAGCTTGTTGTGTGTACTAGAGCTAGATGTTGTGTTGTAATAAGAGCATTTAACAAGATCGTGCGTCAACTCCCCAAAGATTTCAGCTTGGGCTCATATTTTGGGTATCAAATTTGGTTGTTGTTTCTACTAATGCTCATTGTTGTTGCTGTTTTATGTTTCCTTGGAGTAGCGGGCAGGGAGATATGCTTGAATTGCCATGCCAACACACACACACGCATACGCAGATCGTTTGACTTTTCCCTTGGCTTCTGTTTACCGTCCACGAAAGTATTTAGCGCGAAGTGTTCGGTCGTGCTGTTTTAGTTTAGAAAACATTTGTTTTCACATGTTTTGTTTGCCAGCGCTGGCAGATCGGCTGACATTGACACTGCTGCCGCCGCTGATGATGCGACATATTTTTGGCCACCTCCCGTGCTGCTGGAGCTCTGTTGTCATTTTTGTTTTCTTGAGTTAATTATTTAAAAAACCATAAATCTTCTTCTACAACTACCAGCTTTCAAAGGCCAAGAAAGGAATCTTCCAGTTGTCATCCTAAAATCAAACACAATGTCTTTCTCTCTCCTACACATTTTCGTTCTCTGTGTAGGATGCCCTGTGTCTCTAGCCCTGTGGCCCTGGGCAGATGAGTTTCGGTTTTCATTTTTATTATTCTTACCCCGCGTGATTATTATAAATTCCCAAAAAAAAAAAAACGTACCACAAAATCCCTGGAACACAAAAATGCAATGGGGGTAATAAAATGTGCCTTTGTTGTCAATGTGTTTGACACAGAAAAACCGTTGATCCTTTTGGTTTTGTAATAGTGACAATCATAATCCAACACCACAAATGATGTTTATCCTTTTAGGATGATGCACACAAACACACACGAGCACACACACACATATATTTAGAAGTTTGTATGTGTGTGTGGAAATTGAATTTGTGTTAGTGTAACTAAGGCTCGTCACACACCACGTTATGTTTGTACACAAATCATAGGGCGCAAACAAAAACAGCAATTGTGCGCTGTACCCCAGGCCAGGCCCGGCCATTCTCGGCCCATAACAAAACCACCATTGTCCCTAAGAGTGTCTGTTTTTCCAAAGTTTCCAAATTGTATTCATAGATTTTCATTGTCAATGTTTTGGGTCCTTTTATGCGCTGAGACAGAAGGCAGGCCAGCAGTGACAAAAAGAGTCCATATAATTTATGGTGGATGGCGGCAATGTTGTCATTTCATTTCCGCACACAAAAGAAGGTCACCGCTAAACACTTCATATTTGCCGGCGTAGCAGCGAGTAGTGGGAGTTTATCATCCAAACATAAACTTTATTAATATTGCTTTCTCTAGTCTCCATTATCGTTGGGCTAAATATCAATAATGCTTGATTGTCCCTTTTTTTTATTTCGATGGAGAATATTGGCAGCGCCATCGTACCAAACAACGGCCCTTTACTATCTTTGTTCGATTTTGATTTGATCTATTGATGTAGGGGAAAATATACGGCGATACCTTCATTAATCTTAGATAAATCCTATATTGATTATTTAAGTAGATCCCTTTTTGTGTGGGTTCAATACAAGGATGTAATGGAAAGAATCTATAAATTTTCTTGTGGGTACTAAAAAGGATACGTGACCAGCGGTGTAAGAACATGCCGTCCTTTGAATGGGTACTTTCTAAGAAAAAATGTAGTTCTTCTAATAAAAAATAAAGGCTTCTGAAAAATCCGATAAAAGAGAAATGCTCTTCATTATATTTGTTGGGCTATTTTACTGTTCTCACTCACCATTATAGGAGATTTTAGATTTCTACCCCAACCCCTAATAGCCATAAAAATATAGTTGCAGCTTCTTTGATTTTGAAGGTTTTTTTTTCAATATATGTGGCAATTTAATTGCACTTAATTCGCTCTCTATTTGTTGCTTGAAAACGTTATGGAAAACCTACTTAATTCTCCACTAAATTTTTTCCGGACGAACACTGATATTTGTACATTGTTCGATTCAAAACACTCCCACAAAACGATAAAATATGTCCCATTCCTAACAAATGAGAGTATTTATCGAAAATATTAATTATGTCATTTAAAATTCAAAAAAATTAATAACCTTATAATTCGATCACGGTTTAGAACAGCTACGAGCTCCTCGAACGAAAAAGTATAAACAAAGCACATATGTTCTCTCTGGATTTGCATTTGCCACTGATTTGGCGGGGCGAGAGAGTCTCTCACCAGTCTATTCCAGAACGGCAAGAATAAAACAGTTTTTACGACGATAGAAGATTTTCCTTTTATTATATCAAACAAAAAAAAAAAAAAAAAAGTGCAAAACTAGTAGATCCTTGCAGGTTGTGGAACCATGAAACTGTGAGCAACGAAAATCCCACGTTGGGCGCCATACGAAGTCAAATTGAAAGTATCTCATAAAATTGAAAGAAAATATCACATAGCGTTCTGTGTGTTAGGATTTCTTAATTAATGAATGTGTCTACTTGTTCAGCAATGGGACTAGAAAAGTAAGCTATCATAAGTTTTTCGTGTAAAAACATATGTGTCACAGTTTGATGGCAGTTTTTTTTCAATTCAGGTCCGATTGCTAAATTAGGTCACCCAAATCTCAACAACACTGTGTAGTCAAAGCAAATTAAAAGAGTCATAAGGGTTTAACAATCGCTTGGTGGACTTAATTTAGGTTTTGCTTTCAATTGCGTAGTCGTGTTTGTAGCCCACCAACGATTAAGATAGCAACGATCGTAACGCTTGACAACCTCATCTACACTTCATAATTTCACTTTTTCAACTCTCCACACACTCACGCACGCACGCACGCATCCAACTCTCCCACGAATATCAAAAATCCTATTTCGACTAATATAATCACCGACTAAAGTTTAAATTATCTCCAGATCGCTTCATAAATTTTGCCCACAACATTAATTTGTCAGTTTTATCGAATCTAATTGATTTATTAATTGTTAATTTATTTCATTTCACTGCCAAATAAAATTATCTAACAACGGACGAATGTCAAACAATCGCAACAACACAAAATTTGCATATTAAACAAAATTCACCAAAAAACTGCCAGTCAGCCAACCAGTCGGGCAATCTAACAGCCAATCAAGAATTTAAAAAATAACATCACACAATTATATATTGAATATTCATTTCAAATTAGACAACAACGAGCGAAAAAAAAATACAAAAACAGCACGATTTGGGCATCCACCAAAGTCGAATAGAGGTCTCTGCAGGGCGATTTGAATTCATTGCCAGCGAGATTTGTTATTGTCTTTTTTTTGTTGTTCTTCTTCTCTTTTCCAATATTTATGCCCCTCAATGTTCTCTAATGACAGACAACACATTTTAAATGTATTTACGTATGTATGTACACACAAACATACATATGTATTTGGTTATGGCTTCGAAATACCTGTGAACTGGTATCGACAATTTCAAATGATTTTTTATGGCTTTTATTGATTTTGAACAATTTTCGTTCATGTTTTATGATAATTAATGTAATTTATAGATTTTTAAACATTTCCTAAACACATCGATGTCTGAGATTCTTCCATTCAACCGTGATTCGAGATTGGGGATTGTGGGGAAAGAAGTAGAATAAATATTTTGAGAATAAGGTTTTGGTGATCTCTGGCGAGGGTCATTGCTGAGAAAAAAAGAGAGAACCTATAATCCCGTTCAAAATAGTTTGAAAAAGGGATATTGTGTCTTGTTGTGGATAGATGGCTATTCGAGTCTTCTGAATATATATAATCCCTTCTAGCAACAAATTAGAATCTGCATGCTCCAAGTAATAAGTAATCGGTGTGCACGATAACGCAATAATTTGAAAAAACAAAACAAGTAAAAAAGCAGCCAAGTTTGGCAGGGCCGAACTTTTAATATCCCCAACAATTTTGAAAAACTTTAATAAAATTAAAAAAAAAAATCCGTAGAAAAAAACGCATCAAACCAACCAACTTCAGACTGTTGTCATTTCTAAGCCACTCGTCCAATAGCTGTTAAAATTATTCCAGTGATAGTTCATTATATTGTTAATAAGCGTACAATAGCAGTTTGGTGAGTATTTTCCAGAAAAAAAGTTATTCGTGATCGAATTCAAGAGTGATAGTGTGATTTCTTTATGTTTGGCTGGAAAACCATAAGTGGCTATCGTTAGAGCACACCAGCATTTAAATGTGAATAAATCTTTTGTGTTTGGTACCATCGCTCTTTACCGTGGTAATGGTAGCGTAGCCCGACGTCAAGGAAGTGGACGGAAGAAAACAGCAACATCAGCAGAAATGGTTCGAAAAGTAAAGAAGCGTCTTGATCGAAACCCGCGTCGTAGTGGCCGAAAAATGGCTCGTGAGCTGAACATATCGCATCAGAATAAATGCCGAATATTATCGCGAAAATATTCTGTAGGATGTATTAAAGCCTTGGGCACGCAAAAATTTTGGCCGCAGACCTTGGACATTCCAACGGGACTTAGCACCATCGTACTCAGAACGCGCCACCCAAGAATGGTTACTAAATGAGGTTCCTCGCTTCATTTCCAGCGCACAATGGGTACCAAAATCTCCGATACCAATTCGTTGGACTATTATGTCTGGAGTATTTTGGAGAGCAATGTTGGCACTAAAAAATACCAAAGTCTCGATCACCTCAAGCAAGCGCTTCGCCGGGAATGGGCCAAAATACCGCAGAGCAACATTCGGGCAGGATGTTTCATTGACCGTTTGAAGGCCATAATTCGTGCCAAAGGTGACCAATTCGAACAAATCTAAACTTGTTCTAAAATTTGTATGCTATTTCCGAAATTTTTTTTGGAGTTGCAGTTTTTTTATCTCACCCTGTATAACCTCACTTTAATTTTCTCTTAAGAACCAAAATCTTTTGATGATCTGGTTTCGATAGTAAAAAAATTAACTTCATTTTGCCCACTGTTGTTTGGGGTTGGTATTTTGACATTGTTTTTTGTAAATATTTTTCTAGTCATGTCTTCATCTGTGAATGTCAAAAAAAAAAGAAAAAAATCACACTGGCCTCTACAACAACAAACAATCAAACAACTTTGGAAACATCCGAAAATTGTTTGGCGGATTCGATTCATTAGCCAAAAACCATAAATGAGATTAGAAAAAAAAAGATCCAAAACAAAATAAAGCTTGCACACACCTAGTCAGCGCTGTCGTCACTAATCTATGAAGCTTCTCAAAATTTGATATCATTCAGTCAATGTAATCGCATCGAAATGACAAGATGAAGACACACATCATGGACGGACAGACCACACAAACGTCTACATGGATGTGTGTTTGTTGGTATGTAAATGGCTGGGAAGCTGGTCGGGCGACAGGCCGCACACAATGAAAACAGGTGTTTTTATTCTCTGCTCTGCTTGTAGCTTTTATATCATTTGTTGGATTGTATGGTGGCTGGGCCAGTATGTGTGTGCGTGTGTGTTTGTTTTGGCCAAATATTTTGGCTAAAAGACAAAACAAAGTATTTGACAATGTCGGAATACGAAAACGTATGTTAATCTTTTGGTACTCGAGATTTACACAATCCTTTTGTTCATTTGTGTCTCTCTGGATGTGTGTGCGTGTGTCAATGCTGGGCGATTTGGTTATCTTTTCGTCTCTGTAGCAGTTTTGTATTAGTAAACACTCCAAAACAAATCCAAGTGACATCTTCAACGACCAGTGACAATAACAAGAACAACAGCTTAACAACAAGGACAAGGAGCAAATGAACAGGAACCTAGCCTAAGCGAGGAAGATGAGCACCGCAAGGAGCAAGCAGTCAGCGGCAGACAATGGCATACTCTTGAAGTGTTGGTAGGATGATTGTAACAGTCTGGTGCTTAGTACAAATCTTCAGATCTAAATGCAGGGAAGAGCAAATAAAAGATATTTTAAGTAGAGCAAAGTGCCTAAAGGATAATCACTTCAAAAATAAACACTCTCCAAAAAAACAAACAAGAAGGAAGAACAACTCCCACATTCACACACAGCACCTACACATCCATATAGGTACTCGTGTGTATGTGTTGTGTTTTTGTGCCAGAGAATTGTTTTGCTATTTGGGATTTGCCTGGATTTTGCCTCCTCCATCTCCATATGCTTAGGTGTTTAGTTGCAAAAATTATTGCAAAGGATTGCGAAAAAATCTCATGCTTATGTCTGTCCCATCGAGTTGCTGCTAGCTCTCGGCTTTGTTTCGCCGCGACACAAAGACATCCTGGGCTTAACACAATGGCAATGTTTGCAAATTGAAAGGTGTGTTTTTTCATCCACAGAAAATTAAGGTGATTTAGCCGTCGAAATTTAGAGCAGATTTGCAAAAGGTGGAGGAAATTGAAAAAAGGAAACACTCATCTATTTGAAGGTTACCCATAATAATAAGAGCAAATGTTTACTAGTTCTGCTGTATAAATGCCTTAATTTAAGAGGATGTTTTAGAGTTACATATTTCCGGCATTTGAAGGGGGGCAAGAAGTGATAGATAGGTTTGTATGAACTTTATTTGATATTTTATTTAATAATACAAGCTTTGGTTTCTTTTATTTAATCTTTGAAAATTGACTTTTTTAAGCATTTTTCTGAGTTATTACATGAAATTCCCTGTAGAGCAAGTCCAGGCTGGAAGCGGCGGCAGTTGCTTTTAAGCTCGAATTTGGCAGGCTTACGTGCCCATCAATGACGACATTATCTATGAACTAACATCTGCCCGAAAAAGCCAGAACAGTTCTTGTAATGAGATCTATAGAAGCGTCGTCCTTATGGATGGGACGGAGGTCCAGGCAAGAGGAACGTATTTTTCTTTCCCATAACCTTAGCCTTTCCATTTGAAGACACAAAATATCAAACCAGACAGATAAGGATGATGTCTGGTCAGATCGCCTGTCAGAGACTAAAATTTTGGGAAATTCCTCCCCTTATCCTCAAGATTCCACAATATTCAAAATACGGAGGTTTGGCTTTGGACAAGACGTATTATATAGACTACACTCATGCCTTTCCAAAATGGTGCCTTCAATGTTTATATCTCGATGCTAGGTAAAAATATACGACCCTCATCCCTGTAGACCTCTTTCAGCCTGGGAGGGGCAACAAGTGCTTCCAAGCTCGTAGATAGCCGGCTTCCAACCTATCATACCCACAATGATGATGTTATCTATGAACTAACATCTGTCCAAAAAGGCCAGAGCAGTTCTTGACATAAAGATGTATGTTCTATAGGACCCGTCGGCACTATGGATGGAACGGAGGTCCAGGCAAGATGAACGCATTTTTCTTTCCCATAACCTTAGCCTTATCCTCAAGATTCTACTAAAAAACTGCAATCGAGATCCCTTCTCTTCCCGATAACAAAACAATATATATTTAACTTATGCTCTGTTCCAGAACTACAAGAATTTAAAACTTTTGACTATGATAATCGATTTTTCCTTTATGACGAAAAAAATGCAAAGCTAGTAGATTCTTGCAAGTTCTGGAACAGAGCATTAATTTTTTAAATTGAAATCTAGATACATTAGAAAGATTCCAGTGTCTTGGTCAATTTTAAAACATTTCATGCTTCTCTGGAAACAAACCTACCCATGTAGATGAAAATATGTTTTCCAATTTCAGTTTTTATTGGCATGCCTGGGAAAATAATTAATTGGGGATTGTTGTCACCTTTTTTCCAAAGAAAACATCCAAAAACGGCAGAGAAACGATGATCGTCCGAGGAATTGTTTGGCCACTTTAATACTCAATTATTTTATCACCAAAAGGTTGGTTATCTGAAATTGTTCGTGTATGTTCTCACATGCCAGGGCTTGAATGGTGCGGCTGGTCCTGCTGCTGTCTACCTACAACATACCTAACCTAACAAACGGGGGAAAAAGAAAACGTCTTCAAAACAAAAGGAATTTCAGACAATGTTACCACCACTGCCAAGTGGAGATGTTTTGTCTTGGGTTCTTCTTTTCTTATAAAAACAGACAATGGGTACAACAACAACGCTCTCTCTGTTGGCCAGTGAAGATTAAAATGAATGAATGGACAGAAAATCAAGCATAAAACATAACAAAAACCAGCAACTGAGTGCGGAATTGAAGAGAATTTAGGGTTTCTCTTTGAAATTTAAAAAAATACTCAAGAGAGAAAGACCAAATGAGAAGAGAATTTAAGCAATTTTTAAGAGACACAATCAACGAGTGGAGTTTCTCTTGTGAGTGCAATGAGTTTGTTTGGCTAAACAACGCTCAATTTAATTTGATGGCCAACTGCTTTTTGGGATCAAATGATCGAAGGCAGACCAGAGAGATATATGGTTGCTCTATTTTAGATAGATTGTTGGGAAACCAAAAAAATATGTATTTCACTTCTTGTTGTTATCTGCTCTTGGTGTTGGTTCTCTTGCTGATGAGAAAATGATGCCGCTGCTGCCATGTCTTCAGCTATTCTATCCATAGCTGCTGTTTACAGTTGAAATTAATGATGGTATTTCTGAAGCAAAAACAAAAAAGCATTGATAGACCATGAAGGTTGCCAATGCCGTGCCAACTTTCTTCGTCTCCCATCCAACCTCCCAATATACCACCTATGTATGTATTGGAATGCTTCTCACCTGACTGGATGGATGGATTTGGCGTTACAACAGCCACAAGCCAGAATAAAGTTGATGGATTTTTCTGGTGTCAAGCTACAGCAAAAAAAAAAAAACAAAAAATTCTCAAGCCTCTGTCGTCACTACGCCTCATTGTGCGCGAATTGGCGCTGCCAAAGTGGGCGATTATAATCTTCATTAGCGTTGAGCGTATCTTTTTTTATGATTAATAATACATGTGTTGTAAAAATTTATGACACCAAAATAACGTTATATAACAACAAAGAAACAACAGCAGCAGCAGCAACAACATCATTTTACAGTTTGTTGATTTCTTTAATTGGATTTGGAAAAGAAATGTTCATGAACAAATTAATTAACTTTTATAATATCTATAGGTAGTTTTTCAATTTTTTTTTGAGCATAATGACAATAAAAAATAACAACAATAACTAAAATATGTGTTATTTGGTATTGCGGCTGTTGGAAGTTAGAGGTACTCTACAGAGGTATGTTAAATGGCGCCCAAATGTTTGTAAAGCTCAGAATTTCAAATTGATCTAGGATCTTTATTTTAGAACAGGGGGTGGGAAGGGTGTTGTCAGGAAGATGTGTAAGCGTTTTGGATTGCATTTACGGATTATTTCAGCCCTCCCTAATAGAACAAGTTCTCGATTTTATTATCTAAATCGGTTTGGGTCATACAATTGGAGTCTCAAGTATCAGTTCTGCTACTCATTGCTTCGTAATTCTACTTTCGGGAGTAATATTGGGTACAACATGTTCGAATAAGTTAGGCCTAATTTAAATGATTGGTTTATGTTTTATTATCAAAGTTTCGCTTTGTTGTAGTGGGAGGTTAATGACCATGTCTTTTGAAGAGGCCTATACTGTCCTATTTTCGGCTAAGATGAGGCTTAACTTCTTCAAAACTTCGGGTGACTCTCTTAAGGTCAACTGCTTTGTTTACTAGCTAGATAATGTGTCTCGGAACAACATGAAATCCTTCCTTTGTCACGGGCATTACATCTGAGTAAAATCCATCTCTTTTATCACACCAACCAACTGAACACCTGATTGTTGTTTGACGTTGTTGGCGTTTTCATAGATTTCCCCATATGCGTATAGGGTAATATACCGTTCATATTGCCGCAAATACACTAACTTGTTTCCATATAAAGTAAACACATTAAAATTATAACCTCTAACATTAAAAAATAAAAACCTAAATGGCTGTTTGAAATTTGTTGCAAAGAGGTCCGTTGCCGTTGGTCGGTTGGTTAGATGGCGCTGTTGCTGGCTGCCGCTATGATGCAACTAGCAAAACGTTTGTCTGTCTGGCTGGCTTTCTGCAATTTTAGCCAATCATCATAATTTAATTTTTAGTTTTATGACACCAGCAATGGAATAGCGGAGGAAGGCACCAACAACATGAGGTTTATTGCAGATTTTCAACTCCAAAATAGCTGCCGAGGGGTGACCACCATTTGATGGTGGTGGGCTGAAAATTTGCATTTACCCAATTGTTGTTGTTTTTGTGATTTTGACCATTGCCGCCAGACCAAGACATTTTCTTTTATTTTGTTTTGCCAAATTCTGGTGTCTATCTTTCGCTCTCAACGGCCAATTAAATTTTATTTTATTGTTTGTTTGGCAATTTGGTATTTTCCGAAACACCTTTACATGATTATTTCTGTTTTCACACATGTGCCGACGAGGTATTGAATTCTTGCCTCTTCTTCTCTCACTTCTCCAAATCCGATTAAATATTACATTTCTGGCATTTTAGTGCACGTTGGCAAGTTTTTTTCTGTTTATTTATTGTTAAATGCTCCATGGCTATTGTTTATAGTGAATAAAGAAAAAAAAATGTTGCATCAAATGTGATAAAACAATATCAACAAATTACACACAATTTGCTGACAAGTGATTTCAGATGAAGTCTAGCTGATTTCTTGCCTCGTAGATACAGGAAAAAGTCTGCTAATGGTTGGAAATAGTATTGTTTGGAAGAATTAAGAGGCTTTTTGCAGCTATGTTCTTGATTTGGTTTGTTATATGTTATTTAAACCAGAACTGCCGTATCGAACAACTTTTTGATCAGACTTCGACTTTGGAGATAATTTTCGAGCGACACGGACTCGGAATACATTTCGACCCCAAACGCTTTGATCTCCAAAATAATAATAAGGCTAACAAAAGCTGTTATCGTATACGACTCCATAGCCTTGGTCAAGACGTTTTATACATTTCTTCTCTCCTATCAACATTGATAGGATATCAACATTGATGTATTAAATGGGTAAATAATTCTCATTCACTTTGCTCGTTAAGACTGAAACCTAGAAAATGGGTTGAAAAGGCGTATGGATCGTCCGAATTTTCGGTAACTGGTAATAATCAGCCAAGCATTTGATCTTTCGATTAATACGTGTCAAATTCTGGCTAGCTTCCTTGACTAAGTACAACTCCAAGACAGGTTAATTTCGTAAATGGGACATGTCGGTCAGCATAGTACAACTCCAAACCATCTTTCCACTCCCACAAACCGAATTCAAACCCCACAAGAACCTGTATAATTGTAAGATAACTACACCCGAAACATACCGAGACGGGAGAAATTCAACCGATTGCCTCTACATTTTAGAACTTCTTTGTTCCTCTAATCCCTAAAATGATCCTTAAGTTAATTCCATCATTCGAAAAGTCTAGTTCTCAGATCGATATACCTTGGATCAAAAACAATTATGGCGCCCAATTGTGTTTCGGATGTTGATATAGGTCAGGTTGAATTGGGTTAATATCAACTTGCCCATTGAAAGAACTTAAAACACGATGAAATATTTATACAACACTTCCTTCCGTTTTTTCTTTATTTTCAAAATAATTTCCCTGTTGTTTTAATAAACAATTCCATAAATATTTTCATTCATTTTTTTGAATGCAAAACTCTACTCGATCCCTTCCTCACTAGGCACATATTTGTTCATATGTTATGTAAATAAATTGTCTGTATGTTTATACACATGTAGCTATTGCTGGGTGTTTTGATAAAAATTTAAGTTGTTATTGTTGTTTTTCTCTGCTGGGATGGGGTATGAAATGCTTGACTGTCTGAATGAATGTTCCACAGAATTGGCACTGTGGCCATTAAACTTTTGCATATCATAGCGACGATCATCACCACTGCCCTCATCTTCGTCTTTTTCGTTGTTCTTCCTCCCCTCCCCCTTTCTGTGTATTGTTTACAATCTCCAAGATTGATGGATTTTCTTTGAATTCATTGCCTTTGATTTTGTGTTTATCGCCTGATTCCCTTACACCCTCCCCTTCCGCGATGATGGTGGCGATGGTGATGTTGGTGTTTGGGCTCAAATTTAATTGATTTTAAAATACAAATACAACAAATATATTTTTTTGTTATGTTTATAATGTTGTTAATTTATTGGCTACATTCTTGTTGCTCTTGTTGTTGTTGTTGTTGTTGTTTCTGTTGTTTGGCATAGGCAAATTAATTTGAAATTTGTTGTTAAGAAAAAGTTAAAGAAAATATTTGAACCTGATTAAGTTAAGAGGTGGAATACTTAATGTTTTGTTTTGAACTTTTTAGAGGTTTTGGGGTTTGAAATAAGTTACCCTGTTTTTGATTGAAGCCGAGCATTTCCAATTAGCATGAATTTAATGAGCTTCGGTGGGTTGGATGATTGAGCCATAAACAATGTAAATATGTGCTTAATGGAGAGGGCGAGATAGCGAGAGAGAGTGTTTTGTTTGACTACCCTGAAAAAAGGGTTGCCATGATTTATGTGATGGAATATCGGAGTATGTCATACAATTTTAAAACCCTCCGCCATACATAGTATGGAGGGTATATTAAGTTCGTCATTCCGTTTGTAACTCATCGAAATAATTATTTTAGACATAACAAAGAATTTTAGGCTGATCAAGAATATATATATTCTTGATCAGCCTAAAATTCTAAGACGATTTAGCCCTGTCTGTCCTTCTGTTGTGATCACGCTAACGTAAAAACGAATAAAGATAGGAAGCTAAAATCCACACAGATCAGTCTTTTGTCTGCAGGCAAGTGAAGTTCGAAGTTGGCTATATCTGTTCACAATATCGTATATCCCCCATACAAAGCTACCCCCCGATATTCGGTTTTTGGTGATTGAAGTCAAATTTTTCAATAAAATTGTCTGAAAATCCACAAAAGTAGTTACTTCTGAGTACTTTACCCCCTGAAAGAGTATTGCCTATATTGTTCCACGATATCATATTTCCCCCATATAACGGTACTTCCCTATAATTGGTATTTTGATGATTTTATATACATTTTTCAATGGAATTGTCTAAAAATCTCTACTAGAATTTCATTCTAAGTACTTTAACCGCCTGGAATGGAAATGTCTATGTAGGTTCACGATATCGTAAAACCCAAATACAACGGTACCCCCCGATATTCGATATTTTGACGATTTTAGAGACATTATTCACCGGAGTTGTTTAAAATTTCGTATTTGAAGTTCCTAATAGGTACTACAGCCTGTGACAAAAAATTGTCTATACAGGTCCAGGTCTTCGTATAGCCCTGATATAACGGCACCCCCCTATATTTATTATTTTGATGATTTTAGATACATATTTCACCGGATTTTTTTTTTCAAATTTCGTGTTTGAAGGTCTTAATGGGTATTATAGCCTATGACAAACAATTACGTATACTGGTTCACGTCTTCGTATAGCCCCCGTATATAGTTCATCATTGAAACGGTATTTTTTAGAATTTATTGATTTTTTTCAAGTTCCTTCCAAATGGTGGAGGCCGGGCCGAATTTAGCTTCTTTATGAGTTGTTTTTTTTCATAACAGATATCATTTGAAATTATTTAAAGGTCTGAAGTTTGCGAGAAAATGTAAGTAATAGAAACTATACCCACACCTTGTCTTTGATTAGGCGGTTATCAGACTTGTTTTGTGAGAATTGGCTTACAAAGGCCTGGCTGTAGGGTATCTTAAAATATTATTCAATAATTTCGCTATTTTTTAAAAGGATTAGAAATATTTGTCTGAGTCTCATATATGTTCTGGGTATAGCAACACCTATCTGATTGTTTACCCTCTCTTTCTAAATTATCTTAAAATATCCTTTAAATATTTTGCTTTATTTTCCGTCATTCTAATTCCCAGAGACCCCTTGGTTTCTCTCAATGCAAAAAAAGTAATATTTTTCTTTCATAAAGATTTATTAGATTTTAACAAGATTGATTACACGTAGACCCAGTCGAGAAAACAAATTTCAACAACGAATTGCCAATTTATAAAAATATACGCCTTGGTCGTTAATGAACGACATCTGAAAGCTCTTCAACTTTTATGCCTTTTATTTGTGTTTTTTTTTGTTGCTGTTTTAATTATACTTCGATGCAGGCGGTCGGTCCATCGACCGGCAGCTGGAAATGTCCAAGATTTATTTGTTTTTGATCACTGTCATCGCTGTGTTGTTTATCACAATCATAAAATGTCATTTTGTCACTTTATGACAATTACAAAATAAAATTCTTTTATGCAGTGCACCACCACGAAAGCTTTGCAGGCACACGAGTCCATCTTCCAGTGATGTGAAATGGGATGGCTCATCCAAATACTGAGGACGCGGCGACCCCTTTGCAAACATACATATATACCTACATTTTCGTATTGATGTTTTTTCAAATGGCCAATGCCGCCAAGCTCTTTCTCATTCTCTCTCTCTCCTTTCACCAGCCGCGTTTCACTTGGCTGATACTGAAACATTTTGCCGAATCAAGCCAATGGAACGAGACGGCATTTCCAAAGTAATTAAAGGCAATTGAAATTGTCTTGTCGCCGTTGTCGTTGCCGTCATTGCCATCACTTGACAGTTTCTGGTTGTGGTGTGAAGCCATTGTGATGAGGTTGCATCAAATTCTGTGTTTTTGTTGCTGTCGTAGTTGTCACCCGGGTGGAGAGCGTAAAAAGCTTGGCGCGTAAAACACTTTAAATCGCTCGTAATGACTTTTAAATGATGACACATTACATTTCTCCCCACAACTTAGGTTATGTTGTACGCTGCAAGCCGTTTGCCATCCCACCCTACCTCCATGGCCTCATCAGTGCACCGCCAATGATTTTGAAATAATTTTATCCATAATCTTCTAATTAGCCAAGATTTGCTCCATCAGAGAAAAAAATAACTTGGTTTTATTAAGTCATTTGCAGTTAGTTGAGTCTGTCTCCAGGCCTTAGCCATCACTTGGCTGTCACTTGATTACATTTTCTTTTCTCGGCGTGGAAAAACGTAAAGTTTGCAAAACTTTTAGCATATTTGCTAGGAATTTTGTCAATTACCCGGTATTCATTGACACCAACCCATCATTGGATCTGCAATTGCCGAAAAAATGGAAAAAATAATTCATAATAATGTCTTCATTAGCAATAAGATTCGTTCTTCCCAAAGTAAAGTGCTTACTTTTGTTACGCCAGCTTTTTTCGGTTTTGCTTCGCCTTGAGAAGCCACTTGCCAAGCAGGAGAATGCTTGGGAGATTTCATTCAGGCATGTGATTGAATTGAAACGAAGGGCTCACATTTTTTGCCTCAAATCTCCTGAAATTATCCCTTTTCACAAATTTTGGGAGTGGGGGTGGTGGGGGTAGAAAAAGTTTTTCTTTTCTCACAAAGGAATTGTTGTTATTAATTTTTTTGTTGTTAGTGTCTCTCATTAAGCACCTTTTCTTTTCGTAGCACCCCCAAAATACCTTTGAAAGGGAGGAGGGGGAGGTTTGACTTAGAAATGTCCATAAATTGAATGTAATCAGGCGCCAAGTTGTTAATGAAGTGAAAAATATTATTTAAGTGAGTTGGAAAAGAAACACCAAACCAATGTATAGCCAAAATTCGGGGAGTGGGAGGATGGGGGTTTTGGTAGGTAACCCTGGCAATTAAGTAAAAATCTTTTTGAGGGTTAATGAACGTCATTTGTTACAGGTATTAAGGAATATGTGAACATTTATTCCATGGTCGATTGAAAGACTAATTTGAAAAGTTGTAGAAAATGAAATATTTTGAAAATAAATATAATTTAAAAAGTTTCGGGGAAATAGAGGATGAAATTTTAGTATTGTCTTTTGAGGTGAAGTTAGTATACAATTGAGTTCAATGATCTAAATTTGTGGTAATTGTTAATAGAGCAAAACATAAAATCTCCAAAATTTTAGCAGTACAAGCTTTACGAAAGTCGGCCAAATGGAGACCAGACGAGAAGAGAATATTCATGTGGAAATGAGAATATTCATTAAAAAATGAAATTTTCTAGTCATTCAAAAAGATTGACCACCAAAATCAAAACATTGTTCTTTTTCCATGCTGGCCTGTGCATTTGGGTCTTTTTCCAGTTACACTCTAGGACCGTGTGGTCGATGCTGATGTAAAAAAAAAACTTCCATAAAAATTTCAACGCCTAAGGTATGTTTTATTCTTCTGAAGACCTATCTATCTTCAGAATATATATGAAAGGTATTTTTTATTTAGACGTCATGTATTCTGAAACCATTTTGGCGGGCGCTAAACTATCAAAATATTCACTATGTTATGCAGCAAAATAAAAAAATGCCAGAAAAGTACCCATTTCGGAGTGGTCATTGGTCCCACTCGGACTTGGGTATGACCTTCTCCATTGTTTTATTATATACCCTTAGAATAATGTCTACAACAGAATTCGGCAGCGAGGTGTTCGTGAGAAAATGAAGAGAGAAATATTATTGAGGAATATGATCGAAGTATTTTTCACAAACTTGGATCGAGTTCTAATATGGGCCATATCGGTCCACTCCCTGTGGGTATTCCCAGGGTTGAGCTTAATAATTTTCAAAAAAAAAAGAAGCAGATATTGAGCGAGGGACATATAGGAACATACCCCAACTTGACAAATCGAAATAATTAAATAAGATTTAGGTTAGGTGTGAACAAGGAACATAATGGTTCACTGATTATCGTGATTCTCTACAATAGCTTAACATTTTGAATGATAATACCTCTCTAAGGACATCCCAAATTTTTTGCCAAGGTTTAAGCTTGTGAAAATGGAACGGTTCAGAAAGTTTGGATTTTCTGGTATCTACCCAGCAAATCCTAAAAAATTAAAAAAAAAAAAAAATCAAAGTGTCATAGCGAGGCTAGTGCAGGAGGATTGAAAATTGACTTATTCAAGTTCCTCCCTACGGAATATATCACTTTAATTGGGAAATCAATTTTTGTCAAATTCCAATATTTTTAAGTCATCATTGGAGCTAGGAATTTATCGACCCAACCATTTTTGGTTCCTCCCCCATAAAATTATAAAATTGTTAGAAAAGGATCATCTATAGAAACGAATTGATATCCCGATAAAGTTCCAGCTACAGCTTATGACAAAAAATACTTATGCAGGTCGACGTCTTCGTATAGCCTCCATATAAACTTCATCATTTAAACGGTATTTTTCGTAATTTGTTGAAATTTTTCACGTTCCTTCCAAATGGTGGAGGGTATTAAAAGTTCAGTTCATATGATATCGAAAAAAAATCTACAAATAATAGATTCTTGCAGGTTCTGGAACAGAAAAAATAATATTACCGAATATATTATCTATTGGTATTATGGAACTGTTTGTCCTTCGTTTTCTAAAACTCGGCAAAAAACCAACACAAAATCTTACTTTCATTTGTTTTACGTTAGTTGCCAACCTCTATTTGTTTCTTACAAGTTGTTCTTTTTTTGGACACATTAAAACATTTTTGTTGTTGTTTTATTTTCCTTAAGCTCTTTTAAGATTTGTATCAGCAACACCATAATTGTATGTTTGAATAGCACAGTCGAAACAAAAAAGGAGACCAAGAACGTAATAATTCATCAAGACAATCCGAACCCGGTCATGACTGCCAAATACGAAGTAACATTGGCAGCTTCAAAAAGACTGCCAGATTTTCGACTCCCTTTCCGAGGGAGAAAGAAGTGATTTTCAGCTGGGATTGTTGTCTCGATTTGGTTTTGGCTTGGCTTTGGCTGTAATGGCACGTTTTGAGGTTTTATCTGCACTTTTTGATTATTACTTTGAGCTGCAAGAATCTTTCAGATGTATTTCAGTTGGTTTTTTATTTATTTCAAAAGACTATCTGTTTGGGTTTTGTTGGTGGGACTGTTTCTTTGTTGGCATTTCTTTGAGCTCTTGGTGTCATAGCAAAACAAACCCTTAATTTTGAAAACGAATAGTTTGGGGGGAGTTTGACACCCTACTCGAATGTAAGAGGTTCAGTTCATACTTATCGTTTAGAGGAGCTGGAATTGGTAAAACCAACTGAGAACTTCTTGCTTTTACTGGAAGAATTTAGTAGAGTAAGATTTAACAGACTCAGAATATAAAAGTAAACAGACAGACCTATTATTCTAAGTTGGATAGTGCTTTTCGGTGTTAATACTTTACCAAGTGAGGATCAAGCATGTACGATGGACCTCTTTGCTGAATATTGTCATACTCTCATAAAAAAAGTTATTGAGTAAATTTTGAAGTATGTTATATATTTGTAAATACCTTCAAATGAAATGTATTCCAAATCTGTCAATTTCAAAACACTATGTTCTGATTAATTTCGTTATTTTGAAATTGTACTTTGCTCTGGCATTGTTGTAATTGAAAAATGGTTTTTTGTACCGATTGGCATGCGATTGTTTGCCGGCTGGCATGCTAAGCTGGTCCATGGGAATTCGATATGGCAATAAGAAGTGCTGCTCCACCCTGAATGAGTGTCAGGAATAAGAATTCATGATTTCATTTTGAGGTGGACCGATTTTAAATGGTGTTGATATGGAATAAAAACATTCTCAATTCTGTCAAAGAAGTATTATTAAATTTGCTAGTTTTGAAAGACAATTCTTTTTTGCTGCAGAGAGGCCATATTAATTGAAAGCGAGTCTCTTCGATTAACAGCCATTAATAATTTTCAATTTATACAACAATTCTGTTTTGTATTTTTGTATAAACGTTCTGATGGTAATCACACCAAATGGCACGTCTGGCTGGCTGGATGGCTGTCTGACTGGCCTAGCTGGCAATTTGCAATACACACATACACACACACATTCGCAGTTTTGTTCTGTTCTTTATTAAGAATGGCATGGTTATGGTAAATTAATTTTCATTACTTTATTTTTAATATTAATTGTGAATAAGTGCGGTTTGGCTTGGCGTTTGCTGGCCCGGTTTGGTTTTGGCGGCCAGGCTTGGCATCGCTTGCCATTTCCATTGGCCGACTAGTTGCATGGCTTGCTGGGTCTTCATCAAAGACTGGAAGAGAGTTCCTTAGCTGCTGCTGCTCCACTGTTGCCAGACCAGCACTATGTCAAGCCAAGCCAAGTGTAGTGGCAAACACTGAACTGCCAATTGCCAAGAGTGCGACTCCATAGACCACTGTGATGATGGCGTTGGTGTCTGTTGTTGTTGCTTTCGATGCTCATTCATTCGTTGGTTCATTCATTCATTCATTCATAGTTGTGGCATGAATTTTCTCTCCCTCTCTGTTCTCTGTTGTTTTTCACTTGTGTTGTAATTCTGTGTGTGTTAATGTTCTTGTTGTTCTTGCTGTTGTTGTTTTGTACTAAAGTAATTAATTAATTTAACTATCTGTTCTGATACTGTTCGTGGCCGTAATGCAGTTCCCAGCTACATGCCTGTTATATAACTAGGCATAATGGCTAATTGAGTTGAATCCAGTTAACAAATTACAATTTCATTACAAGCCGTTTTCTTGACGTTCTCGTCGTATGTCCGTACGTCCGTCCGTCCGTCTTTCGTCGTCGTCATCATTTATCTCATGACCGCATACAATTTTTATTAATTCTTCAATTATGAATTGAATTTTCTTTTTGGTAGCCTGGTTTTGGTAGTGCCAGAGTGAATGTGGATGTGAGTGGTTAGTTTCAAAATCCGGAAAAACAACCATTACTCAACAAAAATGTCAAATATATTCAAGTGGAATCATTGATTTTAGTAAGGAACCTGTAAAAAGGCAGCTAACTTCGAACTTTTAATACCCTCTTACCCTCTGGAAAGAACTTGAACAATTTCAATAAATTCCGAAAAATACCATTTGAGTGATGAGCTTTATACAGAGGCGCCACCTAAGAATGGTTCAAAAATGAGGTTCCTCGCTTCATTTCCAGCGCACAATGGTCATCAAAATCTCTGGATACAAATCCGTTGGACTATTGTGTCTAGAGTATTTTGGAAAGCAAGGTTGGGACTAAAAAATACCAAAGTGTCGATCACTTCAAGTAAGCGCTTCGCCGGGAATGGGTCAAAATACCGCAGAGCAACATTCGGACAGTGTGTGACGGTTTCATTGGCCGTTTGAAGGCCATCATTCGTGCCGAAGGTGACCAATTCGAACAAATCTAAACTTATTCTAAAATTTGAAGCTATTTCCGACATTTTTTTCTTTCATTCAGTAGGATTTAAAAAAAATGTAAAAATGTTTGACTTTGTTGCAGTTTTTTTTATCTCACCCTGTATAAACTTTGTAAGGGCCATGATGAATATTTCGAGGATTTACAAATGGAATGACAAAGCTAATATAACCTCCATAGAATGGTGGAGGGTATAAAAAGGAAAACAGCAATGGCGCGGAATAAGCCAGAGGGCGGGAATCCTAGGATTATATAAGGGTTTCGGTAAAGAAAGCTATGAAATGAATCTTTGGCATTTCCCCAGAATAAATATCAACCGACCTTATTGGGAACTATTTCTTTCTATGTGGTCTTTTCAATGAGAGACGTTGGGGTGTCTCTCATATAAGATTATAAAAAGTTCTGTCATAGAATTGCATTCTCATAGAAGAACTTGTATTCATCTGAAGAAATATCTATTTGTATCCCTATAGTAGTTCGAGAGCCCTTCTCATAAAAGGCTAAGTGATCATCTCATCGTAGACCAGTGTTCTTCTTAAAGCAGAAGTAAATGTTTTCAACAAAGAGGTCATAGCTCGGAGAGATCAAGTCTCACAGGAAATATATCAAGGCTCATAGGAAATAGGAAATTTTCTTAAAGAGTTTTCTCAAAGGAGACTTACACCGACCTCTTGGTATCTAATGATTTTCTCAGAGAATGTCATGCGCTCTTTTACTAGAAGAACTATTTTTCTTCACAAGGAAGAGCGTATGGTCTTTAGTGTGCTAAAGAAGACCAAGAGAAGATCTCTTATAGCACACGAGAAAGGACCAATTTCGCTGCCGACATCATTTTGATGAAAATATTACCGCGGACCAAGTTTGGAATATATCGTGTACCCAATTTGTTTTATATATGGTAAACGTACAATTTTTTCCTTATGTTGGAATTTTTATGTGACAGGGACCATTACCAGGTTAGAAAATCGGGCTTGGATTTCCCACTATAAGAGAGTTATTATTTGCAGTTTTGAGTTTTTATGGGTGAGGTAGAAGAAGAATATTTTTGCACCTGGTTGTGATTTGTTAAGTTTGGACTATATCTAACTCTCCCTTCACCCAGTGTGGGATCATTATTTGGGTTTCCAACAACATTTTTGAACTTTTGTGGGAGAGGTACCAACAATTTCTCCCTTGGGATCAAATCCTGGTATCACATTTGATGAGATTTAATATTGTTCCAAATGTTGACCTTTTCTGGGGCGAGGCAAAATAAGAAGTGGGCCAGTGGAATTATAAAATTACGATGTACCAAGTTTGAGCTTCTTATAGCATTTGATTCATTCTGTAACATTTTGAACTTTTGTGGAGGAGGTATCTGAAGGAGTGAATTGATTTTGCCCATTTCTAAACTCGATTTTTTACGCAGTACAAATATCGTATTCACGAGAAAAGCGGGCGGAAAGACGGACATGGCTAGATCGACTTCAAATGTTATTTCCAAAGATTCTCGGGACTAAGACCCATATTTCGATGAGGTGAATTTTGTCTGCACCAAATGACATATACCCTCTGTAGCCGTGGGCATAACAATTCCTTACAAAGATAGGTGAGTATCTTAGAAAATATTCAATATAATTACATAACTGTAATATAAATATATAACTGAAAATCTTCACTAACCCACTTGAAAACTTAACGAGTGAACTGTAAAATATACAAAATATTTAAAATTCCACTGATTCTTCCGTTCCTTGTAGTCATTCTAACCATTTTAGAAGTATTTTCTTTGGCATTGTTTGAATTTAAGCCACAATTAGCATGGTTATTAATGACTTCTTAACCGAGTTATTTAAGGTAGTGGGGAGGAAACACGGTGTACGTCGAGGCGAACGGAATGAAAGGCAGAAATCTAAAAAAAAAACAGAAACGCACACCAGACGCCACATAATGAACGAGTTACTCCACTTAACTAATAATGTTTGGTTGTGTTTCTGTTCAGGTCGGTTCCGTTCATTTTGTTTGTTTGTTGGTTCTTCTCCGCCCTTTCAACTCTACTCTGGCCATGGTTGGGGTTTTTTCTTCATTCGTTTGTTTGTTCTTTGTAATTTTTATCATTAAAAGCAAATGAATGGAATTACGCAAAAAAGAAGAAGAAGACCGAAAACGAAGAAACCAAGCAGAGCGCGCATGTATGGAAATCTTTGTTCGAGATAATTTAGAATATATTTATCATTTTTATCAAATGTTGCCCTCCATCGTCATCATCATCATTTTCATAATCAAATGTTATAACATGAGAATTGGTAGTAACAAGAAGAAGAACAAGAACAACAACAACAATAATAAGAAGAACACAACAAACAACAGTAGATATCATGTTATTATTATACAGTTATTCTCACATAAATATATATTTATGGCCACATGTTTGTACATAAATGTCTGATGATACGAATTTAATTTATGATTGGCTGTAGGGATTCCAAAGTAGAAAAAATGCTAGACCAAAGTTAAAATAACATCCAACAAGAACATGGATTCTCTAGAATGGCAATATTGAAGTTTGGAGGTAGATGATATTCTTATACAATATCCCTTAAGAGTTGAAATTTGTCCTTGTAGAGGATTCATGTTCTTTTTACAACTTCTCTTTCAGAGTATTATTCTCTTTTGTGTGAAAACTGGAAAAGTAAACAGAAAACATCACTGTAAAAACCCACAAGCAATCAGCTGATTTGTCAAAACAAACCAAACTTTGTTTCATTAAAACTGAAAAGAAAATTAACCAAAAAAGGAGGAACATTAAAATGAAATGTAAGTTTCAAAATAAAAATATTTTTAAATTGCATGCACCAACTTAAATCTCCGAATAATCAAAACACCTGATTGCTTGCCATTGAGTTCCTTATTCCTGATTGCTCAGAGTTCCTTCTGAGTACTTTACCCCCTGGAAGAAAATTGTCTTTAGGGTGAGATGAAAAAAGCTGCAACCAACTTCAGACTACTGTCATTTCTAAGCCACTCGTCCGACAGCTGTTAAAATTATTCCAGTGACAGCATATTATATTCTTTACAAGCTTTTAAAATCATTTTGGTGAGAATTTTCCAGAAAAAAGTTGTTGTGATGGAATTCAAGCGTAATGGTGTGATTTCTTTATATTCGGCTGGAAAGTCACAAGTGGCTATCCTGAGCTGAACGTATCGAAATATTCCATTCGGCAAATATTGAAAAATTAGCTCGGGGTAAAGCCATTGAAATTCCAAAATGTGAAAGAACTTACACAGCAACAGAAAGAAAATAGACTCAAAACATCTAAAGAGTTGCTGTGCTTGGCCGAAAGTGGTGAACTGCCGAATTTGGTTGTCTCCGATGAGAAAACATTCGTTTCCAGCAGTTTGTAAACAAACAAAATGATCGTGTTTACTTGCCAAAGAGCTCAGCTGAAAATGTGCACCTTCGGTTGGTCACCAGAACTCAAGTGTCGACCATGGTGATGGTGTGGACAGCCATAACACCCGCTCGTATTAATCGACCGTGGCATAAGAATAAATGCCGAATATTATAGCGAAAATATTCTGGAGGGAAAAATATTCATGCAAACATTTTGGCCGCAGACCTTGGACATTCCAAAATGACATCGTACTCAGCACGCGCCACCCAAGAATAGTTATAAAATCAGGTTCCTCGCTTCATTTCCAGCGCACAATGGCCACCAAAATCTCCGGATACCAATCCGTTGGACTATTGTGTCTGGAGTATTTTGGAAAGCAAGGTTGGCACTAAAAAATACCAAAGTGTCGACCACCTCAAGCAAGCGCTTCGGAGGGAATGGATCAAAATACCGCAGAGCAATATTCGGGCAGCATATGACGGTTCCATTGGCCGTTTGATGGCCATAATTGGTGCCAAAGGTGACCAATTCGAACAAATCTAAACTTATTCTAAAATTTGATGCTATTTCCGACATTTTTTGCATTTATTCAATGAAATTAAAAAAAGATTTAAACATTATGGCGTTTGACTTTGTTGCACTTTTTTTATCTCACCCGTAGAACATAAGGAAAGTGAAGACTATTTTCAGATTCAAAATAACATAATTCCTACATCGAAATCCCTACAACACGGCACTGCTGCTGATTTGAAACAAACAAACAAAAAATACATGTATATGAAACCCCATAAAGAAGTACTTTTTTCAAATCACAGAAAACTTGGTAAATAAATTACTCAATTTTTTTAAAATAATTTCTATTCTTGTTTTTATCAAAATTGTGAAATTTTGTTCTAGACACCCTTCAATGGCATTGTTTGGTTACCATTGACAGTAAAACTCTACAGCTTACTACAAATTTGTTGCTATAGAAAAAGAGAGGATGATAAAGAAGAAGAAGAAAAACGTTTAATTACATCCTTTCCGGGTTTGTTTTCTCCTTCTGGCAAATGTGTCGTCTTTGTGGAACAAATTGATTTTCATATTTGTTCAAGTTTCGTGCGCTATTTTTATGGAATCTTTTCGTTTTTTATTTCCACCCACTGCTTACTACCCCCTTCCGCCTATCGCATCTATGCGTGTGTGTGTGTGTTTGTGTCACAAGGAACACGCAGCCACTTTGCCAGATACTTTGTGTAATCTTTATTTTCCTGGAAATTGTAGCAGAAAATTAAAAGTTTTTGATAAAAAGTAATTAAGAATGGCGTGCAAAGAGCAGGAGTGAAATGTCTTTAAAACGGTTTCAATGGCAACTTATTTAAGAAACTCATATATAAAGTTGTTGGTTGTTTTGTTGTTGTTGTTGTTATTGTTTAAATGCTGCTTGCTGCATGAACATTGTTAAATAGCGCGAACGCAGCATAGAGTCGGAGTTATGGCCCTTCTCATTTCATATATTGCAAACAATTACTTAATGTCTGAGCGCACAGTGGAGTGGAAAAGTGATGTAATGACTTGCATTGGGTAATGCATACAAGGAGCTACGTTAGGCTTGTCTTAATGTTAAATGGAGAATGGAAAATCTGTGTCGCTTTCAGCACTTCAGCCTATCAACAATACTCATTACAAATCGTGTCATTATATTATTAAGGGCAAGTCGAACGACTTAAGTAGTGATTTTCTGGCCACCAAGATAAATAAGTACTTCTAAAGGGTGATTTTTTAAGAGCTATGGGAAAATAAAATGAATGGAATCTTTATTTGAATTGATAGTTCATTAAATGTAATCTTTGAAGATTATTTCATGAAAATGTTGACAGCGACTGCGCCTCAAATGGTCCATCCTATTGGTCCAATTTCGGCACATTCTTTCCAACGTTTCGGTCGGTATCTCACGAAAAATGCTTCAATGTTGTCTTCCAATGCGTTAATTAAAGCGGGCTCGTCTGTGTAGATATGAGGTCTCAACATTACGGTCCATCATAGTTACGTTACGATTCGTAGCATTTTTAAAGATCTACGGTCCAATGATGCCATCAGCCCATAAACCGCACCGAACTGTTACTTTTATGGATGCTTCAGCAATGCTTCTGGGTGATCTTCACTCCAAAATAGATAATTCTGATTAAATACTTTCCCAGTGAGCCAAAACTAAGCTATGTCGCTGGATGGAAGTAGCGCGCGATGAACTTTCTGCATACAACAATTACAGACCAAACTGAAGATGTTTGACTGTGAAACAAAACCCGAAACATGCTTGAGCTTTGTAAATCAGTGATGCCAAAAAGATAACAGCTCAAAAATATCACCGTATCTACAAATTTTTTATGAAGTTTTCTATTTATGTGGCGCCCAAACTGGGTGAAGGCTATTATCTAAAGTTGTTTCTGATTCTGAAATAATTCTTAAAAAATATTTTTTTATTTTTAGTCAATGAATTTTTGCCCCTTTCCCACTGTACTCTAGCGTTAATGAGTAGAATGCCGCTTACACTTGTTTATTCAACATAAGCTGTGATACTTCCTCCATTTTATATTTGCTGTCGATGTTGATGCTGGGGGTGCTGATGACGATGTTTGCTCAAAGCTGTGTCTGGATTTTCCGGTACACAAGTCTTAAACTGCAAAAGTGCAGTTACTACCAGAGGTTGGGGGGTATGTTGGAAGACGAGCAAAAATATGAACCAAGAAATTAAGCGATGGCAACAATGCGACAAGTGATGTATATTAAATGCGGAAATATGTACACACTATGAGTACACTCAAAGAAATTGGACTGTTTACACTTTAAGGGAAAATCAATTGAGGCTTATGGGAAAAATTCTTAGAGTTTTTATTTTCATATGACAAATTTTTAAATTTGGGCACTACTTGGCATATATATTCTGTTGCAGAATCTGATTATAAATCAAAAATCGGTTATTGTAGTAAAATTTTGTATATTCTTATAGTTGTGGAACAGAGGAATATTCTTCAAATAAAAATGTGTTTTATAGGTCTTCTATTGGGACAATACTAAGGATATGCAGGTCAACTTTCGATTAATCGACTTTTTGGATTGGATTCTCTGACTTTTCCCTTTTCTATAGTTTGATCTATGCATATTGGAAATTTTATAGTACGTTTCCACAGTACTGAACTTCCTGATTACTGTAGATCATTCGTTAAAGTGACATCTCAAACCTAAACTCTGACTCTTGAACTTATTTAGTGAATTTCTCAGAGAAGTTAAAACCAAGGCAGAATGCACAATTGATGCGTCAATTATTATCGATAAAATAGCAACCAAAGGCCGGTGTTCAAAATCGATAAACCAGTAAGCTTGAGGTTGGTTTTGTCGTCGATAATATTCAAAGCGTTCATTAAATGATTCAAAGCGTCCATTCTGCCATGGCCTTTAGTACCCACCTTGTATGGAATGACCCATATTATTTCCCATACATATGTATGCTAGTGATTACCCTTGTCAAGTTTAAATGAAAAAAATAACCCAACCGCTGCTATTGCTGTTGCCGCCTTTAGACATTCTACTGCCAATGATGCGGCCATTTGCTGCTTGCCAATGTTGCTATTGCTGTTGTTGTTGCTGGGGCTGTTGTTATCGTTGCCATTGTCGTTTCCTTTGAGTATGTGCTACATGTTATCGATGTTATCAGAGCACTGCCTTTGGCGTTATTTTGTTGCAATCTTTATTTCTATAACTCTTTTGTATGCTGCTGTTTATTGCTGGGGCGCTTCTCACATGGCGGAGCGCCTGTGTGTCAGTGTATGTGTGAGTGCGTTATTTGTTTTAGACATTATGCTCTCAACCCGATCCAACTCTTGGTGGTGGTATTTGTTATTCATTGCCATCCCTGGCTTTGGTGGAAAGGAAAATTTCTTAAGACAAAGAAAAGATTCTTAGAGACAACAATAAACCGCCAGGCAGGCTGGCAGACAGACAGACAGACAACTGTTAAAGAACGCGGATACATTGCATCCAAGATGAATGAGACGTTGGGGGAGAGCGAGAGAAAGATTACCGGCTAAAGGTGGGAGGCAGGCAACGATATTAGCCAAGAACATGCGTTAAACTTGAACATAAACTGCAAATTACACGCTAATAGTTTATTCATGCAACACCAGCAACAACAACAACAACCACAAAAGTTTTATAAGAATGTGTGCATGTGTTTGTTGTTGTTGTTGTAGGAACTAAATTAATGTACCAAAGAACAGCAGTGGCAGTAGCCCATAAACATTAACTAATACCCAAACTGGGAGAAAAACGCCCTTAGATTTCCAATCCTGGTTGCGTTTTATGAATTTCAGAAAAGCCAAATTGCCAACTCCTGTTTCAGTTTCTGTTTCGTTTTTTTGCTTGGTAGCTTAGGAAATTAATTTCTTTGGCAAACCCTTTGAGATCCTCCTCCTCTTTCGTTTTTTCTGCGACTTCTTCTGGCCATTCCACAATGAAGTTTGGCAAATTAAGCTCATTCATAATCTTACCTTGCCTTGATACTATGGATTCTCTAATGGAATTGTTGTGTGTCTGCAATTTAAGTTGTTTTAATTGTTGTAAGCCTTGTTGTTCCTTGCACTTGACGCTATGCCGTTTCAAGTTAAGGGCTGTTTTTTTCTATGGCTATTAAATACCATCGTGCAGTTTTCCTCTTCTCGCGTGTCGAGGGGCCACAATTAGCCTCTGTTTGACTTTGTTGGCAAATTTCGAGAGGTTAAATTTTTTTGCGAATAATTCTTTGCTCTTCATATTCGCTGTCTTGTTTGACTTTGCTTTCGGTGTCTGACCTTTGCAGCAGCACTTTAATTAATTAATTTTACAAGTTGTTGATATATTTATCGTTAATTAAGCACAGGTATACGAAGGGGAGTGGGGGAAGGAAAGAGGGGAGTGAGTTTGTATTCCATCGTTTAAGCTTGTTAGATGCCACAATTCCTGATGTAGAAGAGGAACAGCAAAATTAGTCTGTTTGGAGTACATGGAAATTAATCGGCTTTATTTTAACATTTAAATATATTTTATAATTGTTAATATAACATGAACTATTGTTGCAGAAAACAAAACACATTCGCCAGTAGATCCACATGGTATCTTGGAAATACAAAGGGCTTACAGCAACGAAAAAGCAAGCAGATCCCGTCTTTTAAACCATTTTTCCATTCTTGGGTAGTGAAATAAATGGGAACTAAACGATAGAGGACCTATCGTGAGGGAGGTCTGTAGAAAGATGTCAGGTTGTAATGTTGGGGTAAAAAACCTATTGAATTAGAATTCAAAAATATTTATTTCGGTCAGCCCAAATGGCGGAAGTTCGTGTGTGCACGAATTCCTAATTTGTTTCGACGTTTCTGATAGATTTCAGTACGAATTCTGTCCGCAACAAAACTGACAACATCCAAACCTATACGAGTTTTTTTTAGACTTCGAACAGAATTCGGTTCGACAGTGAAAAGAAACATCAACTTGACGAGATGAGACAACCCACATCGCGGACTTTTGGTCAAAATTCGATGTAAAAGAGCTGAAAAAATTTGGACTGGTGAGCTAGTTCCCATTGTTGAGGAAGAATTGCTAAGAGAGAGAGAGAGAGAGAGAGAGAGAGAGAGAGAGAGAGAGAGTTGTCACTGTACTCTGTACTTTGTACTCAAGGAAAAGTTTTGCCAATTGTTAGTTAATATTGAGGAATATATTTAACATCCCATGAATAGCATCCCTAATAGACAAGTTTAAAATCCAACATTGTCTGCACTTTTCTGGACTCCATCCATATTTCTATTTTCATAGTAACTCCTTCCGTAATAAGTAACACATTCCCCCATACTTTCTCACAATCGGCAAGTCTATTAAAAATAAATGTTCCAAAGCTTGTAATGACATTTAAACGACTAAATTACCAACTGATTTGTATGTCTCGAATGTGACCAGGGCAATAAATCAAATGGCTTCCTTTTTGGGATGTAAAACAAAGCGAACGAGGCAACATCCTTCCAATGGGGACAACAAATTAGAATTTCATTTGACATGTCTGGCAGGCATATCTCTCAATTTGCTGTACATAGATCCCCGGTTGCAGCACCGATACGCCTCGGAGGTTCATTCTCTCCCATTCAGCTTTGAATGCCACAGCCACTGTGAGGAAAATAATTGATCATTTTCTTGAAGCTTTATGACTTCCACAGTTGGTTGGCGATCGTTTCGTTTTTCTCCATTTCTGCTGCTCTGAAAATTGTCATTTAGCTCGACATTAAGATTGTAATCTATAATTGATCGTCAAATGGCAATGTTTAGATGAAAATGGCTCTGGAAGAGTGAAGAGAGAGAGGGAGAGAGCATTGAGCGTACTGCGGTATCAATTATTTTCCTGAAACGATGAAAATGCCAATGATCGCTAGAAATGGTTAATCATGCGCCTGGCAAATCTTGATTGCCAGAAGTCATGCGGTGCTGGCAGCAACGTCCAGGAAAGACCATTGTAATGAAAGGAAACGTTTATGATTAAGGCCATGTCTACGGTGGCAGTTTGTGGCCGGCGGGGGAAATGCAAAGCAACAACAACAACAACACATGAAAAGGAAAAGTGGAAATAAATCAATAAATCTTTGTTGTTCTCGCTACGCAACTTCTAGAACCCAACCTGCCAAGATGGATGGTAGCAACGGCACAAATTTAGCATATTCATTTATAATCTGCCTTGCAATCTGAGAGATCTCTCAGCCTGCCATTAAGGCTAAAGCTGATGATGCTACTTGTTTATCGATGGCGGTTATGGTTATGAGTTGTTTTGCGAGTTGTTAACATTTTGTAATTGTACAAACATCAGGTTTCCTTTTTGGAATCTGCACAACTTCGTTGGGACTTTAATTAATCAATTATATCGGAACATATATTATTTGGTTAGAAACTCCAAGGAATTAAAGCAACCACCAGCAACAACAAAAACGAAATAAAGAATATAAAAATATAAGTTTTCTTCTGCACATATGGGCATGGTCGACTTTGTGGTGAGCTTTTTTGGAAAGACAAAAAAAAAATTAAAAAAAAGAAAAATTAGACATTTGCATATGGAGCTCTTTTTTAGTATCTTGTTCAAGAATTTGAATACCAAAAGAACGAATTTGAATTCAGTGCTTTGTAGCATTAGAGCTATTTTTCAAATCGATGTTCGTAGACGATTTTGGGTTATTGCTAAGTTAGGAACAGCCCTGTAAACCAAAATGGTTCCCAAATGCAATTTCTTGAGCCTAAAACGAGCCTGTTTCTCTTTTTTAAAAACATCTCGTTGCTAGGATTAACAACGAGACAAAGACTCATCGTTCATGAAGTCTTCAGAGATAGGACAAAGAGAGGGGTGTTACCGGATGTTCCTGTACATTTTGAGATGGTTGTTGAGATACAAAGCTGAAATCATGCACAGATCAATCTTTTGTCTTCAGGCAGGTCAAGTTCGAAGAAGGGTTACATTGGTCCACGATATCATATAGTGCCCATGTAACGATACCCCCGATATTCGGTATTTTGATGATTTTAGGTACAGTATTCACTGGTATTTTGTTTTTAATTTCTTATTCGAAGCTCTTCATGGGTACTTCAACCTATGACGGAACATTTTCTTTGCAGAGCCACGTCTTCGTATAGCCCCCATATAACGATACCTCCCGATATTCGGCATTTGATGATTTTAGCGACATTTTAAATTGGAATTGTTTCCAATTTCGTATATAAAGTTCCTAATAGCTACTACTGTCTATGACTACCAAATGGTGGAGGATATTAAAATTTCGGCCCTGTCGAACTTAGCTGCTTTTTTACTTGTTAATTTTTATAGGGTACAGCAGGTTGGTTGTCTTCATTTCAGCATTCCCAACTCGAACGATATTCATCTGATCTAATGAAAAATGCGGGTCTCTGACTCTGCTGACATTCACATGTGTTCGCTTGTGCTGTTTGATGATATCAGAACATCTTTAAGAATGTTGCTGTTGCTGTTGTTGTGGTTCTTGCTGAAGTTGAAAGTTGGCGATAATTAAAATGATTAACTGTTGTATAATCGCCTATGCTGCTCCCAACCAGCTAGTCAGCCAAACAAAATAAATCCCCCACTGAACGGCTAGATAACCATGCTGGCAGCGTGCAACCTGTAAGCTTCGATGTTGCAACTATTCCCAACTGTTGCACAGCACTTAACGATCATCTAAGGAGCAGCAACAACAGCAGATGGAAATATTAAACGGTTCTTAATTAAAGATTTGTACGAATTTAATTGAGATTCGGCTGGCTCATCTACGCCTTGTTCGCAAGCTTAAAAATGCCGGTGTAGATCGTTTCTCTTTCGTCGATTCATTAAAAATGGATTTTTATTAAAGATACCTCCGCCATGGATCACATGGAGTGAGCGAGCGTCATGGCATGGGAGGGGTGTAGGCAGGGAGTGGCTAGAGTGAATTAATGATGTTGCTGAAAGATTTGCGTGTTGCCTTCACTTCGGCAAAGCGTTACTAGCTTAGCATGGCTAGCGTAATATTTTTGCAAAAAGCGACATAAGAGCTATATTTTCATTCAATTATTTTCTGCATTTCTGCATTAAAATGGAAAATTGGCCGGAGCAGAGTTAACGCTGCTGCTCTCGTGGCTGCTTTGCATAAACAATCATGCAAATAAGCAACGGCCCCTTTTGTGTAACACCTCGGTGATGAGGAATCATCGCTCTTTGGGAAATAATTACAGAAATGCCTTCCTTTGCATTTGACATCAATACAGCAACAGCAGCAACAACGGCAGCAACAAGCGTTGGGCCTTCTTAGCATCATCCAACCACCACCACCACCATCATCAGCATGACCAAATGTGTACAACGAAACGGTCGTCCAGAATGAATGAGTCTTGTCCAAAATGTCAACACGTACGACGCTGGACAAAAATGAAATTGGCATGGCAGCCACGAGAATCTGAATCCGCGCACTCGGCCAATATTGGCCATGCTCCCCTAAAATGGAGAAAGTATCCCATTTGTGGCATTGCCTTAAGACTGGGCTTTTTTGCCCGATAATCGGCTACCAGTACCAAATAGGGCTATACTTCTCCCTCCATTAGCCGCTGAGCTGAGCTGAGCTGGAATTGTCGTGGTCATTTCCATACCCTGATCCGTTCGTTGTCGTGTATTTAACAATTGCCAGCAATAAATCCTATTCTCTCGTAAATTGTCAACTTTGACAAAATCCAAGGTCGGTGCTTTGCGTTGCCATCCATCCGCTGCTGGTTGGCTGGTATTGGCCATATCCACATTTAGCTAAGGACTTTGGCACCTTTGCTGGATTGTTTTACAAATGAGGCAATAGGCGAGTCGAGTCGAGTCAGTCTTGCATGTGTTGTTGTTGGTGTTGAAACAACAACAGCGTCAATGGCAAAAAAACTGAATTCCGCATGAAAAATGTCATGGCATTTTAAACACCTTTAGCTGCTTTTGCCTAACAAAAGTCTTCTTGGTCTTGACACTACACCCATACATGTGTGCCATGTATGCAGGCGAGCATGTGTGTGTGTGTAATTTTAAACAAAAATATCCATGGAGCAAAAAAGGATGCCGCTGTTATGTTCCCGTCTGCTCTCCCCCTTCTCTTCCAGGTTTGGCTTGCAGTGCTTTGACACTATCGATGGCTTTAAATTGTCAGGGCATTCATTATAATTGACACTTTAACTTCTTCGCTCACATCTTAGCTCAACACTGGAGCTGGAGCTGCTAGAGCTTAGCCTCACTCACAATGCCTGCTTGGCCACAAAAGCATTTCGTGGTTATTTATGGCTCCGACGATTAGTTACGAGTAAATGACAATTTCGCAAACAAACGAAAATTGCTTAGAAATTGCCTTCTTAGAAATGTAATTTTACCCCATCGAACGATGAACAACCGGCCGATCGGACAAACAGAGAAACAATCGAACCATCGAACAAACGGACCAATGGACGAATAATGGCCAAGAATGTGCGAAAATAAAAATCAAATAAATTATTGGTAATAGCTTAAATGAAATCACAGTGTACCACTTAGAGAGTGTTAGATATAAATACGAGTGTACACATGCGAGTATGTATGTACACATGTATGTGGATGCATTTTGGAGATGGCGATGATCACATTTGGGGACTGTTGTGGTACGGAATTTGGTACTCTTTTTAAACTTTGTTATTAATAGTCAAAGATCTCATTGAAAAAATGAGAGGAATTTTGTTTTGTACTTTTTGTATCCTGATATCACGAATTTCCAAAAAAACGTTACCCTTTTTCCGAATTCTAGAGTTCGTGCTCTAAAAAACTAAATCAAAATCGACAAAAATACTTTTCATTCTAAATTCAAGAATCTACCTACATCCATTCCAAAAGGTATTAAGGTACGAAATTAAGTACGACTTGGTAACTTTTTTTTTATTTTTGAAAGACATTTCCTAAGTGCTATCCCAATCTCATCCGTACAGAATCCTTATATCAAGTTTTGTAAATCCATCCTCTAAGGCAATATTAATGGTACGAAAGTTAGTACCATGAAGTGTTTTTGTACCATTTTTAGCGATTAGACAAACCAATTTCTTACCTCAACACACCCAGCAATAATCCTACTAAACCTAATTTTTGGCAATTCCAACTATATGCGTGCACCATTTCTTTATATTTGGCTGGAAAACCAAAAGTGGCTATCGTTAGAGCACTCCAGCATTTAAATGTGAATAAATCTTTTGTGTGTCGTAACATCGCTTGTTACCGTGATACTGGTAGCATAGCCAGAAACCCGCGTCGCAGTGGCCGAAAAATGGCATGTGAGTTGAACATATCACAATATTCCATTCGGCAAATATTGGAAAATGAGCTCGAGGTAAAGCCATTAAAATTCCAGTGCCAGAACTTACTCCGCAAAAGAAAGAAAATAGACTCAAAAGAGCTAAAGAGTTGCTTCGCTTGGCCGAACGTGGTGAACTGCCGAATTTCTGATGAGAAAGCATTCGTTGTCCAGCAGTTGGTAAACAAACAAAATGATCGTGTTTACTTGCCAAAGAGGTCAGCTGAAAATGTGCACCTTCGATTGGCCACCAGAACTCAAGCGACGGCCGTGGTAATGGTGTGGGCCGCCATAACAGCCGATGGTCGCTCTCCGCTCGTATTAATCGACCGTGGCATCAGAATAAATGCCGAATATTATCGCGGAAATATTCTGGAGGATGTATTAAAGCTTTGGGCACGCAAACATTTTGGCCGCAGACCTTGGACATTCCAACAGGACTCAGCAACAGGTCAAATTACCGCAGAGCAACATTTGGGTAGCGTGCTACCGTTTTATTGGCCGCTTGAAGGCCATAATCCGTGCCAAAGGTGACCAATTCGAACAAATCTAAACTTATTCTCAAATTTGATGCGATTTCCGACATTTTTTTTGCTTTAATTCAATAAAATTTAAAAAAATGTAAAAATTATGGCTTTTGGCTTTGTTGCAGTTTTTTTTATCTCACCCTGTCTCAGATACCAAAGTTAGATTGTACTGCATTGTGTACCAATGTTAGTGTTTGAGGGGTAGGAGCTAGGGTCTGGAACTCTGACATCTGAATCACAGTTGGGAAGCCGTTTTGAAAAAAAACTTGTGATTTTGACAAATTTCTACAATAAGTGTACCTAAAGTACTAAATTTGGTACAATTAATTTTTTACGATTTTTACGAACGAATACAGGTACAATTTGGAAAATTTGATATCGAAGTCGCTGTTTATGTGTAGAGATACGTTGCGGACGTGATTTTGGAGCTTTGTGCTGAAAGTGTACAAAGGCACTAAATGGTACTAAATTTGGTAACATGGGCTTTGGGGGAATAAATACAGTTGGCATTTTTTTAATTTTATATTGAGGATATAGACAGTCATTCTGTCGTAGCATATACTCAGATTGTAGTAAAATGAAGGAAATTAGAACTTGGAATTAAAGAGGAAAGATCGCAACTATTCTGAAAAATTGTTTTGCGCTGCATAATAACTGAATTCCAATGCGATTAGAAAATCTTTGCAGGAACAGTTCTTAGCAAAACAGTTGCTTCACGGTTTGTCAAATTCTAAAATATTTGCATTCGATGTGTCCATTTTGTGGGCACGCTCTGGCAACATGCTAAGCTGTACGACTTGCAACGGGTTGCTGTGGTGTGGTGCGGTGCGGTGCCGTGTGGCGCGGCGGTGTTGACGAATGTTTGTTGCCTAAGTCTTTTGTTTTGGCATATGGTAATGTACGCGCGTCAATTTCCATTGGCATTTGAAATGTGTCATGGTGGATATTTGAATTTCTATCAATTTTATGAGATTTCCTTATTCTTGGTGCAATGCTCTAGGATTTCTGTTTCTGAGTTTGGTTTTGGTGTCACTTTTTGGCTTGTGTGACACCTTTTAATCTGGTTTGGCCGTTTTGTAAACACATTTTCTTGTTATGTACAAATGGCCAACAACTTTTTTTTTGTTTGGCAGCAAACATTTTGAGGTTAGGTTAGTCATACGGCACTCCAAACCAGCGAATGGCACATGTTGGCCACTGCTTATGTTCAGGCGTTTGTTTTTTGTTTGTTCTCTTGATTTTATAAATGCTTTGTTAAATAGAGATTTGTGTGATTATAAAAGACATTTTGACTTGGAACAACAATAACAACAACACAATGTCACAATAATTGCCAACAATGTAAGAGTTTTGCATTCTTGCCAGCAATAATCAAATGAGTCATAATTTCGGATCATTGCAAACAAAAACAACAACAAAACGAGTTGTTTGCAACATTTTCTAAAATATTCCTGTTATGAATGTTTTTTGTTGCTGTTTTGGTTTCAAACATTTTCTGCTGTTATTTTTATTAGCTTTCCCATTTGCGGTGATATAAATCAAAGCAACATCAAAACAACAACGACAACAGCAACAAAAACAACAACAACATTCGAATCGATTATAGTCATAAAATCAAATAAATTAGAATTAACACTTGTTGACATCAAACAATGTAGCCTCGTACAAAGCCAAGGGGAGTCGCTTACATTTACGCTCCAATCTTGATTTGTCGAACTCTCATCGTCATCGTCATTATTGGCAGGGATGGAAGTGGAGCTAAAGTGATAAATGAGGACTTTAAAAAATGGGACTTTCCATAAGAAATATTTTCAGAATGTGGGCAAATACAGGGTGAGATAAAAAAACACTGCTTTTCAAAATGTTTGTCCCCAAGGCTTTAATGCTCCCTCCAGAATATTTTCGCGATAATATTCGGCGTTTATTCTGATGCCACGGTCGATTAATACGAACGGAGAGCGACCATCGGCTGTTATGGCGGTCCGCACCATCACCGTGGCCGGCGCTTGAGTTCTGGTGGCCAACCGAAGGTGCACATTTTCATTTGATCTCTTTGGCAAGGAAACCCTATCATTTTGTTTTTTTACAAACTGCTGGAAAACGAATGTTTTCTCATCGGAGATCGGAGAAAACCAAGTTCGGCAGTTCACCACTTTTGGCCAAGCGTAGCAACTCTTTATCTCTTTTGAGTCTATTTTTTTCCTGCTGGGGCGTAAGTTCTTGCACTTTTTGGAATTTCGATGGCTTTAACCCGAGCTCAATTTTCCATATTTGCCGAATGGAATATTGCGATATGTTCAGTTCACGAGCCACTTTTCCGTCACTGCGACGCAAACTGCTGGACAACGAATGTTTTCTCATCGGAGATCGGAGAAAACCAAATTCGGCAGTTCACCACTTTCGGCCAAGCGTAGCAACTCTTTAGCTCTTTTGAGTCTATTTTCTTCCTGCTGGGGTGTAAGTTCTTGCACTTTTTGGAATTTCGATGGCTTTAACCCGAGCTCAATTTTCCATATTTGCCGAATGGAATATTGCGATATGTTCAGTTCACGAGCCACTTTTCCGTCACTGTGACGCGGGTTTCGATCAGTGTCTTAGAAATGACAGCAGAATGAAGTTGGTTGCAGTTTTTTCATCTCACCCTGTATATTTAAATAATTTGTAATCAATTCAAGAGTTTCTAATTCCCATCCCTGCCGCTTAACATCATCATAATTGCAGGAGGGGTTTCAAATGGTGTTTGTGCGCCTGCTCGCTTTCTGCTTGTCCAATCGATCTCCCCTTGCCCCTCAACTCCCCTCTCCCCCTCTCAGACAATGTGATGATAACATTTGCCAACAGTTAGTTACCACAATTTATAGAGATTGCACAGGAAATCAACACAAAATTTCATAGCACCGTTTTTGTTTTGTTGCTGCCTTTTTTGCCTAACTTTTGTTCGTTTGCCATTGCCAACATCGATTGCCGCACCAACTCCAATGCTTTATCCAGCCATGGCCACAAACAATGTGTTTTTTCGTTGCGGGAATATCGACAGCAGCTACGAATGGTGGCAATTGTTTCGTGTTGTGTTAACATTTTTTAAGGTCTAACAAGCACTTGCAATAAACGGCTGTAATCATAACATAACTGCATAAACCAACGCCTGCTGGATGGCTGCCTGCCTGCCTAACTGGCTGGATGGCTGACTGGCTGGCTGGCTGAGTGCCTGCTTTTCGATCCAAATTGTTGGCCATTTTCCTGCGTTTAAAAGTGTTTTTCTCTTCTTTCACACTCTCCCCACAACACTCCGCTCCGCTCCTAGTTCGGTTAGCTGGCTTGCTAGCTGCTTAAAGTGTAAGATATTTTAACATTCACAGCTTCGCGCTGCGATTTGCGCCTTCACGCTAATTTGTTGCACCAAAGCTTCTGCATTTTAGCTAAGGCATTACTGTTGTTGTTGTAGCTGTTACGTAGTCTTTCTTCGACGAAATGTTACTGCTCCGGCTGCCGACTTTATAACGTGTCGATCGTGATGCTACTTTAAACATAGTTGTGCAACATAACAACATTAGATTGTATTCCGAAATCAAGTTGCCCGACCATGGGGGCATATTGGGGAAGGGGGGGAGGGATGATATGTTCCATTTTCCTCCAGCCTGCAGTGTCGGCAATGCAAATTTGTTTTCTAATGAAAGACGGGCATTGAGTTGTTATTTTCATGTTTCGAAAAGAAAATTATTTTTCATTTTCCGGTTGTGGCGGCCGGCAGAGTCTGCCGCGTGCACAGCGTTATGTATGGCGCAACAAAAGACTTAAGACACATACATGCCGGTGCAATTGCAAGGCATGACTTCTTTCCGTCCTTCATTTGGAGATGTTAGAAATACCGCTGACCATTTCAATGCTGGAATCTTTGGCCAAGAATCCGGCTGCTGCTGCAGCTGTCCTTATTATGCTCTGCACATTCCTATGCTTTAATGAAAATGTTTATATCAATTTTCATTTTAGCACTCATGCATGCCCCTGGCATGTCATTTATAGTCCAGTCGGCCGGAGAACAACAACAACAACAACGACCTTATACCGATAGCCTCCAATACTTGGCATCAACTTTAGGCCGGGGATGATAAACTTAGCATACCGAAATGTAATCAGACGTCCATTATTAGCGTTTAAACTTATTTGGTGCCTCCTTTGCTCCTTGATGCCGTTCGTTGATGTATTGCTGGCTGGTGTGGTGGAGGTGTTGTTGGCAACAGGATTGTGTGGCAGTGCAAGTGTTCGATGAAGTGTGTGTACGTGTGAGTGTGTGTGAGTATTTTATCGCACCTCATTAAATCAATATTTACTCGTTTGCCCGTTCGCTTGTTATTTGCAAAAACATGAAAATCGTCGTCATCATCTTCATACTTTGGTTGGTTATACCTGATCCTCCTCCTCCTCATCGCCGTCATCACCATCATCGATTGGGTGTTGTTGCTGTGGTTGCCTTAACCACAACAACATGCTCAATAATCTACGACTCTTCACTTACCGCCAACACTTTTTTTACACTTTAAGAAAGGAATGGAATGGTTCTGATGCCTACTTGGGATTGGGGGGAAATTGGTGAGGAAACAATCGGTTGTAAGATAAAATAACTCTTTTGCCTCCGAAGAATTTTTGTGTTAAGTTTTTTCGTCTTTCTACGTCGAGTCTTAAACTCACAAACTTCGATTTTGTAGACGGGCGAGTCGCCGGGCCCATTATTTTCCACCTACTGGTAATACCAAAGGATGTTTACACATCCTTGCAGTGGGTTATTGGACCGATCCATGTTTTTATCCGTTCTCTACTGATTCCAAAATTAAAGATTGTCTCCGGTATGAAACATAATTTACTTTTTTTGCCATTTGGGAAAAATTACTGCCGAACATCGGAGAACTGGTTTCTATCCATTCGGAGACTTTTTTCTGACTTTCAGATTTTGTTCCGTAGAAAAATATTTACCCCTTTATTCTTTTGATATCCCCCACCATTCTCTGGAGGGTATATTAGCGTTGTCATTCTGTTGTGTAAACACTTGTAAACAAAGTGTATATATTCTGGTGTATCCGTCTGTCTGTCCGTGTGTCTCTGGCAATCACACTATCTTTCGAACGCATTGAAATAGAAGGCTAACATTTTGCTCATATGAGTATTTACCATTAGGGAGGTTAAGTTCGAAAATGGGCCATGACGGTCCACATTTTCGTATAGCCCCCACATAACGGTACCTCCAGACATTCGGTATTTTCTAGAGACATCAAAGACCGGATTTATTTCAAGTTTCGTATTTGAAGTTCGTAATGGGTACGATAGCCTATGACAAAAAATTACTTCGTATAGCCCCATATAACGGTTTTCACTTAGTCGGTATTTTTTCGACGGATTTTTTAATTTTTCAAGTTCCTCCCAATTGGCGGTACTTGTCTACCTTCCATATTTCTCTCCGTGTATTATCACACTTTATTCCATTTGCTTTTTTTTCACCGCTACATAATCGCCAAAGTGTTGTGGCGATGGTACTATTTCGTGTTATGTTTTGTTGCTGTTGCCTTTGAGTTCCTAAAACGCCTCTGGTGCCGGCTGTGTGAGGATGGCTGGTTGGGTCTTTGGCACGCGGTGTGTGGCTGTGTTGAGTTCAACACTTTTTTTTCGCTGTCTGTGCCAGCCAGCTAGATTGGTATGCCAGCTTTAACTACTGCAGTTGCTGTTGTTGTTGCCTTCATAATTCTACGTTTAGAACTGCATCACCTTTCTTGCAAAAGATTCTTTCGTCAATTCACACCCACCCCTCCCTGATGAGTGTGTGGCATTGTCGTTGTCCTCTTTTTGTTCTCTCATAAACGTGCATTGGTTTTTGTTTCCTTCCAGCTTCTTTGGCGTCATTGGGGTCTGAATGAGCAGCAGCAGCAGTACAAAGCAGTGGTTGAGGAAGCAATGTTTGTGTGGCATATTTTCCGAGCTTTTGTTCATCAAAGTGTTCTGTTCTATTCATTTTGCTCTGTATGGCCTTAGATAAGTGTTGCAACACACACAGACACACACATTGACACAATGTTTGGTGGCACTGTCATGAATTCTTGTCAGTATGTGAGAATGTGTATTAGAGAGACGGAGAAGAAGAAGAGAAGAAGGACTATGTTGCATCCGTGAGCAGGAACAGCAACGGCGTCAGCTTGTTGTTGCTGCTGCCGTTGCTGAAACATGTTTCAAAAATGCGAAAGATGCCTGTTGCGCTTAGATGGCCATAGATGTTGCTGTTGTTGTAGCAGGAATTCCTCGTTTAGGCTTTGGATGCACCAAGTTTCCTTGGCATTCTTTGTTTGCAGTTGTTGTTGTTGCTGGCTTTGTAAAGGACAAAAAGGCTGCTGCTGCTGTTGCTGAATACAAATGGCAATGCCTGGCCATGATTTTCTTGTAAATACTTGAATAATTGCATAAAACACGTAGTGCCTCCCGGAAGCATTCCCATCCCAAACTTGGGTCAATAGATGACCAAACGACCACCTCAACCTAGAAGTTGTGGCATTTCGAGGGTGGCCGGAATATAAATAATTCTTTGAAAAAAAAAAAACTTGTCGATGATCTGATGGCTTCTGTAACAACTAGCCCTGGTGTGTCGGTGAGTGAGTGAGTGAGTCATGTGGCCAAGCGGCAGTACAGCAGCAGTTATGATGTTAACAAGTTAAGCATTTAACATGCTTTAAATAAGCCGCTTTGTCTTTGATTGCGAAACCGCACGAATGCAATCAGAAATCCAAGTTGTTCCTGCTTTTAAACGCTAGGCCAGCCATCTTCACACTTGTCGCTGGAGTTGTTGTGGCAAAAAAGTTCAAGGGAAAAGACAAAGGCTGGTCGGTGTCGGCTTGTGGCTAACAGGAACAAGAACATCCTCAGCCTCAACCATCATCGGAACCAACGACCCAAGGTAAGGTGATGAAAAAATAATTTCATTAACACCCGTGGTAACTTAAGCTCTTTAAAGAGCATCTTATGCCTATTAAATGGCCAGTGACCAAGCATGGCCTGTCCGTCTGTGTGTCGTTCTGGCATTCAGCCATTCAAGCCTGTAAGCCGCCGTGTCGCTCAGCCAAGCAGCCAGCCAGTGGCTTGGTTAGCCAAGTGTAGTCACCCGTTTAGTTGTTGCTGCTGTTGTTGTTGTTTGGTGGTTTTCTGGTTGGTCGCTTTTAATCTTGCCATAGTTAGCGTGTCACGGGTAAACATTTTTATTTCTTTAAGTTAAGCATCGCTCATAAATTTCATAAATAATTTTTAAACGGATTTTCATACATTATACCGAACGACGGAACGACAGACAGTCAGACAGACCGACTAACTGTAGCTGATGACATGAGCGGCAAAAGCCGGCCAATCGAACATGAATGCGGCAATGCAATGCGATCAGAGCGTTATTCTTACAAATGCAACAATCACGACAATGCACCGCACCAGACAAACAAGACCGGCTTCCAAGCTATTCGATAGGACCGATTTTACGGAGCTACTTGCTAACCTGGTGTTGATGATGTTTCAATTTAAATAATGTGGTCATTTGAATGTGTCAAGACCTCTCGTTCCACATTAATTCCATGAGATATGTCCCACCATCAAAAGGCTTCATTTTCATTCCGATTACCGCTTATTGTTGGTTAGAGCGCGTCTATTCTAAGCTTGTTTTTCATATGCAAATATGAAAATTGCTTCTCTAAGTGTGTGTGTGTGTGTAAAAGCATTTGATACCTTGAGTTACGGAGCAAAATAAATTCGAGACTTAATGAAATCTCACGAATTCCAGAAGCTACAAATTGCCGCAATAACAGCCGTTGACGGGAAGAGATTAAACGAAAAATGGTCCAATTGTATTCGGGATGGTGGACAGTAAGAAAGAAAACAGTTTCCCAGGAAAAACACAAGCCGACGATTAACTCATTGAACTTTGGATTCGGAAAAGTATTTGATAACTGATAAATGATCTTAAAAAAAAAAAGAATGGAAATTATTCAGTAGCGTTTTTTATTCATTCACAACGTAATGTTAAGCTTAAGAATAAATAATGTTGAATGAAAAATGATCTTATTGATTATTGAGGTGAATTGACGGGGTTTGGTGTATTCTTAACAACTTCGTTAATACCGTTAGTCAGCTACTGTTGCGTGGAATCAAACTTTGATTTTTTTTGTTCAAAAGAAACATGTTCTGAAAATGCTATTAACTATCGAAGAAAATGTCTTAATTATAAAGCTTATGGGGTGGGTATTCCTTACCTTTCAGTTCTCGAATCATGGATCTTCAAGTTAACATGGAAACATTTTTAATATTAGGAAAGTCGATTACATTAAGAAAGTTCGTATGGAAACCCCACCGAAATTAACTGATTAAAAAAAAAAAAATATTGCCACAAAATCGTTCACAGATAGAACCCATTCCGAAGTTTTTCTATAGAAATTCAGCTACCGATGGCATTCTATATAAGAGGATATTCAAAGAGTCTTATATGGGTTAAGGTGTAAAAACGCCCTACTTTAATTTATGAAGCAAACAATGGTCTATCATGTTTATTGGGTAAGAAAAAAGAAAGCGAAAGATTGGTGAATAAAATATACTCGCGAGTGGGGGAGTGCTTGAAACAAGGAGTTTTAAACGAAGTTTACTCTCCATTCTTTTTTTTATGTGTGAGCTCTTTCTATTAATTGCTGTTCGTAAAATTATACTTGACTCCCACTCTATCTATTCGAAATAGAGAAAGAGTTTGCTCTAAGAGTAGAATGGGTTCCTTGCGGATTTGTAGGTTTGTGTGAGTGTTTAGTGGGAAACAGTCAATATGAGAAAATGAGTAGAAACAATTTACTCTCACTCGAAAACGAACAAAACTTACTCGCTCTTAGAAATAAAGAGCACACTCGGTTTCTTTTTTTACTCGCGGGAGTACCTTCACTCTATTGCAATGCTCTCCAATTTCTTAACTTTACCTAACTACGTGGAAAGGAATTTGCCTAAATAGAAAGAGCTCACCAACCATTGTTTCGGAAAAGTTGGACCTCTCTGATTTTCGGGTTGAAAAAAGAATTTTTGGAGACATAATTAAAGCTTTGTATCCGAGGTAGTGGAATGTACAAAGTGAGACCTAACTTCCTCGTTATGAGCCTTGACGGTCCAACTCTAGCGAACCCTGAGTTTAGGAACTTACATTGGAAGTCGGCGGGTTGGCGAGGAAAATTTAGCACCATTAGAGCCTTTATAAATATAGGATGGACAACAGATAGGTTGTTCCCGAACTTTAGGAAAATGGTAGGTGGGACCTTACTTGCGTTTAACATGATGCAAATGCTAAGTCACCAAAAGCGTTGGGTCCCGGTGGAATCTTACTGGCAATGTTAAGACAGATGTGTCTGAATTTGTCGCCAATCATTCACATCCTTTCCGAAGCATACAAAATGGACTGGAATCGGTACTGAATCATTCAGTTCGATATTATCTTTGTGGAAAGAAATCAAGACATTGAATGAATTTTCCCATCATATGAGATAGCTATCCAGTTGCCGACAATAAACATGGGTTCCGCCAGCAATATTTACCACAAAAGCATTGGGCTCCATGTCTAGGCACCTTAGGCAAAGATTTAACCAGAGTTGAATAAAATCGGTTGTGTAGACAAACCATTGAATTGATGTATTAGCCCCGCCCTAAGCTTTAAAAACGCAGAATGTAACTCCTTACAAAATAGGACTAAGTGTCTCATTTTAGTTGGGGACAATCTGTGTAGATGCCCAAATTGTGTGGAATTGGACTTCTATAAATGCAGTCAATTAGGTCTCTCATGGTTTGGGATCCTAACTCTTTGAAGTTGGATTTTGTGAGTGGTTTTCATCACAGACCTTCGGTAGTAGGACGATCTCCCGAAGGAAAGTATCACGAGGTGTTTCTGCATCTGTAACAATTCAAAATATATTCCATAAATATAAGTTCCCAGAGGATTTTCAGCAATATTGTAACACAATAGCATTGGGCGCCATACCAAGACACGTTAAGCAGGCATTCAATCAAAAGGTGAATAGCGTCAGCTGCCCAGACATACCATTGAATTTATTTATCTGGTCCGAAATAAGTTTAAAGGTCGCACATTCCATTTTGGATCTATCTGTGTTGGTGCCCAAATTTGTCAAGGACGTACGTAGAGTGGCGACCCTTAATGGTTACATTTCTTCATTTCATTCTTCATAAGGCCTCCAAAAGGATTTTAGGACATATTATTTGGAGAAAGGCCTTCCTCATTGAATGAAATTTCTAAAATACATACAGAAAATATTCTATATCTCGTCTTCATTGAAAAACTTAACTTCTTCTGAAAAATCTCTAAAGTCTTTTATTTGAAACTAATAAGGAAACTGTATTTACTCTTTATTGGCCTTTTATTTGATTTTTGAATTTTATTTGAATATCAAACTTCAGTTGAACCAAAAAAAACCGACAAAAATAACCGTTGCTACTGCCATTTTTTATTGGGTTTAACATTCTGTTGCTTTTTTTGCGAGTTTGAGACCCATTTTCAGCTTTGCATGTTGCAATTTTTATTGTACCGCTAAGCATGGTCAGTCCGATATAAGCACTTAATCTCAGCACTTGGGCAAAGTGCTTGGAAACTGTTGTTTTAGCTAAACGCAAAGAAGAAAGAAATTTGATCCTTTTTGTGTCGGTGATTTCGTTTCCATCAATACCAATGGCCGAATAAATGGCGAAAAAAGGGCAGAGGCGCCTATACATTACCCTACATGCATTGTAGGATATCATCTCTCTCTGTAGCTTTCGAATTTTTCTGGCCTCTAAGATCTAAATTTGTCCAGCAAATCTATTTAAATATCTTAATTTATTGCAGGATGGAATCAATTTTAAATAATATTTTTCAGAATCTAATTTAAATCTCCAATCTCTTGAACTAAATGTAGCCTTTCTGGCCAATACAGACGTTATAAATATTCCATTTTGGAAGTGGTTACTAGTTTGATGTAGCGTATCCTGAAAAGAAACGCAAACTCTTGCCCCTGATGTTTTTGCTTAGAGATTGGTCGTAGAACTCGTTATAAGGACAATGATTTCGTGGCTATCATTTTTTGTTCGGTACTGCTGTTGTTGTTGCTGCTGTTGTTTTCATTTCTTGTATTCCGACGACAGTTTTGCTTAGCTTGCTGGCCGTTGATGATTGCGTGCATCATGTATGCCGCACGTAATGCAAATAAATTGTAAGCATATTTAGTTGATAGCAACGTTGATGTAGTTGTAGTTGTCCTCCCAGTCGCTAGCTAAGCTGCTGCTGCTGATGCTGGCCTGTCCTGTCCTGTCCCCAAACATTGACCATTTTCAGTCCAAAATATGCATGCAATTTCCTTGCGTTTAGTTTCGGAGTATTTCTGTCAAGATTTTCAGTTGTTACCATGCCTTTCCTGCTGTCCAGCTTTTGGATTCGTGATGTCATGGTGGCGCGGCGGCTATGGCGGGTGGTGCAGTGGCATGGCCAACTATGTGACATGTTTTGCCGTATGACCACTCAATTACGTAGTCTAACTAACAAATCAAATGAAACGCAACTTAAATTATTTCAGCTTCGCCCCTCCATCCCCGTGGCTGTGTTGTCTGGGCGTGTTTGCCACCATGTTTAGAGTGGCTTAATAATGATTATTGTTGATAGGGGCCGGCAGACCGACCGACCGACCGTCCGGTCAAACGGCTGGCCAGCCGGCGAAAAACGTATCCATTTGCCAGGAGTTGGAGGTCCACCATGAAAGAATGTTGCTTCCAAATCTTGAATGTTATTCCTTCGGTGAGGCCGCCAGACAACAACACATGGCAGATGCCGAATGACAAAAGCAGCGGCACAACAACGCAACCTAGCAAAACAGCAACAACAAAAAGTGATGACAACCTAAAAGGCCTTTAATTCACCATGATATCAGCAGATATCATGCAGTGTTTACTGGCCAATAAAATAAGGGTATGGCCAAGTTTTAAATTTCATATAGGAAAGAAGTAGAATTCGGTCCCATCCCATTCCATGGTTCTTAGCTGACTGACTGGCTGGCTATATACCCCACTCAATAACAAAGAAACAACAAACATGACAACATGGCCGTGTTATTTTGCCAATGACTGCTGGAGTGTGGGAAGAAAACAGATTTTTATTTTAACATGACATGCCATGCCAATTGTTAAACCAATAAACTTGAATTTGATAGTTTTGGTCTGGTTATCGGTTGGCTCTTGACTGTATTGATAGGGATGTCGATGGGCGAGAGAATTGGTAATTCTTTGGGATTGTCTAATCTCGATTCTAGATTCAAGGTAGGGATAAGGAGGTGGTTTGAAACTTGGAATGTAAACATTTTAGGAATATAGTCACGCAAAGAGTAATATTACAGATAACAATACGAGGTTTATTTCAAGAAAGCAAAGGGGTATTTTGTTCTTTTTTCAAAATATGACAAAAACTGCCTTTAAACGAGATCGGAACAAGTTAAAATTTTCCACAAATGTATACGTTCTACTATAGGTCCCAGAATACATCAAAAGTATAAATCTTGGCTAAACGCTAGGAATTCATAAATATAAACAAATAAAAAAGGAGCTAAGTTCGGCCGGGCCGAACATATTATACCCCCCACCATTTGGAAAAAAACTTGAAAATTTTCAAAAAAAAAAAAAAAAAAAACCGTCGGAAAATACTGATCAAATGAAAACCGTTATATGGGGGCTAAATGAAGACGTGGTCCTGTTCCGAACTTTATAACAATTCCGGCGAATAATGTCGGAAGAATCATGAAAATAATGAATATCGGGGGGTACCGTTATATTGGGGCTATACAATATCGTGGACTGATGTAGCCCATCTTCGAACTTGACCTGAATTCATCCACAAAACATCATTTTAGAGCAGAGCACACCGCCCATGGGCAATTCACCACACGTTACAAACAATCATAATTTTTTGTATAAAACCCACCATCGATCAGTGTACTCGCCAGTAGAAGTGCTTATCTGTTTACCAACAATAAATTTGCTTTACAGACAGAGAGAAAGTAGCTTTTCAGCTTTCAATGAAGTTCGGTCGCTATATTTCTTTATTTTCAATTTCGCACTCTTTATCATCATAATTTTGTGTATAAAACCCACCTGAGAGCGAGAGTTACTCTCTCGATGTTAATGTCTGTGAAACATGCACAACTAATGCGTTCGTATTGGTAGTGGTTGGCAAGACCTGATTTAAAGGGATGATATCAAAAAGAAGTCTCTGCTTTCATTATATATCGTGGAAATAAATAGTTCATACAACATCAATGTTCTGAAGATCTCTCCCAACTTTCCCCTCATTTGTCATTTATAAAATCCCCAACATAATCCCACGATCGACATTCCATTTGCATTGCCATTGCCGCCGTTGACGTTGCACACAAAAATTCAACTAAAACATCGAACTTGGCAACTTTGTTGCCGGTGCGGAAAAGAGGTCACGACATCAACAATTCTTACGGTTAATAACTGCCCAATTGTGGTTTATTTGATTTTCGCTTGAATTACTGGATTTCTTGGAAAATCACAACCCACTCTTTTATGGGATTAGACCAAACCCTGTTACCTTTGCCGTGATTGACAGCCAACCAACCAGAGACATTCAAAATTCCCCCCTAACTCAACTTTCTTTCGGCTTCGAAAATGCAGCACCGCAAAGCAAGGAGGATGGACGGACGGCCAACACCCACAAACGGATAAGCAACCCGCAAAATGAAATGTCAAATATTTATGCCAAAACAGAGCTGCTGACAGTGCCTGATTAGTTCTGCGTCATAGTTCCAGAGTAAGAAAAGCCAAACCACCGATTGTCATGTTTTTGGCCAAATTAATTCCCGCACTGGCTCGGCGGGGCGTCGGACACAATGTGTGGTCGGTTGGTTGGTTGATAGATTTCTTGTCTTTGTCTTCTTCTTCTTCTAGTTCTTGTTGTTGTTCTTGTTACCTTGTTATGGGAATTAACTCGGCAGTGTTTTGCCAAGAAATCAATTGTTTCTATTCAAACAAAAACCAAAATATTTTTATGATACTCCCCAAAAACTAACGACGAAGAAGAAGAAGTCATCTTTTGTTTCGACACCTTCAAATGCCAGGCATTCTTGGTCGCATTAAGACAATGAAGGCTCACTTACCTTACCACCTCTAAGCGATTCCATGAAATTGCAATTTCCACATCAAGCAACGATAAATAGAAGAAGAATAGGCAGCGGTCATAAAGGAATTTGGAAAACCATCATTGGTGGTCTGCCAATGAGTTGGGAAGCTGGTGAAAAGAGAAAGAGAGAGGGAGAGCGAATGCATTTGCCAGAAACATAAGTTAAACATTTAATAAGCCATAAAGCAATAACAACTACCTGACATTGTCTAACCGAATGAAGACTGTTCATCATGCAGCGTTTGTGGGTATGAGAGTGTGTGTTTGTAAACACATGTTCGCTTTGTTGTTACCAAACAATCTTCAATGGCTCACAAACAGGAGGCAACCTGTTGTGTCTGCTTGGCAAACAGTCTTTGTTCCACTTTTCCTAAGCGTATTTCCGCAAAATACACTGCGTGCATCGTTATTTGTTGCCATTGACTCCATCACTTGTCGACCAAACCACCCCCCATCTGCAGAGCAGTAACCACCTTCTTTATATATTTGAAAAAAGTGTTCACAACTTGCTTCTCGAACACTGGAATGCGAGAGGATATGAACACCTGATGATTTTACTGGAAATTGGGAAGGGAGAACTCCTGAGAAAATTTCTTGAGGTTGGCGAAAAGAATTTTGCTGTGTAATTGGTTCTATTCAAACAAGAAGAAAAGGATATTTAGCGGAACTATGCCATTGTCCTTAAAATTACTCTATTGAGTTAAAGCAATTCTCTATTAGGCAAATACTGACGGAGACACTATACGCATAAAATGTAAGGATTCCAAGGAATCTTAATCTGAAAATTTCAAAATTGAGGACGAGGGGGAATTGTCACCCTCTATTTAGGTAACTTTGTAATGTAAAGTTGCAAATAAGTGTCTTCAAATTTTACAATCTGCTGGCTTTCTCTGTTAATTAATTTTTGTGTGTGCGAATTCTGTGGAGGTCTTTATAGGGTAGAGATCTAATTAAAAGGTTTATCTGATGTTGTAGGTTTTGAAACAGGTTCTAAATATTACACATATTTAGCACATGTTCTCTGGATCCTGATACTCTCCTAAAACGCTATCAATAACGGAGAATATATGTAATTTTGTAACAATTTCTCTTTTCTTCAAAAAAGTTTCCTCACAAACTTCTGCCTCTACACAATGGACCCCTTTGAATTCGCATTCCATTTATTTGAATAATTTTGATGTTGGGGTTTTGATTTCAAACTGAAGTCTTTTTTCCATTTTTTTTTTAGAAAAATTACAGATTTTTTTCAAAATTCCTTTGCAAATCAGATGTCTTTTGTTTGTTGGCGGTGTCAAATCACCATGTGGTCTTATCTGCATGTGAGGCAGTGTTGTGTGTCAGTACCACCCTGCCATGGGTTTTATGCTAAAGACAGAGCGAAAACAAAACGAGTAGAAATCAATTTTCTTTTTAACAATCTTGTTAAATCTCTGATAGATGTTTGCAGACTCACACACGCACACTCTCAGTGTCTCAACATTGGCCTTAGAAATGTGGGTGTTCCTGTGGCCAAACAATGCCACAAAAAAGTAGAGAAACAGCTTCTTCACGTATGAATAGCTGGGCAAAACTGCAAGTGGGAACCACATGCGAAGACCTGCCAGGAAGCACGTGTGTTGTCACTTTTTCTTCTACTTAAAGGAAAATGGAAGAAGAAACAACTCACCAATACAAACACTCGGCGAGCTGTTTGTCAGTTCCACTTATGACCTGCCACAAATGCTGTTTAACGCTGCCACAAACAGTTGTACTGGTTCATTGTTGTTGTTGTCGGTGGATTTAATCCTTTGCCTGATATTGAACTCATGTTCTCGCATTGGGTATTCTGCTGCAGTCATGGCAAACACACAATATGGCCAGTTCATTCTGCTAGCCCCCCCTCCATACACCTCCAACAATAGAAAATAAAACTTCATCTCAATTACGTTAGATGCGAAGACTGGATGAAGCATTCTCAATTTATTTGCTGACGAGATATAATCGTTCGCATTGCAAGTGTGGCCCACTGTTCATAGTTCCATATGAGTCTGGTTTTGTGTTGCACCTCCTATATGGAGATGTTGTAAGACGGGCTGATGACGATGTGGCCATAGTGTGGATGTGGCCATATGCCAGACCGCTTATTAAATTGATTGCCATGTTATGAGGCTCTAATCAGCAGCCTTAACTGCCTCGGCTTGGGTACGCTGTGCTGAGGTTGTATATGTGGTGTTTTTCTATTTCTTCTATACTTCTTCAGCATTTATAGGGTATACAGTACAGACTTCTCCAAACCAAACAAAATTTTGAAACAATTTCAAAATGTGTCTTCTAAAATGAATTAATTTCTATTTAATTTCTGTATGAATATCCTGTTAGTGTCCTTTGAAAAATCTTTTCGTTTCATCTCATTGGCCATCCCTAATAAGTGCGCTCGTGTGTGTATGCATATTTGCTATTAATGTTTTTATTTTTGCCATCATTTCCTTTACAAGTTATGCTATTTTTCCGATTCCTTGGATTTTCTTTTACATTGCCCCAGCATCTTTCTTTTGTCAGATTCTCCATCATCGTCATCATCACAATAATCATTGGGCTTCTCATCATTGCTGTTATTATTATGATTGTGATACAGCCGTTCTATTAAACTGCATTAATTTTCATTGAGTGTGAGATTGCAGAATTTACAAATGGGGTATTCCATAGTAAATTTAAGAAGTCGGAGGGTTCTTAGATAGAAATATTCATGGTGCTAATGATCTAACTCAGGCAATAAGTTTTTGACAAATATATTGCTCAGCATATACATATATTGAAATTCAACCATTCGGGTGCTGGGAAATCCTGGCTACATCGTTGTATCGTATGGACTCCGAGAACGCTATTGATATCCGTCCATATGAAAACTACTCAGATTTGGCTGGAAATGTCCCTTATTCCTTGGGCCGTTGCCTACAATTTGCTCATCTATGTCCTTTCCGACAAGCCAGGATGTTGTAGTTTTTTACCATATAACAGTTACGATGACTTCCATGGTAACATCTATGATGGCACTTCAAGAAATACGAGCGATTTAGATAGGTCTGAATTCTACGTCACTACATGTCACTAGCAGGATAATAAAGTGCCATTGTCTGCTCACAGACTAGCTGCCAGCTAGAGACTTGTAATATCTCCTCGGTAATAAGAAATTTGATATTACCTTTCGATCTCGCCTATTATCATTTTTAGTAGTATTCGGCAGTGATTAAACCGTTGTTTAGTATTTGCTCAAATAGGATTTAATTTTACAAACACATCAGATTATTTAGTCATAGGGAGAACCCTTATGCTCCTTGATCAATCTGCCGACTTCCAACATAAGTTCTGACTCTAAGATAAGTACAATGGACGGACGACACCCTGCCTAGGCTGGATCCAGAAATACTACGTTTTGCCATTTATGTCTAAAACTCTGCCCCTATTCGAATTTCTGCTGAAGAAGACCTCGCTGCAGCAGCAAGAGGAAACGCGGACCTGAAATGCACCCGCTCTCTTCATTCAATACATCGCACGAAAACAGGCCGTCTGGGGACGTCTGAAATTTGAAATTTGATATTACTTCGCTTAGTCCTTTCGATCTCGCCTATTATCATTTTTAGTAGTATTCGGCAGTGATTAAACCGTTGTTTAGTATTTGCTCAAATAGGATTTAATTTTACAAACACATCAGATTATTTAGTCATAGGGAGAACCCTTATGCTCCTTGATCAATCTGCCGACTAAGATAAGTACAATGGACGGACGACACCCTGCCTAGGCTGGATCCAGAAATACTACGTTTTGCCATTTATGTCTAAAACTCTGCCCCTATTCGAATTTCTGCTGAAGAAGACCTCGCTGCAGCAGCAAGAGGAAACGCGGACCTGAAATGCACCCGCTCTCTTCATTCAATACATCGCACGAAAACAGGCCGTCTGGGGACGTCTGCAGAGATGCATTTTGAAACTACTTGCGTAGAAGGGGAGGTATTTCTTGAAAAAAAAAAGCTTTTCTATTTAAATATACTTAAAAGGTCAGAGAGTAGCACAATTATGGCCCTAGAGTTCTCACGCTGCGTACGTTCTTGTCTTTTGTGGATGATGTTTTGAAAGAAGCTATTTTTGATCCCAGAATACACCAGAGGAATTAGACAAAAGCGAGCATTCCGGTATATGCAGCTCCAAGGCAGGAACATTACCAAACCCGAGATGACACTGAAGTAAACTGTGTTGTTGCGGTTTGGAGTCAACATGCTAACGTAGAACATGTTGCCTTGGTAATGAGTAGTCTTATATTTTGGTGATATAGTTAGGTCTCTCATATAATGGCAATTGACTTATTATATTTTTCGATGTCACTCGAATAAAATCGAAAATGCTTTGCTCTTTTTCGAGTGGGAGTAAACTTCGCTCTAAATCGAACAAACTTCTCTCTTCTCGAGTATTGTTTTAGTTGTTGTCGTATTTGTAAACAGGTGTATTTTCTCAAGAGCATTGTCTGGAATCTGTACCCATAAAGAATATCATATTGCTGTTTCTTTTGGACACAAAATCCATTTACCCCTTGCTTCTGCTGTTTTCCCTTCTTGGGGTTTAAAAACCAAGCTCTCAGCCCGCAAAAAAATCCGAAACTGTTTGCTACAAAATAATTTTTTCCATTCGATTTCACTTTAAGAGTAAACTCTATTTCGAGCATTGCTATTCCCACTTTAATTTTTCTAACAGGAATAACCCTTCCAGTGAGCGCTCTCACATAAAATAAAAGAATGGAGAATAAACGTATAAAATTCGTACTGTTCGATCAATACCATTCGCAAGTAATTTTCGCTCGTGAGCTAGAAAAAATGTAAGCTATGATTGAGATATTTGCCATTTAAAGAATACAATCTTAAAGTGAAATATAGATGTCGTTCCTTACAACTAAAATACAATTTTGCGACGTCAATTTTTCTATATTTTTACCTGAACGGATGCCCTCGGAATTTTTAAGAAACATAGGTTTAACGGTTTCGTGTGAGTATCTCTTCGAAAATCACTTTTAAAACAGAAACTGCAATATTTGCGGTCGAGAGAAGGTGTACCCAGGCTAACCACAAAACTACCTTGTGAAAAAACGCCACATGTCTGATTTACTCCTCACCATTTTCACAAATCACCGAGAGCACCCATAACACGGGAAATGAATATCCATACTCCAACTACATTTTTCTCAAAATAATTCCTATCTCTGAATTTCTCATCTAATTTTGTGGTGTTGTTCTGCCCTTTTTTTCTCCTTTTTAAATCTAAAACAAAAACTAATCGTTCAGTTCAATTTCATTATTGTTGTTGTGGTTGTTGGATTTCAGATAATTTGAGAATATTGTAATTGCAGTTCTTGTTTTTGTTGGACATCTTTCTGGTTCCTCCAAAGACAATTATCATCAAGATCTTCCCAAACCAAGAAGAATACAAAGAAATAGCTCTTCTTGATGATGTGGTTGGCCGCTGTACCGATCAGGAAACGGATGGCTGGACGTATGGTCCTATGCAAACTCTCGCTCTCTGTTCCCCTTGAGTAAACTAATAATTTTCTAGTTACGCCCCCCAGAAAAAAAGACTAAACCAGAAACCGGGATCTCAACAATGTGCCGAGTTCTTAGCACATTTTGGAGGATATCCAACATGATTAGTTATGTGAACGGCCGTTCATTGTTGGGTTTGTTGTTTTTTTCTCTTCACATTTCACTGTTTTCATTTTCAGCAATCATTATGATCGGATTTGAAGGCTGTTTTAGCGCCGCATGTGGTGGTGGTGATGGTGGCGGTGTGTCGGTGTTTGCGGACCTTGTTGTGTTGTTATGCCTCTTGATTTATTTTTGATTTCAAGCATTTGGCTCTTTAATCATTTGTTTAAGTATGCGGTGCAACATTCGGGCCAAGGGGCTGAGACTCGCCAAGAGGAAGAGCGGCAGAAGGATTGAGGCTGCGGCCATAATTTTTCGACATGTGAGGATTTGTTGGAATCGAAAATTGGAGGTGGTAACTTGTTAAGAATTCGTGCGTTATTTTTGTCTGTTTCATTTTTTGTTTGAGGCCAGCAGAGCCCCGGCATTTGAGAGAGACCGAGTGTTGTTTGATTTGGGTTTTTTTTGCCAGGTAATCGTTGTTAGGTTGGAGAATTATTATCAAAAGTCATCATCTTAAATGTGGCCATAAACAATTTGTTGCGACTGATGCTAAGTATGTTTGTGTGTGTATGTTTGTCCAAGTGGCCGAGCCCAATTTGATTGCTGTGGGGAGAGGTTGTAGGGGCTGTCATTAAAAGATTATTAATTAATGAATTGCTTCCCTTTTGGGGGATGTTGGCTGGCTGCGTTGTACAAAAAATTCGGCTTAAACACAGGCTGTAATGATCTTGTTAACATTGTCGGAGTAGGCTGTGAATCACTTGATTAGGCTTCTGGGGTTAGTTTGAGGATAGTTCTATATTTCCCGATGCAGAAAACTAAGAATTTTTTAATCATGGTCAAAATAGGAAGTGCCTGAAATGTTTATGACAATTTATGAATTAAATAACAAAATAACACCATTCCCGTGATTCAATTCCTGATAGCATTCCCCGTTTTCCTCTCCTATGAAGAAGATGACTTGAAATGAACGATGCCAAGAAAAAGTTAAAACGTTTCCCATGTTCGCTTTCTTCCACAATTTTTTTGTTGTTGGTCTTGTTATTTAAATTTGTTTTGGTATCGTGGCATTGCTAAAATGAATTCCTCTTCACGGTTCCAACACGCCACGGCCGGGCACTGTTGCTTCTATTGTGGATGCCTCCACTCTGCTGTCATTTTGACAAGTCTCATAATAACTTTATGGTTGGTGGCTGTCACAATTGGTGCGATGTTGTTGCTCTTGCATGCCTGCAAGTCATTCATTGGCTGGAGGTGAAAATTTTAGTGGCAGGCTCATATTGTAACGGTTACCATTGCTGATATTCAGCAGCGACAGCAGCTATGGACCTTTGTTGGCGAAAAGCTTGTTACCATAACTGACAACTCCATATACACTGAATATGAGGCCGATTAAAATGGTCGTATGATCCTGTGTTTCTTTTTTATTGGGAAGGTTTTTTCAATTTTGTTTTAGAATAATAGCACTTCTATGAGACAAATAGACCACACAAAGGTCAAATAGACCTATCTGAGTGATATTTTTATTATATCCAACTCCACACTATCGCTAGAGCACTCCAGCATTTAAATGTGAATACATTTTTTGTGTCTCGTACCATCGCTCGTTACCGTGATAGTGGCAGCGTAGCCTGACGTCAAGGAAATGGACGGAAGAAAACAGCAACATCTGCAGAAATGGTTCAAAAAGTAAAGAAACTCGTGTCGCAGTGGCCGAAAAATGGCTCGTGAGCTGAACATATCGCAAAATTCCATTCGGTAAATATTGAAAAATGAGCTCAGGGTAAAGCCATTGAAATTCCAAAAAGGGCAAGAACTTACACCGCAACAGGAAGAAAATAGACTCAAAAGAGCTAAAGAGTTGCTTTGCTTGGTCGAAAGTGGTGAACTGCCCATTTTGGTTTTCTCCGATTCGTTGTCCAGCAGTTTGTAAACAAACAAAATTACAAAACAAGAGGTCAGCTGAAAATGCGCACCTTCGGTTGGCCACCAGAACTCAAGCGACGGCCCTGGTAATGGTGTGGGCCGCCATGACAGCCGATGGTCGCTCTCCGCTCGTATTAATCGACCGAATGCCGAATATATACCTTGAGCACGCAAACATTTTGGCCGCAGACCATGGACATTCCACCAGGACCCAGCACCATCGCACTCAGCACGTGCCACCCAAGAATGGTTACAAAATGAGTTTCCTCGCTTCATTTCCAGCGCACAATGGCCATCAAAATCTGCGGATACCAATCCGCAATACCGCAGAGCAACATTCGGGTAGCGTGTGACGGTTTCATTGGCCGTTTAAATTTTGCAGCCCTGGAAAATTCCTAAATTATTTCACCTGACCACTAAACTACTCTATTTATCTCCTCTCCCCAAATACCAATGACATTCACTTAGTTAACTGCACTACCGGTTCGATTGTCCAGCGCATATTTCGTTAATTATTTAACTTGAGAATGTCCATCGTTTGTTTTGTCCTCTCATTTGCATAAGGTCCAATTGACAATTGTTTTCCATTAAAAAATAAAAAAAAAAAAACAACAAAAACAAATAAGTGACAAGGGATTGAAGCAATGCACAGCCACCAACATCCGGAAATTATCCTCCAAAAAAGAAAACACGGCGGCGATCCCTTCACATTTTGCAGTTTGCATTTAGCTTGCAGTGCTATTTGGCATTTTACCAATGTTCGATGACGGCTTCGACCCTCGTTGAGCTTAAATTATATGATCGCGTTCAAATTATTGTTTACTTAAAACAACAACAACAACGGCAACAAACAATAACCACAACCGGCACCAAAAACAAAAGGAAATCATCAACGACAACAATGAAAATATCTTCAAGGAATACTCGTTTCTTAGCTTTGGCAGTTATCTGTTGGCTCCAATGGCCGCGGCCAGAGCCCCTTTCCAGTCTCCGCTTAGCTGGAGGATTGGATCGGTAATTCGTTTACAAATTACTATGTCGGCCTTTCGCAGTTTTTCGTCAGTTCGTTGAGTAGATAATGGCTTATAGATCGATCAGCAACAAACGTCGTCTATGACTGAATGACTGACTGACTGACTGCCATCAGTGGCTGTTCAGGGAGAGGGAGAGCCACAATAACAGTTCAAAAGCTTGTTAAGCCTTGTTCGGGTTTTTGATAGCCAACCAGCCGTCCAACATGACCAGCATAAGGCCCCTCGGTTTGGACACATTTGTGAAAGGGTTGTCGGAGGCAATGGCAACTCCCCTTGGAGTTTGTCCAGAACGGAATTAAATCATGTTTGCTGCATGTTATTTTATAATAGCCGAACAAGAGGGAATCTGTTTGTTGCGCTTGATGATGTTTGCTGTTGTTGTCGTTGTTGCAGATGTTTTTTTTTTTTGGTTTGTTAAGGACTTTTTGTGCTTTCCTTTTTGGCGGATCGACAGCAGTTTGGTTATGTACTTTCCAAAATGCATGTTTAGTTCTTTATCAATTGACTGTTGGAGTTTTTGTTGGTGTTGTTTTTTTGTATTTTTTTGTTGTCGTTTTTAACTCAGCTATGTTGTCTTAGCTTTTTTTTTGTTTTATTTTCATAGGTAACACGTCAAAATGTGATCCCTCAGAGCATTTCAAATGTTGGAGATGAAAAAGGTGTAAAGGAGGAGAGTGATTGGTATTAAGTTTATGCACCATTTTTCACAAACAATTGTACTCGATAATATTGAATATTATGTGTGGATAACTGCTGAGAAGACACCTTCACGTTTAAGCCGAAGAGATGCGATTTTAATCTTAAACGTAGTCTACAGTCTACTGTCGAAGGAATTAGCATCAATTCCCAGATTGAAAGATAGGGGAAGAGCGGTGTGGAGAAGGGTGGAGGTGTACTAGGTATGACAAATACTAAAGGAGTGCTCGGCAAGAGTAGAATCTGAATCTGAGATCTATAGTAGCTGTCCGTCTGGGGCGGAGATCTAGGCAAGAGGAGAGTAGTTTCGATTCCCATTGGTTTAGCCTTCCCATTTGATAAGACGAAATGTCAAACCAGGCTGGAAAGCCGTAGGCAATATTTCACACATATATTTTATTTTTTTTTTTAAAGACCGGAAGCTGTTCCGAATCTGTCTTTAAGACTGGCTTAAAAGTCCTAAAATGAGGGTAGAGTATGCTGCGCCGATCCAGGAAAGCCGTATCAAAACATTTTCTTACATTATATGTTGGGCGCCATCTAACGAAATACATTGACGTACTCCTAAGAGCGTCTATTGACCCATCTAAGGCCTTCCTTAGAAACGGACCCCTTCCATAAACTCTCTATCCCTCTCATTTTTGGGCCCGTATGATTTATCAAGAGAGAGAGGGAGGGAGACGGGGAATGAATTAAGACATTCGACAAGTCGGGGATATGCATCCTGAGTGTCTTTTCTTTGAGGATGCTAGTCGAACTTAAAAGCGAGGTAAACCACCACTAAATATATCTAAATATGGATTCTCACAAGAATTTCTGGATATCTCAACAGATCGAATATCAATTTTAGGAACGACGCAACGGGTGAGCAACACGTTGACCATATTTGCTGTTACCACTCACGACTTTCCTCAAAATAACATCACACCAACAGTGGCCACCCATTTGATACAATTTTTTTTTAATTCTGTCGGTTCGTCTTACAAATAAATCCTTCGTGCCGTACGATCCGATCGTCATAGTTTGTAGTTTGTTCAAATAATTGCACTTTGATATTGGCTCGGTTGGTTGGTATGTGGCTGTGGCGAGGAGTTGAAAGCTTTTGCTAGTCGCTTGTTATTGAATGTTGTTGATGGATCGGATCATGTTGGTGGTGTTGTTGCTGTTGTTTGGATGCTGATGTTGATGATGTTTTATAATATGCCAATAAATGCCTGTCAAATTGTTCAAATTGGTTCGATTAAAAACAACGTCGAACCAGAACGGCAACAAAAACAACAACATCAGCAATGCAACATCACAGTTATGATTAATTGTTGGCATTAAAGTCAAGGTGTACGTGTCTTGTAGTTGGAGTCAGAAAAAGGAGGAGAGAAAATGGAGCGAATCGTGGAAAACACACAAAGGGTATTAGGGAAATGTCTTAGAAGTGTTCTCGATGCGGGGAAATTGTAACTCCTGTCAGAATTTATAGGGGCTGGGATTTCTATCACAATTTCCCGGTGGTCTTGCAACATCTACGTGAAACAGAGAGCGGGAGACACTGAAATTTTCGAATAGCTGTCATAGGAGGGTCTATCAAATTTTTGACCTCGACTATGAAATGAAATCATGTTTTTAACATTTTATTTTTATGATTCGTTTACTCCCTTTTCGTTTTGTCTTTTTGACGGCTGGGTTCTGGCAGTTTGCTTTCTTTTCATTTATTGTCGGAGCATTTCATTTCGTGTTGTGTTTTTTTTTTTTTTTGGATTTTGAAACCCTTCATTTTAAATGAATTGAAACAGCAGCATATAATTGCTAGTCGTCCATCCAACCAGCCATCCATCCCTGCACAGCCAGAATATGGAGCCTATTAATATATGAGCGGCAAGCAGCCAGTTCGTCAGTCAGTCAGCCGGCCAGCCATTCATATTCATATAAGCTGTACATATGTCGGTCTTAATGAATACCAAATTAAAAAATTAAAATGCTTTTTTAACAACGCCAGAGAAATTCTTGAGAAACCATTTGACTAAATTAATACCTGGTTAGCACTAAACACATGAAAAGCTGTGGAAGTGGAAGGCAAATCAAGGTGAGTAGGGGCTACTCGCTTCAGATGTGTGTGGATGGAAGCATAGATGGCTGACTGGCAGCCAGCCAGCCTGTTATGTTAAAGCAGGAGATGATTAATAAATGCAAAGAAGATTTTTATGAACCACATATGAACACACACACACGCATACATATATGCACTGAAGAGAAATATAAGAAGAACAACAACAAACTGGAACGACTCCACCTACTTTGACAAACCCACGGCATAAACAAACAAACAATCAGCGACGTAACGCTGCAATTCAGGCTCATCAAAGCCAGCCTTGGTCGTCGCATCAATGACAACGTCCACAAAACAGAATGTTAATGGCCAACCTGTAAACATCAGCAATTTGAAATGCATACTTTTTTTGTGGCCCTGCAGAAAGCGAGGACGTCATTTCAATTTCAGAGTAGAAGTCGAAGTCATGGCTTGGCTTTTTGGTGGGTGTTGAGGGGGTTGAGGGGAACAACAATGCTAAGCAAATATTATAAAAATTAATCAGAATAAGTCAAAGCTTGGGGCCTCACGGGGCAAGCTGGCATCCAGGTTAATATGATTGTGCTGATTCCAGGACTAGAGGGTTGCCAAACACCTTGGGAAATGAAGACTATAAAAATAAGGATGTTCCTAAAATCTTTGAAATCATAATGAAATGTGTGAAGGTGATCCTTATGGGAATGTAAAGCCGACTATTTGGTACCCTACACCAAACTAGTTTTATTATTTTTGAAAATAAAATTCGATACTATGGTAACCTTAGTTTCCCCTCAGTTGGAGCCACAATCATATGTTGCTATAACAAATAATGAAATCTCAATAATTGCTTTTATTCAAATGTTTTTATTCCCTTTAATATAAAAGTCACATTTGTATTTTGGGTTCGTAACCGAAAAACCCAGATGGCAACTCTTTCCTCATAGAGTATGGATTTTTAGGACAATCGATCTGGCAATACTATAAGTTTTCTTACATTGGAGCTTATAATCTCTCGTTTTCATTTATCAAATATTTATTGACTCTTTGTTTCTTCTAAAACGTCTTGTTTCTCTCGAACCATGGTTACAGCTCCCAAAAACTTATTATGGATATATGGTAACCCTAATTTCCATCTCCTCCTTCACCAGCAGCACACATGCATAGTTGGTCTGATGAAGTATTTCTTTTGCAAGACAAGTGCCTGTCATAACTGACAAACGATGGTTCATAACTGAAATGCCCAAACGAAAGGCATAAAAACAAGGATCGTAGGTCCGTCTCCCCCTTTTTGAGCATAATAAGTGGCTATTAAAAAACCGCTTTAGAATCAACAAAAAAGGAAAGTAAATGAACCGTCCAAACCAACCGACCGACCAACAACCAAGAGCATCAAACAAAAGCCATCTAGCAGCAGCAGTCCAGCTTCTGTTAAAAAGGATTCAAAAATCTCCAGCAACAATAGCCTGCATACATAGGCTCGGCACTGCCTTGACTGGCCTGTTTCGGCTCAACTCGGCTGGTGGGTATGGAGGCTCTGCGCTTGCTTTTAATTATGGCTTTCAAATTATATTTTGATTTAGGTCGCCAACTCAGCCCAACTAATAACCATGCTGGGTTCTGGCGTATGTCTGGTAAAGTCATAGCCCTTGTTGTTTGGCATTTTATGCCAACATGGCAGCGCGGCAGTGGCAGTCGGTCGTCTCATCATCTCTATCACATTGCATCACAGTTAGAGATGATGGCAGCCTACCTTAGAGCCACTCATTCCCTGTCTAAGTCGTCGCCATTCATTGATGCACCCATCCAACCAACCAACCAGCATTCATTCCCCAAGAAAAAAGTGGATATCCTTTTTGGCCAGCACAGTACAGCATAGCACACAACAAGGCAGTGAAAAATTATATTAAATGTCTAGGAAAACTGGGCATGACGATACAATGATGTTGATGCCGCCATCAACGTCCCGATGCTCATCCTGAAGAAGATGAAAAATATTATATGAACTCATAACTCAAATTAATCACAGCCTGTAACTACCTGCACTGCACTGCACTAAATTAACTAAGTAAGCACTCGGGTAAGCCAGGCGTCTAACCTGCCGGGGAGTAGCAAAGGTAACTACTCCCCAGCTCTCAAGGAACAAACTAGTCCTCTTAAGTTGTATTTAACAATTAGTTTGAGCATCTTTCTAAGCAGCACCAGCAGGAGAATTGACGTACTCGCTCACTCACATGCTGGGTTTTTGTCAAACGCATTTCCTTGTTGTGTCTCCAGTCTGGAGTTGGGGACGTCATCCTCTGGCTGATTTACTTAGGTGGCAGTGGAATGACATTGATGACAAAGATGCTTGGGAGTATTTGGTGTGTGATTTGATTATGGGTGGGGTATGGTGGGTTGGACAGAGCATATATGGGATGTAATTTTCTTTTATGTTGATAATATTTTTTAGGATTTTCCTGATTGAAAAGTCAGCGTTGTGTAATTTTATACAATGTTGTTGGGAAATTATGGGAAAGCGATTTTCCCTTTTACACTTCTAAGAAAAATTACTATTCGATGATAGAAATATTCATTATGCTGGGGCAGGTGCTTGAATCATTCCCTCTATAACCATTAAGCTATATTTTGCAGCAGAATATTGAATTTTAAGGTATTTTGAGTAATAATATCGTCTAAGTAGGGAGGTCTCGTACGTATTGTAGGATGTCAAAGATATTACTAGCAGAGAACCCATAACCCCTTTTATTAAAAAGTTTATGAGGTAATCTTATAAAAGGTTTCGGGTGTATTGTGTACGAAGACCTCAGATGTCTGCTGAGGTGAGGTCTCAGAGGTCCTCTTATAGAAAGTCCCAGAGAATTCTGTAAAGTAAGACTCATAAATCTTTTTATAGGAAAACTTTAAGGGATTATTAGGGTTTTCTAATGGAAGTTTTTGAAGATCGTTTTATATAAGGTCTTTGAGAGTTTCTGATTCAAAGTTTCATAGGTGTGTTTATATACGGCCTCAAAAGACATCTTATAGAAAGTCTACCTATAAATTACCACAAATGACCAAATCACACATTCTATGGCAATAATAAGGTCTTCTCACCGAAGACCTCAAAGACATGCTCGCAGAAAGGCCTACGGATCTCCTCACAAAAGAGCACAAAGTTTTTTTGTATAAAATACTCCAAAATTTTTTGAAGAAGCACCAAGGTGTTCTCATACAATGCATTAAAGGTATTCTCAATGAATGCATTAAATATTTCCCCATAGGCAATCCTAAAATACTTCTAATAGCAGGTTCTTTAGGGCTTTGGATGGTAGTCTTTAAAGGTATTCACATAAAATGACAAAGTTATTCTTATGAAAGACGAAATAGAAGATCTGTGGAGAGAAGACTTTAAAGTCTTATCACAGAGGACCTCAAGCTAGCTCATATAAAATCAGAAACGTATTCTCACAGAAGGTCTACACAGAGTAGAATAAATTAGAAAACTCTCGTTTAGGCTGAATTAAATCTCTTTGAGAATACTTCTCCATTTGGGACCAAGAGTCAATTTCATCCTCTCATCGTCCTGATATTTTTGTGTAATACTTGCACACATGTTTGATGTTGATTCAATAATGATTTGTTTTCATTTTGGTCCAGGCCGACATGAAGGTGAAAGTCCACCCTCTGATTTACATAATTGGGAGGCTTTTGAATCCAGAACACCAAATTGTAGCCCACTTAGTTGCAAAATTCGAGTAAGGCCTTCAAAATAGCAAAAGCTATCGCATGTGGGAGTTACAAAACCCACCATTCCAAATATCAAATTGCAGTCTGTTTCAGTTGGAAAATGTGTTCGAAACCCTCAAGAAATTTTAAATCTATCACAACGGCCAAAATGTGAACAGATATTACAAATAATTCGGAAGCATCAATTTGTGGACCCATATCGAACTTTTCTTTAGGAAGAGCTTGTGAGAACCAAAAATGACAAATTTCGAGTAATTTGGTTTGACAATACATCCGGAACCTTCAAATATTTAAAATTAAATCAGGCGTAAATTTTTATATGGAAGAACAGTCTTTTTATATGGAAGGGCCTCAAAAAGCCATTAACCAAAAGTTTATCCATATATTTCAACCCGTTCGGAAGACAATAAATATTTTTTGCCTTTTTGGGATTTGAAAATCTTGGTCCACCAAAGTTGAATTGCAGAAAAATCAAGAAAATATTTGTCTTCATTAGTACGTTTCTTTTTCCCTTTCTAATCCCCCCCCCCCCCCCCCCTCTCACTATCTGCCCCAACTTTCATTCACTTTTCCCAAGTTTGAATTTCAGCATTTAAAAATTCCTTATTAAATTATTATGACAATTGTATCCTGTCAAGCTTCTATTTCAAATACCCCTTTTTGGTGGTGAATATATTAGCCCAGTGGTCAAGTGAACCATTTCCCTGTATCTGTATCTGCAGCTATGCAAATCCGTTTGTACTTCGCAAGTGTAATTCCCAACACAGTCAATGGCCCAAGGCGAAGATTTTGTTTAAACTTTTTGAATTCTCTGGTGCTGTTGTTGTTTTTGGGGTAGTTGCTGACAATGACAAAAAATACACACAACCCTCCGTTTTTAATTTACATCTAAATCATAAAAGTCGTCCTGGCCTCGAGGTAAGCCAAAAGAAAAAATGGACAAAAAACAACAGCAAGTGTTTGGTAATGGTGTGGCATGGGGGATTCCAAGTGCAACATTTAACACTTTGCCATCATTTGGGGGGAGATTAACGTTTTGTAAGTAGGCCAAATTAAGTGTAGTCAGTTCGCCACTTGGCCAGCGGTATGTATGTGTGTGTATGTGCGTATTTGCTTGTGATTTTAAGCCTCGTTTCGTTTCTGCTCAATTTATGATTTTTAACCATTAAAAACAGAACACCTGTTGTTCGCTGTATTCGATTAAGGTTGACAAATAATCGTCGGGTAATTATTTAATATTAATTTCCGTTTATTGTTTTTGCTGCTTGTTTTTTGTTTTTTCTCTCGCTCTTCATCCGTCCATTGATTCTGGCGAATATTCGAATGTAATTTCGCAGGCAAACATAAATATTAAGAACTGTGTTGGAAAAAAAACCTTTGACGTTGAGAGATGAGATGAGCTTTGGTTGCCCAGACAATGCCAACATTGGACCCAATGCTAACGAAGAGGGAGGGCCATGGAGGTTACAAAATAAATGAGGTTAAATAAACATATTTTTTATTCTTTGGTTAAATAAAAAACGGCCACTTTTTTCAGCACACACACACATATATGTACACACACACATTCGTATGCATATTGTATGTAAGTATTGATGTGGTGGCAGTCAGCAACTTGGCAAATGTGAAAAATACATCAATATTGTTTGTTTTGTTCTTCTTCTTGGTGTTGTTGTTGCTGCTGCTGTTGTTGTTAACATTGGTAATGTCGGCGGTGGCGCTGTTCGTATTTATGAACGCAGCTTAATTTGTTAATTATACAAAGATAATTAAAATAAATTCAATGCGTTTTAAATACCACACTCACACAAACAAATCCATGGCCCTGCCAACCGAAACAGAAACAGCAACAAAACAAAAGAGAGAGAGAGAAAAAAAGTTAAACAAAATTAACCGCTCACCACCAACACTCACGCTTGCGTTTTTGTGAAGTGCTCTCGGCGGCTGATGATGCTTCAACGTAATGAAATCATAGCCTTTTCAACAATAAATATTTAAATAATAAAAAAGGCATTAATTTTCTACAAAGCCAATGTAAAATTTCAAAAAAAATAAAAAAAATGGAAATCACATACGCATAAACACACATATAAACATACATACTACAAAGCCCCTGGAATATATTTTCATTCACCCAGCAAGCATTTGGAAGTGTGTGACTCACTTCCATTTTAAGATGTCACTTCTGCGACGCTTCTAATCCTATTAAATGCGATAGTATGTACATTTACAATAACAAAACTACTGTTGTCTACTTTCTATCGTCACGTAGTTACTACTTAGTGGCGTCAAGAAAGTTAAACGAAGGTGTCGCGTGTGCAGACACTATCTAGTGACTACCATCGGATAAAACAGTGATAGTTTGCCATCATTTACGAATTGAACATAAATAAGCCTTTGTTCTATCTGAGGAATATAAGACACTGTGGCGCAGTGGTAAGCATGCCAGCTTTGCTCTCTGAACACCTCGGTTCGATTCCCAATCCAGACATCACATTTTTAAAACGAAAAAAAAAATGTTTGAATATTTCATCTAATAAGTAAGAGTTCTATGTAAATTAACATTGGAAAACGTAACAATAACAATTAAAAAATAATAAATGCTTAAGTCTGGAGTAAAAAATTTTTTTTGTTTATAGTTTTTTCACTTCCAATAACTATCGAGGAAGTGACTTCCACGATTTTTAGAAAACTATCGCGGGCGTGGTTCATCTCTTCCCGAAGGATGATCCTTCCGGGGTGAGAAAGCGATATCAGACGCGATGATTTCAATCGCTTAGGCGTGACTTCTAAGTGATTTGGGGGATAGATTTTGCTTGCTGGGCATATACTTATGTATGTATGCATGTGTGTATATAGCTAGGTATATGATATTGAAAAATTTATATGTGGATAATAATAGAGATTAAATATAAAAAATTGCAGTGCTTTTTTGGATTTAAAGCATTTCATTTGGCAATGGCAACAAAAAAACAAACAACAAAGATTATAGCCGCAGCAAAAACAACAAAATAAAGATGTAATAATGAAACCTCTTTTTTGTATGGTGATGATCCCAACAACACCTGCCATGGCATTCCAAACTCAAAGATGGACAGTGGGCCGAAAGCTATTGTATATAGCTTTCATTCTATTGCAGAGGGTATAAACCCCAATGAACAAATTGGAAAACTCGGCACATATGTATCTTTTAACAGCAAGCAGGTCAGCAGGTTCGAAACTGGAATATAATGGTTCACATGTAGATAAATGACCGTAATAGGTTCAAATTTTTGCGTATTTGGTTCTTAGGTGGAAGAAACCCAGCTCTAACAAACTTGTCAGCATGATTCCACTACTTGGTGAATGCATCATCTGACGTTACCGTTTCATATAAAGAATTTCGCAAAAGGGCCCGAAATGAGGAAAATTCTCTTTACTGGCTAGAATTGAACTTTCGCCCTTCTCGTTAACTACAGGGTGAGATAAAAAAACTGCACCAAAGTCAAACGCCATAATTTTTACATTTTTTTAATGTTATTGAATGAAAGCAAAAAACGTCGGAAATAGCATCAAATTTTAGAATAAGTTTAGATTTGTTCCAGTTGGTCAACTTTGGCACGAATTATGGCCTTCAAACGGTCAATGAAACCGTCACACGCTGCCCGAATGTTACTCTGCGGTATTTAGGCCCATTCCCGGCGAAGCGCTTGCTTGAGGTTATCGACAGATTGGTATTTTTTAGTGACAACCTTGTTTTCCAAAATATTCCAGACACAATAGTCCAACGGATTGGTATCCGCAGATTTTGGGGGCCATTGTGCGCTGGAAATTAAGCGAGGAACCTCATTTTGTAACCATTCTTGGTGGCACGTGCTGAGTCCTATTGGAATGTCCAAGGTATGCGGCCAAAAAGTTTTGCATGCCCAAGGCTTTAATGCACCCTCCAGAATATTTTCGCGATAATATTCGGCATTTATTCTGATGCCACGGTCGATTAATACGAGCGGAGAGCGACCATCGGCTGTTATGGCGGCCCACACCATCACTATGGCCGGCGCTTGAGTTCTGGTGGCCAACCGAATGTGCACATTTTCAGCTGACCTCTTTGGTACCTCAGGTAAACACGATCATTTTGTTTGTTTACAAACTGCTGGACAACGAATGTTTTCTCATCCGAGAAAACTAAATTCGGCAGTTCACCACTTGGTTTTCCTGCCTTATATTTGGCTCACTCTATCACGCATGAATTCTATCGCGAATAACTTTTTTTCTGTAAAATGCTCACCAAAATGCTTTTGTGCACTTGTAAACAATATAATGAGCTGCCACTGGAATAACTTTAACAGCTGTCGGACGAGTGGCTTAGAAATGACAGCAGTTTTTCCATCTCGCCCTGTATATCTATTTTTAATAGTTTTTAATAAATATTTTCTCCGGGTTTTCGACCTTTTGGACTGTTAATAAGATAATAACATTTTTTCTATATTTATTTTTACTGCCAATTTTAAACTTTTTCATTCTAAGTCGAAATCTTTCTTTATTCTTCATTTTTTTGTGAAGACTAGCTAAAAAGTAAATATTTTAGATTAAATTTCGTTGTGATTTTGTTAACATCTGCATTTCACACCACTGTTTATTTGCCATATCTCCACGTTGAGGGTCCAATCAAACTTGGTCTTGGCTTCGAGCTACAACTACAAGGCTGTGCCCATACATATTTTAGACACACACAATACCACCATGGCAACAGATATTTTCCTGCAACCCCTGGTAAGTTGTCATCATCGTCATCAACATCATCACCACTGTCGTTGACAACATCGAGCTTTTCATGCAGTTGTTGTTGTTGTTGCTATTGTTGCAGCTTAATAAAATATGTTGTATTCATATTGAGTGACAACATTCACATTAACTTTTAAATTGAACACGGTTTTATATTCACTGCTCCAGCTAGCCAATACCATTGTTCTCTTTCGCTTGCCAACTCAAGCCCAGCTCACATTATTCTCTTCTGGCCCTAGCCGGCCATATATACCCTGCCTTCCGTTGCGAAACGTTTTGCCATCCGGCCAAGAGTTCGCTGCATTCATTGTTGTCATGTTGGATGTCTGTGTGTGTGGCTGCTGTTTGCTTTGGGTATTAAAAACAAATCGCAACGAATTTTGTCATCGCTGATGCATTATGAATGCGATTTTTTAGCAGCATTGCCTGCCTAGCGATGCCCCCTTCTTGTTCGACTCCATTCTTTGGCCTGGGCAAATGCTTTAAGCTTAAGCACAAACACAAGGAGGCACAACATGTCACATTGATCGACCTTGTGCTGCCAAGAGCAATTTCTGTTTTAGCTGCGGAGTTGGTTGCTTGGTGGGGGCTTTGGAATAATCATCGTCATATGGCAAACACTTCAGGTATGGATGGTGGTGGTGAGTGAGTGTGTGAGTGTTGATCGTTTATGGCAATATATTTGCTTTGGAAAGATATACTCTATGTGACCAGTAAATCAAGTGTGTGTGTGAATAAAAGATTTTGAAAGTCTTCTATTTTTGAATTAAATTTTAAATAACTGAATTTTGAAGCATACCTATATGTTCGAGAGCGTTGTTAATATAAGTCTCATAGAATCCTCTGAATATGACGAGTAGTGAAGTGTGAACCTGTTAGCCATTTTCCCACTCATCTGGCCACCCTGTGCTGCCAACCTCCCTCAGCCATTGTCAACAATTGCAAATTATCATTATTTTTTGCACATGGACAAGAGCAGGCCTTTTTAAGCGCCTCTAACCCGTCCGATTCGAGCGTGGTGTTTTATGCCGAATTAAGTTGTCATAATTCGACAGACATTGACATAAAACAATCTTAAGTGAAGTTTTAATTTGTCTCCGCCATGTCGCCGTTGCTTCTTATGATTCTGCTGATGTCGAAGATGACAAAGACAACGACGGCGAAGACGAAGACGACGATGATGATTCACTTTATCGAAGCGGGTCTGTTTGTGCGTTACGATAATGTGTAGATCTCGACAAATGATAGTTGGTTGGGTCGGTGCGGTTTGGTAGTGCGGCTGTGTGCCTCTTATGTGGAAAGCCCATTCAAAGCCAGGACCAGTTTAAAGCCTCATGTGAATGGGAATTGTGCCCCAGAGAGGTTGTTATAAAAGGATATATTTACAAAACAATGGCATACTAATGATTCATTAATGAAAAGCAATTCTGTGGAAAGTTTAGGGAGTTTGGGGAATAGTTGGTAACAAAAAGGATATAAAGGGGACTTAATGAGAATAATGGCAGTAGATAATAGAAAATAATGTTTTATATTAAATTAATGGTAACCAGATGGCTGAAGATTTTCAAAGTTTATATAAGGGTCACTACTCTTGTGGAAATGGAATAAAAGGTGGCCTTTTTCCAAAGTACATACTAAACTTCGTACTGGGTGAAAGGAATTTATCCTGAGAGAATAACTTGGATTGATTTTTACACTTTCGACAGGCATTCAACTTCGACAGTTTTTGAACAATTGCGACTCTCAGGTTGACTCCTAAATTTTCTTCAAAAAACTGGATTTACCTCCCATTATTTCATTGAAAGCTGACAAATAAGTTATCCTACTTCTAATTCTTCCATTATAGCTTTTTGAAGGACTTCCTGTAGAAGGAGAATATGTTTTTATACGATCTAGTCTATTTTCCCCAGAAAAATTTCTAACCTCAGAAAATCGAAAGTCTCCCTATAAAAATCTAGGAAGTCTTCAGATTAACGCTTCATTAAAGAACTGAAAATTTTCTATAAATCCCAGTATCTTTTTCTGCAGAAGATCGAAATATCTTTTCATAAAAAGTTAGAAGGCATTTCTGAAGAAATTTAATCCGAACAGACCAGAAGTTAAAAAAACATGATTTTTTTTTCGGTCGATCGATCGACTGAGAGGAATTCTAATTTTCGAGGGGTAAGGCCAAAGGCAATAATCAATAACTTATTAAAGTGAAGGTTCATGGAATTTGATAAATTCCTCTTTCAAATTTAACTTTTCATGACCTAAGAAGATGACATCGAAAATGGAATCTGGCAAAGTCCCACGCATTAATCAGAATACGACCCGTTTCGCCAAATTTATTTCAAAATGGATAATTTAATTTTTTTATTTAAAAATTTTGAAATTTTAATATGTCCCTATGTAACATTTCTATACCAACAGATAAGCCTTAAAAATTTTCAGCCATCTCTGAGCTATTCAAGATTCAAATTTGAAAAACAAAATTCTTCCAAAAGTCAAATGTTTGAAAAAAGTACGACACCGATAATTTTAATTTTTTCCAACAAACCTAACCTAGAAAATGTCGATTGTTTTCCCCCCAATCATCATGATGTCCCCGTACAAACTTTGTTGTTTATTAAAAATACTTTCTTTTCGAATTGTTTTGTTTTGTAAATAATCCGAAAAGTTTTCTCAAAGCATTGCCTTCAAACTTCTTTCTTTGCACAAAGCACAGATCTCACTTTCATTGATCTTAACTCTGGCAAAGTTGTAAAACAAATTTCAGCTGACTGCAGACACAAATCTTTGTGGCTCTGCAATGGACGCGTCTAATGGAGAGATGAGTTTGATAGGAGATTGGGGGGTAGGGTGTGTCACCAGGCAAATGGAAAAGGATTTTGTTTTCATCAGCTTTTAATTTGGTTTTTATGCTGTCCTCATACTGTCCCACATAATTTTAAACACATTTAGCAAAAATGACCATACGAATGAGTAGCTAGCCAGCCAAAAAACAACAAAAACCCATGCAGCTGGGACGATTGGAAAAAATACTAACCATGTCCACAAAGCCAGAGGAAAGACTGTCTGGAAACTTTGCTGGTTGGGTGAAAACAGAAAAAGAAACGTTTTTCCTCTTTCTATGCTGGCCACAGTTCCAAGGGTCGATCTGCTGGTCTACGTCTCGGTACCGTCTGCGTGCCTCAGACTCAATGCCAAAACGTAAACCTTTAAAGTGAAACTCATTGTTTGCTGCTGATGGTGTCCTGCAATTTGGACTTTTACAATGTAACTTTTATTGAACTTTGGAGGAGCAGCAGCAGCAGCATCAGCCCCAGCAACCAATTGTGCAGCAGCAGGGAAAAAGAGTAGCAATCTTTTGAAGTCCATTTCCTTAAGTTTAATTATAAAATTCCAAAGTCATCTCGGTACTAATATGCAATGAAACGTAAAAATGTATTTTGTAGCAGTCGTGGACGTTCGAACAATGGCTGGGACGGAACAACGTTGGGTGACGACGACCAGGGTGCTGATGATGATGATGATGAGAAGAGTTTTGCCACAGTCCGAAGTAGCACCAAACGAAAAGGGGGGTAAACTAAGATTTTTACTCTTTCATTTCCAAAGTGCCATTCAAATGACCTTTTTTTGTTGTCGTTGTTGTAGTTTTACAAATGAAAATGAGAAAACAAAAAACAGCAAACAAAAGTCCAAGTGGACAGACGTAGAAACCAAAAGTCCGCCAGAATGAAACTATTAAAGGGTACATGTACGGAAGGATGGGTAGATAGACGACGGATAAGCCTCTTTTTTCATTTAGATCTCAGCTATGCATATTGAGGTGGGGAATGATACGTCAAATGCAATTTTAGTGGATAGTAAATAAGGAAGGTGGTAAATGGTAAGGGAATGGAGAATATTAATTGTAGCAAAAGTAATATTAAATTAAAAGTGATAATAGTAATATTATCTATTCTATTGATCTCGCTCTAATATTTCCGGTTTCCCCTATTCACATTTTCAAAAGCTTTCCACCTCGCTTACCTTTGCTTTTACCCACCTTGATATCCACGATCGATATTCCAGTGTCAATGTCAATTTATGTGGCTGTTCGCTATGGCGGTGAGTGTGTGTGTGTGTGTTTTGGCATTTCAGCAATGTTTAAATTCGTTTCCATTCGCACCTTCTGTTTTTTTTGCTGCGCTTAACGCGAATCCCAACAAAATAATCCCTGTTGCTGTTTTGTCTAAAACGAACGCAAATGTCAGTAGTTCAACACTGATGGCCGGCTTGTAAGCAAAAACAATAACAACAAGAACACAGCAGAGCTAATCCAACCTTCGAAGAACAAGAAGAATGAGATCTACACACCCAAATAGCAATGCGCATGCTTGCCATGTCCGTCTGACCGTCGGTCGGTAGGTCCCTTGGCCATTATCCCTCCATTAGGGCAAATGTAAGCTTGCACGCAGGATATGGTGTTGAAAACTTAATGATCGCTTTTCAAATGTAACGAACGGCCAGCGATCAGCAAGAAGTCTAGATCGTCGGCCGTCAATAAGTGAGTCAGTCTGTTGTGCCAACAAAAAAAAAAAGATAAACCTAATAGCAACAACATTGAACACAACCAATGTGTGAGTGTGTGCCTTCGTACCTCAGACAAAAAACTATGCTGCTGCATCTCTTCCCTTCTTTGGTAGCATAGCCAGGAATTGAATCGTGAACCAGCAGACCTCAAACTTGGAAGACAATAACGTTGTGGTCGTATTGGTGCTAAACCGAAGCAATGTTACAGCAAAAGTACAAAAATCACATTAACAACTCTTGAAATTGTAAAATTGCAGAACCAAATGAAATAAAATGCAATAAAGAGCAGCTACAACAATTTCTTAGACTTGGCAGTGGCGGAGGGAGGGACGGACAAATCCACACCAAAGCCAAGAACTCTGAAATCCAGACGTATAGACCACAACAATTTGAGGCAAATAACAAAAACTACAAAACGTATGATTCAACCATCAGCAGCTGCAGCAGTCGCAGCCACAGACCAAAGGAACAGATCGTTTCGTTCTTGTTTCTGCCGTCTGTTTCCATCAACAGATGATGACCATCAACACCAGCACCAATCCCATCCTCACCGACCGACCGACGAACCACATAAGTCAGCCTAGCTGCTAAGTTATTTTTCGAAGCCTTCCAGCACAGTGAACTTGAAAAGTTGGCGATTTATTTCCAAAGGAAGCAATAATTATACCTAAAGTATTTTTACCAGCAATGCCTCTTGTTCTGTTTTGTATAAAATTTAAAACATTTATTTTTCGGCAGAGACGGGGCTTAAAAAAGGCTTTTCCTGGAGGTGGTCATATTAAATTCCAAAGATGTGGTCACTTTATTGACAACTCAGATTCAACTATGCAGATTCACCTGAGGGACATGACCAACCCAAGGACATGACCAACCAAGGACCCAAGGACCCCCAACCTCAAGTCAATGCACGAGTGATCTATTTTCAACAGTCATACCTGGTTTGAAGCTGTTGATTAAACGATATTAGGGTTAAGTAATCGGAGGAATGGTATTCGGGTGACTAGGCCCGTTTGACGTATTTGGACTGTGATTGTCAGCTTGGTGAGAATTGGTTTGGGGACTACCGACTCGATTGTATTGATTTAGTTCGAGGAAAATCGGGTTGTATCAGTCGCTTTGCTAATATTAGGGGATCGATGACATATGATATCTGGTTAGAGTTTATCTTGATATATTTTATTCAAGAGTAAAAAAGAGGAGAAAACCCGAATATTACGGGATAGATATTGTCCACAAAAACAACCATATGGTCTTCTTGGTAGGGAATAACAAGAACAAATCAAACAACGGTATGATAAAATCTAAACGAGTACTCGGCAGGAGTAGACTCTACCTACTTCAGCTCAAAAGCGAGCAAAGCTCTTATTTGAGGGGTATAGAAAAATAGAGTATACTCGGTTCCTTTTTTACTTCCAAGAATACCCCCGGTACAAATTCGAGCGAATTTCAATCTCTGCTCGAATTCATTTCTGAGCTCTGTATTTCGGAGATATTGGTCCATTCAACTCATTCGGTTTTTTATTCGGCTCAGTGTTATTCGGGTTGTTGTAGTCGACTCGATAACAATCCTTCTTTAGTAGTCGGCACTGTGATATGCGGACTTATGTAGTCGGCTTAATGACAGCCGGGTTGTTCTGATTGGTACTCGACTCGACGTATTCGGTCAGACATAGCTAGCTTGATAACAGTCGTCTCAATGTCATTCGTTATCATGATTATAGGATTTGATCTATTTGGCTCTGTAGTTGTCGGCCCCACGATACAGGGGCTAATGCAGTCAGCTGAAAATAATCTAATCAAAAGGTTGTGGTACTCACGTCGTCGAGTACGACTGGACTCAGTGGTACGTCTAAACACCAATACAGAAGATTTGAGGATAGTGTTCGGCTGAATCCAGAATTAGTACACAATTAATGAAGATCTGGAAGCGAAAGATTAATATTGAACGGTTAATCAAATTTAGGTTTTGAAATGTAAAATAGTCGACTTTTACCAGGGGAAAAATAGATTTTCGATTTTGAGATTGCATATTTTTGTTCTTCTTCTCAGTTGACGTGACAACGTTCAACTTTATTCTCATTTAATAAGCAATGTAGAATGAATGAGAATTATTTCATTATGCTGCGAAATAATTTCTCATTTAATTCAACAAATCTCAGATTAGAAAGTGTTATATGTTTCCACAGTAGCATCTTGAGGTTGGAGGTATGCATACCAAACATTGTTATTGGGATGATTTGTAAAGTTTTAGAAGAAAATGTTGAAGACAACACCAACCCCTCTCCAAAAAATATCTGTACCCCGTTTATGTTCGAAAAATCTCAGTTGTTAGCTAACCACAGCACTGACGAATAGCAATGTTACAACAACAGCAGCACCAAAGTTGTTACGTAAATTGTGGCAAAGTCCCCCCTGAGCGAACCCCACCAAAAAAACACCACCATCCTTTGTTGTGGCTGCTATGGGGGCGACAAGATCGCTTGCTCCATCAACCTCTATGTGGCAGCCGAAGGCGAGGTGTGTTTTTTTCGTGCAACATTTTGTTGTTGTTTTCTTTCTGCTATTTGGGTTTTTGTTTCTTTTTGTTGTTGCTTTTGTTGATGTATCATTGTTCGGCTGGCTGCCTTGGCTTTGCAGTGATTTTCTCGTTTGGGGTGATGGAAGTCATTCAGCCAATGCACGGTTATTGTTGGCATTGTTGGTGATATTGTTTTTGTTGCTGTTGATGTTGGATTTGTGTTATGCTAGATTGACTTTGACTTTGCCACTTGGCCGCGATCGAATGCAAAAATTAAACTAAAACAAAAAAAAAAAAATGCCGAACGAAGTAAGAAAAACATATTAACTAAGAAAATGCTGTGGTTTATTGAGAAAATTTATTACCTTCTCATGGTTTCGTTCATATCCGTTGCCAGTGGATTTAGACATTGAGCACAATGGCTCAACAGGGTGCTGTTCTCAAAAACATACAAGGATTAAGGAAAAGAATGGGATGAAAGGGTTTCTTTTTCCCTTTAAATGAGGATTGAATTTCAATGAATCCCTCTTGCCTTGATGTGAGAGAAAGAAAGTGGTTTCAAATTATTTTCAAACACTTGATGGAGGCGTTACCATTTCCAGTTTATTCCTCTCCAAATTCAAAATGCCGGATATGACATTGTCTAAATAAAAATAGATAAACTGCGAATTTATTTTATGCCAGAATATCCTGTCAAATGAAATGTACACCAATCGGTTCGACATGCAAATTCCATGAGCGCAGCGACTTTTATTCCGTGGGCAGCATTGTTAGGCAACCGGATGAATCCATTTCTCAAAGGATTCATGCCGCTCTCGGGGCATTGTGGAACTCCTGCTGTACCCTTTAATTGTTTAGATCATGGATTCATCATGAGAATCCGTCTGGAGGATTGTTTTTTTCGGGGGGAATTGTGCAACCGTCTGTTGTTAGAATTTCAATGATGAGTCCCCCGCCAGAAAAACAACAATTCATGTTAATTGTTTTCAATTCAAAAGAAAATATTCGTTAGGATATCAATTACACTTAACATTTATCCATCCATCCATTCGGCCAGCCAACCATCCAACAAGTCGTCAGTCAGACAGCCAGCCACCAGGTTGTCTTCGCAACAAAAGGAGGGACAACCAGCAAGCGGATGTCAAGATTTAAGCAAATAAGAAACGCCAACAAAAACGACAACAACAACAATTGCATTGTATCATTCGTTGGCGTATTTAAATATTTTGTCAGGTCATTCCTTCTTTTGCTTTTTTTGTTCTTTTTTCATTTCATTTCAGTTCTGCAGACAAACAAAATCAAGGCAAATGTTTTATTTGAAAACGTTTGCAAACTTAAATTCTTTATTTTTTGTGTTCTGGGAGTTTCGGGGAAATTTATTGAGTTATGAGAATTCATTTCGTCTTGTATTTTCGACATTGCCAGCACCGAAGATCAAAGGGAAAGTTTTGAGATGTTTCGTTCAGTTTAAGTGACATAGGTTTTATCCCAAGGCTGTTAAGTTAATCAAATATAGTTCTTGTTTCTTAAAAAAAAAGAACAATATTGAAATGAAAATGGAAAATTTAATTTAACATTTTATTACATTTTTTAGGAATAAGTTTGGGTTGTTGTTTTTTGGAAAATTTGGGAAAAAAGTCACTTGAAAATACCCCCGGGATATTATAATATGCTATATTAATGACAAAGTTCCTAGATATAATTAAACACTCGAACTTCCAATGCAGTAGTCGATGCCTATTTATGAAGTTTTATAAGAAAATCGAACAGAAATAAGAATAATTTACCAATCCTAGTCAATGTTAGAGAAGAATAAAGCATATGCCAATCCTACTTTTTCACAATTGACATTTTGTTCATATAGGATATATGAAATCCCAGCCTCTTATAGATTAGAAATCTCTGTTAAATTTCAGATTTAAAAAATATTAAAAAAAATAAATAAAAAATATCATGTTGTGATAATCTCTTCGAGAGAGTATGATGGTATCATTAGATGGCTGGATAGACCAACTTGAATACTCCCATCGCCTTTTACGAAATTGTCGAGGGCTGGACTCATTTTCTTCAATTTTAGTATCAGATTTCTTTTTTTTTATGAGACATAGTATTTTTTTTAATTGTGGCCCTTTATAATGGTGCGTCTGATAGAGGTAAGAATATAACCCTAATTCCAATTAGAATATTCCGAAGAACAAAGGTTAAAATATGTGATTCGTTTCGCATTTTATAAATATTATGAGTTACCAGAAGGAGTGGACCATTACAGTCCATTTCCATAAAATACCTCAATTTGTTACAAATAATACTATGTGTGCTGTATGGACTATAACCTTCTCTCTAAACTCTTTCAAAATGTTTTTTATTTGGCCAAGAGGTACCCGAAGACAGAGACCGATATATCTGCACACTAGATACTTAGTTGACAGACACCTTAAGAGGTGTAAAGTTGGACGAAAATGGGGGCTAGTACAGTTTAAAAAAAGTTTTGATTATTCAAATGCTGACCTTTTGTGGAGGTTGTTCTAGAAAGTATGGGCCGATATGGTCTAATTTCACATCTCGTCCAAGTTTGATACAAATACTATAACTACGCGCTAGATTTGGACTATATCGGATACTCCCCAGTTTAAGATGAGATGTTTGATTTCCTTTGTAAATTTCTGGAGTTATTTAGGAGTGGTTCAAAATTGTCCATCTTCGAACTCTTTTGTAGTTCTGATCTGCAAACCGAGTGCTCACAAACCTACTAGGAATTTTCCACAACTCAGGGTGGTCAGGGTTTTGGACAGTGAAATTACAAGAAAATTGGTAGAGAGTTCAGAAATAAAAATTTCTCGAAATAAAAAGGTATTTTATAACCCAAAGTATACAGGGTGAGATAAAACAACTGCAAAAAAGTCAAACGCCATAGTTTTTGGATTTTTTTCTTAAATTTTATTGAATGAAAGCAAGAAATGTCGGAAATAGCATCAAATTTTAGAATAAGTTTAGATTTGTTCGAATTGGTCACATTTAGCACGAATTATGGCCTTCAAATGGCCAATGAAACCGTCACACGCTGTCCGAATGTTTTTCTGCGGTATTTTGGCCCACTCCCGGCGAAGCGCTTGCTTGAGGTGATCGACACTTTGGTATTTTTTGGTGTCAACCTTGCTTTCCAAAGTACTCCAGACACAATAGTCCAACGGATTGGTATTCGGAGATTTTGGTGGCCATTGCGCGCTGGAAATAAGGCGAGGAACCTCATTTTGTGACCATTCGTGGGTTGCGCGTGCTGAGTGCGATGGTGCTGAGTCCTGTTGGGATGTCCAAGGTCTGCGGCCACAATGTTTTCGTGCCCAAGGCTTTAATACACCCTCCAGAATATTTTCGCGATAATATTCGGCATTTATTCTGATGGTCGATTAATACGAGCGGAGAGTGGCCTTCGGCTGTTATGGCGGCCCACAGCATTACCATGGTTGGCGCTTGAGTTCTGGTGGCCAACCGAAGGTGGAATGCGTTTAGTATTAATTTTTCAGGATTAAGATTCCCCAATTTACTTAAAACCCAAAAAGATATCCATTGAATTCCCTTAATAATGTCCTTTGTAATCAATAAAAGAAATGGGTTATTCAACGATGCCCATGATCCCCTCATTAATTTCTTCTAATAGTTGTTTCATTTTATGAGATTATGGTCACGTGTCCTCTAAGTAGCAATAGCTGCCTCATTTATTCTACAAAAATATAGGCAGCAGCAAGAAAATAATTTCCAATTATTTTAAGTTGCTAAATCTCACCAAATCACATTTAGTGAATCTTAAGGCTTAAAGGCAATGTGTTACCAACCAAAGTCCACCATTCCCCGCCTTTTCTCTCCTTTACAAAAAATTTGTCATAAAGTATTCTCCGTTTCCGATTCCCATGCCCATACCCATTAAAATTATATCCTCCAAATTAATTAATGGCATTTTACAATTGGTTCCACAGAATTACAGCAGCGCAGAAAAGTCACAGCAAATCGAGGATAATAGAAAATATTTTGACAACAATATTTTACGGAAATATTAAATCTAGGTCCAGGCGAAACAATAGACAATTTCATGCTTCAGTTCGGGATGATGACAAAAATTGGGAAGGAAACTTCGCAGCAAAACGAATCGCAAGCGTTTAATGAGCATTGGCTGTGCCTAATTATCCGGGCGTGGCTGCTGACAACAGTTGCACTCCATACAAGGATACATTTCCATTTCCTGTCCCATATTTATTGTTTCTTTTGTAACACACCGAGGAGGAGAGGAAACAAAAACGAGGCTGTCTGAGAACCACACAGCCGGAATGCCGTTCTGGTGCAGTTTGCAAAAAGTGGGCACACATTTGGGCCCTGTCAGCGTAAAAAGCCACCCCTATGCAATTAAATGAGTGACAAACTGCAGCGTGTCTGAGAAGGGGTGTTGCCGCTGCCACCGTCTAACTGACCCCTACTTTTGTTCCTAAGAAACGACAATTTCGCTGCCCGTCTCAAAATCGAATCATATTTTTTTCTCACCCAACCCACCATTGCTGACAAAATATACGGGATGTTGAGATTTCAGCCTAAACAGCTTCGCATTTAAAAGGGAAACACAAAAAACTGCAAATGTTTAATGGCCTGCCGCCATGACGAAGAAACGTGCTCCCTCGTGGCTAATTATTTTAGTAATGTATTGTGAAAATTATATATCAATCCCTTCAGGGGGATGATGTTTTCTTTGAAAACCAAGCCACCACATAGCCAAGGCTCGCTGTGCCCTAACACGAATGGGAAACTTTCACTTTTGTTCACAGCTGCAGCTGTGAATGGGTCTCTGTCTCTGTTTTTTTGTTTTGGTTAACGGGGAGGCAAGGCGAAAATTTGCCAAATATTATTTTTGGTTTTCCATTTTTTGCATCGCCAAACAGTGGCTCTTTGTGGTTGTTGTTGTTGCTGCAATCTGCAAACGGGGCAAACGGACAAAAATGCAAAACGAAAATTGTTTATGGCGTATAAAAAGCCATAAAACATTTAACAATAATTGCCTCATTGCCAGCGTGTTTGCCTGCCTGCTTGCTGCAGCAACCACCACAACAACAACCTTCCTTCCTATTCACATCGATGCAAGCAGCCAACGGCAACACCAACGCCGCCGGCAGCTCTGAGCGTTGTGCAGCATCATCATCATCATAGTCCGATGGGGCAGCGGCAAAGTCGACAGTGGATATCATATCATGTCAAAACTTGAGCCAGTTTTCATGAAATTACACTCATTTGTCATGCGGCCAACAATTTTTCATATAACTTCTTATTATGTTTTCATCAAGGAATGTGGTTAAACCTGAAGGACGTTTGTCCATCGCCAGCCACCATCATCCTTTTGGCAACACTTGCCTAGTTTGGAGGCTTGCCTGCTCGGCTAGCTGGCCGAACGGCCGGCTGAAATACAATTATGGCACATTTATTATAGAACATTATAAGCTTCGGCTCCTTTGCATCCCTTTGTTGTTGGCTGCTGATGACGCAGAGACGCGCTCTAGGCCTTTGATTTGGCCAATGTAACCGTCGTCCTCAACCCTAGTGAAATTTGTCTACCATGACTACCCCATAAATAAGAGTCAGGTTTTGAGTTTGAATCAAAAAGCGAAAACCAAGCACAAAACCGCCAGCCAGCGAGCATCGGCCTTTGAGACTGCATCCACGATAATGAGCTTTACGTGTAGTTATAATTTTTTTTATTGATGCTTGTTATGAAACAAGTCAGCTCTAGTCTCTATACGGGCCGAAAAAAAAACAAAAACGAAACGAAAACAGTCAAGCCTCTACGCCTTGCCTGTGGGCAGACCTGCCTGCATTGAGCTACAGTCGCCTGGTGAGTGTGTGTGTGTCTCCTGCAATCATGGCTGATGGCCCCAGTTTGCAATGTATTATTACATCCAACCATGCCCACGTTTGCATTTGCATCCTTATCCTTATGTCCGTGTGTGCTCCTTGGTAATTTCGTTGAAACGTTGGCCTCCCAAAGCACGGCGCTCATTCGCTTCACGGAAATTGCAAGTGCAAATCGGTATTGATGTTGTTTGTCAGTTCAGCTGGAAGTGTTGGACATTTCAAAAGGCAGACAGACAGTGGGTTGCAGGGCACAATAGTATGGAGTTATTCAGATACTTAAATACAATACAAAATATAGAATTAAAATACCGATATATCCATTTTCTATATTCGTAAAAGGGCAAACACTTTTAAGGGATGTCAAGGACTCCTTCATGGAAAAATAGATGCTAATATCCCATAATTTGTTCTCTTTCACTTAAAATTTTTTGTCCTTTTACGAATATAGTAAATGTATACATTGTAGGACTAACTACTTTTGAATAGCTCCATGAAGAAGAAAAATGTCCGTAGACGAAGCCACTGTGTGACACCATACATGCACTGCTACGAACATGCATATCGTCCGGAGCAACTCAGTTTCGGCTCACAAAAGATGTGTGAAGCTTGTTAAAAAGAAACAAATACAATTTCTCTACCTCGTTAATATTATTAATGATGCTTCGAACCCTGAAATATGAATATTATAAAAAGCCAATGTTGACAACATGCCAGGAAAATCAGATGCTTCATGGTTTTATAATAGGAAACACTTTTTTACATTACGAGATACAATATTCTCGTTCTCTACGTAATGAAGCTGCAATATCTACGTTATATGCGTTATCCACTTTATCTACGCGCTGTAGTTTCATTATTTGCGTTATATAGATGATGTAGATACCATATCTAGAGTATCTAGATAATGTAGAGTCGTTAGTCACGTTAAGTAGATGATATAGATATATTATGCACGTTATTTATATGATCAGGATAATGTAGATATATTATCCTCGATACATTGAAGACGTAGATACCATATATGTGTTGTCTAGATAATGCAGATTCATTTTAAATCTTATCTAGGAGATGTATTCATATTAACCGCACTATATTGATGTGTAGATATATTAGTTACATTATATAGATAATGTAGATACACTATACGCGTTATAAAGATGATGCAGATACATAATTATCATTACATAGATGCTGTAGATACATTATTTATTGTATATAAATGATGTAGATGCATTATAATTGATATCTAGATAGAGAAAAGAAATTATCTGCTTTATGTATATGTTGTAGATTATTCATTATCAAAGTTATCTCGATTATGTACATACATTATCTAGTAGATGTAGATACATTTTCTATGTTTTCTAGATGATGTAGATACATCATTTACGTTATCAAGGTGATACAGATACATTATTACCATAACTAGATGATGTAAATACATATTTTACGTTATATAGATGTTGTAGATACATTATCTACGTTATCTAGTAGATGTATATATATTTTCTATGTTTTCTAGATTGTGAAGATACATTATTTTCCTTACGAATATTATTCCCGATAACTAGATGATGTAGATACATTTTCCACGTTATATACATGATGTAGATACATTATCTACGATATATATAGGCTATGTAAATACATTATTTACGTTCTATAGATGATGTAGATACTTTAACAAAGATATGTGGGCAGAAAAAAGAAATTATTTACGTTATATAGAGGTTGTACATAAATTATTCACATTATCTGGTAGATGAACATACATTTTCTATTTTTTCTAGATGGTGTCGATTGATTACTTACGTTATATGGATGATATAGATACATTAGTCCAGATAACTGGTGATGTAGATACATTATCCTACTTATATCTGTGTTATATCTATTAAGTATATACATTATCCATGATATCTAAAATATGTAGATACATTATCTAGACGATGCAGATATATTATTCTCATTATGATGTATATACATAACATCCCTCAATGTCTGAGTTATCTAGATATCTACAACGATCAGAATACAATATCGGCAATGTATGATGATGTAGATACATTATCCTCGTCATAAAGTTGATGTAGATACATATTCTATGCTATCTAGATGATGTAGATGCAGTATAGAGATAATGTAGATACGTTAAATATTTTATCTAAATTATGAAGATATATACAAAATGTATCGAGTTGATGAAGTTGTAACATCCATATCATCCACATGAAACCCGCTAAGTTGGCATCATTTCTTTCATTTCAACTGACTCTACGTTCCGATTACATTGTAATTACTGTCATCGTACCTGTAACGCATAAGGTAATTTCATATTTTCTGTGTGTGTCTGTAGAACGCGTAAACGCACATTTTTACTTCAAATTCAACAACGACACACAAGTGAAGAGATTGTAAGCCTCGTTCGCTGTTGTAGCTGCGCTGACGCGTAACTCTTTAACGAAACACTGTAACAGCAACGAAACAACATCAAACATTTATGCATAAACGCGTACATTGTCCATTATTGGGATGTGCTCCTTCCTAGGTTCTGAAGACTGGATGGATGGATGGTTGGTTGGACTGGAGCATTGGAGGGTGTGTGTGTGTGAGAGAGTGAAGCAAGACTGATATTAAAACAGGCTGCTGGCCAAAAGCATAACGCTGCCAACATTAACACCAACAACAGCAAACTCCTCTTTGTTGTTGTTGCATTGATGGAACATGCAAATTACAACACAAAGGGGAAAAAAGCGAAATCATTGTGGCTGTTGCTCGGCTGCAGTCTCTGCATGCTTTGCTGCCACAGCCACATGCTTTTTGTTGCCATTTATGAATTGAGCTCCGGCATCACTTATGAATGCCTGCAAAACTACTGCAGAAGTTGTTGTTATATGTGATTTTGAAGCTTGTTGTTTTGTTGTTGGCTTTTAGCCGGTACCCGGTTGTTAACAAGTTATCAACTTGAAAATTATACCTCGTTTGTTGTTCACTTTTCATTTTTTTTGCATTGTCTTGCTGCAGCAGCAGATAGTAGGCAGCAACTGCTGCTGCTGCATAACAATCATCTGCCGCTGCTTCGGCTGGTGGCTATGGTGCCGACATGTGCTTGCTGGATACATGAATATCGCGTTATTGCTGTTGTAAATTGTAAATGTTGCTTGTTTGTTTTTATTATTTTAATAATATTTTTCGTTTTCCTCTTTTTGTTGTTTTTCTCTTCGTCCTCTTCTTCTTTGCATTCATGTGTAATTGCTGTTTATGCTGTTGCTGTTGCCGCTGCTCCGGACTTTTGCCATTGGATGTGGTCATTATGGGTGGTAAAGGTTTATGGCCTGTGACGACAACGACATTAACTCTCCTGTCCGCCTGCCTGACTGCCTGCCTAGCAGTTTCGTTGTTGCCTAGGAAAAACAACAATAACAACAAAATATAGCATTGATCTGATGGTAAGTATTGCATGCAAATTGTTTAACATTAATTAACAATATCCTTAAACAAATTAATTAAGGAAATGACAGTCCATAAAAGCGAAACACGAGACTTTAATCAGCCTTTAAAGAGTAGCTGAAATTGAAATTGAACATTTGACAGAAGGGCCATGATTGATGGTTTGACATGTCGGAGTGACCCAGCGAAAGTTGTTGGAAGAATGATTTTGTTATTTGAAATAAGTTGCTAAAGCTTTTACTTTTGCGCTGTAGTGGCAGATGGATAAGTACAGGGTGAGATGAAAAAACTGCAAGCAACTTCAGACTGCTGTCATTTATAAGCCACTCGTCCGACAGCTGTTAAAATTATTCCAGTGACCGCTCTTTATATTGTTTACAAGCGTACAAAAGCATTTGGTGAGAATTTTCCAGAAAAAAAGTTATTCGTGATCGAATTCAAGAGTGATAGTGTGATTTCTTTATATTTGGCTGGAAAACCACAAGTGGCTATCGTTAGAGCACTCCAGCATTTAAATGTGAATAAATCTTTTGTGTCTCGTACCATCGCTCGTTACTGGTAGCGTAGCCCGACGTCAAGGAAGTGGACGGAAGAAAACAGCAACATCAGCAGAAATAGTTTGAAATGTAAAGAAGCTACTTGATCGAAACACGCGTCGCAGTGGCCAAAAAATGGTTCGTGAGCTGAACATATCACAATATTCCATTCGCCAAATATTGAAAAATGAGCTCGGGGTAAAGCCATTTCAATGCCGAATTTGGTTTTCTCCGATGAGAAAACATTCGTTGTCAAGCAGCTTGTAAACAAACGAAATTATTGTGTTTACTTGCCAAAGATGTCAGCTGAAAATCTGCACCTTCGGTTGGCCACCAGAACTCAAGCGTCGGCCATGGCGATGGTGTGGGCCACCATAACAGCCGATGGTCGCTCTCCGCTAGTATTAAACGACCGTGGCATCGGAATAAATACCGAATATTATCGCGAAAATATTCTAGAGGGTGTATTAAAGCCTTGAGCATGCAAACATTTTGGCCGCAGACCTTGGGCATTCCGAGAATGGCTACAAAATGAGGTTCCTCGCTTCATTTCCAGCGCACAATGCCCACCAAAATCTCCGGATACCAATCCGTTGGACTATTGTGTCTGGAGTATTTTGGAAAGCAAGGTTGGCACTAAAAAATACCAAAGAGTCGATCACCTCAAGCAAGCGCTTCGCCGGGAATGAGCCAAAATACCGCGGGCAGTGTGTGACGGTTTCATTGACTGTTTGAAGGCAATAAATCGTGCCAAAGGTGACCAATTTGAACAAATCTAATCTTATTCTAAAATTTGATGCTATTTCGGACGTTTTTGTATTCATTCTATAAAAATTAAAAAAAATTAAATTATGGCGTTTGACTTTGTTGCAGTTCTTTATCTCACCCGGTAGAAGTATGGAGTGCGGTGAAAATGGGCATAATTTTTTGAAATTTTTATAGAATTTGAAGGAATAACACCTATGTTGTTGTTGTTAATGGGTTGGTGGTCTGATTTGTAAGTAGTTTTGTATGCCAAAAATCTTAGGGAAATCCATATCAGTTCTTTTTTGCTGTGTTGTTATGCGGAGATACAAAAATATTTTTTTCTAGAAAACAGATCTAACTGGACATTTTAACATGTAAACTTTAAAACAAAAGCTTTAAATATATTACATAATGTTTAGATACATGTTCATGAATGTGAATAACTCTGGTAAAATGTTTACTGGGAGTCTTGTATAAAATATGAACTCTATTGGGATATCCTGACCATAATATTTGTCATCAGTGTTTCCCTTCTGTGTATTTTTTTCCTTCTTCTAATTTTCATATTAGAAAATGTTTGCTGGGCCTCAAAGACATTTTGTTTATTTCGTTTTGTTTTTTTTTTTTTTGTTGTGGGGGTAAGAAATGTCACAGAAAATTAAATGAAATCTTCATCAAAGAAGTCTTTTGTTCGGAGACAACTGCGCTACCTTGACATTTTGTGTCTTTGGGTCAGTATAGAACCCAAATTCATTTAATTGGAAAATTACAATGACAAAGGAATTGGCTATCGGTTTGTGTGTGTGTATGTAGTTGTTCGTATGGCTGGATGGCGGGCTAGCTGGCTGTTTGACTTGGGTCGACCAAAACACATCACCGAATAGTTCCAAGGAAAAGGAAGGGACATCCATTTGAATATTTGGTAAGTCTTGGCTTAATATTGGAGTTCAGAGTCTTTTGTGTCTGTGTGTTTTCGGTTATTCTTTTTTTTGTCGTTTTTTCGTTTTCGGACGATTGATGTGCGTTAAAGTTAATTGAAGATGAAAACTTGCAACTGTAAGATTCTCACACATGAACAGCAGCAGCAATCGACAAAGAAACGGGTACGGGCTCTCTAAGCCGGCAGACTGAAGCGGATCGTGAATAACATCGAAACACAAACTGTTTTAAATTCAATTAGGCGACCTCATGAAAGGGATTAAATTGTGATAAGATTAAAAAGATATCAACTTTAAGCAAATTGAAAGAAAGCAAAAATGACAACGACAATGACATGACACGGCAGCGTAACCAACCACAAGACGAAAAAAAAAATGAAAAATTCAAACAACCACGAAAAAATACTGACAAAAATTGGAATATTTTTTTACTTTTTTGACAAAGAGGATTTAGCAGACATAAGCGACAGCCGCAATTTGAGCTGCAGCGGCAGCAGCAGCTTTTGTCAGGGCCAATAACCAAATTAGCCATGTTCTGGCGTCGATAAAAAATAAACTGCCAAGAAATTTGCTCTACTAAACGTTTAGCCACTTCTTGAAGAGAAGACATTGCACTTTGAGCCAACAAACTTTGCATAAAATGGCAAAACAAACAACAAAGCCAACAAAGACGTAATGTGTCTTTGAAGTTGGAGGAAATAAGGGTGGCAGGTTGGCTTGGATGGCTGGCAAACTTCAACATCTTAAGAAACCTCATAAATAAAGAAGAAGACGACGATTCTCCAAAAAATCAGCTTAACGAGTGTGCGTTTTTTTTTTTTTCGAAAAGAGTAATATCTCAAAGATATTAAAGGCCCGAAAATGTAAACATCATTAGATTTGTTGGTGTAGCAGCAGCTGTATAATTTCCATCATCATCATCATCGACGTCATAATACTTATTTCAAACTTAGGAAGCCAGGTAAATGGATAGACGGAGATTTCAAGTAAAAGAAATAAATTGAAGGCCAGTGTTGCCACTTTCGCAGCAGCTGTATAATTTCCACCATCATCATCGACGTCATAATACTTATTTCAAACTTAGGAAGCCAGGTAAATGGATAGACGGAGATTTCAAGTAAAAGAAATAAATTGAAGGCCAGTGTTGCCACTTTCGATTTGATGCTTATACCAAAACGATTGTTTAAAAATTGAATTTTATACCAAAAAAACTTAATTTGAAATTGAAAGTGGTAACAATTGCATTGGACAAGTAAACCAGGTGTTAGGTTAGGCCTACCGCACTTTTGTAACCATAACTTAGATTTAACTTAAAAGGGAAAACTTTAAGTCAAACCAGTAGAAATGAAATGAGCTGCAAAAGGCATAAAAGCGATAATTGCCTTGAATAGTCTGTGAGAGGTCTCTTCTGCACACCACGAACTGAAACTACGAAATTTAAGTTAAATTTTTGAAAAATGTTGTCAGGACCTAATTATGCCGCTATATAGGTTCTTTGTCAAATCTGTCAATTACACCCAGAAGAAAATCTAATTACCAAATAATGGGTTTACTACCACAACATTTCGCCACCAGCAATTACTTACAAAACTGCTTACGAAAACCCATATTTTGTGGTGAACGTGTCGTATGAAGTCATTTTTAGTAAATATGTGCTCATTATATGGGAATAATTCATACATTTTTAGTTCACTGGTAATGCAGAATGTATGTAGTTCTAAATTTTTGTAATATACTGGTATTGCAGAGTGTATGTCGGTGCTGAAATGGGTAATGATATTTTTTATGGGTACCCAGCAAGAGGATACTATTAACTACTGCTTCCAAGAGTCAAGAAATGAGTTGTTCTACTTTCAGAATACTTGAGGTGAATTTGTGGGGAGGAATTGAACTAGCAATACTCTGAGTGGTTGTTCGACAATCCATGCTCTCAGATACTAATGTGAACATTAGATGTTGCTTTGCGAAGTTTATGTGCGTCGGAAAACTCTTCGTATATTCTTATTTGTTGAACAAGCGATCTTAGGTTTTGTAGTCGGACATTCTCACTCTTTGCCATCAATACTCATTACTTGGTATAATAAAATTATGTTAGTTAGCGTTGTAAATTGTATGATAATAACTCATTATTTTTAGCTTACGGGTAATGCAAATAGTATGTTGTTGTCATTATTTTTGGGATCCTGGTAATGCAGAGGATACGTGATTGTCATTACCAATAATGCTGAATGTTGGGCATATGCATACCAAATTTTCGAATTTTTACGTTTTATAACAGCTTTTCTCGAATTGGGATTTGGTGGATTGGGGGTTTTGTGGAAGGTTTCCAGGAAACCTTCATAAAATTAATGGCAAACGTAAAATTTCCTGCAGCTCAGTGGAGGTTACTTCTCTGTTCCAGAACTGCAAGAATGTAAAAATGTATTCCATGACAATTGATTTTTCTTTTATGATATCGAAGAAATGTAAAACTAGTAGATTATGACAGGTTCTGGAACAGAGCAAACATACGAGTATTTCTTTGAAAATGTTGTAATGTTTTCAAAGACAATTTTGTTTCCGAAGTTAATACTCTTCTTTAAATTAGTATTTTCCACTCATCATTTGTGGCGAAAATATTTTCAAATAGACCAGAAATTCAATTCCGACCAAAAAAGTTTTACAACATCTCAAAAATCAAATGGCCACACCTTCAGTGTACTTTTGCTTGAAAAGGTTTGACGAGAGGCAAGTTTCCAACATGTACGTAAGTTGCATTCCGCAATCCAGCCGTATTGGAACTAATCTAATCTGTGACTGTCAACGTAATTTGACAAAATTTCAATTAAGATATAAAAAAAAAAATTGTAACGCTTGTCTGAATTTCAAGCCGCCCAAAAACGGAGTGACTAGCTGTTGGTATGATGACATGATGATGATGGTGATAATGTGGATATTGGTTAGGTATGACATACACCCGAATCTGATGATGAGCCAACATTAGCAATTATTTCGACATTCGTCTGCCTAATCAATGAAATGTTACATTTGTTTGCTTCGGTTGTTTTTTGTGGGAATGTAATGCCTTCTCTTCTTTATGGAGTCATGAGAATTCTTTGGCTGAAGGTAAAGTACTCCATGTTAAGATTTGAGGAAATTTTTAAGCGTTTTACCTAAAAACACTGGAAATGTTCACCGCATGGCCTTGTGTGCTTGTGCTCGCCTCGGATTCGATTATTGTGCGATTCTGTTTTTGGGAAAAACATTGAAAAGCGATTTAGGCAATCAAAGCTTGCATTTGCTGGCATTCGCCTGAGATATGATGTCTTCCCATTGGGTGTGTTCGTCTATCCAAACAGCAAAAAAATATTTCTTGTTTTGAACGGTTGGTTGGTTAGTTCAATGAAACGATATTTCATATTTCCACAAAAAAACCAAGGCGAAGAGGTATTTGCGCTTGTCATTGAGAATTTTACATGGAATACCCATTTGGGAAGGTAGCTTTTTACCTAACGTCGAGAAACCACAGCTGCTGCAACCGGTTGACTGTTGTCGGCATATGACAAAAGGGTATTCAAACAAATCAGTAATTAGTTGAACATTTATATTTGGTTATATTCAAGAAATCTGCTGCAGCGAAGAATTCGCATGGGAATGTGGAAATTGTTGGGTTTTTTTTATGCAGAAAATTAATTAAAGCTAAAAATGCTGAATGGAATTAATTTTGGCAATAGTGCTATTTTGGCCAAACTTGTAAAGAAATTTGCTAATTGTGAAATGAAGGGGTAAATTATAAGGTGGTGGGGATTTCGATTAACGAAAGGAGGAATGTTTGATTAAATATTTAATTGTATAAAAATGTAATTTATTTTGAATGCACTTTCACATTTTTGCTGATTTAATGCACGGCCCAAAAATTCATAGAAATAAGTAAGAATCACAAAACAAATTCCGCTGGGTCCTATGCGAAAGCTTGACTAATGGTCAAATTGGCTATGCACGAAATCTCTAAAATTTCGACCTGTTGTTATATAGGGCCTATAATTAATATTTTAAAACTTGGTATTTAGAGTTTATAGTGGGTTCTCCAGAATATTTTTTATAGAGGTCCTCATTTTCCAAACGTTTTCCTCAAGTCCTCAAGTCCACGTTTTCCTATAGCCCCATAAAACAGCACTTACCAATATTTTACGGTTTGAGGATTTTAGCCACATTTTCTAAGGGAATTACTTACAATTGGTTATTTGGATTTCCAATCCCTTGGATGGAGCCGTACAATTTCTAAATAGGTCAAAATTTTTTATAATCCCTATCCTTTCTTTCTAATTGGCGGAGGGCGGGTAAGTTCGATCCGCCCTAACTTATCTGCTGTTTATACCATACACCACAAGGTGGTCAGGGTATTATGTCTTTGTGCATTTGTTTGTAATAGGCAAAAGGAAACGAGATAGACCCATAGTTCCTTTTGATGATCTGCATAGAATCACATTCTGAGTCGATTTATGCATGTCCGTCCTTCCGTCTGTCCATGTATTTTTGTAAACAAAGTGCAGTTCGCATTTATTGCCCTATCCAGATGAAATTTTGCACAGATCATTTGTTTGGCCCTAGGACGAACTATTGAAATTGGAGATAATCGGTAAAAATTTAGATATAGCTCTCATATATATCTTCGTCCGATTTGCCTTTTATTGTGCACCAAACATCTAATATCAGTCCGAATAGTATGGAATTTTGCACATTAGGCCTGAAAATAAGTAATTGAAATCGGTTCAGATATAGCTATAGCTTCCATATATATTGTTCATCCGATTTGTTATTTTTGTCCTCCGCAACTGTAATATGCGCTCTGTAACAACAATATTTGGGGAAATATATCAAATACAGCTCAGAAATGCCTTTGCTTAATTTTATCGAGATCGGTTCAGATTTGATTATAGCTCCCATATATAACTTCGTCCGATTTACCTTTTATTGTGCACCAAACGTCTAATATTTGCCCAAATGGGATGGCATTTGGCACTTACTACCGAATTGAGTCTAGAAGCTAGCATGCCAAATTTAGTGAAGATCGGTTCAGATATAGTTATAGCTCCCATATATATTGTTCATCTGATTTGTTGTATTTGTTACTCACAGCCGTAATATGAACTCCGTAACAACGATATTCACGGAAATATATCAAATACAGCTCAGAAATATTTGCCAAATTTTATCGAGATCGGTTCAGATTTGAATATAGCTCCCATATATATTTTTATCTGATTTCAAATTAATTTTGCACCAAATGGGCAGTACAATTCCGAATTTAAAAAATACAAATGTTTCAACATATTTAGTCCTTTGAACTTTAAATAATAACTATAATCATAGCGTGTATGATTAAATTCTCCCATAAAAACTTTTAATTGTTATGTGGAGCTCCACTAAATTAGCAAAGTGGTGTAGGGTATCATAAAGTCGGCCCCGCCCGACTTTAGGACTTTCTTTACTGGTTTTACTTGTTTATGTTAATATACCATCAAAAAACCCGAAATATCTAATTACAGCTGATTTGGTGGAAAATTGGGAGCGAAATCTTCAAAACACCTAGAATCGAGAGATATCTTTGTAAGGCTATACCACGAAGTAGACATTTATTTAATATTTTTGACTTGGAATTGAACTACCCACCTAAAATCCAAAATCCCAAATTACAGTAGATTTGTTTGGAAATTTCTATCAAAATCTTCAAATTTTCGTAAATCGGAAGTCATCATTTCACGGGGCCTATAACGAAGAAAAAAAAAGGCATTATGATGAGTCCTTTTTAGAAATCGGTTGTTTTTAAAGGCAGCATTTCCTATTGCTCTCTTCTGTAAAGGACTTATTAGCGGTCCATGTATTTCAACACCTATTAACAATATTTCCCCTTGACGTTTTCCTTGATTCTGCCAGGGGACATTAGACATCCTTTTACATTCAAACATAAAAGTTTCAATGGAAAATAAAAGAAATCTCCCCTAACCTGAATTTTTTTATAACTTAAAGTTAAAATTAAATTTCATTAACTCCACGTCCAGTGTTCTTTAAAATGATGTGCCATTTTTTCTTCTCGCATTTTTAATGACGCATTTTCGGGCCGCAGAGTACCAAACTCCATTTCAATGGACTTTAATAAAGATTTCCTTTATATTTTTGTCGCCATTGTAAATTTTTAATGTATGTCTGTAGGTTTATAGTTATTTGTGTTCGTGATTTTAACGAAAATCCCCAATATTGGCACTTATTACGTCTGCATTGGTTATGAATTTTTGCAGAATATGCGGATAAAACATGCAGTGCACTGCGGGTGCAGAGAAGTAAAGGAATGCAATGATTAATGGTAGCCCATATGTTTTTCTTTACTGCCAGGCAGCCATTCGTCAAAACAGTTATTCGCTTGATCTGATCGCTTGATAGAGGTGTTTGAAATCGCTTTATGGGTTGCGCGGATAGTCGCCTTCTTTAGGAATTACTCCTTGAAATTATCATTGCATGATAAGGATATTGTCAGGACTGGGGGGTTGACTGATATGAGGGAGAGAGAGAGAGAGTGAGAAAACTATTGCTGACATAGGCAGAGCATCATAGGTCACTCCTTCGATTTCGAAAGAAAATCTCTTTTTCTCTTACTCAGATGAGACTGCAGTATGGGGTTCACATTCTTCTCTTCTATTCGTGCTAAAAGTTACATTGGCACAATTCGGATGCAGATAGTGTCCTCTCGATGATCCCAACTTCATATTTTTTATAAATATTGATATTCTCCTTTTACTGCATGGAATAAATGTGATGGTTCCACCTATATTTTAATCATAGCATAGACCAGGATTGCTGGAAAAGTGGGAGTTTTTTTTTCGAATTCTACTTTTCACAGTTTTGCTTTTTGTGGCAGCTCTCCTGAGTGCTCCGAAGATTAGAATCTGCTCGAATTTGAACTAATTTGGCTCCTACTCTAAACTGAAAGAAGACTGCTTGCCCTTATTTGAGCGAAACTGAAAAATAGAGATTTGCTCGTTTTGTTACTTTTTCTACTCCCAGGAAGGATCCCGATCGACTTCGAGCTAGTTTCACTCTTTGCTCAAATTCGAGCTGTTTTAAATGTGTTTTATCTTCCTCCATAAACGAATTCATAGTTTCCCATCTCTGGGCGCATTGTTAAACTAGTGTTTGTTTTGGCTGATATATATTGACCAATTTACATGTCCCCACATACAAATACAGAGAAATTGCATACACAGAACACAACATACACTCACACACACACACACAAAGATGCATGTGCAATCATGGACATACTCTTAGGATTATGGGTGACTTTGGTTTTTATTTATTTTTTTAATAATAAAAAATACCAACAAAAAAAAAAAAACATTGTTCGCTGGCCAGGGGTTTTCACATATTCGATGCTTTCGCTATATAGATGTGGATGTGTGTATGTATGTGGAAAGCTTTATATTTCGACATTATTTCATTTAATACGATTACATGGCGTTTACATAGTCTCTCTTCACAAGTCTGGCTGTGTGTGTGTGTGTCTGTCTGACTGTCTGTGTATGTGTGTGTGTGTTCATTTCATACATAAATGCCACAGCCTGAGACTTTTCTGGCCAGACTGGCAATTGCTGCTGCATAAGCCTTAAAAAGCATTGGCTTTTCCCCCGCGTTTTCCTATGGCCGCCGCCGCTGGTGCTGCTTTTCACCAAGGGATAAAGGAGATCAGCATGCATTCGGAAATAAATAAAATGGTTTGCGTGTTATGACTGAGTTTGGTGTTTTCAATAACGACGGAAAAAATGCCAAATGGCAAATAAAACGCCAAACCAAAAAACGTGGCAAAAAGCTTTGTTGCGTTATTGCGGGCAAACAGGGCAGAGGCAGAGTGGAGAACAATATATTTTCACACAAGCATTATGTACAAGTCTAGAATAAATACATGCAACGTATGAGTACGCTTCTCTGTATGTATGTGTGTATGTACGTCTGTTGTCAGGCCTGGCAAAAAGCAATCTCTTTGGCCATATGTCAAGTTCACAAATTATTGTCTCAATAATCATGTTGTACAACGGCAAAGTGTTGCAGTGTTATGTAAAGCAATCCAATGAAATGCCTTTCAACTCGCTTGTATTTCAACTGAGGCGCAACGACGAAACGGTAACCCAAAACGAAACTCAAGCTCTGTTGCCTGCCTGCCTGCCACTCAGGCAGCCAGGAGTACTGGAGCAAGGATAACCAACCAACCGGGTGCTGTGTGAGGGAATGGATGGTTGCAGTCTCAACTGCAATTGCAACGCATTACGGTGGCATTAAATACACCTGTCTGGAATGTGGCTTTTTATTTCAATGTTGTTGTAGTTGTTGTTGGTGTTTTCATGTGCATTTGAATATGTCGGCTGAACAGTAACTCGCAGTGTCTGTATGTGTGTGGCTGTGCAACTTCACACCGAGTTGTATGTTGTCTCATAACCGTTTTAATTTTTGATGCAATAATATTTTTCTTTTTCAATAGCCGTTTGCAATAACAATGCGCAAAATAAAATAAATAATTCTTTAGTGTGTGTTTGTGTTTTTTTTTTTTTTTGGAAAATTCAGACTTGTACCTCGAAACAAAAGGTCAAATGGGATTACATGGCACTTTTGCAAACGATATGTATCGGCAATGTGGTTATAGCCAAATTAATATTTATTGTAAGCCAATAATGGAATGAAATGGATCTTTTGTATAAAAAGTATTGTCAAAATCCAGTTTTTATAAAAATAAAATTCAGCAAGGCGCGATAATGTAATGGCCTCTCCTTGCTCATTTTCGGGGAAATTTTTCAAATCAGACATGAGTTACGCCTTACCATCTAAAAAATAAGAATCAGTTCTAATTTTTTTTTTTTAAATTACGTGGGTCCAAAATATGTCCTTTATGGCCCTCGAGGGAAAAAATCATCTCTAACAACTTTTTTTTGACTCTTGGAGTTGGCAAAAGCTTTTTTCCATCTCCTCACAGATGGGATGACACATTGTCATGACTCATTTATTTATTCTTTAAAATTTCATTTTTCGAATTCAATGGGATTGAATGCTATTATTGTTGTTTGTGTTTTTGTAAAAATACAATAGTAGTGAGATTGTGTTGTAAAACACCTGAATACAAATGGCCTACAACCATAGCAATTGGAAAATATTGAATGGCGATGAGGAAACAACTAAACCGCCATGTTGTTGGGCTGTCCCTCGGTTTTGTGTTCCCTCAGTGACTTAATAACATCATTAACCAAGTCAAAAATTGAGGTCTTTGTCAATTCTTCTTCATGTGTTGCCACGCCATTGATAACAGTTGCGGGGCCCACAGAGCGTGGCATGTCACATGAACACATTTTCTCGAACTTGAATAGCTTTATTTGTCATCAATTGTCCATTCTTTGATTTAGAGGTTAATCAATGTCATCATCATCTTTTTGTCCAGAGAAAAAAAGGGGATTGTCTTTAGTTTTCTGTTTGGCCCCTAATGGCTGCATTGTTTGAAATCTCTTTCAGTTTTATGGGAGTTTTCTTTTTTACTTTTCGAAAAGCCTCTTCTTTCTTCTCTATTATTTTATTGAAAGGGTTGTAATTTACGTGTTTGGAAAAATTATAAAAATTGACATTTATATCGAATTCTTTCAAGAAATAGAAAAACCAATGGGCAATTGCATTGTGAACCCATGTACATATACACCATATTGTGTGTGTGTGGTTATTTGGAATGCATGTCATTCCTGTCAACGTTTTATGGCTGGTGATTACCACTGGGAGGACAATGCCAGCGAGATAAAGGCCACTTAAGTGGCTGCATTCATTCTCACTCAGTTTATTATTACACATGTCATGTCATGCCATCCGAACAACTACATTTTTGTATTATTTTATCAACAACCGGGAAAAGAATAAAAGAAGACTATTTGCCTTGCAGGAGGTCTTGTTAATGTTAATTTCCCCATAATCAAATGTAACCCCTTCGTTGGCGTTTTCATTAGAACAATGTAAATATAAAACAATTTTCAAAACAGCAGAGAGTCATCGTCAAGAAAACACCCTCCAGAAATTGCTCTATTTCAAGATCGAATTTTAGCTGAGAGAAAATTACTGGAACCTTGTTTAGAGGAAAATTGGGAGAGCTATTAGTCATTCATATTTAGTCATATGAGAAATATGTTTTGTTGCAAATTTTGAACTTTGAACTCTTACCCATTTTCCAATTTGGTCCATGTTTTATGAAAATATTACAATGTACAACGTTTTAACTAAGTTAAATGCTCTATTCGAGAGCTATTGTTCCTATCTGCCAGACAGGCAAACGAGCTTAAGCGACGACTCTGAAACGGATGGTAGACATGGGATCTGGGATCGCTGTTTTGATGAAGCACATTCTAAAAGCAACAAGCACGGCACAGATCCGCTCGTTTTTACAGGGGACTGAAATTGCTCGAAGAATGGGAGTTTTTTTACGGATTTAAGCTTCACTTTTTTGTTTTGTGTGTGAGTGCTCCCTAGCCATTCTTGCTTAAAAACACTATGTAGACTGGAGCAGAATCGCTCGAAATAGAATGAATGGAGTAAAACCGAGTGGAAAATGATTTTGCTTGCTGATTTGTATGTGCGATTGTGTGTACAGCAAACCGGTTTTGATATTGCTGTGAACTGTGGGAGAGGGGGGTGATCGTATACAAAATCAAAGAAGGAAACCAGTAAAAAGCTGTAAGCTCGGCCTGGCCGAACTTTTTTAATATCCTCCACCATTTGGTACGAATTTGGTAATTCTCCGAATGTAGCTGTTATATTACCTGCATAGGTAACTTTTGTCATAAGCCATCACAATATTCAAATGCGAAACTTAAAAAAAATAGCTAAAATCATCAAAATATCGAATATCGGTAGGTGCTGTTATATGGGGGGTCTATACGAAGACATACCCATTACGAACTTCAAATACCAAATTTGAAACAATTCCGGTGAATAAAATCGCTAAAATCTTCAAAATACCGAATATCGGGAGGTGCCGTTATATGGGGGGCTATACGAAGACGTGGACCTGAACAGACAATCTCCTGTCACAGAAAATCTCCTGTCCATTACGAACATCAAATACCAAATTTGAAACAATTCCGGGGAATTATGTCGCTGAAATCTACAAAGTACCGAATATCGGGAGGTACCGTTATATGGGGGCTATACGAAGACGTGATCCTGCTGTAGTATCCAATTCGAACTTCAAATACCAAATTGGATACAATTTCGGTGAATAATGTCGCTAAAATAATCAAAATACCGAATATCGGTAGGTGCCGTTATAGGGGGGGGTCTATACGAAGACATACCCATTACGAACTTCAAATACCAAATTTGAAACAATTCCGGTGAATAAAATCGCTAAAATCTTCAAAATATCGAATATCGGGAGGTACCATTATATGGGGATTTCACTCTTTATTCGAATTTAAGCAAGTTTTTCGGAAGTCGGGCATCAAGTGATACATACCCTCTGCAGCCATAAGGCTAAGGGTAAGAAAAGCAATTTGTATCCTCTTTCATTTTTCAAGAATATTTTAATCAAACAAAAACTTGAATCTACATATGTTCAAGATTTGTCGGAACCTCCATGTGGCCGAATCTGCCATTTAATTTTAATCAAATTCTGTCTTGAGTATTCCAAATTCTAGCCGTGAATGTGACAACGATTCAATTTAAGTAGGATGAAATATGTGACTACAGGACATATGTACTCTAAGATTGGAAACTGTCCGGTTCATATTCTTATGTCGATAGTGAAATTTTGTATTTTTTTACAAATATATTCTTCTAGCTTTAGTCCTGAAGATAGAAAATGTTACTTAAATATTTTATATTTTTTCCAAATCAATTTGATCTAACTTAAGTGCATTCCTGCTTATCTAGCTTTCATCGAATTCAAATTTTCCAATGGAATCACTCACTCGCGATACCATTTACCAATTAAATCTGCAATCGAATTGTATTCATTAGCAGCACTGAATTGGCAATGAAATTCGTTAGAAATGCTACTGTTGTTTTATCAGTGGCAGTATTTCAAAATTGTTTGGCGAATATCTCATAAAAAGTCAAAAAGTTGATGTTCATTTTTAAAAGGGGAGCAATGCTTCTTTTTTTTTTTTGTTGGCAATAATGTATGTATGTATGTTTGTCTGTAATAGCCCAACAGCTTAGCAATGCTCACCTTTGTGTCAGATTCAAACTCGCATTCATTCATTTCTTTTTGTGTCCTTTTTTCTTTTTGGTTTACTTCTTCTTCTTTGTTTTTCTTTTTTTGCATTTGGTGTGGCTTCAATTGCTTTTATTCGATTCTTTTTTTTCGGTTTTATTTTGTTTTGAGGTATGTTTTGATGGTTTACACGAAAAATCAATTTTCGATCTTGTTAAATGCAAATTCCGAACTCATGAAAGTTCGCTGTTTGGTGGGGTCCTTTGCAGTTCTTCGCTCCGATGGTGTTCTTGTTTGGTGTTTGCTGGCAATGTTTTACAATCGTTGCCAATAATCGCTACAATATCGTCGAAACAACAACAACGCCAACAACTATTTTTTTTTTCACTGCCAACACCAAACATATGCAGAGGTGCTGCACTCGTTCCATCCATATCGGGCTTAGCATCAGCTCTGGTATCTGAGTGTACAACCATTTAACAGATTCTTCTGCAAATCTACCAAAAACAAAAAACAAAAAGACAACAAAAACAATAGACTATCAGCTTGGGCGTGTGCGTAACTATATCGGGATATGTGTTGTCGGCTGACAAGCTTGCACTTAGTTCGATGCCAATGAAGAAATAGCGTCAATTGGATCAGACTAACAACCAAACAACAAAATGTAAAACAAATTTGAAGTAAATCATTACAATTGGAAAAAAGGAGGTGCAAAAGAGGTGAGATGGAGAGGGGTTGGTTAGACTTACTCTGGACTTTCAATTGGGTGTTGGAATTCAGAATGAATCTAGGTTTTTTGTGATAGTCTGATGTTTGATTGGAACTTTCATTGCCTGGTATGGATGTGAGGCCACCCATGATGGTTGACATATGAAATTTCTTATCTTAAAAAATTTAAGGAAATTCATAATCGGAGGAATATGTTATTTTTAGTTAAAACAAAAAATATGATTCCATTATAAATTTTGGAAACATGTCAAAATGTTCGGAATGTGCTGCAAATCTACGGAATGACTTCTACTATCTGTGAGAGAGATTTTTGTTTATTGACAGCTGATGTGAGAACTTTTGCCTGACGCTGATTTGAGTATAAAAATCATATTAAAACACGGTTCGGTAGCTACTCGTGATAAAAAAGAGAGCTTGAATGATTTTATCTTAGACTATATTACTTTTTTGTCGAATATGTACAGGGTGAGATAAAAAAAAAACTGCAATAAAGTCAAATGCCATAAATTTTATGAATGAAAGCAAAAAATGTCGGAAATAGCATCAACTTAAATAATAAGTTTAGATTTGTTCGAATTGCTCACCTTTGGCACGAATTATGGCCTTCAAACGGCCAGTGAAACCGTCACACGGAATTTATGCCCATTCCCGGCGAATCGCTTGCTTGGGGTGATCGACACTTTGGTATTTTTTAGTGGCAACCTTTCTTTATAAAATATTTCAGACACAATAGTCCAACGGATAGGTATCCGGAGATTTTGGTGGCCATTGTGCGCTGGAAATGAAGCGAGGAACCTCATTTTATCACCATTCTTGGCGTGCTGAGTCCAGTTGGAATGTCCAAGGTCTGCGGCCAAATCGTTTGCGTGCGCAAGGCTTTAGTAAACCCTCCAGAATATGTTCGCAATAATATTCGGCAATTATTCTGATGCCACGGTCGATTAATATGAGCGGATAGCGACCATCGGCTGTTATGGCGGCCCACACCATCATCATGGTCGGCACTTGAGTTCTGGTGGCCAACCGAAGGTGCACATTTTCAGCTAACCTCTTTGGCAAGTGAACACGATCATTTTGTTTGTTTACAAACTGCTGGACAACCAATGTTCTCTCATCGGAAGAAACCAAATTCGGCAGTTCACCACTTTCGGCCAAGTGAAGTGTACTTTGCTCTTTTGAGCATATTTTCTTTCTGTTGTGGTGTAAGTTCTTGCACTTTTCGGAATTTCAATGGCTTTAAATGCCACTTGTGGTTTTCCAGCCAAATATAAAGAAATCACACTATCACACTTGAATTCCATCACAAATAACATTTTTTCTGAAAAATTCTTACAAAAATTAGCTGTCACTGGAATAATTCTGTCGGACGAGTGGTTTAGAAATGACAGCAGTCTGAAGTTGATTGCAGTTTTTTCATCTCATCATGTATATCAGGGGTTGGCAACGAGCTGTTTGTGAGGAAATTAAAAGAAACAACAGATGTAGAACAATTATCACTCCAGTTTCCACTGAGCTGTGGATGATAAAGGTTTTCTTATCACTGGTTTTCATGATTTTGACAATAATTTGCAAAAGCAACAACATATGAATGTGCTGCCGAGCATGTTTTAGCCAAAATAAATACTATTCTTGCAACGAACGTGCAGATTAAGTTGTTTTAGTTCGAAATTCCTTTCTCTTTTTAATGGGAGCTAATACTTCAAGGATCGAGAAGGATGTGTGGGATTTTTGTAATAATTGAGCAATATTTTTTTTTATTTAATTCGGAGATTCTCATCTATTTCATATTTTTTCTTTACTATTCTCTAAAACTTAGTTATATCTCTATTTTAGAAAAATAATCCGTTCAAGAATTTCCTCCATCTAAGTCTTCTTTTTTAAAATCCTTTTATTATATATATTTTTGTTCAAATCAATTCTTTGGCGATTGTCTGATACTGATGTTGTTGGGGCTGCCTTCGTTATTTCATAATTCTTATGAACTTGTTAACATTTTGCTGTCGTTTCGTCGTCATCGTCGTCGTCTTTGTCCCTTTTTTAGCATTCGAAACAAAGTTGTTGCCGGGTTGTTATGTCTCGCTGTCGTTGTTCTAGCCAAATACCATCTCGGGCCAGGGAATGACAGAAAATTGTATGAAAAGAATGATCGGTTCATACGCTTCACAATGCTCCCCGTTACATGCAAAGAAATTCAAATCAAAAGCATTTTCCAAAGCTGTTTACTGTTGTTGTAGTTGTAGTTGCAGTTGTTGTTGCCAGCTTTGTTGCATTGTTTTGAAGTGCGATGCTGATTTATTTCTTTCAGTTGAAAATGTTTTTTGCATACAAATCATTGGAAAAGCATCAAAGTCAATACACCAAACTATGCTAGATGCGGACGGACGGAAGGACGGACGGACAGACGGTTGGATGGACGAACAAATGAATGAACAAACGGACAAAACATAAATACTTGATTCCACCTAGTTCAGTACTAGTGCTTGTTGTACTTGGGCGCGAGTGTGAGCCATCCCTAGTCAACGGCTAATGCATAATGGCAGGAGTGCTGAGCCATGCCATGCCATGCCAACCATACCAAATGCAATCCGATGGATCTCTATCAGTTCAAGCTTTTTTCTGTTGTTGTTGTTAAAGGATTCTTCATTTTTCCCAATCATTTTGTTTCGTTTCGTTTAAACCTAGGAAAAATAATCAACTACTCATAGTTGAGAATAAATGCCAGTGGGGGAGTTTGATAAGTCAGGGTAAGAATGTGAGGAAAAACATTAAGATTTGAATTTAGCTGCAAGCTCTAGATAAGAATATTGGTGGAAGTGGTCTAAAATACATTTTAAATATAATAAAAATGAATTGAAATTGAGTTTTTCACTAAAAATTATTCAAAACTGTGCAAAGATGGAGAATAAAACAGCTATTCCAGCTCAGATAAGTGAGAAGCATATATTTTGATACCGGATTGATTTTTTGAGTACGACTCTCTTAATAAGTGATCATAGAATGCATTTACTTTTTACTGGCCCCACGAAGAGTTGAGACCTTGGTGTCATTACTGTCGGCCATATATTGCCAGATGGGAAATAGCCACAATCGCTAACTAAAAGTTGATAAGGTTTGACATTTAGGAATTTGTACTGGGAAAAAAAGTTTAAACATGTAAAAAAGCAGCTAAGGCCTAAGGCCATACCGAACTTTTAATATCCTCCACCATTTGAAAGGAACTTGAAAATTTTCAAAAAAAAAAAAAAAACAAAAATTTTGAAAGAAACGCTGAACTTTATATGGGGCCATTACAAACTTTGAATCGGAAATTTGTATTCGGGTGAATGATCTCGTTAAAATCGTCAAAATACCGCATATAGAGAGGTACAGTTATATGGGGGCTATACGAAAAAGTGGACCTACCTACTGGGAAAATACACATGTGTGCAAAATGTTAGCCTTCTATCTCAATTCGTTCGAAAAATTTCGTGATTACAACAGACAGAGATACAGGCGGACATCGCTAAATCTTCTTAGAATTTTACTCTGGTCCGGAATATATGTACTTTGTAGGGTCTATTATGAATATGTCTCCTCCATAGAATGGTGGAGGATAAATCCTTTGCGATAGAAGGGGAATAAAACAGATTTTTGTTCTTTGCATTAGCTACAGTTTTGCCTTAGAGAGTCCATCAAATTACCAAACGGTGGAGAAGATATAAGCCCGAGAAAAGTATCCCTTTTTGCAATAGTGACAACCAAGCCCCAATGTTGGAGTCCTTATAAATGAAATATGGTATTTTGAAGTGATTTATAACTAATTCAGAATTTTATGGTTTTGAAATATAAAATCGGCTGAGTATATGGGCGCTATGTCTGTATCTAAAATCAAAGGTGCTTTAAATTCGTCATCATTTTTCTTTGCATAAAAAAATCAATTTTCTGAAAGGTCTTGCTGGAAAGGTCATCCTCTATCTATCAAGACACCATAGAACATTCCCAAAAACAAACTCTTCCACATTTTAGTCTCTTTTTATTTTCCGGTAATTTGTTGTTTTATGGCATCTCATTTATCACCACTCCTTGTCATCCACCCCTCGTAAGAAATTCTTCAACTATTTGTTTCTTTGATTCCCTATAAGTAATAAGAAGGTTTTTGATACAACTAAGTTTTCGTTATGTTTTGTTTTGTTCTGCTGTTTTTTTTTTTTTTTTTGGATCGCTGCCACTCGCCGTCGACGGAATCATTATTTTGCATTTCTTCAAAAGAGGCACACTGGAGAAGCTACATCGACACTAACAAGATATGGATGGATTTCTTTTGAAATTTCTTTGGAAAATTCCAAATAAAAATCTTAACTACTTGTGCCGAGGAGGAGCCGAGTGTAATTTCGAGTGAAGTGAAGGGTATAACATATTCCACATATGAAATATGGCATTAGCATAGAGTACGATATGCAGTTCAGAAGGACACACAGTCCTTGCATGCTTCTCATGTAACCATGTTAACAAATACAAGACAAAAAAAAAAAAAAAGAAAACGAATGCAATGTTATGTTTTTTGTTGTTGTTGCTGTTGCTGTCATGTTGACCGTTCGCTCCACTAGAACACAAATCAAACAAACCAAATGTTGCGGAACTGCAACAAAACCAAATTGTTTTTTTTTTCTGGATTTGAATTGGGCTTATAACTATGAGCATATTTCGACTGGCTATCATTCGCCACACAGTTTTAGCATTGGCCGTCGCCTCGGCATCAGTCAAACACAATTGGCTTTGTACTTAAGCCCCCCAGCTGGAACGTAACAATCATCCAGTGTCTATGGCTACTCTCATGGCTGACAATAGCAATGATGATGATGTTGTTGCTGTTGCTGTGACGTTTGCCTCCACCGCTCGTCCACGTCTCTGGCGCTAATGCCTGTCGCTGCTGATGATGCCGTTGATGCTGATGTGATATTTGCTTATGTTTATTTGAGACTCTCTAATAGTTGGCAACAATAAAATAAATTATTGCAACAATTTCTGGCACAAGTTGTTGTCACAATAAAACTTTACATGTTGTTGCAAATTGACATTTAATAATTCATGCCACACAGCCATGTAGTTAGTCAGAGCTAGACTGTATGAGTTTCCAATACATGAGCATCCATCCGTATTACCAGAATTCTATCCCTCCCCGTCTGTCCCCCACTTCTCTCTCTCTCTGTCTGCACATGCTGTTCTGTGTATAATTGTCATTGTCGGTCTGTCCGTCCGTCCGTCGGTTCGTACGTTTTTGTCCATCAGTTAAAACAATTTACCAAACTCAAGTTGAGTTTTCAGTTTTTGCAAATTTTCAATTTTTGTTGCTGCCATCCGTCCCCCAGATCTGTCCGTCCATGTGTAGCTGTAGTTTTTCGTAAATCTTTTCCTGAATTTAATACCTGGCACCGGGCTTTCATTCATTGTCGTTCTGTTTGGCTCTGCCTCTCTCGTTCTCTTCCAACCGAAATTGACATGCCACCAAACTGGAACTTTGTCATCAGAAACATCAACTGCATTATTGTCATCGGCATCATCGTCATCAGCAGCAGCAACAGCAACAACAAAAGTCGTCTCTCGTCTCTTAATGTGGAATCCTCGTCACTGAATTTGTTGCTGTTGCTGCCACACATGCATGCACACATGATGAGGGAATGTCCGGGGCAAATATGTTGCTTGTCGCATCATATCAGTCAGTTATAATTTGTATAAATTTGGTTGTATAAATGTTGTTCTTGTTCTTGTTGCTGTTGAAGTTGTTGTTATCTCACTGTGCATGAATGTGTGTGTGTGTGTTTGAACATTGTCTGCAATTCCATAAAATAATGTTTTAAGTTGTTGTTAATTTGTGGTTCTTGTTGATGGTATATTGTTGTATTGTTGTTACATATTTACTGTGGCATGGACAGAGCAGAAGAGAGAGAGAGAGAGAGAGAGAGAAACGATGGTTGCAAGGGAAGTTTTGTGAGACAGAGGGGAAGAGAAAATGTTGAAAAAATGGGACAATATTAACAGACAACATGGGTTTCTCGACCATAAAAGGACTATCCCATATTAGAAGAGTACATAAGATACGAAAGGGTACTAATTATGGTTCCATTAATATTTAGCGATTGGGAGATGCTTAAGCTATAAAATTTAGTCAATAAGTTATATTATATACAACAAGTTTTACAGTTAAACATTTTGGAAATTCGTACTAGAAGGATACTAAAAGGTACTAAATAGTACATTATTTGTAGTGGGCGAATAAATAGAGTAAGAATTCTAGAATTTGGAAGTAAGAATCACTACAAAATTTAATTGTACGAAAAGTACCAAAAAACACTAAATTGGTACAATGCAGAAGGAGCTAAGATCTTTTTATTATTTTTTTATAGGGAAATCAAAGTAGAGAAGTATACCCGATAAAAGTAGGTGGTTTTGAGAAATGCGTACTTAACAGCATCAATTGTACCAATTTCAACTATATATCGCACGAAATGGCACTAGATTTTTATTAGAGCTTAGGATTAGAACTGATATTATGAATTTTGGTATTAAGATAAGTGTCAGTTGTTAGATAAGGTAATAGATTTGGAAAGACGTAGTATATTGTGTAAGAAAAGTACTTAATAGTACTAAAATTGGTATTTAGTTTACGAAAAGAGCTGGAATTGTACATTTTCCTATTAGGGTCAATGTGAGTGTGCAGCATTTATACAAGGAGGTGTATTTGGAAATCCGTACTTTATAGTGTACGAAAAGTACTGTATGGTACTTAATCGGGAGAATAACTATAATTATGAATGGATAGAGAAACTGATTTCGAAATGTGTAAGAAAAGTACTAATTGTTACCAAAATTGGTATATAGTGTTAGAAGAAGATGTAGAATTGTTTATTTTCTTATTAGGACCACTGTGAATGTACGGCGTTAGATATGGACTTGGATTTGGAAATTCGTACTATAACGTATACGAAAAGTACTAAATGGTACTGAATCTGTTATCAATTGTATGAATAGAGGAGGAATTATAAATTTTTGTAAGAGTCACAGTGGATGCTTACTATTTAGACAGTGTGGTGTTTTTGGAAATGCGTACTTTATAGGCCACGAAAATTACTAAATGAAAAAAAATGGTATAAAGTGCAGGAAGAGATCTAGAATATTGAGTTTTGATATAAGGGTTACTGTGTATGATGTATAATTTCTGTGATTTTTATACCCTACACCACAAGGTGGTCAGGGTATTATGTCTTTGTGCATTTGTTTGTAACAGGCAAAAGGAAACGAGATATACCCATAGTTCCTTTTGATGATCTGCATAGAATCACATTCTGAGTCGATTTATGCATGTCCGTCCGTCCGTCCGTCCGTCCGTCTGTCCATGTATTTTTGTAAACAAAGTACAGTTCGCATTTATTGCCCTATCCAGATGAAATTTTGCACAAATCATTTGTTTAGCCCAAGGACGAACCCTATTGAAATTGGAGATAATCGGTCAAAATTTGGATGTAGCTACCATATATATCTTCGTCCGATTTGCCTTTTATTGTGCACCAAACGTGTAATATCATAGCGTGTATGATTGAATTCTCCCATAAAAACTTTTAATTGTTATGCGCAGCTCCACTAAAGTAGCAAAGTGGTGTAGGGTATCATAAAGTCGGCCCCGCCCGACTTTAAGTCTTTCTTTACTGTTTTTTTTTTTTTTTGAAATGTGTACTGTACAGTGTACGAAAAGCACTAAATGATACTAAATTAGGTATAAAACTAAGAAATAGGACAGGCTTTATACATTTTGGTATAAAAATATGATTTTTTTTCCATTTTCCCAAGAAGTAGTGGGAACTCGGTAGCATAAAATATTTTAGGTACGGATATTCCCAAGTAATTAGTGTAGATTTTTTCATGAGACTTTGCAACTAATTTATCATCCTAGTTTAGTGATTTCATGAAACTAACTCCTCCATATAGCAGTACATCTTGATATTGGATACTCAGAATAAACTCTTCCACATTTATCAGCGGAATTGAGCACAAATAGGTTATTTTTTTCAGAAAGCTAGAAGCTGTCGCTTGCTTTTCTAAATTATACAGACTTTAAGAACAGTTTCGTAACTATTCAACTTCTTTTTTGTATAAGACTCCCACTTTTATCGCAATTCGATGCTGCTATTTTCAAAGGTTTCAATTTTCTCAAGGTGGTGGCCATCCAAAGTCCATCCATGCTACACTTAACTCTATTTTATACATACCGATAATTTCCAAACACTCCTCGCTATCGGCAGTAATGAATGTGAATATGTACGGTACAATTGTTTCCCGAAATCCATCACAAAATTGTACAACAAATTATTAAAATGTTGTAAAACTTCATCTTCTGTATGGAGCTGTGGGGGTGGCAGACGTGACGGCAGAGTGTGGGCGTTATTGTCGAACATATACAGAGTTTGGTGGTCTCACAATTATAAATCACTTAACGAAACTTTGAAACTTTAAATCAGACTCTGTGCATCATTTAACAAAAATGCAGCACTAATAAAGCAAATGAAGTTCCGTCACCAAGAAGGATGACACAGTGATAGATATGTGGGCAAACAGGCGAGGGAGGAGAAGAAGGACAAATGACTAGCTTTTGTATTCCAGTCATGCTTATGGTATGATTTATTTATTGCCATAAATGCACAAATCACTTTTGCCTCAAAATCCCTATGATTTAAAGTTGTGGATATTGGACATCAAAGGGGTAGTGGAGAGGAGGTAAAGGGGGAGGTAATGCTTTAACTTTAGCAGATAAGCAAGGCATGCGAAGTAACCACTTATGGCAAGGACGAGACGTTAATCAGGAATTGCCAGTTTTGTTGTTCTTTTTGCCTGCCTCAAGATGTGAAGGCGACAATTATCATCGTGGTGTCTGGCCAGAATTACGTGTGAATGTGATGCTGCTCTGCCCGTCCGACTGCCACTACTCAATATCCAAGCAACTGATAGACAGACTGTATGTCTGTGTGACTGACATGTGGCTAAATTAGCAGACATTAACAAATTCGTAAAGACAAGAGTATGAATAAATGACTGACTTTTGAGACGTGTATTACTGGCTGAAATAACGCAAATATTGTTTGGCATCGCATCACCATGCAACAGACTCGGTCTCGGCGCACCGGTCACAAATCACAGCCGTGAGACAGGATCATCATTAAATTAGCGTTGGCAGCAGCAGCAGCATCAACAGTATTCGCCAAGCCAAGCAATTCTCCAAGTACAACATGTGTCCAAAGGCCCATCATGTCTCTTTTTTTTTGGGATTGGGTCTTGCAATTATCACCCCTATAATGGGGGCTTTCATTCGCGCTCTCCATTTTGTTCAATTCACACTTGCACAACCAAAAAAAAAAAACCGAAACAAACTGAAACAGGAACGACATCGATGAACCTGCGATTGCATCTTCCGCACAATTTGCAGAGCCTTGGCAATATTTCATTGCATTATTGGCTATAAAGGCCACAATGGGATTGTTTTGGTTTTTCCTTGCACTCCTCCCGCTGCCGTTGTCTCCACTTCCCCTCGGCCATGGTTAAGTTCAAAGACACTTGCTTGTCAGCGAGAGTCTAAATGTCTGTCGATCTTGGCCTGACTGTGATTACTTTTGCTACATTGTATTGCCAGAATGTGGCTTCGGATCGGTTCGGCTGAGTTTTTGTGGCTGCAGTTGATGTGATCATTGTTTATAAGTATCTGTTTAACGTAATTATCTTGTCAACACTAAATTCAGAAACGTCTGATTCCACCACATACATCCATCCAGTAAGTCAGACAGCCGAGCAGCACCTTATCGGTCTATGGCTGCCAACGACGAAATGCGCTCGCGCAATGCCTTTGCATTTGTCGTCATTCATAGCTGGCATTGTTGGATGGCTGGCTGGTAGGCCGGCAGAGCAAAGCTCGATTTGATGAAATGTGTGATGTCTCAGATCTCAACGTTGATTGAGATGGTTTTTGTGGTATCGACGACGACGACGACGTCGGCCACAACGACAAATGCTGTCGTGTTCCATCTCCGCAGATGTAGATCCGGGAAAGGAAGTTTGGTATTAAGATTAAAAAGCTAGAATTCGCTAGAAATCAACGAAATCTTGGCAGAAAACATTTCAGCTGCATTGAACTGGATTGCAACGACGGCAATCCTGCGCACATGTGGACATAATTGAGGCAGTTAGTTTGAATTGTTTGGCAGAGAGCGTGGGGGGAAGCGATGTTGTGGAGAGAGGATGTTAGCAATTCAATGATTTGGTAAAATGTTTGAATTTATGCTGCTATTTTGTATTCGGATATTTATGGATATTTCCAATAACAAAATTCTAATTCTGCTTTTGTAATGTGGAGGAAATTACCAGGTGTGAACGATATATGGGAAATTGCAATGTTTTGCCGAATAGCGATTATAGAATAAGGTGTGAGCACAATGCACATAATCTGTACAATAAATAATTTAAAAAAAAAGATTTTCTTATGTAGATGTTTATTTTGGTAATTTAGAGCTACGGCAGATATATATAATTTGGGAAATATAGTTGTTTCAAATTTCGGACAAAGTAATATCAGTTTCATTCTTAGGCCTGGTCCGAAAATCTATAAAATCTGACGAAAGATTTTAAATTCTCTTTAAATTTGCTACATCGAAATTTTTCTGACAATATTAGATTTATGGTGGAAGTATCTACTCTTTCTGGTACCTCTTGTAAAGCGATGAGAGGAGAGCACAGATTTGTTTCGTCTTCACTCGGGAGTGAAACTTTCTCGGTAGCGGGTGTGCTCGATGTGTGGGAGTTTTAAACGAAGTTTGCTCTTCAGACTTTTCTTTTGTGTGGGAAAGCCAAAAATTAAAGTGGAAGTGGAATCGCTCGAAATAGAGTAAGAGTTTGCTTCAAGAGTGAAATAGAGATCTGATTTGTGTGTAATAGCTATGATGTTGCTATAAACTGTGGGGGAGGGAGGTAAATGTGTTCAAATACTAAGAAAACAACAACAGTGGAAGCAAAAAAAATGGTTGGTAAGAATTGGCGACAAAGCTCTGCAAAGTTTCGATTGCAGCTCCGGGCGGAGAATATTCTTACTGTCTTCTTAGTGTATAATCCGCTCGATTTCGAGTGAATTTTAGGCGAAATATACTCGTTCTTATTCGAGCGACATCGAAAAATTGCGAGTGCTTCCGCGAGTAGTTGAGCGAGCTTCCCTTTTAACTCCAATCCGAGCGGATTTTTCGGAGTAATATTTGTATAAAACTTAGGATGGATACTAAAATTGACAATATTGGCATACACTTACCTCTCTTACAAAGAGTAAAAATTTGGAAGAATCAAGAAACTCATATGAAACCATGACTGTCATCGGTAGAGTATTCGTTGCAAGAATTGCCTTCTATTGAGTTCGTTTGGATTTTAAATGGGGACCTACTTGGCTATAAATGATTTTTTAAAGAAATATGTGAAAAAATTTAAATGGATTTAAAGTTTGACCGGCCGATTTTTTTATACCCTCCGTCATGTGAAACCTTCAAATTTTGCAGATTTCGTTATAGGGGAGCTATACTTAATCTACACATATTAAAAACCCGACATAGCAAATTATAGCTGATTTGGTTGCAAATCAGTCCATAAATCTTCCAAATACCGAAAACCAGGAAAGGGTTACCAAAAAAGGGAGACTTACATCGAATATTTTAGCAGGGATTTAAACTATCTACAGAGAACGCAAAATATCAAATACGAATGCCTGTGGAGGGGATAAACATATGTGAGAATTTTTCTAATAGGGGGAGAGATTTTTTTTCTCCGCTTGTAGCCTTATTTTTTTAGACATCAGGGTTATACGGTCTCAAAAAGTTTTAATCGAAATGGAGATCCTTTATTGTTTTGTTTTATATCTCTGTGAAATGTTAATAGTCTATTTGGAATTAATCACAAATGCATTAGAACTCAGTCACCAGTCCTCAATTCATTTCATATTTTAGCTCAACTTGCTAATCTCTGAAGTTTTCAAACTTTTCCCTTTCCAGTCGCCAGTCCAAAATAACTTTCTGTTTTAGTTTCTTGGAAAAGTTTGGCTGTTGTTTGCGTATTTGTCTGTTTGTTTTCCACTTCCATTTGGCAATTCGTCCCTTTTGTCAAATAGAAATTGCTACAAATTGTAGCCAACATATATCCAGCTGAGAACTGTTACATCATCAACGCTTCGCAATCTGCTCCGAGGAGTCAACAAGGCGCAATAATAACCAACCACTAGGTTTGTCGACTTCAAAGTCAGATATATTGTCAACAAAATCAACACACCATCGCCGCCAATGTTGTTGGGTCGAAGCGGAGACATGGTTTACTGCCGTATGTTCAGATGGCAGCGATAGCGGAACAACCGTCCGACCGACCGACCAGCTAGGCAAGTAACCAACCAAGTCAAGAGGTCGGGTGGGGAAAAGATATAAAACATCGGGTATCAGCCCAGGGATGCATTGTCTATTGACAATTTACGAACATGGCCCAGGAAACCGAGGCAAACATGCACACACACACACACACACACATAACACCAAAAATATTCGTCAAAAGGAAAACTCTAAGCCGGAATCATGAGCTGTAAATCGCGATTGTTGTTACACAAACCGACAGACAGAAGAAATAGTCACAGCGACGCACTGGCAAGACCCACAACTGGGAGCCTCACATATACCGCCACGAAGGGAGATGCCCAAGAAAGTTGCGTATATGTTACCCACAGTTTATGGCTCAATGAATCTGTTTCAGTTTTCTGTTGACTTTGAGTTTATCTAAAACTAGGAGGATTAGATGTTTGCTTCCTTGCCTTGCCATTCGCCTGGAATGACTTTGTCTTGGGCCCTCCATCGTCCATGAGAATTTCTTTGTAAGGAACAGCAGAGGGCCAAAAGTTTTGAATCTGTTTGGATAGTGGTTGTGGTGGTGGTGCTGCTGCTGATGGTGGCTTGTCAAGATAGGAGGAAATGCTCGTATGTGGTAAACATAAACACAACACTGCAATCCATCCATAATCATGGGCCAGCATCATCGTCATCATCATCCTCATCATCACTTGGTGGCACTTAAGGTCTATGTCAGTTGAATTATTTGCTGTTGTGCCGGCCAGCATACCCCCGGATGCCTTCCCCACAGTTGAAAAGTCAATACAATCAGAACAACATAGACGAGCACAGAGATGGTTAGAGGAAAGGACGTAGGTTTATATGAATATTACTCCTTTTCATAGTTGCCCCATCCATGGGATGATGACGACCGTGATGACAACAGTACGTACCTCTCAGTACCTATGATGCAGATACCACCACCACCACCACCACTCACTCATATGCCTAACAAGGAATTCAAACTTTTTAAATTGGCCACGAGCATTAATCGCTCTCATCTTGTTTTCGAATACGACAAGTTAATAACAGGGCACTCTTGAGCACCTGGATTGGCTGGGCCAGCCAGCTAGGCAAAGCATGTAAAAACGTGGAGTCATCGAGACCCAGCCAACTTCGCCAAAAACAAAACCAAACAATCTAAATAAGAAAAACACGCGAAATCCAAGCAAACAAAAATCAAAACGAACTTCAAAATAAAAATAGCTTATGCCCACAGCGAACAGGAACAACAGCCGCCAAAGCTGCGGCAGTGAATCCAAGTACAAACACACACACACACACAGGCACACTTAAAATGGGCCTTGTGATCACCGGTCTATATCTGAGACATGGCAAATGGCCTTTTGTGGTGGCTGGGGTTTTTTTGTGCTCTCTTCGTTCCACTATGGGCGGACACCTCGTAAAGTGAAAACAGAGACGGACTATGTAAAATACCACGGAGTCTCATAGAGTTAGAAGAATGCCATGGAATGCCACTGGTTGTGGGCCTCATTGCCATCCATGATGACGTCCTTGCTTCAATCATCATTCCGACAGCGACGACTACGACGGCGATGAATACATCGCTGGCTGGCTGGCAGTTATAAAAGTCACAACATCCTCATTCTCATCGGCACCGGATCGAGTCCGTCGTCCGTGGTTGTCGCTGTCGTCATCGTTCTCATTCTTGTCCACTGCCACCACATCACCATCACCATGTCCAGGTCAGCCAAGCATCAGGCATCAACTACTGCTGCCTTAACAGCAACCTTTAACTTGGATGGATTTGTGGCAACAAAACCAAACATTTTGTTAACAAACCAATTGCATGAGAAGTGCCTGTTGAGGGAACACTCAGGTGGGTAGGGGCACAAGTGGGATTTTTTTTTAAAAAAAACTGTAATGCACTATGCAAAATAGGGAGATTGAGTTAAAAGAGAGTTTGAAAATTTAGATCAGATAACCAAACGGGAGTCATTTTGTTCTCCATTTTCCTCTTTGAAAATAAACAGAGTTTCTAAAAAATATTCCGAATTAATTTCAAATATAATTTTTATTGAAAACAATAAATTTAGGGAAATACAATGTTGTTTTAAGAGTATTATTTACTCTTAACTTTATTATTCGATAGTAGAATCGTAGAAACGGGAATGCGACAGGAAAGAAAATATCGATACCATCGGAGTAAATCAATTCTTTGTCAGTTCAACTTCATACTTTTATTGAACGAAGGATCTAGAGATCGAATTCTTCTACGACATTCTCTGCCGGCATCGTTTGAGCCCTTCTTTACTCCTTTTTGTATGAAACGTCATAATACTGTCATATTTTTTGTGACCCACTCTATTGTACTACTGAACTACTACCCCTTTTTTAATAACGTTGTCTAGATTTGGTTGGAGGAGTTGGAGTTGGAGGAGGATCATCCACATCGTCAGTTCTTAAAGTTTTTTGTTGTTTTTTTTGTAATTTTTTGTTTCATTTTGGAAAAGCATGCGATTCAAAAAGAGTTGCATGATTTGACTTTTCGGTTAATTTGTTATCATCAACAAGTCATCTCGTCCCATTACTATCATGGCTATGATGTGAGCAAACCTATGCCTGCCTCCTTCTCTCCGCTTTTCATAGGAGTTTCAAAATCTCAATTTTTTGTTGTAGTTGTTGCTCGCTGCTGTAGTTTGTTGTCCTTCTAAATGATTTTATTTCTTTTCGCTATAGTTTCGTGATTTCTTTAAGAGATCAGTTTTTTGTTGGTTGTCGTTTCGCTTTTGTTGCTGTCTCCACCATCGGTGCAATGCACCAACTTCATCAATAATTTTATGGAATATTTCATTTTGTTTCCCTTATTTCCGCTTCGCCACTCAACATTGCCATCCGCCCACCCTCTTCTGGCAGTCGCTTCGTGATATGGACGCTCTGTGTTGTGCCAATGCGAAATACTAAAAGTCAGTACGACGACGATGAAGGCATACCAGTTAAATCTGAATATTAAAAATATGTTCAGTTTCAAGTTGATTTTAATAGAGATATTTTACTGAGCAGCACGACAGAATTTAAGACTTGCCATCAAAAATGTCGTTTTTTGTCTGTCGCTCTGTTAAAGTTATATCGCCATTGCACGGCATTAAACGACATGGACACCTTTATGGGGGATTTTGCTATTGGGAAATTGGGATTAGAGTTGATGGGCCCAGAGGCCGTTTACTGTTGAGTAGATGGTCCCAGAGGCCGCCTACTGTTGAGTAGATGGGCCCAGAGGCCGCCTACTGTTGAGTAGATGGGCCCAGAGGTCGTCTATTGTAGAGTAGATGGGCCCAGAGGTCGTCTACTGTAGGGTAGATGAGCCCAGAGGTCGTCTACTGTAGGGTAGATGGGCCCAGAGGTCGTCTACTATAGAGTAGATGGTGGCCAGGGACCGGAGGATTTCCCCCTAGGGTCCGGGGGATTCCCCCTAGGGTCCCGGGGATTCCCCTAGGGTCCCGGTGATTCCCCCTAGGGTCCGGGGGATTCCCCCTAGGGTTCCGGGGACCCCCCCTAGGGTTCCGGGGATCCCCCCTAGGGTCCCGGGGATTCCCCCTAGGGTCCCGGGGATTCCCCCTAGGGTCCTGGGGATTCCCCCTAGGGTCCCGGGTATTCCCCCTAGGGTCCCGGGTATTCCCCCTAGGGTCCAGGGGATTCCCCCTAGGGTCCAGGGGATTCCCCCTAGCTTCCAGGGGATTCCCCCTAGGGTCCGGGGGATTCCCCCTAGCTTCCAGGGGATTCCCCCTAGGGTCCCGGGGATTCCCCCTAGCTTCCAGGGGATTCCCCCTAGGGTCCGGGGGATTCCCCCTAGGATATGGGGGAGTCCCTTAGGGTCTGGGGGAGTCCCCTAGGGTCCGGGGGATTCCCCCTTGGGTCCGGGGGGATTCCCCCTAGGGTCTGGGAGATCTCCCCTGCCAATAGGATTTGTTTTTTATAATAAGAGACCACTTCTACGGAATGTCCGTTGCTGGTATTCAACTCAAAATTCTGGATCGTAATCAAACACACATGACCAACTATTTTGTATTTTTAGTTTGTCGGCATTACTCATTACATGATAATGTATCATTACATGAATGGAACTCTTTTGCTTTGAATTTTTTATTCTATAAATTATTTTCCTATTATTTTTTTTACATTTAGGGAAGAGGTACATCACCTCTTTGTGCTGAACTTACACCTCTTTGGTCTAGTAGTGGACATACACATTCTATGTCAAAGTTAGCCATTATTTGGTAATGAGTACAATAAGTTCATTTGCCCTCTGTTTCTCTATATCACCACGTAATGGATTATCCTCACATATGGCTTACTGCCTTCCAGGGATATCCTAATGTCAGCTATGTACATGCTTAACTCCCTCGTTTATTTTTATTTCGGCAACATGTTGTTGTAGGCGATTTGTATAAAATAACAACAACAAGGTTTAATATTATTCACATTTCAATAATAAAAACTACAATAACATCCATCCCATCGCCCCTTTTTATAATTGACCCTAGGCTGTTGATACAAGCGAGCGTGTTTATGGTTATTACGACGATATTTGCACACAATTTTCGTAGATTTCGTAGATGGGACAGCCAGCCTAAACGCTTTTGGGAAACAGTTGTCTTTAATGTCGGCTGTTACTAATTTCTGCCTGTTTTTGTTTAAATTCAACAAAGATCTCAGCTTTAGATCTTTAGATACTCGCACTCGGGATAAGTTCCGACATGAGTGTTAATTTGCTAATGAGTCTTTGTTTGTTGCCGAGGAACGAAGAACAGGAATACCAAGTAGTGGAGCAAATGCTGGAGTTGGGTGTGGGAGGGCAGGAAGGGTTTCATGAAATGTATTTTTTGTTATTGTCCCCCCCGTGTTTTTGTTGTTTAGAACTGTTGTAATTTTTGTTTGCTTTGTTGTTGTTGTTGCTGCTGACGCTTTAGGGCAACATAAATTTTGCGACAAATTCCATGAACAATAAAGTTGGACACATAATGGAGAATCGGACGAGTCGGGAGAGCAGGCGAGCGAGCGAGCGAGCGAGTGTGTAGCTAAAGTAAATATGCATTTTTTACACCATGGATGATTTCAAACAATGGCATCATTAGTTTGTGTTTTATGCACTCAGCTCAAATCGCTGCCCGGTGCCTGCCCGGTGCTTCCTATAACAATTGCAATACCAGGCGTAGAAAGAGCATTAGCTCCTCTGGCAACAACAACACGAAATATGTTAAACAACCTTAAACACCGAAAGTACTCAACCAAGTGCAAAGTTCCATTGTTGTAGTTCGTCGCATCATTGCCGCACTTTGCCGCCGCCTGGTTGTAGCCTGCCATGTATTCGCATTGGAGGCACTACAACTTCACTAAGGCCACTACCGTTTTGCCGGGTGCCGTTGCTGCCAGCCAGTTGCAAGCTGGCCGTCTTTGGCGAAGATTTGTTGCACGTATGCGTGAGTTAAAAATCTGATATGCTCGCATAATTGCGCACATTTGCTTAAGTTGGGGCACAAAGCTGAAAGGACGGACAGACAGACAGACGGACAGCCGAACGGAAGAACGGATGAATACTTACTTGGCTTGTCGAATGGCGGCCAGACGCATAGCACCAGGCCATCCATATGCCGAGCCATAGAAAAAGAGGTTTCTGTTAATAAAAAAAAACTGAAAATTTAAACATTAAAACGAGCCAGCGAGCGACTTGAAGGTGTTTACATTTTCCTCTAACTATATTTGCCGCTGCTGCGTGTAAGTTTTTTTTTTTTTGGTTTCTGTTTTGCCTTGTTGCCCCCATGTTTCATAGTTATTTTGCTAATGGACTCGGAATCCAACTAAAAGGGTCTTTAAGAGTGCCATGAATATACTCTGCCCGCCAACTGGGCTCTGGGTTGATGGTGATCTCCTTGGCCAAGGAAGCCATAAAAACAAGGTTGAGAATAAGCTCACACAACAATTTTATTGCCTTTGCTCCGTCTGCAAACAACTATGATCTTAACGATAACAGAAATAAATGATACAAAGAGTTCGGGACACAATTTATTGAATATTTTCTTGGCCGAACATTGCCGGTGATGAACATCTTTGGGTGGAGTGGAAACATATTTAATAATTGCATGTTAAATGTGCCGGATTAACATCCTCGAAAAGGGATGAGTGCTGCACAATTCCGGCTGCAGCATGGGATGGCAAGCAAGCTTGTTAGAGAAAACCCTGGGCTATAATGGGTTATACTGGTCTTGGACTTTCTAATTTTCTATGTTTATTTCACAATTCTCTCTCAGAGATAATAACAAACTTTTACTCTCTGTATTGAAATGCTCTTCCCGGAATCTTCGCTCGAATGTGAGCGAGACTACTTCTACGGGTAAAAAAAGAAATCTGGTATTCTCAGATATCTATTCCACTCGCGTAAGAATGAACAGGTTTTGATCATTTTCGAGTGAGAGTAAATTACGGTCGAAATCTCTACTAAAAAAGTCTGCAGCAGACAACAATTTTTTTCACTCGATTTACTCTTAGGTTATTTTTTTCGAGCATATCGATTACCATTGTGATATCTCAATCAGGAGAAAATCGAGAGTGCTCCTACATAGAAACAACAGAGTGGAGAGTGAAGTTTTTGTAAAACCACTACTCTTCGAGCATTCCCGCTAGCGAGTAAAAATGAACATTCCTGAGTTCTGGAATAAAATTTTAAATTCCTGCTTGTATTAATTACGCCTCTCATTTTTTAATTAAGTTCGCAAATGTACATATGTAATTTATAGAACTGTTCTAGTTTTAGAAAAATTACCGACTTTATAAAAATCCTATCTCTCGCAAATTGTTATTATTTTTAAAAAGTTTAACGCTAAAAACTGACTTCATGTCAAACCTTCATTGGGCTTATATTTTAACCCCTAATGAAGACCCTTTTAGCACTTTTGAAAGCCATGGATAATTGAGCTCTAATGGTCCTAATACTCCAAGTAAATAACTTAACCTTTTTTGTTACACTCAGTTATGCCATCAGAAATTCCAGGAGACGAATCAGAAGGACGTTATTGAACAAATGTCTCGGGCAGCAAGCAAAACAATTCAATTAACATGAGTTCAATAGAAGCAAGGCAAGGACAGGCGAAGACCACCCAAAGCCCCAAACGAAGCAAAATGGCAGAAACACACACACTCACAGATAGATATGTGGCAAAACATTGAACTAAACCAGAGGAGGATCTTCTTAACGCATCAGTTATAGATACAGTATCAGTGCAAGCTTTGACAGCGGTAAGCAGCCGTCTTAAATGGATTTTAGCCAACAATGCTGGCTGGCTGGCATCACCATCGTCGTCGTCATCGTCATCATCAACAGCAGCAGCAACATCTTCACCACGGTTGTCTGGCGAATCCAATAACCATGATGCAGATGTTGTGAATTCAATTCGCTGCATGTGTGAGCCCTTCCCCTCCCCTCGTTATAGCCCTCTCCGATAATAACATTGAGGCGAGTGGATTTTGCGGGTCTGTCAGTATGGCAGAGTGGCATAACAAATTCAGTCTCAGCTCTATTTTTCGTGGTGTGAAGACGTACTCGCATAGCTGTCGCTCCACTACTGCCACCACCAACAGCTCCTACAATTTGATAGGCAATCTGTCAAATAAAAACTGTGCGAGGGGAACTTGCATTTGCAATGCGTGAAATCTAAACTTAAGAGGTCGTGATCTCTGTAAAAACCATAAACATCATCAGCGAGCACCAGCTCCTTTATGTGATGGCTAGCTACAATGTTTTCCCTAGAGCAGTGGAAGCAGCTCCTACGCTCCTCCATATCCCTCAAGAGCAAATCCAAATGGCTGTTGTTGTCTGCCATCCTCCACCGTGAAGAGCTCCCATTGAAGGGAAAGTCAAAGGCGTTGTTGTTTACCTTTTGAAGATTTATCGACGAATTCTAGCCATGCATCCATCCAGCCAGCCACCAAACCCACACTACCCAGGGATTCTTTTGTGTTCAATCTTTGTGGGATCTTTCAAATGTATTTAGACATCCTTATTTCATTTTGACGCATTTAAATACAAATTTTTACATTTAAATTGAGTTTGTTGCCGCCGCTGCTGTCTGCTTGCCCCGGCTTGACTTGGATGCCATGAAAAATGCTTTTACAAATTAAAAATTCATTTAATTGTGTGTCATTTGTTAGCCGGGCGGTTCGAGTCAATAGCGCGAAAGAAAAAACTTCTGGCTGTGAACAATGAGTGGAGGCAACACAAACGGCGGATGGCGGATGACGATAATCACACACCCTTTAGGGAAATGTGAAACCAGGCTCAGCATCATCAGCAGCGTTGACGTTGTGGGCATAGAAGCGCAATGCCAAAGCCTATAACATCGACATTTGCATACAAGATCGAGTGAGCGAGCGTTCATTCATTTTACTCCCATTCAAGCATTAGCTTGGCTCCAAAGACCCGTTCAGTGACTTGGCCGCCGTTCAGCTTCGCTCTATGGTTCCACAACAAAGATATTGAAACAAATTGCTGATTTGCCATTGCTTTGGCAAAGAGCTAGTTGCCAGCTAGGATATGACTAAGAGAATCGTTTGCAACAAGCCACACACATACGAGCCATGTTTTGATGCCACATATTTAAACCATACATATATGCCCTGATGCCAATTGTGGGTCTTATTCTTCTTCTTCTTCGAGTTGTTGCTGGGACTATGAAAATGTTAAACTTTATTCGCCATAAATTGTTGGCGAGATATAAATCTCTAAGATCGAATGTAATGTGTATGTATTTTATCTTGTTTCCGTGCCCGCGCCCCTTCCCCACATATGTGCGAAACTGATCTGGCAATGCATGGCTTAATATTAATGCGACAATCTGCATGATTTTCATTCCTTTTGTAAGCCGGGAGATTCTAAATGAAGTCATTAGGAGATTTTACAAATCTATTAATCTTCGAACAACTCCAACATGTGTACGAAATCTCATCTTACAAAATGTTGAGATGGGGAGAGGATATCTGTTTCGATAGAAAAGGGAAATTCAAGAGGCCAATGGACATTTTTAGAAGTGAAGGATTTTTTTAGTCATTTGGTATGGGGTCGTGTTATAATAAAAATAGGGACTTTTAATCACCCATGGACCGTTGGGCGCCAGTTAATCAGAAATGTGTGAATACTGACATTTCGTTGAAATCATTTATGACTCTCTTTCCACATCTCTCTTCTCACCCAAACAATACTCATTTGAGGTGCCAAGAAGAGGCATTGGGATCATGACATTTGACCTTGATCTCAACTAAATGCAATTAATTTGGTAGCAATGCCATGCAAACAATTGGAATGTCAATCAATGCTACTGTTTTGTCGGTGGGTGTTTTGTTTTTAAATCAAATTCACAAAAAGTTATTAAAAGTCGATTAACAACAAATGATTTCTTTTAAAACAGCCTGCGGTCATATTTGATTTGAACGTCTCTCCATTGAATTAAATAAATGAAAAGAAGGTTATGGTGGATGGTGTGATATGTAAAGCATAACATGCAACATTGATTAGCATAGAAATATAATTTAATAACACTTCCCTGACCGAAGGCAATCGATAGATACATGGCCACAAATCGGTGATTAAAGGTAGAAAAGATAGACAAGAGAAAACATAAAATCATTCATATTTGATGGCAAATCTAGAAGCGTAGGTTATCAATGAACTGGAAATGAGAGACAGACATCAGGTTTGGATATTAAATACTATGTATAAAAATTCCAACAAATGAGTAGATAGTCTTCGTCAAAAAAAAAAAAAAAAAATAATTATAAAAAATAAATAAATAAATATTAAGAATTTAGCCTAACATTGTTTTGCATTGAAGTCTGTGATTTTATTGTAAAAAGCCTCCCAACATGAAACTTTACACATATTGGCAATACAATGTAAAATCCTCTCTATTGCAACATCCCACCAATCTGAGAAGACTTTATCATCAAGAACATCGGATATTCAAACATTAACAATCACAAGAAGTGGCTGCTCACGCGTATATTGACTTGCTGCCATTTGGTCTCTGCTCTTCAAGTTTAGCTGACCAATATTGTTACATATTGAGCTCGAGAGCAAAGTGTAATGGGAAACCCATTTAAAAAACGAAAGCAAGTAGCTAAACACTATCTCCATAAAGGCATCAGATACTTCTTTTGAAGATAATGATGTTCATGATGATGATGACGATGAAGATAATGAAAACAGTGTTAAAAGCTTTTTGATTTGATTTTTTAAGACAAAACTAGGTTAGGTTACTTAGCTCAGACTGGAATGCACTATTTGGTAAATATTGCTATTTAATCTATTTTAAAATGGAACTAAATACAGGTCAGTTTTATACTAAGCAATTTATTTACTAAGTTCTTTGCTTTACTTAGCACCCATTTTTATTACCTTTTTAATAATCAACTTTTACAAGAGCCGATTCAATACTGAACTAACTGACTGGCTTCTTACTCACTCGTAATTATAGCTCCTCACTTATATATGGAATTTTCGGAAATTATAATCCGGGTTCTACAATATTCCAATTGAATGGTAATCACCGCAATTCGTCAAAGGAAAATAAGACAACCAAATCCGTAATCATAAATACGAGTGAGTGATAGAGAGGAGAAGTATAGAAAATAAAATGCAACAATAACAATAGGAAATTAATTAACAAGTGATAATCATTAAGTTTAGCCGGGCTGAGCTTTTAATACCCTCCACCATTGGGTGAAAAAATATGTTTACATATATGTATCTGAACTCAAACGTTTTCCACTTTAAACTACAAATACCAGTGAAACCGTTTGGATAATGCTGTTAAACTTAAAAAAGACCATAAAGTGGGTGAACCCGTTATATGGGGAGCCATACAAAAATAGGAACCTCTGTAGACAATTTTATGCTTCAAGGATTGTCATCTACCAAATCTTCTTAAATACCAAATTTGAAACAATTTCGTGGGTAAATGTAACTAGGATTATTAATATTCTGAATATCGCTGGGTATCGTTGGATGTGAGCTGTAGGAAAACGTGGACCTATATATTCAATGTTCTGCTACCGGAGCTAGAATCCATTACGAACTACAAATACCAATTTTTGGACAAATCCGTGGAAAAATGGGGCAAAAATAATCAAAATACCGAATATCGGGAGATACCGTTATATGGAGCTATACCAAAACGTGGAACTATACATACAATGTTTTGCCACACGAGCTAGAACCCACACCTACCTACATATACCAATTTTTAGACAAATCCATGAAAAATGTGGCAAAAACCATTAAAACACAGAATATCAGGTGATACCTAAACGTGAACCTATAAATACTATATATTCTGCCACCGGAGCTAGAACCCATTACGAACTACAAATACCTTTTTTTTAAAGAAATTCCTTGAAAAATGTGGTAAAAATCATCAAAAACCGAAAATCGGGATGTACCGTTAAATGGGGGCTACATAAAAACGTGTACTGATATATCTCATTTTTAATACCAACCATTATTATATCCTAGACACAATACAAATTGTTCTGCCAAATTTTGAAGCTCTACGTCAAATAATGTAGGTTGTATCGTAATTTCAACCGACAGACGGACATCGTTACATCGACTTTATGGGGTCTAGGAAGATTATTTAGGGATGTTACTATTCAATATAAGTTTCATCAGGTACACCAAAGCGGAAAATTTCCTAATCTCCACGCTCTCTTTGTTTAAATCTATGTTCCTTTTCAAATGACTATTCGTAGCCCTTTTCATTTTTTTCCTTCAGTTTTGACCCACTCTTCACACTGTGGCCATTGATGATAATACGCCAAAGCCGGTTAAAACAAGAACTACATATTGTAACACAAGCTGGGTTAAAGCTCGTCCTCTTTTTTTAAATGTTCTCTTCATTTCTACTCAATGTATTAAACGATGCTGCTGTGGCTCCCTTTTAGCGTTGCTAAGCTCAATCCTCAATGAAGACAATGACGACCACGAGGATGGAGAAGAAGATGATGATGATGAGGATTTTGACGACCACGGCAATAACGAGGAAGTTGCGCAATGCCTTCCCTGCATTTAACAAGAGCAATGAAATAGAATCGCAACGAAATGCCTTTAGCCTCAGCGCGATAACAATGTGTGCACCACAGAGAAGAGAAGGCAGAAGGTGGTGGTGGCATGTGCTGCGTCTGCCACAGGCATCAAGATGACAAGGCGAGACGATGAAGAAGAAGAAGGAAAAACTGGAGCAAACAACAAAACTATATGTAAAAGCATTCGGGTGGTAACATCCAGGAGAGAGAAGAGGACCCTGCCACCACTACTTTTTTTCTCAAACGCTTATGCAGCCAAGCAACAAAATCAGTGTCGTTAACATTTTGTTACACATTTTGCCAGCACCACCGCTAAGTGGAAATCTAATGCCAGGGACAAAACTTTGCGTGCCACTTGTGATGTAATTCTGCAGCTATGTCACTCCGGGGCGGCAGCTCGCGATGCCACGTTTCAAGGAAAGCCAGTGGCACACGTTGTTGATGCTGCTGTTTTTGTTGTTGTCGTAAACCAGGAAAAAGGAACTCTTTGTGTTCGCCAGCTAACTACAATGCCATCTACTTTAATATTGATGCTGCTGGGCTGGTGCCTAATGTTGCACTTGTTACGCGCCTTGCCATAACACGATTGTGTGTCAATTGCAGGTGGATTCGCTTAAGTGGTCTGTCAATTTGAGACCTCCCTCCCGAAAAATAACCGGCAACGTCAGCCAATGCCGCCTGAAATAGGAATAAAAAACACACACACTAGCACAAACTGCAATTGAAGTGCAACACCAATCTATGCTGCTTAGAAGATTTCCACATTCTGGCCAATTGACTGCCAACCAGCCAGGTAATATCACAGCTCGTCTCGTTGGACTGGAATTGTACCGCAATAACTGCAGGAAATATTTCCACAATCAAAAGCAATTTTGTGGTGTCAGTGTCCGGTTGGGGGCTAGCTGGGCCGGCTGGTGGACGACGAGTATCAGTTCATTGGTGGCTACTCCTTTCAAATAATAACGATTTGTTAAGAGCATGTTTATGGCTCCTTGTCGCAACGAGTAAGGCGTTAGTGTTCGGCGGCTAAGGTGGCGGCAGCAAATTTTTGCTTTGTATTTTTTTTGTTGTTTTTCAATTTACAATTAAAGAAGATTTATCTTTTAATTTACGAGCGTGAGATATTTGCCGTTGTTTTGTTTTGTTTCGTAAACAAAAGGTAAATGCAAGTTAGTCGAATCGATTCATTGGTCTGGAAATTATTTCAAATTGTTTTCGTGTTTTAACAATTGTCGTTAGGACAACGACCACCACCACCGCCGCCGAATGCCAGAGAGGACCACTTGGTATCTTGTTTTAAGCTGACCCATTCATAATTTTAAATTTGAATGGAATTCTTGGTGCATTGCATGCCGATAATTATGGGGAAATTCTTTTTCGGAGATACTTTTGGACGCCTCTCGTTTCACTATCAAATTTTCTATTTCCAAATATTTTTTTGGTTTTTTATTTTGTTTTAAAATTTGTTTTGGTGGCATGTCCTCCATTTGCCGCCAACGAATTTTAATTGATTTCTTAATTCTCAAAGTGCGTGCATTTAATTGCTTATTTTAGTTCATGTCGGGACATCGATAAACATCTTCCTCCATCGTCGTCTTCGCATTCACCAATTTGTTGTTTGGCGTGGCCATGTTCTTATATTTTTGGCTTGTTTGTCAGATTATCCGTCAAAAATTATAATTACTATTTTAGTTCGAAAGTTAATTGATTTAATTGCAGAGACGCTTAGTGTGAGGTATTTTAATGCCTCGACGGTAAGCATGTCACTGGTAAGCGTGTCTATTTGCTAAGCATGGATAATTTTGTTGTAAATTTATTTTGAAAAATTCACTTCTCTGAGGATTTTGGAATAGTAAATATTCAACGAAAGATGGGAAATGTTTTATTCCCATAAAATTAAAATAGAATCCATATTTTGTGTAGATAATCAAAAAGGTTCCAATCATTATAGTTTCCCCTATATATGCCAGGGATCTCGATATATATACAACGCCTAGGAAAATTAAAAAAAAAAAAAAACTGAGCGTTAGAGATCTAAAATGAACGTCTGTTTTTTCAGTGTGCAACTTAAGAAAAGTACCTTTTTGAAGAATGTTAATGAAAAATTAAATTCGGAAGCAGTCACATCGACCAAAAGAGATGGTAAAATGTCGATGGTTGCTGCATTCGGTATTTTTGTAGTGCGCTTTCAAAATAAGGCATTATCGATGATATCGGTTATTCCGTGGTAACTTTTATGAGAGTGAAATTTTTTAAATACTTTGAATGCATCGGCTAGATATTTAAATTGTCTCTGCAAAATATAAGACTGATGGAAACAATGCAAGCAAGAAATTAAAAAAAAAACTAAGTGAGCTCCATCAGATAAGGAGCAAACCCTGATGGAGTACCATTTAAGATATACTTCTTATTGAGCAGAGCACAGAAAGTTGCTCACGAGAGAGAGTACACGAAGAGTGGGTGTTTTATATGAAATTTGCTCTTCAGGCATTTGTTTTGTCACTCATGTTTAAAAATTGAGGTAGGAGTCGAATCGCTCGAAATAGAGTAAGAGTTTGTTCTGAGAGTAAAATTGAGTGGAAATAATTATTTATTTTTTGCGGAGAAAAGTACTCGGCAAGAGTAGAATTTGCCTGAATTTAGGCGAATTTCGCTCCCACTCTAAAACGAGTGAAGCAAGCATATGCTAGTGTTATCGCTTTTTATTGTTTTGGACACAAATTCCCCCTATCCTTTGCTGTTTTTTCTCTTCCTGGCTTTTGTACACAATCTACACTCCCTCCCCCTGCACTGTCAAAATAATGGGTTGCCGGTAACCGGCGTCAGAGGGGAAGAGGTGAATAGCCCTCGTACCCCGCCTATTAAAGCTACTGACTACGGTGATGCTCTTTTTTTCAGTGAAACATGGAGTTGTGATAGATCGGATAGTGCTTCAGCTCGATGTGGAGTTGCATTTATCAACCGGGTTCTTTGACCCCACAGAGCAGCAGAGGGTTAAGATTGTTCACTATGCCCTTACCAAGAGGGAAATAAAGCTCGCATAGCTGATCTTAGAATTGGTACCTGGGGAATAGACTTGGAACTCCTGGTAAACGTAGAAGCCCTCCACTCTCTAAGAACAGTCTGGGTAATTCTAAAGGGACGCTGGCCGACGCATGGAATTTTTTCAAAATTTTCTGGTATCTTGTCAAAAATACAGTAAAAACATCCTTATCAAAATTGCCGTGTTTTTATTATTTTACGATACGAATCCCTGATTCGCTTTCATGGTAGTCAGCTAGTGCTATGAGGTTCAGATAGTTGAGGCCGGTTTAACGGCGTCAGCTCGATAACGATTGGGTTATAGTCATGTCAATTGGTGAACATCGGAAGATGAACGTAGGCAGGTGAAGATTGGCAGAATGATGCTACTGCAATAGTAAGAAGTAGAAAAAATGGCTAAAGTACTAAAGGTAACGACCAAATGGACAAAGACCGACCCAAACAACAGAAGCCGAAGATTCTAACCTTAGCGAACATTCGCAGGGCCGAGGGCAGTTGTTAAGTTCGTTGTACGTTGATCCCACTGCAGTCAAGTTCGTCGTCTTCTACCCAATCATTCAACAACTTCAGTAAAACAAGTTTTATGTCTTATTCACCTGGTGGTTTAGTGTGATTGAGAATTATTTCCTTATACATCGGTTTCCTCATTTTTGTTTTGAAATGGTTCCAAATAAAATAATAACAGGAAAACTGCGTATGCTATAAAAAATTGATACAATAAAAAAATCTTTCAAGATGTTATTTTGGGGTCTCCTATTACTCCTAGAAATTACCTAGATAGCAGGGCATGACGTCACCAATAAATTGAAATATGGTTTTAAATATCTGAATGGGTGATTATTAACCAATCTTTGGCTGTGGATTATGGAGAAGCCCTTAAAGCTTAAATCTTGTAGACAAAGATCTTTGCATATTTTCTCATCTGCATTCTGACATCAATCTCCTGTCCCTTGCTATGATAAAAAGTTTGCTTGTCAGTTCGAATGGACGGCCATCAAACCAATTGAGATTGGTTGCATTTCATTTAATTTTGAGAATTTTGTGCGTGTTGAGCACAATTACAGACATTTCGTTTTTATTGTCGGAGTGGATTCCTTGGAATTGTCGAAAATTGTTTTCCCAATTGATTATGTTGCTGCTTCTGATGTTGCTGTTGCTGCTGCCTTTGCTGTCATTGATGTTGCTGTTATTGTTTGTTATACATTGAGGAGCCGAGAAAAAAGTCTTACCATTTGCTCGGGACGAGTTAAGCAATTAGGCCTGGTCTTAAGATAAATGTTTGGCATTACTGCAACAATTGTTGTTTTTTTTTTTTGGGGGGGCAAATATAAGCTTTCATATGTGTCCATGTCTTGTTCGTTGTTGTTGTTTGTTTGCTTCTTTTTTTTTTTTTTGTGGTGGGTCTCGGATCCCTCGATCCAGAGGAGGATATGTTGACTTTATGTCTTGTTGTGACATGCAAATTGCAATGTGTTTGTCTGTGGTTTTTTGGTGATTGATTATACAAGTCTGCATTGTTGTTGTTGTTGCTGCTGTTGCTGTTACTGATGATGATGATAATGCCTTCCATTGTAACCGGCCACATTTCAATGTTGTGAATGTGAATTCAGGACTTGTACCTGAAAAATGAACCTTAAACTTGACATGTTTTTAGCAACAATTTTCAATTACTGTCCGAATACAAAGAATTTTTCTTTTTTTTCTTTTGGGCTTGGCATGGGATGTTGCTCGGATGCACCGAAAAAAAAAAAAAAACGCATCTGCTTAACAATGGTCAACCAATTTATTTGATGGCATTTCAACCTTAATTTCAATTTAATTTTTGTTAACTCAATTGACAGCAATGAATTGAAACTGGCCTCTTGATGATGGCTGGATGGCTTGTCATGATGACCAGCCAGCCATCCAACCAGCCAGCTCGCTGGGTGATGGCTGCTGAAAACATGTTTATTTCACAGCAATCATGGTTGCCGTATCAGCCGTCACACAGCCACCGTATCACATAATAACGCCACACAAGGTAACCAACGACACAACAAATATTTTGTAATAAATTCCATGAAATGTATGAAATTTTATATAAACATATAGCCGAGATCGGATTTATTGTTGTTGTTGATGTTGGCTGCATCGCTTCCTGCAAGCATGTTGCAAGCAATTGCTGTAATGCCATGGCCTGGCTGGTTTCCATTTTGGCCCGTTCACTGGGTTGAGTAATCTAAAATCTCAACTAAAAATAGTTGAGAATAAAACACTCGCTTGGTGTTGAACATGAACACCAACACCACCAGCGTCAACCTCAGCCGAGTGGCTTTATGTTTTTCCAAAAAGGAAAACCTCAAATCAAAAACGTCCAAGAGCAGCAACGAACACCAGCCGCAACAAAACAACGAGAAGAAGAAGATGATGGGGAGGAAAAAAAAGAAACAAAAAAAAAAAAAAAAATCAAACAAACAAACAGCAACAACAAGAAAAAATGTTGAGCTCACGACCTCACGTTGCTGATGTACTACTATTCGAAGGCGTCTTACCGCACAATATCACCGCTTGATAGGATTCTCTAGATCAAGGTACAGTGAGAAAAAAGGGAAGTTGTTCCGTGAATAGTTGGGAGCACAGCATTCAAGAAGCCTTACAGTTTATTAGCATTGCAGGCATTTTTGGTATCCCAGGTCGAAAAATAAATTTTAAACAACTAAAAAACATTAAGTTCTGCCAAGCCTAAATTTTTAAACCCTCCGCCTTTGGGTGAGGAAAACATTTTTATATAAAGAATCTGAATTCAAACGTGTTCCACTTTAAGTTGCAAATACCAGTAAGACCGTTTGGATAATCATCAAAATACCGCATATCCGGAGGTAGCATTATATGGGGGCTATACAAAAACGTGGACCAATACATATAATGTTTCACCACCGGAGCTAGAACCCATTATGACCTACAATTACCAATTTTTAGACAAACCTGTGAAAAATGTGGCGAAAATAATCAAAATACCGAATATCGGCAGGTACCGTTTTAAGGCGGCTATAACAAAATGTGGACCGATGTATCTCATTTTCAATACAAACTATACTGACACAATACAAATAGTTCTGCCAACTTTTAAAGCTCTGCGTCAAATAATATGGACTGTATCGTGATTTCAACAGATAGACGGACAAACAGACAGGAGGACATCGTTAAATCGACTTAGAACTGTATGCTGACATGAATACATATACTTTATGGGATCTACGATGCACATTTAGGGGTAATATAATATACCCTCCTTTTCAAGTTGGAGGGTATAAAGATATGTTGGATGCATTTGATATCTTCTTGGAGAGATCCAAAGGTGATTTCCAGCAAAATCTCGAATAATCAGCACCTCATTACAAGCCAACCTGCTAACCCATTACTTTAATATAAATATGTTATTGGAAGTAAGTACTTACCTAACTACTTCCATAATCCAATATTTAGAGCGAAAAAAACTGACTTTGTGTTTAACTTCACAACATGCCTACTTTCATATGCCTGTCGTTGGAGAGGTTGACTGGGCATCTTCTGATTCATAGTTTTACTCTCCATGAATTCTGCCGTTCCATGGATTCCGGCTCTCCATGCTTGTCAATGCTTTGGAAAACTCTCTGTATTTTCTTATTTTTTGTTTTGCTTTGAAGGTTTGAATTACAATTTTTTGAATAATTTGACAGTAGTTTGAATTTTTCTCGTTGATATTGGTAGTGAGCCTATGCATTTGTATGGTCCAATATGAAGTGTTGTTAAGGTTTCATATTATCCTTATGATAGAGTATATACAACAGGGTACTTAGACCATTGGATTTGGTGACGAAGTTCGTCGGCAATTGCCTAGCATACTACCCGGGCACGATAAGCATAACAAAGAGAACAGATGTTTCGATTTTTTGCGACGCTTTGAGATAATAAATAATTCTCCCTGACTTTTTGATGATTTTTTCTCTTTTCATACAGCTTTATTTTTTTGGGGCTTCTTTTGGTCAACCCGGGCATAAAATTCCAACTCCACTCTTAGCGAAGATGTATTTTCAAGTCTTTAAATACAAATCCATCTGTAAAAAGATTTTCTCGCACTGCAATGTTTGGAATCCCATGATCAGCGTTGCTGATCTTTTCTCCCAGTGCATCATTGCCAACAGCAATGGCCTATGAATTGTGGCTATTTTGCAATTTTTGAAAGATGGTGATTATTGTTGATGCCAAAGTTTGCTGTTGTTGCAGTTGTTGGATTGTTTTGGTTGGTTGGTAGGTTGCATCAGCACTTCGTTGCTTTGACTCTATAAAAGAAAACATGATGAAAATGATGTATATTCTAAGATGATATGATGAGGCAAGTATTTGTTTTTTTTTTTTTTTTAAGTTTGGATTCGTTGCTGCCAAGCACTGGCCGGCAACCACAAATCGAAGCCCTTCTTTGTGGTGGCAATTATGTTTCGAAGGGGTGCCTTAAAACTGACTGATTTCCTTCTTCCCATAGTCAAAGTGTTGCTGTGGCTGCTTAGCAGGCTGACTGGATGGCTGGCTGGCTAGCTGGCCTAAAACAATCGAATGAGAAATTCCTAGATGAGATCAGCATTTAAAACCCCAACCACAAAACAAAATGAGAAATGTCCATGGAAGGCCCAGTCGGAGGGGTGGCCAAGAACGAAACATAAAACTAGAAAATTCAAACCAAGATTTTCCCGATTCTTGTTTTTCATTTTTTGTTTGTGTGTGTGTGTGTGTGAGTAAGTTTGAAAACTAATTTAGATTGGTTTCCACCACAAGACAATGCCTGGTCATTCTTTGTCGATGCTCAAACACATTGAGCACATAAATTATTTTGATATCTCTCCCCCTGAGATCGCTGGCAGTGCTGCGCGCAAATAGGCAAACGGACAACTTTGAACTCCATCTATTTCACACTCGAAACCAAACCGCACCGCCAGGCCTGGATAGACAGCGAAACATTAATTTTCATAACTTTATTCGGGAAAATAACATGACTGTGCAAAATCTAATTCTCGAAATAATTAACTTGAATTCTGTGGCAACAACAACAAACAAATTCCCATTGTACTGAGAGCGTGTGTAACAATTGAATGAGAAATGTTTTTTCTTTTTTCAAACGGCGAAGAGTTGGAAAAGGGTGAGGTTGGTGGGTAGAGGAAAAAATGAGTTATAGTTGAGAAAATATTTCAGTTTTCAGAAGAAGAGAGTCGATTCTAATTTCAAATTATCATGGCCATGACACAAATCCCATTTTTTGTAAACAATTTGAAAAATGTGGAAATCAAGGAGTTATGATGCTTTCAATGCCACGTTTGAATGCCTACGACCAATGGCAATTGTTATGATTTCAAAATCCATCACTCCAAACACCAGTATACCCTTTCCGGAGTTCATTACAAAGCAAATTACCGCTTCAAATAAAGAAATTACAGAAATCTGAAATAAATGCATCATCATAGTCGGCACATTAATATGCAAAATGTAGAAGCGATTATTCATAAGCTATCTCTTTGCTGATTGCGTTTGAACGTAACGAACGGAACAACGCATGCGTAGCTCCGTCTCCAGCAGCTAGACGCATAATCGTTTGCACACGATCTTCTAATAAAGATTAGAGGCTTTTAATTTCCATTGGCATTCCGACCATATGTCTGGAACAAAAAAGGAGAGAAAAAAACAACGAACTTTATCCCCGTCTACCATCATTTGGCAGCAACAAAGAACATTTTTCTTCCTCTCGAAAGTTGGCGCATAACTGAATCTCTCATTACTAAGTAAGACATAATGTCATTATTAACTGGTTGGTATTATTATTTTTAACATGACTTAGCCGAACGGTTTTAAGATGCGATTTTAATATTTAAGAATTCCGGACGTTAGGGTAAGATTTAGACTTTTGATGTATTCTGCGACCTAGAGTAGAATTTCAGGGAAAATAATTATTTTGTCAAATATTTTGAATTATCACTTTACTGTGTAAGAGAAGTTTAAACCAAATTTTGAAAAACAAAACTAAATGACCCGCATGAGGTTTGAAATTTTCGACCAAAGTAATTCTTGTATTGTAATGTAGATACCTAAAATATCCGGTTTCGAAGGAATCATAATACGATTTTTTTTAAAACGTAGTAGAGAAGAGAACTTGACCCCTCTATTTTGCTGACTTTGGGATGTAAACTTCCAAAACGCCGATTGACGTTTCTATTATTTTTAGTCCTACTTTCATAATCTATTGGATTTTTTCTGTAATTATTTTTTCTGTTGCACAGTGTAATTCAAAAATCCACTCTTATATCCTCCCTGGTATAAAACCTCTCTTTACGGAAACATTTGAGCTCGGTAATTTAAGCCTCTCTATTACACATTATGCTTACCGCTGATAATCCAAATTCCACAAAATGTGCTGTGTTGGCGTTTGCAGGGTGCTGTTATGCTTAATGTTTCTACCCAAAAGTTGTTATTTTGTTATTGTTGTTTATTTTTTATACCGCTCGTCAAACATATTTTGCATGTTCACTGTGGCCCCGTGTATCACACGCTGTGTTTGTTTAGACACTGGAACTGCCTATTCATGGGCAAATGTTCCGGGGCATTGAAGTGAGTGAATGATCTTGAACTTTGATAAGAGAAAATGACAACATTTCCAATAGTCACTCCACTTTTGGACGGTTATCTTTCTGCCCGTTGTTGTACACAGGCAATCTGTCAAACAACGAACTGGGGTCATTTAACTTGCAAGTGGCAGAGGGTGAAAATGGGTTGCAACAACGTGTTTTCGGGAGTTTTGGGAGGACGGAATTTGGGTTAGAATAACTGAGGGAAGACCAAAATGTTAAGTTTCTTTTGGAACGTGAGGTTTTTTTTAATGTTTTGAAGTTGTTGGATTAGGTCCCTTGGGATCCGTGCATTTTAGGTGTATAGTGTCTTTGATATTGCCGAGAAAAAATCAGTGAGTATATTGGTCGAATATTTTAACTCTCAAAAAAAAAAACCCTTTAGTAAAGAGTAAGTTAAAATATTCTACAAAGTTATTTGCCATAAATTTCTATAAAAGTCTGAAAATACATCGAAAGTCTAAATCTTATATTAATGTCGAAATCTCATAATCTTAAAAATACTTTTTAGGGTTAACCTATTTCTTGTGGGGATATACAGAATTCTCCTACAAACCATCTTTTTAGAGGCATGTCAAAGACAAAAATATTCTTCATCAATTTGGATGTGACGAAATTTGCATATTGACAGGGTGATATTAAAAACTGCAACCAACCTCAGACTGCTGTCATTTCTAAGCCACTCGTACGACAGCTGTTAAAATTATTTCAGTGACAGCTCATTACATTCTTTACAAGCATACAAAAGCATTTTGGTGAGAATTTTCTAGAAAAATGTTATTCGTGATGGAATTCAAGCGTGATAGTGTGATTTCTTTATATTTGGCTGAAAAACCACAAGTGGCTATCGTTAGAGCACTCCAGCATTTAAATGTGAATAAATCTTTTGTGTCTCGTACCATCGCTCGTTACCATGATACTGCTAGCGTAACCCGACGTCATGGAAGTGGACGGAAGAAAATAGCAACATCAGCAGAAATGGTTCGAAAAGTAAAAAAGCGACCTGATAGAAACCAGCGTCGCAATATTCTATTCAGCATATATTAAAAAATGAACTCGGGGCAAAACCATTGAAATTCCAAGAAGTGCAATAACTTGCACCGCAATAGAAAGAAAATACACTCAAAAGAGTCTTGGCCGCAAGTAGTGAACTGCCGAATTTGGTTTTCTCCGATGAACAAACATTCGTAGTCCAGCAGTTTGTAAACAAACAAAATGATCGTATTGGTTGGTTGGTTTGTTGGCCACCAGAACTCAAGCGCCGGCCATGGTGATGGTGTGGCCGCCATAACAGCCAATGGTTGCTCTCCGCTCGTACTAATCGACCTTAGTTTCGGAATAAATGCCGAATAGTATCGCGAAAATATTCTGGAGGGTGTACTAAAGCCTTGGCACGCAAACATTTTCACCGCAGACCTTGGACATTCCAACAGGACTCAGCACCATCGCTCTCAGCACGCGCCACCCAAGAATGGTTACAAAATGAGGTTCCTTGCTTCATTTCCAGCGCACAATGGCCACCAAAATCTCCGGATACCAATCCGTTGGACCATTGTGTCTGTAGTATTTTGGAAAGCATGGTTGGCACTAAAAAATGCCAAAGTGTCGATCACCTCAAGCAAGCGCTTCAGCGGGAATGGGCCAAAATACCGCAGAGCAATATTCGGGCAGCTTTTGACGGTTTCATTGGCCGTTTGGAGGCCATAATTCGTGCCAAAGGTGACAAATTCGAACAAATCTAAACTTTCCTAAAATTTGTTGCTATTTCAACATTTTTTGCTTTCATTCAATAAAATTAAAAAAAAAAAATAAAAAATTATGGCGTTTTACTTTTTTGAAGTTTTTATATCACCCTGTATATTAAAAATTATGGGTTTATATTTCTTTACTGTTAATTTGACATATTTTCATTCCAAGTCCAAATCTCCCTAAAAAACTAAATTTTTGAGGGATGTTTCAAAGGAAGTTATATTCGAAATCAAATTTTATTTTGAGTATCCGAACACAAGAAATTTGAATATTTCATATATGCCATACAAAAATATCATTACTTTTGGTTTATAAAAAACACTTTTTCATTTACCCATGCTTCTTCTGAAAGGTAAGTTAGTTGGGAATATTCCAAATATATCGTCCCATGTTATCTCCCTTAACTTCAAGAAGTTTTTATAAGCTATGAACGATTAATCAAACATAGTGGCAGCTATGTATTCTTAGCGGGCAATTTTGTATTTCAATTGAGGACTCTTTTCCCTTAAAGTGGTGTTAAGAGAATTGATGATGATTCCCTTTGGACAGAATATCCTGATCTAACAATTGACTTGTCATCTATAATTTATGTAGTGCATACAAAACATATCTACATTTACAAGAAAAAAAGATTTCTTTTCATCACGTCTCTTCTTCTTCTTGCTCTAATGAATACCTCAAGTTCGTTGCTTCGTTCGTTGGTGTTCTCCTTCAAACTCCACCCATATTCAAGACATGTTCGACCAAGTCCGTTTACATTTCAAGCGAATGTTGTACACCTGTTTGGCATGCAAACACAGTGGTCGATGTCAAAAAATGATCGCAGTTAAAACTTGTATCTTGACACTCATCATCGATGTATACGAGGAGCGTAGAACAACAGTAACCTTACAAGTGTGACGACAACATCGACGACGACGACGAGGACGACAAGTACGTGCATCTATTCACTCCGATTGTTCGGTTCATTCAAGCCACAATTCCTTGTAGCATTTCGTTTTCCATTCTGCAAATAGCCAACCATTTACACAGAAGTACTTGCCGGGAATATCGTTGCAAATTCAGTGGAGTACACAAAACAGGATTACCAAGGCGAAGTGTCCGAAGTACAACGAAATGTTGGGACTAGCATCCTCTGCTCCACTTAAATGTTGTTGCCTATCCTGAATTCCCTTCTTTTTACCCCCTAAAGTTTGCCAAGTGCCAACGTAATGTCGTCCTCGACATGCCGAGTGACAGCCCGAGGTATTAACAATAATAACGACAGCAACAACAATGGCAACACCAGCAGTCAGTCCAACAATGTCCACCATGGCTACAGTTAAATTAAAAACGTAAAAGAGGACATTGTCGTATTCAAATTATAGCAAAAAAAAAAAAAACTTAAAATACAGTGAGAGAAAATGAAGAGGGAAAATTCGAAATACTCTACCAAATTCCATTGTTTTTTTAGTAGTTGGTTGGTTTGAAAATCTTGGTTATGAAGTAAAATTATGGCATACTGGTACTACTTGCTTTCTAAAAATAGAAAGACTGTTTTTCTCGACATATGTATTGGCTGTTGATAGCAATTCGGTAAGTACTAGGACATATCGATGGAACTCATATGCCCATGAAGTTGGGATGTTGTTTTGTAAATAGTAACTACCGTTAAAATGTGCTTATTTAATCCATTATTTGGTAATGAGATGTTTTGCTGTTTTAAGGTATTTAGAAGGTAGTAGCCACATTTTCCAAAATCGAGCTGGGGCTGTCATTTTGAGATATAAAAAATTTCTTAATATTGCATGGCTTCGATTAAATATTCGAAAAGTATTACTCTCCCAGCCTTTCATATCCTCTCCATGGCTTTATTGAATCGATCAAATATTCATATATAAATGTAATCTGTTGGGTTTTCCTACAAATAATCCGCGTGTACCAGTTCCCTTTTATCTTCCTCTGGACATAATATTTTTTAACCTAAAATGAGGTGGCATGCAAAGCAAGGATCCTACGACACGGAGTAAAGAGACTTTGTATAAGAAACAGTGAAGGGGCACAGGTGCTACACTGGGCGGTTTTGCACAAATCCACTTAACATAGCATCATCTTCATCAGCATCAGCGTCACCGTCACCAACATTGCCGTCACCATCATAGCAAATAATGCAACTACTACAAGGTCTGAACAAACAGCAAGCAGTCTCCAGTGAACTTGCACGAAATACCAACAAAACAAACAAATTCCAAGTTTTAATTTTTGTAACAAAAACAAGTACAAGCGTGCACACAATAAAACGCTTACAACAAATGAAAATCCATTAAAAATCTTGGCCACCACCGGTGAAGTGGAGTGACTGGTGTGACGGACTGTGGCAAAATAAATAGCAAGGCAGGGAATGGCTGCCTGGATGACGGACAGACAGACGAACTGACTGACTTACTGGCCGACTGACGAACGATGCACAGCCATGCCACCGATTGAATGACCGTTGTGTGCCACACAGAGACCCACTGAGACAACGATGACAACTGAGATGATAAAACGTAAACACGCCGCTAACTCAAACGCCAGGCTCCACACCACTGCCAGGCCTGGATGGAGATGGAGTATGACAGACAGACGCCGCCATCACCGCCGCCGCCTTTTGTCTTTAAGTAAATGAGAACTAAAAAGCTAAACAGTGTCCAGGAATTTCTACGCATTTTATGTAAAATGTCAAGTCCAAACGAAATGCTAGAATGTTGTCCGGCCAAGTCCCGGCCAAGTTTGACAAATCTACACAGAAACGTAACGAAATTGAATTAAATGCAAATAATGAATTGGACAAAAAAGAAGAAGGAGGAATGTTCTCCAACATTTGTCCAAATGTCCAGAGGAAATGGTCAGTCAGTGGGTGAGAGGAAATTGTAAAATATTTTAATTGTTTTATTCGTCCAGAGTTGATGGCACCTTTTTTCGTTTTTTTTCTTTCTCATTTGTACTTACTTAGTATTGCCTGCCTGTCTGCCTGGCATTGGAACACAGGTGCACTTGAATGGTTATTACGGAATATTTAAATTTCGCCGTTTGCTGCGTCGTTGCGTTGCTATTTTACAGTTATGTCTTTGGCAAATGCCAAATGAAACGAACGAGGCAGGCAGTGCGTTTTGACTTTTAATTAAATTTTTTTCTACACCAATTCGTACTATTCGATGATGGCTCTTCACCCCTTGCTTCCCTTTGCGGTCTTTAAGCTCTGCAGCCACTCATAATCCTGCACCCCATAACTAAAAGAAGGTCATAGTTGTTGGGTACTTAATATACGGCAAAATGGTGCTCCACAAAAACGAATTGGGGGGCTTTGGGAGCTGCATCATTGAATACAGATATCATGGTGAAGCCATAGAATGAACAATTATAATTGGCAACATCTGGTCGCTTGCTGACTGGCTGACTGACAGAGGGGCTGGCGAACGTAGTGGCCCATCAAAGCCAAGTTATTAAATTCTTACAAACAAAACTCTCTCCCTCACAGTTACAATCCAAAGCAGCAAACAAAAAGCCCATCCCCCCGCCTTACATGACTTGCCTGACTCTGGAGGAATTTCTGTGCCATTGTTTGTCAAGTTGGTCGGGTATTTATTTTCGTTTCTTTTATTGATGTTGTTTTGAAGAAGCTTTTATGTGATTTTTGCAAATCATTTAATCTTATTTAAATTGTATTTTAAATACTTCTTAAATATCCAATAGTTTGAAACCGAACACTGCTGATTGGTTGTTGGCCCATCAAATAGCCATAAACGACAATTCACACTCTTTGCCAGCAATCCAGTCGTCCCGACAGTTTGTCAGTCCAGTCCTGACTAGTTGAAGATGTGTTACGTTTTGTATTGCAATAACATTTATGTGCAGAGGGGATTTTATTTCAATTTTTACGATTTAATAGTGAAAAGGGTGTTGGCGAAAGGGGTTGATAGGGAATATGTGATGCAGTAAACCAAAATATTAGAAATTGAAGGTATCTGAGAAAATAAATTTATTAAGGGTTCAGAAAGCGAAATAATGTGGACGACTGTGTTTCCTATTTGAAGTTGAAGTGGTGTATCGGAATTTTGAAAGTATTCATCGCCAAGAAATCTAATAGAAATGACAAGATCTCTCCTTGAGGGTTAAATTTTTCGACCAATAAAATCCCACTATATACCCAAAATGCATGGATTCAAACGTATCTTAATACGAAAATGTCAAAAAATATGGAAGAGAGAAGATCTTGACCCCCCGCCCCTTTCTTCACGTTACTTTGCTATGTGTCTTCTAGTTTTAGCTTTACTTTTCCGATAAACGGAAGATCTTCAATACAATTACACAGTGCAACTGCCAATCTGTTGAGTGTGGAAAATTCTAAGTGGCGGTCATAGTATTCGCTTAGTAAATCAAATCTCGAGAGGGGTTTGGGTTCCCGTACACAAAGTGCCACAAAAATTGTCCTCTTTACTACAAAAAATTATGATTGAGCTTCTACATTTGGTACAAGCCCATGGGTTACATGTAGAATCATTTGTACAAAATATAAGTCATGTAGATCTACGTTTTGGTATATTCTGCCAAATTTAAGAAGAATCCATCCTTGCAAAAAATATCATTACAGATATACCTATTTGTATAGCCCTCATGTAAAGGTATGATTAGATTTCAGCTCTTTTCCGGATTTTGGCCACATTTTTCTTTTGGTTTCTAACGGGGTAGGAAACCTATTCGTGTAAACAACCTACACATGATTTCTGTAGAATTCAATCTCCTAGAACTATATTCATTTTTTCACTTTTAATGCCATTTTGCAACACCCTTTCCATCCAGGATGCACTCTATAACTTTTGATGACTTAAAAGCAATGAAATTTCAAAATTGACACTCATCGTTCGTTTGTTCGTCCGTTCGTTTCAACATCCATACATGTCAGTTGTCCTTCAGTACCACTGTCAGTCTGTGGCTGGCGACACCATTGTCCGGCACAACAACAAAGACATAAAAAGGAGAGGGGGCTCACTGCACTACAGTTCGATGCAAGAGGCATTGTAAGTCGGACAAAAATGAAATGATTGCCAACTTAATTGTATTTTAACTCAAATTTTATTGACATTGGCTTAGCTCAACAGCCAGCCAGCCAGTCGGCCAGCCGGCCGGTCAGTCAGCATCCATTCGTGCGGTTTGCCCAACTGTCTTCATATGTTTCAAAAAAAAAACGGTGCCCTCGAACAGTCGAAACCGTTCGAAAACGTGGAACACCACAGCACGGAATTGGTTTCATATTGGGGTTTCGTCTCCTCCGTCCAATACTGCCAAGCAGACAAAACAGTTTGCATGTTATTGTCCAGTTTTTGGGGTTGCTCTTTCCCGTGGTTCGGGACTTCTTTGTAAATGCGTCTGCAACATTTTGTTTTGGGCCCGTTCGTTTTTATTTTGCCGTTTGTCACTATAAAGTGTTCTTTAACTTGGCCAAGGGTGATGCAGCGTACCGCAGCCGAAACGTGGGGGGTGGGGGGATAAACACACAATATCACCACCACCACCAAACTGAATTGCATTTTTATTACATTTGGCCAAAAAATCCAATCCAAGCCAAACCAAACCAAAAACTGTATTGAGCTGTCATTAAATTGTTTGTGATTTGTATGGAACTCTCGTTTAGCGGGAAATCTGTGCTTTTTTATGTGGCCATTGTCGTTGTTGTTGGTTATTTTACAAGATCCCCATTCTTCAAGTGGGACAAAATCTACCGCAGAAGACGATTAAGCTGCTGCCGCGCTGGAAGAATGGCAAACACCAATCCGTTGTAACACTGTAACTGCAGCAGAAGTCGCAACGGAAAGCGGCGGAAAGACATGTTTCATGTTCCGTTGTTGGCCGTTGTTTTTTCTTTTCCTTTTTTTTTTGATGTACTTAAGTTGTTAAGAGAAAAAATTGCAAAATAAAAATCCATTTATGCGAAAACGGAAAGCGGCCATATTGGACCGGCCGGCCCCAATGCAGGCTAACAACGACGACATCGTCAACGACAACAACAACAATCAATAACGTCAAAATTCCTTTTTAAAGAGAAATTATTAAGTGGCAGATATGGGTTATTTTTATTTGTTCGCTGGCTGTTGGTACTGTTGATTTCGTGCGTCATAAGGCGTAGTTGTTGTTGTTGTTGTTATTGTTTGTATATTTTTCGCCATTGAAGATAAACATTTAATGATGACAAATATGAGCATTTTTATGGGATTATTAAAAGGCCAAATTCAGTAGCCCCGCCATGCCATTGATAATATCGCCATTCGCCATCAGCACCACCAGCAAAGCTCATACATTTATTCATGTTTCGATCTGAAGATGAGAACGTTCTGCAGCAGTCGGCAGTGGTGGTTCTACGAAAAGTATTGTCGCAGAGTTAATCGTCTGATGATCATCTTCTGCCGCACACATCCATAGCTGTTGTTGAAGACAACAATTGAAAAAGTAGCTGTCATTTGTTTTTTTGTTTTTTTTTTCTGTGTTAGCCAAAGGGAAAGCCAAAATCCTTCAATAGCTTTTTGGTGACAGATATGTGTCAGATCATCAAAATGAGAACAGAAAAAAAAAAACAGAAATCATGCTGTGAATTTGTAATAAAATGTTTAACTTCTTAAATGACATTTTGTAATTTATTGAATGTAGGAAAGATTGATTGGATACATGTGCAGTTAACTCGATCATAAGTGGAGACAATTCGGAGATTGGTCGTTTTGCTGTACCACAGGCTAGTAGACATTTATGGACCTCCAAAAACGTTTTTCAAATATAATTAATTGTACTGTCCTAAAAAGTAATCTGAAATGAAGAAAAGGGATGTGAAAAATCGTGTACTAAAAAATGTTTTACAAAAACAAGGAACTATATTGACCATCTTAAACCCATTGAAAAATATTGAAAATAAGCCGATGCTCTTGTATGTAAACTCAATTGAAACGTGTATACTAAATCTGCGAGGTGTAGGTTTTCCAATTTTCGAAGGCCTTAAAAATTTATAAAACGCCCGCTTTACTGAGACATATTTTCTAGAATCTTTTAATTTCATAGAATATATATTTTATTAAAATGGGCCAGCTAAATGACGTCCGATCTGAATCCAATTTAAACTATTTTTTGGCAATATAATTATATAAAAATTAAATTTTTCCTTATGAGATAGAATGTATATACCCATTGGGCGCCATTTAATATGTTCATATATTGCCTTTTTTGATAATTTCAATCTACTAAAAACGATTCACTGAACGGCGCCCAACGTAGGAGATGTTAAAATATAAATTATCCTAAACTAAATTTCAAATTGTTTGTTCCTGCGTTGGGCGCCATTAATGTTATGCATTCTATATATCTCTTCTCTTTCCCTCTCTCCATGGCGAACCAAATTTTTTAAACCAAATCTTTTTAAAAATGGGACTATATACGATTGGTGGTTCGTTTTTTGAACTCTAAATTCCAAGGTTGAGATTATTCTGTTGAAAATATAGCTAACATAATATAAATACCGATTATAGGCATATACTGCTATATGAGGGCTATACAAAGACGGAGACCTTCAAAAGCAGTTTTCTGTCACTGAGGCTGGTATCCATTACGAACTACAAATAACAAATTCGATACAATTTCGATGGAAAATGTGACGACACAACCAACACACCGAATAACTGGGGTATCAGTTATATGAGGACTACTCAAATATGATGGAGGGTATATAAAACACTACAGTCATTAATGGCACCCAATGTGGGTTTGGTAAAAAAAAAAAAAAATAAATAAATAAAAAATGGAATAACATGTAAAACAATTGATATAAATATTAAATAAAAACCAAACCTTGGGCGCCAATTACATACTTTTGTGTTATGATCGCTTCAAAATAATTTTTCAAGAGTTTTGCCTCAATGGTGGAATGATGGCACCGTTGTGTAGGACTTTACGATAAATAACATTTGTTACTGGAGAGGCTCGAGATACCAATTTACAGGTTATTCTGTAGAAATATTTAATGATAAAGTTTACAAACTGGGAATAACACTCGGTACTTTTGTATGATAGTTGTTCCCAGATGAAGACCAAGATAGTTTTTTAAACAAAAGTTTTGCTCAAGAAATATAAGTTTAGTTGACTTCCTAAACTCGGTCGTAGTCTTTCAAAATAGCCCTGTTTTTGAAGTCTGGCCAAAATAGGCTTGACTTCGCAGGAAAAAACGGAATCATTTGTCCATAACGGATTTAGAAATTAAAGGCTAAATCACAATAAGACTAAACCGTTTATAACAATTTCTGTACAAATGATAATAGCCGCTCTTTGAAACCCCAAAAATTGAATTTCCAGCAACCAAAATTCAATTATTATAATTTCTCGCAACTGGTCACTTTCTCCTCTAATATGCAAAATTAATCAAGCTGTCCCACCCATTTAATGTGCATCAATTTTATTTGAAATACTCGGCATCTTCTATGCATTCTACGCAGCCATAATTAGTTTACATCGCATTTGCCCTACACAGCTCAGAGAGAAGTGCAAGATCAAATGCTTAACTAATCTGTAATATTGCTCTCGATTATTAATTGTTGGCATTTAAGAAAATTTATCGAACAAATTAAGTTTTTTTGGGAGGGGGCAAAATGAAAATTCATTAAATTTTAATTGAACTTCATTACAAGGAATGTCTAAACAGTGTTATAGCCCAAGAGCAAGGCTGGTGTTTTCGTTATTGTGTTTAACATGTCGGTGTGTGTGTGAGTGTGTGTGTAATTTCATCTTAAATGGCTGACCTGAATAGTAATTGAATTTTTATAGGTCCCTCGTTCGGCTAAGACAAGAGTCATATTTCAAAATCATGTCTTGGAATTTTTCATTGAATGGTCCGATGAACGGTCGTACGGTCAAGCGTAAGCGCTGAGCAGACTAAACTTTACTCCGGTATCAGAGTCTGGGTGATGGGTTGCATGTTTTGTTGATATATATTTTAAATTAAGAAATGCTTCTTCGTTTTCGTTCGAGCAAAGTTATGCCAATGTGCCTGGAATAGCGGGGGGAGTGGGGGAGTTGAAATATTTTATTACAAAGAAATTTCTTTCAAAGATTTTCAACGCTTTCATGATAATAAAAAATTAACTCGAGATTTTTATCGACATCTCAATGAATTTGTTGCTGCTGTTGTTGTTTTTTGTTCGGCAACAACTACTAGCAAATGAATGTGTGCCTGCAAATTGGGTCATCAATGTGAAAACTTATTTTCAGTTACCAACCTCTACGGCACCATTGCCACCACCACTCAACAACAACAACAACAACATCAGAAAATGTAATGCATAAAAAACCAATAAATTATAACTGAAAGCAGACAAAAGAAAAAAAAAACGAAAGCATCGAAACCAAAAAAAAAAAACTTTGCATTTTTAAAGTTTAGTTCGCCGATATATGTGTCGAAGGGAAGAACACAGCACGTAACTCCTTAACGACCCTCTAATATCATTGAAAATGGCATTGCGTGTCTGTGGTATCAAAGAGTTCGGGAAAGCTGCAGCAGGAGATGAAGGTAAAAAACGTAAGACACTAAGAGACTGCAACTGGTATGCCATACGTGTCTACATCATACATTTCAGTGGGTACGAGTGGCGCAGTGGAAAATGGGATATGAGGGCCTTTGCTAACCCAGGCAACCAATCTTCAGTTTTATATTTTATGAAATCGAGATTTTCGCCAGGTATGTACCCCTACTTTTCTATTTAAATTTAAATGGTGTGCTACAACTTTTCGCAATTAGATCCTTGAAAATAACCGCATTTATAAATCGTATCTTGGATGGTTCAGAAGGTATCATCTGGTTGTCACTCAAAATTTCCTAATAATAATGTTTAAGTCGATAATTTCCAAATATAACCATCATTTGAAACCCGCCCCATAAAGAGAGCCTCCCTTGATGAGGCCTTCATTTTCACTTCATTATAAGAAATGTATGCGTAATAGAGTATACAAATGTTCATTTGTCCATGGATAACTGGATGCATACGTGTGTCGTATCGCTGCAATACCTCGTAATCAGTTGGTAAACATTTTGCTGCAGTTCGATGGTGTGTTGCACAAGAAGCATCTCCTGTAAACAGGCATCGTAATGAGTTGCACAGACTTAGAGTGGGGGGAGGGGAGCAGAAGTGTCTGGCTGGTGGCGGCTCATGGAACGTTTGACGTAGTGACGGTTATTTTGACTCGTTTTTTTCATATTGATGTCGTTAACGATGCACAAAACAATTTATAACGCACAAAATGAGGCTCCAAAAAGGAAGCAGGCAACAAGGAGACAAACTCGTACAAAACGTGCCACTTGCACCATATACGAAGCAACAACAACAAAAACATCGAAAAGCGCATATATGGAGAACACTCAACACGAATCGTAATAACAGTACATATTTTCTTCGAACGTTTTTTGTTTTGTATTTTCGCAGTTTTTTTGCAGCTCCCCAATTCGCATGCGCATGCTTATCGACATCGTCAACACATCATTTTTAGATCACATTTATGAATGTACAGCAAGAAATGATCAAGCAGAAGTGTGATGCTCTTGGTGCTACAAGGAGATCGGTATTTGGGTTGGAGGGAATTGGTTAGAGGTAAGACATTCTTAAAATAGGTTTAAAGTCGAATATTTTTACTTGTCTAACAAAGAAACTTACCTTTTAATACCCTCAGATTATGAGCACAGCTATATCAAATATGGTCAAAATCTGTCTTATCCAGAGGGAGTATTCCATTTGGTCCAAACTCGTCACATTTTAATATTTATAACAAACTAAGGACGTGATCCATTGTTGGTAATATCTAGAAAATGAATGTTAACGAACTTCGAATGTCTGATTTCTTTTACAAAGTTTAGATCGATCTCGAAAAATAATAACTCTCAATAACTTTGAATGTAGTCTCCGATTTTCTTAAAACTTTAAGCATATTAAGTCATATTTTGTCAACAGAAGATTAATGAAGAGTGATAAACACATATTTACAATAACGAGCAAAAGTTTGGAAAATTATCAGAAACATCAAAAATTCATTTTTTGGATCATTCACCCATAACCCTATTTCTCCATAGATTCATACATACCTTATTTGATCACGTATGGAATCATTCTTTCCTGAAGAATTTTCCCTGATAAACCAGCCATAAACGAAAAAATTATAAACAAGCCATAGGTGGCTCAAAATATGGAGAGAGAGAGAGAGAGAGATAGTGGAGAGTAATATTTCTTGTTAAACAACGGCTGACATAAGCTGGCAGAAATGGCTTGGTTTGTTTTTACTGGTTGACACCATTGAAATATATCAGATCTGCTAAATAATGGGAGGTACTTCACCAGTCCAATTTCTCTTAGTTTTTTTGTAAATCACCAATTGTCCTTATAAGCTTTATTAGCAATTTTAGACAATATTTATTTTTAAAACCCAAAGAAAAACATCATTTTATTCTCCGTAAATTAAGTATTTTATTTTGCTCAAGTCTGATATATTCACCCGTATTCCCCATTTATTCGCCTTTGTCGTAACTTAGTCAAGGATAGACTCTCTTACCACTACCGATGCAAGAAAAAAAAACACTTTGAGCAACACTGCCATAAATCCTCAAAGGATTCCCTCATGAGAACGTTTTTCTCTCAGTGTGTCAATTCATTTTTTTGAGTGTTGTCTTTAATAAAAGCATTGCCACAAAAAGTGGAGCAACAACAATGACGACGGCAGCAGCAGCAGCATTTGGTTACATAAACATCAACAATTCCATCTCGGGCAAGAAGACATGCAAGCTAAGTATATCTGGCTCGCTGGCTGGCTGCTTGGCATTTGTACAGGTTAATCAGCAAAAAAACATATTTATTTAGTGCGTAGTGACATGCAATTTTCGCTTAGGTTTTGAGTTCTTCGTTTTAAGCGTTTTTTTTCTTTTTTGCAACAAAAAGGCCAAAAACCTAAAAACGGCAACTCAACTAAAAGTGCAACCACAAAGAACAACAAAACCAAATGCTCTCTGCAATCCAACACAATGCAATGCAAATATTGACGTTTGCTTTTTTTTGCTGTTGTTGGGGTAGACTTTCGCCAAAATCGAAGTCAAACAACCGCCAATCAAAAATCCATTTGTGAGTCACACACACAAACAGCACGAACATCAACTGAGGAAAAAAAGCGCAGACCAACCACTGGCCAATGCCAGCCAACCCAAACTGCAAAACATTTCCTCAACCATCAGCAGAAATACTCGTCTTCGTCTTGGCAAATGGAAGATTTCATTTCAGAGTTTTGTTTTTTAACCCATATAATTGTCATTGTTGCAAACCGAACTGTACATCCAAATCAGAATCGATAATTTTTTAAGTGGTAAAAGTTCAAGGGAATTATGATTGCTCATAAAACATGGGTTGCGGGACTGGGGTACCGTTGGATTAGCACTGCCTTGGCTATTTGGCCGCGGCCTATAGTGAAGGGCTCCGGCAAAATGGCAGTCATCACCGCGATATGAATGAGAACGCCAGCTCATGACAAGCTAGCAGCCGTTCATCAATTGCAAATGAGGCCAAGATTTTTGTCAGATTGCAGTTGGAATCCAGTGATACCCGGCATGGGATAATGGGAGCACGTTCTATGGCCGAGTGGATGGTGTGACTGGTTATTTGTATTTTCACAACTCGTTTGCAGACTTTCATATGCCAATCGTGTGTCTTTCGTTGGCTCTTTAACGGCTTTTAAATTTCATATTTTTACTTGCCCGGCCAGGAAAGCTTTTCAATTGTCAAATTGATCAAAGCGTTTAAATGACATGGCGAAATGACTTGCAAGATGTTATGAAATGTTTCAAAGGAATTTCATTTGAGTTTGTTTTATGATGTCCTGTGGCTGACAGTTTGAGATTGATTGGCTGTGGAAGTTTGCTAAACGCCGTAAGGCCCTTCGATTTTAAATTTGTTGTAAGTTAAAATTGAGGACATTTTAATTACATGATAGCTTACCAACTAACATAAAAAGGATTTCGTCCTTTATCTATGGGCATACAAGGACTAAATATTTTGGTACAAAGAAGGCAGTAGGGGGAGGTTTAAACAGGACAATAGGTGTTTTCCATAAGGTAACATATATCGTTTATAGCGGTATCGAGATCTCCTTCAAATCATTTTTTTTAATTTCAAACAAATGCTATAGTCTCCAGGCTTCGTTCAGCTAGAAAAAATCTATGGTATCAGAAAATATGACTACTTTAAAACGCCTATATACAGGGTTTCTCTTTTTAGCTCAATTTTCATTATCTGCTGAGTATTTCTTATAATTATTTTTATGTTACACTGTGTAAAGGGACACCATCCTCCCGCTGGTACCTGGTACATTTTTTTCCAATAGATCGAGGTTCCACCAAAAAAGCAAACTTCATTGTCACGATCACTGCGAATCTTCTTTTGCACCAAAGTACCAAAAGTACAACAGCAACAACAAACAAAAAAGGAAGTATTCGTCAGATACGTTTTGCCAGAATATTCTGCAGCAAAAGAAGAATTTGCATTGCGAAAGGAAACTGTGATGACATCAACGTTTAACAATAAACATGAAAATGTCAAGACTGACATTCTGTTGTCGGGTTTTTTGTCGGATTTGTTCATTGTGGTTGTTGTTTTTGCCATTGTTCCTGTTGGTAGCTTTTTTGTCGATTTGATTTGCCAGTGAGTGACTGGAGGAGCTACTACCGTCAAAATGGTAGACAGTGGAAGACATACGAGGCCACTAGCTTGATGTACGACATTGTTGTTAAGCAAATGAATGCCTGTTTGTCGGCCATTCCGTGAACCCTCTCCGCCGATTTGGGGGGGGGGGTTTGATCAATGCCCCGGTTGGTAGTCAGCCGATCGATCAATAGCTGGGTTTTGGTTAAATAAACGTTTGTTGTTGCTTCTGTTGTTGGCTGGATTTAAAAATAACAACAACAGCAACAACTGCCCTGGCTTTGAACGGATATGCAAATCGATTGCAATTTACGAAATTATGCAAACCGAAATCACAAAAGCATACCAAACACCAGCAACAATGCCGAACACAACGAACCGAAGATGAGGATCATGGATGGTGGACTCGGATCAAGCAGTTCGTTATTGCTGCCGGTGCTGAGATTTAAAATAATGATGTTTTTCATACTGTTGTTGTTGTTGTCCTTGTTGTTGTCGCCGTCTGTCGTGGCAACACACAATGGTCTCAAATCAAAAAGCGTAACAAATAAATCCTAAAATTCTTTGCTTCGATTTTATTTCGGTTTGGGAAACATTCGTTAATTCAGCCATAGCTACAAATAAAACCGAACAAGAGTTCTCAAAAAAAAAAAAAAAAAAAAAAAAAACTGATTGTTATCGCTCCGTGGCACAATTTTACTGACAAGACCACTCATAGAACAACTGAGAATTGCGAATTGCAAAAAGCGAGAATTGCTTAACCGTTAAATGCTGTTCGGCGTTCGGTGTTTGTTTTAGGATTTCGAATTGACTTTTGTCTTTGTCTTTGTCGCTGGCGTTGGTGTTGCTGTTGTTGTTTTTGTACTTGGTGGCGGTAACTTGTGGTACTAACGGAACGGAAATCCACAACCTTTTTGAGTAGTTATATCCAGTGGAATATGTGGCAGTCATATGATAATGACAATGGTGGGCTGTGTGGGGGGTGGGATGGGAGGTCGGCTGATTGTCTTGCCATGTTGGCCGTTGGGTAATCCAAATCAGTTGAAATGTTTGTTTGCTGGGATTTGTTATTGTTGTTGTTATTTTTCTATTCAGTCCGTCAGTCAGCCAGCCAGCCAGTCTGCATGTGATCGTTTTAGCTTAGCTGTGAACAATTGTTGAAATTGTGTTGCAGTGTTAAAACGTATGTTGTTGCTTTTATTGTAGTTGTTGCTGCTGCGTTTTTTTTTTTTTTTTTTTGGTTCGAAACAAATATTTCACCCGCTGTTTTTGGTGATGTTGTTACTTTTGTTTCTTGGATTCTGTTTTGGCTGCCAGTGTTTTTCTTATTTATGCTGCCGTTGACGGCCGGCTCTATGGCTGTTGTTCTTGTCGCTGATAGTGACTGACGATTATTTGTTTTATTACAGCAGCATATAGTTTTGTTGTTGTTGTGTGTTTCTATAAATATGTTGCAACATATTATAAGCGATCAAAGCGAAACCAAGGCACCCAACAACAGCGTTCACCAAATCAGAACAACATTACGGTGGCTTATGGCAAGCGGTGTTTTTACAGCTCCCGCTGCTGACGGGGTAGAAAAAAGCGGTTATTGCTAGGGTTCACCATTATCCGGTTTAGTTGTGAGAATTTTTTTTTTTGAGAGTATATATAATTTGATAGAGGCAGAATTTGCTTGGTGAAGTAGTCATTTTAGACCCTATACCTCTTTTAACGGATTGTGTTTGTGATAGTTCCAATCATGATCTGTTCGTTATTCTGCCTACCTGATTGGTGTGAAGGGAGTTTTCGATGGGAATGGTACTAAAAATAGAATGGGTCGTATTGAAAAAAAAAATGCATTGTATAGACCAAGAATTCTCAAATCGGGGCTAATAGGGTGTAGAATAAGGCTTTTTTTTGGAAAGTTGAACTGTATGTGTAGAAGTGTACTACATTTGGTACCATTTTGTTACGTTCACTTATTTTATGATTCCTTCAATCCTATTTTATACTTTATTTCATTTTAGACGAAATTCCTTTGGAATTCCGATTGTACTAAAAGTACTCTGTACTAAAAGTTACTGAAAATGAAATGAATTGTGTTGGGCATAAGCTAGAATCCCGAAAATTTGGAATGGTCGCTGATGAGGTGTAGGTGATTTACCGAAGGATTTTTTTTTTGAAAATTAAAATTATAAGTGTACTATATATATGAAATTTGTACCATTTGGCATTAGGTGAGCGGATTAAGCTGTAATCTTGACTTTTCCACAAGATCTGAGATTGGGAAGTAGAGTTTTTTATGGAGATAATTTTGGAAATTTATACTTAGTGTAAGAACTGTAGTACAATTAGTACTACACTTCGAACAATTTAATTTAAGGAGCACGGATGGAGTTAGAAATTTGATATGTTGGTATTTAGGTCACTGCTAGTGAGTTAGATTGGAATAAAGAGGTGATGAAAATGCGTACTACGAGCATACGAAAGAAAAAGTTCTGTATCGTACTGAATTTGATAAAAAGTGTAGGATTAGAACTGCACTTATGACGACCGATGTGAGTTAGTTTTAGGAAATTCATGGTATATAGTGTACGAAAATTACTAAATGGTACTAAATTTGGTATCCGAATATAATGTAAAAAAGAGCTAGAATTATGAATATTTGTATTAAGATCACTCTGAGTGTGTAGCGTTTAGATATTGAAAGAAGTTCTTTATACAGTACTAAATAGTACCTAAATTCATTATATAGTGTAATTCATTATAAAGAGCGTGAATTGTTAATCTTTGTGCTGTGAGAGTGATGTACCTGGATAAGGAGGTGGGTTGGGATGCCTTAATAAATTTACAATTCCCTAACGAAGTTGTGGGCATTTCTCTGAACCAAATGCTCCTCTCCATAAATGTAGTAAAAAAACAGTACAATATACCATGTCCATGTTGCAGAAATAATGAGTTTGAAGAGAATCGGTTACTTGTTTTACCCTCCCCTTAGGATTTCCAATTGCCAAAACTGTGTATTTTTTTAAATTTTACGTTGTACTAGTTTTAAACTATATTACCCCCTTTTTAAGTCTTACGTGATATACATGATATTTTTTACAAAATTTAGACTCCTTGCGTAGGAGCAATATCGGATGTCGTAATCACGACATCTACACGACACTAGAGGGCGACATTTGTTAATCACATTCGTCCATTGTCGCCTTGATAATTATTCGAATAACTAGACATAAACCTCCAAAATCCGAATCCACAACAAAAATCTTCATCATCACTGAGTGTCTCAATATTTTAGCAAAGATCAGCAGACATTTATGCTTTGTTTTCCCGCGAATAGTCGTTTCAATTGCAATGCAATCATTTCGCATACACCCGCTAACTCGTTAACTAGATTGCTTGCTAGCTGGCCTCACTAGCAGCCAGGCAGAAAGGCTGCCAGCGAATAGTGTCTCAACACGGCTTGGTGACTGGCTGCCTGGCTGGTTGGCTCATTCATTCACCTACCAAGTTACGGGCAAAGCGTGTGGCAGTTGGTCGTTGTCGATCTGCGGCAGTGAGCTATGATTTGCTATGGATCTCACCGTGGATAGTTGGAATAACAAATAACAATTGTTGTCGGCTATGACGATGACGATGTTCGGCAATGGTGGCAATACTGCGGCTGCTGAGATCTTTCATGAATAAGCCCAAGGACAGCAACTTCATGTCGACGCAACCAAAAAAGATTTATGTACGATTTGTTTACATCTCTCAACAAAATGTTAAGATTTCTGCATTGTTTCTGCCACAAATGAACGCCACAAGAATTGTGGAAAAAAGCCAAACAGAAAATCGAATAACCGGCCATAAAACTCTCAAGACAGACGTTTTTTTTTCATGTTGTGCCACACTCTAAAGAACAATTAAAAGAAAATCTAAAATTGGATTTGCAAACAAACTAATGGATCTATTTCTTTATCATCATCACACAGGCCAGCAGGAGGAACCAGAAAAATCGTTACCACAAAGCGGACAAAGCGGCGAGGGCAGAGAAGAAGGACCAAACTGAAAAAGGGTTTCCATGCCGGAGCAAAAAGGGCGAATGTTTGCCAATCAAATTAACAAATCATTAGTTCGTTCGTATAGATTCTTCGGACAAGATTCGAATGTGTTTTGCATATTTTTCCTTTTTCCATTATACATTTTCATTTTCGATTTTCTTTTTGCTGTTGCTGCTGTTGTTCATTTGCTTCTTGGTGGTTTTCACATGGAGATACTGACTGACTGCCTGCATGGCTGGCTGGCTGTTTGTTTGGCATTTGTCGTTGATTGGGTTTTTTGGTTTGATTTGGTTGTTGCTGTTGTTGTAGAGGCGAGTGTATCGTGTTACTGCTGCTATGTTGCAGCAATATTTTGTTGCTAGTATTGTTGTTGTTGTTGTTGTTGCTGCTGTCATGTTTTTGTTTGTGGGGTGTTTGGCCTGTTGGAGCAACATGGCCCGGTGTACGGTGTTTGGTGTCGGCTGATGATGATGATGTTATCTAAAGCTTTTTGATGTGTTTCTATTTTGTAGCTGTTAATCACACTTTTGAAATGGTCGGTTGGTCGTTCGGTCGGGTGGTTGGTTGGTTGGTTTGCTTGTCTTTCCATTCATCTACTTGTAAATCAACTGGGAGTGCTGCATGGATTGAAATTGCACAAAGGCGTGGGTGAAGAATTTCGATAGAATTGGAAATCTTGGCTAATAGAAGTGAAGTTATGGTGGGACACAGTAGCTGCAATTGAAGAATGTGAGCGTTTGCCCGGCCATTGGCTAATAAGCTGGATGGTATGGAATTCGTCTACAAATGAAGTTGGGAATTAATTTTTGCCAGACTTTACCATGTGAACAGGGGTATATGAAGTTTTAAATTCGATAGCTTGATTTGAGTTAAAAAATAAATTCAGAAAATAATTTGATGTCAAGAAAAGTTATTTCAAAACTTCAGTTGCCTTGTAGACTGGTCTCCAATTTTGAACTTCCTCCAATTCCATTGTTGTACCATTTATTCTTAAATCATTTGCACTTCCAGCCAAATGAACTAGACCCACGTAAATCGGAACACACTCACATTGACATCCACACTCGGCCGCCTAATCACCCACCATCTCGACATTCACAGTCATGTAATGATGCATGCGGATCACATGGCCGTATGGGAGGACGGATGAACTTCTATTGCTTGCGGTTGATTGCAATTGACAAAGTGCAAAATGTAAGCCTGCACAACTCATCAACGCCGCACTCACTCAAATGTAAAGGCAAACATCAATCCAATGATGCAGATGCGGATGACTATGCCGATGCCGATGTCGATGCCGGTGATGATGACGATGATGACTCCAATATTCCAATGATCGGATCATGGTTGTGGTTTGACATTTGTTAAGCAATTTAATCATTGCCTCTCTGCTCATCCTCCTCCACCTCCTCTGGTCGCGTTGTGCAAATTGTACTGCTGCACTGCAATTGAGTGTTAAGTGCAAAACAAATTTAAAATGGTGGCAGCAAACACATTTGAGGTGTTGCCGCTACAACGAAGGCTTCGGATATTGGCTGGTTGGCTGTCCTGCTGCCTTCGAGTTCATATGCTGATGTACGGATTCATTCAGACGGCAATGATTGGCGTTGGTGTAGCCGCCAAAGATTCACAAGATTACTGGGGGCAGCTGTTGGTGGTTATTGTTTATGGAAAATTGTTCATAACCAAAATAATTCAATTAATTCGAGCCAATGCAGATCCGAACAGAGGAAAAAAATGTAGTTTGTGGTTTTTAAGCAAATAAGCAAAAGAAAACGATAAATAATTTGTTCATCTACTCGTAAAACACGTGGTAACGCCTTCCGACAACATTCAAACCGCTGACTGGAGAGAGAACGAGAGAGGAGGGGAAAAAAAAGAAACAATCATACTCGTCTTTGTTGTTTTGTTCCAAAAAATGTTAATTTATTTGGTTGAGGGGAAGACGAGAAAAAAAAAACGTCGAAAAACAAACTAACTACCGGCGACCCTAACGACCCATAATTATAGGTTAGACCGTAGTCGAGTGGAGGCATATGAAACGAGAACAAATAATCACCAAAAGGCTTTATTTCCAATCCATTATATTTCCTAGGCAGTGGCTCTGATCTACTACCTCAGCGACTACCAGTAATAATGGCTGGGTCAGCCGATATGTTTCGGTGTTGCTGTTGTTGCTGTGGTTGATGTTATAACTCGCATTTGAACTTTATTTGGGTTGTAGTTTTTTTTTTTGGAATTTCTTTTGATGTGCTGGTGTTTCTTTCCTCCGACAGCTAGTCTTCCGTTGCCAGTGACGGCTAACGAACTTATGGCCACAGTTCAGAGAGTCAGAAAAACATTCATTAACCATTGAATTGGAAAATTTATTTGAAATCTCATTTAGACTTTTTGAGGGACGGCAAACTATTACTGTTCTAGTTATAGAACAATATATTCCGGAGCAATCACTTTCTAATTAGATTAACTTTAGAAGAGCATTTTCACTTGGAAATCTCGACAGGTGATAGTCGGAGAACACAGCTAGGACAAAGGGGGAACACTCCAATGCTAGTCATTTAAGAAATAAGAAATAGGATTTATGTATTTTAGGAGGGTAACATACTGTACTTATTTGGGGTACCTTTAGCCCTGATCTTCTATTTATAGAAAAAATCTTCAGTCTTTGAATTCATTATGAATAATTTTATGGTTGCCTCTTATACTGTGAAAGTATTGTAGATGGCTTTCTCTTTTATATAATTTTTCGTAGACATCACTACTTGGCATCTTATCTGCTTTGAAGGAAGGTCTTCTCTAGAAATTTCTATTTCAAATGACTTCTGCAATCATATATTCTATTGTAGATGTCTTTGTCGGTCGATATATGCAGTTATGATGACGTAGAACCGAGCCGCTGTTGTCAGTCAGTGCTAGGGAAATTTTTACATATTTGTAAATTTTTACACATTTTCCGGACATTTTATTTGGGGAAGCTTTGTCAATCTCTTGAGCCCCCGAACGGGTTTCTGACAGCTTGTGGTGATCTAATCATCACTCATATATTAGTGGATCTAGTGGAAATCTTCCCTTCTCATTTACTCCATTGCATTTTAATTGACAAAGAAGCTCTCTCTCAGAGCCAATTTAATAATTCTATCCTTAACCGATTTTGCCATTTACTACGGGTATACAACAAAAATATTATCCGTATAAACATGATGTCCTATAAATAATGACGACTTTATTTTTCCAGTTCTTTATATCCTCCATCAGGGATTATAACTATGTCATTCTCCTCGAAATACTCACATCAGACCCAATATAACGGTACCTCTCGGTATGTTGATGATTTTAGCGATATTTTTTAACGGAATTTTTTCAAATTTCGTAGTTGAAGTTCGTAATGGGTATGACAAAAAAGTGTCAGTGCATATCCACGTCTTCGCTCCAATATAACGATACCTCACCTTATTGGGGGTTTTGATTTCGAATTTCTTGTTTAATGTTCTTAATAGGTACTACAGCCTATGACAAAAAATTAAATATGAAGGAACACGTCTTCGTATAGTCCTCATATATCTCTTGAAAGGTATTTTTCTACGGATTTTTTTTGAAAAATTTCAAGTTCCTGCAAAATGGTGGAGTGTATTAAAATTTGGGCCCGGCCGAACTTGTTATTCTTTAAGAGTTCGATTTTCTTCCTATTTCCATATTTTGAGGCTTATCTGTAACTTCTCTTGATTAAGTAACTTGGCTTATCTGTTTAGATTGTCGGCTACCTGACTATTGTTCTATTCTGACATTTCAAGAACATGGTGTAAAATTACAATTTACTTCAAACATACACACATATGTATGTATGCATTTCACTATCTACTCGTAATTATTTCTCTTCTGTTTACACGGGATCCGATTGTTGTTCTTGTTATTTTTTGTGCCGCTGCGACCGGAACTTATACGTGTAGAATTATTCAGGTGATGCGTTAAATATGCTGCCAGCATTTCCGTGGTCGCTGATGTTTTTTTTTTATTATTAGCCCCTATAGGCTAAAACAGACAACGCCAACAACAAAAACAACGACCAGGGTAATTACCAAAAACTGTAGACGGTTGTTCTTGTTCTTGTTTTTGTTTCTTTCCTTGTGCTCCAAGAACAACCCAAAAGGATACGCTTAAATGCATTACTGTAACATGTGCATGGCAAGGCGCGGCAGCCTGGTGCGCACGCATTGCTGTTGTTGGTGGTGTTGTAGCTGTTGTTGTCATGCATCTGCAGCGACAACGAGTGATTCAATTTAATGTTGCTGTACCCACCATTCGATGTGTGTGCTGGCTGGCTGGCTGGCCGGCCGGCCAGCTATCGACTGTGTCATGTTGGCCATGAATGAGGAAAATCGTGGCAGCCGAGCGTATGTGAGTGTCAGTCAGTCAGTACATTGCGCGTTTGGACATGTTTAAGCGTATAATTTGGCTGTCATTGGCTAATTAGCTGCGTATATGCGTCGACGATAACTACTGGTTTAGCTGGGCATTTGACTGGAAGCATTTCTGGTCGCTGGCACTTGATTAAGGACTAGACGAAGGAATGTTATGACCGTTTTTCTACAAGTAAAATGTTCGGCTATTAAATTGTAATTAAAATGGGAATGTTGGCTGTTTTCGATTCTTGTTTTTTGGTTAGAAATTATACGCTGCCTCCCTCCTACTTAACCCTAACAACCCCCTCTTTTTCGGGCATAATTGTTGACCCATTACAGTTGTCCGAATTTTAGCACCATGTGTGTGGAGAGCAGCCAAAGAGAGGAATGAATATGTTAATTCCAATTAAGGGTCTCAACTGGAGAGTTTCGGATTTTCGGTATTTCTTTTCACAAAATCTTTTTTGCATATTTTGCTACGCCTCTATTTTCCGGAGGCTTCTTTTCCATGGGATTTCAGCTAATGGGAAAATAATCAACCTGCAGACGTCAAACGGAACGGAAATGAGTAGGCGTGTTTTCTTCTTCTGTGCTGAAAACCCTTTTAGCTACAAACTTGGCTACATAATTCAATTTCGAATCTATTGTTGGCCAAATTATTCATAAATCGAAAAGGGAAAAATGCAAAATAGGTTGTTGGTTTTTTTTTCGGTTCATGTTATGTTGGAAATTTTTTAAAAAATGCACGCAATTCAATTTTTGAGTTACGCATAAAAAGCAGGCAACTGGAGGGGGGCTCTGTGAACAATAGCTGGAGGAGACATGTTATGGCTTTCTTGAGCTTGTCGTTTCTTTGTGTGGATAATGAGTGTGGCTATTTGAAAATGATTTTCATATTTTTTTGTTTTTGGTTGGAGTTGGTCACCTGAATGACTTGCTGGTCGGTTGTTTGGTCATTCATGATGTTTGGTTGTAGCGTTTGGCATTTTTTCGAAATTAAATAAATTCAAGCCATATTTACAACTGACACCTGCCATTTTTTTCATGTTGCTTTTGAAGTTCTTCAGTGGAAGGAATGCTGAACAGAAGATGACTTTGGTTATTTAGTTGTTTAAGCCATGCAAGACAGATTCTCGGGCACCTACTTCAAGATTTACATGTTGAACAGAGTCAGAACCGTTGTCGTCGCCGGCTCTTGCTCTTGGCCATGTCTGTGGGAAAATTAATTAACCAAACCACAGACATAATTTACATATGGCACACTCACACATACACACACTCACACTCGAACGCAGATGAGAGCGACTTTCTTTCGAGCAATTCAAGAGCTTTTTTGCGTCCCATCTTTTCATTGCTTTAATTTCATATTTACAGCTGACCATTTCCATGGCGGGTTTAGGGACGCTTTGTGCGCTTAAGGACTAAAGGTTTCAACACATTGTAAGTGGTTTATTGGCCGGTAATTGGATAGTGGAGAGAGGTGGCCAGATGCGTTAATCACTTCATGTTGACCGACATTAATTAAAAGCGGCGTTAATAATTCAAAATAAATATCAAAAATTCCAGCAATAAGTTTTGTCCATCAAATAGTTGATTATTGTTAAATGCAACAAACCACGGCACCGTTATTTATGTTTATAACAATATCTGCGATGACTTTTTTTTATTATTTTTCAATTAAAATGTGTCATCAACACAATTTAACCACTAACACACACACACAATCGCACACATACAAAAAACATATTTAACCACTTAAAGGTAAACGAAAGCAATTGGCAATCATTTGGAGACAAGTTTTAAATATTAAATTGAAATAATAATAATTCTGTTTTTGAATATTTATTAAAATGCAGATATATGTCAGAATTCGGTGCAAAAGATTGGAAAAAAACTTCGATTTTGTATAAGACTTTTTTGGGTATTCTGATCGAAAGATATGTGGAATGATTGACGTGTACTCCGACTCATCTGGATCCGGGCACCCAGACATGAAACAATTTTTTTTAATATTTTTAGAGCATTTTGAAAATCTAATTTTTATCTAATTTTATTTTTAAAAATCTGCTAATCCCAGCTTGAACTTTGGGCATGTAACCAACTAGATGTTACCGTCTCAACGTTCAAAGCCACCAACCCATCTACCTTTAGCAGCGCAATAACGGGTGCATAAAAATTTTAAATCTAGATATATCTCCGAAATGTTTGACAGACACCTGTCCAAATTCTGCAAAATTGTCGGAGAGCGGTATTTTCGATATTTTTCTCTCTTTAAAGAGAATATTTAAGTCTTTTCTTACATATGTTAGTCCCTGACATTTTATAAAGCTTTAGATGCTTCCGGGGTACATTGATTTTGTATGATACGTCGGATAATCTCATTACCATATAATGGGTATATTAAATACAATCTTATTACCAAATAATCGGTATATTAGTAAATTTTGGCAGTAGTAACAATTTATTGTATCCTCCACCATACTATGAAGGGAATACTAACTTCGTCATTCCGTTTGTAACTCCTCGAATGTCGGTCCACGTCTTCGTATAGCCCCCATATAACGGTACCCCCGATATTTGGTATTTTCCTGATTTTAGCGACATTATTTATCGGAATTATGACAAATTTCGTATTTAAAGTTCATAATAGGTGCTACAGCCTATGACAACAGTTCTTGTATCAGGTCCACGTCTTTATATAGTCTCCATATGACGGTACCTCCCGGTACTCGTAATTTTTATGATTTGTGATGCATTATTCACCGGAATCGTAACAAATTTCGTATTTAAAGTTCGTAATGGGTACTACAGCCTTTGAAAAAAAAATGCTGTCTTCGTATAGTCTCCATATAACAGTTTTCATTTAAGTAGTAGTTTCCTGACGTTTTTTTTTGAAAATTTTCAAGTTCCTACTAAAAGTTCGGCCCGGCCGAACTTTTTTTTTAATATGGACCTGGCATAGGATGCAGATGCTTCTGATAGTAGATAAACTAGTTCAATTTGTATTAGAAAAATTGAGCTGATTTTTATTTGATTTGCTCTCGATTTAGTTTTTATTGAAGGTGGTGTTGAACTTGATCTCTTCTGATGGGATTTTCATCATACAATGCACCTAGCCAATCCTGCCGACATTAATAGACGGTTATCCTCTTGAATGCTACTCATTACTTGGTAATCAAAAGTATATTCCTTTGTATTTCAAATTGATGGAAAAAACACATTACTTTTTTGGTCTACTGGTAATGTAGAGTGTATGTGGTTGTCATAACTAGTACTGCTAAAAGTAACACATGCGCCCATTTTGGCCTCGTCCTTTCCTGACTCAAATAATACGTGTATTTCCTTAAGAAGCTGATGTAGACCTTATTCCTCTATCGAAGATTTCCGTAATGGTGAACATTATTCTTATAAGCCCATATGAACTCTGGTCACCTTGGCCGAGATTGCGTAGTTTTTACGCTTAAGTTATAATTTGAAAAGATAAATATTTATAGCAAATCTGTTGCCATCTTTTAAGGTTTCTGAACATGACGCTGGTGGCTGCGCAGAGTACCTGTCAAGACTTTTGCTTTCGCCAAGCCAACATTTTTTTCAATTTCTCATTCTCACCGAAAAGGTGAACAACCCAGAACAGAAGACACCAAGAATTTGGCCCTTGAACACTTTTGCTTCAACCTCTGTTTTTTTTTTGAAATTATTTTTTTTTTCTGTGTCATTCTTTGGCGTTTTTTTCGGCTTTGTATATTTTCTGCTTTTAAACGAAAGTTCTATAGTTTAGTTGTTGAAGCTTGTTTTACCTTTCGACCGTATAAAACCCATATTTTGAAATTTGATATTTTGATGATGGTTTTAGTATTTTGCATTTTAAGCAATTTTTTCAGTTGTTAACACAAAAACGTTTTTTTTTCATTGGATTTTCGAAATGAAAAATGCGTTGATATGAACGATGAGGGTATCGGTTACAAGGCGTAGAATATCAACAGGCGCAAATTGTTGGAGACCCACCAAAACAAAAAGCGACATACGGATGGATGGACAGACGGACGGACAGTGATTAAGAGGGCGTGATGGTTTTTTAAATGGAATTTAAAACCGCTAATTGATTTTTTCCACACCGTAATGATTTCCAAGCTGCGATTATCGTTTATGAAACGCTCATGACAGACAGACCGTAAGATTCCGAGAGAATAAAAACGCACTAATTTCTGCATGGAGTTCATGATCAGGTGTTTTATTTTTGTTTTGTTTGCAGATTTGCAGCAGAATTCCCACAAGCCGAAATGTTTCGCCATCCAAGTTGTGCTCTTCCTCCTACATCAGCCAGGAATGCTGAGACTCTCAGCTGGGCCATCTGTTGAATACCAATTACTTTCGTAGTTCAAAACTAAACGCTTCTAACGGTATTTTTGGGGGAATGTTATTGGATAATTTTTCTTAGTTTATTGTTTGTCTTGTTTGTGTTGCTTGTTCTTTTCAATTTGTCCATAATTGATGATGGCTCAAACGACTAAATATTGGACTTGTCGGGGTTGCGGCTTTGCAACAACGTCGAAGACGACTAGCCGACCATTCGCTGGGTCCCACTGCCGCTTGGGTCATATTGGCATTTCATTTGTTCTTGAAATCGTTTAAAAAATGTATTATTGCTCAGGCGAAAACAGCAAATATTTGTCATGTTCGTTGTGTCATTAATTTTGCTCTAACGCCATTCTGGTCATTATGGGCCAAAAGTGAAACAACAAATGAATTCTTTTTCGCTCTCATAGCGCTGCGATTGAGTGTCGGCCTGGCAATTCACGCTGCGGAGACAACTTCGTCATGATTTTTATTTCTTTGTTTTTTTTGGTGTCGCAGATTCGAGGTGCCGCAAAAAGCCCTCCAAAGTAGCACGAGTTCTCGGCCAGATTGATGTTTGTTAATGTTTTTCGAGCCGGCATTGAAAACAGGAACCCAAAAGCAAAATCCAAATCAGAACAAACCAAAACAAAGAGAATAGATTTGAAACGTGAAACGATAAATAGTTTGATGTTTTGACCATTTGTCCGTTGTCGATATATGGTTATGGCCGAATCATGCCAACGAATTTGCAAATGTGCAGAAACTAATGTTCCATTTCCTCTTTGTTATTTTTTCTTTTTTATCTCAATTTCTGGTTTAACTTTAAAAATTAGTTAAACAAAGAGTGCGTTATTAGTAGGGTTTATGGAACGGAAAAAAATATTGAGAATAACAAATTTAGACAATAAAAGCTGAATGTGTGGGCCAATGTGTTTGATGTTAAAAGAGGTTTGTTTTAAATTTGATCGGAATTTTTGAAGCATATTTTTCTCACATCTCTTACAAATTTTCTTCAATATTTAGGACTTTATTTTTCAGTTTTACATTTTGCAGCATAGATTTCTGTGTTGATATTTAAGAATCTTTAGCCAAGTAAACTTCTTTTCAGGGAGAATTAGACATCATACGACATATGTATATGTTTGTATTTGTATGGTGAAATCTTGACTCATGGTTCTCCTGAAAATCCTCAAAATTTGGAATTTCGGTTATATGGGGGTTGGATTTTTTTAAAGAGCAATTCTACCCACAATTTACAGCTGACTTTGTTGGGAACTCGAGTTAAAATCTTCAAAATGTCGTACATCAGGAGTTACTTCCAAAAGGGGATATACTGAATAGAAGTCTCCATACCTTTAAAATACTGGAAATAAGAAGGTACATATATTGGAACCTATATATCAAAAAGTGAACTTGGTTTGAATATTTTTGTGGGAAAACCGAATTGTCAAATCACAGCTGATTCGTTTAGAAATTGGGACCGAGACCTCCAAAATACAGAAAAATAAGAGTTTCCGTTTTCTGGGGACCATACCTAAACGTGAACCAATATATTCCATTTTCAATCTTAAATATCCTAGGAAAAAATGCAGTAATTCAAGATTTCAAACCTCTACTTGAAGTAGGTGAACAGGGATTTTAACAGACGGACATGGCTAAATCGACATAGTCTTTATGCTGATCATTGGGTCTCTGAGTTACATTTGGAGGCTATGCAATAGATGACAAATTTAATATACCCCCATTTTATGGTGAGTCCAGTGAGGTTATTTTTCGGTTCAGACTCCCCTTCCTCATAAAGTGATTTTTCTTCGGAACTCCATACTTAGAACAAAGATTTGTATATTCCCATAATTCAACTTTCGAAATTACTCTCTTCATTCGCTCTCGTTTACTGGATTTTGTAGTAATTTTTACAAATGATTAGTTTACTATATTGCTCTTTAAACTAAGATTTAGAATCTCCCACTTACCTCAACAAAAAATGTTGGTCTAAACCCTCACAACCCCATTACTAAACCCAGGTTTAAAAGGCATGCTGTGAGGACTCCTCCATTTCAAATCAGACATCAAAAGTGTTGAATTTCGTTTTCACTTCCACGCAGCTTAAACGCCCCGACTGCTGGTAGTTGTGGCTTTAATTACTTTTTTCCACAGTTTCCAGGTTTTTTTATTTTCGTTTTTTTGCAACTGCAAAGGTTTTTTTCCTTTTTTTTGGGATGGTTAAATGTTTGCACAACAAATTCACAATTCAAACATTTGTTTTAATGTTGTATTTCATGCTCTTCCGCAAAGAGTTTCAATTAATTTTAATGAATTTGTGTCTGGTTTACGGTGCAGAAATGGCCCAGGTTGGCAAATTATTTATTTAAAGCGTTGCATTTGTTAAATTAGTTTCCGAAAGTAAATAGACTTGGCCACAGCAACATGCCCACTGAAATGTACAGAAACAATAAAACTTTTGTTGACCCGACTTTCTTCGTCGTCCGGACCTTGGCATGCCCGCCCGCATATTTCGATTTGCATGGGAAAGCGTTGGAGAGCCCCCTCTCCCGCTTTGAATGATGGAAAAAGGTAAAGGTAATAGTAGTAGGAGGTATAGGATTTGAAATTAGACCCGCATTCTATGATACGGATGCATGCATGAAATTGGAGGTATCCAATGGGTATAGGTATGCACGTGTGTGTACATGCTGAGCATATTCTACAATTATCTGGCTGGAATATTTGCTAATGAGAATCTAGTTATTGCCAATTAACACATGTTCAATTGTAAGCAATACACTCACACATACCACATGTTCGGACGGCAACAAAAGCATGGAGATGGTTTTTAATTAAATTATTTGGTTTGCTTAGAAGTTGGGGGCGTATTTGCATTTCTTTGTAAAACAATCCCACTTTAAAATTGAACAATAGATAAAAATTAAAGCTTCGCCATAAAATTTTTTGTTTTATTTTCCCATCATCTCATCTTGTCCCATCAGCAGCGATAACAACAACAACCCTACTCCAGTGCTTCCTGTTCATCGTCAAGATGAACGCTTCAGAAATCTATTTCAAAGTTTTGTGGTTTTGTTTTGAATACAGCTGTCATGTTTTCAGATTACTTCAAACCACATGAGAGGGAGTAACAACGAAATTCCTCCGCTGAAGAGCAAGAATTTAATCATTTGCAGTCGTCAAGCCGTTTCAAAAGATTTGACCGCGTTGACGCCTGCTTTTCCATGCCGTTTATTCAAAAGTTCACAAATCAAACGATGTTTCAGCGCAAAGACCCATCATCATCATCACCATCATCATCTTCGTCTCATTGTCGTCCACCTTCGCCTTTCACAGATACAAATCTGGAGAGTGGAGAACACACATTTAATCGATTCATTATTGTTTGTTGTTACCTGAAGAGTCGTCTTCAGTCATTTGGGATAAACAATGAAATTTATAATCACAAAAATGAATATAGTATCGAGAAAAGGGTTATTAAACAAATGCTATATTAATTTTTAATAATATAGATATATGAAAAAAAAATTGATCTGAATGGCACTCACATATATGAGTTGGCTTAAAAAAGCAACGACGAATGCATCAACGTAGCAAGCGCGAGGACCCTTCGAATTAGTTCATTTTCATAATATTTTCATTGCAAAATAGTTGTCCGTTGGCCACATTCAAAATGCCTGCGAATGGCATTTCTGGAAATGTCAGAGGGTTGATGGTAACATTTTTTCTTAGCTAAAATGTGCAAAGAAAAGTCGAACATTTGTAAGATCTTATAAAAACGTTTTAGTACGATTCCAATAACCCTTCCTGTGGTCATCACATTTCTGATTGCTTCTCATATATAAATACCTACATATCTACATCATTGTGTGTTTGTGTGTGTGTGTAGTCACTACCGATGTAAATGTGTATTCAATGTGATTATTATAATTAAATGTCTTTCGAAAAGATATCAAAAGTCTGTTTACGCTCATTCGAAACGTCTGAACAGCAGATTAACGCTTTTAGACACTGACATTACAACTTGCCTTTCATTTCGTTTCATGTTCTGGCAAACGAGCAGCAATCGGAGTAGAAAAAGAACTACACCGCGAACACCACCTCCGTCGTCCCTCGTCCGCGTCGTTGTATTTATGATTGATGATGTGAATATGAGGTTTTAAGTTGGAATGAAAGAATGATATTTAAAACTAGAGTTAACAATCAAACCGACAGAAAGACAGACAGACAGCCAGATGGACATACAAACAAGCCACTATTTGATGAAGACAGTAACACCGATTGCAGGTAGTTGCAAGTCCATTGGGGATATTGCCTATTGACAAACACTCACACACACACACACTCGCTCATCAGCCAAGAGAGAGGTGTGATTAGAAAGTGGTCTAAACATCATTTTCATAGTCAACGAAAATTCTATCACGCGATTTTGTCTTAATTTATGACTATTTATTAGCTGTTCGAAACGCTATTGGCGTTTCATTCTAAGTGAAATGTTTGCTATCCGAAAGCGAATTATTATGTCCAGCATTGAAGATGTGTTTGTTTGTTTTTGTTTTGTTATTTATTGACAAGTTGACGGCAGTACACGCAAACGACGACATATCAACAGCTTGACTTATTAATGGAAATATATGAGTGGAGATTAGCTTTATTCACAATTCATCTTGATTTGAGTTAAATTTCACCTAAACTTTTAAGAAATGTCCACTTTTAAATAAATAAATAAACATTTAAATATTTGGCTAGCCCGAAATTGTGAGGTAAATTTTAATTATTCCCTTCAAAATATGGCCAAATCATCAATACATGGAATTCTCTTAGAAAATATGGCTTAAATAGCAAAAAGGACCAATATCGGTTAGTACCGCTATATAAGGATTTTACGAAATCGTTAACGGATATAGTTCATCTTTAAACTTGATCTGCCTGCAGGTAAAATACAGCTCTAAGAAAAGGTTTTCTTCGTACCACAAGTCGTTTGAAAGATATCTGAAATAACCCGGTGCAGGAGAAGTGGGTCATATTTTTGAAAATGGCTTGCTTTCGCATCATGAACTCTCTTTAAGAGCTGGTGCGGCAGCTCTTTATCTTAATTAGCGTTCAGATAGACAGACGAAGCGATATACAGGGTTTGAAGCAACTAAGGTCCCTTTTCATCTTTTAGGGGACTTACGATTATTTGAAAATTTGGTTCTTTTAAGAGAGTTACCAAACGAAGATTTTCTTATTTTGTCCATTCGGATTCTAAGTGGGATGTTCTTGGAGGATTTTACGGCAGACTTTGGATTGGTCTTCTTTCCTACAAAGGTTTTCGGGATCTACGGTTCGGTAGACCTCGTCGTAGCCTTAGTTTCCTTTGAAGGAAGGTATAAGCTGCTCTGAAGTCATTGGTCGCATAACACACCAGGATTAGGAAGTCCTCTTTATGTGGAGATCAGCACAGAGGTTTGGATAATTTAGGAGCGCCAAAACATCGCCTCAGTAGTCTAAAGATTGACATTTTGATATTTAATTTAGGACCCTCCCCCTGATCCGCTGACTGTCCACTTCTTCCTACTACCCACAGCATGTGGACGCTCAACTATGCTCCCTGAATGCAGAGAATTTGGTCTTAAGTCAAGTTTTTGGCTCACCCGAATTGAACTCCTTTTAGATTGTGACCAATTTTGGAAAATTTTACGCTTGTAGGGATTTCTCTACTGTTTTATAATCGTATAATACTAAAATGGTTTAACTGATATATTTGTGAGAAAGTTCAAGGACGAATTTTTACATTTTCCAACCATTCCTACGATTGGTACATCGACATGAGTAAAGTTTGAAGAAAATCGCCGATTTATTTTTCAATTTTTTTTCGAGTTATAATTATTAAAATTTGTTGACGTTGTGAAGAAGTTACGGGATGAGGGGTAGATGTTGTCCGTTTCCTACTCAAGTTTATGAAATACAAAGGATGTCCTGAAAGAAACACGGGTTCTAAAGTCGTTTTTGGTCATATGAAATGTAGTCATTACGGTTTCACTTTATGCTTACAAAATCTGTAAATTTCCGATATATCCTTTTTAGAAAGAATGTATTATGACTCCTAATTTTGAAACATTTTTATGCCACCTTAAAAACAAAAAATATGCCTCGAAATAATTATCAGTCTAAGATGCTCTTCTAACTCGGGTGGTCTACTCTTGCCCAACATTTCCTTCATATATCTTGAATTGTCTGGATTTCAGTTTCATTTGCGTATCGATGTCATATACCTGCACCAAAGATCTCCTTAAATGAATACATTTGTCGATGTCGTTTCAATTATAATTCCTGCTGAAGTTTCCTGTTAATATTCAATTGATTTATCAGAAAATGCAATATTGCGTGTTTGGCAACTGACTGCAAACATAGATGTTTGGTCAACAAATCCAGGAGTATCCCTGCAGAGCATTTGGGTGGGGGGATATTTGCCGAATGCCCGACATATGAAAACAACATCATCCGTATCCATAACATCTTTTGGTTACAAGTTTTGGTACAAGTTATGTTGTATCTTTTGGTTTCTGTGGCTTCAGATGTTCTCCATGTATTTTTTTTTTTTCATTTGTTAATAGGGATATATTAATTTAAAAGAACCACACGAACGTCTTTTCACATAACTTCACAACAAAGAAAACGTTTCAATTAAAGTAACAAGAAGCTTTATTTTCTTAAACCAGATTTCCACCATGTTGGTACTGGAGATCATTAAGTTGATAATGAGCTTCACAAAAAAATTAGACTTTTATTATGACATTAAGTGTTGAGCAAATCTGTTATTTGGTTGAAAGAAAACCCTGATGTTTTTCCCTACAACACATGTTAGATAATTAGAAAATTGGCTTTTTTGGTTAAGGATGGGTTAATTAATCAAATTCTACTCGAGTTCTTCTTCTTCACAACTTAATTGATTAAAAATGACTTTTTGCCTTCATCACTTCTTCTCTTCTTGTTCTTGTTCATCATCATCGACATGGACTACGGCTACATGTGTCCCATTCACAACTAATGGACAAAACTATAATTGAAATATGAGTATGCCTTCAACAGAACCAAAAAAAAGAAAGAAAAATCATTGACCAATGCCTCGGGCAAAAAATGGAAATTGCTGTGAGAGATTGAGTGCCAGCGTCGCAGCAGCTTTCAAAATGTGCGTATCAAAAAATGATTTGTGTATCTGAACTTGACAGATTGGCATTTTAATGCAAAAGTAATGGGTCAACAGTCGTTCTTGGTCTGTTGTGTGTTTTTTGCGTTCGATTCCATTTGGTATTTTGATTAAAAAGAATATTGAAATTTATGAAGCCATACTTGGAGTATGGGAGGAGAGTAGATATTCCAAAAAATTTGATACATTTCGAAGGCTGTTGTGAGGAAAAAAATATAATTTTCAATTGTAATTTGTGTAATATATTTCAGAATCCAATCCGGAGCGATAAAATTGTACCCTATTCCATTTCACATATATTCTCTGACACTCAAAGTCAACATATCAATTGAATCTGTCAACTAAAATAATATCACATAAACGCCTTAAGACCCATAACATGTAAAACTTAAAAGGGTTTAATTTTTTTCTTACCTAGATCTAAGCTAATGATGCGACAAAGATATTCCGCTGACAGCCATGGAATTTTTCACCAATGATGATGCCGATGATGACGATTACCGGGAGATGACATACACGACACTTAAGGGGCTTAATATTCAATATCCGGCAACATTTATAGAATTAAAATTTACAATTGAGTAGTAGTACCTCTTAAGCTCTTAACATCATTAAAAGTAATGCATAACAAAGTAAATTTATGATTATACAAATGTTTATTAGGGTGGTTGACCATAAGATAAATAAATTATTACTTTTTTCCCAAAGAGAAATATTCTTGGGAGTTGGTTTTTTCCAAACGCCATTCAAGAGTTTTGTTATTTGATACCATAGCCCTCATTTCCGTACAACTGGAATTTGTTAAATAAATAGGTCCACCTTAATACATGTCTCTCTCTGTGTGTGTGTGTTCGTGTTTTACAGTCGAGTAACCCACATGGATGGAATGAATGAATGACGCTGACTTTGAAATGTTGACAACTTGTCTGCCAAAAAATTAATCCGTTAATATGGTGACGTTGGAGCCTTACTTGCCTGCCTGCCAGCCAGCTTGTTGTTGGGGCTGCTTTGTCTTCATAAAGCTAAAGCTTTATCGTTTTCGCTGTTGACTTTTATTCTCAGAAGTAAAGCCAGCCATCCAGCCAGCAATTCGTTGTTCGTCGTCGGTCGTTCAATTTGTTTTTTGATAAATTACGTATCAATGAAATGTTTATTGAATTAATTTCTCAGGCATGACAGCACGTGAAACCGTAGAACAAATCGAGCGTACCCTGCTCACACACACACGCACACCCATGCACAAATGTTGACAACTTTAACTGAGCTAGAAATAATAGTCAATCCCCATTGTGAGTGTGTGTGTGTGTGAGCATTATCATTTGTAGAACCCGGGTTAATCAGTCACTTCGTTCCAATTCCCTGCGCATACCATTGGGTTGTCGAAGTGTGGGTAATGTTCAAATTTATGACTCACATCGATTACCAATCAAAGTATCCACCAAGTAACTTAAGAACGGACAGACGGACGTACAACAGCAACAACAACAAAAACATGCAGTCAAACTAATAAACCATCAAACCAAACGAGCAAATAAGCCTCGAACCAAAATGAAAAGCTGCAAAATCAAATCATTCTAACGAATGAATGAAGCCAAATCAAGATACATAGCAAGAGGCTGGCTGGATGGCTAACTGGCTGGCTGGCTGGCTGGCTGGTTGGCAGACAGTCATCGGGTGAACATCGATTGCATGGCTTTTGAGAGACAAAGTTATGACCGATAGATGTGCAGTGTGCGATACAAGATAGACAGATAGATGGAGTATCTTTGCAGTTGGAATTAGGTGGAGTTATCTCCATTGTTTTCATACCGAGTCATAAAGCAAATGGCAACTTTACAGTCATTCATGCCCATGCGACCATTTGTCATAACAAACAAAAATCGATAGATAACCCCCAAAAGCAATAGAGCCAAATGGACGGTGGCTTGGTCGCCCAGACTTATGACTGGACGAACAAACGGCCATACATGTCGATAGACAACTTTATTAGTAAGCGCCAAGATTGCAACAATGCCACAAGGTATACACTTTCAGGAGGGGGAATAGAATTCCATAGAAAGGGTATTCACATTCGGCTTTGTCATATCTCTACAAAGCACGAGACAGACTTTTATAGTTGATGATGTATGGCATTAAAGGTGTGACTAAATTAGAATTTCGCTGATATCAAACACGCCTTAATGCAAATAATTATATTGTGAATCATTTGTTTTGTATTATTAAATTCTAAATTTGTGATTGAATAATTCTTGGAAAGATCGCTAGGGGAAAGTATTATAAGGTATTGACTAATTAAAAGAAAACAGAGCGTTTTTTGTTGTTGCGTGTTGTATCTCTGACGTCATTCTCTGAAAGTTTTGAAGCCACAACATAGAACTTTTTGAATAAATTTGTATATATTCATATACAGTTGGCCTATATTTGTGGTTCTAGAAAATTGATGTTCCCCTTGAGAACTTTCCATAAATCTGGTAAAAACTATACAACTTCATCATTTTATGAATATATTTTCAACTGTGTCAAAAAATCTTAAAAAAAAAATTAAATATTTTATATTATTTTATTAATATTTTAATAATATTATTATCATTTTTCCTCTCCAGAAAATTCTCAATTTGGACTTATGTAGTATAAAACAAGTAAAAGAGCTATAAATTCGGCCGGGCCGAACTTTGAATACGCTCCACCATTTGGAAAGAATTTGGCAATATACAAAAACAAAAAAGAATCCGTTAAAAATTCTGTTAAAATTGTATAACTACCGAATGTAGCTGTTATATTAGGGTCTATACGACGATGTGGACCTACATAGGGAACTTTTGCCATAAGCTATTACAATATTAAAATGCGAAAATTGAAAAAAAATCGGTGAATAATTTCGCTATAGCTATAAAAAAACGTGGACCTGCACAGACAATTTTCTGTCATAGGCTGTAGTATCCATTATAAACTTCAAATACCAAATTTGAAACAATTCCGGTGAATAATGTCGCTAAAACCTTCAAAATACCGAATATGGAGAGGTACTGTTATATGGGGGCTATACGAAGACGTGGGCCTACCCAGACAATTTTCTGTCTTAGGCTGTAGTATCCATTAAGAACTTCAAATACCAAAATGGAAACAATTCCGGTAAATAATGTCGCTTAAATCACAAAAAGACCAATAATAGGGAGGTACCATTATATGGGGGCTATACCAACATGTGGACTAACATGGCCCATTTTCAATACCAAAAGTCCTGAAGACATAATATACATTTGGGTACAATTTCGTTCAAAAGCTAAAGTGATTTTCACAGACGGATAGAGGGACGGAAATTCGACATATAAGTTTATGCTGATTAAGAATTATATACTTTGTTGAGTCTAAAATGTATATTTCGAGGTGTTACAAACGGAATAACAAACATAATATACCCTTCATACTATGGTGGAGGGTATAAAAAGAAGCACATATATATTAAATTCGTAAATTGGTCCTTGTTATCTTTTTTCCGCCGGATTTTATTGTAGAGAGATATTTTTTTTAAATTTATATGAAAACTTGCCTAAAGTCACATTCTCCCACACTAAATGTTTATGATTCTTTCTTACCCGAAATCCATTTTCCAGCCTTTCACAAACACAATTTTGGGCTAACTAACAATGAACAATTAAAATTGAACAACTTGTATATGCAAAAGTATTTATGTTTACTTTTTGATAAGTTTTAAATATTCTTTGTTTTCTTTGAGCTGCATTGTGTTCTGGCAATCAGAAACGAAAACATTTAACATTGTTGCCGAACATGAGAAAATTGTTTTTGTTATTATTATTTTTCCTTTTTTGTTCACCAAAATTTTGTACATAATTTTTGGCCTGAAGTCACAGCTGTTGCAAGTTCTCATGCATTACCATTAATATGTAAACACATATATAAACTAACACATGCTCACACATACTCTCACACACACATAGAGAAACTACTTAATGTACCCAGTAAACAATTTTTTCCGACTGCTCTGATTTTAGATTTTTTTCCGAAATTTCTGACGTTTTTTTTCAGAAATTTCTGATAGAAATTGGTCCGATTTTCTAAACGTTTTTTTTTAGAATTTCTGCACATTTTCCTGTGTTTTTAAGCGAAAAAAACTCGAAAAATGTACAAACGGAGAGAGTAGATTGTCTATTGCTCTGGCATATTCTCTCCCACATGTAAACGGATGGTGGTGGTTTGACACATTCTCTCCCATAGTAGTTGTTGTTGTGATCATTCATTTCAAGATTTCAACAACAACAAAGCGCAAAGCAAAAATGCTATTTGTTATTGTTATTGTGAACTGTTAGATTTTCCGTTGTAAAAATGTGCGTTTTGTTGTTGTTGTGAATCAGCCTCTTTCTCTTTCGTTCCCAAAAAAATATGATGGAAAAAAATTGCAAAAACAACTACATACCGGTTTTCTGTGTGCACTGCTTTTTATTTTTAGTTCTTGTTTAGCAGTTGAAACAGAAACGTGCTACTGCATGTTATGTTCCTAATAAAAATAATATTTATAATGTAAATGTATTATAGATGTAATATTTAAACTACATTTTTACGAAACCCGAAATAAATTGTTTGTTTTTGAAATAAATATGTTTTTTTTTTTAATTTTTAAGTGGTGTGACGATTTTTTCGATATTTCTTCCGAATTCTGAACGATTTCTTTCAGAAAATCGGAACTTTCTCCCGAATTCTGAGCGTTTTTTTTTTCAGAAAATCTGAATTTTATTCCGAAATTTCTTTCGAATTCTGACCGATTTCTTTTAGAAAATCTGAATATTCCGCCGAATTTCCAGACGAATTCTGCCCGATTTCTTTCAGAAATTCGGAGTTGTCCTCCGAATCTTTTCCGAAAATCTAATTTTTTCTCCTATTTTTTCAAGAATTTTCACCGAATTCGGACCGAATTCGTCCAGAAAATCTAATATTTTTTCAGATTTTTTTCAGAAAATCTTTCCGAATTCGGTGACCACGTCCATACAACTTTCGTACCGAAATCGGAAGGAATTCGGAATCAGAATCGGACATTTTTTCAGAGATTCTGACAGAAATCGGACCGAATTCGGCAAAAATTGTTTACTGGGTAGTCATGTGTACATCTGTGCATTGTCTTCTTGTTGCACTGTGTAAGTTGTTTTGTTTGCCACAGTTTGTTGTTTGGCTGAACATTTTTATGCTTTTATGATAATTCTACGCTAATATTTTGCACTAACACAAACACGCAGCTCAAACCAAAAACATTACCAGCCAGCTTTGTTTCGAAAACTTATTCACATGCCCTCCCTCACACTCACCCTCACACTTGCACACATACCCATGCACCAACGGCCACATTTTCGTATTAATCAAATCGAAAAGTTAATGAAAACAATAACAATCTGCACTTGGATCATAATCAACATTTTTGTGCCCCTCCCAAAAAAACGAAAATAACAAAAACACACAAAAGACAAACAAAAAGCCATGCTAGTGCAATTTTAATTGAATTGTTTTGGGTATTACATGGAAATTAAATATTCTGGTACAGTCTGCGGTGGCTATCCGAGATGTGGGTTAGAAAGAAAAACTATAAATCAGTTTTCAAATTCAAAATCAATACTTTGGTACTCAAGCGAAAAGGCATTCAAGTTCAATCGGAACGATATTTAGTACCCTCAAACGGAGAGTTGAACAATTTTCAAAATCTTGGGGTAGCTCTTTCATTGGCTTTATGCCACAGTCTGTAAAAATATTAGTTTGCGGGATAGTATCAATGCCAAAATATCAAATTGATGTCGAAATTTTAAAATGTCTTTCATAATACGAATAACTAAGGTTGAGCTTTATATGGGGTTGGAAATAGCCCTTTAGATCATTTTCTTATTAACATTTCAAACTATCAAAATGCTTGTAAGACTCTCAAACCGCTTAAATTTGATTGAAACTACTTGGGAAGGCTTATGTCAAAACACGTACCTTTATTGAAAGATTGGGAATTTTTGTTCATCGGATATTCCATTCTAAATTATGGCTGAAGCCTTGAAAATACAGAAAATCAGGAGGATACGAAAATAGTGATTTTATATTAGTATATTATATTCTTGGAGAATCTGGATAATAAATTTGAAACCTTCCAAGTACCTTAAATCGAGAGGTTTGGTTGTAATTGGAGTTTTACAAAACTGGATCCACCGTCGGAACTTTTTCCGAGGAAATATATAACCCATTTGAAACCGATGTCCAACTACAGCTGATTTATTTACATCGGTTAAAATCTTAAAAAATCGTAAAAGTAAAGATTATATTTATATGGAGGGTTATATCTGGATGCAGGCCAATGTATATAATTTCAATATTGATAATCCTAGAAAAATATATTGAAAATATAACCTTTTTTGCCAAAGTAAAGAGCTCTATATAAAATAGTATGGTATATATATCTTAATTTCAACAGACTGACTTCGTTACATGGATAAAATATTAGTTGCTGATATATTCCTGATTAACAATATTTTAAACGGGTTCCCGATTGACATTTTCTGGCCTCTATCTTCACTTTAACAAAGATAGTAAAATAGGCTTCGGATAAGTCTTCTGAAATAGAGCTTCAATCATTTTCAGAATTTCAAGATTTAAATTCCCAATGTTTGTCAAGTTTTAAAATAATACTAGTTTATGGGAACTTTTTGTTGGTTTTGGGCCCTTATTCTTCATCTATACATACCCTGTCCCTATTTTACATGCAACAAAGTCATTGATTCTATAAAAAATATATTTTTTTTTTCATTTTGTAATGTCCATCATTCTTTCAATCCCGGTTCCACTGTATATGTAAATTGATTGAGCGTGGGCCACAAAATGCCAACTACAGAATGTGAATAAAAATCCTTGAACTTTTCTTAAAACAATAACGATTTATTGGAAGTCTCTTAATACGGAAAATAGCAACAAAAACAACATCAACGATGGCAGCAACAACAATAGCAACAATAATACAATGACAATCTGTTGTTTTTACTGTCACAAATGTAAATATGCTCTCGAAATGATAATAAATAAATATATCTTCAATTTTCATAGGACATATGAAAACGACATGTTCATATGTCGTCGAAACATAAGTGAGAGAGCGTGTATGTGTGAGTGTGTGTGTGTCAGCGTCACTGTGTTTATTCTGAGTAAGTGCATATGTTTACAATTAATGCATATGTAAATTGAGTGTGAGTACAAGGATGTGCAAGTGAGTGTCCTTTGCAAAGTGCAGTCGATTGCATTCGACATTCATTTCATTAAAAACCAAACACACACCCACCCACCCATCTTCCTCCTCGTCTTGTCGTCCTTCATCCTTGGCCTTTTAATTGCTTTCTTCTGCCTTGTTTTCTCCTTTGGGGCCCAATTCGATTTGGCATAATTTGTTGCATTTAAATTTAATATCACTCATACGCCCGGGGGAGCCTGAAAGTGAAAGAAACTGGCAAACTAAACGAGGGCAAGGCAAGGCACGACATGGCAAGCAGTTCGTACTGTCAGATGACCGCAACGAATCGATTATCTGCTGTGAAAGTACTTCACCATAATGAGCAATTTGTGACTCGAAAACAACATCAGCAACTCGGTGAATATATTTTTTTTTGGGCTGCAGATGGAGCAATGCAAACGTCCATTGTTGTTTTTTGGTGTCCTTGTCGCGTTGGAGGTCATAAAAACACTTGTGCTGGCCTCTCATTAAAACATTGCCCCGGACCGATCTTTGTGGCTTAAATTAAATATTCAATATTAATTTCTCAATGCAAATGTTTAACAGAGGAGAGCAGAACACAAACACGTTCGTATTCACTTAGAGAATATATGGTCGGCCCATCTGCCCGATGGTCTATGACTTAAGGGCTGGCCGGTGCAGAAAGGAAAATGAATGCCGTAGTTATCAATAATTACAGCAATTTAAGTTCGCCCACAAAACATTTAAAGCGAATTTGCGGTGGACTTCCCCCTCTTTTTTAGGGTGGGGTGGGTGTTGGATCGCAGGACAATATGCCGCCAGGACTGTGTTAAGTATGATGTAAACAATAAAACATGCGACCAAATCGAACAATGCTCATCAACAAAAGGACATTTGTATGATTCGACTTGTACGATGCAATCGTGACGCTACGTGACGGAAGGTTGCATGAAAATGTGCGGATGTTTGGCACTTCCGTACATAAACTACAAATGATTTCAATTTTCATAAGTGTGCCAGTGTGCGTGCCAATGTGTGTGTGTGTGTGTTTGAGGCTGTGTGAATACACATGTTGATTATGAGGCCATCATTTACGTACGCACAATTAAGCGACAACAATACATTGACACACGATACACAAGAGCAGCAACAGCAACAACAACTATGAGAACCATAATGCCACCAGAACATTGCAATTTCATCAACAGCCTGCTATGGAATACAAGATGTTGTATTCGACATATATATGTAGATAAACATACACACGCCCACCATTCCAACCCCTCCCCCTCACTCTCACACACAGATATGATTATGCACTCACACAGCCACTTGAAGATAATAGAAAATGTAACAATAACCGCATTGTAATACCATTTGTTTCATTTGCATTCATTCATTCATTTATTTAAAATCAACATACAATACACATATACACATACATTACCGCCCACACATACATGCTCGAGCTTCCTGATTCCTATATGAGTGTAGTGTGATATTTACACTCGGTGGTCATGTTATAGTGGCTACTTGGTATTGCCTATCGGACAGTGGAGGAGATGATTTGAAAAATCAGAAGGTTTATTAATGGGTGTAATTATGTTATCTGACTGCACGCAAATAAGAAAAAGACCTAGATTACTGGAAGATTCTAAATCAAATGACCAAATTATATTTTCAAACAGATTAATGCATAGATGGGCAAAGAGGGAACGCTAGCGTTGCTGTCTCTTATTCTCTGTCATGAGTAAAACACAAACAAACAGACAAATACAACGAATAATTTTCTGATTATATTTTTGCTAAGAAAATTTTAAATAAATTTAAGTTATTATTTATAGTTATTTCAAAATTCCCTTAGGAATACCTCTCTCATTTTTTTACCCATCTTTGGCTAATGAGATCGGTGTTCATCCATGTACGTTGCTGTAATAAGAAATCAAGATGTTTTTCTCTTTCACTATCACAATTCTCCCATACTTTCTCTTTCTCTCTTGCTTATTTTTGGACACCTATGGTGAAAGTACGAGTAATTTTCAAGGACGCAACTCTTTGATCAAGGTCAACCAGACGGTTCACATAGGCGACGATGCTTTTCGGCTATTCACACTCATACTTTCCGAATGACCACGGCCAACATAATACAGATACGGAGAAAATGTTTTTTTAATTTGTTATTAATCGTATCAAAGGATGAGTTAGCTCTTACCTTATAGTCTTATCTTGATCGATCCTGCTCTGAAGTATGTTTACCAATACATGTTCAACACATTTTCCCAATTTCACGGAAGACCTGGATACGTTCATCTTGGTTAGATTTTATTACAAAGCTTTAATAAGAGACTCTATTTAAAATCAAGGCATTCCAATCAATTTGATTTTAAATACTCTCTAAGAAGGCAATCAAATTTAAATTTCAATTTAGTTACTTCGATTTAAAAGAAATCACAATATCCCTTCTCCTTTACATTCACTTCCAAGTTGGTGCTTTTTTTCCAATCGTAATTCAATAATCACACGCTGTGTTGTTGCGGTTATAGTTTGACTGAGATGCCAATATAAGAAATCGTATTTGCCTTCCATCTTTCTTGCCCCCTCCGCCGCTCTCTCTCTCCCCCCAACCAACTGCAATTTCATCTAACAGAGCAAATAATCAAATTAATAATGCTCCAATTATTTGTAAATTTGAAACAGTGCTTATGACCGACTCGGTCTATCTGTGGATGCGCTGCCAAAGAAGCCAGTCAGTCAGCACATTCTCATTTACATTCCCATTTGTACTGACAGAAGGAAGACAGATATTAGCACACAAATGCACACACACAGCCATATCCATGCCCGACTCGACCAACTTAGTTACTCTCACTCCCTGACTAACAATGACTTACGCAATTCGGACTTTACTTGTAAGGAGGAGACGACTGCCAATAATTGTTTAGGTATTGTTCATGGATATTAAACACTGAGTCAAACTGTAACTGAAAAATGGCAAGGTAATGAGATTGCCATGGAAAGGGAAGGTAGCCGCAACTTCAAATGTGGAAATTAAACGATTTCTTAAGGTGTTATCTCGAGTTCTAAGAGCAAAAAAAAAAATATATGGCAAAGTTTTATATGAATTTTGGGATATTTATCCACTCAGTCTTATGGTCAAAAGTGTGTCCCATCAAAATAAGAGCTGGAGACCCCTCTCTTTAGACGAAATCCGACATATCGGACATTTCGGATTCCTGGCATACTGGTGAATACGATTACTTTCGAAAGGAAGTTTACGGTCCAGATTATGCAAGTCTTGATCTAAATTCCCATTTACTAGCGAATGGGAGTGCTCGAAGAGTACTATTTTACAAGAAGTTGACTTTCCAATACTACGTGGTAACAATTAAGTGTTGATATTGCTGTAGACTGGGTGGGGAAGGTGGGATACTTCTACAAAAACAAACAGAAGAGAGTAAAGCTCCATCGAACATTTAGGGGCTCTGTAAATCCTTAGAAATTGTAGAGATTGGCCCATATAATCCAAACTTCGAATTTGATAATCGTTTTGGTACCCTTTTTTCGAGGGTTTTGAGTTGGTCTAAGCTTTACACATTGTATCCCAGTCCATTTAATAATAATACCTAAAAACTTATGACTATGTAAGAGTTACCTGGTCAACATTTTTTTCATAGAGACATCTGATTGGTTACTGATGAAGGTAGTTCTCGATCTGGATCAGAATTTACCGATCGTGATATGTATATGAGCCATTCTCGAAAATACGAACTAATTAAGTTCACTTCTTCTTAATTTTCCTGACATTGTATCAATGATTCTTCCATTTTAATTTAAACTAAGGTCAGATGTGGATAAGAACTCAGCCGATATGTGGATATGAACTCCTATATGGCGGAATGGACCATCTTGCTATGAGATCCTAAAGATTACTCTGCACCCTGAATGTACTGAGCAAAAATTTTCTTACAATTAAATTATATTTAAAATAAAATTTTCCTAGCATCTTTGGGATACCTTCCCTGCGAAAATACTCATTGGCCTTAGTGACTAGTGGCAGCTGCTGTTATTGGGGTTTTGTCTTGTGCATTGTACGTGTTGTAGTGGAAGCGTTAGTAGTGCTCTGTATTGGTGACGAAACTGCTGGTAAGACTGGCAGAGATAAAATGGTCAGAGGATAGTAAATGTATAAAATATTGGTTGAAAACAATTGCTCATTAGCAACGATATTAAGTAAAATATACACCAACATTGACTTTGTATTTTCTCTATCGTTCTTCGTTAGAATATTTGGGTGACCAGATTGGGCAAAACATAATTCTAGGGACATAATTTGTTGGAAAATTTTTGAGAAGGGAAACTTAAAGCTATCTTAAAATGATAACCAATTAATGGGGCATTTATTAGCACCTACATGTGAGAGAAGTAATATCAACTGATATACTCAAATCATGATAAAATGTTATACGATCTAAAAAAATGAAATCCAGAGAGATGAATAAATACTAAAATTTATAGACAACGATAACTTGACATAATATTTTCCAGTAATTAGTAATCTTAGGAAAAATTCAATTATCGTTTCATATCGTACAAATTCTGCTCCTGGCAACCTCAGAGGCAAAATTGCCTTCAGCTTAGCTTATATTTAAATTTATTCTATGCAGATATTATTCAATTTCATTGTATTCATTTCCATTCTCCCTTTCTCTTTCTCTTAGCGCGTTTATTTTTTTCTCTCGATTCCTTGTACACTTGTACATCCTGTAGTTGAACTAAGAACGTGGCTATATTTCCCGTAGACGTTTGTAGGTCTGTGTGCCAAATAACAACAATGGAAATTTTGAATTTTCCTAAGGACCCGGACGACGCATCTATCCGCTTGGACACTTTGCACAGAGCAATATTATATTTGAACAATATTTCCCAGCGAGTGTGTGTGTCTGTATTGTCTGAGCTTCTGCTTATCAGTTCTTTTTGTGGTTTAAAATTGTAGCTGAATGTGGGTGCGTGTGTGTGTTTGTTTATATTTAAGATGCCTTCTGCTGCTGCTGTTGTTGGTGCTGGTGTTCAATGAATAACAAAATTTCAATTTACTTTAACAGTAATTGAACTAATTTTCTTGTGCAAACCATTATTAATAAATTATGATGAAAAAGTTAGAATTAAGGCTCAAACAATTTTCTCAAGATGCAAACACAAACACACTCCCACACACCGACATATAAGAACAAGAAGAAGCAGGAGAAGGCTAATCAAAATATGTCGGTAGTCGAAGTCAAGAGGGGAGTGAGGGAGGGAAAGTAAGAAGCTAGACAAGTATTTCACAGCTCTTATAATTGGTTATATACCTATACAAATAAGCTTAAATGGGCTCTTAGGGTACTACACGAGAAGTGTGAGGGAGAGAGAGATATCCTGTGATGAGATCTAACCCCATGTATTGTTAGATTGCCCACATAAGTCCATTTGTCGTGTGGCTTTGCCAGTCTTCGCCGGCAAATAGGCTTTGGGCATTGTAAAAGTCTTTGAGCAGCGACAGGCTAATATTATTGTTTGCCCAATATTTGCAACATGAAACAGATTTATTCAGATACTTAACAAGTGAATGATAATTGACTGTGGTTTCCTTTTGGTGGAAATTTGCCACAGCTGCATCCATCCAGCCAGCAGCAGCTAGGCCATTTGATAATGGCCAAGACGCTCTTTACTTTGCACAGATCGTAACATAAATTTACGTTCAATCACTTTTGCTCATTTAACGCAAACTAACGAGCCAACTCTTAATAACATGGGTGGCCAATGGCCATTTAGGCCGACCACTTCGATACTCGGTCTTGATGACGATGATGGCTGTGGCTGCTGGTCTGGTGGCGGTGGTGGTGGCAGCAAACTGCCAACCAACAAAATTCCTGCCACAACTTTGTTTTATTAGCCCATTGTATGGTAGTGTGTCATGTTTGTTGTTGTTGCTGTTGCTGTGGCAAAGAGCGAGCAGCGCAAACCTTGCATATTCCCAATTGACCATTCAAGTGTTCAGCGTTTAGTTTATGAACTCATTCTGCTACAATGGCCAATTCCACGAGTTACTATCAAGCCCGGCTGCCAGGCTGCCAGCCTAGGCCAGTTCCAGTTCCTTTTTATGCAACGACATCATATGCGGTTATGTTTTTCTGGACTCAGAGTCTAAGCTTTGTTTGAATGGCTATGAGCTCCTGTGTACCGAGCTGTGGCACTGAAGTGCATTTATCAAAAATCGGTTATGAAATAATAGTTTAAGACAACGTGCGTCCATAGATTACCAAGTGTAGTAATTTAGAAATTGTCATCATCTTTCATGCAAAGGGATCGCATATTGAGTGACGCCAAAGGCTCGCACACAGGGACATGCTGATGTTAGTCAGTCGGGGCAGCATTGTTCAATGGTCCATAAAACGGCGACACAACGCTTGTGCTCGGTGCAAAGAGAGCTGGGGAAAAGGCGTTTAAGCCTCAACTCAATATCATGGCTGACGAGGCATGCAACAGCCTTAGCACTATAGGCCGTCAAAAGTAATGTGTTTCGCAAATGTCACCAATGTAATGATGCTTTGTTCTACACGATGATTGCACTGGAAGAAAACCATAATAGGTCTTGTGGAAGTACCCTTCTACTAAGCCCGTGTGAAAAATAAGAGTGGGTGTAAATATGCTAGAAATTGAGTAAGAGCTTACTCTATGAGTATAATCGCGGGAAAAAATGATTTTTTTTGTCGATTTGTGTGTTTTTATTAGGAAACAGGTTTTGATGTTACTAAGGTCTGAGAGGACAAAAAACAGCAGCACTCCGTTGTACACATACTTACAAATGAAATAAAGGTATGAGGAAAACTAATAGAGTACTCGGGAATAGATCGGCTCGAAATAGAGCGTATTTTATTTCTTATTCGAGTGGCATAGAAAAACCGAGCGTATTTTTTTTTTTTGATGTTCCTCTCGCTCTTTCTTTCGGACTCGAGAGAGAAAAAAAAACTAAAAGAGTACTCGAAACTAAGCGCTATTTACCCTCAATCGAAAATGAGCAATGTCTATTTTTTCTTATTCGAGGGACAGAGAAAAACAGAGCGTACTTTTGTTTTGGTACTCGCAGGAGTTCTATATTTCGGACTCGAGAGAACATCTTACGTACAATCATAATACCCAAAATACTCAACGTCGACACCTTCAAAACTAAACTAAGTTGAATTTTTCAACACCAGACGTATTCCAATAGCATTTATATAAACATTCATATTTTGAAGTGGAGAATGTCGGCAGAAATCGTGATGCGATAAAATTTGATTGTTAAAACCATCCATCGATATTTATATATATGAAATAAAATATCGGCGCTATCAATAGTTCAAAGTTTACCAATTTTCCACATCGCCCTTGAATTTTTCTCCATGTATCGCAGATACCGCGATATGAAATGTGTAACTCAAACCATCAGATGTGAAAAGCGTCCACAATCCATTGTAACGATCCTTTTACGAACATGGCTGAAACTGTGAATATACGAGCACATGATCCCAAGATCGTTGCGTTCTTCTGTGAACACTACAACCATCACCACCACCACCACTGCAGGGCAAAGCTGCTGGTCCAGTGCATTGGGGATGTGGACATGGACATGGATGTGGAAGTGCCTGATGTTTTAGTGCCTCGTTGTTACTGTTGCTGCCTGCTAACAATCAACGATCATTGACGACACTTCCAATTATGTTGCTAACAAGGAAACATAAATTTCAACATTGACGACAACGACAACGACAACAACGATGAGCTACATGCCTAGACCAATGATCGGCCATAGCTGGGCTGTGCGACGGCGACGACGAACGGCAAAGGAGGGACGCAAAATTGTCCTGGTTGTGGTTTTTGCCGCTTTGAATAGCTGTTGATTCTTAATGCCTGGCTAACAGAATCAGTGAGAGAATGAGTTTTCTGAGGCAGGTCTATTGTTGCGGAATTGCTTGCCGGGAAGGTATGGATGGTTGGCTAGTTGGCTGGCCATGGATAGGCTGGTGGTTGAATGACATGTTATGGTGGTGGCTTGTTGGCTTGCTCGGCCGCGGTGATGCATGGTGCAGTCAATAAAATAAAAGAATCTGCTACGCGAAGATTTACTGCACAATTTGCGGATGTTCAAACTTTAAATGGGAGAAGGAAGAGGTTATAACCAATGACCAAATAAAACGAACACAATCATCTGAAATGACATTGTTCAAAACAACATCAGTTTAACATCAACGGCCGCGTCGACGACATCATCGGTGGCATTGATGCTGTTGCCGCTGTGGCGGTGTGAAGGTGTACAACACCGACTATTTGCAGTTTAACAGATATCTCAACCTCAGCTTAACCATGGGGCGGAATGGGTCGAGCTCCTCAAGTCATTGGTATCATTTTCAAATTAACAATCTTACAAATTTATTACAGTTTTGGGATTAGGCTTGGCTTGGCTTGGTTTGGCCACAAGACGAACGGCCGAACCTCTCCTCGAACCTGGCCAAGACGGGCAATTGTGTATTTGTCTTCTGTGGTCTGTGTTGATTTGTATTTAAAAAGCCATCCAACTAACAGCTCATATAAATCTAGAACATATTCTCTTGGCTCCGGATCCGGATTTAACTTTGAATTTTATCTGGCCCGCTTGGATGGAGGAGCGACGACTCCCGTTCTTGTTTTCCAATCTGGTTCCAGGCAAACGTGGACGAATTTTAATCACTTTAACAAGACTGCTAACATTTCTATTAAGTCGTCGTCGTCGTTGTTGTCGTTGTCGTATCATTTTTTGTACATGTGTTGTGTCTGCAACAACGTGTCCTGCACCGCCCCTTCCCCCATGCTCAGGCCGCCAGAATGTTGGCTGTGATAATTTAAATAACATTTCGGAGGCTTCATTTCAAATGATTTGCAATTTAAAAATTGATTGTGTCCACCATAGAACATGGAATGTATCATTCCATGGTGGTGGTATTTGCCATCTAGGCTGATCAGGCTCGCCATCCAGCCAGCCAACCGGCAAGCTGCCGGACTGTTGGTTGTAAGCAAGAGTTATTAAGTGGTTCGAATAGCCGCGATCGATGCCCAGCCCTGACATTGAATTAAAGCATGAGATTGAGGAAAACCAGAAACGGCCGATCGAAAAACAAGGAAAATGACAGCCACGTATGTAGAACAAGCAACAGAAGCTGGGCTTTTCATGCCAACCATCAGCATCGGCATCAGCCGACAGACGGCCACAATTTACATGAGAGACACAATCTTGAGTGCCACGCAACATTTCAATGCTCCTCTGGCTGTTTGGCAGTGACAAACGCGTGCGCCCATGCTCCACTGAACATGGCCCCAGTCGGCCAGCTAGGCAATCTAGCTGACTGGCTGGCAGGCGGGCAGGCATCCACGGCGGTTGTTACAAATTTAAATATGATTTAAGACGGGTCTTGAGTCCTGGCTGTCTTAACTTTGTTGTGTTGTCAACATTTGAATGTTTAATGTTGGAATTTATGCAGTCACTGTCGCCGCCGCCACCACCGTCCTCTCCCCCGCACCAACCTACAGCCTGGTTGGCCATGTCATCCTCGTGTCCGCCTGGTTATTATGTGAAATCAATGCACGATGGACTATCAACACAAGACGACAGTTGCCTCTTGTCCAACACGCGGTGCCGGTGCCGTGCTATTTTAGAATATTTTAGCTACTTCAGCAGAATTTTGAGAAAAAAAGAAGTCGCAGAAGAAATTCATAGATTCAAATGCAGTCAGTCAGTCATGCAGCGAGTGTGTTTGTGCGTGCGTGCTTTTTCGGTAAACATTGCATAAATTCGAGTTTTCCTTTTTGACGCATTTTTGTTTTCCACTCCATTTGCTGGATGGGGATGTTGGCAATTGTCGTTGTCGTCCCCGGTCGCAATATTGGTTAAGGCTGGAAACGCAACAATCATTAGCATCATTAGCATTGATGGCCATTACATGCAGAGCGCAGAGATGCCGAGCGGCAAGTTCACGTTCACGTTAGCGTTTCGCAGCCCTGCAACGGCGGCCCGTCATCCGAAGTGGACTTTGTCAATTGTGACTGTTAAAGTTTATGTTTTGCCTGACAGGCTCCATTACCCAGCACCACGACGAGGAGGAGCATATTCTAAATAACTTGGCGGACACTGGCAAGTCGGCAGTTGTTGCGTCTCTACGCCGCTCTGGTGTTGTTCAAGCAACTCGTGTCATTTGGCTGGGCGAACAGGTCTGTCAAAATGCGCATAAAATTGCCACGGCTGACAAGGGAACGAGGCACGCTGCCAACCCAGGAGGATGCCGTGGTGACTACTCGCGAATGTTGTCCCCAACCATTATTATTGAGGAAGTCTCGTGTAGTTGGTTGTTTAAATTATTCCTTCCCTTGATTTATATGTACCTCGTTGTTGTTGTTGCTGTTATGGTTGTTGCTGTTGTTGCAATTGTGTTTTACAAGTTAGTCATTACCCCTTGCGGCTGCAACTAGCATTTACGAATTGCCAGTTTAGAATATGGCCTTTTATTTTAAATAGTTGCATAATAGCCAAGGAGCCAGCTAGTCCGCCAGTCTGTCAGTCAGTCAGTTAGTCAACTCGTCAGTCCACCATAACTATTTTTGTTTTATTTTTTACCGTTCCGCCTTTGGACGTACGGATGATTGTTGACGAGAATTGTCCTCTAACCCATCAGAATGAATTGCGAATTGTATTTCCCTTGGTTGCCGTTGACGTTGTTGCTGCTGTTGTTGTTTTTGTTGTCAAACGAAACGCTGTCGTCCATTTAGCAGAGTAAGAAAATGAAATGAAACAAAACGAAACCAAAAGAAAATGCTCAACGGAAATGCATTTCCACAAAAGAGTATTTACGAACGTTTAACAAGCTGTAAATGGAGTTAATACCCACGGAAAGGGGGTGGTTGTGGGGGTGATGGTTTTTTAAGAGTTAGAGTTTTATGTTTTTTTTGTATTTAGGATTGGCGTAGAATTGGTTATGAGCGCCACATTAAAATACAAAAGATGCACAGACTGGCAAATTTATGGAAAAAAATTTTAAAATAAAGCCTTTCACTGTCAAAATACCGATTCAAAAACATAAAAATCAAAACCTATATGTGGTCTAAAATATGGAAATTTGGTATGGTATAGAAATCATAGGAATGAACCTATGAACCTTAACAGACTAGTATATGACTGAACTAAACAAAAACGGAAGAAACTAGTCAGATTCCATCAGCATTTTTTCCACGACTTCGACTCCAGAGTTGATTTCGGAACCCAACCTCTTTCATAAGGGGAAAACTTTTTCGTTTTGCGGAATATTAGAGAATATAGTTGTTGTCGTACTGTCCTTTTCAACCGCTAAATACTATTCTACGATAATGCCAAGTTGTTGGCTTCTACTTTATACCAAACTCTAACCCCTACAAGAATCCCTTATATCGGACCATAATAGCGACATGTAATTTTGGCTCAAAATAAAAATTATGTTTTTGTTTTTTAGATCCAACTATTTTAGTGTCAATGTGAGGATCTGTTTATACAGGCCAAGGTCATAATTTTTTAATAAATTTTGGTGACGAACATATGTTTCAATGATGTGTTCCACTTTGTGTTCACAGATGGGGTTTTCAGCAGCCTAGGAAACATTCAAAAAAATAACCTTTTCCGACGATTTATAGATTCCAGTTCTTGTGCACAGCCCTGGTCCCTACATTTTCCATTTTGAGATTGTTTTATATATCTAGCTAAAAAATTATAAAATATTTCAAAAATTCAACTTGGGAATATCCCTCAAACCAAACATCCTCCCCCTTTTGGCTGTTTTCATGCCTTTGTTGTCCTCCGTTGGTACATTCTGGATGATGTACTTTAATCAACTAAACTCTCAAGTAACCTTTGTCAGGTCTTCAAAAATTAATCATCTTCTTACTTTGGGAATAGTTTAAGTTCCGCACACTACCTTAGTGGCATTGTTTCTCGCTGTCTCTGGCCGGATTGGAGTACATCTATTCTGCACGTGTATTCTTGGCTGGCACTCTGCTCTGGCCTTCGGAGTAGCTTTCAACAAGCTGTTGAAAGAATGTACAATTTGTAATTTGTTGAAAACATTAGGTGGTTATTTGACTCCCAGCTGCAGAGCGAACGAATACCCGGCCAGAGATGGCTTCCCATTTTCAGTTGGATGATTGTTGCACAATTACAAAGTTGTTAACGCCCCGGCAGTCCATGTTGTTGTGTTGCGCTGTACTAATGGCACATTTCTCATAACAAACAATTAGCGATTCTTAACGTTTGGAAATTGAAATGAATCGGGTAATTGAAAAGAAGCAAAGCGGAGTCCATTTGCAAGCGGGGCAGGCCAAATGATGATCCATTTTGAATTCTTGGAAAACAAAAGGAATTGTTGATGTTTTACCCAGATGAATCCATTGATAGGCCACAGAACCCGGCGATCACCAAAGATATTATTTCAGATTTCTGCAAAATTCGTACATCGTTTCACATTACATTTCTGTTCCGAACATTAAATTTGTCTCATTTTCTCCACCTTCGGCGTCCAGTAGATGTAGATGCTTATCCTCACCAACAAAGTGGAATAACCATGTAGAAGTTGCCAAGAGAGATTCCACCGATTAGTTGTGAGCTGACGTGCAAAAGCCCTCTCCGTGTGGATCTCTCAATGAGGATCTCAATGTTCGATAGCAGCTCTGAGCAACGCCCAACACTTGTTGTGCGAATAAATGCGCTGACCTGATGATGTTCGTGAAATGTTGTGGCCATAACAATAACCGGCAACAAGATCAACAATATTATGAGCAGCAACTAATTTATAATGTTGCGTACAACAGTCTGCCTGCCAGCGAGCCAGCCAGCCAGCTAACCGATGTGCCAAGCAGGACGCTTAATAAGCCAAACGGCCAGCCAGCCAAGTGCCGAGTACAGCATGTAGCATGTTGTCGATAATTAGTGCTTGTTTAGTGTTCAAACGAAGCGTGTTGCATGCACTGGCCGAATGAATATCCAGGCAGAGCATCGAAATTAAGTGCAATAATAAGCCCGGGAACATATTTCAGGCCAGCGTTTAATAATGCCACCGAACAGAGGGAGGAACCGGTGGGGCGAGGGCCAGCAGTCTTTTTAGCGATTGGCTGTTGTACAACTGAATTTTTATGAATAGGCAATACCGGCCGTCAAAGTGCGAAAACGACAAACTTCATTATGAGCCATGCAAAAGATGGCTTCCACAGGGAATGCCTTGTGGTGGAATGGTGGAAGAAGGGTTGCTCTCGTTAGTACAAAGACGTGAGTGAGACTGTGTGTGGAGATCTGTTACGCCATATTTGTTTTGATTGTATGTAATTAAAAACGACTGGTGAAAAACAACGTAGAGTCCGGCCGCATAGTTTGCCTACTTTTTTTCTTAAGTACGGCCCCTTGTTTGAAAATATAATTTATCACTTCGCACAAACCTGATGTTTGTTGTTGAGCATTCATGGTTATTAAAATTGTATCGTTATGTGAAAAGGGTTATTAAAATGAATCGAAAAGAAACATACTCAGCAAATGAAAAGTCTTCTTAAATGGATTGCTTGCTGTCTTTTTTGTTTTAGAGCTTGGCATAAAGGCTAATTAGCACACTGGGAATAGTAAGGGTAACTGCTCTTCTCAAGTAATTTTTTTTTTAATTCTCAGAATCAATAACAGCTTCATAGATTCATTATTTTTTCATATATTTTTGGGCAGAGGAAAATATCCAATATATTACAGGATTTATCCTGAATCTAGATACCAAATTTTTATAAAGCTTTATTTTTAATTAAACCTAATAATTATGGAATTCTTGCAGATTGTACGGCAAGCTTTATAGTTTACCTGAAATCCATTCTCTTAGAAAAGCAATACCTTTGGCATTCCGATTTTTTTCAACGATACTAGCATTGATGATTGTCCGCCTTTTTTGTGTCAACCAACATTATTATCCATATCCGGCTTTTAGCTTTTTTTCTCCAATAGCCATTCTGCTCCGCATACTTTCCACCAGCGTTGTATCCTTTTTGGTTGCCATAACTGTCACAATTTATTTACGCAACGTCCACTGGAGGAATGGAAATACATCGCTGACTGTGTTCCTTCTGTTTCCTTCTACTCCTCCTCTGTTCGGCGGAGAGCTAATCACAGCGCATCAATGTCAATCCAATTCTCGGGCCATATCTCTCTCTCTCTCTCTCCCAACTCCATTGACGGTCTTATCATTTGTTAATTGGAAAAATGGATTTAGTTTAAACTGTTTGATTTATGATTTCAGTGTCAGAATCAAATTCTGTTAACATTTAACACAATTCGTGCTTGTCTCGGTGTGCCAACATGTTGTAGACGGTGATGCAAGCGTTTTCCTCAGACATATGTACAAAAGCCAATCGGGTCGGGCTGGCAGGAGCAGTTGCATACCAATGTTCGAATTGTCGGAGCGTCCGGGCTAAGCATTTTCTTTGTGTATCACTTTTTGCCATGATTTGGGATCATTAAACATTGCTAACTGGTATCATGTAGAGCTGTCATAATTCGCTCAGACAAACGGACATACACACATATGTGAGGCAATGAATGACTGGCCAGCTATGCTTTGTTGGCTGGCTGGCTGGATGAGCATTTCGTTTAATGTACACGAATTCTTGGACAGTAACATAAAAGTGTGGCATTGTGTGTGCCTGAGTGTTTGTTTGTGTGTTTACTTAGGAGGATCTTTTATAGGCCTCGGTTGATTGTCTACATTTTGTCTATAGCCAAACTTGATATCTGTCAAGTCTGTCCATCTAAGCTTAACCACATGTCTGTCCATCCACATGTCTGACCATCCATCCGAATGTCCATTCTAACAACAGCTCCACACTTGTATGTGTCGTCTCTTTATTGTGGTAAATGTTTATGGAAGAGTGTGAGTGTGGGACGGTCAATGGGCCTAGAAACAGACACACACACACACACACACAAACACACATATGTATCTGAGAATCTATTTTTACAATAAACATATCAAAATCTTATAAATGGAGTTATTGCTTTGTTGGTACCACAGTCGGACAATGTGACTGATGGATGGATGAAATGTTGGCTGGATTGCAAACAAGTTGGTCAAACTTGTTAGGAATGTTGTTGTAATGTGGGGCCACAACAACCCATCTGAAAAGCATAATTCTCTAAGCAAATAATCATCGGACCACACACACATACTCGTACACACACCGATGGCAATTGTACAAGTCCAGGCATTCATTCGCTTCAACAACAATTCCAAAGACGACTTCAACCGAGGAGGAGACATCTCAAGAATATCACTTTAGTCCACACCATAACACTCCGAATAGCCTTTGAGACACCACCACACCAAATAACCGACACTCCATTAGATTTGTGCAGCACATTGAGATGCCTGGCTGCCTGGCATATGATGGATTGTTGACGGCACAGTTGAATTGTGAATTAGACAGACAGACAGACGGACGGACATACACTTTGATAAATAGTTAGATAAATGAATTGATTGCTAAACAGAGCCTTAAAATCGTTCTCCACTCTCCGGTGTTCTTGGCCATTCCGTCTCACACTCATATTCCAGCCAAATGACAAATACCAACGACGTCCTCCAAAGATTGTTGTGCGTTAATTTGCAAAATTGGCAAATGATTTTGAATACCATGGACATGATTGCATCAGAACCATGGTCGTAACGAGTGTTGCTAACATCACTCAAGGTTTTCTATTAGTGTTGGAGACGACGAGGAGGAAATATGGTATATATAACTGGTTTTGAAAATGTCAAATTAAAATTGGAAAAAATATGATATTTCAGAGAAATGGGGTTAACATTCTGCAGATATCGACAATATTGGTCCATGTTTTGTAAGTAGTACAATATAGCGAAATAGGCGGATTTAGTCATTGAGTACATTTGGCAGTCGAAGTTGTTAAAGTCACATTCTCGCAAAAAATGGCCTTGTATAGGTCTTGGATATTTAATTTATTAGTATTTTATACAAAAAAAAAAAAAATGCCTCAAAAATGTTCTCAGCATAGCATAGCATACAGGTCCCTTTAAGTTATTCCGTAGGCAACCATCCTTTCATATGAATTCTATGGAGAAGATGTTTTTTTGGGCATACTTCCTTAGAATTCGCCAAGGATGATTCAATGGATTTAAGTCTTTAGTGCGTACGACCTTCAAATCCAAGGGGATACGATATAAGGTCAAAATTTTGGCGGGGCCGACTTTACGAAACCCTACACCACTATGCTTAGTAAGAAAAGCTATCCGCAGTATAAATAAAAGTTTATTTATCGAATTTATTAGGAGTAGATCATACCATGCATTTTATGAGTAAAGCAGGAGTTTAATGGGGAATATATCCTATTGTGAATCGGTCTCCGCTAAATTAGATGAAGGCATTTGTGACTGAATCTATACTTGCTTCTAGGCTGAGTTTGGTTGGATGTGCCAAAATACCTTCTATTTTGACGAATATTACATATTCGGACGAAGATGTATATGGAAGCTATATCCAAATCTGAATCTATCTCGGCAAAATTTGGCAAATGTATTTCTGAGCTGTATCAGATATCCGGTACCAAATATCATTGCAAATTACGAATGTGAGGGTTTTAAACACAAAATCGGATGTAACATATATATCGGAGCTATAGCAATATCTGAACTGATTCTCACCACTATCAATAGGTTTGGTCCTTGGACCAAACAAATGTTTTTTGGAAAATTTCATCCCAATCGGATGATTTGAGGTACTTGATTCTAGACTGAATTCGATCGGAAGTGCCTAAATTCACCCCATTTAGATTGGGATTAACCATCTGGTGCACAATAAACGTGAAATCGGTAGAAGATATATGGGAGCTATATCCAAATTTGAATCGAAACATGTATTGCTCGGCTGTATCAGATATCTGGTATCAAATATCATTCATGTGGAGAGCATAGTACGAATGTGAGGGACTTAAACACCAAATAGGATGAAACGTATGTATGGAAGATATGTCTAAGAACCGATTAAGTAAACGCTTTTAGGCTGAAGTTTGTCGGAAATGCCAAAATTCACTCCATTTGGATTGATATTAACCATCTGAGAACAATAAACCTGAAATCGGTCAAAGATATATGTTTGGACCGATTCTCACCACTTTCACAAAAGTACATGGACAGACGGACGGGCGGAAGGGCAGACGGACTGACATGCATAAATCGACTCAGAAAGTGATTCTATGAGGATCCTCAAAAGTAAATATGCACAAAGATATAATACCCTGACCACTATGTGATGTAGGATATAAAAACTAGTCAATTTCGAAGTTGATGTCGACCAAAAATCTAGGAATTAGGGGACCAAAAAATGTTTCGAATATTGGAAAACATCTTCTATGTTATTCCCTTCTACTCTTTTCTGGCAAACTCAATTTTCTTTGCGACAAAATTTTCGTCTTAAATAGGGACTAAAGGAAGAAAAAATATTATCAATGTCCTTTTATCCCTTAAAATGAGATCTAAGACCCGATCCATTTCCGTTTTCCTGAGTAATATATACAAATATAATGTGACAAATGCAGTATGGTGCGTTCCACTTCTAAGGCTATTTCAAGTGTAAATATTTTTGTCTCCAGTTAAATTTATTTATTAAATTCTTTATAGAATTTCGTTATTTTAATATGTAAGTAGTAAGATCCAAGATTAAATCCACTTCAATTTAACCGCACACACTTCACCCCCTCAAGCATGTATGCTTCATACGGAACAGGCAACATTTTGGCAATACAACAACATTGCCGGCAGTATTGGCAGCTTCTAATTAACAAAGGTATGACAATGGGCGTAGCAGTGCTTAAATGTATTCATGTACGGCTTTGATGGAAAAAATTTAGAGACAACATGGGAATCGTGGTGCTCATGTCTTTTGGTGGTGGTGGTGGTGGTGGTCTTTGCAGCCGAGGGGGAGACTTATCGATTTTTCGGTTAAAGATCAGCTATTTTGTACGTAAAAGCCAATCTTAGCAATTTTTCTGCAGGTTTTTTATGCAATTGTTTTTGTTGTTGTCCATTCTTGTGTTTTTTCAAGGCGGCATTTTATGCACATCAACTTGTATATCGACCTCTTATGTTGATTTATTGCCAGCGATAACACAGGTTCATCAACACAATCTCTGTAGCGTTCTACTGGCTCCAAACGTCGTGGTCGCTATTGTTGTTGTTCTTGTTGGTGGTGGGGCTAAAGTATTTTGTTTTGCCGCCTAAAAAATAAAGATCGCGTAATTTGTGTGTTGTCAAAAAAAAAAAAAAAAACTAACGTAATCTGAAAGTTTTCTCTCTGCCGCTCCAGCTATACCCGGTATTGGCCAAAACTGAATCCAACAAAAAAAAGCTGGTGGCAGTGTTGGAAGTTGTGGGATGTGTCCCTTAACGGTATGTTTTGCAATTCGGTCGCATGTTTTTCATCCTCGTCTTCCGCACTCATTGTCTGTTCCGTGGTTTGTTGTTGTTTTTGTTGATTGTGGGTATTGCCGGCAATGTACCTGTTCCATTAGGCTTGTTGGGGTTTGCATGTGTGTGTGTGCGAGATTCTGAAAGAGATTTTGGCCATTATTGCAACGCGTGAAAAGATCTCTCTGCCACGATAACAATCAGTTGGCGTATTTAAACGATAAATGAGCTTAAAATACGATTTTTCGTTTCGTCTCAACTGAATTGTTTCGAGTTTTTTTCTGGAATTCAAGCAATTTCTTAATGATCCCAAAAGGTTACGGTGTGATACGCACAACCGTTTCAAAAAATTGATAACTACGGCTATGTGAAGATGGCAAAGATAATGGAGTTCTTTGGCTTTTGATATGGAATGGATGGGAATTTCTCAAGAGATTGTAATAAAACTTTAAACTGGAACAAAATGAAAAATGGATTCATACTAAAAGAGATTAAAAGTTATCTGGAGATAAACTTGCGAAGTGTAGGTAGGTGTAGGCCGTTGGCTGCGGGGCATAGTGGATGACATGAAAGAAAATGGTCGTTTAAGGACAATCAAACTGAGTGATACTATTTTGTAAATAAAAAATTATTTTCTGAAGAAAGTCTAACTTATTATCATCATAATCTTCATGAAATCAAAATATCAATTATTCTTGGAAAGAGTTCGACTGCAAATGTAGCCTTCTTAAATAGTATTAGGTGACAGTGGCACAACTAATGACAATTTTCTACCGCACAAAAAGTAACAAAATTATTTTCCACTTGGGTGCCAATGCCCGTACCTTGTAGTGACCCATAATGCAATCATGGGCCCTAGATAAGTTAGTAAAGGTTTAATTAGGGAGAGTAGATTTGCAGGCTTCTTGACTGAAAATCCATAGATTTCAGACCGCTTCATCACCGGAGTGGCATATTTCTGAAGGAACTCTCTATCTCTCTCTCTCTCTCTCTCTCTGAGAGGAACTTGTCCAATGCGAGAGAATTATGGATAAAATTAAGCTAAATGTTGTTTAAAAATCTCTTTATCTTTGATCTCGAGGTTTCTAAAGGGTCTTTAACAGAAAAGACAAGGGGATATTTTCCACAAAGCCCTATATTATAACAAGCAATTCCAGATGCAGCATGTCAGGCTTAATGTTATTTGTATCTGACGATTTCAAGGGTCTGAACTTTTCCATCTTCTTCCCAATCTGATGAATGCTTATGATCCTGCTATTCAAACTAATCTTCTAATGTGGGATATTAATGATGGCTAGCAAATTTAGAGTCTCTATATAGCAGATCCAAAATGCTCCTTATACTCAATGTTTCTTTTCATTTAGGGTTCTGGGTAACTGACCTATCAGATACTACGTTTCTGACTCCTGTTACGGATAATGAACAACATGCGACTTTATTTTTTTTTCTTTCGCTGGCGAATTATTGAGCAATGTCCCATTTTCACTTAGACAAACTTGTGACCTATGCAACTTTTTCATTATCTCTTCTATTTCTCAATGCTTTTACTGCCAATAACGAAATACAATAAATTTTTATGAACAGACAAGACAAGTAACGTTGTGCTGTCTTTTCCTGGACGTCATTTCATGTTTGAGAAATTTCGAAAATGTTTGTCTTTCATGTTTCTGAGCTGTGCTTTTCACCTCCTCGTCGTCGTCATCATCGTCTTCTTTTTCGTTTTCGTGGTATTCATATGCCAGCAGTTACGCCCACTTGATGTCCAACACAGATAATAAGCTGGCCAAGATGATAAGGCGGACCAGCAGCGAGACAGGCGAGCAAGAAGAGACGTTAACAGTTAACATGTTAGCGCCATAACTATTTGCCGAGGTGACCGCAAAATATTTCTCTAAAATTACTTATTTTAATATTAGACTCTGGCTGGCGTGATTGTTTTTCTTTTTTTTTTTGTCTTTGCGTTGCGATCGTTGTGTTCGATGGCGATGGCGATGAAGACGATAATAATGATGATCAAGTGGCAGTGGCTGTCCCCGAAAAACAAATTCGAAAAATGAAGAGACCGGCGAATGTGGCTGGAGACGGATAATTATTAAGGAACACAAAGAAGAAACCTTGCATTACTTAAATGTTATGAGGAATGCGTGTAAATTGTTAGCAGTTTGCATGATGCTACGCGGCGCGACATTGGCCAACGGACCGGCAGCCTAGTTGGTCTAACAAGTTATTACTATATGGTTATGATGTTGATTATGAGGGTCCCTGTGTGTGTGTGTGTTCTTATCCTACCCAAAGTTGTCTTTGTATCGGTGACATACACTTACTCAGCCATGACTGACTTTCCTGTCGGAACCTCGTTGCTGTCCAAGTTGATGTTATGGCGGCAATAACTGAATTATGCTCGACTAATATTGAGGTTGCTGATGTTGTTCTTGTCTTATAATGGCCGATTCGGACTTGTTCTTTTTGAACGCTTACTGTTCTGCCGCTTCTGCCGTTTCCAATAGACAACAGCAGCGGCAGCTCTGGCTGCATTTCCATGGCGGTTCCGCTTTTTGCACATTAAATGAGTGTCACGCCCACTTAATGGTGTGCTGATACCAGTTCACATGTATTTAGGAAAATTGCCAATGCCAATTCAAAGCAATTGCACTCAAACTATGCAACTATAACTCCGTATCCCAATTGCATGAGTATGTGTTGGAACTCACATGCACAAATACATACATACATAAGATCGCATTAACACACGAGCCATTCAACAACATTATCTAGAAATTGTTGCCACAACATGCAATATCCATTCACAATATTCACAGCCATGGGAAAGAACACCAGCAATGAAAAACATAAAAGAGAATATAATTTGAAGAAAAAACTAAAAACATGCATGAAAAATTATATGAAAAAAAAAAAAAAAAACAGAAGAAGCAGAAATCTGACAAAAGGTTATGGCAGTGGCAGGCTGAGAGAGAATTTTCCAAAGGCACCCACGGAATTGTGGAGTAAGTAAAATTTTCTGTAAGTAATTCTAAAAAAAGCGTGCATTGTGGTACTTTAATAATGAATGAATAATTGGTTATATAAGAAGATTTTTCGGTAGCTCGTAAGGCTCTGCTTTTGCTTGGTATTTACCTAACGACTTATTGAGTTTGTTGCTCATTCCTTAAATTTTCATTCCTCTATCTCCCCCATCGAAATGACGCCCCTGATTGCCCTGTCATAATTCATAAAATAAGCTTTGAGCACTTTTCTTCATCGTTTGCATAGAGCATGTTGGAATGACCGCTTTTTTGTCTATTGCCTGGCTGGTTGGTTGTTCTTCTTCTGGTCGTGTTTCACGTGGTCCACCACTTTGTAATTGTTTGTTGAGTGAACAATTTTTTTTTCCTTACCGCAGGCCAATTTTCGGATGCTCCTCCATGTTGTCAGGGATGGCAATGCATTGTCTTGCCAGGCTTCTATTTAGCATTTTGCGTCGCCTTTGGTAGTGTGGTGGTGGCTGTGTGCAACACGGACGGTCACCACCGTCGTCGTCACCGTCATCTTTGCCACCACCGCCACATTATCATTTGCAGTATCTGTTTTGTGGCAAAAGATTTTTCATTGTCAATTTTATTGCTTTAAGTACGCTTCTTTTACGACACCCTCCCTGTTTGACTTCTTCAGTACTCCTGGCTGGCAATGGATGCATCTCATCAGGCTTAAGTATTGGGGTTGGCTGAGGGTGTTTGCTCATTAAAAACTATTAGCAGTTTTTTGTTGTTGTTATGTATTTGCATTATGCATTCTGCAGATGCAGTTGTGTGAATATGTATTTTGCATTTATTGTCCGGAGTGTTGTGACATTTAGTGGTTAAGATGGGTTGGAGAATACCCTATGAAAAAAAAAAAAAACAGAAGAGGTCTAAGTTTTTAGTATGTGGGCTTTATTTTTGAAGACAATGGAGGTACTGCCTTTGTACTAAAATTGCCTTTCTGAGCAAAGATGTGCTCCAACAGTAAATTTCATATCACTCACTCTTTAATAAGTTTTACCATTCAAAATAACAGGAATATAAAACCTCTGCAAAATAAACATTACTTTTTAATTTTATGTGAAGCATTTGCCATTTCAACATGACATGGAAAATGTATATGCGAATTATATACAACTAACTCCCCTTATTTTCAATTTTAACATTATCGCTTAAGTTTGTTGATACACACAGCGATGGAGATCTTAAGAAAGTTGAAATGATCTTAACAACGGAAGCAAAAGAAGAGAGTTTTCATTCGAGAGAATAAGAGATCAAGGTTGGGAGTAATTCGGTAAAAATAACAATCACCATCGGTTATGTTTTAGAGAGAGAGAGAGAGAGAGAGAGAGAGTTTGTCAAAGAACAGAGGGAAAATGAGCCCAGTGGAAAAATAGTTTTGGAGCATAAGAAAATAGTTCCTATAAAGAATACATGAAGAAGGAATTCTTGCTGACCAAGGAAAAAAATTAGAATGGAATGAAATGGAAAAAAATGCATTATTTTCAGATTAATCCAAAAAAATCTCACTTTATCAGACTATAATTTTGGTCTGAACATATTCCCCCCAGGCAGCTTCTTTGAGTTGCTTTTAAGATAATATAATTATTAAATTTCTTGGCTTGAGTCTGATGTAAAGTACTCCATAGTCGAACAATGCCAACTCATGGCTTCAACTGAAATTTTGTTTTTGCCCTGCTGTTTGTTGCACCATTATGAATATGCAAATTCGCTGATTGCCAGTTTCTTTTGTTTTTTGCAGCAACAGCAGCTAATATTTGATTATTAACGCTTATCATTTACAGCAACACCACCCCCTACCTACTGATCACAGTTTCGAATTCAATTAATTTAAACTGCGGAAAATAATAATTTCCATTAACCGAAAACGAAGACCAGCCAACCCGCCAACCCGCTGAAGTGTGGCACATAAGAAAATTACTTTCATTAGCAGAATCGTGCTAATTTCATTAGAATTTTACGTGGCCTTATTATTAGCAACGAAATTTTAATGAGTTGGAATGACTTTTTCGAAATATAATACTCTTCATTAATTTACATAAGTTTTTACACCTCCGCTTTGTATTGGCTTAATTTCATGGCCGAGGAAAGAGGCAGGAGTGGGGTGTATCCATGCCACGAACATAAGCAGGAACATTGTAAACTAATTCTGAAACAGTTTCGGTTTTTTATTAATGAAAACGAGCCATAAACTTGTCGATGGTTCGGAGTCCGCTGTGTTATTTTCGTAAAGTAGAGCTCTGTAAAATGTTACAAATAACACGTAAATAACATTAAATTGTATTGGCCATAATGGCTGGGGGTATTTTTATGTCGAAATAGTTATGTTTGTTATTTATGACCTTTTCTCTCGAACAGTTGAGGCCACAGCAACGGTGGTGTTGGTTATGGCGTTGGCTAATTAAACTACAAACATTTTTATGGCATTTAAGAGCAGCTCAATCAATCGAACTTGGATTAATTGGAACAGAGGTTGGTTGATGGTTTGAGCCAAGAAGAGGCCTCGTAAAATTGAATAATTAGTTTGAAGCCAATTTCCATATCATTTGATATTAACAAAATAAAAGATTGACATCACGACGTCCAAACAGAAAAAAACTGATAATTGGAAATGCCTTCATTATAGTGTTTCCAATGATGATAGCGTCTCTGGAAAAGTTTAGCGTTTGTTCACAAACACCTGTCCATTAAATGGAAATAGGTTTTGTGCTTCCTCTTCCCTCAACAGTGTGTAGGTCATAAAAATTTGTTTGTTGCTGAGTTTCGAACAGACCCAAAAGAAAAATCTATTTAAAAACTTTAATGCAATTTTTTCTGAGAGCATGGCAATGATCCTGAGATGTTCTTTGCTGCCTAAAACACGGTCCACTCTGTTAAGGTCACTATGTCACTGCAAATGAAAACCATCCAAGCAACCAACAAAAAAGAAAAAAATAAACTTTTTATGACGTTACAGCACCATGGGCGGGCAGGCAGGCGGTTGGCAATTCATTAGTTTGACTTGCTGGCTTTCGGGCTGTTCTTCAAGTTTTGAAGAGTTTGCTAGTTTCGGATGGTTGTTGGATGTTTATGCCATAACTGGTTCTGGCCATTATTCACTTCAAACATATTTGACATAAAGCACAAGAACTTGAGTAAATGACCTTTGGTGCCGCAATTTCTATTTATTGCAAATATTCGAAATAAATTTTAAAGCCTTTGGGTGAGATTTTTACGAGGGTTGGCGAAGAAAGTGGACAGGGTCTTATATTTTATTGAGAATTAATTTTGACTAAACAAATGCCAATTGCAATAATTAACATATGCGATTCTTGGAGTATTTTGATGAGAGTCGCCGAAAAACAAATAAATACTAAGGGTTCCAAGAAGTCTGTTTCAAAATTTCAAAAAAGGTTGGTGAGGAGGCATCTGCCGCTTTTGCGATTCAAACTTTTAAAACGCCGATATCCATGACTTCTGTTTTTTGTTCTACTTTTGTAATTTAGGATTTTCATTCATATATTCACATTTGATAATACCTTTTGGTGGAGATTCGTAGTATTATTTGGAAATTCAAGTTCGTAATCAATCACCAAATTTGTTGGCTCCCATGTGTCGTTGCAGGTCTTGAATGTTATTAAACAAGATTAAAAATATACTCTCTGATGTAAAGACCTCATATATCGTTATTCAATGCAATCAACTGTAGGATATCATGTTTTAATACAAGGTATCACCGAGCTCTTAATACGCATAACTACTCATAATTGTATTATATGAAAATGTGGTTATAAAATTCCTAACATTGTATTGTCATTAATGTCAGCGAACTTAGTTCTGGCTTTGTGTGTATCTAAGGTCCTTGAACTTCTCTCTTCCATTTAGACTTATTCTACTGCAATTGGAAACTTTGAGCTATTTTTAGCTAAACATTCTAATTCTTGCCCGTAATCTTCCCCAAGAATATCACATTTCCAGTAAATCAAAATTGTTTCCAAAAATAATCTTGCCATGGCACAAATATAGGTACGTGTGTAACATATTTAATTGACTAAGCAACGAAAATCATTAGGATTTTCTTAGCGTTTTGCCACGCTTATCACCATAGATTGGTGGTGCCAGCCCAGCACAGTACAGCAACCGCATAAAGTAATTTGTCAATGTGTTTACCTCGTTTTCTATGCCGCATTAATAGGGGGAAGACAGCCAAAGCTGTGCGGGTAGGCGACGCCTCTTTGGCGTCACCCTCGTACATCGACAATTCTCTGGAATGCTGTTTTCATGCATCTCACCCGAACATTTGTTCAAAATTTATAATAATCATAAAGAATATGTTAAATACTTACTGAGAATTAAGCTTATTTCGAAAACAGATATATCTCTTTCGGAGTTCCTCTTTGTCGCATCCCATGTCTGCTGGACATCAATACGTGAACGGAAATTAACCCAAAAACAAAGGCATGTTACTGTTGCTGTTGCCAAGAAGCGAACATAGATAGAAAAGAAACCTTCGAATGGCTGGTTGGCTGGCTATCTGTTCGTTTGTCTCGCAGTGTGTGTGTGAGTGTGTGTCTTGAAACGAAAGTTCATATTTGCATATTATTATTTTAAATTTTTATTCATCTTTCGTGAAAATCATAAAAACGGTTTTGACGTTTAGCTGATGATTTTCCTAACACCACAATTGTTGTCACAGCAAAACATATTGCTGGAGGCTTGTTAGAGTGGCATATTTCTGAAGGGGAATACAGTGTGGAGTATTTGAAGAGGTTTATGGGAAAATATATATAGCTGTGGAACGAACAATTGAAGACGCTTAACATATATACATCAGGATTAAGTTTTTTAAAAATGCTTCGCCACATGTTGACGATGGTATTTGAGTTATAGGAAAATCGGAGATTGCGAAAGCTTCCAAAGGTACTAAACAGTACTAGCTTTGGTATATAGGGTATGTATATGTGGTATGTAGGACAAAAGCTAGAATTGTAAATATCGATATAAAGATCCCTGTATGTGTGTAATAAGGAAGAGAATTTGTACGAAGTGTACGAAAAGTACTAAATGGTACTATATTTGTATAGAGTGTAGAAATAGAATTGGAATTCCGAATTTGGTATTAAGAAGACTGTGAGTCTGTAGCTTTTAGATAAAGAGGTAGATTTAGAAAATCGATCTCTATATCATACGCAAAGTACTAAATAGTACTGAATTGGGTGCATTGAGTAGGTAAAGAACTGGAGATGAATTAGAAATACGCTCTATAATGGGTACGAAAAATACTAAATGGTACTCAGTTTGGCATAGAGTGTATGAATATAGCTGGGATTATTAGTTTTGGTAAATGGATCGCTATGGGTGCGTAGAATGCCTACAATACGGTGTTTTTGGACATGCGTACTGTGCAGTGTACGAAAAGTGTTACATTTGGTACAGAGCGTATGAATGAAGGTAAAATTATGAATTTTACATAAGGGTCCACTAAGAGTTTAAAGTATTTATGCAATGGGGTGTTTTCGGAAATTTCAATCGACATAAAAATAGATTTTCGAGTAAAATGATCAAAAAATATTTTTGAAAATAACATCTCGATTGTAGGAAGCTTTTTACTTGTAAAGTTAAGAAAGCTTTTATTTATTAAGTTAAGGAATGCTGCCATTGACCTTCATTATACATAGCCGCTTACCCTATGAAAATGTTCCACACTATAACACTTTCATACAATGTTTGCATCTAGCAGGAGGGTTATTGAGAGTCCCACAAACCAACAAAAAAAAAAAAAACATAGTTGTTGTGTCCAACAATAAATGCTTGCTCCTCACCATAAACGGAACATTCACATTAAATATAGACAAAATTGCATGGCTTCGAATGCAGTTTGCATGGCATCTGTTGTTAAATCTGTATGTCAGTCTGTCCGGCGGCGAATGGAAAGTGACGAATATCATTGTGGACCTAGAGAAGAGGTGTCAGTTTTATGGACATTTCTATATGAAATTTTAACAACCCGCAAACAAACAAGCTAGGCACCAAATGCAGCACACAAGACATGTTGGTGTGTCTCTCCGACTCCAGCATACCATCTTAATATTGCAGGCGTCCATCTAGCCAGCCATTTAAAGCGTCATGGCACAACAATGGGCCACATTTATGATGCAACAAAGACAACTCTCTAACAATGTTTCGTGTTGTTGGCAGCAGTGTTTGAACACAAGTGATGATTTGGAAATATTCAAATCGTGTTTAATCAAAACCAAAACCCCGAAAAAAACAATACCAAACAAAACGACACAACACAACAAAAAAAAAAAAAAACTTTTCATTTTTCTCGTCTTCCAGTCATTTGATGTGCATACATAAAATACGACTAGGAATGGGAGCCAACAACAGCAACATCAACAAACCAACTTAGCAGAATAATCATGTGTTTGCTGTTTGCATACATTTGCAGCAGCCATGTCTCCAGCGTCCACATGACATGGTGTGAATGTGCGATTGTTTCGTTTGCTCTGACGTTTGGGCCATAACGAGTCGGTGCAGTAGGCATTTATTAGCATTAACGATTTCTCTGGAAATCCTTTTTCACATTTCGTTGATGGAGTTTCTCCTTTTTGTGGTGGCATGTCAATATGGCTTTGGCAGTCAATAGGCAGCTAGCCAACCAACCGTAGCCGGCTGTGTCGCTGGCTGGTTGGCCGTTGAACGCTTCGCGTTACCGTTGCTTTTGTTTGCTTTATTTGTTATGTGTTCGACGTGACAAATTTATATCTTAACACATTTTTCAACACGTTGCAAATAATTGCAATAATTTTGCACCTTAAATAAGCAAAGTAGCAAAATATTGGAGGAATCCCTAGGCCTGAGTGGCAGCCATGGCATGCAGAAGCTTGAAAGTCTAAGAAAAAATCAACAGCGAACAAATGTCGCATTAAAATGAATAAAATGAGAATAATACAATAATAGCAACAGCAGCAACAAAAACAACAACAGCAGCGAAACAAATTTACATACCAAATTGGCAACAAAAGTGGCAAGAGACACACGAAAATGTGTCCAAAGATACTTCGGAGAAGTGAATATCCGAGACCAAAAGCAAAAAACATGCTACAGGAAAATAATGTTTCCAATAATGTACCCTTTTTCTGAACGTAACTGCACAGGGGTAGTGAGGTTTGTATGTATTTCAAAACTATTATATTTCGATATTAGGTAGTACAAATCGTATATTAGGTAGTACAAATCGTATAACAGTTATAAGTACAATTTGGTCAGAATCGTATAACACATTGGGGTTATTTTTGGTATGATAGATAGTATGGAAACATAAAAAATCAGTTCGTCTGTCTGATTTCAGATTATATATGGGCAAAATAGGTCTACTCCTTCCCCCAATGTTAAAAAATTTGAGAAAAAACACATATCTAATATTCAGCGATGGGAAGTCCAGATATGTCACTCTACATTGCGCTTCACCCACAAAAGTTGACATTTTTTGAAAAAAAAAAAAAACATTAAATACATTAAAATGCACAAAATTCAGGTAAGACTTAGTTTAGTTGCCAAAATGAACAATTTTACTTGACTTATAAGCATTTTCATATCCCAATATTTTTATCTAGGAAAATGGAACCTTTTCTGGAGCCATTGAGAAAATAGAACTACCTCAACATAACTTAAAAAAATCATACATATATATGACATATAAACAAATCGAGTATGATATAGTCCAAACTCGGCCAAAAAGTAAACATTTGCCCGATTTCAATCGCATTATTCAGATAATATTAGATCACACAATCCTGTACCTATCCCACAAAAGGTCATTCCTTAAAGCGGAAAATCAATTTCAGAATTTCTTTAAATTTTCAAAATTTTAAAGTTGGAATATTTAGGTCCAATGTATTGGTACGTATCCCAAAAAAGGATAGATACGAACAAGTTGTCAAATCTGTTGAACACTGAAATTTTCTAATTTGTTTCGCTCTTTGCTTTTTGTATGTACGTGCAACCATGAATCACTGAATTGAAAGAGAGAGAGAGTATGTAAATAACCCCTAGCACCATAATTGGCTAATCGAGAGCCAGTCCCTGGAATTTTGAACCCAAAGATTTTCCTTTTTCTTGGGAAACCCCATTGACGCCAACACTTTTGGTACTACCCAATATCCAATGATCAATACCATGCCCCATAAAACCAACCTTGTATCGTCATATTTGTGTGTATTTCTCACAACGACCATTTGTGAGTGTCACTCACCACTGCTTGGCTGGTAAATGGACAAGCGATAGATTCAAACATATTTGGCTAGTGTTAAACACAGTGTGCTAATTCTTCTGAATCTAAAACTGAATGTGAATTTCTCTGCGCTCTGACTGGTCGCCATCACTCACAGCCTTGGATGTCAATGCAGGCGAGCAGCAGTAGACACTTGGAGTCGGGACATATTCATATCCCCACCATGTCGGTGTTTGTGCCATCTATGCTCGCCGATGGATGATACATTTGTACGCCAGTGTATGTTTGAATGTTGCAGCAATTTTAGTTTCGTTTTGTCTGTTTGTGTCCAATTTGAATCGCTTTTCACAAGCATTTTGTCCAAAGTTCCCAGTTTCGTTTGCCTGTCTGAGCTTTGGCCGGTGAGTCTTTTGGGGTATTCTTTTATTTTTTTGTTTGGTCCTCGTTTATGCATTGCACAAACAATTGGCACAGCGACACACAAAGAAGGGTACACAGGAGGGCAGTCCGTGGACGGGAGTAAGGGAACTGGCAAAGAGTGTCCAATTTGCACTTTGATGCTTTCAGATTGTCATAGTGACACATTGTTTAGTTACGTTCCTTTGACAGTTACAATACGTTATGTTGTATGCTGTCAATAGTTTTCAAATGGATGCTGAATGTTCGCTGTTGTTGTTGTTGTTGTTGGATTTGTTGCTGTGCTTCTTGGCCTTCTTTTATTGATATGCAAGTATTGGCTTTGGCATTATACAGTGACGATGACGGTCGTCGTCGTCGTTGTTGCTGTTGATGATGCTGCTGATGACGACGATGAACAGCCAGCGGACAAACGGCCAATGGACAAAATCAACATAGTTTCAGTTGCTTTTTTGTTCTTCCTCCTCAGCTATGCTCTGCTGTTGCTGTCTATAATGATGATGCCAATGATGATTTTTAACGAGGCGAAAGCATGTTCTCCCGTATCCTTCCGCATACCCTGCACTCAGGTTCGCGCCACAGTTTGCCCCGCTTCATATTATTCATTGCTAAATTTGTATGACGATGATGTGAAAATGGCAAAAACGAAAACTTTGCTTAACAATTGGTATCATATCAATATAATGCATACAAACTTTTCAAATACGACGACACATGAACAGGGCTGCATACATACATACCTGCACACACTCGTACACGTTCACGTACCATTGTATGCAATGAGTGTGATGATTATGTGAATATGTTGAGGTGCATACCTCGTTTCATCCTTCGATCCATCCATCCATCCATCTGCTTTTGTCTGAAACGAGCTGTTTTCATTTTAACAAACTTACATATGTAGATTTCTTGTTTCACTGGCTTTGTTTTGTGTGGAGGATTTCTGTTGTTGTTGTTGTTGTTCCTCTTTTGCCTTGTGCAAGATGATCTGTTAAAAAGTGGTTCAAGATATCAAAAAAGCAAATATAGCTTGTTAAAGTGCATTTAAGTGCTACCAGAAGTCAAGCGGTGAAATGGAGATGCTCAAATAAGACTAAACAGAAAATGCCAAAGAAGAAGAAGAAGAAGTTGAAGAAGAAATGCATAGTAGCCACGTAACTGGTCTTGAAGTTATTCCAACAATGTTTGATATGATTAAGATCTGCAAGGTTATGCCTGACCATCAGCTACAGCAATGCACAAAAATTTAGTTGCGATTGTAGCCCGAGATAGATCCGATATAGGAATATGTAGAAATTTGCATGGCGAACCTTAGTGAGAGTGCGCGATGGAATCAATATTTGATAGAGAGCAATCACATATCTCAGTAACAACTGGATTCTCCAACGGGTCTAATTTAAATAACAGTGCTAGAATTCTAAGGAAACACGCTCTGAAGTGCTTAGAATTTTGTTTGGAAATTTGTAAAAAATATATTTTTACTTGGTATTAGATGTTTCTGACTTAAATATTACTGACGTCTATCGTCGCTCCGATTTTCAAAATAAAATTATTATCTTTTTTAAAGTGATTTGAATAAAATTCTAAGTTAATTCAACGATGTCCGTCTGTTGAAATCAAGATAGAGAGATATGTATTGAAATTTGACTATATCAGTGCCAGAAGGCATATCCCCGAATTTCGATATTTCAGAGGTTTTGGTTTCAATGTCCAACTAAATAAACTGCAATTTGATATTTCTGGTTCTCCTTGAGTCGTTTCACTCCTCGCGAAAATATAGAATGTAGGTCGGTTTTTTGGTATAGCCCCAATATAACGATACCCCCGATTTTCGGTACTTTTAAAGACTCGTCCAAATATTCCACCAAATCAGCTGTTATTTGAAATTTTGAGTTGTCAGGGGATTTTTTAAGTCCTCGCGGAATATATTCTATGTAGATCCACTTTTTGGTTTGTTCCCCATACAACAATACCTCCAGATTTTTAGTAGTTTTAAGTTTGAGGTCCTAATTTCCAACCAAATGTGCTGTTCTTTGAAATTTCAGGTTATCAGTGGATACTTTCAGTTTTTCCAAAAAATATTCAAGATAGGGCTATACCTATCTTTATTTAGCGAAACCTCTAAATTTTCGCTATTTATATAGCGAAAACTCTAAATTTTAGGGATTGTGAGAATAGCCGATTTGGCAAAAACTAATGTTTTCCGACTATGAAGGGTTCAGACGATCTTAACGCCGTTTTTATTTGTCTGGTCCTCATATGTGTTTGTGTTGATTCCATTCTCTCGTATTTTCGTATCATGCTTTAATTATTATTCAAATAATAGGAATCTGTTTGATATCTCCTTTTCCATAAAAGGTTAACTTGCCTTTAGCTTTGGTGAGAAAAAAAAAAAGCATATTTTCAATCTAAACGCTATTCATTCACCACCTGTTTTCTCGTTTATTTAAAATGGAACATTTTTTTTGAAACTTTTCAAAATACATTTAAACGTGTATCACGCCACATGAGACGGCACACAAAGCCGTCAAAATTCGGTGCAGACCTTTTGCATATATGCCATGATTTGCAAACGCAAAATATAATAATAAAAAAACATTTTTAAAAAAATCATTGCAATTAAAAAAGTATTACATAAACGTATGAAACAATTATAACGTCTACAGTAGCAACAACAATGCGGGCCAAAACAAACTAATCGACTTTTTGGGGGTTTTAACCCCCTCACCCCGCCACTCACACATTCACATTCTTTCAGTCAGTCAGTCCGTCAACAATGGAAATTGTTAAATCATGGCCAGTGAATGCCGAGCAGCAACATTCAATTGACCAACGACCAACGACCAACCGACCGATCATGCAGCACACCCTGAAGTTATGCCAGGAGAAATCTTGGCCTCATACATATCTTTTTTGTTGTATTTCTTTATTATTTTTTTGTTTATTTCTAAACACAAATCTAGCCGTAATACCGCACCACAATCGAACGAAGAAAACTATTCACACGCAAATGGTAACAACGGAAGCTTGGAATTAAAAAGTAATTCATAAAATATTGCCACTACAAAAACAACAGCAGCAACAACACACAAAGACCAGGCATTGACCGCAACAAAACCACGACAACAACATTGTTCAACGAATCGATTTATTTTAATCGGTCAAGTTCGAAATAAGTTTTGTTGTTGGTGGGGCCACCAGCGACTAGCATCGAAAGCAATGCTCCACAAAAGACCAGGGACGGATATGTTTCATATCTGTTATTTTTTTTCGTAGTTATTTGTTAGTATGACGACAACAACAGCAACAACAACAAGTTTTGTCCCCGCGTAATCCACCAGATTACTATCAAATTCTTTGATTTGATTGTGGCACATTATTTGAGATATATTTCAAGTACACGCTTGATTTTAACTTCGAATCAATCATAAATGGGGGCAATTGAGTGAATACTGAAGGCTATTAATTTATTTATTCATTTCGAAGTTAGATAATATTTTTTTTAGAATGTGCTGATATAAACAGAAAATGTGTGTGCGTTTGCGAACTTAAAAAGCCATTCGATAGGAATCTAGTAATTCCAGGAACTAAAGTGCAGCAAAAACAAAAAAATATTTGAAATAGAATATTTTAATCACTGTGTCATAATTAAAAAGGTGGATTGTCTATACTATATAACGACTGCATATCTACACTATATCTACACATTAGGTTCTTTCACTTCCACCGAGAATTTTTTTCTTGCGATTTTGCTGTCATAAGTAACACTGTGTAAAATGGCGCCCAAGGTCTCAAGTAAATTTAAAATTTGGTCCCTTGTATGGACTCTTTAGTATCACAATAGGTATTTTTTCTAGAGATGGTATAAAATGGCGCAAATACGAAAGTGAGGCTCTTTTATCTACTATTTAGCAACACTTTGTGTATTGGAGATGAAGTCCACTGCTAATTTCTTCAAAGAAAGCGGGGTGCTGGATGGTTGTCCCAATGTCTCTAAGAAATTTAAAAATGGGACCAACACATTTCATGAAGTGTTTGGAGAGATATTTGTTGGTGTGCTGAAAATGGCGGCGATATAAATTGAACTGGGTAAAATGGCGCCCAAGGTCTCAAACTGATTTGAAAATATGGCTCTAACATCTGGAGGTGAAAAATTCTTTTTAGGAATGAAATCCCTCAATGAGTATATTAACATCCGGATTGAAAGATTCACCAGGTGTTCTAAATTGATGAGATTTTTTACGATATTCATGTAGTTCATAAAGAAGGATCCATACATATGGTTGTAACTCGAATACCTGCGTTTGGAGTATATCGTACCGTCCCATTAACTCCAACATTTATATGCTTTTTTTCTTCTTTTGTAAAAAGGTAAATATGTATGATTTTTTGAGATGGAAATTTTTATCAAAAAAAAAAAAAAAATTAAAATAAAATAAATAAATAAAATTTGAATATTGTTATGGATATAACATTTTTTGTTCAAGACAGTGGTACCATAAAAAAATGACCACCACATCTTGGCAATATTGAATTGAAATCTATCAATTGACTCTAGCTGCGACTGAACTTACATCAAAGTTTTATAGAACCATCTCAATCTTACAAGCAGCATTTTGTTAAATATTTTAGTACCAAAAATTTCTTATCAAAATAAACAAAGAGATAAAAATGAATATTTATCCTCTTAGCTTGGATATGAAGCTAAATATAGGCATTTATTATTGAAATTTTCTATACCTAGAAAAGATGTTTGTCAAACGATTTTACAAAATATCTGCTGACGTTACACATCCCCAGTAATTCATTACGGACATCTACTTAACGTTGCCCCCATTTTCTTGCAGCAATTTCGAATTTCCAAATGCCAAATACCATTTACAATATTCGAAATAAAATGCGATTTGATCGAGGTTTTTCGTTGGCATTAACCACAAATTGCTATCAAATTGAAAATCATGGCTATTAAACATCTGTAAATTGGGAGAAAAAGAGCTTCATTTGTGCCAACAGAACTATTTTGTGACGGTTTTGTTTTAGCTGCTGTCGCTGTGGCCGCTTCTGCCTTCGCCGCCGCTGCTGCCGAAAAGTCACTTTAACACCATCTGGTTGTTAGGACACTTTGATGGTGTTTGGGTAAAAGCCTATCACTAACCTTTCGAAAGTTATTTACATTTTAACATTACACAAAATGTCACGATTTTCACAAGAAATCGTTGTTGGAAAATAACACAAAATTCATGATCACACTTAGTTATATTCCCCTCCCGGCCCCGCTCGCCAAGTCAACTCCCACCCTTGCTAACGGTCGCTGAACATCTCAGCCGTGTGATCGAAAAAAGCTTTCCTCCAACAACAACAACAACAGCAAATACCGCTGCTACAAAGGCCAAGAGGGGCAGAGCAAAACTAACAACGGAGGCTACTTGTTATATGTATTAGAATAAACTCCTCCTTAATGTGTGGCGATGGGCAGGGGGTGGATTCAGGATATAGATTTAGTTTTTGTTTTCTTGGTCAAAAATGCACAAACGATGGAAAAGCCCAACAGCAATAAAAACCACAAAAAGCCATAGAAAAAAATCCAGGATAATTTGAATAATCATCGAGGAAGACTAAGCAGCGCAAAAAACAAGCAAACAGTAGCAACTTGTTAGGAGGGGAATGAAATGCAAAAACAAACATTGCCGAGCAACAGCAACATCAGGAATTGACTGCAACATCACATCGACAATTGCAGCTACACAAAACCGAGTGTCAAATCTTAACCGACAACTCACAAATTAAAGTTAAAAAGTAGTTCAAGTGAATTTTGTGTCTCTCGGCCTTAGCGTCAGTGGTGCGCAGTCGCCCAAACAGCCCCCGACCAACACCTTTTATGTTTCAGTATCGGTATCTGGAAATGTTCATCTTTGACTGTCATTAGTCAACCAACTAGCTGGCCAAGACCAAGATGCTTGACTTGTTGACTGGCTGGCAGGCTGGCTGGTTCGATTCGGCTCGCCTGGTCTGACTGGCCTGCATGCCTGTCTGTCTGTTTGTTTGTTGTTTTTTCCTGTCCGGTGGGATGTAAGGCTGCTGGATGCTGTTGTTCTTCCATTTGCCATTCCCGTTGCAGATCTTCGCTTCAATTGAAAGTGGTGGCATCAAACGGGACAGATATTTGTACTTATTTTTGATTTTTAAAACAAAACACGATCGATGTGTTGTGTTAACATTTCGACAAATTTACATACAGTTAGTTACACTTTAACATACAGCAACATAGCCCGCCAGCCTGCCAGCCCAAGCGACAGCCAGCAGACAGAGAGACAAGACGGACGGGGAGGCAGGCGAACAACGAGACAAATGACACAGTAACGCTTTTGTTGAGCATTTCTCCAGACAGTTAGTTGGTGGTTCGTTAGCGTTCGTTGGATTGTTTTGTTGTGTCGACGTTTTTTCTTCGTTCGAGGGGGAGTTGTAGTAACGGTCGTCTCCAACACGCAGGATTACCCAAAATTTTGTTAGGTTTCTGTTCAAGCTTTTCGTAATACTTTTCCTTTTACACCCTACTGCAGATCGGTTGGGAGATTTTTGTTGAGTTCGAATTCAAACGGCTTTTATTCATTTCCATGTTGGAATCAACTTGTATGGGCTCTAATATATTAAAGAGTTATAACATGAACTTTTCTTGTTCCAGAATTTTTAGTCATAATGTAATTAGACCAAAGAATCGACCATGCCGACGTCTTATACATTTGACGAAAATTTTCGGCTGTTCACACGCATGTGACCCGAATGTAATCGACAAGCAATAAAGACAACAAATGTTTTGATTTTTGTATTGAATCATTTTGACTAATTGAAGAATTCACTCTCACTCTACTCTCATTGTGGTCAACCCTGGCCTAGAGTGATATATAGAAAGGTGCATCTCAGTCGACTCCACCCGTATTGCATCCTTATTTTATTGTTGTTTTTTTTTATAGATTGCGACAGGGTAGGCTTCGTACTATAGTGGTTTGTTTTGTTAAAATGTTTGTTAACACATTTTTTGTGTTGTTTTAATGTTTTCTTGGTTTTTGAGGATTTTACCTCAGCAAACGTAACAGAAAAAGCAACGTTTGTTTTGTTTTGTAAATCAGCCATGACGATCAAATGATCGTGAGATTAAAACAAACGTTTTTATATTTATTTCGTTTTTTTTTTTTTTTTTTTTTTTTTTTTGTTTTGCTAGATCGTCTGGTGTCTGCTGCACGGGTTTTTTTGAGTCTTAACTGATTTTGCAAATTTTCATGTATTTAAATTTTCTTGCCTGTTGTTTTTTTTTTCTTTTTTGTTGGATTTGCTTTGTTTTTCATGCTGCATAGTATTCTCATTAAACATGGGAATTTTTCAAATTTACGAAATATATTCAAAAGTGCCAAATTTATGTCTGATGTTGGGATGGATAAAAAATTCGCCTATAATGAGGAATGTCATAATGCTTGTGAAACATGTTGAAACACGTTCAACGAAAAAGTTGGTAAGCTAACAGCTTTAGTATTGTTAAGCTTTTTCTGAAACTAAAATAATTATCAACGGAAAATCATGGCGCCTAGGGAGCAGTTCCCCTTCGCTGAGGTCGACAATGTGACAAATATAGATTTTTAAGGTAAATGTTCCACCTTTTTAGTGGAATATTTGGTATTGATATTAACATATGCTCAATTCCAGAACCTGCAAGATTTTTTTCAAATTTTTCTCAAATTCATCAAGGGAGAATCTGTTATCAAAGTAAAAACTTTCATTTTTTTTTTTTTTAAGTAATCAATTAATGGACATTGAAGAGACATCCAAAGCTGAATAGGACGAATTATAAAAAATGGACGTTTTGACTGTAATTGTTTGAAGAATTTGTAATAAGAATTTTTTTGATAATCCAAAATGGATTTGATTCAATAATTAGCTATAATTTGGTATTTGGGGTTTCAATTGCGTACGTCAATATTTTTTCAAGGAAATTCGACCGATTCCGAGTATTTTCAAAATGTTAAACATATATGCCAACATAACTGTATATTAGATCCACCTAGTACGGAACCTTCTGACTGAATGTTCCCCGGAACCTTACGATGCAGTACATTTTCAATTTAGATCCACTACTTAATATATTTTGAAATAGATCGGGATTTTGAAATACAGGGAGAAATAAAAAAAAACTGCACCCAACTTCAGACTGCTGTCATTTCTAAGCTATACGTCCGACAGCTGTTAAAATTATTCCGGTGACAGCTCATTATTTTGTTTACAAGCGTACAAAAGCATTTTGGTGAGAATTTTCCAGAAAATAGTTATTCGTGATGGAATTCAAGCGTGATAGTGTGATTTCTTTCAAACATTTTGGCCCCAGACCTTGGACATTCTAACAGGACCCAGCACCATCGCACTCAGCACGCGCCACCCCAGAATGGTTACAAAATGAGGTTCCTCGCTTCATTTCCAGCGCACAATGGCCACCAAAATCTCGGGATACCAATCCGTTGGACTATTGTATCTGAAGTATTTTGAAAATCAAGGCTGGTACTAAAAAATACCGAAGTGTCGATCACCTCAAGCAAGCTCTTCGCCGGGAATGGGCCAAAATACCGCAAAGCAACATTCGAGCAGCGAGTGACGGTTTCATTGGCCGTTTAAAGGTCATAATTCGTGTTAGAGGTGGCCAATTCGAACGAATCTAAACTTATTTTAAGATTTGATGCTATTTTCGACATGTTTTGATTTCTTTCAATAAAAGTTACAAAAAAAAAAAAATAAATAAATAAAAATTATGGCGTTAGACTTTTTTACAGTTTTTTTTTAATTCGCATGAGGTAAGAACAAAGTTGTTGGCGTTTGAAATTCCCAGCGAACTTTTTTTGTGCAATGGATTTCATATTGGACAGCAACAGACCATCTAATAAATATTCATGGAGTATTTAGAAATTCAAATGTTAGAGATTTTTAAGCCAAATCTATTCTATCCCTATAATATTACATTATTTTTCAATTGTTATACTTTCTCTCCATCCCCCATTTTTGCCACATATTTGTAATTTATTTAAGCCGTAACATAGCGTCATCTTTACGATGTTGACTCAGATGTAAAATCGGGTTTGTGTTAATAATATTGACTACAGCGATATTGTGAATTCATGTGTTTTTGCAATGTCATGTCAATATTTGAATTTTAACAAATCAAATTGAAAATGTTGTCAACAGCATATATTTTGGGCCAAAAATGCTCAGCTCCAGCTTCCACTGACAACGCGACTTTAACCCAGGGCGTTGGTAGCAATGCCTTTTGTTGTCATAGCTGTTCCCTGTTTGTGGCTAGAACAATGATGACATGACATGTCTGAAGAGGATGACGACGACGATGGTGATGATGATGGTGATGGTATAGAAAATATGTAGTTTTATTCAATACAAACCGCATTCAAACAAATAGGAAATGAAGTATATACAGGTAGGCCTTTGTAATCGGAATTGGGGACAGGATATGCAACTTGCAGTAGAAGATGCAAGCAATTCATAAAGATTTTATAAATTAAAAAAAAAACTCAAGACCCTCTCGGGATTTCGTAGGACACTACAGAAATCAGTCATAAACGTAAGGACTTAAACTAATTTTCCTCTACACAATTTGTTGGCATATTGATGCCCTCAACCCATTCCATCGAGTGCCACCTGTGTTAACTCTCCTGCCACTAAATTGTATATTTATTCAGAAATTCCTTTCAAACGTACAAAGAAACACAACGCACACACAGACACTAACAATTTGAAAGTCTCCACAGCCAGCAGAAAAGGGTTACCGTATTGGGAGGTGGAGGTTTTATTGGGTTGGCAAGGATGTAATGGGTGCCCCCATAGGCCTAGAGCGAGCATCACTTAAATATGCATGTCTTGAACAAACAAAGGCTGAAAACAACAACGCTCGAAAAGAATAATAAAACCGAAGCCAACAAGAGCAACAACAACAACTATAAACCGCAAAACATCAGGGGAACTACGTGTGTTAACAAGGCAAAGGTAAATAATCCAAGAAATCGAATTCAAATGCGAATTAAATGAATGGAAACGGAATCGCGAGAAAATATTTGCTTTAGTCAAAACCCAAGACTTGTCTGCCAGCCACGCCATGCCAAGCCATCCACCATTCCATCTATCCAACCATTCGTCCATCTATTCAGGTATTCGATGTGTGTTGTTGTTTTTTTTTTTCTTTTGCTGATGTATTTCTGCATCTATTTGTATTTGCCTAATGCCGAAGTTGCTGCTGCTGCTGCGACTGTGGCGGCTGCTGTTTCGGTTTATGGTTACAATTGCTGAAAGAGGCTGGCAACAACACATTGCCTCCATCGCACTAACGTGATGTTGTTACAACTTGAGCCGCTGCATTTTAATTTGAAAACAACCCAACAACTTCAGGAACCATTATACAACGTCCTCGTACGTCTTCGAACGTACGAATGTTTGGATACATGTGCGCCAATGTTTACAGACATGTAAGCTCTTGTTATAACTAAGCGAGTATCTGACATTGCCGCTGCTGCTCCTCCCTTGCTGCAATTGTGGAGAATCTTGGCACTACGCTATGTTGTCATTGGGTGGTGGAGGGATGTGGTGATCCAGAAACACCAGTACCTTTAAATCAAGCAAGTAACAAACCAAATATCCGTTCCACACATACCACCATTATTTCCAGCATTTACCTATCCGTCCAAAACAACCAACCACATCCATCCATCCATCTATACGTTACTGCATCGATTGCATGATCCTTTTTGGAATACCAAAAGAAAATCTTTTTCATACGTTGATGGTTACCCATTTGCTTAGCAGAATCGGGGCAACAAGAATTGTATATTAGGGGGCCTCAAACATATCTTAAAGCAATTTATTTCAGTTGAACGAGAGATCTGTTCATAAATATTATTAAAGAACTTTTTAAAATGATCTACTTTTCTAAATTTTGATGTTTAGGATGTTGCCCCGATACCTCCTGATTTTCAGTTATGATAAGCCAATTGGAAAAAATCTCTTGAGAAAAAAATCAATATACGTCCATCATTTGGTCATCATTTGGTTTTAATAATAATTTTGATAAGCCCCTAGAGGTACTGCTAGATTTTCAGTCATACTTTTTAACGGTAAGAAAGAATATCGGTCATGTAACGGTCAATTTTGACAGCAATCTTCTATTGTGGAGAGTATACCAAGTTGATGGACATCAAAACTAGCGGAAGCCCGATATTACTATATGTATATATCCCTAATATAGGCAAATTAAACAAAACTACACATACCTATGGAAATTTTGTTAACCAAAATTTATAATCTTCGGAATCATAGGCCATACAACACAAGTTGTAATTTTGTCCCTATTTCGGGTCAAAATAAAATGTTGAGTTTTACTCAAAGGCCCTCCTACCCTCGAAACGCCCATTATTTTCTGGCAATGTTCTGCTGCAAGTGTCTGCTGATGTGTTTTTCTTTGGCTGCTGTGCGCACAGTGTGTTGCGATTTGCATAAACCATTAGGGAGCCTTTTGTGACTGCAGCAATAACAGCAGCATTAGCAACACTTTTCGCTAACAACGTTACAACTTTGTTTCATTTCAACCCTCCCCCTGTTTTTTCTACCAAATAGTAAACCAACAATGTCGTTGGTTGGCTGGTATTGTCATGGATATTTCATTGGTGAGGCATTTCTTTGGAGAATTCTTCTGCTAGGCATCATCTTTTAACAGTTAAATGATTTTGTCGTCACTTTGTGCCCCATGGATGTTGCGTTTTATTGGATTTTTTTGTTTTTGTTTATTTGGTTGGTTTGTGGTTGGTGCAACTTGCAACATTTATGGCAAGTCAGTTCTCAGTGGAGGAGAAACAGTGCGGTTTGTGTGTCATAGCAAACATTGGGCGACAAAGAAACAAACCTGCGCCAGAACAAACAACAATACTTCAGGTTGTGCTGGGAGTCATATATCGTCATTTCAGCGATATGCTGAACGCACTTGAACAACATTTGCAACAACTGCAGGAGCAGGAAAAAAAATGCAATTTTAACTCGAGTGGAAGTCAATTGTCAAGAAAACAAAACGAAGCCGGGCGAATCGAAACGTAGCGAAATTGTAACCACAACAACGACAACAACAGTTGCAGTACTTAATTTTGCAGAGATTCTTCTTTTTAGCTAAGCGTTTCAAAAATATTCACGTCGTCTGTTGGCGATAGGATTTTGCGACGCTTCTCAAAGCTCAAGAACATAACGTTTCATACTAGTCCTTGATGTTTGGCCAACACAAAACATAATTTCTAAGACTTCTATGTCCTCACCTAGCCAGGATTTGAATCTCTTCCTTTTTATGAAAAAATGCATCCGATCATGTTATTTTTCTCTCATCAATTTATTAATTAACAACAACTCGGTTTTATTCCTCGGGGCAAGGTGGGGTCCACACCCATGAACTGGCTGGAATACAGGCTTGGGTGGCCGAATCATAAAGGCTGGAACTGGGGCAGCGTCTCAACTCAGCTTCAGCACCGGCAGAAACACACAACCAGTAGGCTGTGGGATCCCAGAAGTTGCGGGAAGGCTGGCCAACATTGGCACTAGTGCACACAGGTTTTCCATTGCCATCAGGATCACATTCATCGCCAACAGCAAATACGCAGGCAAAGGCCAAAGCCAAGATAGCCAAAGTGAAAACTGTGGAAGAGAAGGATAAATGTCGTAGTTTTCTTCACTTTTGCTCCTCCACGCTTCTTACCGAATTTCATTTTGTTCGTGCAAAATAATCCAAATGTTCTAACAAAAACGATTGAACTAATCTGCGAAACTTGGCAAAACTTATTTTTATAGCAAAAGTGACAGTGAATTGGCTATTGATTTTCTTATCAATTGCCCTGATTACTTTTCCACTCAATTGTCCCATAACAGCTCAAGTGGCCTTCAGCTAAAATCAAAACACTGCCACCATTTGCGGTATTTTAATTAGTTAAACCAAGTGAAGTGTTCTCGGCTATTTTTGGTGACACCGAACTTTTTGGGGGAAAGTACACCTACCCTAGGACTTTGTGGGAATTGATGTATAAAATGAAATGATAACTTCCTTCCGATAAATCTAATAAGTACCAAATTCCATGTATCACTCAGTGCAATGGTACAAATAAAATTCAATTGCAAACTTTAGAACTGCAAGGTTCCTGAGGGCAAAAAAAAAAAAACAAAAACACATAAATGAAGGCAGATAACAAAGCTAGCCAGCCGGTTGTTATGGAATGGTCATTTATTTGAAATCGCCCACCTCAGATAAGTAAAAGCCAATTATTTTGCAAAAATGACATTGGAATTGTTAGCCGGAGCTGATGTCCCCGTTCTAAATTGAGTCGTTTTAATGGACTTTTGGACCTTATGGAATGCGAGTGTGTGTGTGTGTGTGTGTGAGTGCCGCACTTTATTGAAGCCCGCCTAGCCATCTGCTGGCTGTTTGTTGGCCATGTTATTTGATGTTACAGTGAAGTCTATCTTTAAATTGAAATCTATTTCAGTGATGAACTCACTCACATTTGAATTGCAAAAATTATTATTTGCCCATGCAACAATAACAATAACGACATCAACCTACCTACCTGGCTACCGGCCTGCCTATCTTGTCATGGACTTGGGTTAGGGGAGCTTTGGACTGTTACGTTTTTTTCCGTTTGTTTTCTTTTCGTCTTGTCTTTTGGGTTAGGAATATTCGGTTAATAATGAAAAAGTCGTCGTTGTTGTTCATATCATGTCACCAAAATCTTTAACAAATTTTTATGCAAACATACTTTGTACACTCTTTTTTTATTTTATTTTTATGTTAATCCCTTCTTCATCAAACAGGCGATGGGTCGATGGGACGGGCAACAGCAGCAGTGACAGTTACAACAAAATAGCAACAGTAAAATGAAGACACGTCTCTGATTCAATTGCCAAGATAATTGCCATGCCATGGATATTGAAATGAGTTTCGGCAAATAAACATTCAGCCATTAGACGACTGTCGAACGGGGCGAAAGGTGGTGGCGGTGGCATGGAAAGGGAGTCGTAGATATTATCTAATTCAAATTTCGAGTCATCAAATTTAAGCAAAACTTTTGGCAATTTTCTTCGTAAACTTCTGCAGTGGTACGCATTGTGGGCACGTGATTTCTGAAGGATATCAGCGCCCTATTCCAGAGAAGACAATTCGCCGTTTAATTTGGTAGAGAGTTGGGAGAATCATATTGGGAAAGGAGGAAAATAAAAAAATAGATATTTGCAGAAAAGTATTTCGGTATTTAAGGGTGGTGACACTGAAAATAGATTTTTGTTATTCCCAGGAGCATACTTTTTGAGTGGGCGAGGTTATAATGGAAAGGATAATCTACAACATTAAAGCGGGGAAATTAACATACGAGCTTTTCAGGCTCTTTGTAACTGTGGTCAATGTATGGATGGTAAATATCGCTGCGATAACTACTAAGTGGCATTGTGTGTCTGCATTGTACTGCTCCAGGTCTGTGCTTTTTAGAAATAGAAAATGACTTCCAAAAAAAATTCTTACCAAGATTTTAAGCAAAGTTAGGTCGAGTGTTGTGGAATAGCTCTTTATATTTGGAATTTTTCTGGGTTCTTTCATATGTTGCCATCGGATTTTTTTTGGAATTAAGTCTATCATCAATCCTAATATTTATGCCGCCTATAAGGTCCTCGTTTTGATACAGCCGCAGATAATGTTCAGTAATTTGAAAGTTTTAATCTTATTTTATGGTCTGTTTAACTCTTACGGAGCAGCTAAAAGAGCATAGCCCCAAATACAGGTACCTCTCGATATTTGTCATTTGGAAGGTTATAACTGCATTCTCCCACTGGAATGCTTAGCTTACAATGTAACTCACTTGAATATTGAATCCTGCTGTTATTTTTTGAAAAGGGCTTCTATTCCGCATGGTGGAGGAATTGAAAATTTCGACCCTAACACATTTGATTGTAATTTAGAGGAATCCACCTCAGCAGTTGCCCTCATTTCACTCTTTCTCTCTCTCTATCTTTCAGATGTATCGTAGGACTTCAAGTTTCTTGTAATATTCTCCACCATCCCATCAATAACCATGGCTTGCATGTTTCCCAACTAACAACTTGAGGTGGGCAACCATCGCCATTTGGCGTCATTACATTCAGGTCACAGCGTTATGAATTACTTCATCAGCTATTTATGAATTGGCTGTGAATTTTGGGTCCAGCCCGATTTCGTTTTTCTCTTTGATTTTGAATGAAAGCATAAAAAATTACTTTGGTGGTTACGATGACATGTGAACATGCTTAGTTTTGAAATCTCATCATGTAAATATTTATACAACTTCTTGGATTCAATGTGTCAGAGGCAAGACAATGTAGCTGTCGTCGTCATCGCCGTCATCATGATGCGGTGTTGTTGCCTATTGGAGACAATGGCAGCCAACAAAACAACTGGGTCCCAACAATGACCAGGGCGAGAGAACAAAATATGAATAATCATCAAACTATGTGTGATCTCCACTCGTTGCGGCTATTCATCATTTGCTAAGCTTTAAAAATGAGATCTTCCATAGAACTCCCACGTAGCAATCAATGGCTGGATGGATGTATGCATGTCAGGTGATAAATGGTCAGAGACCATCGAAGGCAAACAATTCCGATGCCATACAAACACAACGCATCCCACCTTCTCCTCCTGGGCTGGCTTCTAACGACACACTTTGATACTTTCTATGCGCACAGTGCATCATTTGTGGGGCCTTACAACAAATGTTTGTTTCTTTCGAATTCGAATGTCTTCTAATTCCACCCAACAAATGGCCGGAACTGTGCAAAGTCATTTCTGTGTTCATTCAAGAGAATATCTGCTGTTGCGGCTGTTTGGCTTGTCATAAATTGTTTGCATTTTGGGAGTCTCTGAATTTACCTTTTTTTTTTTTTTTTATTTTACCCGGTGCACAGCAAGCTGTTAAGCACAGCCATAATAAGTCATTAGAAATCTGTGTCCTCATATTTGTCGTCGTCGTCGTCTTTTTTTACTGTCTGCTTTTCCTAGAAAAAGAATGAAGAAGAAGAAGAAGAAAATTTGGGCAGACTTCCAAAATAGCAATGAATTGCATATTGTTGACTGAAGGCAGCAAAAAAAAAATGAACAAGAAACATTTATTTGCAATTATCGAGAACGAATGGGTGTACACGGGTGCACACGCTGCTACAAAATCCTCTGTGAAAAGGCAATGTATACCAATGAAGTACAAATAAATGTTATTATCTTACTGTATAATGAACTTAAGTCGTATTTTTCCGAATCGGTTAATTTTCATTTTTTAACGAATTTCTCAAGAATACCCATTTAAACGAGTTTGAGTAGATCCGAATAGAAATAGCGAAAATATTAACTTTCTTTAATAATAAAGTCTTTTTATATTGCTATAAAGCAAGAAAAATACTAATTAGAGGTTTTCTGGGTTAAAGGGATGACATTCAATGAAGGGATTGTAAAACAAATAATTCAGGACAATTTCAAAAATTATAATTTCAATATCTCCAAAATTACAGGTGAAGTAAGAGTAAGCTTCACCTGTAATTTTTAAATCCACTAAATTTTAAAATTATCAAATATTTTTACCCCTTCGGAGGTATGGCAACTCTTTGTGAGTAACGAAATATTTCAGAATGAATTTTAACATTTACAAGCTGTAAAATTCATGAATGAATGAGCATCACGCGACATCTTGGCAGTTGCATCTTTCTGGGTGCGCTCTATCTAAGGCTACTACTGCTACTGTCTGTCAGCGGAATTCTGATAAACACACAACGGGGCCAAAACAGAAATATGCCAATGTTGCCGCTAAGAGTTCTGTGCAAGAATGTGCCGCGGTTGTTGTCCTCGTTGTCTTCGTCGACGAATCTTTAATGTACAAAAAATATGTATTTTGTAAAATTTGTGATGTTGTTATGAAAATTAACGCATCCATAAAAATGATGATGCTTTTGAAAATTGTTGCACAAAAAAAAGGAGAAGGAAAATGTTAATCAGACATTGTCGGCAAATGTAAAACGTAATGTGCCTCTAATTTTGCCTGTCTTCTCGCCGGCTAATGATGAGCAGCGTAATGTAATGTAAATTTAAAATTTTCTAAATTAGCATTCATTGCTTTATGATAGATATTATAATTACAGCTGGCATTATCAAATTAGCCAAGAATGTTGCAGCCAAAACGAAGATAAAGCTAAACTCCCAACATGTTTCTAGTTTTGAAGAGAAGCAAAGGACTTCTGAGTAGGATACCATTTGGCTTATTTGTAGTGGGAAGAAAGAGTAAAGGAGACATTCGAAACCTATCATAAATTTCTGATCTATAAAAGATCCAATTTGGCTTCCTTATCAATATAAGTTTCCATAGGTCTGAAAAAAGTTTGAGCCCTATCACTGGTGTACATGAGTATCCATTGGTGTCGCAGTCCAAAAAAAATATATAATTAAGAGAAAACAAAAATTATATTTGTCTTTATATTTAACGACTCATTTCAATTGTTTATTAAAATGAATGTTGTCCAAGAATATTTTTAAACGTATTGATATAAAAAATGTATAAATAACGTTATAACACTTCCTTCTTTTTTAGGGGAAGTTAGACTTGGTTGAGAGGTCTTCTAGCCTTGGAACCTCTTCTGAAGGTTTCAGGTTATCAAGATACCTATGATTTTTGTATTGTCCTCTATATGGAGAAGCCTTTTTGAAAATCTTTTGATGTATACCAAAAAAATATTTCCATGGAAAAACTGAAAAAGATTCAAAGGCTCTCTGTGCATAGGAAGTGGCTGGAGAGTTTCAAGCTCTCTAGCTCCGTATATTACATTTGATGAGATATCTCTTATCTATTGCAATTTCCGCCATTTTTTTTTTTTTTGCTCGACATTTAGATATATCCTAGACAATGGAATGTGAGTCAGATACTTCTGAAAAGAAAGCCTCTACACGTGAATAACACACCATAATCCGATACCATACGCTTCTGTAATTCGCTAACAAACGTCGAAAAAAAAGTACACTGCAACCAACCGCATTCATTTATTAATCTCCTGAAAAATCACTTGAATTATGGTTGTCATATTTGTCGATGCCAGCCATGGTGGCCTATTAAAATGCAGAATTTTAACGAGATTGTCACAAGTGGATTTCATACGATTTGTTATAATAAACAACAATTCTCTCCAACATTTTTTTTTACTTAACACTTTTTCATTACTTTTGTTATTGTTGTTGGTGTTGTTGATAGCAAACTCATGTTTATGGCGGCTTGAGGCCTTTTGCATCTTCCCTGCTTTGTGGCTGGTGGGTTGGTTGGTTGTTTGGCTGGTTGGTTGATTGGATGGAATGGTATGGTATGGGGCGAGATGTTACCGACTTAATACGAGCAGAATAAGAAGAAGAATAATAAAAAACGAAATCAAATAAACAACAATTCCAAGAACAAACAGATAGATCTCTCGCTGTTACTCTTTGGGCCATGATTGTCGCTTTGTTGTTAATCTATTTCTCTTTATTTTTTACGATGTTCTTTTTCATTGCTTCTAATAATAAAAAAAAAACTTTTACCTTTTTTTGTTGTCTTCTTAACTTGGATTTGCTTTTTTTTCTCTGATCCAGAGTAAGGCAAAGGCAGTTATTATGCTTGTTTGTGCGTATGTATGTATTTACATATGAGTTCAAATGAACACACAATCCAATAACATCGTCATGAGGAAAGTGCCCCAACAGCACACAACTTGCACGGTTATGTAAAACGTGTGTTCGGTGTCGGCAATGCTCTACACATGTTGGATGTGTGCAGGGCCTTAGGCCCTTTTGTTTAGACCATCATCGTAAATGATGATACATGAACCTGGAGGTCGGCGTTTTCCAGTTCCGCCGCAATGCCCCTCTGCCTACGTGCGTGTGTAGAGGGAAATAATACGAGTATGTACATGCGTTACATGTGTATGCAAGTACGAATGTCATGTTGCTGTAACTCGCTAATACTACGTGTGTTTATACACACTTTGTTAGATCTGTTGTTAGAGATATCGGTACGGGGAGTTTGATGCCGCGGTGGGGTAGAGGGTTTACATGCCCAACACTGTCGTTCTGCCTGTTTGTCTGTCCGTTCGTCGTAACATGGTTCTGCCTCCTCCGCGTATGCGTAATGTAATTGGTATGTTTGCATAGAATTGTTGTTATAAGCCAAAACAACAACAACAAAAACAAATAAAACACTCTAGAAATGAAGAGAAAATGCCAAGGAACTGAAATTTTATCGTTTGGCCTTTTTTTGTTGACGTTTTTGTTGTTCTTCTTAGATGGACTGAATATAGGCCAACAACGAAATGTTATTCCCCGTTAACAATGTATATTTGCTAGTTGGAGTATATAATTTTTTCAATTTGGAGCTAATATTTAAATAATGAGTGGTTATCTCTTATTTTCTTGCAAGAGGGTAGAATTGTAGTCTTGTATACCATATTTTTAAGATATTTCGATTCATAATGTTAAAGGAGAGAGATTCACTGTTACACACCCAGCCTAATGTCCACAGAGGACTGTAGCTCATTTGATACATCCAACGACCTTTTAGACCTCTGGAAGAAATCAGTTTCAGAAGATTTGGAGTTGATCTGGAGCTGACTGTCTGGGAATTTGAAAATGTCGAAAAATACTGGAATCTATACGATTAATATATATGTTTTCTGTTATTAAATTTTTCAAATAACAACATAGAAAAAATGTGTTAAGAAAAGCGTTTAAAATTATCAAAATTATATATGGGTGCATTCGCATCGCAGATCTATATAAATAATTAACAGTCAAAGGAGGCTATATGTGTTGTGAACTCCAAGTGCCAAATTTTAAATAATTCTATAAACATTTTGTTAAAATAATGATTTCCATAGATTCATTCGGGAGCTACCTTCAATTGGAGACTATTCGAGAACGTGGACTTAAATGGGAAATTTTCTCATACAGGAACCAATCACTAAGAAACTGTAAATACCAAATTTGAAACAATTCCGTTATAAAATGGACGCAAATCATTCAAATACCGTATATCCGGAGGTAAAATTATATTGTGCTGTGCTATTGTTTTTGTGTTGACTACACCAAATTGTGGGCCTATATGGCCCATTTCAGTACAAAAATTTCATCAACATACTTCACAAAGTGGATATATACCCTGCGTACTCTGGTGGGGTATATTAAAAAGACGCAATACTTTCAAGTAACTTGAATAAGGGACCTATCGATCCACACCTTCAGGAACCTCTCCCATAGAAGGTTAACATTTGTAATAATATTTTAACCTTCATAAAATACGAAAATATTCCCCAGTTCTCTTGAATGTTCCCATATTTCAATGTATGTGCTAACATCAGATCAAGTGTAAGGGTGGGATATGCAGGCCCAAGAGCATACATAAATGGTCATAAATGCTGAGGGATCTGTCAAAACTGCAACTAAAATTTGCTAATTTGTATTATGATGCTAACAGATTTTCAATGTCTTACCTTAAAATTATATATGAGGTCTTCTATACAAGAAATGCCTACAAAAAGATACACAGTTAAAATGTATGTTTAACTTTGCGTGCTTCCTACCTTTGCAGTCAAGCTTTGTCAAGAAATTCAATGAAAGATCTAAAAATTTGAAAAAAAAAATGGTCAACGATTGTACAACACCATATAATGGTACCTCCCGACTCCATTTATTTTGAAGTTTTCATTACTTTTTCTGATAAAATTGGATTTTCTTGGGTATTTTGATTCTCGATAGGTATTTTCACATCAAATTCGGTTCACATTTTGTTATGGTCCCGAGGCAATGGTACCGTCCGGTTTAAGTTAGTTTCTGGGCTTTACTGTAGTTTGACAATTATTTTTAAATGCGTCACTATCAAATCAATAGATTTTTTTGCACTTTCAACATTGTAGCAAAATTTAAAATAGCCTCTTTAAAATCTCCAGATAAGATAAGCAGATAACTCCGACTATTGTCAGTTAATCGTTAGGTGGTGACAACAAGGCAAACAAACATATCGAATTGATTGTCAAGGGGAGTACATTGTGTAATGAATTTATTTCTATATCTCCCCCTTTCGCAATTGGGTGTTCTTCGTTCCTTAATAAAGACATACTTAGTCGGTATGGCTTAACACACGCACATGCATATGGGGAGCACTCACTTGTCTAGATAATGAGAGAGGAGCATTGTCGAAATGTTACACTTCCAAGTCGTGTCGTTCGGTGTTTTCTTAATGATTAATTGAAATCGAATCAGAATGTTGTTGTAACAAATTGAGTTTTATTCGAAACACTGATGACGAAGAAGATTCTATAAAACAACCAAACAATCTGGGTAAACACAACAATCTTGTGCTTTTGCTATGCTATTGGGGAGGGAAAACGTTCAACATGGTATTGTGCAATCAATACTGGTATCGAAAAAATCGAGAAAAAACAAAAAGAATCGAAGGAAACAATTATCACAAGAAAACCACATAAACAAAACCGAAAAACAAAAGCAACGGAACAAAATTTTTATAGAACATTGGAGGCATAAATCCATACCCAACAAACGACATATGAGATGAGTGTGTACGAATGTGTGTTTACTTACAATATAGAACTATATTAGGGTGGCACGCTGCAAATTCGAACTATTTAAGATAAACATAGATATTGTAAGTCATTCAACTAAAGACTAAATGGAAAATGATAACCTGTTTTATCAGTGACTTTATGGCAGATTTATACCTCATCAGCCTTAGATCATTTTAAATGTGTATATATTTGAACCATATGCAATACAAAAATATGTCTTCTACAAATTTCAAAAATTTTACAATTTACAAATTTAGATGGAAACTAGATTTATCGATGGGATAAAATGGTACATGTACTATCAAACAAATATTGATTTGACCTGATTAAATTCGATTAAAATATTACAATGCTCGATGTGTAAAGGATATTACATTAGCCTAATAAAAGAATTAGAATTTTGCAAATAGTGACCAAAAATTGTGCACCTGATGTGCCAATGATCTAATATTTATGGAAATATTGAGATTGAGAAGTTTGAGGTGCTGCTTATTCAAAACGTTTTTCCTTTGTAGGTGCGCCAGAATATGTGGTCCTAATTACTCATATGACGTATGTCTGTATACAATAAATATTAAAGTTCACATTTGAGATAAAATGGAGTTGTCGGAGGTACCAAAAGATAAATACCGAATTCCCTTTATATGAAATATATGATGTGTATCAAACTTTAAGCGTTTGGGAGAGACTCCCTCGAAAGCTGTGGGCTTTTTTGACTCATCTTTAAGCCCGAACTAGTTTCGATAGTAATTTAACGATATAAATAGTTTGGATAAAATCGTACACTACCTTTGAGGGTATTCGTGCCTTAGAATGAAGCAGGCAGACAGGCGTACAGACGATGTGATGTGATTAGATCGTTTTTAAATCTTTTGAAGTGAATTCATAAAGACGTGGTGTTAATTTTTCCTTAAAAGTTTCAACTCTTATATACTTTCTGAAACCATAAACGGAGGGTAGAAAAATCCTTTTTACCAAGACATCCTAATGTCCCTGAATGTATATTACTTATTTTCAAACAAACAGGTTGTTTTTATTTTTGCCGTTGCTGCTGACGCTTGTTGCTGATGTTTTTTTTTTTTTTTGCTGCTGCTACGTACGTATGTGGTGTTTCTCTCCCCTCTCTCTGGCTTGTTTTTTGTTTCGGATGAAAGAAGGGAAATGTTATTTACAGGTACATCTGTATATGTCGATCTGTATGTTGAACTTTCTGTGTCATGTTCTTGTTTTTGTTTGGTTGTTTTGGATTGTTGTAGTTGTTGGTGTTATTATGCCCAAGTATGACGTTTGACACATGCCGCTTTTTGTGGTGAAGTGTTAAAAATTTTGTTAAGTACCGAACGAACCCAACTAAAACCTTGAACACTTTTTACATATCACTGTTGTTGTGTAGTGTTCTGCTATTGTTGCAGCACCGAACCGAACCGAAAGCCTTACCTTAACGCAGTGTTGCAGCTACAAGTAAATGACAACCAGCAAACGACCAATCTCTGACCCAAAACATGTCAGAGAATGCATTGCTTGGGGTTGGCTACCAGGCGAGGTCAGCCTCAGCAGCTCGACAGGGTAATTGGAGAGGGGGGAAGGAAGTGCGAGCAAGTGACAACCACACTAAACCCAGAGTACACCTAAAATTGAAAGTAAGCTGAGATTATTTGTTGCAATCTTTGTGGCTACTGAAATTTCAGAGCACCATATGTGTATGAGGAGGGAATTTGCCAACGAAAGGACAAAACAATAACGCCATCATCAACATCAGCACCACCACTACTATGCCGTACTGGCCAAATTGAACCTTTAAATATTTATTATTGTCTCGAAAAGAAAAAATTGAACCAGGAAAAAAACAAAGCAAAATGTCCTGTGGTTTTTTCGGTTAGTCGGGTATTGAGCATAAATTACGTTTTAAGGCAAATCTTAAACCATCAAAGGGTTTTGCCTGAAAAAATATAATTCGTACAGTGTATAGGAAAAAAGGCTAAACAAACAACATGCAATTTTAGGTTTGCCCATAGTGGTTTGTTTTTTTAAGTGCTTTTGAAGGACGAAAATTTTTGGAGTAATTTTAGAGAATTTTTAAAAAAGGCTTTCAGATTCAAATTAATAATTTTAAATGCTCTCAAAATCCTATTATGGTGTCATTTTTCAGTGATAGTTTAATTTTCATTTATCTAACCTATTTTACCATATATCGACTATTTAAAACCATACCTCGTTTATCTTGCAATTTTGAGGGACTATAAGATCTGTTATGCTGGATTTTACAGAGTAGAGTTCTTGGGCCCCCGAAATGGTTACTTTTCCAACATGTATGTACATTTTATATGGAAAAATGCTATAGAAAATAATATTTATTCTTCAAAATTATTTCAAAGTAAAGCTTGGTTTTGTACCGGTGGGATTTGTTCCCAAAACGACTACCTGTTGTTGCCCTGCTGTAGGAAGACGGGTTTAGGGCATAGAAGGTTTCGACGTCAACATCTAGTTTGCTGCACACACAGGTTCACGGTTCAGATCCAAATGCAGGGATTAGTAGAATTTTTAATTTTTGAGTTTTGTCTCATATGTTCATGCTTTTATTAATTTATTTCTCTTACAAGAGGGGCTGGATGATCTGAACATTTCAATGGAAAAGTTGCTAGTAAAGTGGCTCATCAGGCATTTTTAGTTTGGATAGCATTTTCCAGTTGGGCGCCACCATAAAAGTTCTAATGGTCGGAAATGATTTCGAAAATTTCCTGTAAAAATTCCTGCAGTTTTTTTTTAACTTTTTTTAAGGATTTTTGTGTGGAATTTAAAAAAAATTTTAAAAGTACAGAAGACAAATAAATTTTTAAAGTAGTATCTATGGCCAAGATTGTTAAGACCTGTGGCGAACATATTTTCTTATATTAACTACTGAGGAATTTGAAAAATCGTATTATTTTTTAAGAATTCCTTATGAGCAACATTCTGGATTCTTAAGAACATTTTCAATCTTCATTCAGATGACCCTTGCTACCATTCTCATTAGGAACATAAATAACAAGTGTCATGGGAATCGTGTCAAAGCTGACATTTTGTCGTTGTTTACATATTTATTTACAGGTTTCCTTTTTTGTTCTGCTTTTCCAACAAAGATTTCCCAAAAACTTTGTTTATTTGCTCTTGGCATGGACATGGACAATAGTTGTAATTAAATATGTTTATCCTCACCTTATTTCAGTACAATTATATTCCAGTCCATATCTCTGGGTGTGTTTCCTGTCAATTAGAACTGTTGTTTGGTTTTCGCCCAAATTCACACTTAAATCAAGGAAGAAAACTGAACGTTGACATTCATTTCACACTTACCAATCTGAAGTCATTCTAATAATACGCTGTTAACTACTGGATAAATATCAGAGATTGTTTACTGCCACCTTTGTGAGATTTTCAAATAATGGCAGCTGGGAAAAACTCATAGAACAATCAATATGTCAAACCTGGTCTTTCTGGCGTGGAAACAAGTTAATCAAACATCCAGAAAATCGTCGTACGTCTAGAGTTCTATATGATTCATGAGAAAAATAAATATTGAAATTAAAAAAAAATAGAGTATTTAAATATTCAGAATATCAGATGCGGAAAAAACGTCTACTTAAAAGAATATTTCTAAAATGTTGCAAATTTCGATTCAAAAATTATATTTATAAATTTCATTATTATTATTTGAATAATTTAAACATTAAATTGACACAATATTTTGATCACCCAGCGTTATTCCTTATAATGAAGCATTTCCAATTGATTTCGATGTTTACTCAATAGCCTTACATTTTTCACTGTATTTGTAAATACTTACATGCTTTTATTGCCATTAATAGCGAAAAGCTTTACCAAAACTTGAATAGACGCGTAATTTTCAAAAATTGTTGTGACTCTCATATCAATTATTTTGCAATTTTGTAAACATCTATTTTCAGTCACGGCCAGACAAATTAAACATTAATTTTAATTATGGAAATACAAATTAGCAGCAAACACAAAGACATGCCAATAAATCCTGAGAATAAGTCATGGAATAGGTAACAGCAACAACGTGTCTCTAAGTTTGCACATATTCTGCAAAGCTTGCTCCTGGTTACCCCCATTAATGTTCCGGGCTGTGACAGACATTTTGGCATTAATTTTAATTAATTTCACAGACTCCTGCCCTTGTATGGGGTCCTTAAATAAACACATTCACTTAGACACACATCACAACCACAACTACATCTACATCTACAAGGCAGCTGTGGCAGAAAATACAAAGTGTCAAATAGGAATTTGTTAGAATATCACCTTCACCCATGCCTTCAAGGAGCAGAAGGGAGTCCTGCCACGGTATGGGTATGGAAGAAGAAAAATCATTCAAAAAACCTTTGACACTAAAAAGCAATAAACTTTGAACTCAGACATGCATGTGTATTCAATGAACTCATTCCTGGCAAACGAACGCACACACACAGACACACAAACGCATGTATTAAAATAAAACAATTTTTTTTTCACTTTTCTGTCTTAGGATTGCGACAGGAGAACTCCCGCCATGTGTGCCAGTGTGCCTGCCCTGTACGTAGAGCTAATTTTTAGAGGATTTACTTTTCACTTACTATTATCCTTAAGGATTTGCCCGTCTAAGAGTTTTCGTTCGTTTGTTTTTTATTCATTGGCATAGGTTTTTGGCAAAGAGCATATGCTTCAGGTCTAAGGCAAGGATAAAAAACATTGCCCCGGCAAGATTTTCTTATATTATTTAAATCGTTTTTTTGTTGCGGTTGTTATTCCCTGCAACGTCTGATGTTGTTTTGTGCGACGTCATGTTTCGTTGTGGAGGTAAAATCTTCCACTTTACTCACACACACACATACATGCTGAATTCTTAAAGTCTGGTGCGGTTTGAGGTGGTTTATTCTTCCATTTCTTATAAAAAACCAAAATGTATTTTTTTGTTGTTTTAGAAGAGTATGTGTGTGTGAGTGTATGCGTGTGCTTGTGTTCGTCTGAGAGAATATTTGTAACTGTTTTCTGTTACATTAGGTTAGATTTGTTGCATCGAATTAATTTTGTTTTTCTTTTGTTGTTCTTAAGCATCGACATCCTGTTGATTCAAACGTTCCGCTGGATTCGATTTCGGAAACGTATAACATTTGTTCTTTTCGAAGGCTACAACAACAACGACAACGAAGACAAAAAACCAAACAATCACTGAACAGAATCCAACTGTCAGACCAAAAAAGATTTTGCCGGGGAATACAAACAATAAAAATATTTCAAGACCTTTGTATGAGTCATTCGAATTCAAGATACCCAGAAAAAAGCACTACCAAATAATGGATCCCAAACAAATTTTGGGCATTCGATTCTATTTACAATTCAGTCTACTTATTCATTTCTAGTATAAGGACATGTCTCTCGAAATAAGCTGATTTTCTGTGGCCATTAAAAGGCAAAATATAAATCTATAAGACATTCAAGTCTATGTTTAGAACAATTGAGGCGAATTTGAGTTCAATTTCCCCACACTCTTCCGGTGTGTGAATTTGATCTGCAGTCAAGCTATCTTACTACTGCGCTAAACTTACATTACCTTGTAATGAGTTTTTCACTCCAAAATTTTTACTGCACGTCTTCTAGCCACTTGCAAAATAATCGTTTCACAGAAATTATTGTCAGATATTTGCAATTATTTTGGGAAATATTTTTTGAGACTAGATTTTGCACCATTCTGAAGCGTTTTTGTATAACCAACATTCTTTCCATGTCAATACAATGTGAAATGACTCATATGCCATCCAATGTATCGCCAGGATTTATTTCGACAAGTTGTTTGTTACATTTGCTCCTTTATTGGTGTTGGGTTTGTTCCGAGCGTTTTTTTCTCAGTTTTTAACAAAAAACATTGTGTTTTTCATGTTCATCTGTGTGTGTGTGTGTCCAACTTGATGTGAGAGGGAATGTGTTATGGATTATTTACCTTATCCTGTGTGAATAAAAAAATATAAAAAATTGAATGAATATTGTTTGCGTTCTTTTTTTTCATCTTCTTTCAATTCATGCTGCGCTTGAGTGTTGTTGCCTGACATTGTTATTCATTCAAACATTTGTTGTCTTCTTTTCGGATTTTTAAGGATACTTAAGGTTCATGGCAGAACAAAAAAAAAATCGTTTTTGCTAGCCATTATTTTTCTTTGGTTTGTTGACGCATCCAAAGATTGTTACAAATTCAATTTATTCGAGTCGATATCCTGGGTGAGAGTGATGATTCTAACATCTTTTCAATTTCCTGGGGTGACCATCAGCATGTTTATCGGATAAGTTTTAACACCTTTTGATGGACACCCGGCGGAAAAATTTTTATTAAATAACTTTGAGTTGTTATTGTCGGGATATGTATTTCTGAAGTTATTTTAAATATTTCGGAAAATAAAGGTACATTAAAGTAAAAAGAGTAGTAAACCAATAATTTGAAAGACAAAGTTTGAAAGCCAACTTCCGAGGGTGAGACAAGACATGCAAACAAACATAAATTTGAGGTAATTTCGGTCTTAATTTCACAATTTCTGCACAGTATGGTCCACGTTTTAGTACTCTTCGCACAATTTGCTGTGTTTTAAAATCGAATTTCGAAAACAATTTTCAATTCTTCTGAAAAACAAACATATAGAATTTTAGAAATAGTACGAATATGTACTGAAATTTTGCTCATAATATTAACTTTTCCACAAAACTTTCAGGAAAACAATATCGAATATCAAAAAGTGGAAAATTTGGCGAGAACAAACAGGGCTTTCAAAAACCAAAATCGATGATATTTTTTATTATCCAGACAAATTTCTTTTGTTTATCACAGTGTTATTTGATGTGAAATAATTCATCCTTTAAAAATTTCCCCAAAAATGAATGTCTCAAACCAAATTCGACAGTTCACAACTTTCGGGCAAGCGAAGCAACTCTTTAGCTCTTTTGAGTCTATTTCTTTCTGTTGCGGTGTAAGTTCTTGCACTTTTTGGAATTTCAATAGTTTTACCCCGAGATCAGTATTCAATATTTGCCGAATGGAATATTGGGATATCTTTAGCTCACGAGCCATTTGTGGTTAGCTATTATTGATATTTTGAATATTTTTTTATTTAAGACTAAAACTTTTACTTAATGGCATTTTGCCTTTTAGACAATGATAGATGTATCCCTAATTTTCCCACTGCCAAAGATGACGTATAGACATTGTTTTTTTTTTTTGTTTTCTAAACAACAACTATGATTTGAATAATTCTCTGGGTATTGAGAGCTGTCACGTTATGTCAGAGCAGCTTGTCCTTCCAGCACCTCCTAAAATCATGGGAAATATTTTGGGTATCCTTTCATTGTTTTCCGGCATTCAAAAATTGATTGAACTGAGGTTTCGTTTCTCATTCGACGTTTTTGTTGTTGCTGCTGCTGTTGTTGTTGTGGGTCTTTTTATTGTTTTCTAATGATGTTTGTTTTTCTCGGGAAGCATAAATATTTTTGCAAACTGTTGTTTTTATGGCTGGGCGTGACCCGGCATTAATCATGTGTCTTTTATCATATGCCAGCCTGCCTCAGCTTGTCTGTGGCCACAGTGTGAAGGAATTCTAAGACGGTGTGTCATAAATTCATTGTCTCACCGTTCGTGTTTACTGTTCTTTACGGGTTTAGACCTTTCAAATAAATTCCTTTTAATTGATTTCTTCTCCCGTTTAAAAGGGGAAGTTATAAAGGGTGTTTCGGAAATAGAACATAAATAATGGAAATTAATGTGAGACCCCAGAACGTTGAGAATGTAATAACAAAAAAGTCTGACGTGTTTCCCATTTCAAAATTAGCATTATAAATATTAAGACTTTATGTTATTGCATTGAACCCGTTTCGAATGCACATGAAATATTCAATTATTTAAATGGGTAATTTAATTAAATCCAATTGTGAAAATGAAGTCAATATTTTTTAAAATCGAAAATAGATGATATGGGAAATGTTAAATTGGTTGAAAAGTTTATTGGCAGTTGATGTTTAATTTTCAAAAAGTGGAAACGGGAAATCAATCTTCAAGATTCTATGCGTTCATAGAACAGCTTGGTAAGCACCAATTGCCATATAGATCCATCTCCTATCTTGGTGCTAATTATATTGACCTTGAAACTGCATCAATTCGTAATTTGTTTGAACTTTAACCTCAGTAATCTCCAAATCGTTCTTCACACATCCTCCGATGTTGGTATTTTTGGAAACTCATGCACAACCCGCTTTCCTCGTCTGGAGAAAAAAAAAAGAAACTCGTCACGTATGTTTCCTCCTCTAGGGACTTTTATCAAAATAGAACAATGCATCAACTCCCCTCAAATTATCCAGTTATTTCCAGTAATTTTCCATTTAAAATGATTTATTTAAAGAATGCAACTCACCTTTGAGACGTCCCTCAGGATGACTATTGGAAACAAAGCAATTCCATTCCATTAAGGATTGTAAAATGAATTTCGAAATGTTTACCCAACAAACAATTCATCATAACAATCGGACAAATTGTAAAAGGCAGAAGCAGAAAAAATCATGAAAGTCATGGTCCCCAGGATGTCATCTGTCTCGAAAATGCATCGGCAAAATATTGAGTAAATTAATCAAATAGGCTCGATCTTTACACAGGCCGGGAGGGAGTAGCTAGCAAGCAAATAAGAGGACGCACAGCAATATGTCCTTGCAGTGTAACAACAATCTCAAAGAAAAAATGCATACATTGTTTGTCAGACCGTCTGTCCGTCGGTCGGTTTTTTGTGTCCGATAGTGCAAACAAATGTATGAATGTTACAAAACGTTTTGTAAGCACTGCATTGTTGTTGCTGCTGTTGTTATTAACCTTTTTGCTTTGAGAAATTGTTAAGAGGGAGAGAGGGAGGGCAAAGAGAAAAAAAAATGTAGCCAGTACAATTGTTAAACGTTCTACACACTTTGGCATTGTTATCCTCGCAACAAAAGGACAAACAGATGGCTCCCGTTACAGTAGCCGGGGTTGTAGGGAAAATTACCTTTTCTCGGCTTTGGTCGTCCGTTTTGCAATTTGCCATACAATTGCTTTGAATATGAACATATTCTTCCTTTCGGTGTGTGTGTGTGCGTGTGTGTGTGTTATTCTTATACTTTTTCCCTTCTATTCTCCATTGAAGAGAGACTTTTGCTTGCACACCGAACAATTGTCATTTTTTGTTGCTTTCATCTGTGGAAATGTAGTTTTTCTTGGCGTTTTTTCTTTACAAAAAAGCAACAATAACAATATTCAGAGATAGAGATGGAGAGGCAGAGAGGCTGATAGAGAGAAAGAACAATTTTATGGCAAACAACAAATTTGTATTTAGGCATTGAAATTTTTGCTCAATGTTTTTTTTTATTCTACATTTAAGCATTTCTATCAATGCCCAGTGCCGTTTGCTTGCTTTTTTTGAGTTCCTTCTTATCCTTTGGGTATTAAGAAAATTGCATTCTTAGCTAGAAAGATGGAGAGATTTGGAAAAGAAAATATGTGACGGAAACGTTAAACAATCTCAAAGAATCCTTAGTCCTTTTGTAGTGTCCAATTTTTTATTTAAGATAAACAGAATATTTGAAAGCCAATGGTAAAGGATATGCCAGACAATTGTGAAAAAGGGTTGTGTGACAGACATCGAATGCACCGAAATGGAATACGAATATTGAAAAGAGTTTAGTTTTTGTAATTCAAGGATTTATTTATTTTTCTTAAATACTCAAAAGGATTATGGATGTGACTGAATTGGGTAATTCGGGAATTTGTTGCTTTCATCCAAACGTTGTTCTTCTCAGGGCTTCCCATAATAATTATATTTCCAAAATAAGGTTAAGTCCTTCCCATATCAGATCCTGATTGTTTAGAGTTCCACCATATATTTCTTAGCAGGAAAATATAAAATCTTCTAGGTATCATACCAATATCTGTCATTTTTACAATTAACATCAAAAAAATTTAAAATTTAGTTTAAAAATTTAAATTTAGTTTCTTTGTCCCCTTAAAATGGCCGGGGGCAATTGGCCCAAAAAGAGATCATGTTTTGCAAATATTTATAACAAAGTGGCTTTTGTTGTAATTTGGGTAAAATTATAGCTCATTTCTTGATTAATAGGATGATGTATGGAGAATGAGAACATAATGACAATAACTTTGGTATACAGTGAACTGAAACAGAAATGGTCAAACATAACGTCTGTGAGGGGCCACACAAATTGAATTATCCATATAATTCGGAAGGCTGACTTAAAAGCTGCCATAAAGTTTTGCAATTTCCTGACCATAAATGGACACAATTGAATTTAAAAAGTCCCATATGACGTCACAGCCCCCATAAATACAAATCAATTATCAATTTGACATATCAATTGGAAAGCCCATCCAGGGCAGCAGAGAGTCCCTGTTAATTACTTGATAAGCTATTATAAGTCTATTTTACCAAATGCAATTCCGAAATTAAAAAAGTTGACCATTTGCCCAACCATAAGTCAGGCCAGCCCGGTTGCTAGTCTCCGGTAGTTAAGAACTTTTGCGGCACAGAGGCTCGTTTACATTTCTTTGGTAGGGGTAGCCGCGACATGTGTGCATGTATGTGTGTGTCTGATTATGAGGCTTCCATTCTGTCTAATGTGCTGTTGCATGTTTATGGAACATTAACGTACTAATTGCTAAAACGGTTATAAACACTATACCTAACAAACGACGACGACTACGACGATGATGACTACCACTGCCAGCAGCATTACAAGTCTTAAAGTTAAATAGCTTTCAGGAACTATCTGTGCGACCGTACCCAGCAGATAAAACGGGAGGGTGTGGAGCACAGCACAGAGGGTGGAGTAGGGAGGGTGGGATGACAGGCCAAGAACCAACTTTGTTGTTTTATGGATCATGACATGATTAAGTGCGACAAATACACATTTTGGAAAAGCAATAATGAATTTCAGGCCAACATTCAAAATATTTACAAACTATTCTCGACAAGCCAAGGAATACTTCCGGGATTTGCTTAATGGCCAGTTGAGCCTTGGAAGGGAGCATAACTTGCTGATCGGAGATTTGTCGAGAGCACGACAATCATGCTTTGGCAGGCGCGATGAAATATGCAAAGAAATGATGTCAAAAATTATAAACACCGAAGCATCATCTTGTTTTCAAGTTCAGTCCCTAAATAAATGGCTGGCTGAGTGGCGGACTGGATGGCTGACTAGCGAATGCCATAAATGCAAAATCATTAACATCACCTCAGTTACGGTTATTTTCTTTTTCATCTTTTTTCTTGTGCTGAAATAAGTTTAGGACGCTCGCTTCTCGCCCCTTGCCGCTCGTTCATCGAACAACTGGACGATTGACTGGATAGCTGGAAAGATGGATAGTGTGCCTGGCAAGTGACGGGCTGGATGGTTGACTGCCGTACAGCTAGGCTCTGCTATCGTCCATACAATTGCCATTTTGTGGGGCTATTGGCGATGTGAATGTTATAAATGTTCTTTGCTTTTTCCCCCAACTCCTACCAAGACACCATCACATCGCTCTGCGACGTGACCTTATTTTCCCCCTACATGTCTTGTTAGGATAAAACCTTACCAATAACCACTTTATGGCCTTTGCCAGTCAGATCTGCCGGATTAGGAAGAAGGGGAGGAGGGGGAGGAACAGCAGAAAAGGAAGTTTTAAATAAAGAAAGGCCAAAATTTTGTTTTTCTTTGAGAAAAAAAAAATCTTCAAATTCTAAACATGAAAAATGGCAAAAATCATTTTTAGGATCACGTTTTAAATGTTTCCAATGTTTAACGTGTTATAAACGCCGCAACAGCAACGACCACAGCAACAACAACAACAACAACAACAACCAAACTCCAATAACATTGGCCAAGACGACGACTCACTGACTGAGTGACTGCCAGACAGCCAGCATTTACAATGATTTAAAGCTGACACGATAACTGACTTAGGCTGAAGACCGACCTGGCCATGGCCAAGAAACATGGCTGCATTTTTCTAGAAAGCTTTTCCATATTCACACTGGCGATTAGCGAGCTCCCAGGAAAACCCATCAAATTGTTTGGAGTAACTTCTTAACATAACACGCCTTGACTATTTATCGGCAGCTGGATTGCCAGTAGATGGCTTTTGGGCTACAACATATGTAACACCACCACTCATAGACAACACCGCCAACGCCCCCTATTCCATCGGCCGGGGCTAAATGGAAAAATAATGATGGACGAACGGACAAACGAGACAGTATTTAGCAAAGCAGAAAGGTGAGAAATTGTGAAATTCACTTCTGGCCGGCAGCCACAGTTCGATGGTCTGCAAGGAGAACTCATTTAAAATGAAATTAACGAAAACTAAAAACAACAACAACAACAAGCAAAAAATCATTGCTGCCTGCCACAACACATCAAATCCAAGCAAAACAAATACGCTTTAACGAAAATGAATTGAATGTTAAATAACAACAAATAGTCGAATATCCACAACAAATAACGAACAAACAACAACTACACGAGTCCACACTCGAAGCTCCACAATAAACAAACAATAAAAGATAAACAAATTATTCCAGCCAGTCGGAGACGGACGGTTAACCCCGTAACTCGTCCGTGGAACAAGTCCGGCTGGCCAAGCCATGGCAGCATGTTGTTCCAGCGTACTCCCGCCCAGTCCACAACAAAGTTGTGCGTATCCCCACCGAGTAGAATGTTGAACACTCATTACCGCGGTGTTCTGCTATTCATTCTCGATTCGGCTGGCTATCGTTATTATTATTTTTTAGAGCTTTATAATAAAGTACCTCATAAGAAAACAAATTAACGACCGTCGTACAAACAAACAGCAGAGGTAACATCGACGACAACTACAACAGCAGCAACAGCAACAACAACACTAGCAACGAGAGGTGGAGCGGCAACAACTTCGGTAATTTATGCCGCCACAATGATTGCCAAGTGGTAAAAATAAACAAAACCTTAGCTATGCAAACAACAACCACAACAACATTCAGAAGAAGAAGGAAAAGGAGAAACGGGTTCAGTTCAAAACAAAAGAAAGAAATGTCTGCTGACCGAAACTTCACTTTGGGTTCTCTTCTGAAGACGGTATTCGGTGTATGTGCCCCCAAAACTCCTACACACATGTGTACACACAACGGATTCCCTTTCAATATCAATTGAAAACGCTGTGCATAATTGTCGGCCAGTATACAGTGGCGGTGGAATGTGATGAACTAATGGAAAAGTGATTCAATTTTTTTTTCTTGAGGAATAACAAACTAACCGCGTTCCAAGCTTGAACTATATCGGGCACTTGATTCGTTTTCTATGATAAATATGTATGAAGTTTTCGAAAATTTATTTATCTTTCTTCACAGTATTCGCACACTAAATTTAGTACCATTTATTATTTATCATACTACTCATTTCATAATCCATCTCCTTTTCTAAAAACTACACACTCACAATGATTCTAATAATAAAATTCACAAATTTAGCTCTTCTTTAACACTCCATGTTCTTTTCAGTACTTCTCGGACACTATATACCCGAATTCAGTACTTTTCGTAAACTTTATGGTACGTGTTTCCAAATACACTCCTTTTTCTAACCAACAGTAATCCTTGTTGCAAAATTCATTAGTTCAGTTCTATTCCTAGACTCTATATCCAATTAAGTACCAGATAGTACTTTTCATATACTTGCCGCATGCATTTCCAAAAACTCCTCCTACCCACACCAAACCTGATCTCATTGCAAACATTTCAAATGACCATATCCATCCATTCACCCAAAACCAAATTGTACAAAACTAAGCACCAATTAGAATATATTTTCAAAACTACTTCCTTATCCAATCCTATTCTCCAAACATAATTCTTATACCAAATGCCAAGATCATAGTATTTAATAGTACTTTTTATACTTGCATTACGCATTTCCAAAACCACTTCTTTATTTCAACCCTACCCATAAGTAGTGACTTCATTTCCAACATTTCAAGCTCCTTGCATTCACCCAAAATCAAGTTGAACCAAATTTAGGACTATTTGATATATGCTTCCAAAACCATTTTCTTATTTTAACCCAACTTCCCAAACTTAATTCTTTTAAAAAATACTACGATTTTCTCTTAATCCGTCCACAAAATACCAAATTGTACCAAATGTATTACTTTTCGGTACTTTTAGTAATGTTAAGTAATATATTTGGCCAATTTCCAAAGAAAAAAATAGTTTTGGTGCACCAATCCAATACTCCATCAGCGACCTTCATTCTAAATTTCTAGCTTTATCTCTGTGATCAGTACATTGGATTCAATTTTTAGTACGTTTTAGCAGCTTTAGTACACTTTTATTTTGAATTTAGAAAACCCCAGCCTTTTTTCAGTTCTACAAAATTTTTAAGATTATGGCATTAGAATTTCCGCCTGAGCTTGGGCAAATTAATCAAATGAATGCAGTGAAAACATGCATAGAAACTTTGGTAGTGACGTCACCTTTCAGATGATGTTTGCAGAAAGCAAATCGGCTTACGCATTGCAAAAACATCAATTACTAACACCATACACAATATAGAATGTATTCAACTCCTTATTATTCGAAGTTCTCCATTCTTGTATGCCGTTTCCAAAATATATACTTAATATTTTATTTTACACCTGATTAGAAGTTTTAAAATTAAAAAAAAATATTTCCCGACACTGTTTTTTGTTCTGTAAGTTGTTTGTCCAATAGGTAAACATATGTCCCCTTGTCTGTAGAGTACTTATGAACTTTTTTTGAACCATGAGTATTCAATTTAGTATTCAGTTTTAGATTTATAAATTAAAAATCTGATTTCTTTGTGTGATTGAATAGAATTTTTAAATTTAATTCTCTAAAATTTTGAATTAAAAAGTTTAAATTGTAGATCTATGGAAGTTGATTTATTTCGATATAAAAAAAAGTTTGAGAATCCATATAATTTTGTTTTACTTAAACGATTATTTAGTCCGCTGGTCCCAAAAAATACATGCCTGACATTGGACATACTGCCTCAGTATGGTGCACTGGTTTCAAACATTACTATCTGTATTGGTGAGTGTGTATGTGTGTGAGTTTAATGCATCCATGTTGTATTTATATTGTTTTGCTCGTCTTTACTTCAGTTTAAGCTAATAAAGTACACATTGTAACGCCAACAAGATAGGTCTTCTTTTCTGACTCCTAGAGCGAAGGTTCCAGCCAACAATATTGTTAGTCCTCATCATAAACATGAATTTATTTTTTGTTATTGTTTTTTTTTTTTATTCGACATGGCACAGTCTGACGCAGCAACAGCTTGTGGTGGAACACTGCTTCGCTTGACTCCACTCCACGCCACTCCACATTTTTTGACACAATGAAGTGCAGACAATAACAATAAAGTTTGTTGATTTAGTGGATCAGTTCGGTGGTAAGAAACTAATTTAATGAAATGTTGACAGAATAACAACAAAATGCAAAGTAAATCCATTGTTGTTGCTGGTGATGTTTTTGTTATTTTCACTTCATTTAGAGAGGGAGAGAATAAAAAACAAAAACAATAACACACACATCACACGTACTTCCAAAACAAAACAAAGACCAAACGAAAATTATCCAAATTCAGTCCTACACATTTTTGTGGGAGACTTATGGATCGCTGAAACTGAACACCAAATATTGAAATGTTGCGGGAATTGTACAATTTCAAGGTTGACATGTCCATTTGCCGTACAATTCTTAAAAAATGCAATGACTGTGACTCTGTAGTAGGCAAAATAAACAATAAACTAGGACTTCAATATGAAGTGGAAATTGAGTGACTCCAACGGTTTTGAAGTTGCCCATAAAATTTAGAACATTTATGCTATAACATGTGACGAAAATAACGAGTAAAAACGTATTTTAATTCCAAAAATGCAGGATTCCAAACATGTGATTTTTTCTTATCGGTGATAATTTCTTTTAATGAAACACTTCATTTTGTTCTTGCAAAATATTCAGGGTAAATCCCATTATTGCTGTTTTTATAAAAACAATTTTTATTAATGGAGGAAAATGGTAATGTTTACTAGGGGGTAGGGCAGGGAATACCTATGTTTCGGAAAGAGCCACCAATTGTCATCAGTTGCCTTGTTTTCTCCACAGGAGTTATTTTGAAATAACTCCTATAAAAAAAAAACTTTTTACCCACGTGACGAGATCGTAAGCTCAATAGAAGAGGAACCAAATAATTCGCAAAAATAAAAAAAAAAACAGTTCAATATTCCGAATAGTGTAGCAATATTGGAAAGTTTCTGCTAATAGGTTTCGTTGCTATAAGAACTTGAGTCATAAAATTAAAGTTAATTTGATTGAAATTACTTAAAATATATTATATCTAGGATGGTTGGTATTAAAAATGGGATATATCGGTCCTCGTTTTGGTATATATATTTTGGATATTTGGCATTTTGAATCATTTTTCCACGGATTCGTCCAAAATCGGTAATGCAAGGCAATGTGTGCTCAAATGTCTAAGAGACAACCGGAGAACAATTATCAAGAAATCTGTTTTGAACAGTAACAGCCAAAATGAAAGTAGTCCGAAGGAGGTTTATATTCATTCATATGTTTGTAGAGTTTAAAATCCCCTCCTTATCCCTAGTAGCAACATGCAACATGTATGTGTTTCCTTATATCCTTAGAAATTTTCTCATAATTCTTCCTGATTCCCAAGAGATTTAAATTGTGTTTTTTTGTTTTCATTGTTATCAATTTAGTGTCGCTTCTTTGCTTGGGGCAGATTACTCCCTCCCCTTTTCCCTCTCGAGGCATTTGATGGATACGCTGCTCCGTCACATTAAATCCATTTGACGTCTGTTAATCATATAATACTTCAATTTAAGTGATCATTAACTGTCAGTGTGTTCTTCTTGAAATGTATATATTTTGATTGTATTTAGACAAAAAACGTAACAACAAAATTTTAATTGCTTGACATTAAAATTTCCCGGTAGAATCGAACACTTGGGGCGGGAGGAGAATCGAGGCAAACGAGGGCAGACAGACAGACCGATGAGCACCAAAAGACAGCAGAATAACAACAGCAAAAAGCATTCAAACAATCAAACAAAGTATCAATTACAAAGAAAATAAACGTCAAGACACGTTTTATGAATGTCGCTCTTCATAAAAACCAACAACAACACAAGAAAAATGAAAAACAACCAAGCAGTCATTCAGTCAGCCAGCCAAGCAATGTCATTTATTTGGTGAGCCCGTCCATCACTCGCTGTGCCATAGAAAGAAGCAAACAGCAAGTGAATGACGGATTGCTTGCATGATCATCGAATGTATGAACGAATATCATCTCCAACCAAATATGCGTTCATACAATTACACTTAAGACGCCTGCAAGGGATATACGAGTATGTATGAATATATGTATGTATGTGCAAGGCGACAATTTGCTGTTTATTCGTTGTGAAGTGCCAGCGAAGCCTCGCATGCACACAGGAATTTATTTATATTTGATTTTGAAATTAATTTAAACAATCAACAATTTACTTTGCCAAGTTACTGTGTGTCAATACCATTGCTCCTACTCCATTATTGTCTGTCTCCTGCGTCTTTGACCAACAAAACGATTATTAAATTAAATATGAATGAGAAAAAGTATTTAATGAAATAAAACAACAATCTAAAAGTATCAGTCGATTTGTCGACAAATATATACCCTCAGCATTTAATAATTTATTTATGTACATCCTCCCCCAAGGACGTCTTTAGTCTGAGGAGAGTTTTTTATTCAAAATTTTGGCGCGTTGTGAGTGTATTTAATGAAGAAGTGGACCAATATTTTCCATTTCTCACCGCAACTAAATCTTAGCTAAATAAATATTTTGATGTCCCAAGATTGAAATATATCGGGAGCCTCCTCCATATTTCGCTCAATATGAGATTTGTGTGGGTGAAGTAACTGAGGAAGTGGACCGATATTGTTCATCTTCGAACTCGTTTCAAGTTTGGTAAAAATATGACAGACTTGACCAGATTGACTCCATGTGTCTTTAAACGGATTTCCTCCAAAGAGACCTATGGCCTAAGACCATTATTTCGTTGATGCCGGTCGTATCAAATTATAAGCCGAATATTTAAGGTGCCAAGAGGATATAAGCTCATCTAGCTGAAAATGTTTTATTGCGTAATTTTTTTTTGTTTGGCCCTCATAGAGCCGTATCTATTGATATTTGGCATTTTGATATTTTGGACTACAATTTTCAACAGAATTGGCTGGATTGTGTTTCCCTGGAAAGAGATCTAAAATTATAAATATCGGTTCTTATTTTGATATATAACGAAATTGGAAATGTCCTGACCCTATTTTTCCGCCAAAATGATGAAAGATTGTCTGGAAGAAATAGTCAGGTTTTATAGGTGTTGGTATATGTAATGATTTCCATAAAATTTAGATTTGTAGTTGATTTGTAGATAATAAAAGTTTCTCTAAGGGAAAGACGCTAAAAGTTCGGCACGCCGCTTTCACTTGCTATATCTTCTTGAGCATAACATGTTTAAGTCGGTTTATTCGTCTTTTGAAATTAAGATAGAGCTTTCAACTTTTCATTGATGTTTGGCATTAAAAAAGAGCTACATATAACCTTCGGTATGCATTTTGTCTAGTCTTTACCAATTTAGGTCATTGTCAGAACATACTGTTTTTGAGGGTTATACCAAAAAGTGGACTTACATCGTAAATTTATTGGGAGGAGTTAGAGTTCCTAATGAGAACCCGAAATATAACACAACAACTGATTGTTGTCTACAATCAAACTTCTACAATCAAACTTCTGATATTTTTAATGTTAATCCCCAATTCCAATGAAATCAGTTGTTATTTGATATTTGAGGTTCTCAGTGAGAATTTTATGTCATCTACTTACATTTCAATATAGGTATAGCATATATGATAGAATTCCTACATTTTAGGGATTTTGAGGATAGCCGGTTTGACCATTTACACAATTTTCACTTGGTGGAGGATATTAGCTCGTCTCTTACTAACCTAATTTCGTTTACACTTGCTTTCATTTTATAATATCCCCTACTCTAATTCTTCTAATTTTTCCTTCCATTTATGTTAGGAAAATTTCAGTGTTTTTTTTTCTTATTGCAATTTGAAATGAAACAAATGTGCCCCACCCTGTCATATAAAACTCCTTTTTCGATTCATACTTTGATGTACGCAAAAACATATCTACATTACACCTAAAAAATAAAACTAAAAACACAAACCAGCACTTGTTATATCTCAAGAAACGTCCATCATGTGCCATCTCTCCAGCCAATGAACTTCAAAACCCAAAGAGCTGATGGATCTTCTTCGGCTTTTCTTCCGCATGTACGTACACATTAATGTGATGGAATAGTTGATGGTTGTGGTGGCCCTTTTATATATTTTTTTTTTTTTTATTCGTCCATTTTCTGTCGTTGTTTTGATTGATTGAATGCAAGGCAAGCACCATTGGCATTTCCATGATCGGTCCGACAATATCACTGGTGATATCACCACCAACTAACACACACTGCTGCACTCATATCCATCGTAATCACCTTGCCGGGGAGACACATGGCGATAACCTGGAATAATATGATGTAGGCAAGACAAGAAAAACCCCCGCTTCTTTCTGCCTTTGTTCTATGAATGTGAAATTTTCGAAACAACTGAGAAATCATTTCATCTCTCTGATCCCTGATATGAGCCTCATATCAGCAACTTTTTTTCCACCTTCGTGGACATGATTTTTTTGATGTGTTGGTGCTGTTTGTTGTTGTAAATGTCAAAGAAAAGTCCACAAAAGAATGACGTATCATCATTGGTGATTTACTGCCCCTAAACGTCAAAGTGCATTGATTGCCAGTCGGAGTAGGAGATAAAAAATTAACCATTACCGGTTCACTGCAGTCCACCACTCACTCGAGTCATCAATGCACCCAAAAATGTCGGACTCTTCAAAAACTCATCAAAAAGACCACCTTTTTTTGAGAACTATTGGTAAGTGCTATTGTTTCGAGAAAATAAAAATCAAAATGATGGAAAAGCCCCATCCACACAGCTCCACACGAAGAACAATTTCCACCAATTCACAATTTTCCTTCAATTCACAGCCAACCATCACCATCTAATACTTAATCAAACAACCAGCCATCATGACTCATTATAACAATTGTTAACGAACCATTTTTCTCATTAAATAAATTAATTGGTTTTATGTAAAGAACTGAAAACGCCGGGGAAAAACGAACGAATCGAAAGCCTTCAACTGTCCGGGAGGGTCCCTCGGTGCTGTGGTGGTAAATGAAAATTGAAGGTCAAATCCTTTTGTTGGTGATTTCTCGGAATTCTTTTTTTGAAAGGTTCTTTGGCACGCATACTCCACACAGACTGATGCGGTTGCATGGAGAGAGGTGAGAGGATCCGCTTCGACCAGCTACGAACGAACATGGCACGTTTTCAGCTTTTGCCTTTAGTTGAAAAAACCCAAATTATCACTTTAAGTGGCAACTGTAAAATCATATGAATTCTCCATCGGCGGTTAGGCCAATCATTGGAATTCAACAACAGCAGACCAAAAGAATACTCCACACAACTAAGCTGCCTTCCTGCAGAAGAGGTTCTTCTGCTCCATCGCTGTAAATGCAATCGTTTGCCAAAGTCCGGCTGGCTTACTGGCTGACTAGATGGTCGCTTGCTTTGTGTAACAAGAAGCCAATGAGTTGGGGCATGCGCAAGGGGGCAGCCCATCGGTGCTAACCAGAGTGATTTAATCAAAATTCCATAAAAAATAAAATTATTACAATAATAACAATAAATATGAAAACTGCACAATATATGGTCATGGCGGCCAAGTATTTGTTGGAGTTGTTGCCGGTTGTTGGATACTTTGGTTGGTGATTTCTGTTGCAGAATTTCGTAGAGTTGTTGGTGTTGTTATTTTTGTTGCTTCACCACTTGCTATTACTGAGGTAAGGAAAGCTTCTGATTGTTATTTCTACATGAAATGGGAAGAATGCCCTGTTATTTTTACAAAAAACTTTAGGGAGTGGAACTAAAATAAATGTTTAAAAAGAAAAGGTTATATCCATCACCTTTCTAAAACCTGTTTTAGTTTTTTAGTACTTCCCAAAATGTATTTAAAAAGCTGTTCTCGACCTTTGCCCTTTTTATAAAAAATATTCAATAAATATTTCTATTTAAAAAAATCATGTGTGCTGCCGAAAGTAATTCATCAAGGGTAACTCCCGGATATGGGTGCTTGTGGGAAATATTTTTCAACAGAAATCTAAAGCTTCTTTCGAAACTCTAGAAAAACATTTCTGCAAGCCAAAATCGGTTAAGACGTTAATGGAAATTGAAGAGAAAACAGACAAAAATGACACCGAATGTGCTCTCTAGGATCATTTGCTACACAGATTTCACTGATCAAACAATATGTAGAAGATCGTTGCCAGTTTTTGGTGGTCTATATGCGCAAAGTAGTACTCTCAGCACGATTTTCACATATGTATCTCTCTTTTGCTAGCTTTTGACACAATAATTAAATAGGGTACGAATCCCCATTTGGCGAAATAATCACTTCAGCATTTCCCCTTTTGTGTGTTGGCAATCCTTCCCCTTATTTATTTATCTCTTTTACAAGCTGCAAAATTATTTTCTCCCAAAACACCGCCATAATTACAATGATCATGGCCATAGCCACCATCGGTTCAGCCTCCACACTTTTATGCGTTTTATGTGCTCCATAACGAGGTATATCACATAAAAAGTATCTCAGAACATATGCCAAACCTAAAGGATTACACAACAGCCACGGCAAGAACATCAGCAACAAAATATAGAAGAAAATCCTAACTCCGACTTGCCGTGTTCCTGAGTAGAAAAGAAAAGAAGAAAAAAAATCGTGCACACGTTCGAAAACCAGATGATTTTGTTGGATCCCAAATCTGAGCTGCCACATCTTCAACGCCATAAACAGTGAATCAATAAATGGGTAACATCTTGTAACCAAACCCAAACTGGATACCCAGAGAATTGTCAGCTTCATAATAATGCAGCTCAACATTGTTGGTTTATGGTGGCATTCGTGTTTGATCTGAAATTAATGGTGTGTGGGCTGAAGAAAATTTGACGAAATTTTACAATTAACGACAACATTTCCGCTCAACACCGGCAACTGACATACGGGGCCCAGCCACAGATCTAGAGAAATATTAGATGAGCAGAGAAACTTGGGATGCTTGTCTACCACTCCGATTTTCATATGTCCGGGCAACAAAGAAGAGAAACAACCATGGAAAGATCTTTGAAAAAAATCAAGATTTGTTTGTTTTTCAAATCTTTTGCTGAACGCTTCAATAAAGTGTATTTGGTGTTTACCCAACAAAAAACAAACCGAAAAGAACTTACGCATCTTTATCTGCACTCACATGGAAAGACGAAACGAAGCGAGCGAGCGAATGAACGTACAAACGATCGCGGAGCTCAACACCAAGGAAATGTCTGGTGGTTATGGTGGCTGTGGCTGCGGCTGTGGCGGAGGTCGTTCACTTTACTTTGGCTTCAAGTGTTTGGTGAAAATAAACACTCGCTTTGTTTTCCATTCCTCTTCTATTAACAACATTAAAGCTCCATTTGATTTCATCTTCTCTACTCGCGTCAAATCATTGACATCTCATCTCGGTCTCTTTTTTCGTTTTCAATACTGTGGTTACTTTTTGTCTGGATTGTTAATTGTTAACAGCATTGCACAGTATTGTGAGTTGCGATTCATAAATGTTTTAAATAAAAAAATAATTCTTTGGAATACAAGTCTATTAAAATTCTGAAGTTGTAAGTAAGATATGGTTACATGATGTAATTTTCTCATGAATTTCTTCGAACTGGCTTCTTGGGTTTCTACACACTGTGCCCCCAACGCCACACATCACCTTTCTTGTTGTTTGTTGTGGCATTCGAGAATAGTAAAAGTACTTGCCAAGGTACTTCATAATATTTTAGTGGTCTCGGTGATATGTGTGAGAACTTTTTAGTAAATATTTGCTAAACACTTTACCAAAAAACAAAAGCAGCGGGATGGATGTTCGGTGAAGTTGTTGCTAAAATAGAAAGTTGGTTAATGAAAATCGAATTATGACCCTTCGGAATGTATTGAGGACACATACGGCGAATTCTTAACCAAATGTGAGGAATAAATATTTATGAGGAAATATTTCAAAGTACCGCAAAAGTAAAATGGGATTAACGGTTATGCTCATATCAACATTTCTTTATAAAATTCGTTTAGGTACAGAAATCTTATGATTTAAGAATTTATAAATAAATGATAGTCTACCGCAGGAATATAGACAGAAATGGCTTCCGAAGCGTACCATATAATAAAATACTAATTATCCATACCAAAATATTACAAAAAGGCTAAACAGTAACCACTTTGAAGTGGGCTTGAGCCCTAATGCTGTCAGACTGGTATATACAGGGTGAGATGAAATAACTGCAACCAAATTCAGACTGCTGTCATTTCTAAGCCACTCGTCCGACAGCTGTTAAATATTCTAGTGACAGCTCATTATATTGTTTACAAGCGTACGAAAGAATTTTGTTGAGAATTTTCCAGAAAAAATTTATTCGCGATGGAATTCATGCATGATAGTGTGATATCTTTATATTTGGCTGGAAAACCAAAAGTGGCTATCGTTAGAGCACTCCAACATTTAAATGTGAAAAAATCTTCTGTATCTCGTACCATCGCTCGTTACCGTGGTACTGGTAGAGTAGCCCGACGTCAAGGAAGTGGACGGAAGAACACAGCAACATCAGCAGAAATGGTTCGAAATGTAAAGAAGCGACTTGATCGAAACCCGCATCGCAGTGGCCGAAAAATGGCTCGTGAGCTCAAAAATGAGCTCGGGGTTAAGCTATTGAAATTCCAAAAAGTGTAATAACTTACACCGCACCAGAAAGAAAATAGACTCAAAAGAGTCAAAGAGTTGTTTCGCTTGGCCAAAAGTGGTGAAGTGGTGCCGAATTTGGCCGTTGTCCAGCAGTTTGCAAACAAACAAAATGATCGTGTTTACTTGCCAAAGAGATCAGCTGAAAATGTGCACCTTCGGTTGGGCACCAGAACTCAAGCGCCGGCCATGGTGATGGTGTGGGCCGCCATAACAGCCGATGGTCGCTCGTATTAATCGATCGTGGCCTCAGAATAAATGCCGAATATTATCGCAAAAATATTCTGGAGGGTGTATTTGAGCCTTGGGCGTGCAAACATTTTGCCCGCAGACCTTGGACATGCCAACAGGTCCCAGCACCATCGCACTCAGCACTCGCCACCCAAGAATGGACTGTTGTGTCTGGAGTATTTTGGAAAGCAAGGTTGGCGCTAAAAAATACCAAAGTGTCGATCCCCTTAAGCAAGCGCTTCGCCCGCAGAGAAACATCCGGGCAGCGTGTGACGGTTTCATTGGCCGTTTGAAGACCATAATTCGTGTCAAAGGTGACCATTTCGAACAAATTTAAACTTATTCTAAAATTTGATGCTATTTCCGATTTTTATACCCTACACCACAAGGTGGTCAGGGTATTTGTGCATTTGTTTGTAACAGGCAAAAGGAAACGAGATAGACCCATAGTTCCTTTTGATGATCTGCATAGAATCACTTTCTGAGTTGATTTATGCATGTCAGTCCGTCTGTCCATGTATTCTTGTGAACAAAATGCAGATCGCATTTTTTATCCGATTGAGATGAAATTTTGCAAACAACATTTGTTTGGCCCAAGGACGAACCCTATTGAAATTGGAGATAATCGGTAAAAATTTAGATATAGCTCCCATATATATCTTCGTCCGATTTGCCTTTTATTGTGCACCAAACGTGTAATATCAGCCCGAATAGCATGGAATTTTGCAAATACAACCAAATTAGGCCTGAAAATAAGTATGCCAAATTTTATCGAAATCGGTTCAGATATAGCTATAGCTCCCATATATATTGTTCATCCGATTTGGTATTTTTGCATCCGCAGCCGTAATATGCACTCTGTAACAACAATATTTGGGGAAATATATCAAATGCAGCTCAGAAATACCTTTGCTAAATTTTATCGAGATCGGTTCAGATTTGGATATAGCTCCCATATATAACTTCGTCCGATTTACATTTTATTGTGCACCAAACGTCTAATATTTGTCCAAATGGGATGGAATTTGGAACATACGACCGAATTGAGTCTAGAAGCTAGTATGTCAAATTTGGTGAATATCGGTTCAGATATAGCTATAGCTTCCATATATATTATTCATCCGATTTGTTATATTTGTTACCCACAGCCGTAATATGCACTCCGTAACAACGATATTCAGGGAAATATATCAAATACAGCTCAGAAATATCTTTGCCAAATTTTATCGAGATCGGTTCAGATTTGGATATAGTTCCCATATATATTTTTATCCGATTTCAAATTAATTTCGCACCAAATGGGCAATACAAGTCCGAATTTAAAAGATACAAATGCTTCGGCATATTTAGTCCTTTGAATTTTAAATTATAATTATAATCATAGCGTGCATGATTGAATTCTCCCATAAAAACTTTTAATTATTAAGTGGAGCTCAACTAAATTAGCAAGGTGGTGTAGGGTATCATAAAATCGGCCCCGCCCGACTTTAGGACTTTCTTTACTGGTTTTTTTTTGCTTTTATTCAATAGAATTTAAAAAAATGTAAAAATTATGGCATTTGACTTTGTTGCAGTTTTTTTATCTCACCCTGTATATAACATACACCGCTCAAATACTGGACCTCGACACTTATTGACCTATCTCGCGGTCAAAGTTTATTTTTGTGGCATTGGTGGAGAGGATTGGATGAGTTTTATGCAAAAGCCCCTTTTCTATCAATTTTTGTGCCTAATTTTTTACACATGATAAAATGACAATTTTTTCTTCATTAAGCTACGCCCTTAGAAATTCTACATCCAATATATATGGATATATAATTAATAAAAAATACAATGAACAAACCCACACATTCCCAAACATTGTATTTAAATGGTTTTAGGAAATTTTAATCAATGCAATAATAATCCAATAAAATTATGTTTAATATTGTTTTCCATTTCAGAAACCTGTTGTTTTGCAGACAAATTTCGAAATCTCGCCCAAGCGTGAAATATGTTTCGTGTTTCAACGGTAAAATGACTCTCTTTCTCCGGAATCGCTTGGAATATTTACGATCATTCAATATTAAATATGTTATATTTATGACTTGATGGCATATTAATTTCGTTGAAACTTAGATCCGAACAATTCATAATGCTTGCTAAATATGGACCATTAAGGTGGAAAGGGTCCATCAAATGCCCAGCTGGAAGCCATCCAGCCAGCCAGTCGACCAGCTAGCTAGCCCGGCTCAACACAAAGACAATTTTGAAAAGTTGCTTTCTTGTTAACAATGAAAATAAAAACTCTTTAATAGGCAATATGATGACCGTTCAAAACAATACACGAACGTTTTTGCATAATGATATACGAGCGAGGAGATCATTTACGGCCGCCAGTGTGTTGGAGATAAGGCGACGATAGACAAAAGAAGACAAAGACACCTGTTGACCAATATTTGATATTCGACCGCACGCACAAACACACATGGCCACAGACTCCGTGGAGGACGCCACCACCACCAGCAACTATTGAATCGAAAGCAAGCGAAAAGGCCAAGCGTTTTCGGTAAAATCGTCGTGCACCGCCGTCGCCGTATAACCCTTTCCATGGCCAGTCTTCCAACTTTGGCGTACTACTTTCTAACACCTTCATTAAAATATCTGCGCCGAGGCCAGTGAGAGTCAACGGTGCTCCAGAGTCCCAGTGGCTGCATGCGAATCACCGAGGCTGCCAAGTGAATTCAATCCAATTCAATTTGGAGATTAATGCTGATTATGGCAATGAGCTGGGAAAGGCTGGAGCGCGGAAAGCCATTCAAACTAATTCTTAGGAAAAATTTAGAGTAGTTTTGTTGTGAAGACTAAACATGGGTTAATTGTATTTTAATGTATTTCTCAGTGCTATAGTCACTGCTGCTGCTGCTGCAGTTGTTGGTATTGTTGTTGTTGTTGCTGTAGTTTACCCAATTGTATGTATGGCATTTTAACATCAAAGCTAATAAGTTACTTTCTAAAGTTGGAAACATTTAGTTTCATTGCCGGTGATGTTGCCTGTGTGTTGTTGTTGTTGCTATTGCTGGCTGCCCGTTTTCGGCTACTTTACATTGTTGTATCGATGAGTGGAGTTTGGAAAACAATTGAAAGTCAGTTTAATGTGCATACATGGCCCGATTGTTGGCTTGCAATCGACTATCGTGTTCTTTCAAAAAACAAAAAAAAAAACTTGAAGATTCTTTCAATCGGCTGCAGCGGCACAGCAACATCGACTTACACAAAGGTAGGTAATATTATGCCGCCGCCACCACCATAGACGCCGATACTGCTGCCATGGTCGTAGTCGTCAATACAAGTGAAAGTTATGTTGGTTCGAAAGTAAAGCAAGCTTTTGTTTTATCCTCGACAGTGGTGTTAGTGGTGGTCGCCGCTCCAAGTTGTTCGAAATGTTCGTGATGGTCCTTGCAGCGGCATCATACAACTGGCAGACAGACTTATGGGCCACGTTAGAAGAGTTCGATTATTCAAAGAAGCGCATGAGTGCACTTGCCTCAAATATTTGCCATGAATGAAGTTTGAAATCGAACACAAAGACAACCGACCACCAAAAATCCATGGCCAACAACAAAACAATGCCTTTTTGAATTTGCCAAGGATGCAAAAGTATCGACAGCACTGCCAACAACAACAACAACAATAAATAGCTGCAGAAGAATACTTTCCCATGCATGGCGAATTAAAAAGGTAAACAATTGTTTACAGAGAGAGAGAGAGACCTTGTTGTAAGCAGCAAAAAAACAAAACAAAGCTAACAAGAACAACAACCAAAACTCAAAAACAAAGCAAAAACTTTTACAAATACTCAACTTTCTCGGTGGTACCAATAGAGACGAGCATCGACACACACATACCAACATATGTACTTCGTATGAACGGATTGTTTGTTAGTTAATCGAGCTCAATTTATGGCATCGACAGCTTATTGCTTTTCCAGCAATTCAGTAGCACGACAATGGGCAATAGCATTCTCCGCAAGGCATTTTTAATGTATGGGAAACAAAAGTGGAGGCACAAATCCGGCCGTTAATTTCAACGATTGCAGCAGGATTTAAAGAAAAAATCAATAATTATAATTTGTAAACGTCGGAAAGAGAGTACCTGCATTTCTAGATGGAAGGTGCAAAATTAATTCTTAACAGTTCCTTTTTAAATTCGCCACGGGGGCACTTCTAAATTGAGATTATTGCTTTAATAAGAAAGTGGTTTGTCACTCGGAATTAAAGGAATTTCGCGGAGATTAGAAACCATATCCAGTGTTTGGTACCTCAAATGATTTTGAAAACTGCAACCTGTAGAAGAAGGAAACTATTGCTTCTTCTATTTCTTTCACTCATTTTCAACATTCTGTCCCTTTTCCACGAATTTTAGCTCTATCTCCATTAGAGGTAGGTCTTCTCTCTCTACATTGTTCGAGTCGTATATTGCCCTATATTAAGGCCTTCAATATAACCGATTTTATCTCTTAGAGGGTCTCAATCTAAGAGAGTAGATCAGGAGAGCACTTTTTCATATCCGAAGCCACTCAATCTGGCTTTATGAAATTAGAAACCAAAGATAAAAAGCGTTGTAGATGAGAGGTCTATTAACTAGCTTATATGAAAGTAATTTTATACTTTTACTCAGTCCGCCATTATCACATTTCTTTTGGCCCAGTCAAAGATGATTTCTACGTGACTTATAAATTCTATGCTTTCGCAGGATATGACTCCAAAATACCTGTCTTGTCGGTAAACTTAATGTCCTTGCCCAAGGTATTATAGAGAGGGTGAAATTGAATTAGGATACGCCATTTTAAACTTTTTTCTTAGGACTGAGGCTGATTTACCCACATTCAGTCTCAGACCCCATTTGTTGAAATACCCATGCAGGATATATAGATGAGTACTGAAGCGAGGTACTACATGCTGGGCTTTTGTCCTCACAACAATTGCAAGCCCCTTAGGTAGTTCTGGGTCCCAAGAAATAGCCCCGTGGAATCCCTTCTTGTACTGAACGATCACTTGAAAGCGAGTCACAGACTTTAAACTTGAAGCACGTTTGGGCGCCAATCCCAAAGTGTATTATTTTGCAACCTAAGCACATACAACTAAAATGCAGCTATGAAATGTGCAACAAAATACAATTTATAAAAAAGTAAGGCAAAAAAAGGCTGATGGTTATTGAACAAAATGCATTTATGAACAATTCGGTCACAGTAAGTCGACAATATAAGAAACCCTTTAAGTACATCCCCATTTATTGCTAAGGGTTTATTTGAAGCCAAGCCACATTAAGGCTGGAATCATTTTCTGATATTCGGAGCATGTCGAACATAAAGTTTGTCTTATTTCCGCAAACTATAAGCACAAGAAAAGCCAAACATAGCAGAAAATGACAACCAGTAGCCAAAGTTGGTTAATGTGCCATTGAATAAATGTTGTTGTTGCTGTTGTTGAATGTGCCAATGCTGGGCTGCCTGCCTAGCTGCGCGACTGTAGTACCATCGTGGACCACCGTTCGTTCGTTGGCTGGTCGAGTGGTGAATGTTTATCTGCTGTTGGTGGCGTCAGCGGTGGCGGTGTTCGGTGTGTAGCATTAACTGCCTAGGCTTTCGAACCGTATTTAAGCTTTTGTTGCTGTTGTCGAGAGTTTTGATGGCGTCGACATTATGCTATTATTGTCTGCCATTAGAAAACAATTAAGTTGGCTGCACTTTGCGCTTATTGTGATTGAAGCTCATGATTGTTCGTTCGCTCCGTCGCTGGCTCGTTTGTTGGCTCACTCAACAATAGCTGCAATGTTGTGCCTCTAATATTGTGCCTCTGTGGCCGCCACTACAACAGGCGACTATTGCTGCCGTTGACGACGACAATGATGACGATGGTGGGCTGTCGTGGTGGCAAAGTGTATCTATCGATGTTTATGAAGAGAACGTCGGGCCATAAATGAGCTTATGTTCACCGTCGCCGCCATCCCCATTGTGCCGTTGTTGTAATTCTCTTCAAAATTGAATGTCATCTTGTGCTGTAACGGCAGTGGCAGTGGCAGCCACAGCAGTCCAATTGTAATGCCAAGGCAACAATTTCTTTTCTTTTCAAACGTTAAGTATTTTTATAGGTTTTTGATTTTCCCAATCGTTGTGCTGCTTCTACCCTTTTTCCACCAGCTATTTATTTGATTTTTGAAAGGAATTTTCAAATTGGCGCTTTTGACAATCAAATGATTTCAAAATAACAACAGCTTGTCTCGTTGTTGATGGCCTGGTATTGGGGCCATTCAGTAATTTTCGGTGTTAACTTTCGATCTGTTCTGTTCTGTTCGGGGCTTGGGGTTCGGAAACGAAGAGCGAGCATCTCGCTGTATGAAAATGTCAATTGTTTGCGAGTCATAAAAAACACGAAGACAGCGACACGAGGAATTCAATTAAAAATTTACACCAAAACATAAAATTTTATATTTATTTTTTGGGAGGTTTTAATTTTTATTTATTTTGCAAAATGTTGAAATTTCACATTACCGCTTGCTCGGTTCGGCTGCCAGCAGCAGTTAGAGGAAGGAGTTTGGTTTTTCTTGGCCGGCCGGCTGGATGGTTGGTTGGCTGGCTGACTGGCTTGTTGTGGCATCTTTGCCGACAACAACATTTTTGGTGGCATCATTTGGCATCATCAAAGTGTTTGGAGACCCGGACTGAGCTTTAAATTACAATTATTCAATGATGAGATCTGTAGCACCTCATTGTTAATGGCCGGAGTGGTGTGGTGTTGCTGGTGGTCGTCCTCGTTGCTGTTGTTGGTATCGGAATTCGAATTGATGGCATTGTTAGCAATGAGTGCATGTAGATACAAACACATGGAAGGCCTAGCGTATGGACGACGACGACGACGGACGGAAGATGGCAACACCAAACCAAATTGTATGTGTAGGTATGTCCGTCCGTCCGTCCGTCTGTCTGTTTGTTTGTTGTTTGGCTTGATGTTGTACGCTGAGCTTGTTTGTGTTCTCTTAACGAAGAACGTGGCGCGTTGTCGTCTTAGCATTGTTTTTGTTCTGGCTGTTTTATTGCTGCTGCTGTTGTTGTTGTTGCTGCTGAGGCACAATGTCAAAGAAACCGCTAAAAGCCGAAACATGTTCAGCGACGTTTGGAACAAGCAGTTTTACGAAATGCTTGTTTCTTGGCCGTTGATGTTCTTACAAATCTTGTTGCTGACGATGTCGTCGTTGCTTTTGTTGTTCCCAACTCGAATGTTGTTGCTGTAAATTGCATACGTGCAGTTAGTTGGCCGTCATCGATTGTGTTGCCGTTGTTATTGGTGCTGTTCATTTTGGCCATAAATGTAAATCCCACCAGTCATTTGTGTGTGTCTGAGTGTTTGTGTGTGTATTAGGAAGGATAACATTCAATCAATACGAGGGTAATATTGGAAGGTGCAAGAGGGGTTTTTAGAAAAAGAAATGCGTTGCAAGGATACTTTAAATTCTCTATGGGAAAGATATTGTGCTGAAATATTGTATTGCCTGCGTCTGTATTGCCCTTTCAGACCAATATCTTTCCCATAGAGATTTAAAAGGATCCTTGCCTTCTAAAAACTCCTCTTACATAAGTTCTGTAAGACATAATGCATTATGGATTTATCCTGTCTCAGATGCGTGATAGTCTGCTGTAGAGTATATATACAGTACGCGGATAAAGGAGTACATTCTTCAGAGAAGTCTTCCATTCTTCGGCAACTACAAATTTCTCATTTTGGACGTTGTTTTAGATTGAACAAGTAAGCCTTCTAATATAAGAGAATTGCCAGCCGAAGCGGAACTGCATTATCGATCGATCACCAAACTTAAGGTTACTTAGTAGTTTATTTGCTGATATGTTCTGTAGGGTAGGGAAAGATGTACGCCAGGACTCCACCTACAATCTGTTATTATGCAATATCTTTGATTCTTAGTTCTTGCTATTGCTCTCTGTTATATTCCCGTTCTCTCACTGTCTTTTTCTCTTATTGTTATGTTAATGCGTTCTCCAACTTCTCATTTACAATGTCATAAGACAATGATGGTCCTTTGTCTTGTAAAGTTCCGGATGCGGTCTTACCGTATTTGCCAAAGGCTGTTAAAGACAAATTTCGGACTTACTTTCAAAGCAGGGTTGATAGTATATCGACATATAATACGACATATTGAGGTACGTCTTTCTGGTCCGGTTTGAAATCACTCCCAGTCTGATGGAGAGATTTAAGACATGGACATGTATTGTATTGGCACTTTCGCACTGGAATCACACCCGCCCTCGAAAATATAATTATGACAATTTGCAAACTAAATTTAGTAAAATAAACACCTCCCATTACTTCCGCTCCACCCCTCCTACATCTTCCCATACTTCTCAAATCTCCCCAAATTATATATGTTATGCGAATATGAGTGTTTCAAGGTGCATTTGCTCGTTGATTTTGCCCATGATCTTGGATCCAGGCAAAAGCAGTTCTCGCCACAGTCTCTTCCACTTCCATATGTTGTCAAAATTCGGTTTTGTATTTTCATTCCATGTTTCCTCTCACAATGACATAAAATAAATTTCGTCTCAAACATTGTCCACTAAAAGAAATTTCAATTTAATTAAATTTTATTTTTATGTCCGCCTTGTACGTCTGTCCATCCGTCCGTCTGGACGTCTGATTCAGACGTTTGTCCATTCGTTCCATTTGAATTGTGTGGATTTGGATCTTGTTATTGCTGTTGTTGAGTTTGATGTCATGCAAATGAGCAGGGCAACGAGATGTAGACATGTGTGACGTGTGTGTGTGTGAGTGTTTCATAGGGATTACCCTCATCTCCCCAAACTTTCCATACATTTTGGCAACACACCTTTTTCCGTTTCACTACTCTTGGTATTTATGACCCATCAAACCATAAACCAAACTGCCGCAAATCTTCATCGGATCTCAGAAATTGCTACAAATATCTGGATATTGTTGGGCTTTTGGGAATGGTCCCATTCGAATGGTCTGAAATGGTTGTTGCCCTGTTTGTCGTACAACAACACCATGTCGGTTATCAAATCTTAATCTCTATTCGCACAAAAATGTAGACATTTGAAGAAATACATTTTTGTGGCGTTTTCATTGTCGTTTCTTCTTTTTGCTGCTTCCTAGCGAGATTTGAGGCAGGCTAAACAAAGCTAAGGCGAAATTAAGACCAGGAAAACAGTTTGTTATTATAACAATGCAAAAACACATGTTGCATACCTGATGTAAGCAGGAACAATCCCCCTAAGTAATGGCCGCTAAACGTTATTAGGTTGTATCGAAACAAAATCTAAACTGCTGGCAATGGGGAAAATTGCAAATCGACCAACCCCGGGAAAAGCTGGCTGGCTATGTCGACATCTCCTAATACGAATGTTCATTTGTTCGGTGTGTCAGCACTTGAAACCACTCAAGCAAATCCGTACTTAAAAATAACAGACAAAATACTACACAAAACAGCTAAAAATAACAAAGAGCTCTAGCTCCAGCTCCAACAGCTACAGCTACAGCGATTACGACAACCAAAAAAGCTTAAACATTCACCTTAAGTAGTGGCAATTGTTAAAAGAGTTATTGTTTTTCTATGCTAAGTGCTGCTGAAATGTTGATGTTATTTGCTGTACATGATGGCGGTACTTTGGATGGCAGTTGGTGGCGGGGTGGGGCCAGGGGTTCATAAACACTTAATCAGCATGCTTAAATCCCAGTTTAACTAGATGCATCTGCATATTTATGGCTTAAACTCCCAGATCCTGCACTTTGCATTTATAAGTATGAGAAACAAAGCACCAGGTAGTGATGTAGCTCTCTCTCTCCTTCCTCCCTCACACATCCATGGGCCCTTTGGGCAACTTAGCTGGCCACATAAATCCCAGATTTTACACCTTGATTAAGACAACAATAAAAATGTCACATATGTTTGGCGACAATAAAAACATTTCGTATGCGGTAATTAAGGAAGCCTCAACATTCATCCGCACATGCATCCATTCATTCATCCATACCGAATGAACTACGGAACGACCGAACGGCCAACATGCATTGTATGTCCCCGCCACGGATGGATAACTTTCAGTACATTCACAGGCCCTGGTGCAGATTTCGGCTGAGAACAGTATGCGGTGTTGAAATTAAACCCAAATTAGTTACTCCATCACATTTTGGGATAATTAAGGTCATTATTCATTATTCGTCATTATTATGCTGTGGGACTCTTAGTTTTTTTTGCGATGCGTTGTGATGCGATATCAAGTGTTGTCGCTAAGTGAAACATTAAAGGGACACGTTCGTCAATAACAAGGATTTAGTCTCTTGGTGTGCATTACACAGCAACTTCAACTGCAAAGGGTCAAATTCCACAGGTTTTTGTGGAGTTTATGAGGATTTAATTATTAGCCAATAATAATGATTGTTTACTAATTAGATGCAAGGATTGACTTCCAAACAGTGTGAATATGAGGGTAAACATTTCTACATCATTTGACGTGATATTTCCTAGAATTTTGAAATTGTATAATCACTGTGTATTGAAATAAAAAAAGTTATTTTCCAATGATTGGAACGCCCAAAGCTGTCATGCAAAACGTCGTTGATTTTTTTTTTGGAAAAATGCATTCCAATTTTTTGAGAATTCCAAATGTGGCGCCAATAGATTAGATTAACCAAAATGTTATCAATTTTGTTATACCCTACAACACTATGTGTTGGGGGTATTATAAGTTTGATTGGGCCAAAAATTATGTAACACCACGAAATATTGGTTTCCCACATAGGAAAGTATATATGGATCATCCTAGCTCGCCGAGCTGAGTCGATCTAGCTATGTATGTCCGTCCGTCCGTCTGTCCGTCTGTCGACGCGGAATTTCGCATGTAGCTAGAGTTTAGGACGGGGAAGAAGCCTACCAATTTGGGTGGTCATCGGATAATATTTAGCGGGTAAAATAGACCATATATTTTGTGTTGAAAAAATTCAAAATTTTTCATTAAACCGCGAATATTTTAAATCCCGGCGAAATCACAAAGCCATGAAAAGGTTACTTCTGACCTTTACATTGATGTTAACATCCAACAAACCGGATATATAGCAAAATATGTGCGATATATATGTCTATCAAAGAAGATATGCTTGAAAAATCTCTTATATGTCGAGAACGGCTGAACTGATTTCGACAGTTCTCATTAATTCAGAATGGTTTCTTGGCAGGAAAGAAACAACGTCTAAAAAATCGCATAAAAATATCTCTCTAAAGATGAAAATATTGATTTTGTAAAATTTTCTCATATTTTTTTCAATTTTGTCACATTTTTGGCATATTTTCATTTTGAATTAAACATTTGGTAATATTTCTACAGCTAACAAAACTAAGTAGTTAGGATATCAGGATATCATATACAGATCGCATTTATGGCCCGATCCTTACGAAATTTTGCATGGGGATAAGATGAGGGTCAGAATAGAAGCCTACTCTTTTTGGAGATGATCGCCATATATTTAGGGGTTGAAATGGACCAAAAAACTGCAAAATTGTCGGCAGGTCGTAATTATCGCCCGATCCTCACGCACATTTGAAAGAGGGTTACCGGACATTGCAAAAGCCAAGCAGTTTTGGATGGTCATCCAAAAATATTCAATGTGTGAAATAATTTGCCAACTTTTGTAGACAAAATTCGAAAATGTCCATTCCAGAGACTTTTTCGAGAATTCACAAATACAGGAAAGACGCACTTCTGACTATTTCGTTAACGAATATAGTCAAATGTCTGTATCTCATATAGATGCGTTTCATTCAAAAACCAATAATAAATGTTAATCTTTTGCCACTTCTAAGAAATTATAGGTCTTTGGGAAATATTGGTTCCAGATCTAGGAAGACCATTTAAGTGCAACATCTACCAATAAATTGGAAATGAGCAAATTAGTTTAAGTTGCTATTATTTGAACATTAGAGAACGAAACCTGATGGTTTTCTGTTATTATTTGTCACAATATCTTGTGAAATTTATTCGAGTATCTCGCCTATATAAACTGTATCGTTTATTATAGTGTTGTTGGAAAAATGCATTCCAATTTTTTGAGAATTCCAAATGTGGCGCCAATAGATTAGATTAACCAAAATGTTATCAATTTTGTTTAAAATAAACATTATTTTTTATTTATTTAATTAATATTTTGTCACAGTAATTGAATTGAACTGCCTTCCCCAGCCCTAAAAACATTCAAAAATATGAAAAACAGTTCAACAATTTGACATATCTTTCACCGTAAAGTGTGACCAGAAGAGATAACAAACACATTGGAAAAATGTGTCATCCGAAGACCTCACCAACAACTCATTCCAAATAGGGAAAAATTGTAGATTCATATTTTTAAAATCTCATCAATGTGAGTGACCCCCTCTACTGCGGGGTATATTTCAGACTACCAAAGTGAGAAACTATAAAAATTTTAAAAATAAAAATAGTTGCACACAAAAATCGACAACAACACTTTCTTGTGATGGTTTAAATCTTGGCGTTTTAACCCCACCACACTCACACACATTCACTCTCGTTGGCACATTAAACACACGGAATAAATATGAGTGGATGATTTCCAATGCTTCTAAAAAAAGACTCCACATTTATGAAAGAGTTCAAGCTGTATGGGAGTGAAGGAGCTGGGGCTTCATAAAACGACATATTTTTTACAAATTTAGAATTTTACTTTGCAATGCGTGTTCCGGGTGTCTGGTTGAGACATAAACAAATATATGTCGCATTCATACCCAACAAATCGATATTAAAAGGCGCTTCACCAGACTGACAAAAAACACAAGTGACGTTGATAGGTTTGGTGTTGATTTTTCTCTATTTTCAAATGGTACAAATAGTTTTGTATGAAATCTCCATTGACGGTCCTTATTTTGGATTATGTATTTTTTCTATGTATGGGAAACTCCAAAATATATAGCACTCGTAGAAAAATTGTATAATAAAAAAAAATCACGTCAGAGAAAGATACAAAGAACTTAAACTTTATATTGTTGTGAAAAAATATATAGGTTCTTTAAACTCCAATGGAAAGGCCTAATAAAATTTCATTAATACAGCAAACCGGATCCAGTAGAATCTTCAAACTACCAACATATTGGGACCAGATTTAATCCGAAATATTTCAAAACCTAGGCATACAAAAAGCTTTTTAGAGTGCATGCGTACTAACGACTAAAATTACGGTGACTTTCCAGAGCCTTCAAGATACCCAAAATCAGCCGGCCCCAGCATTATAGGTTCCCGACCCAGAGAGAGCCAAGAAGATGTCCATTGTGACTGATTTACAACCCCAGGAAAGGGATAAACCTTCTCTCCTTATTTTACAAAGTTTATTGGGTCCTTAAGGAGGCCCTGGGAAAAGCTGAACTTATCGCAGCCGTCAAAGAAAACTACGTTACAAGGCAACGCTCTGGAAATTTTCTACCTGAAGTGCTTTTAGCATGAATGATACTGAAACGCAAAGCAACAGTACTGTTAGGTTATTCATATTTGTCGTAGTATAGCACCTACTTTGATTTTAAAATGTTTCATGTAGTACCCCATATAAATACAATTACAAACATACATTCCGCACATACATAGGTTTGTATGTATGTATGTGTGATTGTGGGGAAAATAGAAAATATGAATATGGTTGTTGCCATTGATGGCTGTCATAAATCGCCGTGTGTTAACGCCTGGTGTTGATGTGAGTCTTCATCTCTATTTGTGGAGGCTGTTTGGTTGCGTCTACTGATCTTGCTTCGTTGCGTCTAGGTTGTGCGTCACACTGACTGGCTGGCTGGCTGGGGATATGTTCGTACAAGTTGACATATTGAAGGGTTGGACGCTTGGTTGGTCACATGAGAAGTTCACCTTTCGTTGATGCTGCCACAGCACCAAAAGACCCCATTCAGTGCCGTCTCTCAAATGGATGGATGGGTGGGTGGGGGTGTCATTATGGATGTGGCATTGCATTGTCAAGTATTTGTTTATTTATTGAAGGCGTTGCGGCGTAGCGACACTATTTCAGTTAATAGCAACGACAATATCTTTTCTGAGCTCTTTGCTCGCTGTCACTTCCAGCGTCTTCGATTACATTAGGCAAACAAAGCGTCCGGCAGCAGCAGCCACAGCCGATCAGTGAAAGTGAAGTGTTGACATAATCATGACAACTGCATTTCTTTCTAAAAGCCACATTCTTTTCGGCTTCAATTCCAACGATTTATTTGATCGAACCATTTGAGTTGTCCCCATCAATCGATTAAATTTACTTTAAAAGGATTTTAATTAAAAGGGAAATATTTAGATCACAAATTGGAACGCAGTGAACATTTTCATGGTTCTCTCATAGAAGGTAATAGTATTGGGAGAGCATTTCAGGAAAAAAGTTTTAATGAATTATAAAATTTGTTTCCAACATCACCAAAGTGCTGTACAATGTTACACTCCATTATGTTTAGGCTGGCACAGCGGCGGAGATCTGTACCTTGAGATAGTACAAGATAACAACTATGTTGGCGGCTTGTTCCCTTTTCAAAAGATACTGCATCGCACAATGTCAGTATTCAGGTATTTACATGTGTATGTAACAAGTCATGTGTTTACCAGAGATTATCACGAACATATATTTGCAGTTCGTTTTTGTTTATAACAACTAGATAAATTAGTTTGTCAAAATAGTTAAACGAATTACAAAGAATGGAGAGAGGTGTCAAGGCTCTGGCCGCGACAATTCTGAATAGATTGAAAGCCCAAGTATAGGTAGATGTATATACAGAAAGAGTATATAGGGTAAGTGTGCCTAAGTTCGGCATGTCCCAGTAGTCGGCACTTTTTATTTTTAAGCCCAAATAAATGACACTATTATAACTAAATGAATTACGTTTACTTCAAACATATTGTCAGCTATCTTTGTGTACAATTTCGCTAAGAAAAGATGATTTATTTTAATAAAAATTAAATTTTTGTCTGTGAAGGTCCTCAACAATCCATATTCTTAAGAAAAGTACAATAAAGACGTCGAATCAGTTTAACTAAACAAAAATATTATATTTTAATGAATTAATTAATAATTATTATTAATAATGCTTACAAAAAAAATGGTATGCCGACTGTTGGAACATGTCATACCGACAATTGGCAAGTGGTGCCGACTACTGGCAAAAAAGCATTGTTTTAATAAAACTACCAATTTATGAAATTTAATAAAAAGTTATGAAAACTTTATTTATTATTGCAAAAACTATACAAAATTTCGAATCTGAATAAATTAACTTTGTAATAATTGAAAATTTCCATTCAGAATTGTGAGCGATTAAAAACGCGAAAATCCTAAAAGTGCCGACTACTGGTACAATTACCCTAAAAAAATAAATTTATAAATATTTATTTGATACAAAAAAATTTATTAAATTGTTTGCAATAACAATGAAAAAAGCAGCAAAGTTCGGCCGAACTTTTTATACCCTCCATCATTTGCAAGGAATTTGAAACATTAAAAAAATCAGTCTAAAAATACTGCTCAAATAAAAACCGTTATATGGGGGCTATACAAAGACGTGGTCCTGCATAAGTAATTTTTCGTCATAGGCTGTAGTACCGATTCCGAACTTCATATACAAATTTTGATTCCGAAAAATAATGTCGCTAACATCATCAAAATAATGAATAAAGAGAGGTGCCGTTATATGTGGGCTTTGCAAAGACGTGGACCTGCATAGACAATTTTCCGTAATAGGTTTTAGTACTCATTACGAACTTCAAATACCCTCATATGGAGGCTAAAGTATTCAGAAGGAACTGTTTGTGTGGATTTTCAGAAAACTCCATCACAAAATTTGGCTAAAATAATTAAAATATCGAATATCGGGAGGTACCGTTATATATACTATACGATGTTGTAGTCCATCTTCGAATTTGACCTGCCGGCAGACAAAAGACTGATCTGTGCCAAATTTTAGCTTCCTATCTTTTTAACACTAGCGTGATTACAAGAGACGGGTGGACGGCGGATAGGGCTAAAATTAGAATTCTACGCTGATCAAGGATGTATATACTTTGTTGGGTCTAAAATCATTATTTCGATGAGTTACAAACGGAATGACGAACTTAATAAAGGGTCTGCATAAAGAGTAGTTATATCACCGTTGTTCTTAAGAAATTCTCAGAGGCAGATTAATTTTAATCTGTTTTATGAAAAGGAAATTTTAATATCTCATAATGTTTAATGCAACTTTAAAGAATAGTTCTTAAGATAATTAAATCTACAGGTGAGGACAGGCATTCCCTTTAATAAAAATCATTTCTTTTACCATCACACAACCTGCTCGTAAATTGTGTCATCATCCTCAATTCTATGGCATGCATATATCTTCTTGGACATTATCCGTTGACTTGTAAAGGAAAATCGTCAATTAATCGCTGTGCCACATATTACAATAAATTTCCTCGAGTTTTCAATGCGACATTGTTTTTCAAGCATTAACGTTTCTCCATGGCTACTGTATTGCCGTTACGGCGTCGACGAGCCATCTCCATGCTTTCCATTGTCCCATTAGCATTTATATTATTGTGGCATTTCAACGATTTCCAGCAGCAAGTGTCCGTCAGCTTTACCTTTCATTTTCGATTGCTTCATTCATTCCCGCTCTAACAACAGGCTAGCCGAGAAATAAACACATCTCACAATCGAATATAACAAAATTATTAATCCGCCATAAATTTTCCAATGGAATTGTGTTTTGAAAGCGCGTATTTACCTTTTTTCGGCTTTTCATAAAACATAATTTGATTGTTGAGTTGTGGTTGCTTTTTTTTTTTTTTTTTTGTTCATTTTCTCAGCATTCATTGCATTTTCCCTGGTCGCTGGCATGGATTCCCCGATATTTGTTTCGGCTAAAATCGATTGTCTGCTTGTAGCTACAAATGTTAAAGAGCTATTCTTCTTTGTTTCCTCTCTGGAGGAGAAAGAAGAAAAATTTACATAGATTTGTTTCGACGGAACATATTCGTTGTACTTTTCGGTTGCATGGATGTTACTGGCAAGTCGAGCTGAGCTGGTTGCTTACCCGGCTCTCATTGTAACGAATTCGAGAAGGCATTAATCTTGGTTCATTGTTGTTGATTGGTTTTCGACACTAGACTTATGGCTGGCTGGCTGGCTGGTTGGTTGGTTGGCTGGTGAATATGTTTGGTTTGTCCGTCTTGGGGCTGTCTGCGCTTCATTTTGGGGGAATCGACTGTGGCAAAGTTATAACTTAATTCAAGCATAAGCTTTAAATGGTAATAATGCCATGGAAAATTATTTATTGATTTATGTTTACACTTTTTCTTCGTCTCATTTTTTCTTCTTCTTCGTTTTCTTGTGTTTTTGTTTTCTTGTAGTTTGTATGAATAAACATAAATAGTCATGGACATATGTATATAAGTATTGGCCTATTTGGATGAGGGTTGTCTTCTTAAATTTTTCGGTAATAATCGGTGGAGAGGGTTATGAGTTTGAAAAAAAAAATAGCTTTTTAAGCGGTTCGAGGTGAACAAAAGAAAATAAAACAAGCGATAGATTTTCTGTTTCCATCCAGCATCATCGTTAATTCCAAGAAATATTTAAATTGTATCCCCATTCATCCATCCGTATGTCCGGCCAACATTCGTCTGCTTACGGCGCACATTGGGAGAAATACCACGATTCGATTAACAAATATTTTTACGAAGAGTAAATTAAAATATTTGGTCATATAAAATATTGAGAGACAACCGAACCTAGTACCTTGAAGGTCAGTATTGGTACGTAGCATTGTGACAAGGCTAGGTTTTTGGAAATACGAACATTAAGGACTGTTCTAAAATGGTATTAAACTTCTAAAATTGTACCATTTGGCATTATGTGAATTTGTAGAGCCAAAAACATGACATTGGGTATGGGAATCAAGGTTGGATAGCAAGTTTGATACATGAGTACTATATTCGGTACAATTTGGTATAGAGTAAACATATAGTGCTTTAAATCTGAAATTTAGTATTAGGGTCGCTGTTCATGTGTAGCGTGGGCATATGGAGTCCTCAAGGTCTCCGTTGGCATCTGAAATTGAGCTATGGAGATGGTTTTGGAAATGTGTACTATATTTGTAGAAAAGCACTAAGTAGTACGAAATGCTTGATGTCTGTGATTATGATATGGAAATGCGTACTACAAATGTTGGAAAAGTACTAAATGGTACTAAATTTGGTTAAAGGAATAGAGCTGGAATCCCGAAATTTGATATTGAGGTCTCTGTTGGATCTGGTGGTAGTTTTCCAAATGCGTACTACATTTGTTCAAAAATTACAAAATTGTATTAATTTTGGATTGCTGTTGGTGCCTAGGATGGGGAGAAGTACATTGTTTTGGATATGATGAAAGATGAAATGTCCCACAAATCATCCCAAGGACGAACTCTGTTGAAATTGGCGAGAATACGTATAATATATATTTTCTTCCGACTTTGATTTTAGTGCTCGGCATATGTGTTATATTCGTCTAAGTAGGATGCATTAGAAGCAAGAACTTCAAATTTGGATGGATTTTGGCACATTCAACCTAATTTTTCCATTTGGTGAAACTCGGTTTCAATATGATTATTGCTCCGATATATAATTTTTTACCTATATTTCCCATCGAAGTCATACCAGGCACTCTATAGCAAGGTTATTTTGGTACGAGGATGCAAATACCTCCGTTAAATTTGGTGGAAATCGGTTCAGTGTTGGATATACCTTTCACATATATTAGTTTCCTCAGCTAAATGCGCCCACTGTGCCACATAACTTGTTGCCTCTAACAACAACTGGAGAGTGTCATTATTTATTATTGGGATTCTATGCTGTGGAGATTAGATGAGATGCTGTTGGTGATGGTTACGGTGTTGTTGTTGCTGTTGGTGTTTTTTTCTGTCGTCGTCGTCGTTCAGATCTGTCCGGGTATTTATTGCTACTTTGATTTGACTAACGGCCCGGTGTTTACATGCTCAAGTTAGGGGCCCAACAACATGGCCTCCAGCATGGTTTCAATGCTTAACACCGAAACACCTATTTTGTTTTGATCGCATCTTCATCGCCAGCGTTGCCATGCCTCATTCGTTCGAACTCTACCAAGATGTTCCATCAAATTGCTATTTGTTTAAATGTAAATAAATCACCAAATGACCATTTAACAATTTATGTAAAGAAAAAAACAACAACAACGACAACATTTGAATTTCTACAACAGCACGAACAGCAACAACAGGTCTATACGAAATAAGCCCTTAAACAATAAAATAAACCACAATATATGCATGGGTATATCGGTTTGTTTGTTTGTATGTCCGAAGGAAACTATCAGCTGAATTGATTATTTGAATTGACTCCTAAGGTTCGTTGGATTAATAACAGACTGTTCCTATCGACGAGCTGGCCCATCTGTTTGTCCATTACAGCCGACAAAATCAAAATATTCATGTTTGCGGTCGTGTTTTATTATAATGTAATAATTAATCTTTTTACTGGTCGGATGGGATGCTCTTTCTCCATGTGTCTTGTGGCCAAGCATCTCTTTGCCATACTTGCCACGATTGGTATGAGTGTGGAATATTTCGAAGGCAATTGATTCATCTTTCTTGGAAAGATCTTTCAAAAGAGAAATGTTACGGTCGCCAATAGCTGGCCAGTGAGTGTTGGATTTCATCGCGACAAGTGATGCCAAGTATTTTATTTAGTATTCAGATTGATGTTGTTCAAGTTTGTCCGGAACGAGTGGAGCAACCAACATCAAAGGGGGGTTGTCTGATTTCATTATTAATTGGAACATTAATACTTAAATATTTGTTCGGCAGCGGACACAGTCAACGCTCATTCCACCATTGAAGATTTATGTTCAGTTAAGAGTTGAAAGAGAAATTTCGAAATTTCGGCGTTTTTTTATTGTTTGGCCCTTTGCTCTGTCGCTGTTATAAATAAGGTGATAAACGGTTTTCAAATTAATGATTCAAGTGATTCGAAAGCATGCATATATTTCAGTATCTCATCTTGTTTTGGGTAATCTTCTGGCCTATTGTTTTGTCAACAGTGTTTAGTCATCTTAGCTAGTAGAACACGGCGGCGATCTTAAATCGGCAAAAAAAAACAGGCATGCTAATCCGTAAACAATACCAGACGGGCATAGATTTCTCTCGGCGATAAATAACACAAAATTTGTCAAAACCATCATCGAAAAGTGTCATCGGAAGATTTTTATGAATGTTTTTTGTATTCTATTTTAGCTGAGTTATTGAAAAAGCATGTGGAAGTGTGCCAACTGGGTGTGGATCGGTCAAAATATGGATATCACTCGCAAAATAAAAAAAGAAATACATGCCAATAACCACAACAAACTGCTAATGAATAGTATTCGGATTTGTGAATGAGGGGGCGAATAAAAGAGAAAACCTTTTGGAGAATATAAAATCAAATTTGGGATTGAATTCATATTTTGAGTTTATATCTCTGTTTGGTTACTTGTGTAGTTGTCCTGGAAACTCTTCTGTTTATTTACAATAATCCACTGCATGCATATGTTGTTGTTGTTATTTTTCCAAATATTTTGTTTAGACATTTTTAATCCGAACCAAAACATTTAGTTCAGTGTAGCAAACATTCCTTGGCATGAACGTGCCTCTGTGGCGACTGATAAGATCTTTTGCGAAGTGCTCTTTAAGCAGTGAGGAAGCACATCAGATGTATCCCTTCGGTGAGATGGAAGTCAGTACTGGTGCTGGCTGGTTGGTCTCAAGCTCATTAGCATTTAATCTTGACGGAAAAATATCATAAACTCAACTGACAACTTTATTCGCGTTCTCCAGAGCAGCAACGCTCTATTTTCTCCTTCGTGATTCTATGTGGCCTTCTGCGTACATCAGCCGGCCTTTTTTCAAAAAAAAAAGAAGCTTCCACGACGATATCCAATGCTGTGCGGATGCGCTATGGCGGATCTGGTGTTTTCCATTATTTTTCTGAAGGGAAAAGACCATTTAATCCCTGCGGAGGGATTTTTTGTTAAACTTAAATGATTACCAAGAACTCTGTGCTTTTGTTTGAAATGCTTTAATGCGTTGTTGCTATTTTTACAAAACACAGCTGTGCAGTGTACAGACTTTAAAATTTCATAGTTTATGGTTGGACAAAAAATAATGTATAACAAATACATGGGATTCACTCCAAATCCAACATTACCACACCAACAACAGCAACAACACCAATGTTTGTACGTCGAAATTTACGACAACTGGAGCCCTTACGGCAAAACATTTATGCCTATTCTCCCTACGAAATGTCCCCAACAACATCCCCCAAACACCACAAACGAAATGAGGCATTAGTGTCTGGAGTCGATGCAGCCAAGGGCATCATAAGCATGACCATCATTGCCATTCATTCACAACCTCATCATGGCAGCGATGATCAGACAAGGCATCCCATATGTTTGGGTGTGTACGAGGATGGTGGTGGTGTGTGGAAACTTGGCGATGAGAATCTCTGCTCAGCAAAGATATCACTTTAGGAAAAGCCAGATTAAGGCAAAGAAAAAAAGGAAAAGAAACCGATCAAGCGTTTAACGATTACTGCTGTCTCAACGGCTGCTGTGCTTTAAATTAACACAGACGTTCCGGTAAGAAAACGGGGAACGTCGAGATACGCTTCAACGATGTCGAGGAGCCCAGAAAATGTCATAAAAAGTGATCTAAGAACTCGAATAAAAATCATAAAAAATTACCATTGTTAACCCTAGGGAAATTTATGAATTCCTTGCTTTTTTTGTAGTTTACATATTTTTTTAATTATCCGCTCTGGAAAATATGTGGAGAACAAATTGGAATTGGAAAGAGCAATGACACTAAAAAGGGATGACAGGCCAAAGTGAAAAAGTATGTTTAACTTTTAAAATAGTTTTACTAGAAATTACAAATTCTAAAATCTTGGAGAAACAAATGATAAAAAGCAGGACGGAAAAGGCGCTCATATTTTATATAAGTTCATATATATATCATATGCATATATTTTATATGCAGTTCAAAAGGGATTTGTATGGGAGCTATATCTTAATCTAATTCGATTTCAAATAAATTATGATTAGGACTACATTGATATGCTTGAAAATGTTTAAGCTAATACTTGCTTAATTTTTTTCATATTGATCAAACAAAGTAAGTTTGAAGATATTCTTGAGTTAATTATGGCAACATTTTCAAATCCATCTAAATACCTTCAATTTGAAATTCAATTTTGAATAAATGCAAATGAGGTTTTTACCAAAAAAAAAATATATATATATATTTTTCCCATTCTAAAAAAGGAACACCGAGTAGTTTGCTACAAGAATTCAAAAATGACTGCTCCTCTCACCTATTGCCGCGTCCTCAACATTTTAAAATGCTGATTCAATTCGTTCAACATCTTCTAATCTCCACATATTTTATGGTTTTCTTCGGGTATTCACAATTTATGCTTTATTCATGTTTAACAAATAATTTTGACAATATTTTTTATTGTCGCACATTCATCTTTCGTGTTCTCGCATACCCACATCCGGAAGAATCCCAAAGTTATTCCCACAAAACATTCGTTGTATTGGCATTGATACAACAAATGTTCCACCATTCCGATATTTTTTAACAATCCCTCCAACCGCGTACCCCATACAAATACACACTCACTCGCATACACAGCCACATGTAAATACATCGATCGACCCACACGTGTTCAGATATGTGAAAAATGCATGTTCTCACTTTTTGTCAAATATTTTACAACAATAAAAAAAAATCAACAGTGACAAAAAAACTTACACACAAACTAAAGAAGAAATCCGGAGATGATTACAAATCTACATTTACAAACCGACACACACACACAAACACTCGCACATAAAGTGGTTAGCATGGATGGATTTATTCCATGCAGTTTGTTATGTTGTTGATATTCGATTTTTGTAGCCTCTTCGTTATGTTGAAGATTTTGCCAGCAACAATTCAATTTTAACGGCACAGTGGTACCAAATCATTACAAAAACTTGTCAAGGGCTAAAAAATAAACAAAACTGCATTGTTTTAGGATTTAAACAGTGGTTTTTTGGTAGGAAGTTTTGGTCCTTCTGTACCCCAGTAACGCTGTGAAGAGATTTCAGGACCATGGTTTGAGGCGAGAAATGTCTTTTTTCGGACATACGACCACTTTACAACTTTTTTATAAGGCTTTGAAATTTAGTAGAGGTCTTTGGAGTGCTTCCAGAATTATTTGTTGTAAAAATGAATAATACCGGTCCATATTTTTGTACAGCCTCCCATATAATGTGGGATCTTAATACCTTATATATACTTTTTTGTTTCAGGCATATTTTTCAACATCATAAAGAAAATTTGAATTGATGTCCATATCGACAGGTCAGCTAAGCAAAGCCCACAAAATTCTAAAGTTCTCACGCTAAACTTGTATTATACGACCCTTTATAATACCTAAACTAAAGACAGAGGATCTTCAATATTTTCAGCTAGACCTTTCAATATTTAAGATATAACATAGCCATTCGGTGGACGTTAAAATAGATTGTAGAATGTAAAGTCTTACAGTACATCTCACCTATTCGGCTTGGTTTAATCTGATATTTTGGGTTCATAGTTTGCAGAGTACTCTTGGGAGTAGAAAAAAGGAAACGAGCAAAACTCTGTTTTTCTGTCTTGCTCTTTTTAGAGTGGGAGCAAAATTCGCTTAAAAAAGAGCAGATTCTACCCTGGCGAAGTCTTTATTTAGCTTTTATCACACATTTTTATGTACTTGTGTTTTTCTGTACACGATTTCCCCTCTTCTCCCCTTCCCCACACTTCTAAAGTACACAGCAAGATCAAACCCTGTTTACTGCTACACACACACAAAACCCCGGAAAAGAAAATATTTTTTCACTTGATTTCACTCTTAGAACAAAATCTCACTGTAATTCGAGCGATTCGATAACTACTCTAAATTTTCAAACAGGGGTGACTAAGGACGCTCTCACAGCAAAACAAAAGATTGAAAAGTAAGCTCAACATAAATCTTCCACTCTTCGAGAACGATTAGAAAAGTACTTTTTTATCGAATTTGCCAACAAAGAGTCCTTATATGAGTACCGATATGTAATGAGTATTTTTGCTGGTCTTTAGTCAAAATTTCGGAACTCGTCGTCTTTGTATGAGGTTGATTGAAGATTTACATCCACTGTTTTGATAGAATTGTTCTAAGAAATATGTGCTCTGTCGGTGAGGGACGTAAGCAGAAATGGCTTTTAAAACCATTCAGGATTGCGAAATGGTAAACACTAGATTTTAGTAATCGGCTCCCTCCGGGCTTATAGTCCCACCCTCTTCCCTGCATACATCCCTGCCTTCGGTTAATATTTAACATCCACCTTTACCTGTTCGAGAAACGAAACTATCTTCATAGACCCCCTTGAACCACTGTTTCCCTCGTATTATTTTGCTTCGTTGATTTTTATTTCATTTCATAGATTTTTTTGTGGGTCGCCCACCCAATAAAAAACATATTTTCATACCCCAAAATGGTTGGTATGATGATTGTCGGCACAGTTGTTACAATAAATCAAAAATACTCATCGGAAATATTATTTGTGCTATTGTTGGAGACCACGCTGCCTGGCCCCACCACTGCCACACTCACAGCCAAATATTAGCTTTCTGCTCCAGCTACTCGTGTTACAACAACATTTTTTCCGTGTTTTTCTACTTTTTTTATTGTGATTTTCCTTTTTTCTAAACGTTCACTCATATACCCTGTTTAAGTTTTGCTTTTCCTTGTAAAATTTGATATATCTTCCTATATATGTATGTATATAGATTTTTTGTTCTATTCGATTTTATGGCTTTACACATTGATCTTCATGCTAGGGTGGGCGCTTTTGGTGGCGCCTTTGACTTTTATAATTTTCCACTTATATTACTTTATAGTTTTTCATAATCCAATAAAATCATATAAGGGGGAAAAGTATGGTTTTACACACAAACAAGAAACAGAAGAAGAAGCGAAACAACAACAACAACATCGCATTATTTATGCATTACGGGTTTTAATACCAAACTGCTGTCAATGGTCGTAGCCGTTAGTGGCATTTTGAGGATGCGGGACACCATTAAGTACGATATTAGCGGTTTTAATGCCATTCATGGGAGGGGGCTGTACCCCAATAAGGCAGGGGGAGTAATAATATGTATACGTAAAGTTTGTTTTAAATATATGTAATAATGCATTTATATATTGACATGGACAAATGGGAAGCTTCCTTAAAAAAATATATGTGACTTTGACTTATGTAGGGGTTTCTCATGTCTACCATGCCATACTCCGGATTTTTGTGTATATCGGCTATTAATACCCAAAGAAATTTTACAATGGCTCTATTGTCATCCAGGGGAGGTCGTTTTTTATTAGCTGTTCCTACATGACTTTTATTGGCCACTTTAGAGGTCTGTAAAAGTCATTGGTTAATTGCAGAAGTTGTTAGAATTTGAAGAGAATTTTTTTATTCACACGCATCCATATGTATGTGTGTGTGTTAGACGGCCAAAATGTTAAAGCTTTCATGTGTCTTCTCTACAGCAAATGTCAATAAAACAAACAATTATTTCGATATTTCTTAGGGTCATTAGAAATTAGTTGGAAAATAACATCGGATATTAAATTTCCATAATAGAATTTCCAGCGTCGGAGTTTCTCTAAATGTGTTTTCAATGCGGGAAATTGGACACCCTATGGCGCAAAAATGTATTTTCAAATAGTAAACGGAAATAATTAAGAAAATGCACATAAAACGAAATTCTTCCAGGCGAACTCTGACTAATCCGAAAATTATAGGAGAAATAAATAAAACTGAAGAAAATCTTGATAGTGTTTTAAGAAATGGTCTTATTGACTTATTAAGTAAGTAAATAAAAATTATTATATATTGAACTTAGATAGCAAGTCATGCCAGATCTTCAGAGTTTTCTTAGGCGGTCACCATGGTATGAAATGTATATAAAAGTAAGTTTAAATAAATCTTCCGTTAAATATTTCGTTGTTACGAAAAAAAGGACCAATGGTGACAAAAATATGCGAATCGGAGTGAGGATATACAATTAACAAGTAAAAAAGCTGTAAGTTCGACCGGGCCGATCTTTGAATACCCTCCACCATTTGGAACGGTTTTTTTAATTTTTAAAAAAATAAAATTCTTTATAAAATCTTAAAAATACCGAATGTAGCCGTTATATTTGGGTTTATACGACGACGTGGGTTTATACGACGACGTGGCATAGGCAACTTTTGTCGTAAACCATTACAATATTCAAATGCGAAACTTGAATAAAAAAATCGGCGAATAATATAGCTAAGATCATAAAAATACCGAATATAGGGAGGAACCTTTATATTGGGGCTATACGAATACGTGGACCTGCACTGACAATTTTCTGTCATAGGCTGCATAATAGGCATAATACACATTTGAGTAAAATTTCACAACCTACTTCATTTCGTTCGGAAGCTAGAGTGATTTCCACAGACGGACGGACATCGCTAAATCGACATAGAATTTTATGCTGATCAAGTATATATATATATATACCTTGTATGGTCTAAAATGAATGTTTCGAGGTATTACAAGCGGAATGACAAACTTAATATACCCTCTTACTGGGTGGAGTGTATAAAAACGCTGTAAATGTAGTAACATATGGGAAGTTATTGGTATTACAAAATTGTACCTTCGTACAAAAACTGTGAATGTCCTTTCCGCATTAATATAAAGTTACCCGAGATATTTTCGAAGTACACTTATTGATCCATAAAACGTACCCTTCACGGTTATGTAAAAAAATGACTAGTGATTGGTGATCTGTAAACCAGTATCTAAAGAAAAAAACTTTCTGAAAGGTCAACACTTTTCCTCGGTTGACTTACTTTGTTCAAATTTTTTTTCAGAATTCGTTCCAAACTTAAGTTACTCTCTCTCTCTCTCTCGAAAGAAATTTGTCCTCAACTAACTAAGAGAAAGAGAAGCCATCAGCCTAACAATTTACTGCTCCGCCTATTTTTTTAATGCAATTTAATAAAATTATTACAAGAAATACATACTCTTAATAAGCCAAGCCTAATTACAAACATAACTTGAGGTGATCTACAAATTCTTGACTTAAATGGCAATTGGCCATAATTTGAAATGACACTCTTGTCCCATTAAAATCATTTGCATATCTTTTGCGCAAATATTGACTTGATAATCGCCATCCTTTTATCATAAACATCTCTGGGAATGGCTTTTTAGGGAAAATACAAAACAGAGCAATAAATTCAGTTGAGGACGTTCCGAAGGGGGGGATTATCAATTCAACAGCGATAGGGTCTTATCCCTCGGCAGTTGCATGGCCATAAAATCGTATAATTCATGTTCTATAATTTCTTGGCTTAATTTTGTTGTTTATTTCCGTGCTCTCGTCCTCTAGTTCTACCTTGCCGGTTGCTTCTTTGTTGTGGGGCGCAGGATCTTTCTCTCTTTCGCATCGTTTTCACATTGTCCCCAAAAGCATACAATTATTACTAGCGATTTATTAACCAGCACTTGTGTTGTTAGGAGTCAGCGGAGTTGTGATGGTAAACGCTGGCTTCGGATGATCCCTACTGCCATGGCTAAAAAGCTAAAAGGCCAAAACAGGAAATACATTTGCCGCTCAAACGAATGACAATGGAAATGCTCAAATGAAACAGTGTAAAGACAAACAAACAAACAAATTCGAGGCTACCAGGAATCGCAATGCTGCTACAGCTCATCTCGCCAACCATCCATGTCTGCCAGTGGCTGTAGACCCACCCACCGTGGTCGCAGTTAAAACGCGCCAAACAATTTATAATCAACACGAAATGAACGCTGTTGCATTGCGAGAAAAGTGCAAATTCATGTTCGTTGACAATTTCACATAATTTGCATGCAATTTTCGAAAAGCCATGCAGCAAAAAAAAAAAGTTGCAGAAAACACACAAAACGAGGACGACGACAACGGAGATGGCAAACAGATGGCATGGCAATCGCGACCAAAGGAATGAGGATAATGTGACTGCAGCCGTGGCTGCTGCTACTGCTGCCAAAGAATGGGATGACAACGACGATGATGCTTTGCGCCTGCTGGCTGTCGCACCATTTGCCGTTGCTGCCCAAGGATAAAGCCGAATGATGCTACGCTGCCATACAGCTGTGCAAAGTCAAATTTATTAAAATTTGATTGTTTTTTATGCATTTTATAAGCGTACATTTGAACATCATGCAATTTTGCCAAAAATGTAATTTTGTTTGCCTTTTTTGCACTCAGCGCTGCAACGCTGCATTGCTTATTGAAAAACGATGTTGTTTGTCAAAAATTGTAGAAACCTTCCCGGGCGGGAGAGGAACAACAAGCTGCAGGCAGACGCACACACACACAGCTAGCAAACAAACAAACATTTGGAGTTATGAATTCTTCGACAGATGACTAGATGAAAGAATCCAATTTGAGAAGAGAACGAAGAAGATTGTGTTTGTGTTTCCACTAAATGAGGCATAATCCAAGCCCTTTGTAAGGTCAGAAGCATCAGAAGGGCCCATTTAAGATAGGTTTCTCTAACAAGCAACACTCTTTGATCATATCGAAAAGGCTAGAAATTAGAAAACGATAACCATTCTTTAAAAAAATCATCAGGCCATCCATTTAGTCATTCTATTGTTTTCTGTTTTTTTCTTTTGGTATCTCTTTCCACGAATGCACAATATTTTATCAGGCAACTGTAAATCTTCGACAGGGAGATTAGTGTTAAAAGTTTTTGTTTTGAAGAGAATTTTATTACGAAATAAAGGGGGAAACCACAAACAACCACCCCACAACAATGGATCATCTCATCTTTCGATTTATCCACTTTTAATTGAAATATATGGCGGAATGACTTCTTCGCTGACTGTAATTGGTGAAATTTAAAACCAAATATTTTAAAGTTTCTTTCAATTTCAAATCTCCAAAATAAAACTCCTCGCCTCAAATAAAATAGGTCTGAAGAAAACTAGATTTTCGCCCCACACTCAAAGTGTAATCTATCCAAGGTGTTCGTTCCACAAAGCCCGGCCATCGTTGATGATTAATAACTCAATACTGTCCGTTGTGGAGTATGAATAATAGAAGCCACTTTCAAAGCTTACGACCAGTGCGAGTTGTAACGAATAAAAAATCGAAACCAAAACAAATTTACATGTCCATAACATTTGTTTTTATTGTTACAGCTCCGAGCAGAAACAACAACAACAACCGCAACATCAACAACAATATCGCCGTTAGACAATAGCCGTACACACACAAATTCCTTTGCAACCTCCAGTGGGGTCATAAAAAAGGGCTAATTTGGTCAATTGTGTTGACATAGTGTGAAAAATTGTATCTCCGATGGTTTTATGGAGTCTAATGGAATAATGTTCAAATGTATTTTCGTGTCCGATGATGAGGCAATATTTCAAATTCAATGAAGACTTAATGGAAATTTGAATCATCACAATGGCGAGAATATTTGGTTATTACGTCGAAGTGTGGCCATACATAATATAAGTTCATTAAAAATGTTAGTTAAACGTTTGGATGTATCCAATATCGATCAGTTGGGCGACATTTTTGGAAATCTGCTATACTCTTGCAATAGGTCAAAATATTCACAGACAACAACTTTAAAAAAAAAAAAAAAAAAAGAAAACCAATCAACCGAATTTTCCAGATTTTTGATATTCTTAGATAAAATTAGGTCCCCTGTAAACGTTTTTTTTTTTAAGGAAGGCCATGTCTTGACAGGAGCCTTATATGACATTTAGGGCTTGTTCTGTGGGCTTAAATGCAAAATAGAATCTGATTGGTATTTAAAAGTCCTTGTCAAATTTTCAAGGGTGTTTCAACTTTCATTTGGGTTTGCTGGTTCCATCAAATTGATAATGGCTCAATACTGTTAAAAAAAATTAAAAAAGTTTCAGCCGATATTTCAACAGTTAACGGCCCTCAGCATTGGACTTAAATATACCATATTTACACTAAATCTAATATTAGTGGAAATTGGAACTTTGAAGAGAACTTGGGAATAACTTTTCATTTAATGATAGTAATGATTATGCAATTTTTGTCCCTTTTGTGACCCTTTCATACGAGATCTAATGTTGTGTTATTGGAATTTTATAAGTGCAATTGGTATTAAAAATTTAAAGCTTCATAGCCTCAATTAGTACGTACAAATATACCGTTCTGAAAAAGACAGTACACGGGTAGAAAATGTTATTCCGATATTGCAAGGTGGTAATTATGGAAAACTTCAAAAGGCCCCCAGATTTAGTGCGATTGTCTGAGAAAAATAGTGTAGGAACATCCGTCTTAGAATTTTTAAAATTTCGTTGCGTCTGTGCGGGGCGGAGCAGAGGACTATTCGTTTTGTCAGGTTCCGTCGATTTTGACAAGAAACTTTGTATTTTCAAAGCTGTAATGGGTCCATGTAGGTTTTGATGCTTTACAAGTTTTAGTCGTGTCCCATTTAAGCTCTACTTGTGAAAGATAATATTTAAAGACAACCCCTTTAAGTACTCCCATCGGTGTCGAGTCTGATGCCTTTGAAAGTTCCATAGCGACAGACCCTGTTCCAGCTTGTTCCTCTGCTTTTTTGTTACTAACAAGACTTTGTGATCTGGAATCCAAATAAGAACTACTCTGGTCAGACACACTAACTTGGCAAGTTCCTCTTTAAATTCTTTCATTAGCCTTGAAGTGACAATGTTCAAATTCAGTGCTAGGAACACTGCTTGACTGTAGACAAAAAATCCTATTGAGTTTGGTGAGTGGTGCTATTACAAGCCGCTTTTGATGTTAATATGATCAAAATATCGTACCAATTTTGGACTATATTCGATTTGTTGTGAGAGACGATCCAGAAAAGTGAACCAATATGTCCTATTCTCACACATTTTGTTTGAAAAAATCAGATGCACATTTGATATTTTTACGAGAGTTATTTATGTTTAAAATGTATGTATTTTGTGCGAAGGAACAAAAAGGCCAATATTGTCCAACTTCGCACTTGTCTGAAGTTATGTCTAAATGTAACGATGTATCAATTTGAACTATATCAGATACAACATTCAATATGAGTTTTGTGTTTTTGAAATTTTGAACTTTTGTGAAGAAGGTACCAGAAGAAGTCGAAACATATTGCCCGTCTCCGAACTTGATCTATATTTAATAAAAATACCGATACCGTCCAAAAAACCTAGGGTACAAAACTGTTGTTGTGATGGCGCGCATTTTGGTAACTTGAAACTTTTTTATTCGAAAATTTCATAGTTTATATTTTTTAATTTATTATATTTTTATTTTTTAATATTTTGTTTTTTTTTACACATAGTGCCATCTGTGTTATTATTGACATTAATATAACCAAATAAATTTGGCCAATGGCAAGATTGACATGTTGTCAAAGCAGTAGATCGAGGAATGAAAGATTATTCAGTCATTATTTTAAGGCTTTAAGGCATGCAATTTTTTAAATTTGTCGGCTTTTCTATTATGCGATTTTTTGTAAAGTCTTCACATTATGAAGACAAATTATGTTGTCGGTATATTTTGAGAGTTTGTTGAACCACCTTTTAGATGGTATGGGTTTCATCACACTCCTTGGGAAGGAAATTTAGGCAACAAACCTAAGATAGGAGAACACCTCATAAAAATTGCATATTCTAACTACAATTGGTGGATAACATCAAATGATATAACATTATTTCAGTCGAAATTTGGCTTCTGCCTTCCTGGCCAGTCATCGATGACAATCAATACCAAATTGCAGGTCTGTCCCACGCCCATTAAACATAAAAATAACCCATATATGCCCTCTCTCTTCTTACATCGCACTTCACAATGGCCACATAAGAAAGTTAACCATTCTGTGGTGGACCACTAGCTGAGCTGGACGCAAAACTTGGTTTAGTTTCCAAAAAGCCAAAAATGAATTATTATTTCAAACAAAAATTTATGTATGAGTTACTTGGTGCGGAGAAATAAAAAGTGAAAAAGTGGCAGCAGCAGCATCGGCTGCATGGGCCAAAAACAAAGTTTTGTTGCCACTTTCCCAATCAACAATCAATATTTTTATTTTTTTTTCAACAGTACAGTACAGTAAAGACTCCAGAAATGCGCCAAGTTGTGATTTCAAAACATAATAAACTTCAAGTGACTTAATTTCTTGCATCATTGGAGGTTTACCTTTACATTTTAAACTTAATCAAGATCCGGATCTATTCTGTTTCGCTGCTGTTGTTGTTTTTTTTTCTCTCCTTGTGAGAAATGAAATATAAACAAAAAAATTGAATTGTGGCACAAACTTATGAAACAAATCACAGCAAATAATATCAACTGATGTCGAAGTTCTTCTTGGACTTGGACGGAGTTGTGGCATCCTTGGCAGACACCATTGCAGGCCATAGACTCGAAAGAATTTATTCGAGAGCAATCGATTTACAACCTGATTTATTGGAGGGCGGCTAACAAAGTCATAAATCAAAATCCATCATGAAAAATAAGGCAGACTCACTCAAACCAATCACCACAAACGATGAGCCCAAGAACAAAAAAATGCTCTTAAAAGCAATAATAAAACAACAATAGAACCCAAAAAGAAAACTTGAGAAAAAAGCACAGCCGCACTTGGAAGTGAAAGACAGACTGTCAGACTTTCGTTGTTATGGGCGAAGTTGCAGGGTGTTTGTTGTAGCCAAAACGCCATTGAATTTTTATTTCCAATTCTAAATAGAATTAATAAAGATTTAAATTGAGTTAATCGAAGGGAAAGAAGCTAGACGTTGATCTTTTAAAGTTCACCGGATATAGGTATGGGAAGATCTACATTGTAGGAGAAAAATAAATAACAACAAATTTAAATAAAAGTAAAAAGTTTGTCTTCAACATATATAATTTAAATTAATGAACCCTGGTTAAAAAATATATGAACTTGAGGATCTACAACGCCTCCGAGCTTTGAAATACTCCAATTCGAGTAGAGAATAAAATTCGCTCGAAAGGTGAAAGTACTCGAGTAAAAAATTAAATTGAGTATACTCTATTTTTTCGCCATTCTCTATAAATGTAAATAAACCCCTCTGCAATGCTTCTGTTTTTTTCCGACTCATGTTTAACAAGCAGGTGCGCTCGCGAGTTTTCGCACATAAAAGAGTATTCTTCTTGTAAAACTCGAGTAGACATCTCGTACTCACCGAACACCCCTGCTCGCGTGTATTTTTCAATCAGGAGATAAAGAGAGCAAAATTGAGCTCTTGAGCACACTATTCACGGCTGTTAAAAGGCGAATCTCTAAATAAACCTAGCTTAACATAATAGAATCTAAGTGAATATATCCGAGGTACCACATGTGGGGTCAGTTTCACCAAAGAAAATACATATCTGATCCTTGGGTGATATTTCTCTCTTGTAATTAGCATAAGTTCACGTTAAGTCTATTTGTATTTGTGCCTTCTCTAGCACCTTGCCTAAATCAATACTTGTTTTTTAATTTTGAAAAACTCCGGCACATTCTACGTGGATGAAGGTCTCATGATTTATATAAAGTCGAAACCGGAGTATTGCACCACTCACTTAAGTAATAAATGCCATTTTGAAAATATAGTGTCGAATTTAAAATGGAAAAGTGACACCAGATCCCAAGTCGTGTTAACACATGGAATTTGAAAATTTAATGCCAACCCCTATAAAACTAATATGAATCAATTTATATCTTTTTATGACAAAATTTAATGGTATATCTATTTCGACTGAACTTCTGACCATAAGTCATAAGATTTTCGAATAGTATTTCGAACGACCTGCTTCCTCTTGGTTCCAATTTGACAAAAGAAACCTTAATGACTTATTTATATAAAATTTTATGCTCCATATTCCTGTTTATGTGTCCATATTAGTATTAATATTTTTTGTATTTAATGTCTTTTGGTTTTTTTTTATTTTACAAGAAAATAATATTAATTTTTATGGCCATGCCCAAAACACACTCATACGCAAACGCACACATATGAGACATGTATACATCTGGTACACGTGTATGTATGGGTGAGTTATTTTTATTTCATACCACTTGGATGAGGTCTTTTGTGCCATACTATCGAACAATTTGCATAATTTGCTGATTTAATAAATTAAATATACATTAAATTTTCATTTGTCTGCTTGTTTGTCCGTCTGTCTCACTGAATGTTTGTTGTTGTTATTATTATTCACATTCTCAGACCCATTCAAATTCAAATGTAAATGTCAGATATGATGACGTTTTTTTTTTGGTTGGGCCCCAAAGACATCTCTATAAATTTCAAATTTCAACCGGAGTGAAAAATACTATGGAATTCCAAATTCAAAATTGCTGCCTTCCCACTGTGACACTGTGTGAAGATATGGCCAGTGTTGTCGGGTGGGGTTCCAGTCGAAAAGTGCGACATATCACACTTCATAATTTAGAGAGAGAGTAAACGGGGCAAAGACACAACACCAACAACATTTGTATGTTAATAACAACAGTATGGCGATGTGATGTGAGTGTGGTGGAATAACTACAATGGAAAAGAAAGTTAAGGGTCACAGAGAGTCAGAGAGAGGGCGAGGGCGAGGGCGAGAGTAAGGCCAATGCCGAGTCAGAGGCTTCCTGTGGTTTTGGGCTTCACTTCCTTTATGTTGTACTGCCACATTAAGTTTCAAAGTTATTTTACTATCGTTATTATTATTATTATGGTTTTTATTTTGAATAAAACATAAATTTAACAAATTTTACAACTTTCGGTTGTAATTGTATCACCGGTTAACGATTTTTATTTTCACTAAATATGCGACGGCGGCGGCAAGAACAAGTGCAAAGTTTGTGGTCATAGGAAAATGTGGAATTATGAAATTTCAGTTGGAAATCTTGTAGCCTCCAAAAAACCAAACTGAAAATTTACAAAAATTCTTGGCCATGAAAGGGTGCGTTCATGAGCATTTGTAGCGTGTTGGCCCTTTACTCGGTGCTGTGGTTTGGTGGTGGCGATTAACAACAGGAGGCCAACAACTTCTCACCACAAAAACAAGCTCTCACACGTACTCACGCACGGAATCCAAACGATACACCGCTCCGCTCCCCACTTCCTATCCTTTACGGCACCGACAGCTGGGTGATCTTTGGAGTTAACTTGAGAGCACTTTTTGCCATAGACAGTCAGCCAGCCAGCCAGTGGCTGACTGCTAAGACAACGAACGAGCCTTTCTGTCTGGCTCGGAAAGGTATCAAAATGGAATACCAAAAACCAAATTGAATTATGCGTTCATTGAAAATGTCACCTTTTTCTGGCAATAACTTTGGCCAGGCTAAATGTCTTCGTGGCTGCCTTTTTGTTTTTATTGGCACGTTGAGAAGACGTTAATTGCAAATATGTGTGTTTCGGTGTTGTTGATTTTTTTGCTGTTGTTGTTGTTGCTTTTTCACATTTATTTATTTTTTTGTTTTTATTTATTTTTGAAGTGTTTGAATGGCTGGCGGACTGTGGCCTTTGTCCGTCAGTACGTCTGTCTGTCTGTCTCTGAATTGCTACGAAAAAATGATAATGGGTTTCTACTTTTAGAGCGAGCGGTTCTTGTTTGTCCTCTTCGGCCATCCACCGAAAGTGTCTGCAAATGAATTGTTTGGGAATTTTAAATAATGATTGGTATGCGCAAATGATTTTTTCACTTGAAAAGGAACGCTGTTTGTTTGGCAAAGCTACAACAGATCTGAAATTCCTGGAATCCCAAAAGAGACAATGAAGCGCTTGTGTGTATGTGACCGTTAAAGCGGTGGAGCGTTAACCGTGTTTGCACCCTACGCTTTCCAGTGGATAAATCGGGGCACTTATATGTTGAGTTTTGGAAACTATGCGTTAAGGTAATAAAGTTAAAAGAGTTCTCGAAATCAGAAGCAATAAATATTTTTATGCTGACCATAGATCTTCTATAACGATGATTCCATAGATATTTGGTGAAAACATTTGAAGCGCAACTTTTCTTCAGAACCTCCGAAAAACTAAAATCAGAGGATGTTTTCTTTTGAGGCCTGTACAAAAAAGGACCTATGTTGATAATTTTTTAGGAGTAGCGTTTCTACATAAAATGAAATCAAAATTCCAAAATTTTTCTGAATTAAATGGAAAATATGACTAAAACGTCAAAAATAATAGAAATTGGGATTTGCCCTTAAAAAATACTGTAACAAAAATTGGGGTAATAAGACCCATTTTTGGAACCATTGAAACTCGCCGACGCATTCAGAGACGTAGTCTGAAATTTTGCCTTAAACATCCAATTCTGCGCATAGACTAACGATTTCTGTGTTCGGAACCGTAGTAGAGTTATTTATTTGAAAAGAGCTCAATATTTGTTTTGTCCAATTTTTTCCATAGAATTTTCTCTACAGCCAGTGACAAATCAATAAAGGAAGTTCCAGTTCCTCTGCCAGGTGTAGCGTGCGCTGAAACCAATGTAGCTGGTAAGGTTTCTTTTTAGACCCCGACTTTGCTTGCATTTCGCTATGACGGAATTGTGTTCTGGCTTAAACAATGTCTCCAAAAACAAACCGAAAAATTGCTGTGCAAAGAATACAATTTATCTTATTAAATGGGAATTTTAAGGAATACGGAATGGGCTTCCGAGCCCAAATCATAAAGTTATGAAATTGTCCAGAAATATTTCATTAGGCAAATGGCGATGTGGTGCGATGTGTTCGACGACAATGCCAAAGGCAAAAAATTGGTCCGACGTACCGAAATATTTATGAGAATACAAGATGGCATCCCTTGGGATTTGGAACCATATAATTTGGTCAAGCTTTGTAATATCCTAATGTGATTGCTTTGTGTAAGTGAATACTCTGAGTTGAGGGTTTGTTTTTTTGTTGGCAGAACTTTGAGTTTTTTTTTGGTAACCACAATCGAATAAAATAAATACGTATTCAACTTCAATAAATTGATTTTTTGTGGCCATAATTCTTGTTTTCATTCTTTTGGTATGTTATGGAATTTTCAAAAAAAGCTCCTTTCCTTCTCACCCCCTCACGGTTTCTGTAAATTTAAATCCAAATTGTGATATAGGTCGGATTTCGCTTTGCCTTTCTGCTGGTACTGCCAACAGAGGGAACTGGTATTAATGTTGCGGTATTTCAATAACAAGAATGGAAAAGACCTTTGCCAAGCTGGAAAACTCGAACAAAGATTGGGGATGTGGGGAAGAATTACAAACATCCGCAAATAACAAATAAGTATGGCAAAAGTTGCGTAACCATTGAAATTTCAGTGAAAAAAATAACAGGAAAACTTTGATGTTAAACTGACTTATAAACCCACATTTAGGCAAACTTTACAACCATCCTTGGAACATGGCACAGCCATGGCTGCGGGGATGGGAGGCTGGCTGGTGTATTCTTTGCAAACCAGCTTAAATTTGTATCCCATGGCAAAGGTTCGATAGGTGGGGTTCGAAGTCATAGCTGATGTGACTACACATCAAATTTTGGCAGTGAAGCAGCAACAGCTATAACAAGACAAAAGCTAACATGGCTGGTTAGGCCAACGTCTACAAATTCAATTGAAAGTTTTTCCACTTTTCCGAGCTTGTAAAGCAAATCCCTTTGGCGATTTTGATCAAACACGTAACCCCCCTCCAAATATTGGCACAGCATAGCACAGACAATTGTAGGTTTTCCCATACAACCACACACACACAATACTGAAAGAAAAAACACAAAGTTTGTTTTCTTTTTATTTGCGCTATTTGCCATTTATACAATCGAAAATCCTTCAGTTTGAGCTGACATTAGTCAAGGTCTTGGCAAAGGGGTACCATGCGGAAAGGGACAGCACACTGTTCGTGGAAATAGAAAACAAAATTGCAAATTGAAATATAAAAAGTTTTAAAAAGGGTTAAACTTGTGCTTCATTGGCTCCGAGTAAAGTTGCTATCCCAAAAAAGGAATGTGGTCGCAAAAAAAGGAAGAAAACAAAACGCTTGCGAGCTCAAGTGCGAATATTTGAAGAAAAAAATAAGAAATAAGGGATTGGCATATTGCTGTCACAATGGAATCTAGTAAACACGCTTGGCAAATTGAAAGGGAAAACAAGGGGTCTAGCTAGAAAACAAGCAAGGTTGACAATAAAAATAGAAATAGAAAAAAAACTACCTAAAGGCAGACAACAAACGGTTTATTGGAAATATTTAATTCATTTTTAAAAGTTCTTTCAGCCGTATTGAAATTGGGATTCTCATTCAATAAATACTTGAAGAAAATCTCAAGAAAAGTTGAAGAAGAAACTTTTTATTTTGAAATATTTTACAATGAATTTTAGGAGTAGAAAATTCAGTTCATCATTTCCCTTCATTGGAGCCTTTTAAACACACACATGCACACACAACGCAACAGCGATATCCCGCCATGCCGACACTTTGTTTTTCAATATCCGTGAAATTGTGTTTTCCTTTCAAATCATTTTTATGAGTATTTTGAAAATTCCAAACACATGCATGCTCCATCAGACTGCGAGCAACTCGTCTTGGTCTTATCACTTCAGTTCCCACATCCATCCGTGAAGTGTGTGGAATTCCAGCGGTCAATGGCCACTCATTCAGTCAGTCTCGTATTGTTCGGATTTGTTGATAATTAATGTTGATTTAATGTAAAAATTACACTTACACCGTGGATGAAAGCAAATTAAATGTTACTTGTTCTGAATCAGTACTCGAAGTGAAGTAAGTATCCCCACTGCAGAACAATTAATTTCGATGTCAATTTCAGGCTTAATCAAAAAATCGGGAGAGGGGGATAGAGAGAGAAGGGGGGTTTACATTTACCAGAACATGGCATGCATAACAATAATGATGGAGCGACCACTGTTGCCATGTCAAACGGGTCAAGAAGTCTGCCATGCTCACACATTACAGGGAATTGTCTGGAAAATTATCAAATCGCCTAAATTATTCTCACCGTGTAAAGAACCCATAACTCGTCACTGTATGAATTCCATCACAAAATTAACAATTTTATTATTAGTTTTGTTTTTTCGAAATATGTACGTTGTATTAAAAATATGTCTGATAACATCCAACTCATTTCGGTGAAGAGCGGCATCTTGTGATTTTTTCTGGGGGGCCTAATCAGCGATGTTATTGTTTTTAGTCTCTGGCCGTTTCTAATGTTGTTGTGTTATAAATACGTAATAATTTATTTCCAAATGCCTATTTGATTCGTTTGTAATTACGAATTGTTCCAAAGTTCAACGATGAATGCATTTTAATGTGGGAAAATATTTACAATTAGTTGGAAGATGTTCCTCTAATGATTTTGGTTAATAAACTGTTAATTGAGTGTTATTCTTTGGCGATTGCATGAAATCGTCCATCAAGTGTGAAATAATCGCTGAGATTGGTATGTGGAGTGCGATCCGTTTAATCGAAGATACGAGTTCCGTATATGCATTAGGCGTTATTATATGTTAAGATCCCGGAATTTCTCGCTCTCGCCCTCACTTTCTTCGTGTGAGTTGTTGCTTCAAATTGAACAAAATGTAAAAAGCCACCATTTAGAGAGAACTTGCCAAATTTCGAAGCATTCAGTTGAATAAAATGCCACCAAAGTTATTAAAATACGAATATCGAGTGGTTAGGCTTTATATAGCCTAACCACGGTCATACGGAAAGGTGTACATTTATGATCAATTATTTGTCAGAGAAGACGGTGCCTATTGCAAATTCCAAAAATCTATATGAGATATAGAACTTATCGCCTTTGGCACAAATTATGGCCTTCAAACTGCCAATGAAACCGTCACACGCTGCCCGAAGGTTGCTCTGCGGTATTTCGGCATATTTCCGGCGAAATGCTTAACTGAGGTGGTCGACACTTTGATATTTTTTGTGCCAACCTTGCTTTCCAAAATACTCCTGACACAATAGTCCAACGGATTGGTATCCGATGATTTTGGTGGCCATTGTGCGCTGGAAATGAAGGGAGGAACTTTATTTTGTAACCATTCCTGGGTGGCGCGTGCTGAGTGCGCCGGTGCTGTGTCCTGTTGGAATGTCCAGAATATTTTCGCGATAATGTTCGGCATTTATTCTGATGCAACGGTCGATTAATACGAGCGGAGAGCGAACATCGGCTATTATAGCAGCCCACATCATCACTATGGCAGGCGCTTGTGTTCTGGTGACCAACCGAAAGTGCATATTTTCAGCTGACCTCTTTGCCAATTTTTTTTTTGTTTACAAACTGCTGGACAATGAATGTTTTCTCATCGGAGAAAACCAAATTCGCCAGTTCACCACTTTCGAACAAGCGAAGCAACTCTTCAGCTTTTTTGAGTCTATTTTCTTTCTGTGGTAAGCGGTGTAAATTCTTGCACTTTTTGGCTTTACCCTGAGTTCATATTTCAATATATGACGAATGAAATATTGCGATATGTTCAGCTCGCGAGCCAAGTTTCGGCCACTGTGACGCGGGTTTCGATCAAGTCGCTTCTTTACTTTTCGAGCCATTTCTGCTGATGTTGCTGTTTTCTTCCGTCCACTCCCTTGACGTCGGGCTACACTACCAGTATCAGGGTAACGAGCGACGGTACGAGACACAAAAGATGTATTCATATTTAAATGATAGCCCCTTGTGGTTTTCCAGCCAAATATAAAGAAATCACACTATCACGCTTGAATTCCATCACGAATAACTTTTTTTCTGGAAAATTATCACCAAAATGCTTTTGTACGCTTGTGAACAATACAATGAGCTGTTACTGGAATAATTTTAACAGCTGTCGGACGAGTGGCATAGAAATGAGAAGTTAGTTGCAGTTTTTCATCTCACCCTGTATATTTTTGTAAGATCGCAATATTTCTCTCCTCCTGTGTTTATTTTCTTGTAATTGGAAAACTAGATCCCCTTATTTGGATACTCCACTTTTTCGTAAAAATAAGTAAAGTTTATGGAAAAGAAAGAAATTTAAAAGCAATCGTTATTTTTAAAACTAAGTATTTTTATAAGACCATGGTAGTCTTTGATGTCCTTCCAAAGAGACCTGCTTATCAGTTTGCCGACTTATTACATTGCTCATATTATATCTTGCAGCTACTGCTTGTTTTATGCCCCAATAAATTCTGTTCATCCCTTTCATTGTTTTACAAAGATTGAATGTTTTTTAAATAATGATTATCGTATGAGTTCTTTGTATTCGGTAATGCAAGCCATACAATTTTGAGAGGATGAAATAAAAACAGTTAAGATACACCCAGAAAAAAATTCTGGTCAAAAGCGCATATTGAACAATTCTCCGACTTTTTGAGATTGTTTATTTTGCGATTGTGGATTTGCGACAGTCAGCTTCATTTTCAAAATGTAATTCCAGAATCTGCGACGGAGTATCATATTAAATTATCTGTACTTTTTTAATTAAACAAATTTTCCGTACCTGAAAAAAAGCAGTAAAACTTTGGGCATGATGAAGAGGACGCCCACAAATATGGTGTTATCTTTGAAGCAGGGCCAGGCAAATGCAGGCACTCGTGCCTTCAATGAGCGCAATTCTCCCCACACTCAGTATCAGAACCATTGAGAAACACAGTAATCAGAGAGAAATCAAATTTAGAGAACAATAAAGCGCTACTCTCAGAATAAAGGAACGTGGAAACCGTTTAAAAAAAATACTAACAGCCAGTTCCACGATATCGAAAGAACACGTTCGCACAACTTTTACACGACAAACAGCTGATTTCCGTTCCACTAAAATCCATCAGAACGAAAATTTGCACGAAAATCAAAGCGAACGAAAACGTAAGCATTTCAGTGTAATTTTGCGTTCCACTATCTTTTTTCTTTCGTACGCATGCGAACACAAATGTCAAAATCAGTCACTTGTGTGTTTGCTATCGTATAATAACAATTAAGGAAAATTGTTTTAACATAAACATTGCTTGATTCAAAATAGAAACAAAAAGGTAAGTAAAAATAATAAATGCAATTTAATATGTGAACAACAAATATATATTTTTTTATTTTCTCAATTCCAGCACGAAAAAATCATCAACTACACAGCTGCGGGTATATGGAGGAGAATCCTGTGTTCGCCAGAGGAGTGCCAATTTTTGGAAGCAGCAGAAGAAGTTTTAAATCGGGGCGGATTTGGGTAGTTCTGCAACCGGGCACCCACTTCTCTTCCATCATATCCAAAAGAGCCCGAAAACTTGCTTCGACACACGAAAATTGGCCACAAACCTAGAAAAAATCATTTTTTATTATTTCAAAAATGTAAAAATACAATCATACTTACTGGTTGTTAGGTACTTCAAATAAATTCGAAGCATCTCTTAAATGCCTCCGTGGCACATTTTGAACCTCCTCCACATCATCCATAAAAAATAGGGCTACGGAAATATTCTTTTTTTTATTTTCTAAGAGCACAAATAGTTTGAACACAATCACTAGAAATTTTATTTTGTTTGTTTATTTACAATTTGTTTGTTTACAACTGAAATGTCAGTTGAGACAGAGCCACTGCTGCTTTTTCGCGTTTAAATTAGACATTTGGCGCTTTTTTTGCCTTATTTCGCGATTAATTTTTCCAAAAAAATATTTAGCAACACTGAATCACGTAAGGCTATGCGAAAGAAAGAACGAAAGTTAGTGGAACGCATTCTTATACGAAAGTGAGTGAGTAGCCTTCGTTCGCACAAATTTTCTTTCGAGATCGTGGAACAGGCTGTAAGACTAGAAGATTTTTACACTCTCTAGAGCGGAGTTAACATTACATATGAAACAATTAATGGTATTTTTTTCCTTGAGTGTAATCATCATTCAGTCCCTTGTTTTTGTTGTTGTTGTTGTTCCATTTGATCCTACCAAATGCCCTTCTGCCAAAGCATACATAATTGCCGATGCGCTTTACAGTCATCTTGACGTCGACATTCCATATTCCACAGCACAACATTTCACTGGGCCACAATATACTTTCTCATTAAAAGCAACACCTTACAATACGCTTCCAGAATTTCGGATCAGCGAGTGAAACAATGCAAATGCCTTTCGACCAACAGGTATTGTGTTGGTGTTTCTCTTTTTTTTTCGAGTTCTTAAATTCCCAGTTCAATCGATTGGAACACAAAACAGCCAACAGCAGAAGCAGCAGGAACACCGAAAGGCCAGCAACCAAAAAACAAAAAAAAGCTTATCGTCATCACAGGTGTTTGTAAGGCTCTTGTTACTTGTCTTTAATTTCATGCTTTGCTCGTACATTGTACAAACATCCATCCATATTGTAATTAAAGGTAACAAAAGCCCACCTTCAATATCAAAATCGTACCGTTGTGTGTTCGGATGTTCTTGTTGTTGCTGCTCTTTGCGGCGATGTTATTGCTGGACGAGCAACTCATTGGTCTTTGGCCAAGATTGTTCGGTCGGTCGGTCGTTCCGTCCGTCGGTCAGGTCACTCATGTACTCAACTCAGAACATTATCTGTTTAACATCTAAAGACCATTTAAAAAACAAGATCACCACCAGATCAAACATATCTTTGAAATGATCAATCTTATTTCTTCGTCTTCATCTCTCCAGCTTCGTCTGCGAGAGATTTAGTCGCCACCAAGGTAATTTGAGATTCCTTAAATCAACAGCAACGGCCTCTGCGGAATGAGGTAAACGCTCCAAAAAACCGATCCAGAAGTTGGTTATAGGGGTGCCGAGGAGGAAGAGAGAGCGAGGGGAAATCTGTGTTCAACAAAATAAGGTCTTTCGATTCTTGTACTGGCGGTTGGCTGGCTTGTTGTGTTGAGGGCTGTACACAAACTGCCAAACATATTGCCGCTTGTTTATCGACAACAACAGTAACAACAACATCGCCAAGAAAGCCAACATCAACAAAGCGTTTACCTGACGATAAGATGCTAATAAAAATTACTGATTAAAATGCAGTCCGGCCTTTCATGCAGCCAAAGTTGAAAGCCCAGAAAAGTCCCCCACCAAAAAACATTGAAAACAATGGATGTGTAGCGGCGGCCATACCGAAAGCTGTTCGTCCCTCAAAATCCCAATACAATGTTTCGGCTTAATAAGCATACGATTTTTTAATTTCTCCTCTTAAGATATGATCGACAACATTCTCAACAAAAAAACACGGCTAGCAAAGAAATCGGAAAAAAAAACAAAAATCGTCTCATCATCGTCATTTTAATGACGTGGTCGCAAAGACGTCGTCATCGTTTTCAACCAGAGCAACATGCATCGCCAACAAGCGGCATCAGCAGCAGCACTGCCAACGACTGCCAAAAAATGCAACAGAGTGCATAGTTTATGGTCATCACTGCATTCGACATCGATCTTTTGAACGATCGATCTTTTGGTTGTTAAATGTCGTTCTTGGTTAGGTCGTTTTGGTTATAAGTCGGAGTGTGAATCAATACCTCGCCATGAGGGTTTAAACTATATAAAGAGTTTCCCTACTTCTCCCCATCCCTTTGTGGCATTGTTTCGGAGGGGAACTGGGAATATGTACCCATACTAAGGGACCCCGCGTTGTACAAGCATGAAAAGGGTTTAACATTTCATTTTTAATGATCTTTAATAAAGGTTTGCTTGGCTTAGAAAAAAGTCATGTTACTTTCTTTAGATTGCAACAGATTTTCGCTTTGCGGCAAATCTTGGCTTGTTAGCTGTTGCAAAAAAAAGAAAAAACATTCGACATCCATCCATAAAATGCAAATGTTCAAATGCCATTGCATGTGGCCACAACAAATAAGCGTCTATCGCCATCACTGGTTACAAAATCAGTTTGTTATGGGTTTTCCGTTTTTCTCGTAAGCGTTTCTTTTTTTTTCTTTATTAAAAAATGAAACAAAACCGTAATAATGTAACATGCAAACCATTCCAAAATAAACGAGCGCGGCATCAAAAAACATTTCATCATCGACATCACCGTGAAAGGCTGTAGCCATCAGCATCTGCAGCAACAGTAACAACATTGGACAGCCTACTGTTGTTTTCTCTACTTTGACGTTGTTGTTTTCGTTGTTGCAGTTGCTCAAAGTTACAAATTATTTACGTTGTTATACGCTGTTACTTCCTTAAGTAAGTAAATTGTTTGCTCAGTTTTTCTCTTCAGCATGTAGGCCCCCCTGAAATCAACGCCCATTTTTACCGAAATGATTTGTAGGCATGTGAGTGAGTGGTTGAGTGAGAGCAGCCAAAGTATTTGGCATTTAGAAATTGCTGGTTTAACCCTTTTTGGAGATAAAATAAAGTCCAATCCATAGCAAATGTCTCGGAAAGAAGAAGTCATCCCGATCCACATTGTAAACGAAAAATTCTGATAGGTAGATAGATAGCAGAACTAAGGATTTCGGCTCAAGTTTCCTCGGAAACAACGATGAACCAGGCTGCCAGGGGCTTAAAACATGTATTTCTAAAGATCTATACTTTAAAATGTTTCACACATTTGGCCAGTAATCACTTAGATTCACTTTGTGCCAACCGACCCTCAATGGGTTAAACTGTGTATGTACTCCAACTGACAGTTTTTATTGCTTGCATACTTTTTCGTAGTTTACAAATGCTGTCAGCATAAATGAAGAAAAATGATGAAACCAATCAATAAATCACAAAAATTGACTAAAATTAATTTCAATTACGCACGAAAAATAACAGAGCATTTGGGAAAGCGTTCGCAGCGAGAGAATGTAACAATAATAGCAGCGAACATTGATGGCAATTGTGAAAAGTAACAACAACAACAAAAATATGCAATTGAAACAGTTTATTAAAGAGCTGTTGATGTTGTTGTTGTTGACGCCAATGTTTTTGTAGTTGTCGCTTTGATTTGAATGCCTGGTGGGAAGGGAAGGAGGCAACAAAACTCTAGCAGCCAGCAATCCATTAAGACATCGAAACATTTAACGATGATTTCAAAATAGAGCAAACCAAACTCACCTCCCCCCCCCCCCCCCCCCCTCTCCACACACTCTTTGTGAAATCTCCATTAAGGCAATTATTAGTGAAAAAGAATTAATACCGATATTTATGAAGTTAATGGGAAAACGTCATGGCATTTTATTTATGAATCACAAAACAAAACCTTATCGCCGCAACAATCATCAATGGAATACACTCTTGGCTAATTCACATTCATTCGTTGGAATCGTGGGGAAATTATTCTAATGTTGCACTTCATTGTTTGACCAACAGGCATGACTGAGCTTTACAACAATGTCGTCTGTCTTGCAACTGACAAGTGATTCATAAATAAATGTATTTATTATTTCAGTGGCTTACGTCACTTTCATTCATCCATTCGACGCTCTAAAAATAATACACGGACTTATAGCGTCTTGGTCTTTGGGGGGAATGTAAATGCTAATGCCTTAAGCTGTTATTTAACGTTCAGTGTTTATTTGCATATGCTTTACATTTGGTTTCGATTATTATTGAAAATATTTACACACCGTCGTCATCATCATCGTCACTGGCTAGCGTTGGGAGTTTTAGAAAAACACTTGCCCCCATCGAGGAAAATACTTGACATAAGTAAGTTTTAAAACCAATCATTCGAAGCGACAGAGCATCTTCGTTAAACATAAAATAGCAAAGTAGATACGTTACAAGGAATTTAAAATTCACAACTATGTATTGATTGGCTTCAATGGTTTTCGAGGTTTGCTGTTATGACACACGCCAACAGAGACTTGTCTGTATTGTCATTCTGCTCACCATTGGCAACCTCACAGCTCCAAAGGAGTCAATGAAGTAAAAATGTATTTATGCAAAGTATCCTATTACCCATATTCGAATATACAGTTGATATTTCTCCTATTTAATAAAGTGCAACATGGTAGAAAAATACAACAGCACTCTTTTGAAATTTTTCTCTTCACTATTTGTGATTGCACAGTTTATTTGAGTTTGTTTTTTATTCAAAGGATATTATATATGAAGGGGTGTTTGTGCAACCAACACGAGATATCTGATTTTTTTTTTTTTTGATTTCCATATATGGAAATCATGGAAAACTTATATCAGGTCGTCCGTGATATGGGTTACACCTAAAGACATTTCTTCAAAGGTTGTTCCCTAAGGGCTTCATGTAATAATGTATCTGAGAAGCTCTCCTTTTCTATACATAGAGAGGGGGTTTTCATTCTCTCTATAACTAGAGGGCTTTTCTCCTTTCATATATGTATCGTAGTCGGATTTCGTCCTCGTTAATATATCCTAGAGACGATTCTTCCTAAAGAGGTTTCCTTTCCAGAGGGGGTTTCTCCTTCTTTCTATAACCAGAGGCCGTTTCTCCTTTCATATATGTATCGTATTCGGGTTTCGCCCTCGTCTATATATCGTAGAGAGAATTCTTCGTAAAGGGGTTCCCCCAGAAGTTTTTTCCCTACATCTAACAGTGATTTCCCTCTTTCTTATATATCGTAGAGGGTGGGAACTCTTATATATATCGTAGGAACTTCCTCTGCCTCTTCTATATATCTCAGTGAAGGGTTCTCTTCTCCTATATTGGAGAGTAGGCTTATGTTCCTAGAGGGGGTTTCAACATCTTCTATATAAAAAGGATCGGTATCCTCTTCTTTATGGTTTTTTCTTGTTCTATTCTTGAGAGTTCTAGGAAGGGGTCTCCTTATTTGAGAGTGATTCCAACTCTTCCAGGTAGGGGTTTCCCCTAAGGGTAGGGATTTTCCCCTTTTGTATAAATCGCTGAGAGTTTTAAGTCCCAAGGGGGTATCCCATATTTTAGGAGTTTTCCCCTTTACCAGAGCTCCTCTTATCTAAAGTTATTATCTAAGGTGAAGAAGAGGTTGTTTTGACGAAATGTAGGTTTGTTTTTCGCAATTTTTTATCTTAAAAATGTTTTAATTTGGGGTTTTCCGAAGTCCGGGTTTTTTAATATTTAATGATACTCCCTAAAACACACCCGTATGTTTTAAATTGAATACAGTATTGCAATTATTGGCCAATTCCCGCCTCTCATTTTACCACAAATAAATAGAATAATATTTAAAAAACAACTTCTGGATACATACATTCATACATATGCTTATATGTACCTTTGTTTCGCCATTTAAATATATCAGCAGAGAATTCTCCAAGTTTGTAGGAATTGGCACAAAGGGAAAATATAAACTAAAGTATATTACCATAATGCATATGCTATAAATTGAAGAAACCAACAGATTGCAAATGTATCAAATTCTACATGAAAACATATTTGGTTTATTATTCATACATACACACGCACACATACACTCATACATATGTACATTCATTCATCCATCCATTCATTCGGATGGGGACAAAAGCACATCCCAACATACCAAAAATACAATACAGCTTGAGAACAATATTATAAAAATATAATTTTTCAACAATGCTTGAGAAACACTTATGTTCCACAAACATTTCTCAAGTCTGTCCCTTGTTGACAAATTAGTTTTGATTTTTTGTGAAAATAGTCAGCAAGAAATTATTTTCTTTGGCAAAAAACAAAATCACGCGAATTTAGGACCCATTTGTGGACCGAACCCTTAAGGTATGGATGAATAATAAATCCGGGAATCTTTCACATAAATTATTCCAATCCCATTTCAGATTGGAAGCATTAAAAAAAGTTGCAGGAATTCAATAAATGTGTAGTCTTAGTGGAAGAGATGCAGAAGTTCAAATAAGGGAGAAGAAAGCGTCAGGGTATCAAGGCCACATGCGGCAGTGACTACTGGGATGTCCATCAAGAAAAAACGTTAAAAATGATTAAAAACTAAAAAAAAATAATATTTTATACTATTACAAAAATAAGCTTATTATAATATTATTTTTGTAAGCTTATTCTACAATTTCAAGTATAAGCTTATAAATAAGGGTTCCGTTTCGATTATTCTATACTTGTTATACAAACATTTTCAATGTTTTCTCAAGATTTTCTCAAGCTTAAGGCTTATGTTCATAAGCTTATTGTAATATTATTCTCAAGCCATTTTGGTATGTTGGGATATTTCATACAAAAATATCCAACTATTCAAAGAAGGAAAACACATTCACTTTGCCTTGAATGGGTGGGAGGGGGACGAGGGAGGCAAACGAAGTCGATAGTAAAGGCATTCGAGTTTCTGGGTTAACAAAAACAGACTTGCAATAAACACTCAAAACATAGATACGTATAAACACAACAACATTTACTCGTAGTTGCTGTTGTTTGTGAACATGGGAAATAAGTGAAAATACACATGCATGTGTGTGTGTGTGTGTGTTTGAGAGTAAGGAGCAAATTTATGATTTTTATAGATTGTGGCCATTTATTGAATTGAAAGTAAATTGCATATTTTTTCTCCCCTTTTGCCAACTTCTATTTATGGCATGGTTTACGAATGAAAAGTACCCATTTCTATTTTATTCGTATTTCGGTATTGAATTCATTCATAAGTATAATTTTAATTTTCTATTTGAGGTGATGTTAAATTTCGCCTCGTTTTAAATACTTTTTTTTTTTGTTGCTACTATGGCTCGCATTAATTTACAACAATAGAGCACCATACGAATTTGGGGTACCTAAATTCAATGACTGTGGTATGTAAATTCGTTCTCGCCTCATGGGCCATGAATGGACCCACATTAATGAATGAGATCATACAAGTAATTGTTTCTTTTAAAGAATCTTACATCACTTCCATCATTCATTCAATTGTTTTCCGACTGGTTGGTTGGGTTTACAGCATGCGGCCATTATCGCAATTGCCACAATTCTCACATTTGTGGCGATCACCATAATTCCACAGTGCTTAATTTTTTACGATCATAGCTTTGACACATTTATGAAAAAGTGTCTTTTCCCTTCTCTCGTAACCAGCACCAGTTCATATACCAGGAATGTGTCCAACAATGTTCCGAGGAGATGATCACATTCTTTATATTTTTTAATGGCCCTGTGTGGCAGTAGTGGACATTAATTGCACAAGAAATAATAAAATATTTATTGAAGAGTCACTGCGAATTTCTTGAACACATTGTAATTGAAATACGGAAACAATGTAGCAGGGTGGCCAGGTTTCTGAATCTCTGATGCTGTTGGGTATTATGTTGGGATCCAGATGCTATTTGAAAATGGTATGCCAAATTTGTGTTCCGTATATTGCAGTATGTATTACCTTATATTAAGGATTTCCAAAAATCTACCTTGTCCCGCTCTAATATTGGCGCCCTGAGGAATAAAAGGTCCAGCTCCCTAACACACTTTTAAGCTTCAGAGGTTTAATTACGTGTTTTGTCAAAAACGTCCAAACGACCTGCCGTTTTCGACTGTCAAAACTCTCATTCGTACTTTTGCTACCGTTTTTATACCCTCCACCATAGTATGGAGGTTATATAAATTTTATCATTCCGTTTGTAACACCTCGAAATATACATTTTAGAACCTACAAATATATATTTTCTAGATCAGCATAAAATTGTGGGTCGATTTACCGATGTCCGACAGTCTGTGGAAATCATTCTAGCTTCTGAACGAGTAGGTTGATAAAATTTTACTCATATGTGTATTATATCTGTAGGACTTTTGGTATTGAAAATGGGTCATGTAGGTCCACGTTTTGGTATAGCCCCCATATAATGGTACCTCCCGATATTCGGAATTTAAGCGACATTATTCACAGGAATTTTTCAAATTTGTTATTTGAAGTTCGTAATGGGTACTACAGCCTATGACAATGGTTTAAAATACCTATTGGGGACATATTTCTATAACCTCTGCCAGTCTCAATACCATCACACCAGAGCTGACCTTATGATTTTTCTTCCTGCTTTTCGTACTTTTTCTACCGTATTTTTTTACAAAATAGTCCGAAACTATATACTAGCTACCAAAATTCAGTACAGTATAAAGTATATTAGTACCTTTTACTACAGTGTTCATATTGTAACCAATATGCAACATTTAAAGATTCTGGCTTTGAAAGTACGTCATTTAGGCTCTAAAACCCTCTTTTTAGTATGTTTAAGATTCATTGGTTTCCCCAAGCCATTTGGTACATATTTCAATACACCCAGCCTTGTTCGACTCAATCACAACAGAACGGGTCCTTATAACAACTTTCAGAATTCTAGCTACCCTTAGAATTTGCTACCGTTTTTTGTACGACAATAGTACCGCAGCAATATATTTGAAAAATAAACCTTTACAATATTTAGTAACTTTTACTACAAGCTTATGTAAATTAAACCTTTTCCTATTCCAATCAAAGTTTACTTGTTATATATTTATTTATGTTTTTCTTTGTTTATAATTTTTTATTTATTTACTTATTAACCTATTTGTTAAAAATGTATGAATTAATTAATTTTCTCAATTTTTTAGGCTATGTAGCTCTATATTCTCAAATCTCTAGAGAACATTTAGATTACACAAGTTTTTATGTTGCTAATCTGGCCCTGCTTGTCCAATTAGCCGCTTCACAAGAATTGTCATATTTTCTTTTTTCGGTACAATATTTCAAATAAATAAATTTTAAATTATTTCACAATAGATTTTTTGGCATATATATACACACATACAGATGTATGTCTGTGCGAGCAATTAATAATAGCCAGCAGCCGTAGGCTGATTTTGAAACTGAAAATCAAATCTCAAATCATATCACATTTTTTTATGGCCACCCTAGCCGTTTGACAGACTACCGACTAAATGCTTGGCTGACCGCATAAATTGCTTTCCATTATTTTTGCCAGAGCTGTTGAAGTGTCGTATCATAGAAACGAATAGTATAGTGTATCGCTGATGTATGACAACCGGCTATCCGCTGTAGTTTTTGTTTTATTCGCTGTGGTTGACTTTTTGCCCTGACCCCCATTCCCACAGTTATTTGTTCGGTATTTTGTTGGTGTTTCTGTGTGGCGCTGAGTGTTTCTTTATTCTTTCATAAAAATCGTTTTTTTTCGACACAAAACTAAAAAACGCGCACACTGAAAAGCATATCGAAACAGCTTTACAGCTGTTTTGCGCTTAAGCGGAATATCACAGAAATTGTTCGCAAGTGGCAAATGGTTCTGTTTGACGTATCTTAATCTATGGCGCAGACATTTCGCATCAATGCCGTGGCCCGACCATTTATTTACACTTTATTGCGTGCGACGGCTAGCGTTTGGGGGAGCAAACGGCAAATGTTGTCGCCATCGCCATCACCATCGCCGCTCACGCTTCATTTCTTTGTTTTGCAATGCACATTAATTGACTTGGAATTACATACTGGGCATGTGCGTCCACTAAATTGAAGATGATGACAGTCTTTAATTAAGGGAAATTTTCCAATTTTTAATACCATCTTTCCATCTCCAAATCATTCACAGTTCACAGCTCCGCGCATGCATGATGCTCGAAAGGCCGATTTTTCTATTCTTCACGCTGATGGCTGATGGCTGATGGACGTTTTTGGACATTCGGTCACTTAGTTTAAAGTGGAATTAATAAATTTCTCCGGACACTTGAACTGAAGAGTTTGATACGTCGAAAGCTGGACATCCATCATTTGGACAAGCAGATGTCTTCTTGCTGTCACAGAGGTGGCAGAGAAAGGCCACTTACTTCGTGTATCTCACCAAGTTGGATTTGTGGCCCAAACTTTTCCACCAACTGCATCATTGTTGCTGCAGCTTTGATGGGAAATTCCGTCCAAGTAATGGATGGTGATCACTTCTAGTTACAGCGAATGACCATTGAAATCACTTTTAGTGGTTGAAGTTAGCGCCACTTTTTTCTAGCTCCTCCTTCCTGGTATTTAAAACCAATAACTTGTGGGGAGTTACTCTTGGCAGTGGGCCACCGCCACTGCCTCCTCTACCACTACCACCTGTCGTCGCCTTCGTCAAACTCATCTGGCCTCAAGAGTCACAGATACTTAAGTGCAGTTTGTTACTTCAAGTGCCTCATCATAATCATCATCAAAATCATGAGCATCAGCCTGAGCCAGAGCCTCAGCAGCCACATTATTGTCGCACTCGACTCAATCATTTGCGTTGCTCTCTGGATGGCTCCTCTTTAGATTTTTTATTTTTGTTTGTTTGTTCCTGCAACATTTCATTTCATTTGATTTCTGTTTGTTTTTTTCGCTGCTCGGGCTGTCGCTTCTGTTGTTGTTGTCGTTGTTGGTCTTTGAGTTCTTTGATTGTTGTTTTTGGAATGCATTTCCAAAGTTTTAATCTTAAAACAAATAATAAAGAATTCCTACAAATTGTTCTTTTAAGAGGTTACCAAAAGTGTTTCTCGATGATGTTTTACAAATTTCTTTTCAAACAAATCGTAGGACCACTCTGCGGTGGTGGTGATGATGGTGACAAGGGCAGGGGCAGAGGCGGAAAGGAATTGCTACCGCTATGAGAAACGGATGCAGAGCAAACAAACAACGCAAACACTCCCTACGCAAATAAAATGTGGAAGAAATGTTTTCCTATTGATGACCAATGGAGACAAATTAATGAGGCAGTGGCGTAGGACCTGTATTTAAAATGTGAGAGAAAAGTTTGTTCAGGTGGGAAGCGGCTTTCATTTTATCACAATTCGCTGTTTCCTTGGGCCAACAGTAGTTTAGTAAAATTTTACTCAGATGTGGTCAAAGTCCCTACAAATGTTTGTATTTAAAATGGTCCATATAGGTCAAAATATTGGTATAGACCCATATAGCTGTACAGGTAGATTTAATGTGTCTATAAAGGTTCTCGTTTCCATATAGCCCTCATATAACTTATCCACCCGATATTCTGTATTTTAATAATTAAACGTATTTTTTAATAGATTAGCGGCATTCTTTGAGTATTTGGGTATTAAAAGTTTGTCCTGACAGAACATAGGTGTCTTTTTATACCCTCCATATATTTATATTTAAAATGGTCCATATAGGTCAAAATATTGGTATAGACCCATATAGCTGTACAGGTAGATTTAATGTGTCTATAAAGGTTCTCGTTTCCATATAGCCCTCATATAACTTATCCACCCGATATTCTGTATTTTAATAATTAAACGTATTTTTTAATAGATTAGCGGCATTCTTTGAGTATTTGGGTATTAAAAGTTTGTCCTGACAGAACATAGGTGTCTTTTTATACCCTCCACCATACTATGGAGGGTATATTAACTTTGTCATTCCGTTTGTAACTCCTCGAAATACTCATGTCAGACCCAACAAAGTATATATATTCTTGATCAGCGTAAAATTCTATGTCGATTTAGCCATGTCCGTCCGTCTGTCTGTTGTAATCACGCTATCTTTCGAACGAATTGAGATATAAGGCTAAAATTTTGCACACATGTTTATTTTTCTAGTAGGCAGGTTAAGTTCGTAAATGGGCCATGTAGGTCCACGTTTTCATATAGCCTCCATATATAAGTACCTCCCGATATTCGGTACTTTGATGATTTTAGCGACATTATTCACAAGAATTGTTTCAACTTTGGTATTTGAAGCTCGAAATGGATACTACAGCCTAAGACAGAAAAATGTCTGTGCAGGTCCACGTCTTTGTATAGCCCCCATATAACGGTACCTCCTGATATTCGGTATTTTGACGATTTTAGCGACATTATTCATCGAAAATGTTTCAAATTTGGTATTTGAGATTCGTAATGGATACTACAGCCTATGACAGAAAATTGTCTGTGCAGGTCCACGTCTTCGTATAGCCCCCATATATCAGTACCTCCCTATATTCGGCAGGTACAATACCCACCGATATTTTTTGAGATGTCGTATTTGACTTTCGTAATGGATGCTATAGCCTGTGACAGAAAATTGTTTATGCTGGTCCAGGTCTTCGCACAGCTCGGATATAACGGTACTTCCCTATATACGATATTTTGACGATTTTAACTACATTATTCAACGTTTATTTCAAGTTTCAAACCCTCCCTCACCTAAACGGCGTTTTTAAGGCCCTTGGCTTTGGGCTGCAATTTAGCTTCGTAATGACGAAAATATCATTGTGCAAAAATATGCAGAATATGATTCTGGGAATGGCAACGGCAATCCTGACAATTCTAGTTCTTCACTGCCTACTTTAGTGTTGTGCTCCTTCAATTGTTTCCCACAAAACAATCTCCCTTCTAAACGCCCATTGTCACCAGCTCTTCTGGTCAATTTCGACTCAACATCTCTTTAGTTTTGAATTTCTAATTCCCATTTATTTGATTTATTTTCCGGATCTGCTACCATATGTCGGTGCCTGGCTAAAGACCGACTTAAGGGAGATCCTTTGGCCCGATTATATTGGAGTGTCAAGTGGTTTCAATGTACTTGAACATATCCCTTTCTGCTACCTTTTGAAGTGGCTTTGGGAAGCGGAAAGTCTATAGCTTACCCTGGCTACCGCTTGTTTGCACACAAACTGCTGATGAGTGTTTGTTGAGCCCCATGTTGTCATTATCATCATCGATGTTGTCGTCGTCGTTGTCCAAGTCCTCATCCTCGACGTCATGTGAGTATGTCAATGGACGTGTGAGTGTGTCTGGTAGTATAGCTTCCGGTCTCCTAAGTACTCGGACGTCAGGGTGTGTGTGTATGTGCAGTGTTTGCGAACTGTGGGTGTGCGTAGCACATCCAATGACTAACTACGTCCACTTTGTGTCCAAAAGGAGTTTCCAATCAATTCGCCCATTCATTGTTTGTTGGACAAACTCATTTCGCTTGTCTAAGTATTTATTAAGTATCAAATAATTCTGTTATTACTCACATCCAATGAAGCGATTGTTTGTTCTGGTCGTCTCTGTGTGTGTGTCAGCCAAACGATGAAATATTCAATGGGTTTCTTGGAACCCGCCAGTGCTCATATCGCTCCATTCATTGTGAACCATATCAAATATTTATAAAATCAAATCATTTCTTGACTTGGTCGAGCGTTTTGGGGTGCTGCCCGAAAAAATTCAATGAAATGCCATCCACGAATATGGCGGCGGTGGTGGTGGTCTTTAGTCATGGGAATGATTAGTTTAATTTCCATGTTGGCATTATTTTGAATTCTCGCTTTTCATCTTCACCCATGGCGTTGCTGTTATTATTGTGATGCTCAACAATAAAAAAATTAAATTTTGATTAATGATTTCAACAGCTTGAGAAAATTTTTGATAAAAATTCATTTAATTTCAATAAATGTAATTAACAATTGCGTTTATTCAAATGTTCAAGTGCAAAGATGAACAATATTTTTTTTTTTTTGGTTTTTTTTCAAATGAATTTGAGTGGTCTAGTGCCGTCTTTAATCCAAACAGCTGAGGACTACTCAACACATCTTTGGTGGCAAGGAGACAAACAGCCGCACACAGACCATAGCTCAATACCTTTGCCCAAGGAGCAAAACAGTAGTGTTTGTTTAAAAGAAAAAATGCCATGTCAAATATCTTTGCATTAATTCTTAAGAGTATCAATAGTAGTTATGGCATCCGAAATATGTTCCCATCCTGGACCGTCGCGTCCAAGTGATGTTTACAAAGGCACAGAAGAGGGCTCTGTCGGCTACTGCTTTGGCTAAGCCATGGGTTCAAGGCGACACAGGCTACTGCTGCTGCTGCTCTAATGTCAAGGTTATGTAGGAAATTTATTTAATGTCTGTTGAACAGTTCCTTTGCATGGTCTCGAAAATTAGTAGCTGAACAAACATTCAATGACGCCGCAAACATAACGACCACCAACACCGCAGAGGGAAAACTCATTTACAACAGAAGCGAACAAGGCCAAGAAAAAATTACAGATTTTCATGACACGAACAACCTGGACAAACAACAAAGGCATCCACGGTGGCAGCGGCGGCGGCAGCAGATAAATGACATCGATGTTAATAATAATCATCATTGTTGTTAGTTTGGGATAAAAATCTAACTCTAACAAACCGCATGGCCTGCCAACAAACGAATTCACTCACCTCCATATCCACATCGTCATCCTCAGCATAGATACCGACCGACCGACCGGCTCATTGGCATCCATTGGGGTTTCTGTATCAATAGCTGTCTCTATCTGTAGCAGCCGGTGTCTTTGTGTGTGAGGAGCAAAAAATGCTGAATTTGAAATGGTAGACTTTCGTAGGCTGCCCTGATGGACCAGCAACAGCAGTAGCTGATTAACATTAGAAATTGCTTTGGATGAGCGTAATTTTCGGTATTCGTTTTCGAGAAGCCAAACTTTTGTTTTGGATTTTTAATTATATCACATTAATTTCTAATTAATGTCTGATGTACTGTCATTTGTTATGTCTGTTTGACTGTTTCTACGTCTTCTTGAGGCAGATCTCCAACTCTTCTGGCCGGCTATCTATCTATCCATCCATCTCTTTGGCTTTTGTCGATCTTTTCTGCTTTTGACCGTAATTCGCTTATCATCTAATCATATTAATTTGATTATGTTTCGTTGTTGTTGCTGTTGTTGTTATTCTGGTTGATTGGCCTGGGGAATATTTCGATTATACAGTAGTAGACATCACTGTCATCTACTGGTCATTTAGAATCACATTCCATTAAAAATTTCAAAGAAATTAGTAAGTTTGGAAGATGATAGACATTAAAGCCATCGATAGACTTGGCCAAAGAAAACGGAGAAGAGAATATGCTTAATTGTGGAGGAGACAACTCGGAGATATACTTAATTTCATTAGGGTTAATTAACCTATTTCTAAAAATGGGTTCCAATTAATTTTTTGTTTTTCTTTTTGTTTATTGGCAAGGTGATTGAATTCTAACAAATAAATCTAATTTGGTAATATTTTTTATTTGTAGTGGCATTTGCACCAAATACATACACGAAAATCGCTTTGTTTTGCTTTTAATTTTGATTGAACAAGTAAGTTCTGCCGGGACGACTTTTAATACCTTCCACCATTGTGCGCTGGAAATGGGCGTGTGCTGATTGCACTCAGCACCCAGTCCTGAGTCCTGTTAGAATGTCTAAGGTCTGCGGCCAAAATGTTTGCGTGCCAAGGCTTTAATACACCCCCCAGAATTTTATTCTGATGCGAGGGTCGATTAATAAGAGCGTAAAATCAACTCTTTAGCTCTTAGGAGTCTATTTCCTTTCTGTTGGGGGCAAGTTCGTGCACTTTTTGGAATTTCGATGGTTCATTTTTCAATATTTGCCGAATGGAATATTGCGATATGTTCAGCTCACTAGTCATTTTTCGACCACTGCGACGCCGGTTTCGATCTTTTATTAATTTTCGAACCATTTCTGCTGATGTTGCTGTTTTCTTCCGTCCAGTTCCTTCACGTCGGGATACGCTACCAGTATCACGGTAACGAGAGATGGTACGAGACACTAAAGATTTCTTCCCATTAAATGCTAGAGTGCTCTGACGATAGCCACTTGTGGTTTTCCAGCCAAATATAAAGAAATCACACTATTACGCTTAATTTCCATCAAGAAATTAATTCTCACGCTTGAATTCTCATCAAAATGCTTTTGTGTGCTTGTAAACAATACAATGAGATGTCACTGGAATGATTTTAACTTCTGTCGAACGAGTGGCTTAGAAATGACAGCAGTCTGAAGTTGGTTGCAGTTTTTTTATATCGCCCTGTATATAACACATTTTTCCACTTTGACAAAGTGGTACAATTTTTCGACATCAAGAGAAGGTCGCCTGTGTGATCCTGTTGAATTTACCTTGTTTATCCTAATCATACTCCAATCTTACAGATTGTGTACGGCACTGTGCGCCAGTCAAATTTTTGATTTTGTGGCGCCCAATATAATCAGTCACTAATTTTTTAATAAAACAAATTATTTAATCCAATTGAAATTCTTATCTTTACCTTCCATCGATTTGTTTTATCCTCAAAAAAATGTACACAAATTACCAACTACAAAATTGCTCTCTCAGATAAGAATCCAACATTTTTGTATTTTATGCCATAGCAACTATGACAGAATGGCACACAGAATACTAGTTGGTACCTGACACAAACAATCGCTTGGAAAAAAAGTATCGAAATGATTTGTAGGCCAAGGATTAAAGGAAAGTTGTCAAACTTAGATGTACGTTTGTTATCAATTACAAAAGACAAACCGCTCATTATTTCTTGCACAGCTAGCTGGCTGGCAGAAAGTCAATATCGATAAAAAGAAATTAACCTTGATCGTAATCTTGTTACAGAGAAAACTGTCAGAGACAGATGAAATTTATGGCATTTGCAGTTGTTACAAATACATGCCCATCGTCGTCGTCGTCATCATCATCATCTTTTTCCTTTTTGTTTGTTTAACCGGCTACCTGACTGTCGTGGAGACCAAGTACAGGTGTCTAGTGTGAATTGGACAACCTGTACTACAACGAAATTAGACAAGGTCGGTTGTCTGCTTAATCATCTATCTTGGTTAACAGAAGATGGGCGTCGATCTTGTTTTCCTAGAATAGACCAGATGAGGTAAAATAGGTGCAACCCAACCCAAATTAGTCATGGCCAGAGATGGGAAAATTCCAGCCGGACATTAATCACCGGTTGACAACAATGCCCGCCTGTCCCTCCAGGACCCCCTCAAACCTTTTCACCAGTGGAAAATGAAAATGGAAAATGCAAGTGTTTTGTTTTAATATTTTTAAATATTTGTTTTTATATTTTTTTATTTTATTGTCTTTTGTTGTTTGTTTTCAATAAGATATTCGTTCGCTTCTTCACATCGCATACGACTATGATTCTTTTAAAACTTACTGAGTATAAAAAAAATTAATTAATTCTACTTAATTGCTAGACTCGCTTAGGAAAAAGTACAAATAAAACAAATAATACACACAATAAATTAATACAATATTTTACAAGCTATTTTCAGAGGATTGACAGAGAACGGGGAGGGTGGGATAGTTGTTGGCTCGAAATATACAAATATTTACAAAACTAGCTTATACATATAATCAGTCACTATTTATAACACATAAAATACATTTGAATAAAATACTCGGTTTTGAGAGAAAGAGAGAGAGAGAGAGAATGGGATGCACAAAATCGCATTCGAGTCGTTATTTCAGTGGTATTCGATTCGAGAATCATAAATTAAATAAAAAATATATATGGCTGGCTGTTTGTTCAGTTTCAATCGGAGGTGCTGTTGTATGGAGCAGATTTAAGTACCTTTCGATTCTATTTACAAATATTCGCAAATTCTCTACTGACTGGCTGGCTGGCTGGCTGACAGGCTGCACTTAATCTAGCTGGCTAAGTGTTAGTGGTAGTAGTAGTGGTGGTGTCTCCATTTACAATATACAGCAATGATTAGGAAAATACAATTAACGTTATGTGGTATGGACTTAATTCTCTAGATTTAGTTTAGGGCTCTAACTTAAATTTAACATTTATATCACATTTTTTCATTGATTTTGAAAAACAACAATAATTTGTTCAACATCTTAATTAGTTAGTCTTGCTCACTTGTTAGCTGGCTGGTTGGCAATCTGACTGGCTATGTATGGTTGTGTGAGAGTGTGTGTGTGTGTCTCCTACCTATTTACAATGACCCCTTTTAAGATTCTTGGAATGTCTTCAATTCGATTTGTTTCAAAGTCGAAGTAAAAAAGATGACCACTCACTCTGCCAAAAAACGAAACGAAAAAGAACTCAAAAAACAAATCACCCATTTCATGTTTGGCCCAACGAAACGAAGGAGAAAGAAAGGAAAACGTTTTGAAAGCATTTGCAATTTCTGTCGTTGGCCTTTCTCCCGGCGTCTAGCAGTGCAATACACCCGGTTGGGCTGTGCAACACATGTAGCAATTTGTTTTTGTTGGCGTAGAGAATTCAGCCTCAACGACAGACAGAAAGAAAGGCAAGGAAATCTATTTTGGTTGCTGTTGCTGCTGCCACATTCGAATAGTTTTGGTGGTACGATGCCGTAAAAACCGAAATGCTGCATTGCTGTCCTCATTTTTTCTCTTTCATTTCCATTTGTTTGCCGTCGTCGTCGTTGCAGACAAACCCTACTTCCCGCCCGACCGCCCGTTTCCTATGGGGAGCACAAATTCAACAATGTCCGTCGACTGTCGTTTAGTGACCGCCAAGACGAAAAACGTCAGGTTTTTGCTGGAGTTGCAGACTCTGTCTGGCGTTCGATAGTTTGCATGTTATGTTGCCTGCTTGAGTTGATCAGTTGTTTGGTCGGTCGTTCAGTCTGTTGGTAGGTTGGTCTGACCGAGTGATGTGTGTTTGGTAGTGGAGTGTGATGTGCAAAACATGTCTGAGGATTGTTTGCCGGTTTTTGTTTTGCTTACCCCGTCCTCACGGCCCCCACTCTACTTCTCCCCGCCCGTCCGTCACCTACTCACTCAGACTACATTGTGAGCCGAGCATTTTGTTGTTGTTGCAGTTGCCTGCCATCGTAGCATGCAACATCAATTTTCTGAATCATTACAAGGTGGAAAAGGAAACACAACGAAAACAACGACCAAGGCGAAGACGAAAACTCAAGTAAACGTCACCGTCACCGCTAAAGAGGCAACAAACAAACGCGTTTCGAGCTCAATGATTTCACCGCAAAGCGCAACAAGCACACCAAAATGCAAAATGCATGCCGTGTCAATTGTGGCAAAAAGGCAACGGACTGCACCGTCTTTGGCAATATCAGCAGCAGCGGCAGGAGCAGCAGCTCATTTGCATCTTGGCTCGTTTGCTACGCTTGTTGTTGGCATTACCATTGTGCCAAAAGGTTCTTTATGGTTGTCGTTTTCGCTGTCGTCCTCCCCTCCTCTCCCGCCCATCCTGGCTTGGCATATTATTTGGCCATCTCCTTCATTACCTCCATAATTTTGTAGCTTGTTTGTACCTTGATGCACGTTTGTCTTTCTCTTCCTGTCAGTCAGTCTCTCCCCGACCGACCGACCGTCACTCGTGGTCTCAAGTTTATCAGCCTGTTATTGTAATAGGTTTTCCGTTCCCCATTAACGTGTTTTCTTTCGTTCGTTTTCTTCATAGCTTTGCCTCTTTGCTGGCTACCAGAACCAGCAAAGCAAACTCGAATAACTCACCTCAAGAGGAAAATCATAAAAAACGTGAAATAAAAACCTCTTGTTTTAACGAGGCAGAGATACAAATTCAAAATGGTCATTTAAAATGATTGACTGGGGCGGACGAACAGAATGTAGGGCCCGACCGAACTAGCTAACTTACGGCTGGGAGAATGGGGAAATGAATAGCGGTGGCAGTGATGCCTGGAAAAGATCAATGTCACGGCATAGCTAACAAAACTCCAACTTCGTTTCGAAATTTGGCAAAATGGTCGATCATTCTTTTGCTTCTTCCTATTCTTCATCTATTTTCTATCTGCTCTGGCCTATCTGACACTTACACTCGAAATTATTCGATGTAGTAGCACCCTTAAGTTAAATATGCACCGCTACAGATCTTCCGGAATTCGTGGAGGCACCTCCTATTGAAGACTGCGTTGTGGCACTACGTGGACTGGGACAGGGCGGTAGTGGTAGACTCTGATGTTGGATACTGCTTTGACCACCGGCGCTGGGTGGCAGAGGTAACGGCTGTTGCTGCTGTGGCGGCATGTTCTGGCAAGGAGGACCCATCAAGACTGTCGACTGTTGTGGCGTTTGGGGGGTGTTTCGATTGTGATTCTGCCTGCTGCCATTGATGTTGTGGTGCATCTGCGAACGGAAACTGGCATGTTGCAGGTGGTGTTGCTGCAGTTGGGCTTGGGGATGCATGTGATGCAGGTGATGAGTTTGCATATGATGATGATGTGGAGCCATGGGCATATGGACACCGACACCTGTGCAGTGGCCGCCAACACCATGAGGCCGCCGCTGATTATTGGGTACATCGGGCAGGGCAAATCTCAATTTTTCCCAGAACAGCTTGTCGCCCCACTGCAGGAAGGTGTTTGTCTTCAGATACAAGCGTAGATCGGGATCGAGGTCTTTTTGGGGAACCTCTCCTAGGACAATGACAATCAAACGTCTTCTTCTGTCGCGCAGCACCGACTGATGGGCAGACTTGAACTCAAAGCGGCACCATTCCGATTTGATGAAATTCTCCGACAAAATCATGATCGTTCTTCGCGATGTATCGATAGCCTGAACAATTGCATCCGACATGTAACCACCAACGGGGAAATCACGACTTTGCAGGCACAGCTTGTAGCGGGTCTCACCCTGTTCCAGTAGTGGAGCCAACTCCTCCGTTACGAAGGCTTCGTCCTTGGAGCTGTACGAAATGAAGGCATCGAAGAGCTTTTCCCGTTCATTCTTGTCCATGTCTTTGTTGCCGTTGTAGAAGAGGCGAACACCAAAGCGCGAATGACACCAAACTCGCATTTCCTGTCTGAAGATGAACACCAACATGGTGCAGATGATCACAAACACAAAGCCGGTCAGTATGGCCACAAGAATCGGCACGTAGTCATGCATGGGTGGCTGTGACAGAATCATTTTGGTGGAGGTCATGTTGCCGTTGATGATGTTATCATTGATGTCGGCGGCGCCATTGACTCCCAGCAACTGCTGCTGCTGGACACCGCCGCAAACCAAATAGCGAATGGTGGTATCTTTCAGAACTTCCGGGCTGAGGTAAAGGGCGAACTGTTCGATCGGTTGTTGCGTGAGCGCTGTTGTGTTGATACCCACGGTGCCGTTGGAGCCAGCTAAGGCGGAGCAGCGCAACTTTGGCTTCTCTAGAACAGCTTCGTGGCGGTTGATGTAGTCACGGAACTTGTCCACGAAGACACAATTGCATGACCAGGGATTACCAGTTAGGCGCAGCTCATTGAGGTACGGAGGCAAGAAGTTCCACACAGCAAACTCAGTGATCAGATTGTGATCTAGACGCAAGATTTTCAAATGGTAGAGATGCGTAAATGTCAGCGAATCGATGCTGGCAATCGAGTTGTGTTGCAGATAAAGTTCTTGCAAGTTGTCAAGACCTTGGAATTCGTTTCCATTCAGGTGGCGCAGACTGTTATGGTTCAGCTGCAGCACTTCCAGCTCCAACAGGCCGTAGAATGTGCGGTTGTGGACGAACTCAATGCGCGAGTGATTCAAATGCAAAACCTTCAAGCGCTTGCGACCAATGAAAGCATGACTTGACAATTCTTTGAAGTTGTTGCCATCCAAGTACAGCTGTGTGGAGTCCATGGGTATGTGTGATGGCAGTTCACGATCGTAGCCGGAACGCGAACAGTCAACCACGTTTGAGGTCCATGACTGGTCGTGGTAGCAGGAACAACGGTCGGGGCACTCCATTTTACAATCGCAGGCATAGAAGTCACAGCAGTGACACAGGGCGAAGCAGTGGGTTTCATATTTGCACAAGAAGTCGCTGGATTTGGCCTCGATGAGGGGAACATGAGTCTTGCCGCGTGCGTAGGACAATTTGCAGTAGATCTGATCTAAGTCCATGAGTTTGGGCTGTGTGCGCGTCTCCGTGTTCACCTTTTGCAGCCAGTCGAGATTGCAATCGCACTGGAAAGGATTGTGGCCGATGAAAAATTCGGGGATGTCGCGATCCTCAGGGATGGGAGAGAGGCGAAGGGCATTGGGCTCAAGGGTTGTCAGCTTGTTGCGAATCAGATCCACCCTGGTGAGGTTTGGCTTCTTGAAGAAAGTGTATGGCTGGATTTTACCAATGAGATTGTCGTTCAAATACAACACCTCAATGCTGTTCGGTATGGAGCCGGCTGTGATTTCGCTAAGCAAGTTGGAGCTGGCATCGAACGTCGTCAGACTCAATTCGTTCTCAATTTCAAAATAGTTACCCAATTGGGCAATGCGGTTGGCGCGAACATCCAGCCACTGCAAACCAGTGGGAATGTGCGAATAGTCAAATTTCTCCAGGCGATTGTCCGAAATGTTAAGCCAAACCAAATTTGGCAAGTCGGTGAAAAGTCCCGCAATGTTTTTCAAATGATTGCTATCCAAGCGAATGGCCTGCAGCTGAGTGTTGCGGTGCAAGGCACCGGCTTCGATGCCTTTGATTTTGTTGCCAGACAAATTTAATATTTGCAATGAAGTCATGCGATCGAACACACCACGGCGGATGTAGTCGATGGCGTTCTCGGTGAGACGCAGGCCGTACAGGTTTTCCATGGCAGTAATGGAGGTGTTTTCGATGCTCGTGATCAAGTTTTCACCCAAATCGAGTGTTTTCAGCAATGGCACATAGGAGAGAGCATCTGGTATGGTCTGCAGCTTGTTGCCATTCAAATGTAGGTCCTGTATGCTGGAGCAGTTCTTCAAGGCTTGCGTGTCTATTTTGGAGATGCGATTGTAATCCAAGCTGAGCACCAGAATGCCATATAAGCCACGGAACGTATTTGGCCCAATGGTGGAAATGCGGTTGTTCGACAAAATCAATGTGTGCAAGTTGGTCAAATCAGTGAAAGCACCATCGGGAATGTGATCGATGTAGTTCTCCTCCAGCTTAAGTACTTGTAGGCTTGTCAGCGAGCGGAAGAGATTGGCCTCCAATTTGCTGATCTTATTGGCGGACAGATCGAGCAGGACCAGACGTTTGAGACCGACAAAGGTGGCCGAGTTCACCCATTGAGAGTTGAGTTCGTTGGCCGACATGTCCAAGACGAGCAAGTCAGACAATTCACTGAACAATCCTGGGGCCAGGACATTGATGCTGTTATTCTTCAAGTAGATCTCCTTGACAAACTTGGCCTCCGAGAAAAGTTCTGGTGGCAGAGAAGTTAGGCGATTCTCTGACAAGTCAACGACTTGCAGCGATACAAGTCCTTCGAAGGCACGGTCGGCAATAAAGTTCATACCATTGCGAGCCAAATTCAGGTTGACGAGACGACCCAAACCGGAGAATATGGCCGATGGAAGATTTGCGATTTTATTGTGACTCAAATCGATGCTGTTCAGGGACGAACCGCAAATGCGAGATTTGCGTGTGCTGAGCGAGGCACTGAAGTGGAAATTGCTTATATCTTGGATTTCGTTGTGGGAGATGTTCAGGTGCTTCAGTACTTTCAGGGGGCAGATCATGCCATCGGGAATCAGCCAAATATTGTTGAGACTCAGGTCAAGACGATCTAATTGGCGGAATTCACTGAAGCTGGTGGGCGATATGTCCAGAGACATTGTCGACCAATCGCCGTTGTGGGTGCGAATGGTCAGATTGCGCAAGTCCTGCAGACCGCGAAACGAACCGTCGGTCAGATTGCCGAGTTTGCAATACTCAATCGTAAGAGCACGCAACTCCACGAGCGATCGGAAACTATCCGGACTCAGGGTACTCTGGAAGAACAGAGCATCGTTGCACTCGAGTCGCAACCGAATCGTATTCTGTGGTTGTATGACACTGAAGTTTGTGTTTTCCAATTCCGAGTTGATGGTGCGCAGGTGACACACCAAGGTAATGTCGATTTCGTTGGCCCCGGACCAACGACACTCGTCGGGCGCCTGGTACAAGACCGTCTTGCTCAATGCAGCACCGAGTACCGGAATGATGAATGAGATGAGCACCGATAAGATGGTTTTCGATATAAGAGCCATCTTAACGCAATTTGGTGGGGGATATCTGTTGTGGCGATGAATGATGCTGGCGTGATGTGTCGGTGTAGCAACGTTTGCGATGAGATGAGTGGCGATTTTTTGTTGGTTGCACTTAACTTTGATTACGATTTTAGTTCTTTGGAATTCTTCATTTTTGTGTTTCCATTTGTTCGAGAAAACTGATTATCAAATTTCACAGATTTTTCTTTGCTTCACTTATTCTTCAAGCACTGCTTTTATCGTATTCTTCATTTACTTTTTTGTTTTCAACCTCACATAGCAATGTGAACGTCCATAGCGATTTTATTTGACTTTATTATTTTTCTTTTTGTTTTCTGGCTGAAGATGAGCGAACGAAGCCCGTAACCGTAATCCAAAATGTGTGAGGCAACGAACGTAACGTTTTTTTTTTTATTTTTGTGGTAATAATCTGTCGTTGTATGTTTTTTTTTTTATTTAGCTTTTGTAAATATTTGCTTAATACACTTTTTACTTTCTTTGTAACTGGAGTAGATCGTGTTTGTATTTTTTGTGTGTTTAACGTTTTTTTTTTTTTTTTTGTTTTCTTTTCGATTAGACAAAAAATATGTTTTGTTTTTTTTTTTGGTAAAGAAAAAATTTAAAATGTTTTCCGTTACAACTTTACGAACGTGTGATCTACTCGGAATCTTCTCAGTAACTGATTTCTCAAATTGAACACATCAGGCCTCTAAGGAATTGTGCGATGAATTCGGTACACATTGTGTGTTGCATGGAGATCGTGAGCGGCAGAGAGCACTCACCACCATCGCCATGGCATGCAGTCACACACGAGAATTGAGTGGTTTCTCTGTGGGCACTCAGTGAACTTGATGGGTTTTTTGTTTGGCCAGCCAGATGTGTGAGCGGCGTACACAAGGAGTACAATGTACATGGGTATGAGAGTTGGTTGGTGGTAGGAGAGAAAGGCAAGGTAAAAGTGTATTGTTGGCCGTGTGTGTGTGCTTATCGGTTGGGCAACATTCAATTGCAAGCATAAGAAAACCAAGAAAACCTTTGGTGCATCGAGCCATTGACACTAACAAGACCGGTTTGGTGAGTTTGAGTGTCATTATGACGTTGTCTGAGAGTGTTGGCATAACATAAATTTTGAGAGAATAAATTGAAGACGTGAAGTTGAGAGAATTTCGAAGGTAATATGGAAAACATCGTGGGAGAATTGTGAGACCAGAATATCTTTGGAATTGAAATGAGGTATTTTTATTCGATTTTTTATTCATTTTAATTCAATTTTGTCAAAAAAAAAGTATTCACACACTCATTCTGTGTATATTTTGGTATAATCTCATAAAAAAACTTAATGCTATATACGTTTCTGATTCCATGCTCGCAATTTTTTGGCCAAATACTCCATATAGATATTTTAATGATCAAATAGAGCCAAACTATGCTCAGAGATAGATGGAGAGACCAAAAACCAGTTTTGTTTTGAGTTTTGTTATGTAAACTATTCTCTTAAATCCTCTCTTTAAGAACTGACGTTTCTCTTTTACTCATACCTGAGTGTAAATTTGTTCAATATGTGCTCTTTGAGTTGAAAATAATGAATTTTTGCTTCGCCTGCAACTCTCTCACTCTGGCTGGGAGTTTAGCCAAAACAAGAAAAACAACAATGCAATGAACAAAACAATTTGAGAAAAACATCTTGAAGACAATGTCTATCCATGAGATAGAGTCCCAACTCTCCCACCAACCATCGTTGCATTCAACTTTTTGGATTTCCCAAATTCAATGTAGGTACCCTCACAATGGAATTTTATTCATGCCCAACGAAGCGAAGAGAACACTGACAGAAATGCAGTTGAAGCCAGAATCTCTTCGATTGCATTCGAGGGATAAAAATGCAATTCGGTGTATTATTTTGTTATTATTATTACTATTATTGTCTCAATATTGAAATCTAAGCGTTTTTCTTCCATCGTCATGCCGAAACGCTTTCTTTGGCAATTTACGTTATTTCTATACGGTTTGTTTACTTTTATGCTTCATCGATAAATGCATTTTTATGACCATGCTCCGCTGTCTGTACTCCTCCTTCTCCCCCTCTTCCAGCAAAAAATAGTTTGTTGGCCAACCAATAACAGGGCACAGTGTGTTGAGTTCCCACAGCTGATGGATACAGTTAAGAGTGTAGAGTAATATATATATATATATATATATATATATATATATATATATATATATATATATATATATATATATATATAATATAATGTTGATTTCTAGAAGCAAAAAGAAATTGACTGGTGAGTGGGATCTTGTTCTTGAGCAGCACTGGTCCAAAGTTAGGTATAGCCTCCATAAACGGTATCTCCTGATTTTCGATATTTCGAATGTTTTAGTCCCCATTTCCAATCCAATCAACTATAGTTTTAATATTTCTCTTTCTCATTGAAGTAGCCCCAAGATAGCATCTCCCCGCTTTTGACATTTTGAGTGCAAGAGCCCCACATATATTTTATGCTCTGAAGATCATGTCCAAGTTATAAGAAGATCATGTCAAAAGTGGTTATAATTTGATAGTTTCACTGTTAATGGGTGGAACACGTCCTCGCTAACACTCTTCGATATATGTTTTCCATACAGAGTTCTAATCTTACTTTGCTGTATTATTAATAGAAAAAAATATTTAAATATTTTCAGTCTAACTTCAATAAAGAAGAAGAACAAGAATAGAATATACAGGCAAATTTGTTGAAGAAATCCGCCAATACCAAACACTGTGTACGGTGTGGTATGAAGACACACAACAAAACAAACAGAAGAACTTCGTTTTGTGTAACATTACATTGCGTTACGTCGACCTCAAGTGCGGAGTGCTCAGCACTCGCTCGCAATACCAGACACATTTCATAACATGCTGATGTTATTTTATCAGAAAGCATTCATTTAACGACAGGTGATGTTATGAAATGAGAACCTGAGGAGCTAGTCTTTGCTTGCTTTTGCTGACTGACTGACTGGTTGATTCGTTTTGTTTCCAGTATCGAAGACGACTGATACCCGATACCCCCAGTGGAAGATGAAAGACGCAAATAAATTTCAGAAACAGAATTCCAAAATGTGCACTCAAGTTGAAACATTTCTCTTGTTGTTATAGTTTTTGGTTTTGTGTTTGGATCGTCCTTTGGGAAACAGGTAGTAGCAGGAAGAGCTAGTTATAGTGAAAATGCATGGCAAGATTTCGATCAATTGTTGTTTTGGCAATAGCCTAGATTTGAGTGGTTGCCCCGGCTGTTCTATTCTTATCTGGCTAATCCATCTTGGGAATGGAAAGTACATTTACTTTTTTTTGTTTCTCAATATTACTTATTGTCAAAAGGACGAAAGGAGGAAGTTGCATTGCTTGGATGTGAGGGAGAACTGCACATGTCACTACGCTGCAACTCAGGTTGCACAATTTATGCATTTTCCCATTGGCAAGGCATTGTTTTCTTCCTGTCTAATCCTTGAAGTAAAGAAATTTGATTACAATACTTCCACATTGGCTGACTGATTGGATCAATAGAGGAGTTTCTTTTGTAACCTGATTTGGCCGCCATCAGCAGCCGAATATGATGCAGCAGCAGAAAATGAAATACGAATTTTTGCAATGCTTCAATTTCTCATGGTGCATTGCAATGGGAACGGGATGGTGATTGTTTATCGATAGATCCTAGTGCAGAATTTGAGTCATGCAATTGTTTGTGGGCTGTTATTGTTGACATTCCTGGGAATTGCCTGGCATTGCATGTGAGTGACGGACAAACTGTCATTGGCAAATTAAATGGCCTGACTGGCAGACAATTGCAACGGGAGACCTTTTGTGAGGAATTAATTGTAAACAAAAGTGCTTTTGTTTAAATAATTAATTTCTTTAAATCGTTAACGGTAGCTACCAAATGCACTTGGCATCGGGTGGGGGAACGGCGAGTGGTAGGTAGTCAGCCACTGATATGGATGTGGTTTTTCCGTGAAATCTGTGTGTGGTGAATGATGTGTGGTATAGAATGCCAGCCTGATGTGTTATATGACCCACTTGCATGTTATCTCATTTTGTGTTCGCACTCTTCTGTTCTCTTTCATGGAAAATGCTGCAATGTTCGATGAATTATTGCATTTGCAGTGTTCCTGTTGCTGTTGCTTTGTTTCCCCCTGCTTTCGCGCTGCTCCATTTCATTAATCGCCAGTTTTTTATCAGCTGCATACACTCACTCACTCAGGCACTTGCAGCAAGCACACAATGTATAATTAATGTTGTTTTTATTATTATGAATGCAATCGTACCTCGGCCTATCTAAATTGCTGCTAAAACTTGCTTCTATTAAAATTTGAGTTTGGCGAACAAGAAAAAGAGAAGCAATCGTCCAGCGTATTGTCTGCCAGCAACTGGGGCCAAGACAGACATGCGCCACATGTGTGGACACACATCTCCAGAAATGCATGCGGATATTATAAATGTATGCGTCAGAACGAGGTACCATATCTTCGGAAATGTACATATGTAGGTAAGCAGATGAAATTGTGGTGTGTGTACGATATACAAACATATAAATTAGCAATTTCATATCCATTTGAGGTTTTCATTTTTCTTATTTGAGTTTGCTTTTGACGGTAAATTGTGTTCTAACTTCTTTAAGTTTTTTCCTTTTTACTCTGATTTGCTTGCCTTTGCTTTTTATACCATCCATCATACATAGTATGGAGGGTATATTAAGTTCGTCATTCCGTTTGTAACTCATTGAAATAATAATTTCAGACCCAACAAAGTATATATATTCTTGATCAGCGTAAAATTCTGTCTTTTGCAATCACGCTACAGTCAAAACGAATTGAGATAGGGAGCTTAAATGTTACACAGATCTGTCTTTTTCCTGCAGGCAGTCCATGATATGGTATATGCCCCATATAACGGCAGATCCTGATAATCGGTTTTTTAATGATTTTGGCCACATTTTTCAATTGTCATCAATTGTCTTAAAATCAACACAAGGAGTTCGTTGTGAATACTTTATCCCCTGGAAGAGATTTGTCTCTATCGGTCCACGATATCGTATAGCCTCCATACAACGGCACCTCCCGATATTCGGATTTTTGATGTTTTCAGCCACATTTTTCAATGGAATTGTCTAAAATTCTACACAAAGAGTTCTTTGTGAGTAATTTACCCCCTGAAAGAGAATTGTCTATATAGGTCCACGATATCATATATCCCCCATATAACTGTGCCCCCTATATTCGGTATTTTAATGATTTTAGCCACATTTTTCAATGTAATAAAATCCACATAAGGGTTTACTTCGGAGAACTTTACCCCCAAAAGAGAATTATCTAAATAGTTCCACGTTTCAGTATAGCTCCCATATAACTGTACCCCAGATATTCGGTATTTTCATTATTTTTGGTACATTATTCACCGGAATTGTTTCAAATTTCGTATATAAAGTTCGGAACAGTTACTATAGCCTATGACACAAATTAATTATACTGGACAATGTCTTCGTATATCCCCTATGTTTGATTTGATCGGTATTTTCCGACGGAATTTTTTTTGAAATGTTTCAAGTTTCTTCCAGATTGTGGAGGGTATAAAAAGTTCGGCCTGGGCTGTTTTTTTGTTTGGTTTAGTGAAAATTGATTGCAGCGAACAGAGTTGCCATGGTATGCAGGATTTTTCTGACCATCTATTCGGGGGTAGCCCCCTTATTCACGGCATTTTGAGAGCCCAGTGCTCCACCAACCCGCCTGTATCTTTACATTTAGGGACTGAGTGGATTGATTATCACACTTTCGAATAATTTGAAATATAAGGTAAGCTACTCCATCACCAAACATTTTTTTACTATAGGCACAGGAAGATCAGGATACCAAAAGCAGAATTATCAAAACTAATTGAAATGTCATGACTTATTTTAATTGGAAAGAACATAGGATGTGGAAAATTTTGAATAATTATTTGACTGTTTTCTAACTAGAAATTAAAGCATAAACAACTCTTTTCTTGAATAATTTTTCCCTTGGTTTTTGTCAGGGGATATTCTTCCTAGGGGTTACTTTAAATAGTTTCTATGAAAAAAATGAAAGAGGAACAAAAGAATTGCACATAACTAAAATAAAAAAATCCTCAAATTACCAATCCTCCTCCTTATATTAACTTAATTTTGCGAAAGTGCGTTTGTGTACTTGCAAGCTTAACATAGACAAACCCAACTCCTTATGCGCACCTCTTATACTTCTGCAATGACTGGATGAGTGCCTAGCCGGTTAGGTAACTGCATGCATAGCTGCTGGCTGATGTGTATTTAACGCCGCCGCGCCTTTCGCATCGCACATTTCGCATAATAATACAAGTATTTATTTAGATCTTGTTAAACATGTTTCGATTCCAATTATAATTGCGCCGGAGCATAACGTCCGTCGATATTTGAGTGGGCTCTTCTGCTTTAGAGTGTTTGTGTGTGTGTGAGTACAGACTTCATTTCTTATCGTTTTAATATTCTTTAATTCAATAAATCGTTTACGGAATGACACAGAAGAGGATGCTTAGCACCAGCCAAAATCGCACAACCGCTGCAAAATTCGTCAGAATTTACATTCGAAACTTCAAACACCACAATTTCTCTTACTAAATGTGAAATATCGCCGGCTAATCGAAAATCTGACGTAACAATCTTTGCGATAATTGTTAATTTATTTAATATGATAATGCTGCTATCGCCACGATGTGGCCACCTAGTAAAGCCAGCGGCCGGCCGTGGAGCGACAGTGGACGCAACGACAACAACCAGATCAGGCAGCAAAAACCGGAGGGATTGATAATGATGAAAGCATAAATCAAATCATGTCATAACAAGCTTTGTCGGATCAACTTAAAGACAAACGTCAACTACAAGTGAAGCTGCAATCGCTCATTTCATTTGATGTCGCACACAGCAAACGTCAATGTCATTTAGTCAAACTACATGGAAAAGCATCAGCAACATCATCCTCATCAACAACAACAGCGGAAGAAAAAGCACGAGGAGGAGGAGTAGTAGCAGAGCAGTGCAACAACGACATGAAAGTGCGCAGTGGAAAAAAACACACGCACACAGCCACAAACTAAGTTTTTGCCCGATGTATTTGTTTTAATTACACAGGAACATAAATTGGCAGCATACGGGCAGTATACAACAAGCAACAATTGTCAATCGCAGAACATAACAGCAACATTGGCAAGCAACAACAATAACAACAACATGATGGCTAACGATTACAAAAGAACAACAGCATGGACCTAAGGAAAACATGTCGTACGATTGATAATGTTCAATTGCTTGATGTTGGTTGGAGCCGATTTAGCGGCGATATCCAGAACACAGGACCACTGCTGCTGCTGCTGGTTGTCTCCCAAGCAACTGGCCGAAAGAGAACGGCGAACAACGCAACTCAAAATGCCAAAACAATCACTGCAATGACAATTGCGTACAGAAGTGCAACAACGGTTTTTCAAAGTACACACTTAGACGCCACTCGAATAAAATTAAAAATCAAAACAAACAAGAAAAAACTTGCAGGAATCATTAAACAATTTCCTTGGCAGACATACACCCATGGCCACATACAAACATACATCGACATGGGGCTTTGACAAAACATTTCCCAACAAAATCCCAACCAAACAATGACCCTGCATGGCGGACAGGGGACAGCAAGCGGCGGCAATGTCACAGCCAGACAAGGGGCCACAACAAATCCTTGCTAAGCATTAACAGAGCTGTCGATCCGCAAATGGCCGTAAAGACCAGGCCAGGCCAAAGCGCCCAAAACCAAAGAGAGAAAGAATGAAAACCCCAACGTAATCATCCAAATAAGGATTTTGTTGTGTTGTTCTTGTTGTTGTTGTCGTTGTACATTCTCTAGTGAGCTTTTTGTTCCAAATCTGTGTCAAAATTCGCCATGGCCAACGAGCGAAACGTCATATATGCCTTTCGGTAGACGAAAGAACATTCGATGTCGACGAAAAACCAAACAACAGCAACAAGGGATGAGCGGAAACAGGGAGGCTGAATGGATGGATGAATGTGACTGGCTGACTGACTGACGGACTGGCTGCTCTCCTGACGCTGACTGAAACATTACGTCTAATCGTTTATTTTTAAGAACTCGGAGGAGAAAAAAGCGACAAGTGATCATATCAGATGTCGCTTGCAATCTCGTTGATCACAATGTCAACAAGAAATCCCGCGGGGCAGAGCATTTATAAAACATTTAAGACTTTAAGCAACTGCTAACTGCTACATGGTCTATGCCGCATGCAGCCCCACAATGCATGCACACAGAGAACAAAAATGAATCGAATATGATTTTTGTTGCAGCAAAGTTTCCTCTTTCGTGAATGATCAAAGACAAGATCAATGATCAACGATGATCGACAAGAAACACTGATGCCAAACAACAAAAGGATGGCCATCACCATCACTTGCAGACCCATCGATCGCTTGGCCGGCAAGGAGTCGATGATGAACGTACTGGCTGGCTGAGCAGTTTTTTTATTTTGTATTGTATTTTGTATTTTCCTGCTCTGTCGAATAAAGATAATAAATTTGGCATACAGTCTTTAAATCAGCTGTGAAAATGCCAATCGATCGGCCAACAAACAAATGGACCATGTCCTACTCGGCAGTTGTATCGAAGGCTTAGTAGTTAGACCAAAACTAACTATAATATATTTATCAGTTTTCATTTGAAATTTTGGATGCATCATTATGATGTGAAGAATCATTTAATGAGGAAGGAGGGTTATTTGCGTTTTCAGGGGCTCAATTCTTGTTTGATGAAAATGCAAAATGAAAAGTTTTTTTAAAGGAAAGAAATGTCAAATGAAATATTTTGTAAAGAAACCACAAACATATTTTCCATTTTATAGTTTTATAGAACCGGACATAGGTCCCAGGACTTAATGTGAGTAGATATTAAGATTTTGAGATCGTAAAGCAGTAAATAACAGCATAATTTTGCTGTTTTTATTACTAAAAAAAAAAATACCAAAATACCAAAGAAAAATTACAAATTCATAATAAATAGTGCCCCAAGAGAGCTAAGACCATATTTAAAGAGCGATAAATACTCTATCACACTTTGGCTACATTTTTTCTATTGTCTAAGAATACTTTTAATTTTAAACACTTTCCAGTTTCCCTTAAACTTAACCAAAACCAAATTCTTGGTATACCTTGCCAAAAATTATACTTTATTCTTGATTACATTACCAACATTGTTACATTGTTACATACAATCTGTGGGAAAATTTCTTTGAATTAAGTAATGCCCAAACTATAATTAGAAAATATGGATTTTAGTTAATTTCATAACATTTGTGTAATTTGTTCGAACATTAACTGCAAAACATGGTCTGGGCAACAATTATGAGTTCAAGTGTAAATCTTTTACGAGATACCTTTTAATTTGCTTCTGGAAAAGAAATTGTGCATTTAAATGCCGACTAATGTGTGCTTCACCAAAGAGCATATTTAATGATAGTCATTTTGTGGGGATAAAAATGTCGATGAATGATGAATGTTATGGGACGGGAGAATGAATTGTTGGAGTCGAGTCGAGAAGAAGATGCCTTACGGTTAATGTTGATTTGATTTGACTTGAATTGATACAACAGGACTACTTAGGACTGTTTAGCATACTTCAATATTCTCAAAAGCCAGCAGACACACACACACACACACCACCCATTCTTATGTAAAATTGAACTAACGACCGATTCAGACGGCAAGACACTGTCATTCATCCAGCCATCCATCTACCCATCTATCTATCCATCCATTAACCTATCCATCCATCTGAGTCTTTGGTGAGTGTGTGAATGCGAATGCCTCATCAATTGAGAATAGAACGTAAATGATTTGTGTCATAATTGCCATTTCAATTCAATTTTGTCTACTAAACACTCGAGTGTTGCAAAGTACTTATGAATTAATCACTTACGTATACAAATGGCAAGGCTCCTACCGTGTGTATGTATAGTTATGTATTCTGGTGTGTGTGTGCATACGCATCCTTAGTAATAATACTGAAATGTCTATTTATCCACCCAAGTCATCCGTACTGTGCATGAATTGAATGAAAGAACGAATCAATATCAAATGAACTTTCATAACATTATGCGAAAATCTGATAACCGAAATGTGTAAATTACACATACACACATACATATGTACCTTATAAATATTACTATGTGTATATGTTTCAACAGTGTGTCTACTAAATAATTCCAAATAAAATCCTCTTAGGTAAGACCTTCGAATATCATCACAAATATGACTTACAAGCAAAATAATTTACGCTGGAAATAAACAAAATCAATTAAAAATAATTATTTATCAAACAAGAATTATTTTTAATGAAAAATTGTTTTCTCATGTATTACATATATAGTATTCATATGATAACATTTATTTGGTAAGCTGTACCTATTACTATTTTCTCACCAATTGATTTGTACTTTGGCTCAGAGAGAGTGTTTTTTAGATAAAGTAAAACGGAGTAATTACATTTAAACTTAATTGAAATTACACTGTGCAACCCAAAAAATTATAAGATTATGAAAGGAGAATTAAAAATAGAAGTCGTGTGTATATGCGCTTGAAAGTTTTTCATCGCAAACTAACCTCAATAGAGGGGGCAAGTTATACAGATTTACACATTTTTTTTTAATTTTCGGACAAAGATTGCCTGGAAATCGGCCTTTTTAAGGTCATTAATAGCTCAACTCGAAAGAGAAATTATCAAATATACATTCACAAATGATCGTCGGATAGATTATTTGGATTGAAATATGTAAGCCCCATGCAAGGCACCAAAGGGATCTTTTTGGTACTTTTCCAAATTATGATTAAAAATTCTTTTTCAACCGTATTCTAACAAGCCAAACTGTACTAAAAAATGAATGATTCTACAATTCTACAAAAGATTCCAGAATACATTAATACTGTAAATCTAAATAAATTTAGATAACAAGTAAAAAAACTTTAAGTTCGGCCGGGCCGAACATTCAATACCCTCCACCTTTGGGTAAAGGAAACATTTTTTTTTACAAAAGTACGGCCGTGTGCATAATGCAGTTAAGTTTATCAAGAAACCATAAAGTGAGTAAGGCCGTTGTATGGGGCCATACCAAAACGGGAATCTCTGTAAGCAATTTTATACTTCAAGAATTGTCATCTATCAAATCTTCTAAAATACCAAATTTGAAACAATTATGTCGGTAAATGTGACTAGGATTATCAAAATACAGAATATCGGCAGATATAGTTATATGTGCACTTTAGGAAAACGTGAAACTAAATATTCAATGTTCTGCCACCGAGCTAGAACCCCTTATGAACTGCAACTACCAATTTTTATCATAATATCGAATATCGGGAGGTACAGTTATATGGGGGCTATATCTAAATGTGATCCTATACATACAACCTTTCGCCATCGGAGCTAGAAACCATTATGACCTTCAAATACGAATTTTTAGACAAATCCACGAAATAATGTGTCAAAAATCATTAAAATACCGAATATAGGGATGTACCCTAATGTGGCGGCTATATCAAAACGTGTACCGATATATCTCATTTTCAATGCCAATGCTATCCCATCCTAGACACAATACAAATTATTCTGTCGAATCTTGAAGGTCTACGTCAAACAATGTGGGCTGTATCGTGATTTCAACAGACAGATAGACGGAGATCGTTAAATCGACTTAGAATTTTGTGCTGATTATTAGTATATATACTTTATGGGGTCTACGATGAATATTTAGGGATGTTACAAACGGAATGTTAATATAACCTACTTTCCAAGGTGGAGAATATAATAAAAATACATGCAAGGGTTAAGGTCGTACTTTGTGTGAATTTAGGCAAAATTCTCCTAGAAGCATTTTAGAAGAATTATGTCAAGGACAAAAATATTCTTCATCAAATTTCACTTCAAGTCATCGACGAAAAGAAATCTCTATTTCCATTATATATCAGGAAAATACTTACATCATGTTGCAACAAAAAAAATCCATTCTGAGTCAAAATCTCCTTTAATTCTTCACTTCTAAGGGAAAGTGTCAAAGAAAGAAATTTTCCTAATGACTCAAATATTTGAGATCATATAATTTTGAACATTTGGATTAAAAACGGCCATCAGGAAATGACAAGCATGCTAAATATAGTCCAATGAATGTCATTTCTAGATTGGCTAATATGTTGTTATTGCAATCCAGTTTTGACATTTTTACTTGACTTCCATTCCCGTACTTTCGAACTCCCAGAGCGATTTTGACAAGTTTTGCATTGTGTATTTGTTATCACTCTCCCTATATATTCCATGAAGGCATTGTGCTATGCCTCTGGACATATGCGATAAATTTGATACATCTGTATGCACTTCAATTGATGTATTGTAATGAAACATTTACATGAGTATGTCTCAGCATGAATATGTGTGTATGTGTGTGTGTTGGTTCTTAAATTTGCAACTTGATGAATATTCTTTAGAAAATGTTAAATATGTGCATAAATCTGCAATCAAATGTTGATGTCTCTATTTAGTCGATAGGCATTCATCCAAATATCGTTTATGCCCATGTGTGTGTGTGTATGTATGTGCATTTCAAGTGCATTTGTCTGTCAAAGCCTTCATAATGTTATTCAGAAATAATCAAACCGTATAGACGGAGATTATGATGCTGTAACACATACACGCACACACAGATTTTGATCGTATCCTTATGAAGTGATAAAGGTCCATTTATTATCAACAAGAAACGAATTAAACGATGCCCCTTATGAAGATGATGATAATGATGGTGGTGATGATGGCGAATTGGCTTCTCAAATAAGGTTTAATCGTTTTTTCTTTTATGAAGGAAATCCAATAAAATCATCGAAGAGGGAGGGGGAGAAACGAAGAGAGTAGGAAAGAGAAATCAAGTCTTTTATTTGTGTATAATTAATTGTCTGAATAAATTTGAGTGTTTTTCTGGTTGCAGTCTTCAATGATCATTATGCTGGCGATGATCCTCTTCATTATCATGAGGCTGTTCTTATTTTTCTTTTATTTTTTTGCTGGTATGGCTGCACACCGTCTACTTGACTAACTCTGTCTCGATGGCTGTCTTAAGGATCCTTTAGCATATTTCTGTCAAATTGTATAATTAATTGTTAATGTTTCATGCTCAGCTGCTCCTCTTCGTTTGCAGTCTCCGAATAATGGAATTTTTCTTTTGGCCGCTGCCCATTGTGTTCGAATATATTTCAGATCATTTTTCATGGTACATGGCACATAAATGCTGTGTCGCTGGGTGCTAAGTAACGCTCGCGCACACACGACGGCTCATTTTGAAGTGATTTATAAATATACGTTTTTTTTTGATTAATTGTACATTTCCACAGCTTCCCATAGAGCAGATAAGTAGTACGAATATACAAAGTGTATATATACAAATCTATAAATATTTTGTTTTCAATTTTTTTCTCATATTTAAATTTATAATTATCGAAAACTTACCGGTAATGCACTCATATAGCAAAATATAGAAAGGAGTCGGGTTTTAGTCCCTTATATTATAAGTGATCTGTTCTAGAATCTCCAATAGTCTACTAGTTTCGCAATTTTTTTCCGATACAATAAATACAAATCTGAAACTATTTTGAAAATTTTCTTCAAGAAAGAGTCCGGCCAGCCTCAAGTCGTCCGGTGTCTTCATAAGGAGACTATGCTAAAGTTTGGATTTCCACATGTATACAGGGTGAGATGAAAAAACTGCAACCAACTTCGGACTGCTGTCATTTCTAAGCCACTAGTCCGACTGCTGTTAAAATTATTCCAGTGACAGCTCCTTATATTATTTACAAGCGTGCAAAACCACTTTGGTGAGGATTTTCTAGAAAAAAAATTATTCGCGATGGAATTCAAGCGCGATTTCTTTATATTTGGCTGGAAAACCACAAGTGGCTATCGTTAGACCACGCCAGCATTTAAATGTGAATAAATCTTTTGTGTCTTGTACCATCGCTCGTTACCGTGATACTGGTAGCGTAGCCCGATGTCAAGGAAGTGGACGGAAGAAAAAGGCAACCCGCTTCGCAGTGGCCGAAAAATGGTTCGTGAGCTGAACATATCGCAATATTCCATTCGGCAAATATTGAAAAATGAGTTCGGGGTGAAGCCATTGAAATTCCAAAAAGTGCAAGAACTTACACCGCAACAGAAAGAAAATATACTAAAAGAGCTAAAGAGTTTCTTTCCTTGGCCGAAAGTGGTGAACTGCCGAATTTGGTTTTCTCCGATCTCCGATGAGAAAACATTCGTTGTCCAGCAGTTTGTAAACAAACAAAATGATCGCGTTTACTTGCCAAAGAGCCCAGCTGAAAATGTGCACCTTCGATTAGCCACCAGAACTCAAGCGCCGGCCATGGTGATGGTGTGGGCCGCCATAACAGCCAATGGTCGCTCTCCGCTCGTATCAATCGACCGTGGCATCAGAATAAATGGCGAATATTATAACGAAAATATTCTGGAGTGTGTATTAAAGCCTTGGGCACTTTGGACATTCCAACAGGACTCATCAGGGCATCGCACTTAGCACGCGCCACCCAAGAATGGTTACAAAATGTGGTTCCTCGCTTCATTTCCAGCGTACAATGGTCACCAAAATCTCTGGATACCAATCCGTTGGACTAATGCGTCTGGAGTATTTTGGAAGGCAAGGTTGGCACTAAAAAATACCAAAGTGTCAATCAAGCGCTTCGCCGGAAATGGGCCAAAATACCGCAGAGCAACAGTTTGAACAAATTTAAACTTATTCTAAAATTTGATGCTATTTCCGACATTTTTGCTTCAATTCAATAAGATTTAGAAAAAAAATTTAAAATTATGGCGTGTATGTGATCGTGATATGTTGTTGGTTACTATATTCGCAACATTTTGTAATAATACCTATTTAGATATCGCCTCACAAACTTTGATCGAATGTATTAAAATCTTATAGTTCCGATAATTCCTATCAAAATCGGAAAGAAAATAAAACTGAGAAAAAAGAACACTAAAATGCTCCCGATCTTAACGGTCTTAAAATTAAATATTCTAGTTATTGACTTAAGCTACCAACCAATCATACATTATATTATATTCGTATAGGGTGTAAACTTATGCCAACAACTTTGTATGATCAAGAGCCATAAAAAAACTCGTTAACTAGCTGTCGTATAAATTGTGACCAAGTTAAAAAAAATAATATTGCTGAATTTTTCTCCTATTATTAATATTAACATTAAAAAGTAACGACGACGGCGGCGAAGCGTCGACGGCTGTATTAAACAAGTGAATGCCTTTAGCTGTGATCTGTGAGCAGACCAAGATCTTGGCAAACAATCGACCGGCAAAACGATGCCGCAATACATATAAGCCGACTATGTAAATGAAATATGAGCAATTTGCCAGCAAAACAGCAAAATGTGGAGGAATGAACGACAAAGTAATTTTTGGTAAATTCAAACCTAAGATTTATCAGCCATTATTTGGTTGCGGGCAGACATATCGACAGACAGACGAACAATAAAGTGAAGGTAACAGTGGTGTCGATGATATCCATCTGTGCCGCCAAAAAATAGCAGACATATGTATGAGAGACGAGGTGTGGGTTAAATAAAAATAAATTAAAACAAGTGTCCAGATTTGCTTGGCATCAACATTCGTATCTTACAAAAATAACTACTCTTATTTTATGAGTTTTGAGATAAGGAAAAGACAAAAAAAGATCGCCCTTCCGAACTGGCCTAAATGAAACCATATGTCACTTGGCCGATTAATAGCCAAGCAACAACCTTCTTTAAACCGTTTAATGAGATTCTTGACACTCAGTGTTGTTGTTGTTGCTGTTGTTACGCTTCAAGTGGATTTTTTATTTACAAACAAATGTTACAATATTGATTCAATATCTAATCTCTTGTTGCAATTCTATCTAGAATTTCTACCTGCCTGGCTGTGATCTCAGCGAACGTCTTTGGAGATAATTTTCAGGAGAAAAATAAGCAAAGGCAACAGATCGTTGATGCTGGACGCAATAAAAACACAGCTCGTACAAGTGTTATCAATAAAAGATTTCATTTTTAAAGAAAACAATGACTGTAATAAATTCTAAACAAAACACAAACTCACACACACACACACATATATACACACTCAAACATGCTCCCAAACTAAACTAAATATATAATCAAATCAACAACATAACCGTAGAATAAACTTGCTGATAAGGCAAGCGAGGAGAAGAAAAGGTCTGGCTGGAACAACAACGCACCGACATGTTCGAATTTTAAAGGTTATATTTACGGTTTCTAATAAACTGTATTGTAACACTTGGCCAAAACCGATACTCTCAGCTCTGTGAAGCCAGACTCCAAAATCCAGCGCTGTGGCTAGCGGGCCCGGCCGCAGCATCATCATTGCCGCAGTCAGCCGCCTAGCTAGGAGAAAGAAATTTCATCACGTTTTTCTATGGCTCGAAAAGAAAGGTTGTTGCTATTGGATTCATTGGAGTTTGAGTTGGTGGTAGGTAGGTAGATATGTAGGTAACAATAGAGGAAAGACAGAACATACATGTAAACGCGTTTCACACGAATTTCTTTGTTCCCCCAGTCGAAGAGAGATCATTGGAGTGAGGAGGGGAGGGAGGGTTATCAACAAGATGAGGATGATGGTGATGATATTTTGGTGTGTTGTTATTCTATTCTATCGATTGTTAATCACATGAAAATAAAACTACAAGTTAATGAGTTCTCTTAAGTTCGTGGTTAGGCGGCATTGCCAGTAAGAACATCAACACCAACACGCTATCTAATCTAAGGCGATGTGTTTTTCCCTCTCTTCTGGCATTCTTAATTGACGCCATTGGTGATAGAAATCACCAGCGATTCTCTGAAATTGCAGCTAAATTTGAAACTAAATCCACATTTTATTGAGTTTTTAAAAAGAAATTAAAGAATATATATTGAATTTCTTTTTAAATGGCAATCGAGTAGGGTCCATTACGGCCGGCATCTCCAACTTCTGGGAAGCGTTTAAATTCGGTTTATATTTATTATTTCTTGTAAACAATCATGCCGTGAGTCTCCCCTTTGCTAAGGCCAACAGCAAATCAAACATGGCCAAGAAGGGTGGCTTGCTGAGAAAATACAATGCATACCTGCCATTCGGCCACTTTACCTGTCAATAACTAATTTTACATTTCGTAACAGATGTCATTAAGTAACATTGCATGTGTCCGACGAACTCATCCACCACCACCACCACCTAAGAACTGTGGGAAATATTGACAGCCAACGACATCATGTGTTTTGCCAACATTGCAAAGGAAATTTGTTGAAAATAAATAAGCAGATTCTGCATATGCAAGTATTATTTTAATAATTATTTAGATGGAGATAATCTTGAGAGTGTTCACGGCGGCACACACACACGCAGTCAGCCAAGTACACAACAGAAGAACATCAGGTTTGTTGCTTAAGTCTTTTGTTTTGTCACTGTGGGAATTTTTGTTTCTTCGATTTCTGTCGTTCACTTGAGCAAACCAAATCTTAAACCTCTTAATCTTTTCCCATCCAAGATGAGAGATTTCCAATATGAAAGTGGAAAACTCCCCATATTTAGCATATGTCGCTGATGTCATAAAGTCACATATTCCACAGATATATTACATTTGTTAAAACACGATTAATACTCCACCACGAAGCCGAGTGGTATTCCCAGTAATTTAAACAATCCAACACTGATTAAGCACGAGTTAACATTTGTATAAAGGATTAAGGAACATGAGCCGTGGTGCACCTCCAACTCCACCACATGCTCAACATGCTTTAGTTCGTTCGTAGTTCTGTTTTTCGCGGCGGGGTTCAATAACAGGTATTTTTTGAATTCCATCAGCCATTAAAGAAAGAAAACCTACGAAGTGGCGGGAAGAATACCTTTTTTTTGGGAGATATTCATTCGTATTCGTTAACTTTCATCTTTCACGGCACTCTGGGTGCGAACATTCAAAGCACCACACATTGGGAATTAGAATGTGTCAATGCGCCAATATGTATTATAAATGCGTTTGTTCACAGTGGGGAGGATCTCGACGAAGACACACGCGCACTCACTCGCTCACTCACCAATGTATGGGGCAAGTGTACCTAGTGGGTTTTCAAAATTTGATTTCCTACACAAAAGCAAAAAATGAAAAAAAAAAAATGAGTAATGATATGCTCGAAAAGATAAAGTTTTCCAATTAACGCCTTTTTGTAACAAGAAAAACGGCTTCTTTTGTATAATAATGAGCCACGAATTATGTTTTTATTCAAAAAAGAAAAAAAAAAAAAAAAAAAAAAGACGCAGTCTAAAATTGAAGTAAATACTAATGCCATAGCTGGAAGATGTTCAGATGCAAGAATTGTTTTGTAAATTGGATTTCACGATTTCCTGTTGGACATGTGGGAAATGGTGATATTTTGTAACAGTGTTTCTGATTTATGAAACTGTCGAAACTCGTTTTTCAAATAAATTTGCCCTCATACTATAACTATTTTTTACACTCTGTGCTACACTTAGGAGGTAAGGACGCACAGTGAGAGATTAATTTCCTTGAAGTTTGCAGAGACCAATTTACATACGGCAAACCTTACATAATTTTATATGTAAAAGGAGACGAGAATGAAATTATAGCGAATGACAATAGGATCGCTGTCTGAATTCACAGTGAGATCATCATTCGAATGATCCTCCATAGCTCGTAATCTTGATAGAGCAGTACCATGACATATTAGGTGCTCAATCGTTTTGTTCATTTACTTAATAGAGCTTGAGTTCTACGCAAGGATATATCTAGACAAATTCATTTTGATACCTTGCACCGTGGTTGGTTGTAAGCTTAGCCTTTCTCACTGAAGAGTAATTCTAATGCTCTAAAAAAATGACAAAGATGAGGTTGTAGGATTTCGGCGACTTCAGGGCCTGTAGAATGCGTGCCCATCCTTACCGATTCATGGGCTTTCCCATTTCCTTTAATATGATGATGGCCAGATATCCAGCAAAGCCGGAGTGAAGTGTGCAGAACTACCTCGAAATTCAGTCTAAAAGCTGCGATAGTTTTAAGTGCTACTTGACTATCCACATAACTATTCAACGGTTCAGTTATTTCTTTCTTCATTGTTCTAATCAGTTCTGCCCCTTTCATGATGGCAAAGATCTCTGCCTGAAAAATACTGGACTTTCCATCCAACTGGCAGGAGTAGGTCATGCCTAGTTGCTCAGAGAAAACTCCGGCCCCCCTTCCTCCTTCAAATATTTATCCGTCTACAAATATCGGCAGACTGATATGAGGAAGGTTGGCTCCATTCCATTCATCCCTGCTCGGAATAAGAATCTAATTTCTGTCAAACCTAATGGAAATTTGTAATCGATGTTGCGTTCGTGACCCTCTCATGAAGTACGCAGCATATTTTGTTTCTATACTGTATGCTAATTTCGACCGGAACGATATATCATTACATTCAGTGCTGCTTGAGGTATAATTTTTGATGCCCCTGAGGCATACTTTTTGATTAGAATCAAAGCTGCTCGATGTACGCTAGAGAATTTTCAGCTACTTACCATGTATTTTAATGCTTGCCACCAGACAGGACTTCCAAAGGCAAGGATGGGCCAAATCACAGCTTTATTCATTCAGTATATATTAGCGGGAAAGGGTCCCCAGGTCTTTTCTATTGAATTCTTCCAGGAGTACAGTGCAAAATAAAATTTTCTTCGCCCGCTCCGCAATGCTTTGGATCGATCTTAGTTGATAGTTTAAAAATGTGCCTAGATATTTGGGTTCAGAAGAAAGCTTTAATATAACCCCATCCTCACTGGTGCAATGAGCAAAAAAAAAAAAAAAAAAACGCCTGTGTGTAGTTCTCAAGGAGGGCTATTTCAACAGTGTTTTTTTGTTTTATATAGCCGTCTAGCTCCGTCCTTATAATCAGGTCTATCAGCCATTCCAAGGTCTTTAGAAGAAAGGGTGATGGGCTAATTGGATTGGTTTATATAAATATCAGTCCAGTTCACTTCAGTTGGGAAACTGTCAGGTCCATTTAGGCCCACATTTTTGATAGCTGAGACATATGAATAAACCTTTGTAGCAAAATTAGAGTATTTTTCTAATATTTGAAAAACGTTTCTATAAATTTTTCCCTTCCTCCACAAGTTATGACGCGAATGGACTGTCAGTATTGAGAAGTTGAAAAAACTGCTTGAAAGGTTTTCGCTTCATTCATCATATGACTTTCTAAAACTTGTTATTGTTTAGTTCTTTTTTTGTAATTTATTCACTTTTAATTCTATTCCTCTTCTCAATGTTTCCCCCCAGCTTGAAGAATTCTTATGTGATACCTACGAAATTCATGACTGACCTTCTTCCATCAGTTCTTGGAGGAGTTCATGCCAATCATGCCAGCCCCATTGTTCCATTCGCCGCATTTACCTCGCTGTTTAATTTTCCAATTTTCACATGGGTTTTATTAACAACTCGAAAAAGATGAAAACCCAAGACAATACACCTGCTGATTGATAGGTGCAACCCAGACAACAATTCAAAATCATCTGTAATCTTTGTTCACATTTCGTTCGATGTGCAGTGCAGTGTTGTGTTGTGTTGTGTTCTATTCGATTTGATTTGTTCAAATTTCATGGTTAACACCTCCATTCTGGGCAGAAGAACAAGCATCTTTCATAATTTAATTTTATTTTCCCATTTGATGTTGATGTTGGTGCTGGTGTTTTGGGCTTTCTTTGCTTGACTATTGTGGCATGCCCGAGCGTGCAAACAGAAAAGTAAATAGCTTTCCTGCGATGCGATTTGTGTCGGAATGCCCCCATCAAAGGTATCAAAACGTTAAGGTGTAATTTTCCAATTTGGATTCTAATATTAAAACGTGAGCCTAAATTTAAACTACATTTCATGGTGAGTTGTCTTCACAACAACAACAGCAGCAACAGTACCATTCCAATCAAATCATCATCTTGGCCAATGGGCCGACTGGAGAGAAAGGCCTGAGATGAAAATTTTCACACTTAAGTGATGATAATTCTCGAACGTCTCCTTGGTGCAGTGCAGTTCACGTTTTTGTGTTGTATCTATGGCTGAGCATGTGTTGATGGACTGTCAGAATTCGGCGATATGTGTTAATTCCAGTAGAAGATGGGTTGCCTTCCAAAAATTACAGCGTATTTGTGTTGTGTATCGATTTGCTAATTTATAGAGGTTTTACGGCGAAACGCCTCTAATTACGATTTTATGGTGGTTCAAAATTCCATTTGTGAATCAAACGTTTTCTAATGATTTTCCGATGAATAGCGGCATTTGAACAAAAGCGATAGATGACCTTGGTCCAGTTAATACAGCCCCATGAACCCATGATCTTATTTTATGACTATGCTAATTGCAGGGTTGTACAGACGTTAGCGAACTACTGTTCGTTGCGACGCTGGACAAAGGCACCATATGATTGGAGTGAGACCAAAACTAACGATGCCCATTTGCTTTGGTCTATGTGCGCATACGTGCAACTAATATCCGTTTGGCACCGAAGCCATTATCACATCGAACCGAGTCCTTGTGGAATTAAGAAAATTAACATTTGAAGGTGAATAGTGGATAGTTTTTCGTTGCGTTATTCGTGGAAATTCCAGCAGTAATGAGCAACAATTTCGAGAGTTTTCCCAATTCTGAGAAATCGTTAATGCCTCATCATGGCCACGGATGGATATCGAGCCCTCCAACCCATTTCAATGTCCATTCCCAAGTAGGTAGGCTGCGCCGAACAGCCAGCGACGTCAATGACACGCCAAACACAACCTGTGTCTTATGAATTCCAACTACCTGGGTGATCTTGGCTTGTTCGTTAGTTTTGTTGTTGTTGTTGATTTTGTTTTCGAGAAATTAATGAATTATAAATTATAAAATTACATAATTTGTAGATATGATGTGTGCCTGGGCGTCAGTGAATTTCCAAAAAATGATCGATTACCCGAAATTACAATAACATCAGCAGCTCTAAGACAAGCACAACAACAACCACCACCAACAACATCAACAATTCCTGTTCAAACATTGCTTGGGCTAAGTAAACTGTGTTCGAAGAGTCACCAGCCACAGTCGGGGGTTGTCCGAGCTGTCAGCTGTAAATAGTTGTAATTTTTCTATAATTTCCTCTTTTTTAGAAGTTTTGTTCTTCTCGGCTGGCGGTTGGAAGACCTCTATAAAAATTTTGATTAATGTTTAATGAAACTGTCATTTTACACTTGTAAATCGCTTGTCGATCGCCAGCAACCAAAGGTAAAGGGTCAAGTTGTTTGTTTTTTAATCATTTGGCCCGCGGGTTCTGTCGACATGTGCTTGTTTTTTATTTCCGCCGCTGTGGCCCAATGGCCCGTAAAGCCTCTTCATTTGTTTCCCAGTGTTCCTCACCCCACCTCCCTGTCACCGTAGAAGAGGTCATGAGAATTCTCTTCTGTGGATTATTACCCCTTTCAGGCTCGTCTTCATTTCGCTACTTTTATGACAAAAGGTAATTTTGTCATTAACATTTTACATGCCTGAGTTCTTGATGGGTTTATGAGTTTTCCACTGAAATGCTGTTGTTCACACACCTCCACGTCGGCATGGGCATGTAGCGATCGATTGCTGAGCCAACAACACACTGCAGTGGTGAAAAGGATTCTTGTTGGACAATAAAATTGACAAATGAAGACAAATCATTAGCCCGTTCAATGAACAATAGAGGACGGTGCATGCATTCATGCGGGGCAGACAAAAGCCAGGGTGGACAAAAGATCATCATCGATCACGGTAATGGACATAATAGAAGCTTAAAACCAAAAGCCGTCATCATAAATCTCGAGTCGAAGGAGGAGACGTTTTCGCATTTTCATCACTTTTCGAGGCGAAATTTCAATTCCGTCAACCTGGTTAGTCTCTGCGTTTGTCTCCCTCTCTCTCTTCTTCATTTAACGCACAAAATTATCCCATTGCTTGAGTTCAAGACGAAAGTGTGAAGAAGTGGCTACCGAGAGTGATTATGGCTGTGTAAAGGGGAGAGGTGTATGGAGACGCGGATAGGTGATGTAACAACAATAGCTGTAATAACATGTCCCCGAAGACAAAGGATTACCACATACACATATTCTTTTTTGCTTTGCGAATTTCAAAGGTCCCATGGAACAACCTTGCACCTGTGGATCCACATTTAACACCATTATAAAGCGAGCGTTAATCATTCACATCTCGGCAACAGGAGCAGGAGCTGCAGCAGTATCGTCGAATATCGTCGTGATCAGCTCAGAGTTGATGGTCGGCATTGTGGACTGCTTCATCATCGTCAACGTGAACATGAGCTGCACAACAACGGCATTAACTGCCAACATTTCTCACCTTCTTCATAATTGCAATCAATTTCAATTTCCACTGCAATGAATGTGCAACGCGCTCCGATACAAAGGAACTGACACACGTATGTTTGAATGTGTGTGTGTGTGTGTGTTCATAGCAATACCAATGATTATGGCATAAATGCGACGGGCGAAACTGTGTTGGGCAAAAGTTATTGAAGAAGGTTTTTTGCTATATATAGAGGAAGAAGAATCTGAAATAAATTAAAAAAATGAATAAAAAATTAGTAAAAACGTAGGTTAGAAATAAGCAGATAAATAAATAAATAAAAAAAAAATCAAATAAATAAATACAGAAATGTATAAAAAATTAATAAAACACAAAAAATATATTTAGCACTAATCGAAGGTTTTATACTATTTACCAATAATTTATAGCCAGATTGGTTTGGATTGGCTTCCTGAAATTCATGGAAATTAGTTATACGTCGTTGAGCGACTCGCAAGAACCAGTCAACTTATTGAAGTTGTAGTTCATTCAAATGGACAATGTGGTCAGGACGTACAAATTCCTAAATATGGGTCTCCATTTTGGCTACCAAAATCTGTTGTAGGTAATAAGATTTCTAAATTTTAGAACTACGTATAGGAACTTCAAAACTTCTAAAAAAAGGATGGAAGCTATACACAGGACTTTTCTCAAAAGATGGAAAAATATAGAAAATATTTCAGAAAACAATCGTCCTGGTACCAATACAAAAATGTAAGCAACTTGAAAAGTTCACCCGTAAATAAAATAAATTCTATCTCGATTTGTACAGACAGATCGACGACGATATGCTATTCTCAGATGAATATTTCGAGATCACTAACCTTGTCAATTTTCAAAAATTGAACCATAATTGTATGATACTATAATTATAATTAATTTTTATTTATTTTTTTTATACATTTTATAAATATTTCATGATTTTGCTTCACGCATTTTGCTCATCACTGTATTGAAACGTAATTATCTCAAGATCATGATCCTCATTGTCTTCAACAGCGCAAGACTGAAAGAAGGGGGACCACAGACTCAAGCTACTCAAGCACATCTCTGGCATTATTTTAACGATCTGCACATCTTCAGCATCTCATCACATTTATTTTCTCGTTCATCTGTCGGTTGGTTCATCATTTTGCAGTTTTTTTGTTTTGTTTTTGTTCTGCGAGGCCTGCACTCCTTTGTCGTTGGGTCGTCTGGTTGAGCAGCCAGTAGTTGTTGTCGCAGACGCTTTGATCAGGGCGACATTGACTTTTATTCTTTGCGTGCTCTGCATTATCACATCGCGCAACTTCAATTTGCAGTTCGTGTTTCGCTCATGAACGTAACATTACCGTCTTCGACGTCGTCATCGTCAATGATTTCGTCCCCAGCATTGTTATTATTGTTGATGGGTCGTTGCTGTTCGTGGCTTGGGCTGTGGACCTGAATATCCCAACTGCACGAGAAATCAATGCAATGGGGAAAAAGTTCAATATTATGGCAATCATATCACATCATATCAACAATTTATTGTTAAATAATTCTCACTAAAGGGCACTGGGGGTATGTGTGTAAATATGTTAAGAATTTAGATGTCTTGCAACAGGCAACTAGTTCGACGTGTGTTGTTTGCCAGCAAAAAGAGCAACAGCAACAACGAGGACTATCATAATTTATATTTGATTTGAATTGTGATGTATGAATGTAAGTATGTACTCGTATTTGGCTATTTCTAGACTGGTTGGTATGTCGGGTTATAGTCCAATTATTTCGCATACCATAGAATTTGCCATTCTTGGAAAGCAATTCTGTAATGTGACTTGAACTAGCTGGTTTGCATCTATTTCTGGAAATTGCAAGTCCGAACTGTAATGTTAATATTGGAACATTGATAGTGAAAATATTTTGAGAATATACATATACACTTGTTTGGAAAAAAGAACATAAAAATATATTAATAAAACATATTAAAAAAAAATAAATTAATTAACAATTGTCTCTTGAGAGATTTTTTACTCACTTCATAAGAGTTGATCTGCTACGTTATAAAGTCATTATTCGTAATCGCAATAGTTATGACTATTAGCATCAGAAATCCTCCTTACATGAAGCTACCACTCAATTTAACCCATTTAAAATTTATAGATTTTACCATGTCTGTTCGTCTGCGGAAATCACTCTTACATCCGAATAATATGAAGAAGGTAAAAACAATTTTTCTCGGTGAATTTAAGGTCTGTACAATTATTGGTGTTGAAAATATAGGTCCATTTTTTACAACATTTTTGGTGCTTTTTATATTAAACCGTATTTGCTTTAAATTGTTAGCTGGTGTTCTCAGTATTCTTGCAGAGAACTGTATGTATATGTCCAAGTTTGATTTGTGCCATACTTTTAACCGCATTTTTTCAAATTCTGTATTTGGAGTTCTCCAACGACAGAAAATTGCCTGTGCAGGTTCATGCCAAAGTATAGCTCCATATAACGGCAACTCTCTATATAAGCGAAGAAATCCCTCATGAAATTGTAATTCCGATATTCGATAATTTCATAATGTCAGAGGCATTTTTCAACGGATTGTTTTGAAATTTTGATAATCTCTTCAAAATGGTCGAGGGTATTTTTTATTCGTTTTTTTTTTATTCAATGGCGTATTGAATGTTATATATTTTGTATAATATTTGTTTGCAGTTTGAATTATTTGTATATTTGGCATATTATCTGCATTTTGATGATCAAACCATCGCTTATGGATTACAATAGTTTTATAATTCCATTTGAATAAACGGTTGATGAACCTGATGCAGGAAAAAAATGCACACTTCCTATGTGCATACCCTGCGTACTCTACCGCTCTCGTGCGAATCAACAAAATTGTCGTGCAAAAAATGACTACTCAAACGACCGCCATACCCATAAGATGGCAATCAGCTTAGAAGATCAGCAAATGATACAAAAGCGACGATGGAAATTTCAAAGTATTCGTGCGATTACTTTTAAAGCTTCTGCGGTTGGGTGTGCGTAGGTTGATGGTTGTTTAGAGTTGGATTGTTATTGTTGTTGTTTTTTTATTGTTATTGTCGATGAGTGTATCAGCGAAATACTACTGCCCAAAATGTAAGACTCATTTCGAATGCAGTTTGCATGCAAATACAAGCTCAAAACCGCCGTAAGAAGCTGTGGGGGTTGGCTGCTTTGAATGAACTCAGGCAAGAATTTGAACATGCAAATAAACTTTTCGTAAAATTGACAAAAAGTAACGAGCGAATTGACTTTTTTCCTCAAAAAAATAACTCCTCTGCTCCACCCTCCTTCGCTTCTAACTATTAATTGAGGAAAAGTGTGTGTGTGTGAGAGTGTGTACAACAGGAGCTGCTTATTCCATTAGCATACTATAAAATTTTCCTAATTACAACCGCACAGACACAAACGCACTTCTTCCTCCGGTCGTGGCTTGGGTGCTTGGTTGGTTGGTTGGTTCGTCGCTATTTCCAGAGCCGTTATGTCTGGTTTTGTGGCACGGAGTAAGCCAAACAAAAACGAGGATATCTCAACGTTGGAAGTGAATAATTAGAACATAATTAATGGTTAATTAAAAACAACAGACATGTTGTCACTTGTTAAGGTTACATTAATTACACAAATACAAATGCAATTACAATTACAAGCGGGAGAAACGAGAAGACAACAACAAGAACAACAACACCTCTGGCAAACGAAACCGCAGAAATGTCAAGCCACCATTTAGGCCAAGATGTAAGGAAAACGAAAGGGGAGGCGGCAAAACATGGCGTGTACCATTGTCAGGCGGGAAGGAATAGTTCTTTGGGTGTTGCAACATCGCCTGCCTGCCAGTCAGCCGATCAGCCAGCCAGCCAACAAGACATCTAGTCAGCTAGCAAACAGGACAACATTGAAGAATGACAAATGTCTTTGAGCCAAAGTTTATGACAATTTGAAAATAATTTGTTTGGTGGCTGGTCGTTCTTGTTCCTTGCATAAGGGCCCCTGACAAAGGCAATAGCAACAACAACAACCACAAATATCGACAAACGACGGAAGGTGTAAAGGGCGTAAGTTTGGGGAGATTGTTGGATTGTCTTAATCAATAAATCCATTTTAAAAATTGCCCGCATAAATAACATTTCGACAAAAGAACGGTCCCAACGTCCGTCTGTTCATCCAGTCAGCCAGCAGGCCAGCAAGCCAGCAAAACAAAACAAATATTTATTATAGCCTGGCCATGCCAAATAGAACAGACCTTTTGCCTGGACAAGAAGCGATTGCACTCGCTGCCATGAAAGCTTCGGCCTTGGAGTTAGTCATACGGCAGTGACGTGGTCTTGCCTTGGTTCCTCGCCAAATGTCGGCAGTTGCCGTTCTTCGGCGTTCTACAACATTGCCGACAAGGGGCATTCATTGTCGTACTCGAGTTTTGCACCATTACTCATGCGCGATTTAACAATAAATCAACGCGTCGTGTCTGCAATAATATTATTCAACATCCAACAACATCCAACAAGTCGACGTTGTTACGCCGCACAACAACCGTGTGCTGCACACAGCGTTCTAGATTCGTTCATTTCGCTGACGACAGCGCATCAGGCATCAGCGCCTGCGCGCACTAAACTTCAACGCTGTTGTTGCAGCTTCTGCTGCTGGCCGACTGGGCTGATTGTTTTTATTGGCCTCGGAGAACAATGAAACCGTTTTTCGGCAAATGTTGCCCAAATATGCCTTAAACTTGGAATCGTGATTAAGCATCGACCACCACGGCATGCATTCGCTCTCTCCCACTTGTCAAACTTAAATGCCAAAGAATTCGGTGTTCCATTTGTCTCTGGTATTCAGGACCTCTCCTCTCTTTTCCATTACCCTCGAATCTGATCAACCTGGTCCTCCTGGTCGCCCCATCCGAGTTGTTCCCATTGTTGGTGTCGTGATGTTGCATCAACGGAAACCGAACACAAAAAAAGAAATCATTGACCGAAAACGATAACAATTCAGCAAACGGTTCCACAGCACGACTTAATTGTTACGCACAATTGCATCAACATCAGACCAGGCATCTATGGTCGTAATGCTATAAATGTCCCCCATCTAACCCTTGGTCTGGGTAATGCAATACTCTTTTCCTTTTTGATTGCTACGGTTGTTGTTCTTGTTGTTGAAAAGGAAGATCTAGCTGGGTGCGCGGGTGGCTTTTGTTATGCACTTTACTGCTTTTGTTGTCCTTGTTGTACATTTGCAAATAATCTTATAAATTATACAATACAACAAGTTCAGGGTTTCTACATTGACTCGCCTGTCGCTTGGTTGGTGGGTTTGTGTGTTTGTTTGTTTGTTGTATGCCAATAAAACCGCATATTAAGCAAAAATTGCTGTTGTTTGAATTCAAGTGAATTCAAGAGTTTTTTGTTGGTGCTCAGCCCCGCTTCACTGTAACGAGCTAGTCTCAAATATATATTGACTACAGTTTGCTAAGCTCAACTCACGAAATATTTGTAAATGTTCTTACAACACGTTTAACCTCGCCATACAGCACCACCACGAGACTTTTTGGGAGACAGTGTATTCTGCGGCGTGGCAGCGTGGCTCTGGCGTTGAATTGAATTGAGTCGACTTGAGTTGATTTGAAGTTGGTGTCTCTTTTGTTTATTTAACAAGCGGATAAATTTAAATGCGAATAAAAAGCAACATTAGAATGTAAATTTAATAAGAATTCCCAATAGCAGTGGAATGTGGCATGTTTATCAACAATTGTTGCAAGTACACAGGGAGAAAAAAAGATGTTTGATGGAAAAGATAGATGTGAGACTGAAATTGGGCAGTGATACTCATTTTATGTATGTGACCTGATAATGTAGCCCACATATTTGGTAAGAACACTTTAAAAGTTGCCTATTTAAGTGGACCTCTTCAAAACTTTTAAAAAATCTTAAAAGTCAAATCAGGAAGGACAAAAGTGTACGTATTCTATATAGGTTCTGTTTTTTTTTTTTTTTTTAATGGTTCCTGACATTCCACTACGATATTGTCCGATTTAATAGGTGGAGGTGTACGCTAATTTTCAAAATATTCGTCATTTTTCCTAGATAAATGTTCAAATTATATTTCTTGTCCTTATTTGTTTTGATTTGAGCTTATGTTTTTACATCAGATACAAAATTTAACTCAAAATTTTATTTAAAATGGCTGAAGCTAGATTTTGACTTTTTTGGAAACTCTGCATAAATCTTTTTAAGATTGAATTCATTATATAAGGCAATAGTATAGAACAGGAATACTGAAATTGGAATGATGGTGCAAAGGAAGTGTAGGGTAGATGTAGATATTTTTCGGAAATTCGAAGTAAAGTGTACCAAAAGTACTAAAAAGCACTATATATGGTATGGTATGTGAACAGATTTGAATGAAATCTTGACATTTGGAAAAAAATATGATTGGGAAGAGAGATTGATATAAGGAGTTTGTTTTGGAAATGTGTACTAAGTGTAAGTACTGTACTAAAAGATAAAACATTTGGTAAAATTACGTGTTGGGTGAACGGATGGATGGAATGTTAGAATTTGGATCACTTCTAGTGGGTAAGGTTGGAGTTAAAAGTGATTTTTTGAAATTTGTTCTTGAAGAGTACAAAAAGTAATAAAGTGTACAGCCAAGAGGAACAGCTCCGAATTATATATTAGTTTGTATATGGATTTAGATGTGTTAAACAAGAAATTCCAACAACATTTTGCAAATTCGTACTAAAGAGAGACAAAAAGTACTAAGAGGTTGCACGGAATTGGCACGGAAATGGAGCGGAAAGTACAAAAAGTACTCGATATTTTACCAATGGTGAAAATGGTCTGCGAAGACCAAGAATTCTGAAAAGGTCGCAAACAGTAAAAAGGCTACTTATTTTTCTAAAATTGCCCTAAAAGAACGAGAAGAGCAGAAACATTATAATATGAATTTAATTCCCTCAGCCATATGGCTCATCGAAATAACGGGTTTAGACCCTAGGTCTCTTTGGACCAAATCCGTTTTAGGACATTTTGAGTCGATATAGCTATGTCCTTCGGTCTGTCTGGCTGGCTGAATGGCACGACCGCCTTGGTCCAATCTTGGTACATCGCAATATTATTATCAAACTTTGATGGAGTTCGGAGATGGGCAATATCGGTCGACTACTTCTTGTACCTCCTCCACAAAATATCGAAATTTTCAAAAATATATTTTACTGCACGATACTCTGATTTTGTTCCAACTTTGCAAATCCTAATATTTGAATCAGGTCGGATTCGAAAATGTACAATATTGGTCCATTCCGTCAAGTACCTCCCCCACAAGGGTCAACATTTTGAATAATTATAACTATTATAGAATGTGATATAAGAGTTCGACTGTCTTCAAATTACACACATTACAACATGTTTATTAACCCAAGGTCTGGTGTGAAGCTGAAACATATCGCCACACACAAAGGTCATAATTTTGAAGCTCATAAAACGCGAAATTAACATCCGATTCCATTCAGACTTGGCACATCTCAATATTCCTATCAACACAAGATCTGTTATAAAGATGATAGAGATCGGACCATTTCTTCTGGCACTTCCCCCACATAGGGTTCAAGATTATGAAAAACAAATCGCTCAAAGAAAGCGAAATAAGCATCCAACCCTCTTCAAATTTCACAAAAAAAAAAAAAAAAAGATCTGTTGTGAAGATGATATATCTGCGAACCCCTTCTGACCTACACCATAGAGGGTCAACAATTTGAATAATCTTAACAGATGTCAAAATATATTACAATAATCGAACATTGGCTGATAGTATACATCTGTCGGCACAACCAACTGATACTTTTTAAATTGTTTTCATGCTAAAAAGAGATAAAAAATTGTAAAACTTTTTAAATATTGAAAATGTGGGTTTTACAAAAAGTTGGAAAAATGAAATTTTGTAATCAAAAAAAAAAAAAAAAAAAAAAAAACACATAAGTCGGACTTACGGAATTCATACTAAATATGTATGAAAGGTACTCTTACTTTCGAATAATTGTTTCTTTAAATTATTAATTTATTTCAAAATTCTCATAAGAAGTTTGAAGGCTCTTGCACTAAGAGGTGAAGTCAAAAAATGAGAGACAACACGAACCAACACCGTTGGTGTCGAGTGTATATACAAATTATTGCCACAGAGAGGATAAATAGGTAAATTGTTATTGGACATTTGGGAGAGTAAGTGGGTACGGGATATATGCCATGAATAGAATTATGAAAACCAAATCTCAAAAATTCTTTCTGTGTAAAATATGCTAAAGCAGGCTTTAAGCCACGATATAATTCGCCGAGCCTTCTTTCATGCACATGCAGTCATTTCGGCTCACTAAAATGACAATCAGCAGTTGCCATAAAAGCATCCACAGATCCGAACTCATCTTAACAACATAATAATGCCGGAAAATATGCATAATCAACTTGTGTACTTGAGGTACTTCGCCATGGCCATGGAAACTGGAAACTTCTGGTCATGAAATTCCCTTGCCACAAGAGTGATGGCAGTGACGGTGTTTGGCGGAACATTAAGCAAGTGCCTGGGCAGATTCGCAAGGCAGCCCAGTGATAATAATGGCGATGGTCGTAGTGGTGGTTGTAGGTATGACGCTGATATACAATCACGTACTTGCCAAGTAATTTACCGCGATTAACTCGTCTTGTTTGCATTTATTTCTCTTGGCACAAGTAATAAGTGATGGGCAAGTAACGATATCACCAACATCTCCCGGCTCCGCTCCCCCCACATCTGAAGCCATTGGGTCTGCAGTCAGTTACTTACTCCCGGCCGTCCGGCCGGCCGATGGGATGGGATGTGATTTGTTTGGTTAGTTTTTCGTTCCATTGCGTTCGTCGCTTCACATTATTGTCGAGTGCACGTTGAGGAGCGCTCAATTGCAGTCATTGCTCGATTTTTAACACAAGAACGTGAATATTATTAAAATGTGACCCTGATGGTGGCGGCATTCTACTGACTTGTATTTGATCTTTCGTTTGCCTCATTTTGTTTGGACTGACTTTGTATTTTCCAAATGTGTTCATTTCGAACAACATGCAAAGCATGGTCGGTCGAATGGCAGGGCGGACGGGCGATCGCTCGTATGGTTAGTTGGCATTCGCGTTCATCATGTGTTAAGCGTATGACGTGACTGACGCTCCAAAGTCTGGCACATTAGCTGATCATAAATAAAATTAAAAAATCCAAACATGTCTTAAGCAGGTAATTCAATTTAGTTTAGCTTTTATTTAAACCAAAGCAAAGACAAAAATCAACTTCATTTCAAGTGTCAACCGAATACCGCTGTATATGGGCAGCGCTGTACAGTCCAGTAGCGGGAGTAGACGAAGAAGGTCAAAGAAGATCAGAAAAGACGACAAAAAGCAGTGTTTCGGCTCCAATGAAGTTGCCATCGTCCCCTGCCAAAAAAGGGCTGACATGAAACACATTTGGTAATTGTTTTCTTCAAATTCCCTTGGCTTTCCTCTTTCAGGTCGGTGCTAATCAGGGCTGACAATCAAATTAAAGTTATTGGAAATTGCTTTTTATGACTGCCATTAAGAGCTAAGTTGTGTGACAGGGTGTATCGCGGCGGTGTCGACAATAATTTAAATTAAATATTTACTTTGTGAAAACGCACAGAATTCCGTGCCGAGTCGTATGTAATCCATTTTAAGCCATTTCAGTTTCATGACACTTTAATGAAAATGTCAAATTTGTTTTTGGCTAAAATATGTGCATACAAATGAAACAAAAAAGCAGAAACGAAAGAAATAAAGAAAACACCAATCTGTATACAATACGACGACGAAGAAGAAGAACCTTTCGATTTTCAATTATATTTTAATCAAATATTTCATACAGACAAACAAACAGCCTCAGCGACAATGCGACAGTGGCAATATACTGCGGGACAATTGAAAAGAGTTGGGTTAGATAATCACAAAATAGAGGTTAGTTTGTGTCAGGGTAATACATTGTCTAGAGGAATGAAAAAAAGTGTAGATTAAATGAAAAGAACAATTAGGGACATATTTTTGTAGGACTAAAGCCAAAGAAAAACATAAATACAATTTTTTTACTTTTTTCTTGAGTTTAATTCAAAATTTGAAAAACTCATTTGGAATGTTGTTTTTCCTTTGCCTTCATCGTACAAAAGCAGACCTTAAATCTTTTGGTAAAAAGTTTTTATATCCTTACTTAGAAATCTTCTTTCGTGCAGATCATAGAGCAGGAATAGAAGTTATGAGTAAAGAATGAGCACTCAGTTGATGATAGATTCTCCGTAAACACTCCTTTAAAGAGACTTCAATTTCGTACGTTTCAAGCCCGCTTTGTCATTTGCAATATGGACTTCTTTCTTTGTCCTTAAGAACTAAATTATCCAATATTTCACACTACAATATCCGATTCTGACATATCTTACACTTAGGCATCCGTGGCGCCCAATTGACTCCAAAGGTTATTCTTAATGCAGACGAGAATGATGTTTTCCTATGGACAACTAGTGATATAGGAATATTACTTCTGCAGCCCATACAATTTCCATTTAAGCCAGCTGCCCCTATAATAATCCTAAATTTTAGAGGGCAATCAAAATAACCTATCATCCTATACATCTGATGCGCAGTGTAGTTTACCATTTTATTTATCCATGCATGTAAGCTATCATATTTGGTTTTTGTATTTGTGAGGCACGATATAACAGCCCATGGCCATTTTGATCAGAGACTTCACACGCTGTACGTTGTTCGGTGGCAAATACTTCAAGATGCCAACACGCTAACAACATGACGGTTGGCGTCACTATTTGTATCCGTAGCTGAGTGGTGGTATGCCTGGACGCGAATAAATACCATGCGTCTGGGCTATGCAAACTGCCAGCTCCCGGCTCCTTGGCCATCGAATATTTGCTTGTTTTGCCATAAGACAGCAACACAATACACATAGAAAGGGTCGGTCGGCAATGTGCGTTTGTGCCCCGTTTATAGATGTGTGCGTGTGTGTGTGTGTGTATGTATCTGAGAACAAAATAACCTGAACAAGCTGCACTTACAGTAGCCTTGAGGCATCGATACGCAGATAAATAATGCTTAAATTTGTTTTTGCGCCGATGTTGTGGAGAAAATCTACATGTCCTGCCTGATGCCCAACACACCTATAACAAATTCCTTGCCTGCAAGATGGGTACGCAGTTCGCTGGGTTGGCTTTGGCCTTTTGTTGGAATCATTGCATATTTATTTATATAAGTCATTTTCTGATCTGAAACGATGCGGTGCGGTGCGGTGCGTGCGTGCGTCTGTTTGGCGCTGCATATTTGCGAAATGAAAAAGGAATTAAAGTGGAAATGAAATGTAGAAAAGATGAAAAAATCGAATAAATTCACAACATATTTTATCACCTTGGTGGTGTTGCTGTGGCTGTTGTCGTCTGATCTCCTCGGAAAGCATTGAGGCGTCCCTGAATGGTGCGTTCTTTCCTTCGTTCTTCGATGGCCATCTTAATACCTGTGAATGAAGTTGTTGTTTGTTTATGTGTTGGTCTTCATATCTATCCGCATAGCATCAAAGAAAGGTGCTCCACAACGACGAGTGTCGCCAACATTTGATTTTACGCAACACCCAGTAATAGGGATTGCAAATGAGAACTAAGAATACAGATAAAGAACGGGGGTCTGAATCTATTCTAAAATTGTCATTTACAGATATGATTTCCATTTTGCTTCATGAGTGAAGGGAAATTCACAAAATATCCTAAGACTACTAGCTGACTCCAATCGTTTTATCCAATTGGTCTGATTGGAAATATCCTGATTTGTCTAAAAATCCCAGTAACTTCTTGTCTGACATCCCTGCCACTTATGTTCGCACATAATCCTCCGCACATTGGTTAGACTGTCGATGTGGTTGATGATGACCGCCGTCTTCTTCTTGGTCATTTCGTTACTTTGGTTGGTTTGAATGCTGAGTTTGGTGTGGGTATTTTTAGTCTGACTAGAAATAGCCGGATAGTTGGTTGGCTGGGTGAGAATGACGGTCAAATATTTGGTTGCTTGTATGAGTTGGCTGGCAAGGATGTGTCAGCATGAGTTAAATGTGCTTGGCAGTCAGTTGTCGCTCCATGCCTCTTGGCTTAAAGAATTTAATTGAAAAAGGGCAAAAAGTTTTTGATCGCTGCAGAACGTACACAATCGGTTAGCCGGTGACCAACACCTTAGTGTCCTGCCTGCTTCTCATTTTAAATCCAATTTAAATTGCAATAAATCCGCCAAAAAATACACACATACCAATCTCATATTCTTCCTTGTATGCAATCAAATCATATTTCTCTGTCGGTTTGCCATTCGGACCTCCGTCGCCTGCCCCTCCTCACGGAGACCATCAAAAATCCTTATAATACAATCAAACTTAACAAGAATAACAATAAATAATTTTGGTAACAATAAAAACAAACACTTCTTCTGGCCTCGAAGTTAAACAAGAAACTCAAAATAATTTGGTATTTGTATGGATTTTCCCACCTTCAACAGCGATTACCTTGGTGAGTGTTTAACTTGGTTTGGCATTTGGCAACCACGCATAAAAACATTATTTATTGGCCCAAAAAGAAAACAAGAAATGGAAACAAAAACCAATTTTTGGCTCATTTTGAGAATACCGTTGAGTGGCTGGCTGGTTGGTGGCGCAACACCACCATTTCCGCAGAATGCTGCATTCCAAATGTTAGAATACTTGGGACCCTTTTGGTTCGCTTGTCCGTTTCGTAGTACGCACAGAAATTATGGCAAGAATGTAGACACAATTACCGCCATAAAGCATTGTCACATTCCGCAGCCTCAAAAGAGTCATCGAAGCAGAAACCTCAAACGAAATCCAAGTTCGATCAAACTGCCCTTTGTGGCGAAGAGCTGCTGCTGTTCACATTTTATGTACACACGTTAATGTAGTGTCACTTGTCTTCAATTCCAGCGACAACAGAAGCGGAGGCAGCAGCTGCTTATTGCCCAAAGGAAAAAATAAAGCGAAATTGATTGCATACCAGGACAAAAATTACACCAAGAGATGCTTCGGTTGGGCTGAGAGTGTGGTGTGGATAGGAAAATAACCAAAAAAAAAGTGTTCACTTGGCGAACACATTGGCGATAAACGTTACCAACAAAACTTATCATTTAAAGGAACCGAGAAACAAACAAACAAAAACACAAGTCTATAGCTCAGCCACAAAAGGATGCCAATATTGGCGACACCATCAGCAACAAACAGTCACACATCCGCATGCTTACCACCAACATCAGCGGCAGCAACCAAGGCATTATCATCATAGCCGTCGTCATTTTCTTTAGCAACAGTAATAATGACAACAACAACAACAACCCGGGTAACATCCCATCATATTCCAAGTCCTTTACTCATTGTGTAGACAACGAAAAAACGGGGGGTTGGTTGGTACCTACATACCGATGGGCTGTTAGGTCTGCATTAAGTTCATAGATAATATTAATGCACAGTGGAGCAAACGATACAAAAAGGATTTTTTACTTAAAAGATAAAGTAAACAATAAACGGACTATATAGAAATATGTCAGGATTTATCATATCCTTGCCAATTTTTGGCATATTCTCCACTTTGCTTTTCAAAAAAAATATTTTCTACTATTTTAAATTTTTTAATACCACATTTTTACATAAAGTTCTGTATCTACAATATATATTATACCCTTTTTTTAATCAATTCTCCTCCATTGTATCAAACGATGGTGACATCGGTCTTGCCATGCCACAGCAGCCATCATCAACGTCCCTTGCCTTGCTGTTGTTGTTGTTGCTGCTGCTGCAACAGCAATGACAATGACACTTTCAAAAGTGTCGTGTATGTCGCCGTGTGTCGCTTTAACATGTGCTTTTGCAATTGATGTGTTATTACAAAAAGGTGAAGGCAATAATGGTCAATGCTTACGGCTAGAGCTATGAAATGAACCTTCTCATATCATTCTCATTCGCTGTTGCCTCGCTCACTCACTCTCTGTCCAACAAACAGTCTGGCAATGGCAATGCAACGGAAATTACACTGACACCCAGGACATCTGAAAACACGCACAAACAGAGACACGTTGACTTGGCGAATGAAATGTGACGCCAATCCCTGTCTTATTGGATCGATTGGTGTTATTGGATCGGATTGGATGGGATGGGGTGGAGAGCAGCAACATCAATTGGATTCTAATCTACGCTTACACCGAATGATGAGTTCGAACGAAAGGCATGTTAATGACAAATGGCAACCCTGCAAGTGGTAGATGCATGTTTTCGTGTCAGGTCACGGAATGGCGTCAGTTCTTGTTGTTGTTGTCTGCCAAGGTGTTACAAGCAGTGATGAGTGTTGTTGCTTCGCTTGTCACTTATTTCGATATTTCCTTTTAATTTTTTTGATTTGCCAAGCATTTGCTATGAGATTTCAGAAGTCAACTTATTTATTCGGCAAAGACAGTTAATAACATTTATGTCTGTCTTTCTTCAGATTCAGGAGAAATACGTCTTTATATCAATTAATCTATATATGTGCGTGGACAATGAGGCTCCTCTGAGCTGAGGTGATAATATTGAAATTATATCATATATTCGCTATATTGGTATATAGATTTTAAATTTCAAAATTTCCAACATTAAAGGATATAACTTATTTCTGGTTTTTTAGTCATGATTTGAACTAAATTTCCTGTAATTTGGCAGATTGTTTTCCCTGTACGTTGAAAACATGATTGTAAAGTACTACTCATTCAGATCTAAGTTTAGGTATAATCCCTATATAACTGTACCTACCAATATTCGGTACTTTACTAATGGTGGATGGTATCAAAAGTTCGGAATTTTATGTAAAGGTATTACTGGACCTTCTTATTATGACTTATGTAGACTTATGACAAAGAGCCCCCTCCCGGAAACATTTAAAATACCGAAAATGTTCATAATGCCGAAAGTCCGAAGGTATCAATATATTGCTCTATTTCAAATCAGGTAATATCGTGGTCCTATACTGAAAATTTTCAGCAAGGAAATACGACAGGAAGAAATAGTCAATTCTGATTTCTAATTTTCAGAAAAGAAAAAAAAAACTACAAACAACTTTACTTAAATTTTTACTCTGATCAAGAATACATATTTCCAAGGACATTCCGAGATATTTCAATGAAATGGTGAAGTCAACATACCCAAATTTTATGGTGAAGTGTCCAAGATCTTCTATTATGGAATAACATAAAGTGTGACCAAAATATTACCTATGAACTTTTAGCATATAGGATCCCCTTATTCAGATCCATTTTCCATTTCTTTACAGTTTCTGTGCGTGCCCCCACCCCCACTAAGATGAGTACATACATTACTTATATGTGGCGATTCAATTTCATTTCATCTCGTGTAATTGAAAATCATTTGAAATGGATTTAACTTCCTTGTGACTAGAGCAATGAACCAACAAATGAAAGATACTCGCATTTGTGATCGAGCCGACATCTTTATTGCTGAATTCCGATAGCATTTGTTCAGATATGATTTTTTATGAACAAAATAATATCTGCTGTAACACATTTTACTATCACGACACAACAATAACAAGAACAACAACTACAGCAGCTACGACAACGACGATGATGATGACACCATGAACGGCAACAGTAGCAACCTGCAAGTGTGATAATGTACATGTTGCTGATGACGTTAACGTTAACGCGGTTTTTGTTGCTTCTTCCACAGCATTGGTAGATATGGCAATATGCGAGTCAATCTCGTTCTCTTCTTCCTCGTCTTCTTTATATATTTGATTCCCTGCACACACACACACGTTTACACACATGCGAATAGCAGATAATAATTTACACCATTTAAACTGAAAAGCGAACAGAGTGCGCACACAAAAAACGCTTTAACGTTAAAGTGCTGCTGGTCCAATGGTGAGACTAGGTGGCCGGTCGACTTGCCCGACAGAAATGCATTTAAACGTCATTGTCGCCATTATCAAAATACAATTGCATCTGTTTCATATGTCAGCAGCAATCTATTAATTTGTCAACATTGCTTACACCAACGACAACAGTAACGGCAGAACCATCAGCAGCAGAGGTGGCTGCGAAAACACCAACAACACTTTTGGGTCAAAAACAAAGATTCGCACTGCACTCAGGCCCAGCCACAATACAACGAATACAAAAGGCTGGCATGGAAAAAGAAGAGGTCGAAATTTAACGTGAATTGAATGAATCGAATGCAGTTGGTCCAATGCACAGTAATTTACAGGGCTCACACACACACCGACACGAACGCAGCAGGCTGGAAATTAATATTCCAGCAACAGTTAAGATAAGCGACAAAAGTGTGAACGACAATTACTGCAGTTGCTGCTGTTTGGGCCAGTTCGGGTAGAAGATTCCAAGTAGCAGCTGTTGTGATTTCGTGGCGGGGTGGAGACACGATTGACCACCACCGAATGGAAAGTCTTTTTTTTTTCTCACAGCCCAGATGAAGCTGGGCCGAAGACGTCGATGCCGTGTCGCCGATGATGACGGTTGGTGTGATGAAGCTGCTGTTGCAGACGTAAATGAAATGAATTTTATTGGTGTCTAAAATGGAATTAAAAATACAAAACAGGCCAATAAATCTCAGACAAGTGTGAGATTTTAACTCTCAACAACATGGCTGGTGACTGCAACAACAACAACAGCAATAACAACATGGCCCTGACTGGCTTTTCATCGGCGATGGTGGTGATGGGGGTAGACAGAATTAGCAAACGTCAACATTGATCGTTGCTGGTCATGAATGAATCAAGCTGCTGCTGCTGCTGCAACAGGGTGACAATGATTCATTGTTTTTGCCCACCGCTGCAGTTGCGATCAATCTCCAAGTGTAGATGTGTGAGTGCCAAGTTTTGCCTCTGTGTGTGTGCGTGTGATTTTGGAAAACACTGACAACATTTATGACACGACAGAGGTGCCACTAAATCTCATTTCATCCAACGGCAAGTGACAAACATTTGTTCATAGATTCAAAACCCCTCTTCCCGGCAATCTTCATCTGTTTTCCTTCCTTCTTTCGGCTTTTGTTTCTCAGCTATTTTACGATTCTCATTTAAAGCTCGAAAATGAACGGCAATCTTTGTTTTGTATCGTGTGGGCAATAAATTGTCAAGTGATATCGTTGGTGCAAATTATAGCGTCGACATGCTGTGCAACTCAACTTGCCGGTAGTGATTTTTTTCTCCGCGACCAAATAACTCCTCTCCACCTGGCCTAAGGTAAGTGGTTGCTGGGTGCTATGCAGTTCAAGTTTTGTCGCTCAGACTCTCAGCATCGGTCCGGTGTCGTCTTTGCGGTTCTTTCGGTACCCTGCGTGTGGTTGCATAACTTTAGTGGAGCAAATTGTTGGCGTTGTTGTTGGCTGTCTGCCTGCCTGCCAGCTTGGCTAGCTAACTGGATGGCTCTGCTCAATATTAGACTTGGGCCACCCGGCGTGCGTGTTACTATTGAGCAGTAACTCCTTGCGTGCTTTCCCACTCTACCAGACGCAGACAATTTTCCTGATGTCTAAAACAATCTATGATGAAATCTGGAAAATGCCATAAAACCAAAGGAACTGAACACAGACTCAGAAACTGAAACTGAAATATTCATTAAGAAATAAAATCGTGTCGCGAATGGGTGTTTTTTTGGTGTGCGCAACAAGTTTTGCTCATACAAAAAAAGTAACGGAAACCCTAAACTCTTCTCCACAAACCGTTCGTCCGTCCGATCGTCCATCCGTTGAAGACGGCAAAAGAGATCACTTCGAGTGATTTGTTTGATATGCCACAATGTAGGCAAATCTCTTAAGCTCGATAATATTGCAATAGTTCAATGCAAAGTAATAGGCAGGTTTATAGGCCGTTTGTTTTATGTGTGGTTCTTGAAAATGTACATGTGTGTGAGAATGTTAAAGGAGTTATCGGAAGGCCTTTAAGTGGTGGCCTTTTCTTTTGGATTTTGTTTAAAATTTGGGTACATATTCTACATGGTTTACCTACGGTTGGGCATGGATTGGGGTTTAGAACAAGTAAAAAAGCAGCTTTGTTCGGCCGGGCCGAACTTTTAATACCCTCCACCTTTTCGAAGGAACTTGGGCAATTTAAAAAAAAAATCGAATACTACCACTTACACGAAAACCTTTATATGGGGACTATACGAAGTCGTGGAACTGCATACGAATTTTTTTTTCATAGGCTGTAGTGCCCATTACGAACTTCAAATGCGAAATTTGTAACAATAATGTCGCAAAAATCATGAAAATACGGAGTACCGGGAGTTACCGTCATATGGGGGCTTTACGGTGGAAGACGTGGACCTGCATACGAAATGTTTTGCCATAAGTTGTAGTACCCATTAAGATCTTTCAATACGAAATTTGAAACGGTTCTGATGAATAATGTCGCAAAAATCATGAAAATACCGTCATATGGGGGCTATACGAAAACGTGGACTTGCATACACAAATTTTATTGTAGAACCCATTACGAACTTCAAATACGTAATGTCGTAATGTCTTCTCATATTTGCTGAAATTCGGCATTAGTTGTAGTCCTTATATGATTTTCGATTTCCTGAACTTTGAAGACTAAAATAAAAAATTGCCGAAAATAACATGAGTTGAGGGATATATATGCATTCATTAAAAAAATGATACATATCATATATTTTTCGTAACTGAAAATGTAATGAAGAACATTTCCCCCAAAGATCAACCCGACATTCCGCCAGTGTGTCCTTCGCGGAAAATTCAACATCTCATATATTTATTTATTTTCCAAGGCGAGTGTGCGCGTGTTTGTCAAGACATCATTCATTAATTAATTAATGATTTCTATTGAGTGTCTGGATACGTTATCACAAAGAACGGATCTTAACAAAGCCATTAAAGAAAATTTCCGCAAATCGGAGAAAAACCTGTGTGGAATTTTCATTGAGAACTGGTATGTAAACGCTGAAAACGTCTGGGCAGGAGAGTAAATGGGTGCTAACTAGCAAATGGTTGGATGGTCAAACTGTTTGAAGTTGTTTGTCTAGCGGTTTGATGAATCACCTTGATTCTCACCGGCTGAACAAAATGTTTGGAGGAATGGCAGGCAAACGCTCATCTTTGAAAAGTGATGTGGCAGCACTGCCCGATTTAATGAGTTGTTTGCATCTCCTGTTGTCAATTGAGTGTCGCTGTGGTGATAAGCAACTTTGTAATTGAAGTTTAAAAAAAGGGTTATTTTTTCCATTTTAAAGAGGCATACGTACACTTCAATCCGTTTAGTCTTTTGTGAACTATTTTAGGCTTTTCTCCCGATTATTTTGCTATTTTGTTGGGGAAATGCAAATAAAGTTTCCATTTCAAATGCAATTTTCACATAAAAGCTTTTTCAATGGTTATTTTTTTTATTTTGGGCAAATGCGAGTAAAAGTTTAACTTTGCAATGCAAATGTTGCACCCCTCCCCCCCACACCCTTGACAGCCAACACCAACCAAAAAAAGAGTGTTCTAGCTTTGAGAACCGCCAGCTCGACTTAAATGTTCACTCATTCATCAGCTAATAAAAGCCTTAAACCAATATGGCGAAAAGGAAAGTGGGGAATTTAGATACAGTGGCGGCAGCGTGTTTTTGCTTTGTCCTTCCACAAAAAAATACCCCGAACCCTGTGTGGGGTTCTCGCTAGCCAGTGGTTAGATCTAAATGTTCGAATAAATATTTGCCTTAGCTGGCAACGAATGCATGTTCGGTGGCATGACAACATTCAGCCATCACTGGCAAATTGTTTGGTTTTTATTTGATTTCTCTAAACGAAATCATATCGCACTCGAATCTAATGGAATTGCATAGTCAAGCATTGAACAATTACGACTGGCTGTCTTACGTTCTAGTTTTCTTTCTTTTCTCGCTTTTTGGGTTTTTTGCTTTGATTGTTGTTGGCTTGTTGGTTCTCCCTTTATGTCCGTTCGATTTCGCCATTCAAAAGCGAAAATTGAGAATTGGATTCGAATTTCAATTGGAAAAATATGATGTTGTGTAGCGCGTTAAAGTCAAAACTATTTATTTGTTGGCGTTGAGCTCACGTACTGGATTCCACAACGACTGCCATTCAGATCAGGGCCATTAGCGAAATTTTACAGTAAATCCGATTAATACTGGCGTTTTGTATGTGTGTGTGTGTTTGCTCTGCGATGGAAAATAAAAACCCAAACTGATTCACACAAATTCGTGTGTACTGACTGGGACTTCTATTTTTGTGCTATGGCTAGGAAGTTTATCCATATATCCTGTGCTCATCCTGCTCTCAGCCATTTTCGTATGCATTTCCATATTTTGTTTTTTTAGTTGCAATGCAAGTGGTAATCTCACAGTGAAGCCATAGGAATACGGGATTTTATCCTTTGTTCGGCATCCTTTTTTCCATAATATTTGTTTGACCAGCTCCAGCGCTAAATTTGGAATACTTAGACGCTTTTGTGGCTGGGGTATTATTAAGGATTTATGATTTTCCTAAACAATGCGATTTTGGGCTACAAGCAATATTAGATTTTACTGTTTACGATATTGACAACATTTTTATTGTATCTCAAAAGAAACCAATGATTCTATCCCATGCAAGTCTACAAAATATGGGAAATGTGACGAATTTCTATCAGAAAACTGTTCGTTAAAGAATGTCAAACTAGACAGAGAGAAGATGTTGGAAAAGAAACTATATTAAAAAAAAGAAACGTTAAACTGGTGGTTTATGTAATATGCAGAATCTCCTAATATGGCATATTGAAAAGCTAAGAAAACTTTGGGTTGGAATTTATTTTTAAGTTTGGAATTATCCTTTTCCATGAAACTGAAAACGAAATGATGATTATCAACATATTCTGAAAACGAGATTCAAATAATTTCACCAGTGTTACCTACGTTTATGAATGGTGGAAACGTTCAAGTTCAAGAATTGAATGAGACAATTAGGTTCCCATAATAAATGTCTCGATTGCCTTTTTTTTGGGAAACTGCCAATTATTCTATCTAAAAGTCTAGTCCCATTTTATGATTTCTTCAAATGTTTTCATTTCATAAAAAAGTGATTCTCAACATAGCTTTTAATTTGCATAAGTGAACACAGTGACAACAACGAAAAATTATGTGAGCCTAGACAACATATCGAATTGTTCGGTTCATTATCAGTTGTAATTTATGCACCCCAAGTTACAAGTCTGTCATCGAATGTCGATGACATTTCACAAAAAAGGTGGAAAAAAATATTTCAATGGTTATTCATCCACTTCAATAAATTAACATAAAATGTCGATATAAGTGTTGATTTCAGTTGGCGTAGTGATAATTACGGTCCGGCATGTAATTGGGAAAGAACGATAATTAACTGGAATGCAATGAATCGGTTCTTTCAACGAGCAATGCGTGCAATAATGTCGTTGATTTCATTCAATTTACCGTTCAATGAATGGCGTACCCTACATCATTGTGTTGATGTTGTGTGTTTCTCACATCAGTGATTGCAACGAGTTTTGGGAGTCTCATCCATTCGGAAATTGTCCGTATAATTTAATTTGGAAAAAGGAGTTGCGTACTGTAAGTAAACCAAAAATACAAAGTGGTATTCAATTTTGTACTGGGTTAACAGATGTTGCCTGAACTCACAAATTTGGCTTTAGAGCCGCATTTATGTATTAAAAAAGTACGATATGCACTAAATGGTACAAAGTTTGGTATTTGGGGAAGGAAAATAGTTAAAGTCTAGAACTTGATACTAGGATTTGGAATACGTTCCGAAAAGTACATAAGTTATTAAATGGGAACAAGTGCTAATTGTAGTATTTAGGGAAGGGATGTAGCTATAAATCCTAAATTTGGAGTGAGAGTCTTTCATGTTGTGTAGGAGAAAATAACAAAAGGGTTTTTAGAACTGCACTAAAATTCACTAAAATTAGTACCATTTGGAATATGTGAACGGATATAGGTAAAATCTTGAATTTTGGTGTGAGAATCAAGCTTGGGGGGAAGAAATGGATTTGAAAATGTCAACTAAGTTCCACGATAGTTGCCTAAATTGTGTTTGCGACTAATCTAATGTTGCCAGGGATGTTTCATTACAATTGATGCCCACGACTCCAAAATGTGAGAGGTGACACTATAGTTTGACAATAAATAAAAACTGACCAGCAATGTTTCATGTTAAAAATGTATGCAAAATAAAAAAAAAAAAAAAACATTTCCCATGCCTTTTGAACAGTGAAGTGTTTATTTCACATGAAACAGCCAAATCTGCCAATCGAACTATGATGTGTTGGTCAAATTTTTTACGATGAGCCAGCCAGTAACTGAAATAAATAGTTACAACTAAAACATTTTATTTTTTTAAATCAAGAACTACATTCAATATCTTTATCGAAACATTAACGAATGTAAAAACGTAAACGCTTGAGAACCCATAAGAATTTCATGTTGGAATTGAAGTTATTCCCACTGTCAACAATCATTTGACGAAGTTAACATGGAAAATGAATGCAAGTCTTGTTTATTTTTTTTGTTGTTCTTCTTCGGTTCACTCTTGAGAAGTTTTGATTCCTAGCAATGCCTTTCAAATTAATTAGTATTCTGAGAATATGATTATCAAGTCTTACCTATGAATATTTAAATATGCCACTGACGACAGCAGCTACAACCAGAGCGACCCGTACTGGCCCATCCAGCGGCGTCGTCGTCGTCGTCGTCCATCATGGTTGATGGAACAATTTGCCTCGGCCTCACTTAATGTGGGCTAGTTGAACGTTGATTGTCGTTAAGTTGTGGGCCAAGAAAATCAACAAGTGAAGAATCTATTAACCAGAATTTAAAGGTATTTACGCTCGTTTTATGGCCCTCTTCATTTACACCATCCACTCCTTGTGTGCGTAGCTGGAAAACAGAAGAGAAGACGAAGAAGAAGAAGAAAGAAAAATTCAATTTTAATCAAATGACTTTGTTTGGGGTGTGTGAATGTTTGCATTTGGAAATTATGAGAACGGCTAAGCGGCCGAGCCTTAACCATTTTCCGATGTCCATCCAAGTCGATGAAGACCACGAAGACGAAGAAATTTAACGATTTCTCAGAAGCAATAGAAGTCTTGAAGTAGTGTTGCTAGTTTCACAAATAAAACGTTATTTTATGGCAAAAGTTAATGGCCCTAATAAATGGCTATTTACTAAATTGTACTATAACTGCTACCAATTCCAATTGAAGAAAGTAAAGTCAATTCCCATAACTGCAGTATGAACTGGTTTCCCATTTTGATGTGTGTGTGTGTGTCTGTGTGTTTGTTCTTTTATTTTTTGGCAATGTGTATTGTGATTGATCCTGTTTACTTAGTGAAATTGGTTTGGAAATACCCCAACGATTTTTACTTGTACTCAAACGCGCTAGAAATGTTTTAGGTTTGATACAACCACTATGGCCTTCCCTCGACAGGATGCAAAAGCACACATCAAAAACTTCATGTTTTGCTGGCAGTTGAATTTATGCGTGTGTGTGTTTGGATGTGTCGAAAAAGTGTTGTAATTTTTTATTGGCACACTTTTTTCACTCACTTTATTACAAGCTAATAAAATTCTAAATCCCATGTTCGTTTAAGTGGCAATCCCTCTCCTAAGACCGAGGTTGTGTTGCCACCATTTTTGATTGCATGACAGTAAAGAGGAACAGATCGACCAGCCACTATCATTGAAGGCTGTTACATTTTATAACTATGATATTGTACTTTGTTCGAAATTAACGACGACATTCGGCATTGATTCAACGTGTCCGTCAAGGAGACAACGGACCTGAAATCAAAGGACTTTCGGTTTTGAGAAAAATCCGTCAGACGAAGGGGATAGAGGGGGCAATGGGAACTACAAATATACGAAAAGTACTAAATGGTACTACATTTGGTATTGGATTGAAATTATATATTTGGCTTTGGAATCACTGTTGGTGTATAGAGTTGAGTTTGAAAATACGTTCTAAAAAGTATGATAAGTACTAATGGTGCTGATTTTGTTATTTGGGAAAGGAAAATAGTCTAAAATTTGGTACTGAAATTACTTCTTATGCGATTTAATTGATCTATAGAGTTGGATTCGGATACACATTCTAAAAGTACAAAAAGTAATAAACTGTAAAAAGTTCGGCTGGTAGTATTTAGGAAAGGGATAATTAAATCTGAAATCAGAATCTTTGATAACGTCTAGGATAAAAGAACTGAAGGGTTTTTCGCAAATTCGAACAGTAAGTGTACCGAAATATCTAAAATGTACTAAATTTGGTACCATTTGGATATATGTGTAAGGATAGAAATAAAATCTTGATATTTGATAAGAGATTTCAGTTTGGCAGGAAGGAATTTAAGGAGATGGTTTTGGAAATTTGTATTAACTATAATAAATGTACTAAATTTGGTACAATATGATTTTGAGTGATAAAGGTGGAAAGTTGAAATTAAGAATGTTAAGATGTCGTTCGGGAAATGGGTACAGTAAGGATACGAAGAGTACCAAACGGGACTTAATTTGGCATATAGTATAGGAAAAGAACTGGAAATATGATTTTTGGTTTTAGAATCACTGCGAGTGCGAAGCGTTTTTGAAAAGTGGGTGATTTTGAAGGATTTTGAAAAGATGCATAGAGCTCAACTTACAAATTTACCTATGGGTCAGACAAGGGACAGTTTTTGGAAATGGGTGAGCGTACGAAGATTACTAAGCTTGGTAGAGTGTGTAGCAATACAGCTGGAAATATAAAATTAGGTATTAAGATCACTGTGAGTGTGTGGGTGAGGTCGATTTTCAAATAAGTACTATAACGTTTACGAAAAGGGTCTCAGTGGGTCTGTAGAATTTAGTCAATGCGGTGTTTTGGAAAAGCGTTATATATGTTTAAGACATTGCCACTACTTCCACCTATTCCATATATAAATCGCAATTTGGAGTCTATATGTTGAGGATATAAATCGTTCGGCTCACCTAGTATCCTTAATAACTTATTTTATTTCGAACGGCACACAGAATGCAAACAAATGTCATCAATTAATAATAATGCCTATTTTTGCCTTTACACAAGGCATTTTTCATGACCATCAATATCATAAAACTTTTGCACTGCCAAAGAATATTTTCCATACCCATTTCATTTGTCCGAAAAATAAAATAAAATGAGTTCCGTTTGCACGGATATTTAGCACTGCAATTCATCGCTTAACTGTTCGTATAAATTTTTTAATGAATTTCTTAAATTTTGCGAAGGGCCAACCTACAACGCCCCATAGTAATCTTCATGAATTGAAAATTTATGAGCTCCGGCAGAGCAGGCAACCTTTTTCAGGCCATAAAAAGAAAGCCAACATAATCAATTTACCAACTACCAACTTAACCCAACTTACACATGCACATGTAGCCACCCATACCACACACACACATGACTTTCATATTAAAGTCCCTCAACCATATTTCTTTGGAATCTCCCACCAAAATCTTGCTTTATGGTTTCCTCCAAAGAAGTAGCCAAAGTGCCAGGCAGCATGCCCTAGGACGACCAAAGAATCGGAGGCCAACAAAAATATGTGATGTTAGAGAATGTTCGCACTTGCAACACGTCCATAAGAGCCAAAACGTCTGTTACTTTTTCAAATCTTTTAACCGCGTTCTCAAAGGTGAAATATTATAAAAGTTCATGTAGCAGAAACACTCTTTATATTGTACAAAAATCTTTGAAAATGCTCAAAACAAATGGCAAAATAAACTTGGCTTTCCAACCCCATCCCCATCCCCTGGCCCCGTTGTCTGATCCCAGAATCCCCGACTAAATCTATGACCATTCAAGAAACCAATAAGCTATGAAACGGCTAAGTACTTCTAGTGCCATCAGCCATGAGTGTATGGGTGCATGTGCGTTTGTGTGTCGTTTGCCAGAGCAATAGCAATACCCGGTAGTAGTTGTGCCACATGAGGTGGCACTATGATTCAGTAGTTCTTGCCTTGCTTTGCTTAGCCTAGCCCAACACACACCACAACCCCGGCAAATGGCAAGGACAAGAGCTGTGGCCAGAGGAATCCGCAAAAATAAATGGCAATTGAAACCAAGTTCCACAGATACGTGAGGCGCATCCGAAACACACAAAAGTATACAATTTAATAAATAGAAAATACTCTCCCCATATGTCTATTGTGGTTGTATGTGTCAGGCAATGTTATGTTGCAACTCCGAAAACCGAAATAGAAATGAATCCGAAAGCAAAACAAGCAACGACACCAACCATCCAGGCGGGGGAAAAGAGCGAGAGCAAAGGAATCAAGAACATTGCACAGAACCCTCTGTTGAGCGGAGGGACAGCAAACGACCAGTGGCTGGTTGGCTGGCTGGATAGCTTAACATGACTTGTAATGGTTTTTATGGTTCCACATTTTCAATAGCAAAAGTTAGCATTTAATTGATGAATTGTAAAAAAAATGCCAGGAGTATTTCACAAGCTTATAAACGATGATGTCGACTTTAACTCACTTTGGCCCACGTATTTTGGCCAAAAGTAAATGGCAGGATGAACGATGGATGGATGGATGGATGGACGAACGAGTTGTGGATGGATGGTTGGATCGACGGACGGATAGCCGCAGATAGACACCAATAGCAAGCATAGCCAATAATAATGGAATCGGTAGCACCACAACATTCTGCCAACTGACTAATTGGTATGCAAACAATGGCTTAGCCGATGTCCGAATGAAAAATGATATGTTTGGTGTCATTACACTTGTCGAAAATTCTAAAGTGATTATGCTGAAATACAAATGATGATGAGCCTCCGAACAACAACAACAACAATGCGATAAACAACAACATGCCAAGCTATGAAGCGATAGCGACTGGCAGAGAAAAGGGATCCTGCATTGCTGTTAAGAATAGACAAATCGGACAAATCCTATCGTGTAAATGCCAATGGGTTTCCTTGCCATAAACAAATCAATTTCAATGAATCGATATTTGAATTGAAGGAAACCGCAGGGAATGACAATGAAAGTAATATTTATTATTTATATTTCATAAGGAATTTCCAGGCAATGAAGATATTTATGCTGCGTGAGAGGGAGGTTAACATTTATACGATTAATAAATAATAAATCGCTGTAGATATACGATTAATAAAGAAATTAGATGAAAATACCGAAAATGTAAAAATGATGAGTAATTTTATGAAATCCGAATCCCCAAATCATTCATGGTGCATAGACATTTTTCCGCCATAAGTTGTAGTACCCATTACGAGCTTCACATACGATCTTTGAAACAATTCCGGTGAATATTTTCCCCAAAATCATCAAAATACCGTAGCGTACTGTAGTTCCGTTAAAAAATGTCGCTAAAATCATCCCAATAGCGAATATCGGATACCGGGGTTATACGATATCGTGGACCTATATAGACAATTCTCTTCCGAAGAATAAAGGGTCTCAATTTGTATAATTTCAGACAATTTCATTGAAAAAATGTGGCTAAAATCATCAAAATACCGAATATCGGGGGTATCATTGTAAGGCGGATCTATACAGCCCATCTTGAACTTGACATACCTGCAGACAAAACACTGGTCTATGCTAAATGTTATCTTCCTATATTCGTTTCGTTTTGACTCTAGCGTGATTACAAAAGACGGATGGGAGGTTTCGGAAGCATGATATATAGCACTGCTCGAAAATATGAAAACCAAAACACCTGAAAAAATGTGGTTGGCACTTTTATCATTACAAATACAGACCCTCTGCATAACCTGTAAGTCAAAAATAGCGCCAACTGCATACACTTTACATTAAAAACAGTCTAAGAAATATTGAGTTATTCCGATAAAGAGTATATGTTTAGTATGAAAGTTTTTTACGAATTCATTGATAAATCAGAAGGGATCGTTCTTATTGTCTCCATTTTTAGGGTATGACGTGATAAATTCAATGTTGGCGATCATTTAGTACACGGCCTGAAATCAGCTCTACAAAAGTCTGACCAAAACCAAATCATTCCTTCCCCACCAAAATGATTTCCACGATCCTGAGTTTGTCCCCTTCATGATGACCGATACCAAACATCATCAGCCCTTCTTCTTTTTTATTAATTTTATTGCATGTTAGTGTCATTTCATGTTAACCCCAAAAAGGATTAACAAAAACTTGGCGATTTTGACAAATGTGAAGTTGGCTACAGACAGAGATTTCACCAAACGCAGCTTGTCCCACAACAAATGAACGTCTTGCATGTTTTTTACTCTATATAACTGTTTTATTCTTTTTTTACCGTATTCTTCTCATAATCCCCAACACAAAATTCTGCTACAAAAACAAAAAGAGATTTGCAATGAACGTTTCAAAAAAACATTTTTTCAACGGATTGAAATGCCAAACAACAACAGGGCCAAACTAAATCAATGGCCACAGCCAACCTTTTTGGCTTGGTCGTCAGAACAACAACCAGAAAACTAAATAAGGAAATATGGATCGACAACAATATTAAATGATATGTTTCATATGGTATGAAATCGCGACATTTTCGACACGCAACATTTCTTTGAATACTTCGTCCATATAAAGTGATTTTCATTGTTCAGTGTTTTGAACTGGGACTTTTATGAACTCCAAAACTGTTTGGGGCAAAATTGTCTGGGCGGCCGAAAAGAAAGCGTAGAAAGCCAAAGAGGTGGCTCTCCATCCAGCAAAATGTGATGTTGCTGGTCCACGTTGTCCACACGAAAGAGGCTGGTACTGCTAAGCAGGCTGGCTGGCAGGCAGGCAGGCAGGCAGGCGGCAGTTGTAATTAATCAATTATGAGAATGGCGTCTTCTAGACGAAGCATGTCATACCATTCTCAGATGTAGTGGAGGAATTCATGTTAACCAAATGTCCATGGCTGGAGATCTAAATCAATTCGGCTCATAATTTGTTAGGCGTTTGTTTCTATTCTTGTGCGTTTTGAGGTCTTCTTTTGCCATCAACAATTATCAACCTTATTAACAACAGATGGCCATTAACATGAGATGGAGAACTTCCAAACGATACTGGGCAGCAGCACTTCCTCGTTTCTCTTGAAATTTTGGGGAAATGCCAGCACAGGAAGTATTTCAATTTTCTTAAAACATAAATTCTTTTTTTTAATAATCGCCGTGCTCCAAACGAATTCACAAAATTTAAAATTGATTTCATTGCAGGGCATCCATTTGAAACTCATTTACAAAGATGACGTTGGCATTTTGTGGCGTGCGCTCTCAAAGAATGGAAGCTGTAAATGTCGGAAGTGGCCACATTTCCTTTTCGTGGTGGTTTTACTGGTGGCCATAATAACAAACGTAACGGTTCCAGAGCCAAAGCACTTATTACAATTTTTGCCTATCAAGTCAAGTTATTAACATTTTGGCCACAACTCATGGTCCGTGGACCGAGCGCCACACCATTAAAGTCAATTATTAACTTAACAAATTAAGTAATTTTTTTTTTATTAAGTTCAGTCGTCATAACTTACAGTTATGGACTGACTGACTGACCGACCGACGATGGATACTCTACTCTTCAGCTATCCAAGCACTCAGTCATTGAACTGATAAGCAAGTTGTGTTACAATTCAAGCCATAAAAATCCATTCGGAAATTGCCAAAAAGTGGTAGTGGCAGTGGGTAATAGCATTGCCCGCCAGCTGCCAACCACGGAATTGGAGCAGTAAAAGATGCTGACTAAGTACTTCGAAAATATTATTGTTTATTGGCATTTAAATGACTTTACAATCAGCATGGATTTTAATGGCTAATAAAGCCAACACGTTGTACAGCATTTCCAATACAGAATTGTAGATAAAGCATTGAAGCAGATACGGGATTTTTTAATATTTGTGGACGCTACTCGAATTTATTGTGACAGTATAATTAAATATAATTATAATTGAGTCATTTGGTTGGTTTTTTGAGTGGTACGAGTTAATGTGGTAAAGGGCATTATTAAGTTCTGAAAAAGTACCTATTTTTATACCAATGGTATATTAAATTTATCATTCCGTTTAGAACACCACGAAATATTTGTCGGAGACCCCAAAAAATATATAGCGATGTCCGTCTGCCTGCCCCTCCGACCCTTTGTTTGTCTGTTGAAATCATGATCAAATCCATATTATTCAATCTAGGGCTTTGAAATATGGCACAAAGGTCCACGTTAAAGTATAGACCCCAAATAACGTTACCTGCAGATTTTCAGCATGTTTAACGTTTCAGCCAAAATTTTCAATTAAATTAGCTGAAAATTCAGAATTGGGATCCTCGGTAGGTCTGTTTTCTCCGTGAACAAAATTTTCGATTCAGGTCCACTAATTGGCATAGCCGCCATATAACTCACCTTCCTATTTTCAGTATTTTAACGAGTCACATTTTCTAACGGATTTGCCTACATTTTTGTATTTATAGTTCGTAATGGGTTGTATTTATAGTTCGTAAATGGTTAAAATTAATATAAAGGTACCTCCCTATATTCGATATATTGATTATTTTTCCAATGTTTTTTTAAAATGTTTTTTTTTTAAAGATAGTTGAAAGTTCGGGCATGTTAAGCTTAACGTTTTTACTTGTTATATTTTATTTTTATTATTTTTTAAAAGGGTTCGATCAATCGAGATGCTTTCGAAATGCGAAACTGTGCTTTTAAGCGTTAATATGGTAAAAATTTTAACGTTTTCAATGATTATTGGTATAGAATAGTTTGACAAATATTGCAGGTAACATTTCAGAACAACCTCTTACAGCAAAATATTTAGTACGCTTAATACACATCCATTGTAATCCAAATTCAGTTTTTTTTTTCATTTTAGCCTTATGGTCTCGTCATTAGTTCTCTCTCTCTCTCTCTCTCTCTATAAATTATTTTAAAATAGACATTGAATTGTCATAAATTCCATTAAGTATCTCAGAAATAGATCTGAAATTCCATAGTTGCTCCTTGGGAAATATCAAAAAAATTAAATCAAACATGGAAAAATTTTCTAAGTCAGACTCTTGACTTCAACCTCGTTTGACCCTTGAAGCAAAGACGAGTTTCTTTCGCCGCTCTTCCAGATGGCCCTTGAACTAAATGAAAATTAGAATTTTTAATTAGGATATGGCATACTAACTATTTTTCCAATAAAATCAGCCTAAACACTCACTCACTCACCGGCATTCAGAGAGCACGACAAGAACGACAAAAGAGGAACACGAATACCGACAATAAATACAATGTGCTTCGATTCTATAGATGTTCGTTTGTTTCTTTGTTTTTTTTTTTAATGCATTTCAAGAGAATTTTAATTTATTTTTATGGTTCTTATGTTAATCACTTGACCTTTTAACCCTTTTGGAAATGAGAAGTTTTTCCGTTTGCAACTCCAACGGTCGGAGCAACTCTTTTGTTACGGCGTGTGTGTTCGGTTCGTTAGGTTGTTGTTTAATTTCATGGCCATTAAAACAAGTGCTGGGCGTTAGTCCATCTTCATAGCAGCGTCGTCCTAGTCCAGCCATCTGGGCCGCAGTCCAGAGCTATGACATAGCTTTATTGCCAAGGAGGTAGTTCTCCAGGCATATTGTTTTACTTTTCAATACGACTAATGCTCTGGTTTTCTTTTATTCTGATGAGAAGAAGAACAAAACACAAAACGCCACACTGAAATGGAGAATAAAAGACTGTCGAGAAGAACAACGAAACAAAAGTGGAAATTTACAAAACATTCCATTTCATAATTCTCAGGCCGGCACAAAACAAATGCAAAGGGTATGCAGTCAGTCTGTCAGCCATTTAGTCTGCTGGCTCCATTCCGTATGTTGTTGTTCTGGGCCCTGTTCGCATGGTATTGACCATGAAACGGAGGAGAACGGAACGGAGCGGACAAATGAAAAACAATAAAAACACATTTAATGATGTCACACAGAATATAAAAAACCTATAAAATGTCAAAAATTATTGAATTTATGTTAACATTTTCTAGTCAATAGGCTACGTAGCCATTGGAGCGTTCAACAATGACACTGGCTACGTTCCACCATACTAAATTGGGCACAAAAGGGAATTCTTCTCAAAGCAGCTGGTTAATTTTGATCGGGGGGATATAGGCGCATGCGTAACTATTTAGTTACTTAACAAAAGTATTCTGAGTTGGTTCTATCGAGAAAAACGTAGTATCTATTAGTGAGTAATATAAGTTCGAAGATATTATATTTAAATTGTCAAAAATATAATTTTCCCATAAAGTTCATATGAAGTACAGGGTTGCCCATATTCGACGGACCCATCTGACAACGCCATAACTTTTGACAGAGATGTCACATCGCTTAATGACATACCGCGTTTGAAGCGTCAATCCAAGCAGATTTTTACCATGAACCAATACACGCCACGTGAGCGCTCTGAAATAGTTGAAATTTACATTCAACAGAAGAAGTCAATTGTGAAAAAAAGTGAGAAGTGCGCCTTCTAAGAACACCATTAAGCGTTTATACAAAAAATGTTCGACTGGTAAGGCTCTTTCTAATCCGAAGAGGCCATATAAAAGTCGACCAAGGCGGCCGGCCGAGAATATCGCTGCCGTACGAGCCAGTGTTGAGAGGTCCCCAAGAACATCCCAAAAACGCAGTTCTCAGCAGTTGGGCATGGCTCGGTCCACTATACAACGGATTATTCACATTTATTTTGCATTTGTTCCCGTACAAAATTCAATTGACGCAAAGAATGTTGCTTGCGGACAAGCCTCGTCGATTGGAATGGGCCCAAAGGTCCGTCGAATAGGGACAACCCTGTACTTTACATGCTACAATATCATTCGAATTGTTGTGCCCTTCACTATTTGTATATCCTTTTAGCCCTATGCAACGGTACCTCTCGATATTCGATATTTTGATGATTTTAGCGACATTATTTACCACAATTGTTTCAAATTTCGTATTTGAAGATATTAATGGGTACTACAACCTTTGACTAAAAGTTGCTTATGCAGACCCATGTCTTCATCTAAGTGGTATTTTTTAATGGAATTTGTTGAAAATTTTCAAGTCTAAAAACTTTTCTGAATTTTTAATTGTTTTATTCTTCGGAAGTTCCAAATTTTGAAGCGATGTCCGTCTGTCTATGTATCTGTCAATTCGTATTTTGAAGTTACGCCAGCTTTCAAACGGTTTGAGGTAGATGTAAAATGTTTGCACGGTAGGCAGGTTAAGTTCCCAAAAGATATGAATTTCACCAAAAATAATTTTATTTGTTAAATTTCCGTCATGACATCTCTAATTGTTAGATTTGTGACATTCCCTTGGCGTTCGCATTGTACGTGAAAGATTTTTAATCAACATGCCTTCGCCTCATTAAAGCTAAATCGATGGCCAGAACGTTGTTTTAAAATTTTGTAATGTTCTTTGGCAGTTGGCAGGAGGGCAGGAAGGGTTTTATGGCCATCGAGCCGAAATGAAAATCAACTAAAAACCAAACAAAATAATAATAAAATCACAACGACTCCAACGAGTCTACAAAGTACTTTTCTATTCTATTTCAATATTGTCCAGGTTTGAGGTATTTATGGCCGGAAAACAAAACAAGAAAAATGGTAATGAAAACGAAATCTACAATAAAAGCAAAAAAAAAAACGGGCACATTTATGTCCTTTCGAATGTTGTTTGAATGATACACCATAAATCCAGTCTGACCATTTGTCCGTTTCACGTCCATGGAGTATCGTGGCCATGTCAAGTCCATGTCCAATGTCAAACGACGTCATTGTTGTTGTTGTTTGTTTTTTTAACTGCCTCCATTTTATTTCATATCATTATTTTTTTTGTTTGTTTTTGTTGTTTTCTTCGTTTTATATTTTTAATTAAAACTCGTTCAGATTTTATTTGAATACAATTAAAATAAGAACACAGCCAGGGTTCTGATGTTCTTATCGTGGCATTGAATGAAAGAAGTTGTTTTACATTTGGCTTATCAGGAGGGGACCACCTACAGATAGGTGCGGTGCTGTATAACAAAAAAAAAAAAAAAAAAAAGAAATCGAATGCCGTCCAGTCTGGTTCTTACAAAGGAGCTAGCCTAGTGTGTATGGCTTTGTGACACATTCCAAATGGTGGCGTCCTTATCACAGAATGTGAATAAATTGATTCATTCTTTCTGCCTCTCGTTCCTCATTTTCCTCATCCTCATCGGGGCACTGCACAGTGTGTGTGCGCACACTTTGCCGTCGATAAGATTCTTCTCAACGCCACTAACATCATTTGCATTCAAAATTAATAAGTTTTCCAATGAATTACAGTTTTATCTCAAGTATAGCAGCACTTTGAGATAATTTCTTTGTGATTAACATGTGCCAGGTAGAGTTATAGGGGTGATACTGCGATCCAATCCATTTCAGGCGCCCCAATGTCTTGCAGTGCCACAGGAATCACCAATGTTTTTTTTTTTTATTTTTGGCAGACATGCGGGCAGACGATTTCTCATAGGAAAACTGGAATGGTTAGGAAAGTCAATGTGAGTGCAATTGAAATTGAGTAGTTCAATTATTTAATGAGAGAGAAGTTCTATTTCTAAATCTCACCATTCGTCGGGGTCCATATTTCTCGTCAGGATTTGTTAGCTAAACTCTTTTACAGAATTTGTTTCTAATTATGCTTAAGTCGAATTACATAGCCTCCCCTTTCAAACATAATTTTCCCATTTTCTGATCTCCTCCTACCGAATACAAACGAAGACAATGACCGTTAATCTCCAATATGCGCATTCATTATAACACAAACTTGGCACATTATTGAAATCAAAACCAGACGAATTACATTTAGTCCTTGTGTGCGTGGTGTTGCGTGGTATGGCGCACACATTGCCACTAAATACACAACACACAACACTCACCTGTTCTTCTGAATCACATAATCATCTTTTCCAATTAAAAGGCGCTTTCGTGCACTTATCAGTACCAGTCAATCGGGTGGAAGCGTACGCTTAGCAAAATATCGCATTGCCTCCCTTGGCGGTTTGCAAGTGAATTACTTTCGCAGATCTCAGTTTCTATGAAATCGCATAAATTGGAAATGGGTCGTCAATATTTATTCGTCAATGTACGAAAATGTTTCGCCCGAAGCAAACATTGTGGAGGGTGGGAGCCGCGGCGTTGTGGTGTGGTGTGAAATTACAAATCCCAACATAAACGCCATACATTCGCCATGAGCATTGATGAGCCGAATATGGCCTGCAATCACAAAAGACTAACAATCTTGAATTGTGTGGCCAAATGCAATAAGCTTTCATCAAAATCCAACATTAAATCCATTCAGACTTTATTAAATATTTGCCATTCGAGGTTTTATTCACCTTTTAGGCTTTGTAGCTGGCCGCCCTGGTGGCCAAGTGACAAAAGGCCACAGAGAACACACTCATAATTCTTAATGAAGTCCTTTAATCATTTATTTGACATTTATATATGCCTCACACCGGTCACATGAGGACGATTGTGTGTGCGGATTGCTGCTCCTCACAATGTTCGGCTCTTTGTTTCGTAAGAAAAGACCATTTTTAATAACTTCTTTGCCTAAAACCATTATCAATGAGTGTTTGTATTTCTAGTAGACACTTCTTGTTGTTTTTGTTCACATACAGAGACTCAACCACACATGCAAATACACACACACACGCACACTCTGTCAACATCATCAACACTTGCAAATGCTGTTTGCGGTGATAATGATGCTTTGAAAGAGGAAATTTCCATTCATATTTATGAAGTCAAATGGCAGAAAGCAAAGCTCACGAAGACCATGGGATTACGGGGACAGCAAGGGCCAGGGCATGCATTAGACACGTTCTATTTAACGCATGCATGCGTGACCATTTTGGTAACACAACAACATGACCTTCACACTGGGTATGTTGTCACCCAGTGCCAGTATACGACGACAAAAAGCTCACAACTTCCCAACGGAAGCCACCATAACCGTATACATACCACCAGGCATAGCAGAGCGACCACTTCGAACCAGTCCATTGCAGTTCAATTTTGGCCACCCAAACATCAACTCGTGCCTATTTAGAACACAATCAATGTTTGAATTGTAGTTTAGCCGTTGTGGACTACAAATATGAAATACAGGCACCCAACGCTCAACGTCAGAGCAGCGTCATACAACGAGGTAATACAGTGGAGGAAAAAAGTTGAAGACTCTTGATTTAAAGCAAGTAAAAGTTAGATGAGCTGGGTATCAGGAAGTTTAAATGGCCAAGGTGGAAGTACGGAAGTCCATATAAATGAAAGCCAGGTATATAAACGTTAAATAACAGAGCGTGAGACCAGGTAGTCAATATAGACGCACTGGAAGTAAGGAAGAGCACACAGATGAGCTGTGGAGGCCAGGAATTCTATATAGACAAGTTGCAAGTCAGGGAAACAATATTGACTAGTTTGAAGCCAGGCAGTCCATACAAACGAGCTGTAGACCAGGTAGTCCATATGGACAAGCTGTAGGTCAGGGAGTCCATATAGACGAGTTTTAGGCTAAGGAGTCTATTTAGACGAGCTGTAGGTCAGGGACTCCATATAGACGAGCTCTAAGCCAGAGAGTTTAGATAGACGAGTTGTAGGCCAGGGGGTTCATATAGACGAGTTTTAGGCCAAGGAATCCATATAGACGAGTTGTAGGCCTGGACTAGGCCTAGGCCCTTGTCTCGGCGAGGTGTAGGCCCATGCCATGGTCTCGGAGACTTTCCGTGGGACTTCGGAGGTATTACCCGTAGGGACCCTGGTGGTATTCTTCCTAGGGACCTCGGGCGATTCCCCATAGGGACCCTTAAGGGTCTTAAGGGAACACCCCGGGTCCCTTAAGACCCCGGAGATTCCCCCTCGGGGCTCAGGGATGTTCCCTCTAGGGATCCCGGGGGGGGTTCCCTCTAAGGACAAACTTTTCATCAAAACAAAATCCGATACAACTTCAGTGATTAAAAAAGCGAATAGTTCAGCAAGAACTTTGGTCAAATACGGAACAGAAATTTGCAAATACATACCTATACACGCACTCATGGCCGTCACAGTTGACCAGGCCCTAAGCTAATGGATTACGTATTACACCATGGCATTGTGTGGTGTTTGTTGTGATTTTACCGACCATTATAAACTTCCATGTGTCACCCGTAATGCCGCACAATAACAATCATAAATAATATGTTGTGCGTGTAGGTCCAGGCAGTTGATATTCCGTTTATGTATCTCGAGGACTTGTGGGTATGGGCGTGTGCGTGTGCGGGTGTGTATGTGTATTTGTATTGCAAGCTTTAATAAGCAACTATTTCAAATGTTAAGTATATCAAATCTCCTACGTATGATGAGAAATGATTTGTTGCCATTCGTTATAGTTGTTGGTGCGTTTGTCCGATGGAAATGGAAGAGGGAGACGTGCCATTGCCAAAAAAACGGCAGAAAATCCATCTAACAAGAATAGAGAATTCAACAACACCTTAGTCACTAGGGGGGGGAAATGTCGTAGCCACTGTGATGGTCAAACTATGGCTTGGCATGTCATGTCACCCTGTCACCACCAGCCCCGGTGGCGAGGTTCGACATTTGCCATAGGCAAAGGTAGTTATTATGGCTTAGTTGGTGGGATGTTTGGTTGGGGTCTTTGTCGGCTCTTTGTTTTGGAGTTCACTTTTTTCGCATGTGCTTGTCATCCACGCGTCAGAAATTCCGAATTGTTGCGTTAATCAAACTGACAACTTGGTTGAATTATTGAAAGCTCGCCCGCCATAGAATAAAATTAGGCAATAGATATTTACAACAGCTGTAAGTCGCAGCTACCAATTTTTTGTAATTCATCACCCACTGTAACTGTGGCTAATTTAGCATTTGAATTGTGTGCAAATTAAATATTTGAAAATATTTTAAAATTATTCTCTTAGGTGCCAGACTCGTCGTTAAAGGTAAGTTAAATACTAGCTTACCGTTCGCAATCTGCATTACAGCGTTTGAAGTGATCTACTTAACGACATCGTTGAACCATTTCACAAAAAATGTAAGCAGATCACTTTTGAGCAAATAATCAGCGGTGATATATGGAATTTCTTTGCCAAAGTAAATGTTATGTCTGATTTATTGTAGCATTTAATTCAAGGATATAAACATAGAAAATTGGAAAAAAGTAATTTGATTTTACTGACATTCGTGGCACTTGTAATAAAGTGCATTCTGTCTAAAGTATGTTGAAACAGTTTTTTAAAGAAGTTTTCAGCTGCAATTGCCAGTTGAATCAGCTGAAATTTAATATTTTATTTTAGTTTTGTTTTTATTTTAGTTTTATTTTGTATTTTAGTTTATTTTAGTACTGTGTGGTTCTAGTATTGGCTGAAACCTCCAACGGGATCTCTTGATTTTCGGTATCTCGAAGGTTTTTGACTCAATCGTGTCTCTCAATGCTACCGCTTTTAGTTATTCTTGAAGCCCTGGTCACACTGTCCAGCCAAAGAGACGTTAATTTTATATTTTTAAATCTCAAGGATTTCTAATCCACCCTCACAACATGGCTTCATGAAGCCGTCATACAAAGTTAGACCCCAAATATGGATATTTTGATTTGATTGTTTGAGGACATACAAAGATTGTTTCAAAGTGTCCTCATTCCTTCGATTCAAAGCGAATTGTATACTCCTTTGTCTGATTGCCTTGGCTTGCTTCTGCGTAGACTAAAAAAAAGATTTTGTGAACGTAGTAAAGAGGAAAAAATGTCCAAGAAAAGCTAGACCTTTGTTATTATGAGAGTTTTTTTTCTCTGTCAAGGGTAATTTGTGAGCCTTCCCAACAGTTTTTTAGCTTTATTGGCCTCCACTTTCTGTCTATACTCTGCGTATCCCAGTTTTGATCTTCATTTGAATTATAGCAATTTAACATTTCCTACATCTGCATATTTCAAAACTAGTACTGACATTTATTTCATTTCATTATCAAAAGAAGAAAAGGAGAAAAACCAACAATGTCCCTGCTAACTCAACCTTTAATTTTGGCCATAAATTATGGTTTACTCTTCTCTCAACTCCGGCTCAATGATTTATTTGTGTCAAATTGTAATGTAGTACTAACATTTTTTTTATTAGCTAACAACAAAAAAACACAGACAAAAAGAACTATTGGGTATGTGGAGCAAAACGGAACAGAAGGTTGACAAATGATATATTGGTTGGCGGAGAACCAACCAATTGATAACAGCTCTACATAATTGAAAATGAACTGAGAATGGTTAATAAAATGCTTCGTTGGCAGGGGTGGTGAGACAATTTTAGTAATTGGCCAACAACTGTCCTTTGTCAGTCAAATTGGTTAGGTAGATAGACAACAAATATTTGAAAATTTTCCCATATTTATTAAAGAAAAGATCTCCACGATAAGATAAAGTTCTCCCATCATTTTGGAATTATGATTTCTGCTGAGAACAACCACCCATATCGGGGGAGGTCTCTTTCGGCGTTTATTTTGAATGATTTGACGTTTTTTTGTTTCGTCCAGAGCTAACTGCAAGCGTTTCAAATTATATTCTGTAAGCGTAAAAAATTAATTAATTTAAACAACAACCTCATCAAGGGCAGCGTGGCAGCCAGGTTAACGAAAAAGAATGCCACAAACGCCGCCTAACAATGGCCAAATGAATTTATCTAAACGTTAATGAGTTTAAGAAACATAAACACACACACACATGCGGCTTAGACCCCAACCGACTGGAGCATTGCGTCTTTTGTCTGGCCAAGAATGGCTAAAATGCACTTTTTCCATTTTAATTATGCGGGACTCAATTTAGTGTCGGGAAATTTTCCAAAAAAAAAAGAACAAAAACACACATTTCCAAAATAAAAGACAGTAACAATGCCACAAAGAACGCGCGCACACACACACATAAGAATACCATCGACGTCTGGTAAAAAGTAACAACCTGCATTTTGATTGCAATGTTAAATTTTCTACGGGTACGGAGCGGACACCTAGCCCCTACGCCAGCCAGGTAGTAGACAACCAAGAATTATTACACGTGATCAAAAAACATTAATTTAATTAGTTGTGTTGCTAAAGTTCTAATTGACTGTCTAGCTTTGGGTTCTTAGTTTTATTAAATTTTTATGAGACAATAATGCGACGCGGTGTTTTGAATTAAATTCATTTTTAAATGTGGAAAATTCAACTGCACGACAGACAATGGAGTTGGCGTTGGCTTTTGTATGGCGTGAAATTGCATTTAATCGAAACAAAGCAATTACAATTAATTGTCGCCGCCCGAGCTTATTGAAGATTGAATGGTGCGACAAAACAATTTTCAATCTGAGCAGCATAATCGAATTGTACAATTTAAATAAATTTTGTATAACTGAAATCGCATAGATGGCTGACCGGCCGACCGGCCTGCCGTCCGGTTGGTTGGTTGGTGGGATATAAAAAAGCAAGGTGTTTTACATAGCCGTCCCCATTCGCACGAGTCTGCAGTGTCAATGCGTTCGAGTCTATTTAAAAAATAAATTAAAATTGTAATTAGATCCTTTGATGCAAACGAAAGCGGCTCAATTAAAAAGGACCATGCGTGGCAAACAAAAACGCTGCACGCAAATAATACCCGTATCAACGGCATCAACCGCACACAGCGGCGTTGATACTGTTGGCCGATGGAGCTATAAATCTGTATGAGGTTGCTAGTCCCAGCTGCAGCAATACCGGGTTACAGTCTCCCCAATTTAGACTTTCTAAGGATGAGGTGCATGTATTCACATATGTATGTATGGGTGTGTGTGTGCAAAAGAACGTAAATACAAGTCCATGTATGAGGGAGTGCAAACTTGCGGACTGGAGTGGTGCGATCGATGTTTTTGTGTGTGAAACCAGCAGGTATTTGAAATTAGATAAAATCAAATTAACACAGCAATTGTAAATTGCCATCCTTCCCAGATGACATTGGCCAGAACCGTAACCAGAGCCATGGTATCTATCTACATTTGGCGTTATTGTTCTTTTTCACAACCGAATCGTTTCCATCAATGATTTTCCCTGATGTCCTGCAGATACTCATACACCGCGAACGCGTTGTTTTGAATTCATTTATTATTCGTGCAGGCAGGCAGTCAGTCGTCCATTTGTTCGATGGAGAAACGTATAAACCTGTCCATTCTATTTAAATTTACATATAATGATATTTTATTGTGTCTATATTAAAATCTATGCAAATATTATATCGATATTAGAATGGAACGAATAGATATCAATAAAGGGAATGAATGCATAGAGAATGGGGGAGTGTAGGTGGGATTATTGAGAATTTTCTGAAAATTTGGTTTACAAGAAGATTGAGAATTGAATACATATAGTTTTCAGGGATCCAATGTTAGTCCGGAATATAAATGTTTCCTAGTATTCTACAGGATGAAATAAAAAGACTGCAACAAAGTCAAACGCCATAATTTTTATATATATTTTTTAAAATTTCTTGAATGAAAGCAAAAAATTTCGGAAGTAACATCAAATTTTAGAATAAGTTTGTTGGAATTGGTCGCCTTTGTCACAAATTATGGCCTTCAAAAGGCCAATGAAACCATCACACGCTGCCCGAATGTTGCTCTGCGATATTTTGGCCCATTCCTGACGAAGCGCTTGCTTGAGGTGATCGACACTTTGGTATTTTTTAACGCCAACCATGCTTTCCAAAATACTACAGGCCATTGTTCTCTGGAAATGAAGCGAGGAACCACATTTTGTAACCATTCTTGGGTGCATTCGCGCGTGCTGAGTGCGATGGTGCTGAGTCCTGAGGAATGTCCAAGGTCTGCGGTCAAAATGTTTGCGTGCCCAAGGCTTTAATACACCCTCCGGAATATTTTCGCGATGATATTCAGCATTTATTATTAACTTTATTTTGGCTTAAGGTCAATTGAAAAACATCAGTGTTTTATTTTTATAATTTTGATTTTTATTTTCCGATATTTCGACTGTCTTCGATAGTCATCTTCAGGGAAAAAACTACAAAGATACAAAACAATTAACATTTTGGATAACAATAATAACACACAATTTTACTTTTTATTGAGAAAAGCAACAGTCTTGTTTCACCGTCTATGCTAAACTAAATTTTTGTCTGTCTATGCTTTTGACAGACTATTCTATTGCCACGGACGATTAATACGAGCAGAGAGCGACCATCGGCTGTTATGGTGGTCCACACCATCACCATGGCCGGCGCTTGAGTTCTGGTGGCCAACCGAAGGTGCACATTTTCAGCTGACCTCTTTGGCAAGTAAACACGATCATTTTGTTTGTTTACAAACTGCTGGACAACGAATGTTTTCTCATCGGAGAAAACCAAATTCGGCAGTTCATCACTTTCGGCCAAGCGAAGCAACTCTTTAGCTTTTTTGAGTCTATTTTCTTTTTGTTGCGATGTAAGTTCTTGCACTTTTTGGAATTTCAATGGCTTTACGCCGAGTTCATTTTTCAATATTTGCCGAATGGAATATTGCGATATGTTCAGCTCATGAGCCATTTTTCAGTTACTGCGGCGCGCGTTTCGATCAAGTCGCTTCTTTACTTTTCGAACCATTTCTGCTGATGTTGCTGTTTTCTTCCGTCCACTTCCTTGACGTCGGGCTACGCTACCAGTATCACGATGATCTATTTCACATTTAAATGCTGGAGTGCTCTAACGATAGCCACTTGTGGTTTTCCAGCCAAATATAAAGAAATCACACTATCACGCTTGAATTCCATCACGAATTACTTTTTTTCTGGAAAATTCTCACCAAAATGCTTTTGTATGCTCGTAAAAAATATAATGATCTGTCACTGGAATAATTGTAACAGCTGTCGGTCGAGTGGCTTTGAAATGACAGTAGTCTGATTTTAGTTGCAGATTAATCATATCATCCTGCATGGGAGCTATGGCTATATCTGACTAGATTTGACATACTTGTTTCTATACTCAATTTGGTCGTAAGTGCCAAATTCCATCCCATTCGGGCTAATATTACACGTTTGGTGCTACATCTAAATTTTGACCGGTTATATCCAATTTCAATGGGGTTTGTCCTTGGGTTAAACAAATGACTTGTGCCAAATTTCATCTGGATCGAGCAATAAATGCGACCTGTACTTTGTTTACAAATACATGGACAGGCAGACGGATTCTATGCAGGTCATCAAGAGCAACTATGGATCTATCTCTCACAACCTTGTGGTGTTGGGTATGATGAAACGGTAGAATTTTATCTCCAAATAGTGGGAAACAGGAACTTACACAATTGTTGTTTTTTTTTTTTTGAGTCTTCTTTTTACGAATTTTACTCTATCTCTCTTATCAAATTTTCATATCGATGACTGTTACAGGAGTTAAAAGCACTGAACAGCTATCGAGACACCCTCAGTTGAAATTTATACACTCATTTTATTTAAATGGAAATGGAAATAGTCTTCAGGGATCCAATGTTAGTCCGGAATATTAATGTTTCCTAGTACTCTGTATTGTTATGCTATCAAAAATGTTCTTCTTTGCCATTTATTTATCATATTTACCACCCTCTCTCAGTGCCCTACTCTAATAAATTTAATTCCATAACGCCAGTAGTGGTAATGGGAATTGGTGATGATTTGTTTTGTTTGCCCGACCACGCGATCCTGCACGCGAAAAAATAGTGCGAATATTTTGTTTAAATTTAATATGTGACCAATGAAATCAATTGCATCATTACCACAATACCTAACTGCATGTGATGCAACCAGGATGATATAAAACAACAACGACAACAAAACAAACACCAAAAGAAATAGAGTAACCAACCGAACAAACACACCAACCAGGCACGTTGTAATTTCATATTCATGTTTTACATTTGTGGTTTTGTATGCCATGTGAAAATTTACATGCGAATGTGTGTGTGTTGGTGTATGTGTGTAGGTGAGGATATTTTAAGTATACACTACTTAAAGCCACATTATTTAACAAATTGCTTTCTATAGATTAAACTTATATAAAAATGCTTAGTGATGTAGAAAATGATTTCGCAATAGATAGAAATGCGGGCCACAAACCGGGAGATTCATCCAAAAAGTTATTGAATTAATACAGCAGAAGTCTAAAACGAAAAAAGCAGTCAGATCCATGCAGAAGGTGTTCAATTAATTTAACAGAAGAATTATGAACAGGATACCCATGGGATATGTCAGCATCATACAAAATTCTCTATAGCTAAAATTTTTTAGTCAAATCTGTGATTCTCCGAAATTACCTCATAGGAGACTTTGAGGCTTTGAGGAATTACGTCCTTCATATTCGTAAATAATTATTCACGAAATTGTGGGATTTTATTCATTTCGCTTCGTTCCGAACTCATATCATAATTCGAATATCCGATTATATGCTGCAAAATACTCCATGGCCATTATACAATGAAATGCTGATGAAAAGTTGCACAAATTAAAATTTATTATAAATTACCACAATTTTTACCAACAAACCACGTGTACTGCGGAGAACACTGCAAAAATATAATAATAAGCGTTGCCCCGCCGTTTGGTTGGTGGCGGGGCAGGTTGCTGGTTCAGGTCATTTGGCATAGAATTTGACATACAAATAAATGTACATTCATTCGCATCCATTCAATCCTTTGGTCCACAAATTTGAAGCCTCGCATTAGTTATTTGGTCGCAGGTACATTTGCACACACACACACAAACACCCACACCAACATATGCACATCACTCTTGAAAAGCGAAAAACGGATGCGAATCCTTGATGGCTGGTCAGTTGGTTACTGTAGTGGCAAATTCACTTTAATTTTGTGTTAACATTTGAGTATTGCCTGTGAATTCAACCAAAAAATAGAAAACCAAAATGGTGTGTTTTTATCTGTAGTTGATGTTTCAGTAAAATTGAAGTATGGCAGAGGACCGCAATGCCAGTATCCGGCAATTGTATGCCCAAATTGCCAAACAGAATGGCATTCATTTATTTTATTATTTTTATTTGTATTTGCGGCAGTGCCAGCAACACGGCTGTGAATATCTATAGATTAGGATTAAACAAGGTCCCATTATCCGTTTTCCCCAAAAGCCCTTATAATCCGATGCAAAATTATTTAAATTTAATTGGAGGGTGTGGTTATCAGCAGTTTAATTTGAGCACCGTTCGTGGGGAGGTGATATGCGGGCTAGTTACCATTCTACTTTTTAACACATTTGATTTATAAAAACCCATGGCTTAACAGGTAAACTACTTGATCCGCACACACACACACACATACATACAAGCATACATGTGAGTATTCTATCATGATTTCATTGGAAATGTAATCCTTTTAATTTCATACAGATTGGCATTTAAATTTATTGAAATCACTTTTTGTTTTATTGAATGTGTTCAGAGTGTCATTCTCATTGCCACTTGCAAGCATTGCTTGCAGACGACGTTGTTCAAGAAAAAGGAGCAATTGCAGCAGCAGTAACAACAACAAAAGCAACAGCGAAATCGCAGAAAGAAGACCATTTTGCCCTTTGGCAGTTAATCTACTATTAATCTTATTGTAAATCCGCCAAGACTTCCTGACACATGAGCCACATTATTCATACTCACACACACATACATATACACATCTACCCTAACATTGGCATTCCAAGTGAAGATCTCTCGCTCTCCAAGTCGGCGGAGTCCATTCGTCGTCTTCGTCGATTGCAGATTCCACATATAATCGTAAATTTCCAAGCCAAGGAGCAGGCCAAAGAACAAACTAGCTAGAGTCCCATTTCGTCCACACATTCACAACTTTAATGCGAGCATCGAGCCGGCGAGTGAGGCCAGCAACAATCACACGAAGGCAATAAAATTGAAACCGCCGCCGTAAGAATAAATGTGATTAAGTTGCGCGGCGCAAAAATCCAATTTTTATAACTCTGCTTAAAAAAGCGGGACAAAGAAAAGGCCAAAAATCGCATTGATTTTGCTGGTGGTGTGTGTGTCTGGGTGTACATTTCAATTTTCTTTCTCTCGGTTTTGTGGGGGCCAAAGAGACCAACTCACAGTGGGTGTGTATGAGTGAGTAAGTGAGTGGGAAATGGTTTGGTCCACACACACACACAGAGTACCAGGGTGATTCGTATGTTCGCAGCGTAGAAGAAGCTTGACAGGGCAATAATCATAAATTTCTTCTATACAACTACACACAGAAACACACACATACGAACATATAGACTACATTGATATTCATTTTCACATCCAACATACTAGATATTATTATTATTACTATTATTTCGGGTAAATAAATGTATGCTTGACATACATACATACATACATACAAAGTATATTCTCAGAAAAAAATATGTAGATTTATTTGGTATTTGAAAATCATATACCAGTGAAATATATACGATCAAGTTAATAAATGTGTGATTCTTTAAGGATAACTTGCATCAGTGGAATTTTGATATATTTGAATGCAAGTGTTGAACCCAAAGGCAAAGGAGCAAATCAAATTTAATTTGACTTAGGTTAAGAACTATTATGAATTATATACTTTAGGGGGGGGGGGATATTCATACAATCTTGTTAAGTGCAAATTGTACAAAGTGATGGATAACATTCAACTTGTAGAGATTGCAGTAGAGGCTAAAAGTACCCATAATTTCCGCCTAGCCGTAGATGAGGCCACGAAAAATGATGTTCTCATTCTCCGAAGTGAATCTGGATATAAAATGAATCCTGAATGATGAATGATGTAGACATTTAAAGCTGATGAAAACTAGGTGGCCCAAGGACGAACCCTATTCAAATTAGTGACAATCGCATCAAATTTAGATATAGATCCAATATATATCTTCAACCAATATCAGTCCAAATGATCTGCATTTTGGCACACCCGCCCGAATTCAGTCTAGAAGCAAGTACGTCGAATTTGGTGAAAATCGGTTCAGATATAGCTATAGTTCCCACATATATTTTTCATCCATTTTAGGGTTTTAAGTCCCTCACATTCGTAATATGCACTCCACAAGAATAATATTTGGTACCAGATATCTTATAGAGCTCGGAAATACCTTTGCCAAATTTTATAGAGATCGGCTCAGATTTGGATATAGCTCCTATATATCCTTAATCATATTTTAGCAAACCATGGTTAATATCAGCCCAAATTGAGTGAATTTCGGGACGTAAATTTCCATTTGGTAGAACTCGGCACCGATATGCACTCTATGGCAATGTTATTTGGTACAAAATATACAAATGTCTCCGTCAAATGGTCCCTCTGAAACCAAATTATAAATGCACTAAAGCCAAATGTTTATAGGTGGTATGATTTGCTTCAAAAAAAAAATTCCCAATATAAATTCATTTGTTGCGAGAGCTCTACTAAATATGCATAGTGATGTAGGGTATCAACTAGTTGGCCTTGCCCGACTTTTGACTTTTTCTTACTGTTTTCTGTTACGGATTTTTCTCAGGATTTCATTAGAAGATATTCAGAAATGAAGTTATGTGCACTGAGATTAGATTTTTTTCTAAGATAATATGAAAAAAATCTATTTATTGTATTTGTTCACTTTAATTTTCATTGAACCAGGATTGAGGCCTTGATACTAAACAATTATACGAAAAACAAGATTCTTTGAGATCGAAATCTGCGAGTCTGAACGAAAACGGTGAGAGACATACAAAAAAATGGGACAAGGAGGCGTAAAGCAATTTTTGGTTTTTCAAAATTTGGTAGTAAACAAATGTCTGTTTTTCCCATATTTTTTTTAAGTCGACATCTTTATCCAATTCAGCCCTTGTTAATAAGGAGAGTCCCATAATTGTATAAAATCTAATACTTATTTTAAGCAACACACATAAAATACTTATCAATCTCATGGATCAAATCAAAAAGAAAAACGCTATGTAGCTTAACTTTTTTCAATCGGATCAGATAATGATTTGTTTTCCACGAACAGCAATAAAACTCAAAAATATATTTCTTCCTTCACATCCCAAGCAAAATGTCTAACAACAAATAATCTATTTTATAGTATTTTGATTTACATTCGACAACCTCATTAAATGCAAAGAAAATCTTCATCTTTCCTCCGAATTAAGTTTATGTATGTAGTTCAGATTTTATGGCTGTAAAAATCCACTTACACACAAAAGGGCATGCTATTTTTCCCTCAAAAATGTTGTGGCACTAAAAAATTGGTCGTAAATTTTTTGTCCAGAGATTTGATGTAGTAGTGTTGGCTCTTAGAGTTACATCAAATTTGGGAACCGAAGCACGCGTTCCACTCCGCACTCTCGGAATGCAATGATTAATGTAAAACACCATCTTATCCACATTTCATTGTTACATCTGTTCATGGTCAGTGGACGGCCATGCTCTTGTGAATGTTGTTTTCTATCAATAGAGTTTATGATTTGAAGTTATCATTTTCTCACTTTCACAGCGATAGCGCTGTGTTCTGGTCCGTTGTTTTGAGGGCAGCACTGGAGCAAACATAATGAAGGGTTAATATGTATCTATGCTAATGTAAAGCGCATACATTAGCACCTGACAGATTACAAGTCTAATTAATTTTTCTTTTCCTCTTCACTCGCCTGCTCCCTCTCTATCTCTGCCTGCCTGCCACATTTGCTGGCTGGGTTCCCCTCCATCTTAATGTTGCTTTTAACCCTTTTCCGACCTTTATCGTTTGGAAAATGCCAGTTTTTTGAATAATTCTCACAATAAACTGATAACAGAGAAATATACAATACTCTCACAGAGATACATTTGTTATAATACGAATGTGTATGTTAATATGAATTTGTATGCAAACATATTCCAACAATGTTCAAACATACGCATACGTATTGGATGGTACGTATATTAAGGTGGGGTAGATTGTTAAAAAGAAAAATTAGTTTGTATGAAGTTAGATATTATGGTCATAGATCCGAAAACCAAAAATTTTAACATCAATATTTCCATATTGAGTTGCACAGTATCTAAGTTAGGTCCAAAGTCCAACCTTGTATACAATAACTTATACGGACTTTTTTTGGATATTAACCACAAATGGAGTTTTGACATATTTCTTGCGCTTTTATAATCCATATGCTCCTTCGCATACCCTAGATTGTCTTCAATATCTAAGCATCTATGCATTTATTGCCTTGCAGATAGACTGAATTTTAGATGTTAGAAACATAAACGTAATTCCCTTGCCTTTTTATACTCTCCGTCATTCTATGGAGGATATTTGTCATTTCGTTTGTAATTCCTCGCAATATTTATAATAGACCCTTACCTCCCGATATTCGGTATTTTTCTGATTTCAGCGCCATTATTAACCGGAATTATTTCAAATCTCATATTTAAAGATCGTAATGGGTACTACAGCCTCGGACAAAAAATTTTGTATGCAGGTCCACGCCTTCGTACATCCCCCATATAACGGTACCTCCCGATATTCGGTATTTTCATGATTTCAGCGACATTATTTACGGGAATTATTTCAAATTTCGTATTTGAAATTCGTAATGGGTGCTACAGCCTATCAGAAAAAAATTTTGTATGCAGATCCACGTCTTCGTATAGCCCCCATATGGCGGTACCTCCAAATACTCCGTATTTTTATGATTTCAGTCATTTGAAGTTCGTTAAGGGTACTACAGCCTATGAAAAAATTTTCGTAAGCAGGTCCACGTCTTCGTATAGTCTCCATATAACAGTTTTCATTTAAGTGGTAGTTTCTGGAAATTTTTCAAGTTCCTTCCAAATGGCCCGGTCGAACTTAGCTGCTTTTTTACTTGTTCCACTATAAGACTATTAAAAACATCAAATGTCTTCTGAGAGAACTATTTGGAATGAAACTATTAGAAAGAAAATTAGGTAAAGGGTATCGGGATTGTTTTCTCGTCAAAAATTTACCGTATTTGTAAGTGTTCACCAAATAAGTTACATTTTTAATTCACATATTTTATCTTACCCACTCTATGGTATTCGAACACGTTACCCATACACTAAAACGCTGGCTGACACAAGGTGCAACTTATACAAGTGTCATCGGTGCGTATAACAAGACTTAAATAAAATTAAATCGTCAAAAGATCAAAGAGCCATTAAAACCCATTTTTATATACAATTTAACGTTAGCATTTTGAACCCTTTCGTAATTATTTAACTCGACATTTTATTCATTTTTCAACTCCATGTCGGGCGGTTGTGAGTGTGTGTGTGTTGTATTCATCTGTTCATCCGTTTCTCAGGTTTCTTGTTTTTCTGTGTTTGTTTCGATTGTTGCTGCTCCTGAGGATTGTGCGTTTTCCTGTGCCAAGTGGTTTCCTCTACCCTTCACCTTTGTGGCGCGTTACTCTACACGGTTTAGCCGTTTTTTTTTTTCTTTGCGTTTTTTGGGGTTATATGGAACCTGCGCTTTTAATTTATTACTATTTCGTTTGGTGAGTAAAAAGGGTTATTTCATGTTTCCTTTTTGAATTTATGTACTTTTATATTGGGAGTTTATCAAACAACTGGGCTTGAGCTCGATTACAACAACCGAGATAATGGGAGAGCGAGAGTTTCGGCCTCTTCAGCTGGCTATGTGGTTAATTGTTTACAGTCATGGAAACGACGGGGTTAGACACCGAGGCGTTAAGACAAATGTTAATAGAATTCAAATTTATTAGCATTCGGTACGTGCAGCCACTTTTATTTTCTAATATCTTTGTAAGACATAATTGTCTAGAAGAAATGATTTTGGCCATAAAATAAATAAGATAATAAAGCTAACCCATTTCAAATGCTGGAAGAGTAACAGTATTAGCATTCTAAGTAATGAATTCCAAAAATTATGTTTTCAAATTTATTGGATATTAGAAAAAAAATAAAACATAATAAAGTAATTGGGAAGAATTCAACTAAATTAAATTATGCGTTTTACTTGGGCAATAATTTAGATGAAATTGAAAAGTATTACAATCTCATCATAATAACCCGAGTTTTACTGCTCCAAATGACACAATTGAAAAGGACAGACAAAAATATTACTACTACTACTACAGTAACTACTTCCAAATTTTCTACTAACCCCTTACTTTATCGTGGATATACCAAACCTCATTCAAATTAAAAAAAAAAAACATTTGTTATATTTTTAAGAACACTAGGACATTGGTCACAATTTCACTGGGTTTTATTTGTAAATTTTTGGCTTTCTGGAAATGAAAAAGATATCTTATTGACCCCTTTTTAGCTTGATTGTTGTCAGTACCGGTAATGCTGGAAGTGGCACCAAATTTTTAGTGGGTTCAGTCAACCAGAAAAAAATCTCATTACCAAATAATGGATTTATTATGTTCTTCAAAACCTAACCTTAACCCTCATAACACCTTCATTTTACATGGACATGCCATTATTACTATAATCAAAGCTATAATCAAAATCCAACAAATCACAAAATCAGTCATTATAGTTTTTGAACACTCTGAAAGTATCAGAACACTCTGAAAGAAAAGAAATTATTTGTTCGTTTTCAATGCTCCTGGGATAAGTGCCAATTTTTGTGGGGCCTCAGAATAGAAATGATAAAACACAAATCTGACTTGTTTGTGACAAATGATTTATTGAATTATGATTGTAACGACGCATGAGATATTTCGTATATTTATTACTCTCCATGGTCGTCTGGAAGTTATTCTCTTCGGGTTCTTCGGTAGTAATCAACAAAAGAGATTTTCCGAACTTATTATAATTGGAAAAGTCTCAATTCAAAGTGAAAATCGGAACCCTGATCACAATGCCAATACTGAAAGTTCAAACCCCTTCCTCTTTGTCTCACAAAACCCACTCATATGCCGTAGACGATCCGCTACATTATGTGTTTCGATATATTCCACAATAATTGACATTTCGAATTGATTATTGTTTGCGCCAAGCGAAATCTGTATTTATAAACAAATGGCCATAAATGCCTGTGTATATTTCCTTTTGTTGTTATAAATGAGAAAAAAAATAACAAATATGCAAATAGCTGCAAAATTCAGGTAAAGCGGGCAGAAAAACTATCGCCAGATGTACATACATGCACACATACGTGTCTGTGTGAGCTATTTTGGCCGCACATTGAACGAGTAATAATAGATCTTATAATTAAACTTTGATTGCTTTGGAAACACAAAATTTGATTGGAAACAATAACAACAATAATAATAAACTGTAAATTCTATTGAAACACACACACGAACACAGGAACACAGCGAAAGAGATGCATAGACGAGCGTACACACAATAAAACTTAATACACAAACAAATACCAGCACACAATTAAAGTCCATTACGTGTGTGTGTGTGTCTATGTGCCTGTGTGTGTATGAAAACATTTGCAAAAGTTTACTAGTTCCAGACTCCACCGGTGGCTGGTTGGCGGAAGAGGGGCAACTGACGTACTTTTAATAGTTGTGTTTGTGCGGTTGCACGTACACAATGTCAAATCTATACAACAAATTGTTTTCATGTCCTTGCCATGGCTGGGAAAAAGCGCGCGAGTGTGCGTGTGTGTGTGTGCGGTTGGTCGGTCGTTGCGCGTGTTCGCATGAGTTTAGGTTGAAATCAAATTTTTGCATTCGATTGCAAGTTTTCCCGTATTCGCTTTTTTAATGAAATCACGTACGATATAACATTTTTATTTCAGCTCCTCCATACACTCTCAATTTAGGAGCGGCAAAGTTCGTTTCGGTGGTATATTTTGGGGGCAATAAAGTGGTGTCGCCAAAAACATACATACATACATGCACACATATATCCGTTTTTTAGTATGTGAGAAACTGTGATTGTATGTGTGTTTGTTTGTGACAGTCCAAAGAGTAATATGTTTCCGGCCATGTTTTATTATATGAAAAGCATTTTCTGGAGGGGTGAGCAAAGCAGCCATGTGGCACTTTGACTGTCCGACTCGATGTTGGTCAGATACCCCTTTAAGTAATTTGTTCTACTTGTTTTTGTCACTTGTTCTTCCCCCACTTGAAGAGAAGAAACAATAGGCTAGCTGATGCCAGTGGAGACTTTCTTCTTGGAATGACGACTTGGGTAGATGGAGGACCAGCCGGCTGGTAGTCCGTTCAGAGTCCAGTAATTTATTTGAACTAGTTTGCTGCTGTTGTCGTTGTCATTTGTTTTATTTGCTTGACCAAATGGTTAGCATTGGGTGTTTGTTTGGGGATGTCAGGGGAGGAAAGTGCCCTCTCCTGTTCACGATTTGTTTCATTTTGTGACCATTGTGTAACAAAAGTAATAAAAGTTTTTAGACATCTCCCATGGAGTAGTTGTTGTTTTTGGTTATTTGTTGCTATTGAGATATAAATATGTTTGTTGTTATACGAATGTTACAACCAGTCGGAAATATCATACGGGGTACATCATATCTCATGTAGTGTAAGAAAAAAGAAAATTCAGGAAAAGTCCTGATATTTCATTCAGATCTCGTTCAGGGGAAACTTCGCTTTTCTGGAAGTCAATTTTTCAACTTCAACGTAAAGAAGAGAAATAAAACCAGTTGGTAGCAAAATTACACACCACAGAAAAAAAAAACAGAGACATAGCCATGGAACGACCCATATATTCTTTATAAATATGTTTGTTTTTCGCTTCTCTTACTTGCGAAGGATTGATGGGGTGTCCTGGTTTGTGTTCACAACCATATATTTTGTCCATGAAATTTATGTTGTTTTGATATCTGATAGTTTGTTCTACCCCCGACCCATCGGAAAGAGATAAATGAAAATAAAAACTGAAATCCTTCGGTTGTTTCATTTTATGATTTTCATTATCTGATCTGCTGTAGGATATGAGAAGAAAATATTAAGACGACAGGATGAAGTCTCTGTGATTGAAAGCTGACCCAGAATTAAATGAGTCATTGTTGTTTATAGTTTGTCCTCTTTAAATTGGAATATAATTTCCGAAGGACATTAGACTGCAGAATTTATTTTTAGTTGGAAATCCTGACAAGCAATAATTTGCAATGGAGGGGGAAACATTTTAAAATTATAAAACTTAGAACTGTAAATAAGCTAATGAACCGGCGTTTCAAAACAACAAAACAATCGTTGCCATGGTTACATTGCAGGGTGCATTTGTTATTGCAAATGTTTTTTTTTATATCGCAGCGTGGAAAACAGTTCCAAATTTTAGTTTAACAGAGACAAAGCCAAGTCATGAGCAGCAACACAAGCAGATCCGGTCTGGTTCCGACACCAAAAAAATCACGAAAAATTTTGCGCAAGGTAGGGACTCTTAATTTTCGAAGAAAAATTAATAATTCCTTTCCCTTTGCCGTGGACTCCAGAAATTTTGCAACAATGAAGAATTGCCGAAAAAGTTTGAAGCCTTTCCAATCGCTTTGTCCTTGCGCCCTTTTGGTGGTATCTACAACCCATTTTCCAAAGGCTGTTCGGTTTTGTGCAACCACCCAGCTCCGGCAGAAGTTAAAAAAGTCATCAACAAATGCAAACAATCACTGGTAATTCTCAATATGACCTTTCTGTAATTCTAACACTGAGTTATGTTTTGTGTTATCTACAGACCATAGAAGGTAAAAACATACAGTCGCTGCAGAATTCATCACGACCTGAAAAATCTGCACAGGATGTGGATCATACAACCGACAACATACCCGAGGATTTGTTTCGTCGTTACACGGATACAGATTCCCGACCATTGACACCCACTCCCACTGTTACCAGTATTCACACCCGAACCAGTGCTGGATCTTTTCTCAACAATAGACGATGCATAACTCCCGAACTGGGAAAAACTGATATTATCAAACGCAAAAAGATCATACTCGACCTACGGAAATCCCACTCACAGGAGACTCTATACTGGAAACCGGCCTCCGACTTATCCAGCGGACTCACAGATCAAGAGCTAAAGACTCGCAGTGCCGGGGCAAATGAAGACAAAAAAGCCAAGAAACAGAAGTCCGATGAGCAAAGACCGAAATCATCGTTGGCGGCCACCACAACTATACTGGAGGAAGAAACGCTTGATGATAGTAAAAAAACTTCACAGACGTGCATCAATGAACAGGACTATGGAGATGAGGACATTCGCCGGGGGAAGAAGCGCAAGAAAATGAAAACGGTGGCCAGTGCGTATTTTACTTCGATTATGTATATATCCTCCTATTACAATTCACTAATTAATGATTTCTGTTTCAGCTACTGCCACCACTTTCCATTTGAGCCAAGATCCTGAAACACAGGTGGCAGCTTTGGGTCCGGATTCATTAAATCCCAGCACAAGGCCAAGTCTGATACCGAATTCAATGAGCTTATTGCCAAGCCATGATAAAAGTCAAGCGGAGCAGGTATTGCTGAAGGGCAGTTTCTTAACGGACGAAGCCTTTCAAACACTGAAAATAAAATTGAGCATAGATGTTATTGAAAACACTTTCGATAAATATGTGAGTACATGAAGCCAAGGCAATGAGCTAGTCGAAGAGAAGAGTAGATTTGTTACAAATCCTAGTTTAAGAAGAAGTAAGGATTCCCTAGAGGAATCCTACAGTTATTTTTTGTGACTAACGAAGAAAATTGTACTTTATTCCTCTTCAGCTCAATAGAGCCTACCGGGAGGCGTACAAGTATATGCCGCAAAAGCCCTCGGATCCAAATGATGTTTCCCATGAATTGGAAAAATTAAATTTAATTTGTGAGAAAATGCCAAGAAAGTTCTCCAAATCAGCTACCAGATTTAATGTTCCAATGAATTTGAAGTTACTTGAAAGTAAGTTCTACGATTTTCGGAAATGAAATAAATGATAGCATTTACACAATTTCAGCAATGAGTGTGTGGGAATATCTCAGTAGCTATGTGTGGGTGTCGCGGCAGAGAAAACAAATATACAAAAGAATATTTTTGAAGCATTTGAAACCCATGTCCCAAGAATCGGGATCCGAGCAGCAGGAGCAACAATCCAAGACGGGTGAAAACAAAGTACAATTTCCATTGCCCGAATATGGGGAGCGTGCAATGAATATGAAGTATTTGTATCAGGCTCTGGAAGAAGTTTTGGAATTTTATGGAACAGAGAAAACTATAAATAGAGTTCTTGACATTATCAGCTATGAGAAGCTAATAGAAGACGATGGCAAGGTGCTAAATTTTCGCACTTGGTGTGGCTTGGTGGCCTTTGCAGAACGTCTAGCATTGGATGATCCCAGTGGAACAGATTCGTGTGATGAGGTTGGTAAAAATACATTGAATAATATATTCAAATGTGAAAGTTATAGATTTAATTGGATGTCTCTTGCAGTTGGAACGAGCCGACTTCAACAGCATGGAATCCCGCATCCAAAACTTTAAAGTTCCTTCGGATTTGCGACAAGTCTTCGATATTGTTAGAAATGCCCATAAAGCATGAGACAAAGTGGAATTGGAATAAAAATAAATTAAAGTCAACTTCGAACTTTAAAAAATTAAATAATTAATAAGACTATATAGATTATTCAGGGCGGGCATTGGGACCCTGGCCTGCTCTTCAAAAAGGTTATTATTCTCAGATATTTTCGTATAAAAAATATTTTGCATAAAAAATTTTGTTTTTAAAAAAAAGAGATGCATATAATACGGTAACGGAAATCTACTGAAAGTATCAAAATATTTTGTAAATCAACTATCAGCCGATCAGAATCTGGCAATTTTGCAATTTCCGTGTGTCTGTTGTAATCACGCAATCATTCAAACGAATTGAGATAGAAAGCTAAAATTTTGAACACATGTGTATTTTTGCAGTATGCAGGTTGAGTTCGTAAATAGGTCATGTCGTTCCACGTTTTCGTAAAACCCCAGTATATCTCTCTCAATATTCTGTATTTTGAAGATCCTAATGGGTACAACAGCCTATGACAAGACAACCATAGATAGTTTTCATTAAAACGGCATTTTTTTAAGTTTTTCCAGTTCCTTCTAAAAGGAAAAGTTCGACACGGCTTTTTAGCGGGAAAAATGAAGGGGATACACACAAATTGGCCAAATAAAGAATAATAGAGCTATTAACAGCTCCTGATTCCCTGACGTGTTCATTTTGAAAGATTACAATTTATTTTCGACATTTTTTTTTTTAGTTTTCGGTTCCGTACTTACTGGGTAAAGTACTTTTTTCTCTTTTACGAGTTTAGCCATCAAAAAGATAGGGGAACACAACCCATATTGGTCCAGTAAAAAGTCGTAAAATTGAAAGTCTTGTTTATTTGACTGCAAGTTTTACAATTTGATTTCTTTTTCTAATAAAATGTTTCGAAAATTGATAAAAGTTGCGGATTCTTGAACCTCAAGGAACACAGCTATGGTGATGAAAGACTCTTGGAATAAAAAACAAACATGTCCATATGTAAAATATCACTAACCAACCACGATGATTAAGAGAAAATTGCTTCTTACGTGATTTTGAATGAAAAACTCACACGATGGAAAAAATTGCCATTTTTCCAACACCCACCCCCCGCCCGTAACGCAGCAACGAATTATTTAGCTGGTGTTATGAAAGCACGTAAGTTGTAGTGGCACAGAAACAGACTTGTTAATCCAACCAACGTAACATGGTAGCCATTGTTATCAACCACCACACCACCTACACTGAGAGAATTGTTGCAGTAGCACAACATCGACAACAAACAGTTTGTTCGTCCACAACAGTCTGGGAATGTTCTCCACTATTGTTTATCCTACCTAGATATAGTTCGATGGGGTTTTTGTCTTTCCGAACTAAACTGCACATTCAATTCCTTGCGGTAACAATGGCCGATTGAAACATTTCATGTGTATCCTCCTCCCAGCCACCGTATGGTTGTGAACCGATGTGTGTGAGTGTGTGTGTGTGCAGGCAAAGACAATTACATAGCTTACATTTACGTGCGGCTTATATAACAATGATATCCCTAAATGGTCAACATCAATGGCAGTGGACAACCACTTACCACCCCCACCACCGTTCACACTCCCACAACTGTTGTCATAGCGCATTAGTTAGTCGATTCTATTTCTATGCCTGGATGGCTGGCTTGCTTGCACCTCCTCCCGCTTGGTGACATGCATAAAAGAATGGCATTCATAGAAGGTCCACGGCCTGTCGCTCGCCTCATTCAGCTTTGCAGATTGACTGAAAATATTGGCCACTCTTTTGTCTTTAACATGGCTATTCTTTGCCATGCATGCGCTTGGTTCCCTACAAACCTGGAAGAGGGGGTGGTGCCGTTTTTGTCGTCGTCGTCATCGTCATCTTCTTGGCTCTGTGGCGGGCACTATGGCCGATCGTTTGCTACATTGCATGAGAAATTAATGCTGTTTTAAGGTAAATTTACAAGGCAAACATGCAAGTAATAAATCAATTAATGAACCATAGCAGGTTTATTAAGGCACAAAAAGCTTCAGAGGACGCTGTGGAGCGGTCGATGCTCTATGACGGCCACGACGACGACGATGCCGCAGACCCCATTCGCATACCGTCGTCGAAGTAACAAATTCCTTAGAAAATTGTGTGCATGTTGTTGCTTCTTAAAGGAACATGTAACGTAAATTGAACCGAACTTAGCCTTAGCTGTGCTGAGCCGCTGAGCTGTAAATTCCATGCCACAATGAAGACACACCAAGAGGATGACAAAGCCGATGGTGATAGAGCATGTTGATAAAAGCAGGGTGGGCAGAGGAGGAGCATTGTCACCCAACCTCATACAACAATGTATATTTATTGTAAGACCACGTGAGTGTGTGTGAGTGAGTGTTTGATGTCCATCCAGGCGGACTTATGCAGTCAGGCAGCATAACAAATGAATTACTAGTGACACTGGACAAGCTTATGAAAATTTGCGCGTTGTTTACATTTAAGGGGGCGAAAATTTATAATCATTTCAAATCAATTCCTGGCTCTACGACCGGGAACTGGAGCAGAGGTTCGCAAAGAAAACGATAAACGGTATACCGTTCGTCTGAGCCATGCCAACCAAAACAGTCTCGAGACTCAATCGACGGAGCGGCTTGGGCTGGCTGGCTGACTGGCTGCTTTCGTTTTGAATTGTGTCCATGTCTGCTGTTCCTGCCACCACACAGCCGATGATTGAGTAAATGAATCGCAAACAGCTGCAGGCAATTGTTTGTGACAGAGTTGGCGAGTGAGCGTGTTAAATGTTTTATGTGCTAAATAGGCGTTGGTAGTTGTTAAATATGATAAAACAAGTTTCCCCTGCACCTCCTTTGCCGGCTTTTGCCACCGGATAGATCCTTGGTGTGTTTCTTACTCCTCGCCTAGAATGCTTGGTTTCTTCTGCCGCCGTCCAATAGCACAAACCACATAAATGAGAATCTTAATTTGTTTCCTTTAATGTTCACAGTGAGGCAGAGGAATGGACTGAGCATTCGGAGCCCATATGCCTGCCTGCCTGCCAGCCTGCCACTCATTTCAACATCCTCGTCATAGTCCATCGAATGAAACCGCGTGTTAAGTCAATTAATTCAATCCGAATTTAACACGTTAAGTGTCCCATTGCATTTGGCACTACATCCGTACACACGTACGTACGTTGCGATACCCGTTGAAGTCGGCGAGCGAGTAATTCCTGCCGCCATCGAATCTGTTCATAGGTATCCGGTTACAACAACTTCAACGAGAGCTCTGCACTGTCAGCCATGCCGGACACTTTACGTGTGGTCGTGAGAAGACGTAGGAAACATCATCACTTGTGGACCGACCAGTGATGCCAATGGTTACTGATCGAGCAATTCAGGACAAAGTGAGACGATGGATGGCTGGCTAGCTAGTTGGATGGATGTGGTGGTGGTGAATAACTGTTTGAATGCTGCAGAACTTTCCCAAATGCACCAAATGGTCTTTTTATGACTAACAACTCATCGATAACTTTATTCATTTATTGGCAATCAATGGCATCTATTAATCTTGTGCCTCTTCGAGCTGTTGACGGACACAACAAATATTGCAGCCCGGAAACAAGCTGAAGGGAGTCCCCATGCCGACCATCAGAGGTCTGAGCTCTGATGTATGGATGTGACTTGAACATACATTGGCGATAGAAAGATCGATTGGGCAAATGTTGCGATGCACCACCAACAAATGGACAAACAAAGGATGAAAGGACCCATCCAGCTAGCCAGCCAGCCAGCAAGCCGGACAAGAGTCGTGATTGTGGCATCATGTAACCGCATCATTTAGATCATAAATTTTCTTTCTCATACAAACTACATGTACGATTTCATGTTACGTTAGCGCGATCGGTGCTGAAAATTGTCATCGTGTCTTTCGGGCAACAAGCAATGTATGTTGATGGAAGCAGACAGGCTGGCAGGCAGGCAGGCAGGCAATGTTGATGGAGAGCACTACGGCGGACATTGGACGGACAAATTCCGCCACCAGCACATCTAATATGTATACAACGCTTCTTCTTCTGCTTCGTGCCACAGCCAAGAGAGCCCACAACATATATCTCTTCGTATGTGTATGCATGCATGTATGTCCGATGGCTCACATCACCTTCATCATTATGGTGTGATCGTCGATGTAGACATTGCAACATTGAGTGTTGTCAACGCTAGCAAGTATTCCTGCCAAACATATGCTCATCTCGCTCGTTGCAATTGCTACAAGCCAGGGATGCTGGTGATGCCATAAATTGCCACATAAACGATGTGAGAGGACACACCACAGTGGGTGGCGTTCTCAAATGGAAATGTTGGAAAATTGTGCATTTTTGCATAGTTGTCTGTCTCCCTGGCCCCTTGGAAGAGAGAGCTGCGAGGGAGAGCGAGTGGCTGGGTGCAAACTTAAGAAATCGTTTGTTTTGAATTTTAATTGCTCAATTGTTACTTGGGACGCATTGTGTAAATGTGTACGTACACAGAGAGCGAGACACACACACACACACACCCATGTCCAACATGCTTGTTACCATGTTTGTGAAAATTGTTGTTCTTGTTGTTCGTATTTCTTTCCATATCTATTACGGCATCTCGAAAACTTAAAGAAAATTGCAAAGATATGAATCTATTGCACAGTAACAAGTCCACATATGTATCTGATAATATGGCCACGGGCATTTTGAACGTGTTGACTTAATTGGTTTTCAGTCACTCGGCAATAACGAAGAAGACAATGCCAAAAAACAATGAGCACACACACACAAACACACTCACAAAACGACAAAGGCACACACACCATGGCCAACGTTTGCCGTACGAATTTTTATGCATGCTCTAAATGGTGGAAATAATTCTGATTCGATTTGGATTAGTTCTGGACGACAAAGCCTCCAGGACAATTGATGCAAATCCAAATACAATACAAATAAAATCGAATTAGTAAGAATGAAAAATGGAGCAAATATTTTTGTTAAAAATTTGTCGAATAGTCGAAACGGCGATGTATCGATTGTAATTTTTTATTCACATGGTTAGAAAGGATTTTATTTCTCAGGCCATCGAGGCCATTCCGACTTCATTCTGTTTCTGCGGTTGATTCCGAGTTAGGATTCAAATAGCTACACAAGTTGTAAGGCCAAGCCCGCCGATATTGGATGGATTTGCCGAAGGAAATTTGGAAAAAAAAATATTAACATTTTTGAGGAATTCGGTTAAAAACTCGAATTTTTCGGACCAAGAAAAAAAATCGTAGAAAACTCTTAAGGAACATTATACAAATATTCGAATTTCTTAATAAAGTCGAAACTTTTTTCAGAAAATTTCACAAAAATGTTAAATGTTTGCAAAGTTCTACACTAGTTTCAAAAATCGTTGAATTTTCTACAAAACAAAAAAATCATTGAAAATAATCGAATTTCAAAGTACTCGGCAAAAATTGTTAGCTGGGCTCATACATAACTGATCGTCCAAGCGTCTGTGACTAAGGATTCTATAAACGAAGTACATGCCGTACTTAGTGCGCAAAGAAGAACCCGACTGAAATCAAAGCTCCGATTTATATTAAATTTATTTCAACTTCCCGAATGTATCGTCCTGTTTGGCCCTTTGGGAGATTTGCCTTCACAATAAATTTTATACCCTAGTTTCAAAATTTCTAAAAAACCGTTTCAATTTCTAAAGATAATTTAAAAATTGCTATATTTTCTAAAAAAAAAAGTTGGAATCATAGAAAATAATCGAATTTCAAAGTCCTCGGCAAAAATTGTTAGCTGGGCTCATACATGTCTGACCGTCCAAGTGTCTGTGATTTGAGATTCTATAAACGAAGTACATGTCGTACTTAGTGCGCAAAGAAGAACCCGACTTAAATCAAAGCTCCGACATATAATCAATTTATTTCAACTTCCCAGGTCCAGTTTGGCCCTTTGGGATAAATTCTATACTCTAGAGATCGATTCGTTAAATTTAATCGGTGTGGAGGAAGATATCGTTCCCTTGAGAGTTCTCCTATAACTTCTTTGTAGAATTATGTTCAGGTCATAGTGAGAGTTTCTCAATAATTGTATCAGTCTTGCATCACTTTCGCCTTCTCACCAAAATCACTTGTTTGTAGTCCAACCTTCTCTCAGCCTATTTCGCTGTTATTCACAGCAATATTGAGATGAGTGTTTAACTTTCATCGCAATTCTCGCTTTTGCTATCATAGTAAGCGTTTTTAAGGCTATCTAGGCAGTTTAAAAATTGTTTCAGTACATTATAGGTTGCCCCTCAAGGTCACTTGCAAAGTCCTTTGCATTAGGATTATTTGAGTTATCCGCTTCGATTTTTCAATGTAAATTTTCGATATTTCTTTATTAACGACAACACTCAATCATTTTGGGATTATATTTTCCATGAACAAATGAAAATAAATCCGTTTTTATTGGCATTACAACGAAAATAATAAAAATATACCCATCCACATCATTTTTTTTAACAATCCAATCATCTTCACAGTTTAAGGTCATTTGCATCTACGCACCTACATTTTCGATAACACCTTGACTGCCGGACGATTTTAATCAATGGATTTCTTTGAATTCATCATAACAACAAATACGTAATTCGTAATTCGATTCTCAGAGTGCGAATGACTGCAAAATATTTATGTTTACCCAACGATACAGGTTTTTAAGCTGGCGATTTTCGCCAACACACACACGCACACACAACAAACATGTTGGCATGGAAACCCTCGAAATGCAAAAGAGTCATAACTGTATAATGGGGTCGAGGGATAACAAGCCAGAAAAAAATTGTGTACAAATGGACAACAATGTTGCGGATTTATCTTACTTGGCCTTTGTCGCACAAGAAAATGTCATTAAATCTCGCATGCGGATTACACAGCCATACCATATGGATATGGGGCAGTTATTAAATAAAAAAAATATACCACGGCCAAGAAATGCAAGCCAAGTAAATCTTGAAATTCAAAGAATCATACAATGAATTGTTATTTGAGGGGAGGGGTATGGCGGAATTAGGGATTAACCGGGTTAAAAATATACTAAATTTAATTTGCAGCAGCCCAAGGAACCCACTGCAACCGGTTATAAATAACGATTGTAGACAAATTTATTTTAGCAAGCCAATAATTCAACTGAGTCAATACCGAGTTATGGGCCCGGCTGGCTACCAAAGCCGGGCTAATGTATTGGTAAAATGTCATTGGCCAGGACCAACAATAATTGCCGAACAACGACATGAATAATGCCACAGTAGTTGTTGCCATATTTGAATAACACAAAGCCTGTCTGCCTGGGTTGGAATGGTGTTTGTGCGATCTTTCGAATACGCTTTATTCCTTTAACCTCTGGAGGTATAAATTTAACCCATATATTTCTACCGCGCACCTTTCTTCCGGCCCATGGACAAACATTGGCCATCATAATCATTTGCTGGCTGGCTGGCTGGCTGATACTTGATGTCATGCTGGACACAGTGCAACAGCCGTCGTACACCTTTCCTAACAATACCAAAGGATTAGTAACGGAAATTTATTAGCATTCCTTTTTTGCGAGCGAGTGGCCATTGTTGGTGGTTGGCTGGCTCCACCGCCAGGTAGAGATGCGCATGGAAGCGTTGTAGAGAACCAACTCTAAGGTGCACCATTCGGAAAGTATGACTGTGTCTGTCGTAGCAAGTCTGGCTAGCAATGCAGAACAGCAAGAACAAAACCAAAAAATTAGATTTATTGCGTACTACAGAGAATTATAACTGAATCCGTACCAACTGATTTTTAATTAAGAAACATTCAGCCATTTTTTTATTTCACAAAAGCTAAAAATCTTAACAATTTGCCACAAGAAAGTTTATGGCTTGGAAGGCATGCAATGAAAAACGGCGAATGAGTGTAACCTTTTGAATTTTAAAAGGCCCTGAATAGTGGAAGGGAAGAGTAGAGAAAATAATTTTAAGTAAAATTTGAACTATTTCATATGGACATTTAATTTTTTTTTAATTAATTCGATTCGTGTTTAACTCACCAGAGATTAACTTAGTCTGTTTCCCAGCATGATTTGGCATAAATATAAGTATTATACCTATACCATCCAGAAAAAGGAACTTTACGGCATGAAGGAATCGAACCACAAAGCTCTAAAATTAACTAAAGGTGCTAATAAACGGAGTGTATCCTTGCACTGATATGATATGGATAGTTTGGATCCACCTAAAGTTTTCCTTTCCTTGTAAACCTTTTGTAGCAGAAATACCAGCCATAATTTCAAATAAGACCATTTTAATGTATTTTATATTATAACTATCTTTGGTGTCATGTTTAGGTGTTCTATATGCCATTTGCCTCTTTTGAAGAAAGTTTTAATTTGTTATTTAATATAAATATTCATATAAATAGTGGAAACTTTAGGAAATTTGACTACAAAAATAAATGTATATAAATAACTCGAAAATTAGAGCAGATATTTGAAGACTGCTAAAAATACCGAAAAATATCCGAAAGAAATAACATGTTTCAAAAACTCAAATATGGCTTATGGAACATTTAGCAAACTGATGCTATATCCTTTGTAGCTAGCCATGGGTATAAAAAAATAAAATAACCCTGCCAGCTTTTGATCCGAGTTACTCCACGTGCTCCCTTCAAATATTTCTTCCTCATTTCACACTCATCTCTATTCAAATGCATTTGATTTTTTGTAAAGATAAGACATTAAAAACTCTTCAATTAAAAATATTTAACAAATAATGGAATTGTAACCAAAGTCCCGCGCAGTAACACGTTTCATATTAACGTTTAATTACGTTTTAATTACAAATTTCGTGAAAATAACAGAAACGACATATTCAGAAAAAATGCAATAGAAACAGGTACCGAATTACTTCAGATTACCAGCTATAACCGCACGTTGTTGTTTTATGTGTGTCCTTTTCCAACCTCCGAACCGACAACGTGTATGACATGGCCATAGCTACAGCCAGCGAAACTGAAATGTTGAGGCGATAGAATCGTCAGCAGTTTGTGGTAATTTAAAAATTGCGCGTTTACCTTAAGCTCGGAAACGTGACAAGATGTCCGATTTACGTTCGTCGAGCTAACAGGATAACAGTTATAACTGGACTTATTGGCCAACAGCATTTCACATTGCAATGCCACCGAAATATATAATAAATAGAGCCAAAGTTAATTAGCACCATGTGCCAAGCTACCAAATTACAAGCTATAAAATGATGCAGCTACTATTTTCATGGTAGTGTTGAGATACGAATTTGTGTGTCTTCCATTACTTTGGGTGTATGTGTGGTTGGAGGACTGAATGAATGAATGAATGGTAACATAAGATACTCTTTGGCCATTACTATTATTAGTAGCCTGAAGGAAGCACAAATTCTAGACAGAAAGCATATCGAATAATGACAAAGTGCCCGGCTAGTAAATTTTTGCTGAACTTGAACAAAAATAATTAAAACGCAACAGACTTCTTGTTAATGCGAGGTTTGTTTTCAGACATTTCATTTGGACTGTGGACTTTGCTGGCCAGTGTGTCTGTAGTGTGTGAGTAGTTGAGATTCGTGACAAAATCGTGAGAACTTCAGGCCATCATTAGTAAATTCAAGTTTGATATGGAATATCCAAGAGTCATGCGCTTATCAGCAATAAACCACATGAGATTTGAAATAAAGATTTTAATTGTAAAAAGCATTTGCTAAATCATAGCAAAAAAAGGGAATGTTTGCCTAAAGTCGAAGAGAAAGGTTCCTTTTCAAGTCAAACTATAAAATTCACAACAAAAAATTGCCTAAATGAAAACTTAAGGACTAATTTTGTACATTGATACATTCATAAGGAACTCATTGAAACATCGTATGTTCACAATTTTTTCAAAAACTTCACTGGAAAGGGAATTCGATTCCATATTCAAAAATAAGTAAAATTTTTGAATTTTTGCATTCTGAAATTGGTAAGCACATATGCCACATTTGGCATTACTAGTAATTACAACTACATACCCTCTGCACTGCAACAAAATCAAAAGCCATAGCAAATTTGAGAATAAGTTTTGATTTGTTCGAATTGGTCAATTTTGGCACGAATTGTGGCCTTCAAACGACCAATGAAACAGTCACACGCTGCCCTAATGTTACTCTCCGGTATTTTGGCCTATTCCCGGCGAAGCGCTTGCTTGAGGTAATCGACACCTTGGTATTTTTTAGTGACAACCTTGCTTTCCAAAATACTCCAGACACAATAGTCCAACGGACTGGTATCCAGAGATTTTGGTGGCCATTGTGCGCTGGAAATGAAGCGAGGAACCTCATTTTGTAAACATTCTTGGGTGGCGCGTGCTGAGTGAGATGGTGTTGAGTCCTGCTGAAATGTCCAAAGTCTGTGGCAAAATGTTTGCGTGCCCAAGGCTCTCTCTCTCTCTTTACCTCTTATGGGTCTATTTTCTTTCCGTTGCAGTGTCAGTTCTTCCACTTTTTGGAATTTCAATGGCTTTACCCCGAGCTCATTTTTTTAATATATTGCTATATGTTCATCTCATGAGCCATTTTTCGGCCACTGCGACGATTGTTTCGATCAAGTCGCTTGTTTAGTTTTCGAACCATTTCTGCTGATGTTGCTGTTTTCTTCCGTCCACTTCCTTGACGTCGGGCTACGCCACCAGTATCACAGTAACGAGCGATGGTACGAGACACAAAAGATTAATTCACATTTAAATGCTGGAGTGCTCTAACGATAGCCACTTGTCTTTTTCCAGCCAAATATAAAGAAATCACACTATCACGCTTCAATTCTATCACGAAGTGGCCCATATGCTAAGGTTCAAGCATTAAGTTTTGGCGGTTTTGCCTAGACATTAACCTATCCCATTGTCTCTCACCACCTAGATCTTCTATGTATGTACATCTCTAACATCCACTTTGTTAAATATGAATTTGAATTATAATATTGGCCTTGCCTTCTAAAAAAATATAAAAATGTTGCAATTTCAATTTAACTTTACTTTCGAAAATGCATTTTATTCTAAAAGACGTACTCCACACACATTGTCATGCAATGCAATTTCATTTCTATAAATAACAAATCTATTTTCCAATTTCAATAACATTTGACAGCTTTTTCGCTTTTGTCTAACCACAAAAAATACATTTCGCCATTAAATCAAAAGAGCTTCCATGGATGTGAAGTTGAGCTCCTCCAGCTCTGCCAGACGTTCTTTTGCACCATTAACGCCCTCGCTAACAAAACCCACTAGGCAACGAGAGAAAAGAGAAACGATTCCAATTTTATGATCCGACGATCGTATGGTGAATGCAACAAGTCCCACTTGCTTTGTTGTGTTTTATTGATCCAGAACAGAGAGAGAGAGGAAAAAATGTTGGATGAAAATTGCTTCCTATCCTTCGAAAACAACTACCATTCGAATGAATATAAAATAAATTTATTTTACAATTGGCAAGAGCAAACTATTTTAGCAGTACTTTGGAAAATGTATTCTTGGTATGGCATACATGTTTAGAAGGAAATACATATGTATATCCGAATACTTTAGATATTTTTCTGTTAACTTCATGTTTTGTAAAACAAAAAGGTGGTTCTCTCATAGACTTATTACAAAAATAATATACATTTCAAAATATAAATATCTATTGGCTCTCGAAAAGTAATAAAATCTACTATTTAGTCTATAAATCCATTAAAGCTCGCAGAACTGATCCTCGTTGCGCCCAAATGTAAGTCGGACACATTTTCACTGTGACCTGATTACATTCGTTTTCATTTCAAAGTGTTATAAATGAGAGCAACGCCGTTAAATAGGGATAATATTCTCCCTCCATTCCACACACGCTCGACCCGTTCATATCTTTATGATTATAAAATTTAAAATTCGCAAACAAATTCTGAAATTGTTGCATGGCACTGCCAGTTTTTTTTTTATTGCACGCCAGCCATCTCAGAGGCTCATTTAGTGATTTGTGTTAATTTGACACAATAGGGGGTCGTCCATCGTCGTTTCGGTGCAAAAGATCGCCTTTATTTGCATTTCCAAAATGAAACTGCAACGACAACAACAACAAATATCACTTCCAACACCACCATAATAGCCAGTGCCAGCAGTCTGCCAGCCAACCAGCCAGCATTGTATGAAAAGTAAAATTTTTTACTTTTGTCCGAATATTTATGAGACCATAAATTGCGATTAATAAAATTTACACAACCTTTTGCTTAGCCGGCTGGCTGCATATTTAGCACATGTGACATTTAATAAGCAAATGACCATATCCAACCACAACACTGCCAGATCTACAATGGCCTGGCCAGACAGCCGCAGTCCAACGCGAAGCGACCAACAGCAGATATAAGAAATGAAAATTGCTTTCAAACAGCTTCAACTTGTTTCGAAGAAATAAAAAAAAAACGACTGCAGTCTCCACGTCTGGGTATCAGTCAGGCCTTAACTTTTGCTGACTGCTGGATGGTGGCAACTTGCAGCCGTGCTTTGTCCGCCCCTTACCTTTGCTGGATCTTAATGAGAATTTCTACCCATAAATTACAGAAGACAATTCACTACGAGTTTACTCGGCTGATCTTTTGTGAAAGGTGTTGCCGGCCAAAGCTGTGATTGAAAGAAGGTAGCTCCTTTGTGTGCAGCAGCCCTAAAAGTATTTGCGCGGGCGCAAATAAATTGGCCATATGCCCGGCATTGTGTAACAAAATTTATAACCGTGTGTTAATATTTTAGTGCAATAATAGTTGAGAATTACGAATTGTAAAATCTTGAGACGCATATTCTTGCATTCATATGAACTATGCTGGGGATGAGAAGACGTTTGGTTGCTAGACGTATCAAAAAGATGTGATCTTTGTGAATATATGTTCGCTCAGCAGTATGGTTAAGAGATTATATACAATTTGATACAACCAAATTGTGTAACGGATTAAAACCCTCGGTCGCATTGAAAAAATCCATTTGAGGACTTTTGAAGCCGATCTAGCCATATCCGCCAGTCTATCTGGCCGACTAGTTGTCACGATTCGGTCTAATTTTCGATCATGTGCGCAATATCCTTCCACTCTCCCCCAACAAAACTGTAAAATATGGCATGTGAAAAGAGTTCACGATATAGCTCAACAATTTCTAAGAAACTTAGGTCAGGTGGAAAATTGGACCATACTGATTCGCTTCCTCCTGTACCTCCCAACATAAGTTTCAAATTTCGAATAATAACTCTTTTATGTTTGATTTTTTTTCGATGTTTTTTTTCAAACTTCACGTATCTGTATTAAAGTAAGAGTAAACATTAAATATATCGGTCTACTCTTTCAGGTATCTCTCTCACAAATATTTAAAAGTTAATTAACCGAGAGGACTATATCGAAATATAAAATATTCTTCAACTTCATAAATATTTTTTCCACGGTAGGTCTCCAATGAAGAGGCGATATCTGGTCTCCTCCTTTTGGTACCTCCCTCTCCAATGTTAAAAAAAATCATATGTTCCAAAGAAACGTAAAATGAATTTCATTAAATTTAAACTCTTTAAGGTAACTCATTTGTATCAGTCTTGGGTAAGGTGAGCAGCCTCTCCTTCTGAAAACTCTTCGTAGATCCCAAATTTGTAATAGTCCTAACACTCATCAAATGCGAAATGATTCTCTCTCAAACTTCGTGCAGTAAAACTTTGGATCTACTGTGAAGATGACACAGGGGGTATTATATATAAATGGCCATATTCTGAGTGTATGCATATTTTGGCAAACCGACTTATATGCTCTTACTTATCTATATTAAAATTGCAATACCGAAAATGTCGAAACTTCATCGGAAACTACAAAAGCTCTGAATCCTAAAAAGATCGTCCGACATTTACTTATCCTCATAATCTCTAACCACTAAAAAGAGTCCATGTTTGTTGTAATGAGATTTTTATTTGAGACTAATCTATGCTGGCTCCCTTCCCTAAGATTTGGCTTCTTTCCCTTTGTCATGGTTTTGTTGCCCGCACCAAATCTCTCCTATCCACTTTTATTTAGCATTTGATTGATTTATTTTGTTATATTCATTTGTTGTCTTTTTTATTTTTGTAATTTATAATGGATGTTAAACAAATTTGTTTTCAAAATAGTGTCTCCCGAAATTCCTTACAAAAGACAGGAATAACAACAACAACAACATCAACAGAAGTAGCAGCAGCAGCAGTAGCATGGCAAAGAACAGTGACAAGTTAAACAACAAATGAAAATAGAAACGAAAACGAAAATGAAAATAAAAAACAGGAGAATTATGTTCAATCCAATTCAATGCCAGCCATGCTTAACAATTTGTTTACCATTAATTTCGCCCCGATTCGGTTATGAAGACGACACACAACACATCTCCTGACATTCCATCGAGAAAATATACTTAACATCCACTAATGAGCTCCAATTTCAAACCGAAAACATCCGGCATAAATTTTCCTATTTTTACCATTTCCAGTGACACAACTTGGAGAAATAAATAATCATCTACGCCGGCAAATGGCAACTGCATTCGAAGACGATATCAATGACGACGACGTCTTCGTTCGTTGGACCAGTGGGGAGAGGCGAGGCAAGGCGATGCGGGCAGACGAAAGAGTGTGGCTAGAGGGGGGATTTGATTGTCGGTTTTTTCGATTGCTACACAAGTTTGGGGATGTATGGATGTATCCAAGCATTTCGCCGCGCAACAGTGACAAAGTGTTTGTCGTAATGTGATGTGGCGGGAAAATGCTGTTCTGCATTACAAATGTTTCACTTCACTTTCGAATTATCCCCTTTTCATGTTTGTATTCCTTCCTCCTGTGATGGTGTGAGTGTGTGGGGTGGTGGGTGTATGCCAGCAAGGGAGTCCAATCTGAGTAAAGTTATTATAATCATCAAAGGCAATAGATATTTGTAGAAAATAAAATAAATCTCTGGGACCAGAAAAGAGGGAGGGGGGGGGGGGGTACAAACATACGTATGGTTGCCACAAATTGGGGGTCCCTTAAATGCCTCTATCATTTCCACTGCTGTACTTATTCGAGTAAGGGGCGGGGATGAAGCAACATGATGAACTCTCGGTAAGGCAACAAACTTACTCCCATTGCATTACCGTCCCTTGGCTGGAATAGGAATAGTCAGTGAAAATGTTCATCATAAATTTCCTGGCACTACTGATGCCTAGCTATGAGCATCATTGCCACACTTTGTGGTATATTTGCGAATTTTATGCTACACCAATAAGTATTGGCGGAATTGTGTAAATAGAGAGAAAGAACAAGAAACTTGTCGCCCTGAAAATGTTCAACAGTAAAATGAGCAGAGTCAAAACTTTTTCGAATTGCCTTCATAAGGCCAATTAAATGGGAAATGGCAACAGTGGAACAAACTTGGGGCCCAAACTAGAGCTGGATGCATGCTTCACTATGGAATTCCGCTGAATGGCAATGACAGTAATGAATCTTGATTTAATTTCGAATGCATGCATGACAAACAAGAAAGAATGCATTTACTTTTTGTCATTTGTTTTCAATTATTTAAAGATCTCCTATAACCAGACTGTGCTGTGCCCTTGAGCATAAAACTGAAACATCGACTTCGACTTGATGGGAACATTTATTTATGAATGCATGTATGTGTGTGCAGTAACATATGTTAGAGTGTATGATGATGACAAATGCACATATAAATCAAGTGGCAAATGAAAAGGGGGGAACTAAATCAGCGGGGATTTAAGAGTTGAGGACTGAAAAATTCAATGACATAAAAGCGGCCTCACATTAACACATTCCTTCGAGAGGAATACCAACAATCAGCGACGTGTAAAAGAACTATTTTTGATGCGCACTTTCGAACTCGAACATGGCCATATACATCACATTTTTAATAATAAACGCATTCTTCAAAGGACAAATGAGTGCCTTCAGCAACTTTAATTGGAGAATTGGTACCCTTTAGTTTACGAAAAAGAAATGTGGCAAGGAAAGTTCCCCAATAATTATATATTGAATATTAATATGGCTCTCATGTTCCTTTCCTCAATAGATTGTGACATAGGTAAATTAATGTAGTAAAAATAGTCGGAAAACAGCTTCCAAAATTTATGTAGAAAAGGAATGCCGAATATCTCGGCTTTCATAAGACCTATTTCAATCTATAAAATAAGAACAACTCTGCTTTGAGCCAACAACAGCTTAAGATATCTCAGAGATGTGGCTAAATAGAAAAAGGCTCAAAAATTAATCTTCTTTTTTATGAAAAAAAAAATTTAATAGGTTTAAGATTAGAAATTCCAATTTTTAACGGTTAGTCAGGATAATAAAAAACCTCTTTGCTCATGGATGATTCTCTTTGATGCTAGGGATTTCTTTGACAAAAACAGATATTTTAGCAAAATGTTTCTTTAAAATTCATTGTTACTTTCAGATGTAGTGATGTAGGGTATCAGATGTTAGAATCCGAATATAGTATAGTATTTTTAAATGTTTTTATACATTCTGCCATATGTCTAAAGAGGGTATGTATCATTTTATACGTCAAAAATTGTGTCCGACCCTCAGTCTGGAGAATCCATATATATTTGTCCATATTTGGCATACCATAATAACATCTTCCATCAAACATACATCGTATTCGAAGATTGCCACTCCTGCCTTCTCCACAAACGTTCAAAAATATCAAAGGAAATAATCTATTCAAACTTTGCATGAATATATTAATAATTAGTCTTTAAATAGATGGGAAAATCGACGAAATCGTAGCACCTTCCCCACAAAGGATCGAAATTATAAATAAATTTATATCCTATAACATGCAAAACCAGAGAGCAATTTCATTTTGTCGGATCACTGTTTCGGGTACCTCCTCAAGGGGTCAATTACTTAAAATTTGAAATTAGTGTCGATTTTTCAAGATTATGCTCATCTTACCACTACTCAGCATTGCACCCGATTTTTGTTGGGTAATTATTTCCTTCGTCTCGGAAGTCAAATCAAATAAATAAAAAATATTCAAACAAAAAGTTCCTTTCCACATACTTATTTAATGTTTGACAAATTCGAAAAGACTTCCTTTGAATGTATGTCAGACATGCCGCATGTGCAACACAACAATGCAACAACACCATGCCATAGTATTTAATTTTTATCCATTTTTTGACTTTACTCAAACTGTATATTAAGTGGAGTCAAAATAAATGTGAATAGTCTTGAGAGAATATTTATCTCAACAATTTTCCATACTTTACAGGAAAAGGGCCTACGATACACAAAGTGATATGTTTTTTTTATTCTGCTATAATATAATAAAGAATTTGTCTGTCCTCAAGGCCCACTCCACACTTCTCTGGTGGTTTTTCATAGCAACAGGGGTCAATAAAAACATAAATATTTCTATTCTCTCTCATTCTTTATGAATACACAACTTTTTTTCTCTCACATCCATTTTTAACATATAAATTATTCGACCCAGTCTAATACATCCGTACTATATCAAGATAAATATATAAGTGTTGGGGATGATTGTTTTTCCCAGCTCTTTCGGCTTCACAGTCTGTAGTGGAACAAAGGGGTTCCGAGCGATGTGTTTCCCCATTGAAAATAGCAAATATGTTTCATATGACATTCACTAGAAGCTTCATGGATCATGAGATGTCACAGACACCACCACATATAAAATAAAAATTTCTGCGTATGTGTAGAATATGCATCATGGTCGCGCCAGAAGCCAATTTAGGGCCATGAGAAGTAATTATAAGCACAATTAAAGGGTTCACTCTCGAGAATTGAAGCACACAGCAAGCAAAGATGACAGACAAACAAACAAACGCGCGCACACACACACATGCGGTGGTATTTGGCCTCCTATCACCAGTGAGTTTATTTTTGCCCACATTAAGATCAAACAATTTTCACAATTATTTGAAGAGCTCTCACACGAGCGCACACAAAAATGTAAAGAACATTCTCAACTAGCTAGGCGTTCAGTTCCACAGCACACAGGCATACACACGCTCACTAAAGTGTAATGTTTTCGTCTCATTTGGCCCTTTGTCAAGCGTTCCGGGCGTGATTGCGTCACACTGAAAGCTCACTTAAGTGCTAATTAAACACACACTCGCTCGATTGATTGGCGCGCTTAATATTTGAAAGAAACAAAATATTAAAATGCCATTAATACCATTCAATTTAAAGTGTATTGATTGCCGAGAGCCATCTGTATCGAATCAATTGATGCCACCGCCAACGCCGCAATTCCCTTCATGCCCGCTATGCTGTCGCTGGATGACAGTGCGACGGAAAACAAACATGCTACTTTGTGAGTCAGTCCGACGAGCCATTGCAGCATAGGAATTGGAACTTATCATTTGGATTTTGTTTCGCATTTGCAGGCTGGCGGGCTGGTAGGCTCAAGCTTACGCACCACAGCCAGCATCATCGGTAGCATCGGCGGCGTAATCATCGTTGTCATCATGATGTGCGTAAGTGGCAGATAAGCAATCGGTTGAGCATTTATTAAATATCGAATGCAAACATCTCACGCACTGCCGCCACTCCAGTCGTATTGGCTTTCCAATCTACCAGTCAGCCAACCAGTCCGCCAGTCCATTTATCAGCCTGCCTCCCTGTCAGCCTGCCTGATACGGTGATGAAATCAATTCAATTGATTGTACGATTATTATTGTTGTTGTTGATATTTTTCATACCCCTTCTTTTTTCCCAGCTAAGTTTGGTTCACATTTCCCCATCCATCCATCTCGTTATGGGTAAATGCCGGATGATGCTGGAAACAACAACAACAACCAATTATGGTCGAAATATCAGTGTGTATTCAGCCTTGTAAATATTCCTACATACATACTTTTATGATGTTTGCATGCTTTTTTTTCGTTTCTACATTATTTGTAAGTGTGTGTGTGTGTGCGTGTGTTTGTGTGCGCAGTGCAAAAGATACTCATTTAAAATTAATTTAATTAACGGCTGAACATTTTTTTTTTTTTTTGTTTTTGCTCATCCAAGAGTTTATTTGTTATTCATTAACCATGAAGTGCAGACAGAGAGCAGACAGCTAGACAAACATAGAGCAAAAGCCAGTCCAACATGGTCCGCAGTAAGCACACTCCATGTTCACATTTCCCATTGGCAGGCAGGCAGGCTGCCAGGCAGGCAACACTCATTACTAGACTTTGGTACCGAGAGTCTGTCATCTGCACAGTCGCGTCCAGATCAAAAAGGAAATTTCATTGATCGACGGTTACCGACCGACCAACGGTAATCGACACTTTGACCAAAGCAAATATTGGTAAACCATTAAATTGATGATGTTGGAAAGCTACCAAAGCAGTGGGAAGCTAAAATGTATGCGGATGTATGTACAAACATATATGTGAGTATATAAATTTATTGGCAAATTTGGAAAAGCATATTTGTATGTAAAGGATGGGTGTGTGTGGGAACTGCAATATGGATACAAGACAAAAGGGCATTGTTTTTAGAAAATAGGGATGACATATTTCCTCTAAGTATCAGTATGGAAGGAAGATTTATGTAGAAGTGAATGCAAATTTAAGATAAGAAGTAATAAGGTGAGGAGTGATATAAAAATATTGAAACAATTTAGTATTTTTCTACATTTGGATTCATAAAATCAGTTTGGTTCTTTTTATTTATAAATATGACTTATGATCAAATCTTCTATCCTCGAAATTAAAAAAAAAAACGTTGTAGCGGTCTACACCTATGCTGAAAAGTGGGATATATGGGTTCTATAGGGAATCGTGGACTTATATAGGCGCCATAATTGGTATCCGGAGATGTTGGTGGTCATTGTGCGCTGGAAATGAAGCGATGAACCTCATTTTGTAACCATTCTTGGGTGGCTCATGCTGAGTGCGATGGTGCTGTGTCCTGTTGGAATGTCCAAGGTCTGCAGCCAAAATGTTTTCGTGCCCAAGACTTTAATACACCCTCCAGAATATATTCGCAATAATATTCGGCATTTATTCTAATGCCACGGTCGATAAATAGAAGCGGAGAGCGACCATCGGCTGTTATGGCGGCCCACATCATCACCATGGTCTGCGCTTGAGTTCTGGTGGTCCACCGAAAGTGAACATTTTCAGCTGACCTCTTTGGCAAGTAAACACGATCATTTTGTTTGTTTGCAAACTGCTGGACAGGGAATGATTTCTCATCGGAGAAAACCAAATTCGGCAGTTCACCACCTTCGGCCTTGCATCTACTTTCTTTCTTTTGTGGTGAAAGTTCTTCCACTTTTTGGAATTTCAATGACTTTACCCCGAGCTCATTTGTCAATATTTGCCGAATGGAATATTGCGATATATTCAGCTCACGAGCCATTTTTCGGCCACTGGAACGTGGGTTTCGCTTCTTTACTTTTCCAACCCTTTCTGCTGATGTTGCTGTTTTCTTCCGTCCACTTCCTTGACGTCGGGCTATGCTACCAGTATCACGGTAAAGAGCGATTGTGATAGTAAACCTTTAAGAATGGAATGTTAAATGGAATATAATTTTATTCCAGCACCAGACTCCGAAAATGTTTCAATATCCATTCATGACCACATTTGATGTCTTCATTTGGAGAGCTTCTTATCCAAAGAATGTTGTATCCGAATTTAATTTACTAAACCGTCATTTCATTCAATGCCATAAAAACGAATATCTTAAAGTTATTTCTTAATAATTTCTACTGCACCTCCACCCTATTTTTAAATATCCCACAAAATTACACGATTAAAGAATAACATCCAATATTCCCCATTACTTCGAACAAATTGGCACTGGACTGTAATAATTTTTGTTGTTTCTCTGTATTATTGCAGAATATTAGCAACATAACCCCTGGTTGAGCCAAGACTGAGCAAAACATTCCATTTCATTGTTCTGCACCGCTGCTCATCAACAACATTGCTCGTTTTGGGGGATAATTTGTTGTAAATACAAATAAATTTTGAAAATAAAATCTGGTTCTCGTTCTGCAATGTTTTTGCATTTCAATAAAATTTCAGATTTTTATGACTGAGCACCACGCTTCATTAGCTTTATTATTATATTATTCTGCAATGGAGTGTGGATGGATGGATGATTGGTTGAATGGAGCAGTGGATAAAGAGCGTGGAGTCTGCCTCTTGTCCTGCACACACCGTTGCCTCCTCGTGCCCGTTCCTTCGTTCTGATTTACGCCAAATAAACTCACATAAAATAATCAATTTTATACGCACATCAATTGCTAACTCTTGTAGTTTTATGTCCATTTAGAAGAAAATGAATTGTCTGAAACGGCGCGTTGCAGTAGGAATGAAATTCTGAAAAGGGCAATATAATCTACATTTTACAGAGCAGCATCTCTTCCTGTTACCGATCCATATGCGTCATATAGCTGTAAGATTTAACCGAATAAATACACATTTTTATTTAATATTGTTTTTTGTTCGTCTTGGATTTTTGAAGTTTCATAAAGTCCGCAGTTTATGTGACACTCATGTCCAACTTGTTTGGTTGAAACTTCCAGTCGTTGATGGAGTGCATGCGTATCAGGCATTCCTGCAATCCCAATGCCCGAGTTAAGCCCAGCGCCGTTTCAAGTGTTTGTTTAATTAAACTTATTGAGTGATAAGATTCACGCGCTTTGGTCATTATTTTGTTTTCCAAAATGGAGCAGTTGTCACTTTAACGTCATATGGCAGAGTATCGAGTAGATAGAAGGGCCAGTCACTTGTGTGCCAGCGTTATCAGTCACACGCTTAAAAACGATAATTAATTGATTGTCCATAACATTTAATTTAAAACTGAAAGTTCTTAAGTTCAGACCGGATGAACGACAAGGGCAGTGAGAACTTTTAGTTCGTTAAAAATTCATTTAATTTTCCAATTTAAATTATACGGATGTTTCGATTTTATTCATTTTTTATTGCGTTTTTTTTTTGTTGTCGATGAAAGTGTATCATTTAATCATCAGCAGTATTGGCATCAATAACAGCGAAATCGACAACGACAACGACATCAGCGCATTGCTATCGTCAATTCCATCGGCATAGTCATTGCCACTGCCATCTCTCCGTCTCTCTCTATGCATAATTTATCGTTAAAAAGTGTCTCTGTTAAATCTGTTTATCACACAAACATTCGCACCCACCCATCCACTTATTCACTCGGAAAGGACATGGCAATCGGAAGGGAGCCAGAGATGAACGGACAAACAAACAAACTCACACACACACACCCACCCACACATACATACAATACTCACTCGCCAGTATTTGTATTGAACTCGAATGAACATCATTTACAACCGCCATAACCGTTGACACTTCCTGTGATTGAATCACCAATTTCCGTTTGAAAAGGACATTCGTTTGAATGTTCGCTCGTTTCCATTCCATTCCATTCCGCCATTCATTTATACAATCTCTCTCCCCCTCTCTCTCCTTCTAGAATGCATACTCCTTCCAATTCCACGGCCATCCTGGGACCCCAACGCCGGGTGGGTGTCATTGATTGGCAATTTATATATTTATGTTTTGTTGTCTCCATAGATTTTAAATTATATGCTGGGAAATTGAAAAATTGCCATAAATTATGTCTCGAATGCGAATAAAAAGAAAAACAGAAATACATGTCACAATAATGGACACGTTCCATGAGACCTCGCAGCACACCTATTCACCCCAGCCGCGGCAGTGGCACTTCCGATTGATTTTGTTTCCCATTGCCGTTTAGTCAGTCGTCAGGCCTGCCAACCAGTCAGCCTGCCAGCTTCATCAGTGTCATTATCTATTTAGGTAATGAGTTTAAATTGTACAATTTAACAATATTCATAGACGCAGTGATAATATTTACTTTGGAGATACGGGTGCCAACAACAATAAACCACATCAACAATAACAAAAACAGGAACAGCCAAGGCTCAATCATCATTTGGAAAACGCAATTATTTATGTTGAAAGTATGGATAAATAAATGAATGAATGGACGAACGAACGAATGATGCATACAACTATGTGTAAATGGTTTAACGCAAAACAGTTTTTGTTGTTGTCACTTTGCAGGGATCCTGAGGGGAGCTGGTGGTGATTAGTGTCACCGTTTCTAATTCTATGTTTTTACCCAATTGATAAAAATATCATCATTAGAATGAGGGCATTTGTTTCAATCTTCGATTGGGCGCCATCGCCAAAGAATGAATATTTGTTTTTTGCCCAAAATTCTATGCAAACCGACCAAAGTGGTGTTATGCCATTTCAAGATAGTGGTTACACTGGAAATGTTTGTATTGAATTGATTCCTGTTTACTCGCCCCATCCCCACCCCGCTGCAACATTTTATTTGTTCGCTGCATGAATTATTTCCAAATACGATGTATTTATTCATTGATTTTTAATTCAATTTCAATTTGCGAGTATAATTTGATCGTTTTAAAATCAACATGAGAAAATTATAAAATTATGCTTTTTAATTAAGCAAACAATGGTGTTAGTGACAGACAATAGTTTAAATATTTGCGGGGATTATTGAATTTGAAATTGATGCCAGCAGGAACGCAGGATGGCTGGTCCACGAGGGGTTTTTTTCATGGGGAGTGGCAGGCAAAGTTATTATTAACCTCATCATACATTGAGGTCTAAGTTTTGGCCCCTTGAGGCGCAACTATGTCAATGATTTTTTTCGTAAATCGTAACAAGTTCGTTCAAAACAAGTGGCGATATATTTTTTTCCAAATTAATTGCTGGCTATTTACAATAATTGAAATGTCATTAGGTATAACAAATTATTAATTGGTAAGTTAAATATATTTTTCAACCGAAATATGAATGTGTGTGTCTTTGGGTGGAATTCATGCGTTTGTAGATTCCAAACTATTATATCAGAGGTATTCATATTCAGAATAAAGTTTTTAGTTGATTTGACGATGTTCGTCTACCTGTCTGGCTGTGTATTGAAATCACGATGCAGACCACATTATTTGACGCAGAGCTTCAAAATTTGGCACAAATTTAGATAACAATCCTTACAGTTTAATATTGTCTATATAGGTTCTCGTTATGGTATAGCCCCTATTTAACGGGCTTACCCACTTTATGGTTTTTTCTTTTAAAGTTTAACTGCATTATCCACCCAATGGTGGCCGCGTTGGTAACTCGCTTGACGTTTAAAATTTTCGACGAAAATAGTCCTCAAATTCTTATCAGTAGTATGACAGAGCACATTGTATAGCTAACATGTAAAAAAGCAGGCGGGCCGAACTTTGAATACCCTCCACCATTTGGAACGAATTAGTAAAGTTTAAAAAAAAAATAAAATCCATTAAAAATTCTGTTAAAATCTTAAAAATACCGAATATCGGAATATGCCGATATATGGGGGATATACGATATTGTGGACCTGTAGGGGTAAAGTACTCATAAAGATCTCCTTGTTTAGAATTTCAGAGAATTCCATTGAAAAATAGGTCTAAAATCATCAAAATTCCGAATATTGGGGGGTACAGTTATATAGGGTTTATACGATATCATGGACTTATATAAACAATTCTCCTTCAGGGGCTAAAGTATTTACGATGAACTCTTTGTGTGGAATTTCAGACAATTCCATTGAAAAATATGGCAAAAATCATCAAAAAACCGAATATCGGGGGTATCGATACATGGGGGCAATACAATATCGTGGACCTATAAAACCCATCTTCGAACTTGAACTGCCTGCAGATAAAAGACAAATCTGTGCAAAATTTTAGCTTCCTATCTTTAATTGTTGTGGCTGTAGCGTGATTAAAACAGACGGATAGGGCTAAATCGTCTTAGAATTTTAAGCTGTGGGGTCTAAAAGTATTATTTCGATGAGTTACAAACTAACTAAATTTTTTTTGTTTTTTTTTCTTCGCTGCACAATAACACCGTGCTTGTAATCATGCTCTACGAGTTGTATGTTTATCATTCTACCGCCATCTTCTGTCGACAAAATGAATCATATAAATCATCAGAGATTTTCTTGGTTATGAACCACCGAAAAATATGGTTGTAAAATTGGGCTAACAATAGCAAAGACACTGGTAATCAAGAGAAACTGATAATTCAAGATGGGAACAGTTTGATGTTACATATAAAAATTCAAAGTATAGTTTCAGGCTGCTAGCATCATTTGTCACACATTAAATTATTAAAATTGATGTTAGCATGGTTTAAGGATCACATTATTGGTGTGTGTCGGCGATAAATTTTATCAAATGAGCACAGATATAGAAAAAGTATGGTATTCCAAAATATAATAATTCATTTCCAATATTCTCAAGAGGTGGCGCTATTTACAAATTAATGATTTGATAATGGCAGAGAATAATGTAGTTAGTTCAGAGTCCTTTGAGTTGCATCTGCTTATTTTAACATACAGTACAATTTTATTACTTTTAATTTTTAAATCATGAATATAATTTTGATAAAAATGTTATCTAACATGTTTGGTTACACGTTCTTCCCAAAAATGCTCTGCAAATTGTAATTTTAGCTAGTCATAATGGAAATGAATTATTCAATAAATATCAAAAAATATTGTTCTCTACAAAAAATGCTTTTACAAAACGTTAATAAAAGTCTATAAACGTATTTATTTCCATTCAAATGTATACAAAATATGTACATATTAAAGGGAATATTTGAACGAATATGAGAGTGCATAGATTGTACAGGACAATCGTGGCGGTAGAATATCGCCGAATGGACGATGAGTCAGAGTGAGGGTTGTGTTTTTGGAATTGTATTGAATTTATGCACAGAAATAAATTAATAAAGAGTAGATTGTTCCATTACCCACACACATACGCACAGATACATTTCAAGAGCACAGCCATTAAAATAAAATTTTAAAAATATGCAAACACCTACATACAGATTCAGTGGGTAATTTATGCGTCTATTAAAGCCCATTAAATGAAGGGGCTAAATGTGAACTTATTTACTTCTGTTACCAATCAGCTGGTACGTACGCCTGTTTGAGGGTAGCACTGTCTACCAATATTGACTCAATTCCCGCAATACTCCCAACATTCGTTTGTGACTAAAGAGCATTCTGTGGGCCGCAACACGAGCCTGAACGTTTTTCATATTTTCCAAATAAATTCCAATATTTTATAACAATTCCTTTTAAGAGTGCAAAAAAGGGAAATGGCCTTTACATTTGTGTTCTTCAATGCAGTTTTTATTAAAGCATTAATGCCTTTGTTCTATTATTGGAGCTTGTTATAATATTTGTGTGCGTGTGCGTGCGTGCCTTTTGTACTTGGCCATGATTGTTTTATTATCATTCTCATTGCAATGTGGGAAGTGATTTTCAATTTTTTGCTATTTTTTTAAATTTTCATTTGCAAAAAAAAAAAAAATAAACAAATAAATAAAATGAAATGATATATTCAAGAAAAAAGTCAATTTTTATTTAAATTATATTTCTTTTTTAATCTTCATCGCCCTTTGAATTCAAAGTAGCTTTGGAAGAGAATGTCCATAGTTCTAGGTTAATATAGGTCAATATTGAACAAAAATTAAATAATTTTCTGTTAAATTTTACTTATCCTAATCGTCAAATAAAATCTTATATGTTAAGCTCTTCAATGTGTATGTAAGATTAGCATTTTACGACGATTTAGCTTTGTCTAGCTGTCCATTAGGTGGGGAACTGAAATGTTGTCCATATGTGGTAAGAATGACTCCAAATGTTGGAATAGACTCAATGAATGGAAATTCATTGCTTATATGTTGAATGATTTTTCCAAAATTTCAATGGAATACAGCCTTTGGGATTCATTATTGGTACCTAACCTAATTGCAAAAAGTTTTCACATTTTCCTACTCGCCCCTAACCTTAATTGATATTTGTAAGGCTCTCTCTCCATTTTCCAACAAAAATAGCTGTAATTCGCGGTTTGAGGTTCATAAAAATGCATTATGTAAATTCCAAGTTATGACATTACTCATAATTTTCGACTTTCTGGTAATTCATGCTCTGCTCACAACCTCTTTCAATCTTTAGCTTGCTTGGCTGTGTATCCATTGCTTTTATGTAAAGTTCCCTGCTAATAAATCTCATTTTCCGCCCCCATTCCAAAATAACTTTCCAACCAACTTAATGTCATATGCGGACATTGATTGATATGTACAGCTGCAATCCCTCCACCGGGGGTTTCTTAAAAATCGACCAACTACGCATCGGCAAACGCAGCATCACATTGACAAAAGAAACGTCTAAAGCAAAGCGAGATGGTCATCACATGGCCGCCATTTTTGTGAGTTGCAACTTGCAACAGCTGCAATCAAAGTTTGCAATTTTACACTTAATTGCTTTCAATTAAGCAGAAGTGACTCTCCGGCCGTTATGTCCTTTCAATTAAAATACCACTGTGTTAAAAGTGTGGTGGGTCTGTGATAAAATCAATTGTTAAGAGAAACGAAAATGCCGACTATGGGCCAGAACAGGGGGAGAACCAAAGAGTGGCAAATACACATATCCAGAATAAAGAAATTAATGTTGTTGTTGTTGCTGCTGCTGTTGTTGCTGATGAAAATTACAGTTGCTGCTGTTGCTCGTTTTACCACTGACCAGAAAAAACATTGTTATCTTCCTTGTTGTTATTGGTAGGGTTGGCCAAAAGAAATGTATTTACAACAAGTACACATGCATGTTTGAATATCCGCAAACCAGCACACACACATGTGCACAGAGACACACACACACACACACTCATAGTCAAATCGCATGCGTTGATGTAAGTACATAATGTATGTGGGTTCGGTATTCTGGTGGTTAAATGTTGCTGCTGTTGTTGGTCGTCGGTCGGTCGATTGGTTGCTTGGTCTGTTGTTATATGTCAACAACATGCCACAAACCGAGTAAACAAACTATTTCTGCCGTTGCCTTCCCACATTGCATTTTGGGTGTGGGGTGGACATAGAATGGAAGAGGGGGGATTTTCTCTTCGATGCCAGCCAAGCAACCAACAACATAAACAATTGCCCAACATCATTTTATGCGAATGCCAAAACAGGCATTGCTAAACAATCTGTTGCTGTTGGTATTGCACTTGGCCGTAAAGAAATTTGTTAATCAATTGCCGGACTACATGGCAGGGTGGCGTTTAATATTCGGTAACTCACCCACCCACCATCTGTGGCATTCTTTTGACTACCTCAGACCGCATTAAAACTCTAACCCTTCGCCCACTCTTCCCTTACTTTTACTTCATAATCAATTTTATTTTCATATTCAATGTTATGCGTTGCATATGGACCAGGGCAGTGATGATGAGACAAAAAAAAAAAAAAACAACAAAAAATATTGCCACAACTTCTGTAAACATTTTCAAAAACAGCAATGTAAACACAACACAAACAAGTTAGAAACAATTTGCCACCATCCTTGTCTGCTGCTAAACTAACTGGACGATGATTTGAAACTTACAATACTTGCATAAAATTACCATATCCCTGCCTGCCCTCCTGCTCTCTGGCACACTCCTCGTTTGTATGGCAATAGGCTCTGAGTTTGGGTATGTCAGTGTGCGGATAGCTTGGTCGGCCACCCCATGGCGAGACATATGATGTGGCAGAGAGAGTGAGAGTGTGTGTGTGTGTGTGTGTGTGTGGGGGGGCAGGGAGGGGGGAAATTAAAAGAGAATTTTCTGTCGAAATATTTTGCTAAAATACAAGTCGATCAGTCAAAACACATCAGGAAGATGTGGGTTGGGTTTTAATGAATGAGAGAATGCATGCATGTAGCATGCATTACAGTCACTTTATTTACACATACGACGTTGGCGCTCATAGGCTTTCACACTAACACACATACCCTGGCAAAATTGCCAACAACTCTGATGTGACAGCAAATGGAACAAAGGCATGTTTATTAAGGTGCTTCCAGAGGAAATCTGGGAAAATTTTTCCTTTCTATCAAGTAAAATTGTGTGAGTACTCGACAGACCAAATTATCACCAAGGTCCAGAATCTTCAGAGGTTGCGTGGACATTCTCATAAATAAATATCCAGTAATTTGAGGCCTGTTTATGTCTGTAGAAAAGCTAATGAGGCATTGGTACAATTATCAAGGTAACCATGTATTTGCCTGAATATGCTGAAATTAGAAATTGGAATCAGTATTTTTAAAAATTCAGACCTGGGGCTCTATTCCTTTTCTATAAAGCATTGAAATTAAAAATATGAAGGAATTCTTTAAATTAAATGAAAATGTTTACAAAGAAAATGTTCTTAATTTTTTTGAATAATACAAAAATTTAAAAAATGTGGCCCTTAAAATGACCCAGAAAAATTGTGTTCAAATGAACACTCACCCACCCTAATGTCATCATTTACTGGGAGAATGTTCAACTATGACAGCAGAGGAGGCCTATGCAAAATTTTATGCAAATTTTCATTTGACAAGGGTTAACCAAACACACACTGAGTTCTGAACTCTGTAGCTCGTATGTGTGAGATGTAGGCATCAGTTTTTTGATTGAAAAACTGAAATGGAAATAGCAACAACAATAACAACAACGGCAACGACAAGGATGTACAAATGACCCTAGCCTACAGGATGCATGCAGTGGCCTTGCCACAAGCATCAACCACGGAACATGCAATACCGCAACAACATCACAACGCTTTGCCTAAACAAACCTAAACAGCAAACTTTCCACGCAGACACACACATGGACACAGGGACATATCCCATCCAACATGGTTTCAGATGACGACGACGACGACGAGGATGATGATGATGATTTGTACACGATAACCGATATTGGCCAAAATGCAAGTGTGTTCATATGTCCAGTTCGTGGATGTGGAGAAGAAGAAGAAGATGGAAGCATGAAAAAAATGTTTCCCCGTTAAGATGACCTGCAGCTCATATCAGTCGTTCTGAGGTATCAGAGGTTAAACTGCTAAAGGTATAGATCAGTTAACGAAGGATATTGCAGTTTTCTGTTGAGTGTTGCTGTGAGCGTTTCATGACCTCATCAGCATCATTCCGTTGCAATTGCAAAAGTAGAACCAACACACACACACGCACACACTTCAACTGAAACTCTTTGGCAAGTAGGGCAAGAGCGGCATCACTGAAATGCAAATGCGAGCATGTAAAATTGGAAAACAACCTTGTTCTTTGTGAATCGCCCAAAATAATGTTATTGCTGTTCTACATAAATGGTAATGGCAGTATCGAGGAGAACGGGCAACAACAACAGCAGCACCAAGCATGTAAAGCAATTTGCCATACACGTATTGTTACTGAAATTAGTTCATATCTATGAACAGGCTTTGCAAATTTTTGATATATTTTATGGACTCGAGTTGGAGTTTCAAATATTCAAATGAGTATTTGTATTGTTTTTGCCCCCTCGCCTCCCATCAGGATAGTTTTTCTAGTTTTGTTAACAACACTGCCAACAAATGTTTATTCACGAAACAATGTCTGCCTCGAGCCGGACCATTGAAATGTGAATATATTTTTAATTGATTAGAATATTCGGAGGAATTGCGATTGGGTAAATAAATAGATCAAGTTTATATCAGTGAAGAAGCATGGAGCTTGTACGTTAGTGAATGTTAATTGTTCCACGCATAAAAATCGAACTGCAATTATTTCATAGTAAATTTATTTCATTATTTATTTAACCTTTGTAAATAACCATAAGTATATACATTTTGACAATGAGATCTTGTCGAAGGTATAATTTTGAAAAAAAAGTCGTAAATATGAGATTGCAGATACCTTGATAAATCTTCCATTATTATGTCATTCGATATGCAAAAGGATTTTGAAAAACAACTCATGTCAATTCCCTTTATATATTTTTTTGTTATTGCATATTTGAGCTTGAGTTCACAAATCTGACGTGTCTCATAGAAATTCCATACAAATGCCTGTAGACAATGTTATCCATCATAACAGAAAAATCCCTGAAGTGGCCATAAAAATGCTCTTAAATTAAAATAAAAATTTGTATTTAAATTATAAACAAGTTTTTGAATCCCCAGACCAACATAAATGAAGGACCTTTATGGATGAATGTAAAGGTTATTCCTGTGAGAGTTTTGTCTTGCTTGGCAAACTTCCTCGCAGCTCTGAAGAAAGAGAAACATATCATTTTGATTTTATTTCAGAAATTGTATTAAAAGTCTATTTTATGAGGTTGTTAATAAAACAGATTTTATGTTAATATATGCAAAGGTGAAGTAGTGTGATATAGATGAATGTGAACACATACTAGCTCTACTGGAAATTGTATATCCATGACTGGGTGATCCTTTAAATGTGGTTGTCCTTTGGGGGCTTGTGTGCATAATTATTAATATGGAAATGAAAATTTCGTAGTTAAATAAGGCAACTATCATCAGCATAAATCTAAATTAGGTTGTAACGAATTTTAGAATAATAGTTATTTTGTAAGTTTGAAGCAGCGGCGGGTAGTTCAAATTCTGCATATTCTATACAGGTATGGTATGGCCCTTATATAACGTAATTTCCCCTTTTTAGTGATTTTGAGATTAGGCAATTGGGCTAGAATAAAGTTTTCACACGATAAAGTGTTAACAAATTTCAAAGAATCGGAAAGAAAAAGGTTAATGAAATTAATATTGCTCAATCTAATTATAGCTCCCCTGTTTTAGCTTCTTCATTGAACGAATAAGGTATCTTTATTCATTTGAGCTGTTACTCTCCTATTGTGGAACGTTTATATCATTGGAATTAGAAATATATTCAAACTTTGTATCGTCACACCCCATGTTTCTGTTCCTACTCTAATCCTATTCTCATACATACCTACATATATTTATATTAATATTTTACATCATATTGTTATTTTAATGTGTTGGCAATAGTGTGTTTTATAGTTGTTGGTGTTAAAATACAAGAGTGTGTGAGTGTGATTTCTGTTTGGCTGTGTGACTATGGCTTGAATGTAGTGTTTTATGATGTTGTTTAACACGTATTAATTACAAATGCAAATAAAAGGGTTCTAATGTTCTTCAACAACCACAGCCACATCCCCAGCCACAACTACAGACACAACGCAAATAAACAAACGAGAGCTGCTAACTTTGACACAGCACACATTTCAAAGGTGGCTGGCTCAGTTAGGTGCGTGCAAATTAACGTGAAATTCCATTAGTTTGGGTCTCGTTGCCGTTGAAACAATGCCATAAAGAAGCGAACGTGTAAATGTATGCAAATTAGCTGAGTGTTATAAAGTGTCACATGATTAGTGGCAGTGGGAATACATTTATGACTCATAAATATCATAGAGCACACGAAAGTGGTTTTGCACCAAACGCAAGACTTCCGGTGAGTACAGCTACTTCTCCTTTTCTCTTGCTCTCGACTCGATTCCATTCCTGGGCCATTTTCTAGATCCGTCATTTATTTTGCATTGAAAACTTATACCTACTTGACATTTCAACGAGAATAAGAATTTATCAATTTCCTTGGGCAAATAATAAAATTACGACACGGACATGTCCGCTCAAGTGGAAAGCAGCTCGAAAAAAAACGCTCGCAATTACAATCCAATGGCAAGCTCTAACTGAATGAATTCATTTCAATTTCGCTGTAGCATGTTTTAATTATTCACTTCGAAGTTGGACTTTCATGTCGAAGTAAGAAAATTAATGCGAAAAGGAGCGAAAGAAAAAAAGTAACACTGCCTAAAGTGGTAATGGATATTGACACATTTCCTTTCGTTTGTTTGCTTGCTTGCTTGCTTGGCAGAGGCTTTGCTTGGCCGCTACAACATTTCACGAAGCGGAGAAGAAAGCAAACTTCATTATTATTACTGTACAAGTTGCACAAGAAGCGGAGAATTGTGTCAATATTAATTTGCATAAGGAACCGTTAAAAAGTTAAAATTCCACAATCGGCTATCCGTTGGAAAACTTTTCCGGCTGTCACTTAATACTTACTGCCACCACAAAGCCAAATTGCCGGTGGCAACAACTGAAAAATACAGGGAAGAACAAGAAGCACAAACACTGCTGGGAACTGTCGTTACTTGACAATGGAAAGGATATTTGTCTAAAGAACGGAATTGATTACAGGGATCCGGTGATTGGTCGGTCACTGTAATCAAATGGAAATTAATGATTAGCTTCTAATTAAGATGAGCGTTTTTTATGTTTCTTTTCAACAAAACTGAGGTGTGGGGGTAAATCGCAGGTGGTAGGCTGGATCCGTCAAAGATATTGTTGGTGAATCAATTTTTTTTTAAGTAGAAGTAGGGGTTTCCGAACGTAGTCAAATGAAATTTGGAATGTCGATTTCATGGGATAGTGAGATTTTATTTCTATTTCGCTCTTAGAACAAACTCTTACTCCACTTCGAGCAATTCGACTCCCACTCTAATTTTTGCAAACAGTAGTGATTTGGGAGAGCTCCCACACAAAACAAAGGAGTCAACAGTGGACTCCACATAATACTCCCACTCTTCGAGCACACCCACTTGACTTTATTGCACTCGGTCGGAGTTTTTTAGTTTCGTGGCTTTCAGATATTGTTAAATACGAAATAAAAGATAAGGACTTTTCATATTAAATTTTTAGTTTCTGAAAATTATTTTTTTTTGTCACTAAAATTTCAACCAAAAACTAAAGGTGAATTAGAATAATGACTTATACTGTCCCTGAATTGAAATTTCCATACAAATGCTTACAAATTCCAAAAACCAATATTTTTGCCCTGCTTCTTCTAACAACACACCTACCTTTCTTGGCTTTTCAAAATGTATCTGTGTATTGTAAAGGTCGATATTTGCTTGTATGTATTGATATAATGTATTCTATTAATACAAAATCTCAATTACTCACTCTCTTCGATTGTGGTTTTTGTCAATTAACTTTAGGCATGCGTAATTTATGTACTTGTTTTACACATTAGAAGGCAGAAACACACACATACACACACCTAGACAGGCATCCATGGCAAAAGGGATCCAATAACAGGAAATGCAAATATACCTCCTTATTATGTATGGAAAACCACAAGACCATCTGCCAGAGTTCAGCTAGGCTCAGAAAGGATACTAATACACAATTAAAGTAATCATTGAAAGGACCCTGTAGGGGCAACAAAATAGCCCTTTAAAAGGGAAACTTGCTAAGAGTACCGACTCAGGAAAAATTACTGTAATTATTTGAGTATTTTTCATAGCCAGAGTTTAAAAATTAGAAAAGTGGCAAAGTCATCATCCCAACACTATATCTTTACTTCAAGCACCCTTAGAGGTGCATATGCGTACATCCGTATACAACAGTCAGGATGTGTTCTGTAATGGCAACAAATCTTTGCTGCTGCTTTTGCACCAATCTTACCACATATTCGTCTCAGCACTTGCATACTTGTGGCCAAGGCACGTGGTCGGTTGTGGAGCAGTAAATTTTATTTCTACCATTCCACACCCCGAACCTCCATTCTGCCATTGGAGGGTAGAGGAAAAACCAAATTAATTTTTGTTGTGGCTTTCAGAACAGCAATATAACAAAAATACCTTCCATTCGACTTGTTTCTGTTTTGTCTTCTCATTTTCCAGCCGAGAACTCGAAGCGAGCGGCAGATTTGCAGATGTCTTGAAGAGGCTAAAAGCCGCATAATGTTACACCTGTGTTTAGTCTGAGGATGTGTGCGTTGTGGTTTCCTGGCATATGTAGAATGCGGAAGTCAAGAGTACTACTACAACTGATGTAATTTAAATAATTACCAACAACAACAAAAACGAAAACAACGACGCAACCGGCACCGAACAACGGTGAAGTTGCCGCATCAACACTTTGCATATTAAATTTAAAGTTGTTGGCAATTCCAGTGGAGTTGTGTTTTATTGTCTAACATAATAGGCTGGGAAATTGCAGTAAATTGAGTCGATGTCTGGAAATTCTATACTCGAGCAATAGTCAAGTAGGGCGAGGCAAATGACAGTCTCCTATGCAGCTGAAGTGGCCCAGTGTACTGGATTTGGGTGTTTCCCAAAACTTCTACTCAGGTAAGCTCTGTGGATGGAGGTTCTCCAAATACAGTTGTTATTTCTTTCTTTAGGTGGCGTGCCAGCATCTATAAACTTATATGGCTGGACCTATGCATATATCTAAGCATCTACTATGCCCTTAATTTTACCTATCGCTTCTACATGAATGAATCACAAAAACAGTAAGTGCAGCAGCTGGAGAAGTCGTGATAGAGTTCTCAATATATTGTGTATCGACTTCTTTTCAGATTATTTGAAACAATTGTCGTTTATTGCTACAGCAGCATATCGTTGATTCCCATTATGTTTGTGTTGGGATTCTATGTCTCTGTCGTTGTAAAACGTTGGTGGGAACAATATATGACCCTGCCTTGGCCAGACAGTACTGCCGTCTACGTCTCATCGCTGATTAGGGGCCAGGATGATAATGGTCGTAAGATGCGCCGCACTATAATGCGTTATGTGTGCCTGAGTCTCACCATGGTATTGACGAGAATATCACCGCGTGTCAAGAAACGCTTTCCAACCCTGGACCATTTGGTCGATGCCGGACTTTTGGTGGAGAACGAGAAACAAATCTTAAAATCTATGAATGAAAAATTTGCCAAACATCCAAAGCACTGGATGCCAATTGTCTGGGCCTCGGCAATTGTGACAAGGGCACGTAAAGAGGGAAGAATCCGTGACGATTCGTCGCTGAAAACTTTGATAGATGCTTTGAATAGCTTTCGTGAGAAGTGTATGGTTTTGACATTCTACGATACCATGAGCATTCCTTTGGTTTACACCCAGGTGGTGACCTTGGCGGTATATACCTTCTTTTTGGCTTCAGTTTTTGGGCGCCAATGGACGGGACAAACAGATCCCGATGGTATTATGAACATTGTAGATTATTTCTTTCCCATATTTACGGTATTGGAATTCATGTTCTTCATGGGTTGGCTGAAGGTTGCCGAGTCACTTATATGTCCTTTTGGCGAGGACGATGATGATTTTGAGGTAAAAATCTGCAGAAATAAAATTAGTTTTAATGTTTTAATGCACTGGACAATTTTTCAGTTGAATTGGTTAATTGACCGTAATTTGCAAGTTTCCTATCTCATTGTTGACGAAATGCATAATGAACATCCGGAGCTTTTGAAGGATCAGTATTGGCAAAGTTTTTACCAAAAGCAAACTGGGGATCCGCCACTACATTCTACGGCAAAATTGGGTGAAACTGAATCAAGGAATACATTGCTTAGTGGCAACATTTTGGTAGCTAGTTTTCTTACATTTTGCCGTAGGTGAAGTGGATTTCAAATGTTCTTTATTGTAGGATTCTCTTACTAATTTCTTTTTGAAGCGTGGCAGCAAAACAAATTCACAATATGATGAAAATGTGAAGGAATTGGAATCTACCATAAAGCAATACTTTGATGATGACAAGTTTAAAATATTCCATGATTCAGAAGAAAGAAATACAAATTTAAACTTAAAAACCAGTAGCAGTGAATGTAGAGCCTCATCGCCAAGCATAAATGACAGTCCTGATGAATTTGAACAGCTCAAGTCTAAGAGAGCTGAGGAAAGACTTCAAAGGAAGCATATAATTCTTACAATACCAAGTGTCAAAATATCTGAAACCGATCGAAAGTCGCAGATCTCTGAGAAAATGAATGCCTCATCTTCGCACCAATCTTTTCAACAAAGCCTTGACAATAGCTCAGAAAACACTGGAGAAACAAAAAAGAATATTTAAAAAATACTTTGTAATATTTTAAAAGAAAAATAAAAAATATTTTTGACGAGTAAATATATTATTTTTTTCAATTTGCATTTGAAGTTGTCATGACTGTAACCTATACCGCAGAAGTTGCAACATGCAAGAAATTCGGTTGCTTTGTAAAATTGCTGGCAAGGTAGGGAACAAGAGAGATGGGTGATGGGATGGTGAAATGAAAGAAATTAATCTAAGCCCTTTTAACTGCAGATGGAGAGGAAGCATTTACAAATTGGTCTGGATGGATTTGCTACTATTTCTCGCTTTATACTACGGCATTAATTTGATATATATTTATTTACTGGATAAAGATTCCCAGAAGTAAGTGGAGCTTGGAAAGTAGTGATATCTTTAATGGATTTGTGATTTTCCTCTTGAACAGGACCTTCGAAAGTGTGGTGTACTATTGTGCCAGTTACAGCAGCCTGATACCGCTCTCATTTGTTTTGGGTTTCTATGTCAATTTGGTGATGACCCGATGGTGGGAGCAGTACATAACCATCCCTTGGCCGGACTCGGTGGCAGTCTATGTCAGTGCCCATGTTCATGACCAGGACGAGCGCGGTCGTGTCATGCGTCGCACAGTCATGCGTTACGTCTGTCTATGTCTGACAACAGTCTTCACCATGATCTCGCCCTGTGTCAAGAAACGATTTCCGAAAATGAAACATTTGGTTGAGGCCGGCCTCCTGCTGGAGAATGAGAAGAAAATCATTGAGTCAATGGATGTGGCCTTTCCAAAGTATCCCAAACATTGGATGCCAATTATATGGGCGGCCAGTATAATTACAAGGGCACGCAACGAGGGTCTGATACGGGATGATTTTGCGGTTAAGACCATTATAGATGAACTGAATAGCTTCCGTGGTCGCTGTGGCACCCTTATGTACTATGACTTTATCAACATTCCCTTGGTCTATACGCAAGTTGTGACAATTGCCGTGTACTCGTTTTTCGTGTGCAGTCTTTTGGCCCATCAATGGACTGAGTTCAAGAAAAACACCTACGAGGGCTTGGACTTCTACATGCCACTCTTTATTACATTGCAGTTTTTCTTCTACATGGGCTGGCTAAAGGTGGCTGAAACATTGATTAATCCCTTTGGAGAAGACGATGATGATTTTGAGGTGATTTCCAAAGAATCTTAAATAATGGTGAAATTTTAATCCCCGTATTCTAGGTTAACTGGATGATTGATCGCAATTTGCAAGTGTCTTATTTGATCGTTGATGAAATGCACCATGAACATCCGGAGTTGGTGAAGGACCAGTACTGGGATGATGTCTATCCCAATGAGTTACCCTATGAATCAGAGGCCAAAAGAGAACAACATCCCGAGCATTCAACAGCCAAATATGATGTGGACGAATCCTTGGAACAGTCTTTTAATAAAATATCTCCGGTAAGTTTCTAATTTAATCGGTTTTAGCAGAGAAATTTAATATGAATATACCTTAGAGTGGGGAAACTGGATCTGCCATCCATTCTCTGGGTAGTATTGAAGGTGAGATTTTAAATACAGTGTTAGAAAAGCGTTCTTCGGAGCATCTCTTACAAGAAAATTCCTCCTCGGATGTGGAGAGTGTACAAAAAATCGTGTCTTATAGATCATCAGAGTTTTCGGAAAATATTTTATGGAAGAAGGACGAAAATGATGGTAAATCACAAATAACTTTAGATACTATTTCCGAAGATAAACGATTTGAACATGAGGAAAGCGAAATAATGGGTGAAGAAGAATCTTGCCAGGAGGAAGGAGAAGAAGTCCAGGATACATACGAAAGTGGTAAGTTAAGTAAAGTTATAATTTAAATTTATATTTGTTGACGTTAGGTCCCCTTTAAAGAGACTGAAGTTGATCCCTTTGAGCAGTTACGCCTGGAACGTCAACGGCAACGCATCCAGAGAATGCATGATTTTCTTCAACGTTATTTTGGTCCACATTTCAAAATTGAAATGCCACAGGTTATTCCAGATAATGGAACCTTAACGAAAAGTAGGAAGACATGTAGGAAGAGGACGAAGGAAGAATCCAACTCTGTGGAAAATAATACTTCAATGGAATCAAATTTGAGAGAAATTCTTGAGAACCTTCCTATTGGAGGAATGCAGATACCCAGTGATGTATCAATGCCATTCCTTGTTGATGCTGGAACTTCGCCAATGAGTTCGGCAAAAAGTTACTCCACAGCTGGTATTTTTGAATAGAATTCTTTGGAGACATACCTCCTTCTTATTGAATAGCGCAGCACTTTAATAATTTACCACACAATTTAATGTAATTCCTTGTATCTAGAATGAATTATTTAATTTTTATATTTATTGCTTTTAATAAACTAAAATGAATTACCCTATGAATCAGAGGCCAAAAGAGAACAACATCCCGAGCATTCAACAGCCAAATATGATGTGGACGAATCCTTGGAACAGTCTTTCAATAGAATATCTCCGGTAGGTTTCAAATTTAATCGGATTTGTCAGATAAATTTAATATGAATATACCTTAGAGTGGTGAACATGGATCTGCCATCCATTCTCTGGGTAGTATTGAAGGTGAGATTTTAAATACAGTGTTAGAAAAGCGTTCTTCGGAGCATCTCTTACAAGAAAATTCCTCCTCGGATGTGGAGAGTGTACAAAAAATCGTGTCTTATAGATCATCAGAGTTTTCGGAAAATATTTTATGGAAGAAGGACGAAAATGATGGTAAATCACAAATAACTTTAGATACTATTTCCGAAGATAAACGATTTGAACATGAGGAAAGCGAAATAATGGGTGAAGAAGAATCTTGCCAGGAGGAAGGAGAAGAAGTCCAGGATACATACGAAAGTGGTAAGTTAAGTAAAGTTATAATTTAAATTTATATTTGTTGACGTTAGGTCCCCTTTAAAGAGACTGAAGTTGATCCCTTTGAGCAGTTACGCCTGGAACGTCAACGGCAACGCATCCAGAGAATGCATGATTTTCTTCAACGTTATTTTGGTCCACATTTCAAAATTGAAATGCCACAGGTTATTCCAGATAATGGAACCTTAACAAAAAGTAGGAAGACATGTAGGAAGAGGACGAAGGAAGAATCCAACTCTGTGGAAAATAATACTTCAATGGAATCAAATTTGAGAGAAATTCTTGAGAACCTTCCTATTGGAGGAATGCAGATACCCAGTGATGTATCAATGCCATTCCTTGTTGATGCTGGAACTTCGCCAATGAGTTCGGCAAAAAGTTACTCCACAGCTGGTATTTCTGAATAGAATTCTTTGGAGACATACCTCCTTCTTATTGAATAGCGCAGCACTTTAATAATTTACCACACAATTTAATGTAATTCCTTGTATCTAGAATGAATTATTTAATTTTTATATTTATCACTTTTAATAAACTAAAATTGTGTTCCACATATTTCATGCCCCTACTTTTGACCAGGAAAATGAGAATTCCTTTGCGTAGACTTCAACACTGTCAAAGTGCAGTTCCCTTCCTCATGTGGTCATGGGGAGGAGTAGTACTTCCACTAGTGAAATAAATAACGGTTAATATCTTTGGGTCTTCCTTGGGTCTGGTGTTGCCAAAAACATTATTTTAGCTCTCCACGACCCCATAGCAGTGGCGTTCACATCCCCATCCATATAAACTGTTATGTTTTATAAGTATTGCAGATGATTCGTTGATAGGTTCCAGTGGAACCTAACCACACCAACCAAATGTGTGCACATTCATATATCATTGTTGCTGTGATTGTTGTTGTTGTTCTTGGGGAGAGTCTGTCTAAGGATATGAAAATATGAAATTGCTTTACACTCGAAAGCTCATTAAGTCGATTTATATGGCAAGCCATAAATTGTTGCAGCTAAATGTTCATCGTTTACAGTTATGCGAACGGCAACGACATTTACAGTTAACAATATAGGCACTGGAGGCAACACGAGATATATTTTGCCAGAGCCACATAAGGTCACTCATATGAAAAATTCTTATCAAATTTCCTTAGAAGTCAACCAAATAAATTTCATCACATTTTCCCACCCCGCAATCCCCATCATCAAAGGAAAGGAAAGAAAAAACACAACTGAATTTCCACAAAAAAATCCTGTTCTTGGAACTGCAAAACCATTTGTCAATTCTTCAAATCCTACTGAAAGTCAAATGATTTCCACATGCATTCAACAATGAGGGGAGTTTGTTTTTTTTTTTTTGGTTTTTTGAATTGCATGATAAATTTGATAAGAAATATGAAATATTGAAATGTAGAAAATGCTCATATGCGAATTGTAAATGTCATAAAGATTTGCAAGAGTTATTAAGAATAGACTGAGGAAAAATGAATGAAAATTGGAAATGATGTGATAATTTATTATGTTGAAAAAATGAAAAAATGTTGATTTAAATAGATATCAGAGAAGAAAAAATGTGTTGATTAAAAAAATCATGGAAATGGAAAAATGAATTTCATATACTAACATATTGTACTCAAAAGGGTCTAGATTGATAACTTGGCGCCCAACTTGAAAATTAATTTGTGAATATGCCTTTCTTATAATAGCAAAATATTATCCAATTGTTATCACCACTATTCGCTGTTTTTCTGTAGGCATGTGTATTCCTGTCACAAGTACAACTTTAGTTTTTCGGTGGAAAATCAATGATCCTCATTACTTAAAACCCTTTTTGAAGTCAAATATATTCTTATGAGGTTGTCGTGCATCAATCGAAGCGAATATCAGTCCGGAAGGGCAATACTGTCCAAGAAGAGAGAGGCGAACATTATTCCTATGCATATTCATGCCAAAACGACATACTTTTTTGATAATCGACATATTTGGTCTGTTCCAGAGCTGCCTGATTTTCCCTTTATGATATCCGAGAAAAGATTCTTGCAGACTCTGGAATATTCCCATTGCCAATTTTTTTCAAAATTGACAATATATACCCTTAAGGCCGAAACTGTTCTACCTCCTCATTGTATCATAATAATAATGTATACTTATTTTAATTAATACTCTTTTTAAACGTCTCTACTAAACTTCAAAAATATTTAAAATAATCGTTTATATTGTACATATTTAGTTAAGTACCTAATTTTTATGGTGCGTACCGTGTAGAATTTTCATGCGATTTACATGCATTAAAGTCACATACTAACACAATGAAGCTCATTGGTAATTATACTCTCATACTCACACACATGTACAACACAAATGTCTTCCTCTGAGATGCGTATTATTATTGTTATTTAACGCGTCGCAGAGTTTTCTTATTGTTTTTATGGAAATTACCATGCCAGCCAAGCGATACCACCCATGCCGTTGGCCCAAACACACCATGTTTGACTCCAGACATTCTGTCAAAGTCACGCGAGACATTGACATTGGGTTGTGCCGTGGAAGGAAGACGAAAACAACTCAAGGATATATTGGCATTAAATAGTAAAATATTTCCAGCCTAATGTATTACATTCACATCCATATGTATACATGTGAGTATATGTTCCGGCATTCCATCTACATACATATAAATATAAAATAATAATGACTTAACTCTCAGGAGAAATCTATCATGCAAAGCCAATGACAACAACACACCGCTGCCATCATAAAAACATGGGACAAAGAAGCCAAACAAAAGCAAAATTAAAATCAAAATAATGGCATAAAAATGAATTATCCGCTTTTTCTGGTAGATTTTTTTTTGGGGGGGAATTCCATTAGCATGTGTGAGTGTGTCGACCCGGAAATGTTTTCCCAAATTCCTTTGCCATTATGTCAATTATGTGCGAGACACGAACTGAATGATGTATGCCCTGGCTCCCTTGGCCCAAGGCACAGTTGGCCGCCACCACACTGTCATATTTACTCACATATATCCATCCATTACTATGCCCTCGCCACCGCCTTTGTGGGTACGACACATAATAAATGGCAAAAACTGAAAACTAATTAAAAAATAAATTCGCAAAAAAAAACGACTACAAGTCTGGACCACATTTACAAGACCACTGATGTTAATTTTTTTTATAAAATATTTCTGGAAATTGTTGCGGTTTTATTCAATAAAAATTTTACTGTATTGCTTGAAATTAGTAACATTTAATTGCGAGCACACACGCACAAAGAAACTCGCACACACACACACACTCAAACATACACTGGCAGTTACGCATATTTGCGTACAACAAATAAATTGATTGCCAATTAAACAAAAAATTGCCGTTAGTGAGATTCTCTCTAAATAAAATTCAAATTCCAATAAATTCGTTTTAGTAAAACAACGACGATAACGAATTTTCTTTGATTGCATGTAATTTAGTTGCGATGTAACCAACCAATTGTTTTTAATGAAACATTTGACCAATTTGGGTTTTTTGTTGTTTCGTGAAATGTCTACACTGGTGATGATTGGAATAGAGGCAGGACGTTTTTTTGAAGTTTTTGGTGTGATTATAAATTTTGTGGAGGGACGGACAGATACAAAAGATATTTTAGATCCCGAGAAGCCAGGGTGATTTTTTTTGCAAGATTTGACTGAAATCTTTGAATTCCCAAAAATTGCGGCAGAAATTCATTCTCAATGAACCTTTTCGCAGAGAAAGTTATAGCCATATTGAAGATATGCTTGGAATAGAAGTACTCAAAATATTATGGTCCCCCAAGGATTTTTACCTATAATAAATGTTGTCGAAAAGAGTAAACTTTTCTGCTACAAATTCAAAATTGACATTCTTTAAAATACCGAGAATCAGAATGTACCCTACATGCATAAATAATATAAATTAATTTTGACTTGCATGACTCTTTAAGAGGAATATAGCGAAATAATGAACCATTTTCTAAAATTATTATTTTTTTTTTTTTAATTTAAGAATCTATAACTGGAAAAAAATATTTCGATCTACAAACTTTATAGAAAATAAGACACTTCATTTAAATTTTAAGTGAGTAATTGTCAATCAAAATATTGTCTACTTGTGTTTGTGGAGTAGACGGATAAGCGCCATTTCACATTTTTTGGGAGTTATTCAATATTGTGACCCGATGTGGTTGAAGATCCAGAAGGAGTATATAGATCTAGTCAAATTGGACATCTGGCATAAGATTGATTCAAATATTCAGATGAGCGTAAACGAAATCGGATACATCCCTTTTTTGTAAGATAAATCATTTCCTTTAAAACCTTGTAGGGGACGAACCGACATTCCCATCACCAAACTCAATATAAGGTTGTTGAAAATATTGCGATTAACTAAATTGGGACGAAATTCGAAACTCCCTCTTGAGCTCGCAGATAGACCGGCGTGTATGGGTAGATCGACTCCAAAATTTCTGAAACGAATATCTTCCACATATTTTGTCCCTATCAAATGGTTCATTTACTCCGTGGCCACATGGAGTATTCAAATTTCCCGAAACTTTGTTTTGATTTATTCACTTTTAAGGTCAGACATATTTTATCAACTCTCAGGGTATGGCCAATTACAATGGCAGTCATTACGCAGTACATACTCAACCGCATCATGGAAGTGCAAAATACCAATGCTCAGATTACAGCATCACTTGCAAATGAACTGACCGGTCTACTGGCCGGCCGACATACAGGCGACTGACGGACACGCCAACTATGCACATACATACATACATGCATGCATACAAAGTCAATACGGAAATGTTAAAACGAAGTTATGTATTTGATTGGATTGATTATATTTTTGCCTGAATAAATTTAAACATAATTGCCAATTAACACTTTTTCGACGTAATGCTTTGATGATTGATGACAAACGCCCGCACTCACACACACACACACACACAGAGACATGGTTATACAATGGCATTTGGAGGAATAAGTGTATCACATTGCCGGTTGCCATTGCCGCAAGTGTAGCAGAGTTATTGCCAATTTAAACATGTTAACCCAACAGAGAACAACAACAACAGCAGCAGCAGCAACAACATCAGTCAATCATGCAACAAACATTGGCCACAATGTGCACGTTTTTATTCTGATGAACTGAACTTTCTCTCTTAGCAACCATGCCAATGTCAACGTCAATCCACCACCACCGTTTGCAACACACACATATAAATGCACACAAGCGAACAGCAGCATCCCCAGTCCAGAAATCACTGCTTCAATGGTCGCCTACGAATCGGTGTTGGTAGTGGTGGTCGGAGGTCGTTTTGACCAAATGAGTACTGCTTGCTGGCTCATAAAGACCTGCCGAACACATCAAATCATATTTGGATCGCACGGCAGGGTATCGTCAACACGGCGCTCTGGATTTCACACTGACCGCTTGACTGATTGCCGACGACCAAAGCGACCCGGGAGCATGTCCACTGTTGAAGTCCAAATTGGCAAAAATTATTGAAGCATCGATATATGACATTTAACAAACGCTTTTATGTCAAAATATGTGCACACACATGTATGTGTGTATGTATTTGTTTGTATGTTGGACGAATATATTTTCATTGAGCATTTCAGCCATTGTCCAAAGTAGTGTTGGTTTTGTGTTGTTGTTGCTGCTGCTGCTACTGATGGTGTTGAAACCAATCATTGTTGTTTATAACGTTTAATTAAATGAATATTCAAATAGAACGATAGGTTAATTGCAAGCATTCGCGCGTATGTGTGTGTGTGTGCGGGTTGGTGTATGAGTGGATAGCTTTGCTTGTAGCGCACACTAAAAACAAATGAACCAAAGAAGAGGGCAAAAAAAAAAACACAACTCAAAAAGGAAAAAAAAAAAATACAAGAGAATTATCTACAATATGCTTTGATTGAACAACATCTGCAGTGCCCATAATACAATTTTTAGCTTTAATTGAAAACTAAGAATATGAAAAACGATATCGAGTAATTGGCTTCACATTCACATTAAAGGAGCAAATTTAATCAACCCCCCTTGATGTAACATATGGCAAATGTGTGTGTGCCGGGTAGATTGAGATATGCGAACGAATTATTTCAAAGGAGAGTTTTTACCACCTTTTTATACCCGCATAGTTACAGATATTATATATCTCTATATGGGCAAAATGTGCCCCCTTTGAATGAATGGTGGACAAAATATATTTCAGGAAATAACTCTAAAAAAGGGATATCCTTATTGGACCAAATTTGGTACATTTTACCAAAGTAAGACCGGGTTCGGAAATGGACATATCAGTCTACTTTTTTGGCAACCCTCTCATAAATGTTAACAATTTTATTGAACAAAATCATCAATAAATAAATGCAAATCCTATAGGACATTGGTCGGGTGAGAAAAATTTTGAATAATAAGAACTCTCGTAACATGTATAATCGACGTCCGATTTTCTCCAAATTTAACACCGCCCAATATTTTGAGCTGTGTTTGAGCAAGTGTGAAAATCAAATATATCAGTCCATTATTTCTGGTACCTCTTCCACAAAAGTATAAAAAAAATTTATCTTGAGTGGTGGTAGTATACGATGTATTAAAAAATTTGCAGATCGTAAGACTTACATGAGTCATAAGTAAGATTGAAAAATGAACACCCATTCCTGTACTTGCGACACAAGAGCTCAAAAGTATAAATGGAAATTTCCCTCTTAAAGTGAGAAATCAATATCTGATTTCTTTAATGTTTACACATCTCAATATTTCTAGTGTGAAAATGGAATATATAGGGCCACTATGTTTGGTATCTCACCACAAAAGTCAAAAAATGTTCTAGAAAAATGTCATAAGTTTATTTAAAATATATATGGTTCGTGGTTATTTGTGTATCAAACTTTGGTCAGATGCGATCATGGAGAATTGGCGTTCTCCTCTCATAGTACATTAGCGTCCTCCACATTGTGCCGCAACCATCCTCGTTAAATGACCTCCATTTGTTCTTATTACTCTTACATTTATATCGCAACGTATGTACTGGTTTCAATTGCGTTAATATAGTATTAAATTCATTAATTTGCTCTGATGAAAATATGTACAACAAACAAAGTTCTACAATCAAATAAATAAACAAAAAAAACTGTTCAGCTCTCTCTCTGCTCCAATTATTCACAATTCAACAGCGAAATGCTGGTAGCTGCCACTAATCAACAACAGCAACAACTAGGCCATACTACGAAAAAGTGCTAAACTTTTCGCATTCGCGGCCGACCATTGGTGGGGTGTAGGGCGACAGAGAGGCAAAGTAAACCCGGGGACTGACTTTATAACCCCATTATTGCAAAACTCTTCCAGCTTACTGGGGCTTAGCACAATTGCTAAATAGCACACTATCCCCAGCTTATATAATACGACCCATTTAACCCTTGAGGCATAGATGTAAAAACTTTCTTATTATACTGCAGCATTCATTTGAAATCGCAACAATAAAAAAGCGAATCCTCGGCTAAATTGCGGAAGTTATGAAAATATTTTCAGCTGGCAACAACATTACTGAATGAACTAAGCAACCGCATAGCATCCGCTGAAAAGTTAACGGATAATACAGTACAACAACGACAGCAGCAACAACAACAACATCCCCATCGACAGAGGATTTAAAAATGTTGCTGGCATAAGTCAAAAGATGATATCGCTGGACCTCGCCGAATAAAACGTAAACGAAAAAAAAAAAAGAATAAACGCAACACAAGGCAAATGCAATATTCGGAATAAGAATCATTCGAAAGAAAGCAGCCATCTCCGACACCAGCACCACCATCACCGTTGCAACTGCATTAATGCACAGACTGACTATCTAATGCCGCAGCCCCGGCACACGCGAATTCTCAATGCGTATATAGGTGGCAATGTGCAGAGGAAGCAGCCGCAACTTACCGCTGCAGTAGTATGGCCATAATATGAAATTGTGGCAATCGCTGGAAAGTTTGTGAATCGTAAATGGCTTGTGCTGACAAAAATCGTCCCCATGGAGTCGTTGTACTTTTAACATTTCGCCTCTGTCGGAAGTCCGTGTCTGTGTCGTTCTGTGCACAGCGCGTATTGTCATTTTCGTCGTTTACATTTTGTCTAAATGTTCCTGTCGCAGCAACAGCAGCGGCAGCAGTCACGTGTGGAGCAAGAGAGCGGTGGTGCGATGGAAAAGAGATAGCAAAAGTTGCGTACCAGTATTGCCTGAAACTGGAAGGCTAGGAACAACTTACACGCGGGAAATCTAAATTCAAATTAATATCGCCAAAAGAAAATAAAAATTACTTTAAATGACTTTAGTTGTGTTTCTTTTATTTTTTCATTCACTGCCCCAATGCGAAACCATATTTTTTCCTGTGGGATACTGCTGGCTTCGTTTCTTCGTTGCCATACTGGGTTTTGTGCATCGTCTTGGGGTTATTGGAGTTCTGTTGTTATCTTCGGTTTCCGCATAAGTTGGAAATGTTTTTTGGAATATTCGAAGATTGTTATTGCAACAATACATTCCACATAAAGATACAATTTTAATAAAATGGAAAATATATGCAAACATGTTAACAAGAGAATTTATATTATTACAAAAGGAACGATTTTTAAACTATTTCGGGATTCTGGAGCCACTGTCCTTTCACGAAAACCTTTACGTTTTTGCTGATCACATTGTGTTCGAATAATCCCTAAATTAAACAAGACAACTGCCAACAAGCGTAATAACCTTATTGGCTTTTCGTGGAAGTTTTATGCTTCCAACTTCCAACAACAAAGTCCACTAAATCTCAACACAAATGATGCATTACTTTAAGACGCATTAATATCAATTGCTATTTCCATCCGAATTGCCATTAAACCAGTACGGCAAACAATAACGAAGAGACTTTGTCCTTCTTTTTCGGCTGTTGTTGGTGGCTGGTTGGTCGGTTGGTTGCTAACCAATACAACTAGAGCATGTATCGATGCCTTATTAGTAGCTGCTAAGGCTGCGTTGCTCCGGATTGTGTGCTTATTTTTGAATTCAAGCCAAATTTACACACGAATGATGACAGCTTTGAGAACTCATAAAATAATGAAAATATCCGATGGCAAACTTTATGATTTGCCATGAAAAATTACCTTAGGACAAAGTTTTTGGGGCAGAGAAAAGTTTATCATTGTGCAGGGAGAACATAAAAGATATTGCTGCTCTTGTCAGCCAGGCAGGCAGACAGGCCAGTTGAATGGTGGTGGCGGACAAACGCAGCATAACTCCAAGCTCAAAGGCAACGCGACGGCAATCTGTGACACTTAACATGTGTTTTTCACGTTTAACTTTTCTCTGGCATTTTCCTCAGTAAATTAGGTGCAAAACAACGACACCAAAAATAAACAAAAATGAATTTTACGACCGTGCTGGGCACAGTACGGCAAGTTGTGATTTAAGAGACACACACGCAAGTAATATAGGAAAAATAAGTGAATGAACCGGGTCATTTTTGGCTGGTGGAAAATTTGGAACCCTTCCGCATGAGAGATATAAAACACAGGTCCATTACGATAAATTCCGAATTTAACTAAAACCAAGACATAAACAGCACATTTAACATAGACGACAACAGAGAAATGTTAACGTTAACAAGGGCATATTGACCAATGGAATTATCCTGTTCAAAGGATTTCCGCAGAAATGGATACATACCTCCGAATCGATCAGAACTTCCTATTCTTTTCATGATGCCAATGGACGGTTCATACGCTTCATAAGGCTTCCATTGGTACCCATATTGGACCGACTGAATTGTACTGGAAGGGATGGTGTGTTGTAAGATTGTCCTGCCCCATAAGATTATGATACGAGTTAATGGGTGTTTGGTGCCTTACAATTTTTGAGCATTTATTAATAATGACTAAGCAATTCGTTTCATTATCCTTTCTGTATGAAAAAAAAAAGTATAAGTACTTTTATGTAGCTCTGTTAACGTTAACATTGCTCTGTTATCTTCTATGTTAAATGTGTGGTTAGTGTCTTGTCTAAACATTATTAAAATTCGCACGTATCTTAGTCGAAAAATCTTACAATCTACCATTAGAGGTTTCTTCTAGAATGGTCCAATTTCGGTTCTTATGAAATGGACGAAACAGTTTTGAAGATTTTCTATCGATTTCGAAAATATTTTTCATTTACTGAGTATCCACAGAAATATAATTATTGAAATATGTTTCTACAAAAAGTCATTTTATCGGTTAGACACCTTCTAACAGTTGTCAAAATTTCAAAATTGAGTAACCATTTTTTCCAACTCAGTTTTTTGAGTTCTGGGAATAAAAATTGTCAAAAACTTTTATAAATTCAGTAACATTTCCTACAAAATTTCATTTCCGAAGACATGCAATTAACCGGGCAAGTATCCAGTCGCGCCTTGCACAGCCATGTTGATATACAAATATATTGAAATCTGCATTTGAATTGATGATTTATAACATATATTATCGGAAATCGATGTAGCAATACCTTTGAAATCTCTCTGAGCTTTACAACTCAAGTTCTCCCCCCCGAACACTGTGAGCATTAAATCATTTCGACTCCAGGCAAATGCTGTTAAAATAAATTCCCCCGTTCAAACCAACTGGAACACATTGTCATTGTCAACTCGCCATGGACTTCTCTGTCGGCTGCAGCAGGTGAGTAGCTCTGCCTTTGTGAATTTTTTGAGTGTTGTGTGGGTGGGCGTGTGTTCGTTCGAATAAAATGGACAACAAAATACCAAGAACGCATTCAACAGCTAAGGCATTCAACATTAATTGTAAGCATGCCTTCCCCCCTCCCTGCCTCCAACCAGTTTAGAGTGCGAACATTTATTTCGGGCAACATAACAATTTAAATGCCAACGATGAGCGTAAATCACAGTTGTCAACATGTTTGCTGCGATTAAGTGCTCCGAACTGCAAAGGCATCGCGTTATCCATGGCCGTCCAAGGAAGATAAAGAAGACCAACCTTAATTCGTTTACTACACAAAAGAATAATTCAAACTGGAAATGGAATGTAAATTAAATACCGAAATCCAGTCGCCAAGGATATTATTTTCTTAGCCAGGCTCGCATGCCTTTGAATTTAATTTATCATCATTAGTTGTTTAATCTTTTGGTTAACAAATCGAATCCCATATCACTCATCATTAGGGTGTGTAACATTTCACCTAGACGATATCCTTACACATTTGAGTAAATATACCCACAAAATATAAGCTCCTTAGTAAATGGTACATAAATGTGTACTTACACATCCATGGCCCATTTACATATTGTCATCTGCCCGTAGCCACCATCCACGACGATAATCTCTTTATTTACTTGCAAATCGACTTGAAAGGAACCCAACATGGCTGCCTTCCCGTTCGAGACCAGCCATTGGCATTAGTTCTGCCATACACTGTCTTATGACGACGTTTAGTAGCCCAACTAATAAAGGAGTCACCGGCAAATTACACACTGGGGACAAGCTTTGTCCTTTACTACAATAGATAGTCGTGGGTTAGGGGGCACACTGAAAATTCGAAGAACGAGAAATTTTTATAAGAAATTCGATAACTGGAACCTAACAGCAGAGTAGAAAAATATAACTAAACATATAAAATAAATATGACCAGATTCGAAGTATTACATACCCAATAACAACTTCTATTACCGAATAGTGTTTTTCTTTAACAATTTTTAGAAATCGTAACTACTTACAAATCAACATACTCATCCATTATTTTTTTAACAAAGGTATTTCGCCCAAATTTGCTTTATGTTTATAACAAATTGTTTTTTTTTTTTTTTTGTAGTTTGTTTTCAATACCTTTAAATTTGTTAATCGGCTCATATATTTCCAAGTTTTTTACTGGGCAGTATTACCCCATAGTACCAAGGGTTTCGTGGAATTTGTAATCCAAAGCATTAATTTTTTGATCCCCAGATGCATAGAGAGGGAATTAATTTTTTTTCAGATGTAATGAAACTTCACTCTGGATTAGAGAATAAATATTAAAAATTTCGGATTACACAATAGTACAATTTGTACGGAATAACAATTCTTTCACACAACTGCCAACTGTACCGAACATTTCTCTCAGTGCATTGCCCTTTTGCCGCAACTTTTTCCTATTTCGTTGAAAATGAAATTTCTTAGTTCCTCCTTCGACGGATAACCAACAAAAATCACCAAATTTGCGGTAGCCAGTCCTGGTTTAGCTGTCAGCACATTTTTAGTTGTTGTTGAAGTGTTTATCAGCAACCGACGAAAAAAAGAAAATAACACAAACTCTCACTTGGACATGGACCCACACCCGCTTCTGGCCAGTTGTCACTGGTTGGGCGTCCGAAAGTCTGCCAAGAATGTGGTAAATGTTAATCAAGAATTACTTGTGTTATTTTATGGAGCATTCTTGTGGGTTCGTTCCGAAATTCTTTGTTGTCGTCAACGTCATCATCATCATCGTCATCACAGCCGTCTGTCGCTGTAGTGGTTGCCGGTTTAGTGTCTCTTTTACGTTAATTATGTCCTAAAATAAAATAGCCTCAACGATAACGCATCCGATAATGTCTTCCAATTATTTTTCCGTTGTTTTTCCTTTCATTTGCGGAGATAGTAATAAATTCAGTTGTTTTCGCTGTTTTTTTTTTCGTTTGCCGCTCTGTTCATTTGAAGTTGAATAAAACTTTTTATCATTTGTTTTTTCCAAATGGACTTGGTCCGTTTCACAAGGATTATCTCTGCTAAGTTTAATGGCGCTTATATCCATTGTTTGCTAAATTAGAATGATTTTTTCAATTGCCATTGTCGGTTGTGTGTGTGTGTGTGTATTTTTTGGGGGGATGAAAGGGTGGGAAATAAAAAGCTCAGGAAAAAACAAAACTGCCGGAAATACCTCTAGAAGCAGTTACAGGGAAAAGACATACTCCAAAACACAGCCCTCCACCACCACCATCAAAATTTACAACCTAATTATGTGACAGCCTATTATCAAGTCAACAAATGTACAATGGAAGAAGTTTTTGTCTCCGCATTTGCTTTTTTGCGGCCGATTCGAGCTGGCTTCTCGTTAACAACCACCTTGCCTAGAGCTGATTATGACAAAGCACTTTTTTCAAATTCCCAAACGATTAAATTAGCTGGAAACCCAAAAGTCCAGGCAGTCAGTGTTGTAATAACGAGCATGGCGTAGAGAGCGAACAGTACACAGTAAAACGCTGCTGGCCCAGAGAGCCAATCATGATGACACTATTGTACGCTAGTTTCCGAATGAATGCCTGGACGAATGAATAAATGAATGGTCGCTTTGCTGAACAGTTTATTTACTTGGCGGTTGGCTCTGTTGACTGCGGTCTAAAATTTGTATTTGTTCTAGTTTCATTTTCGTTATAATTATGACACATTAGCTTCGTGCGAGCATCAACGTTAACAGGGCAAATTAAAAAGGGACAAGCAAATTATTAATGTCAGTTGCTTTAGGATGCCTTTTTGCTTTGCTCCGCCAGGAACCCCCAGTCCTTGCCGCGGGCAATCAAATGCTGTAGCAGCTGTACCATACGCTCCCGCTTCAATTATACACCTCGTTATTCATTTAATTTCTCCACAGTCAGGCCACCACACATTTGGTCGAGGGGACAAATTAAGGTTTGTTATATTTTGTGGGTACACCGCACTCACACAGATCCCCCCTCTCTCTCTCACACACATACATAGAGACATTGCTGCTGTTAGCTTAACAATAAATTGCTGTAATTAATTTTTATTTAACACTGTAAAATGCTAATTTTTACAATTTGAAATTGGCTTAACATGTAAATTATTACAATGGTTTACAGCGAGGGAGAGAGGGAGAGAGAGAAAAATGACACACTACATCACACCGCACAATTGTCAAATGCGTGGGAGGATGAATTACAACCAGCAACTCGAACTAAATTCGAAACGTCACAGCGCATAATTAATGTGAGTTTGTGGAATAGTAAAAAAGCTCAAATTCTACATCACAAATACTGCTGCAGTCATTAATTTAAAGAAAACGGTAAATGATATTCCGTTGAAATAATCAAAAATATTGATTGGAAATTGAACTTGTTTCTCCATTAAAAGCAAGTGGGAATCGGTTAGTCGTGGGGTTCAAAGTATTTTTAGTACTTAAATTAAATGGATATAAAATAGTTAGGAATTTAAACGTTAATTTGTATTTCTAGCATCACTAGCTCAGTAGAGAAAATTCTTTATTTTTAAGAGCCAATGAAATTTTAAACTTCATTACATTAGAATGACTGAAATTTTCCAAACTACGAAATTTTGGTGCCTACATTTTTACATTTTCAAATTGCTTTAGTAAATGATAAGCTGCTGTAAACCTTGATTTATGCCCGAAGGAAATAACCGCCTTGAACCAGGGGAAACTGGGTCCATTGAGAAAGGCTGAAGCCAGGTGAGGAAGATAACAAATGCGAACTAGCACTAGCATATCGGAGGGTTAAATTTGGAAACTTTCACTCGACCATTAGAAATCTTCTACTTATTAAAGAAATATTAAGACCCGTCAAAATGGCACTTTGGAAATTGCAGCAGGATGCCTCCTCATGGCATTAATATACAGGGTGAGATGAAGAAACTGCAACCAATTTCAGACTGCTGCTATTTCTAAGCTACTCGTCTGGCAGCTGTTAAAATTATTCCAGTGACAGCTCATTATATTGTTTACAAGGGCACAAAACCATTTTGGGAAGAATTTTCCAGAAAAAAAGTTTTTCGTGATGGAATTCAAGCGTGATAGTGTGATTCCTTTATGTTTGGCTGGAAAACCACAAGTGGCTATCGTTAGAGCACTTCAGCATTTAAATGTGAATAAATCTTTTGTGTCTCGTACCATCGCTTGTTTCCCTAATACTGGTAGCGTAGCCCGCCGTCTAGGAAGTGGATGGATGAAAACAGCAACATCAGCAGAAATGGTTCGAAACGTAAAAAAGCGACTTGATCGTGTCGCAGTGGCCGAAAAATGGCTCGTGAGCTGAACATATCGTATAATTCCATTCGGCAAATTTTGAAAAATGAGCTCGGGGTAAAGCCATCGAATTTCCAAAAAGTGCAAGAACTTACACTGCAACAGAAAGAAAATACACTCAAAAGAGCTAAAGAGTAGTTTGGCTTGGTCGAAGGTGGTTAATTTGGTTTTCTTTTTGGAGATGATCGCCATATATTTAGGGGTTGAAATGGACCAAAAAACTGCAAAATTTGTCAGCAGGTCGTAATTATTGCCCGATCCTCAGGCACATTTGAATGGGGGTTACCGGACATTGCAAAAGCCAAGCAGTTTTGGATGGTCACCCAAAAATATTCAATGTGAGAAATAGTTTGCCAACTTTTGTAGACAAAATACGAAAATGTCCATTCCAGTGACTTTTTGGAGAATTCACAAATACTGGAAAGACGCACTTCTGACTATTTCGTTACGCTGATTTCGTTGAAGAATATAGTCAAATGTCTGTATCTCATATAGATGCGTTTCAGTAAAAAACCAATAATAAATGTTAATCTTTTGCCACTTCTGAGAGATTATAGGTCTTTGGGAAATATTGGTTCCAGATCTTGGAATACCATTTACGTGCAACATCTACCAATAAATTGGAAATGAGCAAATTAGTTTAAGTTGGTATTATTCGAAAATTAGAGAACGAAGCCTGATGGTTTTTTTTTAGTATCTGTCACAATATCTTGTGGAATTCTTTCGAGTATCTCGCCTATATAAACTGTATCGTTTATTATAGTGTTGTAGGGTATTCAACGGTCGGCCCCGCTCGACTGTAGCCTTTGCTTACTTATTTTTATCGAAAATTGTCACCTTCTAGGATCAAATGCTCATTAGTATTTTTTTTTTAAATTTCTTACTGAATGTTGCCAGCAGATCCCATTAATTTTATATTTAAATTTTAATATGTATATATTTAATATGTATCATTTAATATATAAATTGTTTCTCATCACTCTAACTGAGTAGAATGAAAATAGAATTATTGAAGTTGTATTTGAACAGGGAAATTACTTTGTTATTTCTCCATTATTCATCACCGAGCCGATCAGGGAAAATTGTTGTTTGTTCCACGAATGGGAAAAACGATTTTGTTTATATATCACAGAAATAAAACATTATCAACAACAACAACAGCAAGTGATAGATTCCTTCTCTTTTATCACTTTAGTGTCGTTGTTGTTATTGTTTTTGTTCTTTATGTTTGTCATTGCCAAATGGTAGAAGAAAAGAAAACTTTGGAGACAAAGTGCCATCAATAAAAGGAAAAGTATGCAGAAATAGCATAATATCTTCAAAACAAAACTATTTGTTGCAACAAAGTTCGTTTACTTCGTTCAAATCTCGTCTCTCAAAATGTTCATTGACAAGGGGGGAGGGGGAGGAAAATGTGAAATTTTATCATGTCATCAACAAGAAATTGGAAAATATCCCAAACTTGAAGAAAGTTGAATAGAACTATAAAAGACACAAAAAAAAAGTTTCCAGAAGAGCACTGTTTGCATGTGAAAATTGCAAAACAATTTTCCTTCTATTGCTTCTGCTGAACAACATTTAATGTGCTAAATGAAAATTGTATGCAAACTTGGCTGTCATCTACGGTTCTGAAGTGACAAGAAATGTGCCATGAACAAACAGATATCAGAAGACACAAAGTCAGGCATTTGTTGCACGGTACGTCTAATTGGAACGTTGGCCTCGACCTCAGTTGTACTTTTTTGCTCTTAAGTAATTATGAAAAATTTTAAGAGAATATATGTATCAGACTTGTTTAACAATGAATTGAGACGATATTTCTGTTTTGATGTTGACACATACATTAAGCTCCAGATGGGCTTTGTAAGTTAAACTGATTGTAAAACGTCAACTTTGAATCATTTCATTTCTATGATATTTGATAAAACTAAGCCTGGATCTTTAGCAAAATAGTGTTTTTTTTTTTATCAGTTTTGTGGTAAGTTAATTGGAATTCAATTCAGCTTGGGGGTACGGTGGTGGTAAATTTTAACCTCTCTTCACATTTTGTCGAAATTATCTCTTGAACTGCGATGATTAAAAGTACTTGCTTTGCTCAAATAAAAATTAAATAATTTTGAAAATATATTTTTAAATAAACTTTTTTGTAAAATTAAGCGGTATAAAATTCACCACTACGTCATAAAATATGTCACAAAATTTCATCTCTATAGGTAAAGGTTAAACTTTTGTCGAGAAATTTTCATTTTGTAATAAACAAATATTAACATCAGAAAATTATGTTTGTTTTGAAACGCAAAACAAAATTGAAAATTAGTAACCTTCATATTTCGAAATTTCTGACAACACATCCTCTCCAATATCCCCAATCAAATAATATAAACTATTTTTGTATACCATGTCAATGTGTAATCATGAAGAATTTCAATCAATTTTGTTTTGGCTTGACAAAAAATGAAAATTTCCTAGTTTTATGTAATGACTTTGCCAGAGATTGGTTTGGTTGGAGGTCTTTTCTGTTTTGCATTTCTTAGTTTTTTTGCTGCTTTTTCTGCCGTATTGCCTTTGTTTCAAATTGAAATGCAACTTTGTGTATTTGTACATTTGAATGTATCTCAGAGGGGCGGTGAGGGGTGGGGAGGAGAGGAAGAACAAGAAAGTAGTCGAATAATTTACTCAAGTAATGACAAACTTTTGTGGTAAACCAATTTCCCAGAAACCGGAAGGTATGCATCATGCAAGAACAGGACAAACAAAGTAGCAACAAAAAAAAAAACAAAGATGAAGATGAAGAATAGTAGCTACAAAAACATCCAACCATAAATAAACTCTCTGTATGAATCATGCAAATATTTTCTCTTCACAAAAACTCAAGGACTTCCTCTGCTACACTTGGGGAGTAGATGGAAATTTATTGTGGTCCGTTCATGGTTGGGTTATTTGTTATTCAGTTATGGAGTTATATTGCCATGGTCTCTCACCTTCATTAGATAATGTAAATCAAAGGAAGTTTAAAAGTTATAACCCAACTGTGTCACATTGACAAACAGAAATTTATGACTTTCCAATCAAAAATGCCTTCCACTAAATCCTAGCTGGCTGGCTGGCTGGTTATTGTATTGGAATACCCAAATATTTGCTGTGACTTTTGGGAAAACGATAAACTATCCTCATGTGACATTGAGGGTCGGGCTGAGATGATGAAATAAATACTAATTAACATGACTCTTTTGAACTGTATTTCCAATTAATTCTGGAGGTCCGCAAGATCATGTTAGTTATTTTAGTTGCCATATAAATATTCAATTAATATGCAGTATAGGGTAAGATAAAAAAAAAACTGCAAAAAAGTCAATCGTCATAATTTTTATTATTTTTTTTTTTTTTTAAATTTTATTGAATGAAAGCAAAAAATGTGCGAAATAGCATAAAATTTTAGAATAAGTTTAGATTTGTTCGAATTGATCAACTTCGGCACGAATTATGGCCTTCAACCGCCAATGAAACCGTCACACGCTGTCCGAATTTTGCTCTTCGGTATTTTTGGCCAATTCCCGGCGTAGCGCTTGCTTGAAGTGATCGACACTTTCTAAAATACTTCAGACACAATAGTCCAGCGGATTGGTATTCGGAGATATTGGTGGCCATTGTACGCTGGAAATGAAGTAAGGAACTTCATTTTGTAACCATTCTTGGGTGGCGTGTGCTGAGTGCGATGGTGCTGAGTCCTGTTGGAATGTCCAATGTCTGCGGCCAAAATGTTTGTGTGCCCAAGGCTTTAATACACCCACCAGAATATTTTCGCGATAATATTCGGCATTTATTCTGATACCACTGTCGATTAATACGAGCGGAGAGCGACCATCGGCTGTTATGTCGGCCCACACTATCAACATGGCCTGCGCTTGAGTTCTAGTGGCCAACCGAAGGTGCAACACAATTATTTTCATTGTTTACAAACTGCTGGACATTGGCGAAAATAAAATTCGACAGTTCATCATTCGGCCAATCGATGCAACTCTTTTGTTCTTTGAGTCTATTTTCGGATATAGCGGATATCGATCAAATCGCTCCTTTACTTTTCGAACCATTTCTGCTGATGTTGCTGTTATCTTCCGTCCACTTCCTTGACGTCGGGCTATGCTACCAATATCACGGTGACGAGGGATGGTACGAAACACAAATGATTCATTCGCATTTAAATGCTGAAGTTCTCTAACGATAGCCACTTGTCGTTTTCCAGCCAAACATGAAGAAATCACACTATCACGCTTGAATTCCATCACTAATAACTTTTTTTCTGGAAAATTCTCACCAAATTGCTTTTGTACGCTTGTTAACAATATAATGAGCTGTCACTGGAATAATTTTAACAGCTGTCGGACGAGTGGCTTAGAAATGACAACAGTCTGAAATTGGTTGCAGTTGTTAAAATCCATAGGTATTTTGACATAATTCTCATATAGCAGTTTCTCCTGAAATTTAAAATCTTGTAATGGTCCTAACTCTACATAATCAGCGTTTTAAAGTTCTTAGCCGCATACTGCAACTGATTGGGCTATAATTTGGTATTTATTAAATATTCAACAATTTTACAGGTTCTGGTATATCACACATGTAATAGTAACCCCAAATTTCCCGTGTAAAAGGGAAAGGAAGATTTTGACATCCAAATTCAAATTCGTATCACTTGTGATTTTTTTTAATTGTCTTTGGACACGGAATATTTTAGTAATATGTCCAATGAATCTCTTTATTATCGTAACTCCCAATCTTCTTTCCTTTCATTCAACTACTCTCAAAATCTATATTTTTTTTATAACTGAGTCCCGAACTCTCCGCCATTTGTATTTAAAAACAAATAAATATTTCGTTATTACCACCACCGCCATGGTGGACAAACGAGCATGACCAAGTTGGACGAAGAAAAATTATGAAATTATTTAGGTGGGAAAGTTTCATGGTTTTCGGCAATGAAATATAAAAAAGTAAAACGTAATTTTTGCACAATCTGCTGCCACATTATTAAAGTGAAAAGTTTGCGGACAGCACTCTACGGTAGTTAGTGTTCATAATTATTTCATAATTTCCAGTGAAGACAGTGTGGCACTCGGCATAAAATACCTATAAAATGCCAAAGTGAGTGCCACCTTAAGGTTGGGTGCTCGACTCGATTGTTAACTGCAATCGATAATTAAATTTATTGGCAGCTTAACAAATTTTGGTAAATAATTAAGAAAAGTTTCCTCAAACAAATGACGTCAGGCCAAGCATGAACGGAAGCAGCTCATTTATTTGCCATAAAGCTAAAAATTGAAAAGTACACATTGGGCGATCATTTGCCAATGCCCGAGGGGACATTACTGCGTCCATGACTGATGGCAGGGCAACATTTTGAGTGAATTTATTCTTAATGAGAGCTTACGCCATGTCACCAGCTTCAGCTACCCACCCATCCACCACCCAGGATGACAAGTATCCAAAGGATACTTTGCAAATTGTTGTCATATTTATTTACTGCTCAAATTCCGCTGCAAGGAAAAGTTCCCGCTCGGTGTTGCCTTGCTGTGACTTTTAAGTGCGGATTTAATAGTGAAGTGAGGAAAAAAGTACCTTTTTATGTTAGCTTTTTTTTAACAAATGACTGCAATCAAAACAGCTTTTATTGTTGTGTTGTTTGTCGTAAAAGGAAATTGAATAGAAAAGTTTTCTTTCATTCATTCCTATCCTGGTGCCACCTTCTCCAGTCTCTCCATGCAGTACTGTTTTGTTGTGCATTAATTTGTGCTCTTCTATACATAATTTACTTTATGGCTGTTTCCTTCATTTTCTTCTTCTTTTTTCGTATGCTCCTGTTTCTGCCATCACTTTTTGTTGTTCTCATATTTGAATAACTGCCAGAAAATAGAACCGAAATGTTCCTTTTTTCTGCATGGAGTTTGGGTGTTTTTTTTATATTTTGTTTCCCTTCGGTGGATTTGTACCTTTTGATTGGACGGAACATCATTAGCACATGCCGCAGCAGTTTATTTACTTTTGATGTTCTGTGTTTGTGTTGGCAATGGCAAAAGTTAAAAGTTGAAAGTTTTATTTCATTTCCATTTCGATTCTATTGAACAATTGAAAGTTGCTAATCGCATTTCCGACAAATTAAACTCAAAACTGAATTACTGACCAATCATCAATAATGTAATGGGAATGCGAAGTTTTTTTTCCAGGGGTGGGAGAGTGTGTGTGTGGAGGGCCGAAACTTTGGTAAAATTGAGTTACAAGAAATTAATGTCCAACGGACAATGGAGCAACCTTTGGTATTCAAAGGAAAAAGGATTAACGATTCAGGCAAGGGAGATGCCAATGTGAACAATGGAAAAACACAAATCAACTTTTAAGACAAAAGCTGTTGAAAACTTTGATTATCGTTATTCCTCAATGAATTTGGGGATGTCTTTCTTGTGGGTGAGCTTAAGGTAAAGGGTAGGTTGGATTAATGTTTAAATGAAGTCCTCTCCATCGAAACCAAAAGTTTTCGTTGAATACTGTCTTGCAAAGGCAATAACTTAAACTAACATTCCAATGAAATGATCTGTTCCATGCATTTCTAATGTTCCACTCAATTTCATTTCAATGTAATTTTCTACATTGAACATTGCTGGTCATAACAATTCATAAGATACTTAATCGGTTTTGTAATAGCATTGAAATTCTGAAATTCGTTCTACGAAGAACATGCCGAATCATAATTTAAAACTACAACAGGTGACTGTGGCCATGTTCATCATGTAGAGCAAAAGTTAGTTTTTTTTTGTTATTGGTATTGGACCAAAGCAAAAAGTGGGCTAGCATGCACTAATAGTCCATAGAAACACTTGCTATAACTGTAAAAACCGAGGGAGGGAGCAGGGTGGAGTTTTATTATGGCACAAAGTTTGTTAGGATGTTAGTGTTCCCCAAATCGTTCACTCGCATATGAAACTGTTTCCACTGGAATTTTTGCAATTTTGTGTTTATCTTTGCTACATGTTGCACACATGCTGCATAAATGTGGTGTTGTCGGTGGCATACTTAAAAAATAAACGTTACTTGAACACACACACCACACACATGGCCACACTCAACAAAAACCCTCCATTTCCCACACAAAAATGCGAATGCTTTTACAAGACAACAATAAAATTTAGTTTTAAAATTCACATAAGTACCCAATTTAGTATAAACGTAAAAAATAATAGAACATCTAAAGCACGAGAAGCAAAAAAACAGCGAGAAGCAGAAAAAAGTACCGAATATGAATAAAGAATGTAGCGGAAAACCATGCTTAGAAAGCACAAAAGCATTGCAGATGCAGCTACTCAAAATGCAATAACGTTTTAATGGACCGTCGTTTTCTTCTCGAAATTGATAATGTCAAAAATATAAAAAAATAATGCATAATAAGGTCAACTGCAACAATTGCAATGTGCTTTGTGGAAACTGTACTTTTTTTAACATTGAATTCAAATGGAAGATGGGTAAACCACAGGTTACAAAAAGTAACATAGCACAGATTGTGTTCTAAAAATTAAAAAAAAGAAGTAAGCAACTAAAGACGTTAAACATTAAACGGCTTTGAAAATTTTTGAAGTAAAATCCTAATATGGATATTTAGCTTGCAGAATTTTGCACTTCCTTAAGCAACATAATTTTTTTTTTAATATCCATCAATTAGATATATTTTATTCAGACTTTTCCTCTTTTCCCTATCATACTTGCGAGACTGTCCTCCTTTACTTACTCTGAATTTTCACTCTCCGAGTAATTATTATTATATACAAAGTTGCATAGGTCGAAGATGATAATTTTTCAAGATTTCGAATCATGTAACAACATGAAGGTCATATGAATCTCTTGAAGAACATATACCTATATATTTGATCAAAATAGAGTTTGCAGAGTTTTCACATTCACAAAAGTGTGTATTATATTTCGAATAATTGGTATTGAAATATGGTTTATGTCGAACCAGGCTAAGATAGAGCCCCACATTATAACCCTTCAAAATTTCGAGTATTGAAGTGTATGATTAAAAAGGTATTGGGTATATGATTAATATTTTATATATCGTAATATAATACAACCTTCCGATTTATAGTATTAACCAACCAAATGGCCAGCCATGTAAAGATCGGGATCTTCATAGGACATAAACACTCCCTTCTGAAAATTCCAAATTATGTACGCAATTTTGTATGCCTCACACATAGAGAAACTTCATGATTTTCACTATTTTAAGGCTTTTATTTGACATTTAAAACAGAATTAAAAAATACTTTAATTCGGCAATTTATTTTATTTTTAATTTATTCTTTAATTTAGGATTTCGTTGGATGAAAATTCTACAATTTGACATAAGACCATATAGCGGATCTGACCAATTTTAGATGTTTTAAAGCTCCATATCATAGTGTGTACCTAAAGTAGCTGACATTGTGATGTCTTAAGTATTCTAATTGTCGATTTAGGTTCCAAAATTATGGTATTGGGTCAGGCTTAATTTAACGAGCTTTTTACTAGTTGGATGGATGGTGGATGGTCTTACCTTTCATCGAACGTATTTCGTATTTCTAAACGAAAGGTTCTCTGTACTATTTTTCATCCATAACTTTTGAATGTTTTTTATTTCCTTTAGTAAAAGTGTTTTATTTTGCTGAATATGCCTGCCATTGCAGATCAAGTGTGCGTATGAGTTACACAACACAATTACCTTTAATAACTCTCATACGCAGGGGTGTACACAAACCACTATTCTCACTCTCCCATTTGCGAGATGACTTGCATGTACACTAAACATGACAAGAGACTATTACAACAACCACAATGCTATCAAAACTATTTGTGTACATAATTCGAGTATGACTATATCGTTTGTTTATGTAAATTTATTGTTTTAATTATTGTTTTATTAAAATTTATAGCTTGTCTCGAGTGCAGACATCAACTGCAGTCCGCATCGATGTACAAAACACTCGTAGATGTGTACACTTGAGTGTGTGTGTGTTGGGAGAAATATGTATCGAAAATTTGTGTACTCGAATATTGCAGAAGGGAAATTAAAACATTTCTATGATACTTAAACTTGTGCGTAAGTTTCCCTTGCCAGTCTATCTCTCCGAGTGTGTGTGTATGCGTCTGTCCGACCAACCAACTGTCTTTGAGTTGTAATGTTTGTTGTCTTTAATGAAAATTGTAAATATTGGTTATTCGTCTTCAAAATATCCATGCTCAATAAATGGAAATTGAAAACTATAAATTCTGAATATGTATTTTGCAACTGTGACCGAATCAAGTGTGTGCAAACACACGTTCGCACTCACATGCACACACACACACGCTCGGACAATTTGCTGTGTGCGTGCAAAACTAGAAAAAGTAATTTCAGTTTTGTTGACTTAACTAATAACTGTTTAGATTATAGATAAGAGAACTTTAGTTATGATTTGCTTTTTTGTTGCTCTTGGTTGAAAAAAAAAAAATGTGTCTGTCATGTTTGGTTTTAATTTGATGCCAATTAAATATTAAAAACTCAACAATGCCCAATGACAATCACAAAACAATGGCATTTGTAAAAGCCATTGTCTCTAAATGTCAGTTTATTAAAATACTTGCAGTTGCAATTCAAAATTAAATAAACATTGGCAAAAAAGGATTATTAAGCAATCAATCACTCGCCTACATACATAAAACATGGCTACAGGGTCGTTCGTCAATTGTGCCATGATAAAAAATGAAAGCAAATCGAAAATAAAAAAAATATATAAAAATATTTTCACCTTATTACCAGGAAATTTAATTTAATACGAATTCAAAAATTAAAGTGTTTTAAAATTCCTCACAAAAGATCATGTGTTACCGCTCAAAGTGAATATTTCGGATTTCAAATAATTTTAATTACATAGAATCTCCTCAAGAATGTTGCGAGAAATTCCAATGGTATACACTTAAGGATTTCCATGCATGAAATTATCGTTGAAATATAACCATTTTGCTTTAACGTTTTGCTGGCATTCATACATTCCCATTTGCGTATTTACACGCATTCAAACTTTGTAAGCCATGAATTAAAAATGTTGTTACATGTCTTCAAGTAATTTTTGATGTGATATGCACAATTTCTATGCAATAAAAGTCCTCATAACACATTAAACGAGGGTCGATTTGGCAGTCATGGGAAAGGAGCTTTTATTGGCATTTGGAATGTATATTTGTGATGTATAGTACAAACTTTTATCTATGATTTCTCTTCCTTGTATTTTGATACCTTCCGCCACATCTCCTCCTCCACAAATAGTTAAATTTTTTAATAATTATAGATCCCACAAAATGTGAAATTATCTTAAAATTTCGCTCAACTCAATATTTCTATCAACTATAGATCTAGTATGGTACTACCTCCAAAATAAGTCAACATTTTAAATAACAAAAAATAATTTATGTATAGGTAATAAATGCAAAATTAGCATTTCATTCATTCCAAACTTGGCTCATTCAAACGTGTTAAAATTATAAATTTGATAAACTGAAAAATAAATCGCCGATATTTCTTTTAACTTCGCACTTCCACCAGCACTAGGTATAGTATGAATATGTGAATATATTAAATATACAAAGGCTATAAACGGTCGGGGCTGACCATTTGATCAAAATCATTCCAAGTAGTTTATGCAAATATTAATAAATATCTGAATTTTTGACCGGAGTCTGACATAATTTAAAATGTCGTGGCAATTATCCTATATACACGCCATCTGCCGTTGTAAAGGAAATCTTAACAATGTTGGAAAGTTTAGATTATTGAATCTATTTATTTAGCTAGTGAGCAAGCTTCTAACATGTCCTAAACTCTAACCTCATTTAAAATTCATTCCTTGCATTTATTTTGCCATTTTCTTCAATAATTATAGATTTCTATTTTGACGTGATGTAAAATTTCGTGAGATTGGACTAATACATGGACGGTCAAACATAGCAAGATAAACTAGCAACTGGGCCGTAAAGGCAAAAGTGTTAAATAATCCCAAATCCTTTGTAAATCGAAGGTTATATCTCTATGCAGGCAATCCATTTCTGTATGATTTGTTCGATTCAACCATACACTAATATATATGTCATACTCGGAACAGTCTTTCATAGTTTAAAACTATTCATGTGTCTCAAAGGGTACTCAAAGGTCCCTTGCAATAACTGCCCATCAGACTGCATGTTAAATAACTATGTCTGCTTGGTTTATTCTCTTATCTGAATAACAAACACGATCCCATTGTAAATCACTCAGCTGTAAACCCTGAGAGGGCATTCCTCTCAGAGATAAATAACACTCTCTTTCATCACATAAGTTTTGGACCCTTGATTTCTCAACAACTTCCATGCGACGAACGCACCTCGTATCAATCCAACAAACATACCCACATACATATTTAATATTCTGTTAAGCAAATATGAAATGTTGAGTACTTAGGAAAGCTAGAAATTGTTACCGAAATTTCCCTACAACAAAACGAGCACACAGATGTATTGTTAAATACTTTTACGTGTATGGAGGAGCATTGTATAGATATGCACATGTGTGTATGTGCCGCATTGTAGGTTTGCCAGTTCTTCTTGAGTGAGCGAAGAAGTATTGTATGCGATACTTAAATGTATGATTGTCGAAGTTTCTTTCAAATGTTTATACTTTGCCGTATTTGGATACTTTAGACAGCCAACATATGTGAGGCAGAAAGAGTGTGTGTATGTGTGTGTGATTGTGTCATGCTTTACTACATGTGAAAAAGATATGTAAACGGGTGTCCTTCAATGAGCGTGAATGCGTGTATGTGGCACAATATTTCCGTGTGTGTGTGTGATAGACGACTGTGTATTGAAGTTTTGTTACAGCGAAACTGGTTTCATTTTCTGCTTGAATTACAAATTGTTACATCAAAAGTTTTGCCGCTACTTCTTCAATACTTGTTTGTTTTTTTCCCTTTCAGTGCGAGAATGCTGGCTGCTATGCAAGCAGGCGGGCGGGGTGGCGGATGGATGGCCGGAGAATGTTACGGAAAAAAGTATTTGTGTGCGGTTTTATTTGTTTGGTTGGAAGACTTCCCTTTATCAGCAGCGTAGTCGAGTTGAATACCCACATATTGCGCGAATATTTACTGCAGCTTGTTAACATCACAATACATGGGTTTTGGTGTTGAGCCTCTCTCTCTCCCCCTTCCCACCCAGGACCGGTGGCGCGTAATTTGGCCATGGTGAAAATCTTCAGAGGAAATACCAATTTTTCGGCAATATGCTGCTTGTTTGCGCTAAAAATTGAAATGCGGGTGCGTTTTTTGTGTGAGTTTGCATTGTTTGCAAAATTTCTTGGAATGTAAACAAATTTTTGTGAATATTTACGACATATGCAAAATATTCTCACAGGATATGGCACTTCAGCCAGCCAGCCAGTCAGCCACCCAGTCAGTCAATCAGTCAGTCGAAAGTGAATGTTTTCACAGACAGTGATACCAAACTGTTGTGGAAAGTTGCAATAAATTTCCTATTCCAGTGAAAAGAAACACAAAACAAAATTGATTCAAAATCAACAAGAATTAAACATACATGCATGGCTTTCATTTGAAATAATCAAAAAATATTTTTCCATAATTGGACAATGCAAATAATGTTGCCGATTTTTCTTTTTTCTTGTTTCAACATGAATATTTCAAGCCACCAAACGCTTTAATATTTCAGCTGCTTTCTCTGGCCAAAGCATACACATCTGCTGTGTCATAGATCCGAATGTTGGGCTGTTAGTTTTGAGTGGGGTTTTTTGTTTAATTTGCAGCTGCTTGAAAATTAATGCAAAATAACTGCATGACCTCCTCACAGACTTGTACATTATCATATTCACAACTTTCTATTTGCTCGAGTTTTTTGAAATGCTTTTTGTTCCTATTTCAAGCATCTTTTTACATATTCAGCATTTTAGTAAAGTTTAGTTGCCGTTGTTGTAGTGGAATAATGTTTTAAGTTGTTGTTGCTGCTGCTCTCCAGCTACTGGTTAAATGAAAGTGACCGAGAAGCGGTTAACAGCGGGCATGACTTGGAAGGATTCTTGTTGTCCATAAACTGAATTATTCAAATAGCTTATAATTATTTAAAAGCGTGCATTAATTAAAGTTTGCTTAAATGAAAACAGTTGGCTGGCAGGCTAGCTGTAGTTCTGTGCTATCACTTTCTTTAACTCGTTACATCTTCTTCCGGCAGTTGGCCTGTATTTGGAAACGCACTCTATGCAGTTGATAGGTTACTGAAAAACCGATTAGCTTTTGCCAAATGAATCTAGAGAAAGGCATTTGGGGTATTGGTATTAAGAGTATATATGTTATTGCAAAATGGTCAGGCTTATCCCTTTATTGTTGTTTTTATAAAAACAACGTTTGTTTATTAGTGGAGAACGATGGTAATGTTTACCAGGGGGTAAGGCAGGGAATACCTAGGTTTCGGAAAGAGCCACCAATCACGGTCGATGAAGGGGTTTTTGTTGTAACAGACAAAACCAATTTACATGGTTATGCTACTTCGTTTCAGGTTGAACGAAAACATAACAAGTGGAGAAAGATGGAAATGTTTATAAGTGCGGTTGTAAGATTTAGAAGACTTTCCGAAAGAATTTTGGTTTTATTTAATTCTTTGGTTCCTCTTCTATTGAGCTTACGATCTCGTCACTTGGGTAAAAAAATGTTTTTTGTCATAGAAGTTATTTTTAAATAACTTCTGGGGAGAATATCCCAGACAAAAAAACAAGGGAACTGATGAGGATTGGTGGCTCTTTCCGAAACCTAGGTATTCCCTGCCTTACCCCCTGGTAAACATTACCATCGTTCTCCACTAATAAACAAACGTTGTTTTTATAAAAACAACAATAAAGGAATAAGCCTGACCATTTTGCAATAACAAAATACTACGGTATCCCGAACAAACAATCCACACTGTTCTAAGAGTATATATATATAGATATATTAGTTACTGGAGTGGTGTAAACTTAACAAAATCTAAGGAGAGGATAGTAAAATAGGAAGAAGGGAAGATCATGTTGTCTATGTATTACATTTCCTTGTGGATCAAACATGAATTATTCATACCACCGATTCTCTTATATATCAAGTATAGACAGTCCATTACAAGAAGCAAAAATTGTTTTTAGAATATCCTATTAAGTGGGCTTTAATTTTATATATGGGTCCTTAATAGGATAGTTTTCTCCTCACAAATAAATGGCATAATATTCCTATTATTTGGTAAAGTCTATAGCTCTTGATTCAATATATTTTAAAGGTTCCTAATGAACTTCCATACAAAAGTATCTTTTTAGTTGACAATTAAGGCCCTCAGAGTACAGAAACCCTTCCTGCAGGATATTTTGTGTTCTCGTTAAATGAAAAATTAAAATATGAGCCATTTTTAGTATTGACGCTATATAGAAGGACTGAAGGCTGAGGCTGAATTTGGAGATACTGGTTGGTGTTGGAACAATACCTATGTAACAAAATTGCATTTAGTTTGAAGGTCCTACCTGAGGTTTTCAACTGAAATAGCTGCGTTGTGGTATTTTCTGTAGATAAAGTCCAGGAAACGATAGCTGTATTTTACTGGTTTTGTCAACTGATTTGACTTTAATTTAAGTTTTGGTCCCGACTGTATTAGAGATAATTTTTACCGTTTTTATTCAAATATTATGATAGATCTCCTAACTGACCATGATATATTCTGGAATATCTACTTCTTGTAACTAATCCACTCTTTGGCAAAACCGAGTATATCGGTTCAACAATGCCTTGCTGCAGTTACGGTTCTCGTTTCTCTACTGCTTCCCTGCTGGTCTCTTGACATCGTGGCAGTGGCATAGCATCATGACTACTAAAGTACTTTTTCATGCTCTTTCATTAATTTTGTAATGTATACTCATAATGGAGCTGAATGTAAAACTTACAGGGACGAAGAACTAATAAAAAAAAACGCTAACTGGCAAAGAATGCAAAGATGAAAAAGAGAATGGATATGCCAAAAGAGGCCAAGGGGCTAAATGCCAAGCTAATTTCATGTTAAAATAAACTGAAAAATGTAGTAGTCAAGTTTGCTATCACTGCTATGTGCAACAACAACAACAACAAGAGCAGTAGCAGAAACAACAACAAAACGCTGGAAGTTGAAAACAAATTTCGTCAATTTAACACCTTCATTAATAATTGAGAGGTATTTAAATATTACCCAACATATCCATATACCATGGACTGACTGACGAACTGTCTATGATACACATACAAACACATCCACACATTGACACACAAGTGCATAAACGAAATTGTTAATAATTTATGTTCTGCACATCATCCGACTATTCGCTAAGCAGATCCTCCACTACATGCATTCTGATGGCAAGCTGGCACACAGGCTACAGCATGTGTCTCGTAGCAATTATACATTTCTGTCGCATCCGTTCTAACTAGCAGCTAACTAACTAACCAACCAGCTAAGACAGTTAATTTTTTGCCTCCGCCTTTGATGTTTAATTGACTATTTTATGCGCTGTGGCGTATGTTTTGAATATCGCTTCGGGCTAAGTATTCCTTTCGCTCATAAATATTTATGAGTCATTTGTTGCTTGAAACTATATTTGGGCGGCTGTATGTGCGTGTGTATGTGGGAGTGGGTGTGTATGTTTGTGTCTGTGCATGCGACTGTGTTGGAATTATTAAAATTTGGCTCCTTCGGCAATCACTTTAGCTGGCCATATTCTTGTCGGCTCCTTTTGCAAAACAATTTAAGCCCAAAAGTCTTGTCAACATTTCAAGGGGACTTGAGTGAAATATTTTCCAAATAAATTCACAATAATTTGCATATTTATGCACTGAAATGTGAAAAATATTATTATCAACTTTGGAAGCGATGACAAAAAGTTAACAAATGTTGTAATTCCATCAATACGCTACGGGGAAATAGTTGGTGTTTATTGGCAAAGAAGCAATGAGGACAACATTTCGGAGTCAGTTATTCCAAATTTACACTAGGCAAGAGTAATTTCCCAGTTGTCAGTTTTTTGCAAGAGTTTGCTGATAAGTGGGGGATCTCCATTTCCTTACCTCTCTCACCCACAAAATACATACATTCGGCAATTGTAATTACCTAAGTTAGTGAATTGAAGAATTGAATTGAAGTTTTTGGGAATGATTAAGGAAAAATAGAGTTTTCCTCTTTTGGAAGATCTGATTCAGATCCCAGTTCTCAGAAAAAAATCCAACTTCTTCTGTAGCATACCTCAGAATTTACCAAATTCTCCATTACAAATGGCTTCCTTCTACATGCTCTCGATTTCTTTTTTCAATGTGGCCCTCCTCAATTTGTGTCTCCCATGTCTCTGGGGACATTAAGCATATTTGTTCCAACAAAAGTATAAACATTTTAATTTTAAATGTGTTGCCCATTGTGCGACAAAAGTCAAGAAAATTTATTCCGACCAAAAATCCACAAAAAAAGAGACGTGTTTAAGATGTAGAACGGAAACAACGAAAACTTTTTCAGACTTGAACAAATTACTTTGTCACTCGGTGGCTGTTAAATACACGGAAGTTTGGATTTGTCGTTGGCGCTCTGCTGCTCTGTTCAGTATTAGTTGATGACAGCTTCCATAATGGAAGAGGAGGTACTGACCGGGATGGGAGGGGCAGGCGATGTTGACGATGCTGATACGAAATGATATGTTGACCATGCTGAGAATGTTTTTCTGATTTTATGAGCGATACAAAGAGGAAGTGCAGCAAAACACCCTCGCCGCAAGATGTGTCCAAACAACAGCAGAAGCAGCATCAGCACCAGCAAAAACGGCTAAAATTGAGTTTACACTATGCGTTTATTTAACGAGAGACGGATCCGCTTTGTCCTCGGTGTGTTGTTTAATAAACATTCTGTCATTGTCACCATCAACGCCATCATCATCACGAGGATGATGAGCTGCGTCGCCAGTGACAGTGGGTAATGGTGTTGTTTTTGTTGAGCATCATTTTGTGGGTGATGGTAATGCGGTCTGTCTGTGCTCTTCTTTTTGTTTTGGTTTTGCCTTGTCGGCCTATGTTGAGCTAAATGCTTGTTAGAAGGTCGTTGCAGTAAAACAAGTGTCTCCCGGTATCTTCCAACTGTCTGTTCGGTCACAGTGATGATTGACAGAATCATTTGCCTGCTGGCGAAACGCACTCGAGTGTCAAGTCGGTGGATTTTTTGTTTTGTTGCATTCTCCTTTGTTTGGCCATGTTTTGCATTAATTTTATTTCCATCTCCTGTAGGGTTTCCATTTGTTGTATTGTATTTACAATATTTCAGAAATAGAGGAAGTAAATGTTGTGGCTGTGTCAGTCCGTCTGTGTTCTGTGTTCTGCGGCTGCAGCCGAGAAAAAGCCATCAACGGCATTCTTACTATCTCCTTCAACAACAACCAAAAAACACGGCATCAACATCTTGTAAAGCATTGCGGATAACTTGGCTAACAGCCACAACTCAAGTTGTTAGTAGAGAGAGCAGGCGAGAAGTGACTGGTGTTCTGCTGATTTTAGGTTCCTACTTCGTCTACTGTTGCATATGCAAAATTTTAATAAAAATCTCGGCCAGGGGATGTCGCAAAAAGCCAAAAATTGTAAACAACATCCTTGGACTAGGACGATGTCATCACAGCCACAAGCTGTTGGTTGCAACACAAATTCAATTAGACTCTTGTATTTGACAAAGGATCTCAAAGGATATTCTTCTAAGCCAACAGACACACACACGCACACAGCCACATAGACCAGAGATAAATGTTGTCCACTTTGTTGTTGGTCGGTGCGCTGGCAGGCCGTCGTGAGAGTAAAAGCTATTCCAAAATTTATAATGTTTGCTAAGCGCCAGAGTGAGTTCCATTTATAAATTCATTAAATTTATTTAACTGTAAAGCTGACTTCCTGCATTCGCACATGACTGATGCTTTTTGGTACAGCAGCAACTGCTTTTGACAATTTGCTTCAATTTATTTGAAAGTATGTGTGTGTGCGTGCGTGAGTGTGTTTGGACATCATCCCTGTATGAGTGTGTATGCTTTGTACTGTTTGCAGAGTGTTAATGTTATTAAGTCTTCAACGGCAACAGCTACTCCCTCCCGCTCCCAAACAAGCTCTAACAATTTTAAAATTGATGCTTTGAAGCACAACGCTTGGCAGCCAAGCATCTTCGTGAATGGGAGTGTGTGTATTTGCCAATCTTTTAAAAACCCGAAAATGTCTACTTTGTGATGCACTTCATCACTATGGATTCTCGGCATGCTTATCCTGAGGGCATTTTTTGACACAAACTACACTCTTTGTCGTTTATTTCTCTGGTGAGTAGAAAACAGCAAACGAACAAAAAAAAAAAACGAAAACGAATTACCAGAAGAAATACGAGAATAAACAAAGATTTACGCTTAGAATGCGAATATGCAATTCCTAGCTCCTCATGATTGTCTCTCACTCTAGCTCTCGCTCGCACACATACTACGCTTGATAAAATACACTTGAATCTGTCAAAAGTTTCCCAAAAGACATGGAGGACATTATAAACACAAAATACCCACTGGCAGGCACACAAACACGTACGCATATTCGGATACTTTAACACACTCCATACGGACTCAGATCTCAGCATAAGTGCCAGATTTAGAATGGACTTTGGAAATAGATGCATAGCTGTGTGTAGAATAAAAGAGAGTGGAGCAAAAAGAACTCATATGTGTGAGAGCAAAAGCAAAATTTGCACAACACTTAGTTGTGCTTTATGAAATAGAAGATATTTTACCCCAGACTACACTCAGGCCTCGGGTGGGCAGATCACTTTTATGTCAAAGATTTTTTAAGGAGAACGTAGACATCTTACTTTGTGTATCTGAGATGATTCCAATACCTTCAGAACTGGTGGACAATTAATAATAAAAATGGTTTTAATGATCAGGTCAATCAACATTCAGTTAGTTTCAGTAAACTGTGACACAAGTGTCGATCATATGGTACCGCAAAAAATCCTCGCACACTACGAATTGCAAACTTTCTTCCTCATCCTGCCACTTCCTGCTGGCATGCGAAATAACATCTTTTGACAAATTATTTACAAAGGGCATATGAGAGAGAAGCAGAAGAAATTTGATTTCGAACCAGCAGACACTTATTCACCAACACATTTTCCATTCCTGGACAAACAAACCACCACTCGATACTCGCATCTAAGTTTTACAAATCTGATTGAAGTTGCCACTGCTCGCATTTTCCTACTCTCTAACATGGACGGGCCTCTCTTGCATTGAATGTGTGCGATGATGGCATTCGACAGCCCAATAGTATTTGCTTTTCTTGAGAACATTTTCATTTTAGTTCTGCTGCGAACGTCTTCCGTCCGATGCGAGAAACTCCTCCCTAAGGTCATGCCATCACAGCAGCTACAAACGTTCACATATGAAAGTTCAAACATTGAAGATACAATTTCCTACAAATACAAGTCAAATACACCAACGATATTTACTTTGTGCCGAAAAAAAAAACGAAAAGAATGGAAGAAGAGCAACGCCGGAAATCTGCAAGCGAAGTTGGTTCCAGGGGCAGGGAACAAGAACAGGATGAATTTGGTTGTTTGCTTTGGAAAAGCTTCTTATAAAACGCTTAAATATTTTTTGGTTGGGGGGTGTTAAACATAAATCTCTGCCAGTTCTAAGAGCCAGAGCAAAGCTCCCGGCTTGCTCTTGAAACTTCCGTTACAATAATGGCCACTGCTCTGTGGACTTAGATATAAATAACGTAGGAAACGAACTGCAATTTAACTGACTCAATAATATTCCAAACAGACAGCACCGAATGGATATAAAATGTAGCCTTTATTGGAGCGTCATGGAGATTTTTTCCCATGAAAATGTGTACTTTTAATCCGGCGAATTTCTTTAAACATTAGGGTGGCTTCTGGAGGGTAGGTATAGAAATTAACGCGCGTGTAATAAAATCGAATTATTATGCATTTATTGGAGAAGTAGATACATGGGTTTCTTGGTGACATCTCCTAACCAACAAGACTGAAGCAGATGTTGCGCTCAACGATAAGTTCTTTATGTTCAATGTAGACTCGTGCCCCCTTTTCAATAATAAAATGTGACAAGATTTTTTTAAAGGAGTAAACTCCTATGCTTTATTCCTGCCTTTATGCGAACAATCCTCGATTGAAATTTATTAATATTTTATGACAATTGTCACTGAGCCCCAAAAAAGTGAGTTTTGTGGGAAAGGGGGAGTAAAATACGGCCAGTTTCATTTCTTCGTAGCCGTGACTTCCTAAAATACCCTTGATTTTATGACAAACCATGCAAATACGCATTGTGTAGCTTCCTAAATTGTATTGCTCTGTTCCAGAACCTGCAAGAATCTACTAGTTTCGCAATTTTTTTGGATATCATAAAGGACAAATCGGTTATAGTAATAAAAAGTTAGTTCAGAACCACACATTCAGAACCAAACATTGTGTAATTAAACATTGAACCCGAGAAAATGGACATCCATTGTCACTAATATCTATATCTTTACAATCGACTATGAAGGGGTGTGTAGATGGAAGAGCATATATATATTTTCATGAAATCGTCCGACATCAAACTTAATCTTAAGGCCCGTGAAGAAGAAGGAGATTGGAAAGTTTCCTGCAAAATATATGTAAGCTATAAATGTATCCACTCTAAAGCATTGTAAGGAATTCCTCAATACTCCATCGATTTTACACCTACACACACGCACAATGCGATCGATGTGAACTCCCCTAATGAACACATTCAATATCAAACAAACAATGCCAAAATACATTTCAGACAACAGCAAAAATTGGCAGTTCTTCTTCTGCTCCTGCACCTCCTCCTCCTACTTCTGCGATGCTTTTTGTTGCGTTTGCATGCAAGAGCATGCAAACATTTTTAAATGATATCTCGTTTCAGACATATTTACAGCCTTTGTGCACTGAAATATGCATGAACGTTTCGGAATGAATGTTTTCGATGCCAAAAACAACTACAAAATGCTGAAATATTTTCTCTATGTGATGGCTTCATTGAGATAAGCATGATAAAGCTTGATTGCATTTTCAGCACGAAACGAAAAACGTCAGCCATAGAGCAAGCACACACACACATACACTAACACTACCGCGTAAACGACTAAAAAGGAGGAAACAAAACAAAACAAAAAACGATGATGGGAAGATCGAAAAAAAAGACGAACGCCATAAAAAGTGGCAACAAAAACAATTTCGTCTTAAATGAAGATAGACAAACAAATAAATATGAATATAAATACCACTGATGTCAAGTGCTTTCGCTTTTTCACCGCTCTGCGTTTGGGGTTTTGAAAAATTATGTCAAATTAGCTTAAGGTATAATAATAACCCAGCGACAATGCCAGCGACGACATCAAGAGCAGCCAGAAACCGAAAAAGGCAAAAACACTTATCACCCTTATTATCACAACGCTAACAAGGTTTCGTTACCTTTGCTATGAGTGTCGTCTGTCGAGCAGGAAAGCAATACGGGGGGATGGGTGCACCACTCACCACTCACCCGCCCCCTGGCTCGGGACGAACAACCCAAACAGAAAAGAGAAAGAAAAATTATTACTGATTATACATTCAAGCATATCCTGCTGTTAACTTTAATGTTTGCTGCCATACATTCTGTCGGTCTGCCAGCCAGGCATCCAGTCAGCTTTCATTCTGTCACTCACCCAAGCATTCAGGCATCCAAGCTCAAGTCATTCAGTCAGTCCCATCACGCTGAAAAATCAAGCGTAATCACACATTTGGGAATGCTATTAACGAGAGCTAATCATAATTTTTTCTGAGCGAGCCAAAAAAAAAAAAAGAAACGAAACGAAACAAAACAAAGAACGTAAAGCACGTCAAATAAAATAAACAGAACTTATATGTATGTGTATGCAAATGCCTGGGTGTGTTTGTGTATGTATGGGGAAACCACGTAGGTTAGACAGACAAAAGATATTTTTACCACCAAAAAATTCTGTCAGATGTGAATGGAATTACAGCGAGCAGACATTCCACGCAATCAGGACCAGCAGACGATTCAGATATTTTGAATATAACAAAATCGCATACACTTACGAAAAATATTTCTCAACATTTTCTGGCCAACAACAAGAAATGGGCAGAAAAAAGAGCAAAATGGGGAAGACAAATAAGTTTTATTAAACTTCTGTTCGAATTTACAATAAATCATCCTCAAGATCATTAGGAAAAACAGCAGATATAATAGAATAATTCCTTGAGTTTTTTTTCTGAAATAATATGGAAGGTGGGGTATATTTCAAATTTGGGATTCCATTTGAAACGCCTCTTAATTTTCGTGAAAAACCCCATAAAGTCTATAGATTCATGATCAGGATACAATTCTCAATCGATTTGACGATGCTCGCCTCAGGGTGAGATGAAAAAACTGCAACCAACTTTAGACTGCTGTCATTTCTAAGCCACTCGTCCGATAGCTGTTAAAATTATTTCAGTGACAGCTCATTATATTTTTTACAAACATACGAAAGCACTTTGGTGAGAATTTTCCAGAAAAAAAGTTATTCGTGATGGAATTCAAGCGTATTAGTGTGATTTCTTTATATTTGGCTGGAAAACCACAAGTGGCAATCGTTAGAGCACTCCAGCATTTAAATGTGAATAAATCTTTTCAAAATCTCCGGAAACCAATCCGTTGGACTATTGTGTCTGGAGTATTTTGGAAAGCAAGGTTGGCACTAAAAAAAGTGTCGATCACCTGAAGCAAGCGCTTCGTCGGAAATGGGCCAAAATAACGCAGAGCTACATTCGGGCAGCGTATGACGGTTTCATTGGCCGTTTGAAGGTCATAGTACGTACCAAATGTGTCCAATTCGAACAAATCTAAACGTATTCTAAAATTTGATGCTATTTCCGACATTTTTTGCTTTCATTCAATAAAATGTAAAAATATGGCGTTTTATTTTACGCCACATTATTTGACGTGGAGCTTTGCAATTTTGTACAATAGTTTGGCTTGTGAACATGTTATTTCGAATAGCTCCTATGTAACGGTACCTTCAGATATTCGATATTTTGATTATTTTAGCAACATATTTCTACGGAATTGTTCAGAATTTGGTATTTAGAGTTTGTAACGGGTTCTTTCTATGTTGACGTTATACTATAGCCCAAGCAAATATATATCAAATAAAGAATCATTTATCTTAAAATTTGTAGTTTTAGTTCGTTATGGGTTCTACCTCCGATGACATAAAATTCTTATTTTCCTGTATCTCCCATTTATATGGGTAGGCCATATATTCTAACGGCCACATTATATAAGGGTATCGTCCGATATTCGATATTTTTCTTTTTTCAAATAAGACTCGTAGTAGTAGTCCCTATAATGGTACTGTCCACTTTTTATTTTGAAAACTTTCACTGTATTCTCCATCCGATATCTGTAAGATTTGCAGTGTAAAGTTCAAGTCGAATATAAAATCCACATTATTTTTTACATAGTTTTTATGGTGGTGGGTATTGAAATGGTGACCTTTTTTAAGGTTTAAGGTTTTTTAAGGTAAGATTGATTGATTTAAGATGTCTCAGGCAAGGTTCTTTTTGCCTTAATTGCGTATTTTGGTATTTCAAAATTTTGTAAATTTTTGCGAGGATAGGTTCTTATTCCTTACAAAAGAGATCCAATATAGGCTCAAGTTTTAGAACAGTTCCCACATATTACAAGATCCTATTATTTATTATATTAATGTACTAGCCAAATTTTCCAACTGAATGAGCAAGACTTTTATTCCGAAACTTATAGAAAACTTCCTCCCAAAGATACTCAATATTTCTACAAGATTCAAAGAAAAGACAATTTCAAATTTTAGGAATATCTAAACCATACGATTCTATAAAATTTAAGTTAGCCATTGTGGGTAGTACCAAAAGTTCGACTCGGCCGAATTTAACATGTTTAACTTCTTATTGACGCGTTTTTTTCGAAGTGTACCTATAACTTATGAGTCAATGACATTTCTACTAACATTTGAAGGTGTTGGTGGTCTCTTTGTCAGCTATGATATCCTGAAATCTGTCGCTAATATACATATTTATGCAGGCATACATGTCTACGCTATAATTCTATCGTCAATGTTTGTATGAATTATGACTTGAGATTGTCTGTATGTTCCTACGTATGTGTTCGTATGTATATGTGTATCCATACAAATGTGTGTCCTTGTGTTTTGTTTTATGTTTATCGTAAGTTGTGACGGGTTTTGACATTGACTGTCATTAAATATTTTTAAATTAAACAGAATGTAGCTGTGGCAAACGGTATCAACTGATTGCCATCGTCATTTTAATGAAATATTCAAACATGAACTCGATAAAGTTTCATTAACTTTAAATTGCTTTGAAATATATGATTACCGTTTAATTGGCATTAATAAGGCATTTGTAGAAAATGATGTCAATGGAAATATTTGTGGCGGATTGCATTTAGAAACATGGGCACCAATCTTTAATAAGCGCAGCTCATTTAAAACAAGGCAAACAGAAACTACAAAATTAATATTTGAATAGAAAATCGGTAAAAAAAATAAATATTTTTTGATTTGTATTGTGTAGGATTCGCCTCAATCCCAGGGTGTGTCCGCTACATTTAAAAAAAGAAAATAATATCTTCCGTTATCCCGAAAAAAACAATCATTCTAAAAATAGTTTTCACACCGTAATTTAACACCTAAGAAATGCGTTCCCCTAAGTTTCATATTTCATAGTGCGAATTCATTTAAATTGCAAAAAAAAACTTATGCTGGTCACCTATCAATTCTCAATAAATCTAAATTGACATTTCAACTGTATAATTAAACCAAAACAGCAACAACAACAAAAAAACGAAAGTGTATTATTTACACAAACTCCAATTTTCTGCAAAACAGAAAATAAAAAACAAATAAAAGAAACCAACATCAATGTATTCCAATATCCACTTCCTTTGAAACACTAAGTCCTGCTGAAGGTGTTAAATTACTTTTAATCTCTGTATCCTCATCAACAACAACATCATAATCTTGTAATACAATCTTGTCGTTGGATTTTTTACTATTTGCCACAGAGACGAACTCCATGTTGACAACAATGTTGTGATGGTATCGCCCTTATGATTTCCTTGCCATGTTCCGAACGACCCAACGCCTGGTCCATTGTCCGCAATGTAAATATTTTGTCCCTGTAGGAATTGGCATTTTCCACAAAACTGGGGCTTTTTCTAAACCTCTAGAACCATGGCCGAGGGAGAGAAAGTAAATCGGAATAACGGGAAGAGGTGATGGTGGTGGTGGTGGATGACTGACTGACTACTGCATCATGAATGAATGTCATGAATTGGGTGCGGCTTGGCTTATCAGTACCACCGCCTCTAACATCGTCGTCATTGCCATCACCTTCATCATTTGGCAAACGAAAAGGAAGAGATTTGTTTGATAGAATGAGTGACACTGACATTTGCACTTCTGACAGGAGCAGCAACATTTTGCCTATTTCTCCACACAGTCGATGTTATTTTTTTGCTTTTCTGTGGCATAGACTGGGTGCTGGGTGAAATTTGAGACAAATTTAATTTTAGACTAAAACATAGAAGGACGGAGAGACAGACAGACACACAGACGACTGCTGGATGATGATGACGATGCTAAAAAGAAGAACGACGCAAATCCACAGTAACATACACACACGTAAAGTAAACGGACACGTGAGATTTGTCACATCAGGGTTGAAACTTATAAAATATTTAAAACGACACTAGCACTAGACGAGACAGACGAAACCTACAGACATACAGTTGTATGTATATTTTTTTTTTTGATTTTGCATGACTGTATGAATGAATGTTTTTATTTAAAAAGTAACCATTCCAAGTAGATGTTTGAGGACGCCGTGAAAGCAGAGCTCGCAGTGGCGTAGTCGCCAGCACATTGGGTTTTATTTAAATATAAACAGGAAAAAAACGCTTTTATTTGTCTGGAAATAATTTTAATACTATTTGGCATTTGGAAAGTAGCATTTTCAAAAATATGTCTGCAAGAGCCGAGTTTTCGGAATTACCTATTTCAAATTTCAAAAAACGAAGAAAAAATTACTAAAATCATCAGAACACCGACTAATATAGGCATGGACTAATATAGACATTTTTTCCCAGAGCGTACCATTATGAACTTCATATACGAAGTTCAAAAAAATGAATTGACAATTTTGGCTAAAATTATCAAAATAACGAAAATCATTTGTAGACAAAGGAGATGGTTTCCAAAGCATATAGTTCTCATTACTAAATTTGAATTTGAAACAATTTCGATAAGAAATATGGAGACATTTCGAACATTAATTTTTTGGGACTATATGTGATTTGGATCTATAGCACAGTTCCTTGGGCGGATATTTTCTACCTAAAAAACCTTTTGAAAAAATTATATTATTCTTATTTCACATGACAGATAGAGGGGCAGACTTACTGGATGAAAGCAAGAACATAAAGTTCATGAAGAAATTCTTGCAAAAGGAGGTATTGATTGAAAAAAAATAGGAGGTCCGTTTATTTTCAGTTATATTATTTAAAATTTACGGTCCAGCTACGCTGGCTTTTAAATTTGTTCGAAATGGATTACCATTTCTCAAAGCCTCCTTCCCATTATCGCTCCGCCACTGACAACTGCGACAAACATAGAAAAAAAAATAGCAAAGCAATGTTTTTGGGAATAAACAAAGATTTGACACAACGCACATGGTGGACGTACATATGTTTATACATTTATTGCCTTGATAGTCTTACTGGGCGAAACTAAGAGATTTTGTCATATCTGGCCAAAGACATAAAAAGCTGGAAGCAGGATTGTTTTTAATGAATAGCAACCAACAGCCAAGTGTATCAAGTTTCAGAACTAAATCCACTTACTTATCCCAGTCCTTGTTTGTTTCTCGTTTTCTCAATTCCGGCCAATAAAATGTAAGAGGAAGTTTTAAATTTTAAATTTAAAGTGAAACGGAGATCTCTATAAATTGTCAAAAATATCAAGGAGGAGTGTAAAATAAAATACATGACAAACAGGGACAGAGCTCTTTGAAGTCATCCTTTAATCCTTTGCAAGAAAAAACAACGCAGAAGAGGGTTGATGCCAAACTAATATTTTGGAGATTAATTATTAGCAAATTATTGTTGTTTGATTTGCTCGAATGCATTAACGAAATCATTAAAAACTGGCTTTTTAATTCGCTGCTAAGCGGTTTTGATGGATATATTTCGTGCCCCGTAATTACGAGCAGCTGCTGCAATGCTTCAATGAAACCTTAACCCTTGCACATAAGCCTTCCTCCATATCCCTCGGGGATTAGGCAGAGGCCAACAAACTCCATGATCCTCGTTTTTTAATTCGACTATGAATTTTAACTACCTGGCGGTGATCCGTGATCCCTGTATAATTATTAGATACTCAACTTTTACTTTTTTCCCATTGTTTGTTGAAATAAGCAATCAAGATCACCACTGGATGCTGTTGCTCTGTGATTGATGTGGCGAATGTAGGGTTCATTTGCCCATTGTTCGAGAGGTATGCTACGCTTCAGTTAAAATTGATTAGCAAAAGAAAAATCTTTGTGTGAATAGGCTCGCTCATCACTGCAGTGTTGGTAGATTTCTTTGGGAAAGGATTTGGATGCAAGGGTATGTGAGTGTGTGTGTGCATATTTGTCTAGGGGAATTTTAAAGAAAATGATGATAACCATTGAAGACATATTGGGCATGTTATCTCCCTTTGTGGTGGCTCTTCAACAAAGGCGGTTTGTTAAATTCCTTGGCAATCAATTTTAATTGCCGACTCATCATTTGTTTCCTCTCCAATAAAACTGCAATCAATAAATATTTATTTTGTTCTCCAGACATATGCTGCGCTATCCATTATTCCATTTGTTCTTACAATTTTCATTTCATTTCTTTTCGTTTTATTTGTTCTGAAGATGCATTTACTCCCATCAATTTATCATTACAATTATCCTTGTGGCATTGCCTTCTTGGTTGAAGAATCCTGCCTCGCCACCAATCGAGGTTGGAGTTGGGTGTGTAAACGTTTTTCTCCCATCCTATCATCATCTGGAATTCGCTCAATTTACCTGGCATACAATTATAGTAATCAAGTGGTTGGTTCTGCTTACTTTCTACTTTTTGGTTGTTTTGATAAACTTGAGTTGATTTTGCTGATTTCTAGCATTCGATAAGTTCAGTTCTCACCTTTCGTCCTCCGACTCAAACCCCGTTGTCGTCTGTGTTGCTTTGGAGTGGCGCCATCCAGGTATGCTTTTAGCGTTAGCTGCTTTAGGTGTAATTTTCCTGTTGCTTAATGCTTTTTGTCATTCATTCACTCATTCATTCATTCCTTCACTCATTCATTATTTAGCCTCCATTTGAATACATTTTACATGCACAGCCACTTAACTTTTTCTGCCACCAACTAAGGAAGTGCTTCAAACCATAAAACATGTTGTTGTAAAAGCTATTTGAGTAGCTACACTTGGAGATGTATGACTGATTATGGAGCCTTTTATTTCCTTTGCTTTGTACATTTGTTGTAGCCAAAGAATGTAGTTTTAGGCAGATTAAGAATCAAACATAAAACTCAGGGAGAATTTCTTGAGAATTTTGTAAGACTGAGACTCTTTTTAGAAAAACACCGAAAAAGTTGTCTTTAGAATGAAATATCTGCACTTTTTTAGTTTTGATAAGAATTTTTGGACTTTTTTCCAGTCATCGTTACACTGATATGTAAATTTCTTCATTTCGACCAAGGTAAAATTAAGAAGGTAAAGCCATTCCAAATAAAACTAACCATCTCTGCATTTTCTGTAATTTACCTTGTTAAATTTCACAGATAATTTAATTTCATTTTAATTTCAACAGGTTCCCATCTCTGTATACTATGAATTTATAATAATAAATGTTGACAATGAAATTTTGTCAAATAAATATTTTCGAAAAAAATTGTAAAAATTTGATTGCAAGATTTTGCCTTCTAAATTCTACCATTAATTCTGATCAAAGATTTCCAAAAAGTAGAGAAATGTTAAATTGTATTTTTTTATTGTAAATACTTTTTCAGGGATCGACGTCCATTTTTACAAAAGGATCATTGAGCTATATGAATCCATAGATCCTAATATTAACATGATTTTTTAAAAATATAAGTTCATGAACCAAAGGCCTACCAAAGCTCATATATAAGCGCGGATTTATAAACATAATTTTTCATGGGTCAACTACACATGTGGATTTATAAAGACATTTTTATAAGCGACAATTATGTTTGTCTATTTATAAAAATATTTTTTTTGCCACGTGGATTTTTGAAAATATTTTTTAGGACTAACCATTAAAAATATTTAATTTTTTTTTTTCAAAAATATACAGAACGCTTCTATGTAATTTTCTTTAAATTTTAACATATCCTCAAGAAAGTCCATCTTTAATGCGAAACACCGCCGCCCGTTGTGTTATAAAAATTAAGTGGAAAAAATAATTTGTTTTGTCTCCTCCATCGCTGTGTCTTTTTGTCTCTGATGGAATAATTATTGCAGATAATGTAGACAGTTTTTTGTCCCGATGAAGCCATTCGTATGAATTGAATGAAACATTTTTTTAGTGTTTGCCTATTTTACAGTTTATTCATTATTTGCAGACTGCTCCTTTACTCTTGGCTGATTGTGAGACAAAAACCAAACATGCTTTTAATCTCATGGCATAGACACATTCAAGTTGGGGGCAAAAAAATATATCCGTAGTCAGGATGATACACCCGTACACCTACAGCCAGTGCCGCCCGGCCGTGTTCACAATTGCAAATGTTCAAACGTCAACATTGTCATAACACACAGAAAGAAAAAAAAACAGAGAAACAAAACGTCAAACGAAGACAAACCAGCAAAAAGCCAAAAGAAAGACACAAAAGTATAAAAGAAAGTGGAAAATTCTTTAACAAGAATTATAAAACAAAATGAAGGCTAGAATGCATTAAATGTATCCTTCATTGCCATAAAGGAGTAAGGACTACGGCCCCCACAACTCCAACTAATAATAGGCAGGGAGAGGAGCAATGGCAACTGAAGGAGACAAGTAAGAGCAATAGACCTAGACACACGCTCTGTAGATGGAAAAGTTTTCGACTTTGGAGAATCTGTAAAAACCGCATTGTGTTAAACTATGGAACGAAGTTTTCCAGTCCAAGACAGGCAAAAAAGAAAGAAAAAAAGACCCGGACGACAAAAACTTTCACAGTTTCAATTTTTATTAAAAAACTAAATTTTATGGAGGGAAAAAGTGAAAAAACATAGAAATACTTCTTCCATTTTTCTGCCTGACATTTGGGATTAAAGTACAATCAAAGGCTTAAATTTATATAAAGCAAGTCTACAATGTGAAGCCACATTTTGACAGCCATGGACAAATTTAAGACTCTATTGTCACATTTGCTGCCATTCTTGCCTTTGACAGATGGCTGATGGCTGACTGCTCAACAACCATCATCATTGTCTTTGGCTCCCTCACGATATGCACCCACATCAATTTGGAAGAAATCATTAAACGACAAATTGTTTTTAATTTTTCCAATAAACACTTCGCTTTGTTCCTCGGCAGCAAACAAAATAAAGAGCACAAGCCGAATAACTGCTGAACGTTAACAAATGAAGTCATCAGTCATTGTGAACAACAGCAGCGAGATTGCTAGCTAGCTAGCAAAGGCGGGCGGGTTGGCGGCCATGGTTTACAGCGAAACAACATTAACTAAACTACGAGGAGTTAATTTTGGAAATCGCAGAGTGCCCAGCAAAGATATTGTGGAGGAGTTTATTTCAGAATATAACCGAAATTGAATTCCAGTTGAGAAATATATATATTCAGCGAATAATGTACTTCCCAAAATCTGCGCATACATCTATAAATATACGAAATTTATTCACGATATAATACCTGCTATGAACGCAAAATACCACACTGCAATTCATTAAGTTTTGAAGTATGGATAATATGCCAAATGTGGGAGCTATTCTACAGCCTACACTGAAAGTCAGGTTGAAAAAGCGATCAGAACAGGGATAGGGGACCCCCTCCGAATTGGCTATTTTTCTGCCATTTTTGTACCCCTCAATTTTTCTATTTTAATTTTTTAAAGTAGGGCCCCCGAAATGGTTTCAGAATGCATTTCTGTGAAAGTCTCTGGCCTAGAACCTTCAAAATGTACAAAATCGACGGTCGTTAAACGAAGATTACGTCAAGACGTGAACTTATATTGAACATATTTCGTTAAACGAGTTATCCTTCAACAAGAAAAGAAAAAATCCAAATACAAAGCGTATTTAATTGGAAATTTGGTGGAGACCTTCAAACCCTATCCTACGTACCGGAATCTTCAAAAAATGAATTTTATTTGATAATTCATCAAATAACTAAAAATCGCAGGCCAAATCTGGATGTTTCATTAAAACATATGTACGAATGTAGTCCATTTTTAGTACCCTCATTAGAAATATTCAACTATTGTAGGTTAAATTCTAACCTCGCGTAATAATACTTGGCTCAATACTGTTTGCAATGAATTACAGAATGTTTGCGTTTACTGTATAAATTGAATTCTTAAACAGTTAATCTAAATACAAACGTATGTCTGTGTATGTATGTGTAATGTGTGGATGTGTTAGCGTGTTGTGTTTGTATTTAATTGAAAAATCACATCCATCATTGTCAAGCCATTAAAATTAGAAATTAATTTGCTTTTAATATGAAGTCCAGCCAAAGAATAAGCAGCCACCCAAAAAAAAAAACGAGCACTCACACTCACACACATACACCCTGACATGGCAACATGGCATCAAGGAAAGCGGAGCCGATTCACAGACAAACATCCATGCGTGAAAATGGAAAAAAGAGGCAGCAGCAGCAAAACATCGCTGGCAAAATTAACAACTTAATTCACTTTGTTGGATTTGTTTGTTGTAATTCCCCTTGGAAGTAAAATCAAATAAGCGTTAAAATGCGGGACCAAAAGTTGTCTGTTTATTTGTCGTCGCCAGCCCATCATCATTAGGCAAGAACTGCCTACACATATGTGTGTGTGTGAGTATGTATATTGACAATGGAACATGTATTTATGTGGATTCCAGATAGGAGGCTAGGTGTTTGAGATGGTTAAAAAATTATTCAAATAAATATTATTTTGTCTAAGGATTTCACTTTGATCGTCATCAGATTTTAATAAAATCGGTTCTAGAATAGTGTTGGCTTGTTTGTTCGGGATAACATAGTATTTTGTTGTTGCAAAATGGTCAGGTTCTTTATTAATTTTTTAATACATATATTAAATATTCTTGTAATTTTTCACACCACCCTCGTATTGGGTTAGTTTATTTTCTCCTTAAAGTGATTGATTAAGAACTTGGTTATAGTTCGTGTTCAGGACTAACTGTTGGCATTATGTTTCATTTGATTTGTAGCAGAAGAATCCCGAATGTGGGAGCGGGTTCTGCGGTCGTATAATTAAAGAGATGCTAAGTAGCAAAATGGCGTCATGGTATTAACATTAAAACCCCTTGTGTTTAGCTACATCACCAAATATACATTAACGGAATATCAGTCGTGGCTATTATTTAGGCATTTATCATTCGAATGACTATTGAAAATGTTGTTCAGTTAGTATTTAACATTAAAAAAAATAATAATTGAATCATAATTTCTGTGGTAAATTTTGAATTGATAAATTAGAAAAAAAGATAGGAATATGAAATTCGCTCTGAGGAAACTGAGAAGGTAACTTATCGGAAAATATTTTATAATACGTAAAAATTAAATAAAGCAAACGATCAGCCAATTAGTAGCTCTTACTTTTGCTTAGCTAAATTTGTCTAGTAAACCTCGAGGCTTTTACTGCACGGAGCAGAATTTCGATAAAAATATATCGGTTCACAATTCTACTAATAGCTCACATTTGAGGTCTTATACAGTATTGATGTTAAAGAGCCTAAGGTGCAAACTGTGAAAAGCATATGGAACTGTTGAATGTTTACAAGTTAATTTTGAAGGCTCATCATTGGCCTAGTGCTATGGGATCACCGTAGTATCCATATCACAATTTGATAAAGGAATGTCCTCCATTACTCACCCAGGTGCACTCAGACCTAGACCCAGGAAAAAAAATTCCCGCTATCTTTGTACCAAGCTGCCCACAATTTCAAACGCCAGTTCAAAAGTGTCACCCCCTATTCGGAGTGGTTGTCGATTTCCATTATTAAAGAGAAAGTATCAGTTTTTTCATATTTTTTAAGGTATTTTTTATTGAAAAGCGTTGAAAAGGGGAAGCTGAGGTCCACCACGGCAAAGCTCCCCACAGTCATAGTACGGACTCGGTTCTCACACAGACGTTATTTAAAGTGCAAACACTGATGGACACAACAGCATAGCATCCCCCCAAGACCAACTCCGAAAACTTCGAGATTTAGGAGCGCCACTCATTTCCTTTTTAGTATAGGTTGCACTGACAGTTTCGATTACCTTCGAGATCCCCATTGCATCCAGATACCTTTCACAATCCACAACTTTTGAACTCGCTCAGGAACGTACTACTCAGACATTTTTTGGACTTTTTACATGAAAAATTTGGAATTTTTACCAATTAGGCCACCCGAAATAGCTTAGGGAGGTATACCTGTGTACATCCCTTGACGCATTTGAAAGCAATTAGCAAAAAAAATATGTAAGCCGTGGTATTCATGAAATATTTTTCAGTAGGAGACAGTATCAGGTTTGAAGAAAACTTCTTTCGCACGAATGGAATCCCTAAATCCAACACAACCACCCACTTACAAACGGGTTAAATCCATCCCTTTAGGGCAGAGATTTTCCTTCTAAATGACTTTGTGTTTTCCACAATGCTCTCCCAATCGACAATGACACATGCATGTTTTTTCCCCTCAACATATTTGGTCATGTTTTGAATCAAAAAGAACCTCCAACCTCACGAAATGTTTTTGCCGTCTTCTGAAGCGAACAAAAAAGCAAATTGTGAATCAATTGAATTATATTCAATTTTTATAAGTAATGCCAAGGACAAGAGAAAAACACAAGGATATATCCTCAGCGTTTAGAAAGTTGATCCGAGACAATGCTGCTGCAAAAGAATAAAAGCTTCAAAGGAAGTGAGGAGACAACAAAAACCAAGGTTTACCGAAGCAGAAAACATGATGAAGAAGTAGGAAATCAGCCAAGCGTTTACAAGTCATTCCTGTTTGTAAGACTAACTCCCTCGTCTCATCTTGAGTCGCACGAAAAAAAATGCGAACATTGAAAGCAATGAAAAGAACTTAACAAAAATCGGGAAACATGTGTAATCATGTCCAATGACTAAGCAACAAGCCAACAGAACAGCACTTACGCATGGAACGCAAAAAATGCGGCTAATGTGACATGGCTGGTGCCGGGATGTTGGTGTTTCAGATCCACGCAATTGTATTCCAACGATTATTAATGGGAAACTTCAAGGATAGGAAACATTCCAAGTAAATAGGAAGTTCGTCAGTCAGTCAGTCAGCCACCCAGCTACGAATGTGAGTTGAAGAACATTTTCAAATTAGATTAAACAAGAGCAGGAAAAAATAATTTACAAAATGACAGGAAGTTACTCAGCTGAACTCAGCTGCAGCGGCGGTTAGAGTGGCATTGTATCGTTTGAGAAGGGACGACCACCCCGACCGTGGCAACAGCAACAACAGAGATCATTATCTAACATCATTAATATGGCCTTAGAAATCAGTTAAGTATGTGTGATTGGAATTTCAGGGGACAAATATTTTGGCTTTTACTTCCGTTTTACATAAATCGTTCCACACTCACACACACACACACACAATGTGTCCTGGTCAAGGGACACATTCATACATTTTACAATGGCATTCCAAGGGACACCCACGTTGGGTGAACTCTTTTTTTGTTCCTTTAGTTGCCAATAGTTTCCGGTAAACACAAACCAGTGTCAGACACACACACAGACACAAATATCTGGCACATACGCAGACAGATACCGTTCATACCTTTTATTCTTATCGACACCTTTCTGTTATTTGACCAAAACGAAGAGGCAAAAGAAAATCAAATCAGACCTTGTGCAACTGGACAGGACACTGTGAGCAAGAGAGAGGGGGAGAGAAAAACTAAACATCACACAGGTTTACACTTCATATCCATAATGGAGAATGTGTTGTTGGTGTGCCACTGACAGGTATTGTTATTTGGGAAGGATAAAAAAAGAGACTGGCCAAAGTTGGATATGGCCGGGTGGCCAGGTCGTTTGCCCTGTGGGTTTATCATTCGATTTAGCTGCTGGTGCTTTAATAAACAACAGCGTGTGACACAAAGTGGTTAGTAAATAATCCTGATTAATGTTTTTGTCATGCTTTATTATGACCGGGTTATAAAAAATCATCAACTTTTTCCTCTTCTCTTTTTTTGTTTTGTCGGTTTTTCGGATCTTTCCAAACAAGATTGAAATCATAAAATTCCTGATTTTCCCCTATGAGTTATTACGTGTGTGTGTGTGTGCGTTCGGGTGTGGGAAATATGTTGTGGTCTGGTGCTTTAAAATTTTCTAAATTCTATGGGAAACTTATGGAAGAACAACAATAAGTCATTTCGTATTATTCTCTGGAAATGGCCAACAACCAGTAGCTCAAGCTGTAGCAGCAGCAGCCGCATCACTGAAGGAGCGCAGTAACTAAAGCTCATAAAATATTGTAAAACTTTTGCTATTCTTCTTTCGATTGGGGTGGAAAATAAGCTGTAGAAATATTTCTCTGCTTTGCTAAGAAAATAAAAAAAGAAGTTGAGACGGAACGTACAAATCTCCGGGTATTGTCAACATTTATGATGACTTTTATAGACCCTTAAAAAAGTGGTGTTGTTTTCTTGGTTCGAAAACATCCAAGTGACGTTCTTTTTTCGCAGCTCAAGATGATGGTCTGGTCTGCTTGCTGGCAAGAACATGGAACAAATCCAACAATAGAAAGCTTCCAATGAGATTGTGTTTGATTTTAACTGCGAAGGTAGTGGTGGTCACGAGGTGTTGGCGGACTGCGACATGGGGTATTGTATGCTTGTCAAAGTTGTTGTGATGACAATTGTAAACATATCAGCAGGACATGACAACATTATGTCGATTTTCCTTTGTCACTGGATGTTAACTACAATGAAATCGTTAACCAATAGCTATATGGCTGAAAAACAAACATGTGGGTTTGGTTTGGATTGAAATGACGGAATGTCGGAATACTAGAAAAACACAGGGCCCTAAAACAAAGAGCATATTCAGGAGGGAAGATTTCAGGAAAAAGAAAGCTACTTTATTTGAAGTCCTTTCTCAAAAAAAAAAAATAAATAAATAAATAAATAATAACTCTGTCCATAAGACTGCTTTTAGACTTGTATAACCGGACTTAGCAATTCAATCTCAAATCCCAATTTCAATTTAAGATACTGCAATATTTTGGTGTATATTTTTTTTTCTAACCTAAAGGAGTTCAAGGCTCCTCAAAATCCCGCATTCACTCACAGAATTCCCACTTAATATTGACAGAGGTCACAATAATTTTCTTCGCAAAAATGGTTTTATTGACAGCTGACAGACAAATCAATTTGCAGAATATTTCATATTTCAGTAAAAAAACACAATTTGACGCTATCAAAAATTGTGGAGGACAGCAATAAACGTTTGCTAACCTTTTGTGTGTGGTTTGACATCGTCATAAGGAACGCTTTTCTTACCCTCTCTCTGTCTCTCCCTCTCTCTTCCTATTGATTTTACGCTTGTATCTAATTGGAAGTTTTCCTTCAGTCATGGCCTGTCATTTAATTTAAAGCTCTCTTGCCATTGCCATAAAATTGTATTGCGGTTTAAAGTTGCTCCAATTGTTTAGCTATATTTAATTGAGATACTTGGGCTAACTCAATAAAGCACAGGTAGTTGAAAATATGTAGGTCCCTTCAGTTCGGTTTAAAGAAAAACACAAAAGAGAAAATGCCTGCCGGGCGAAACTATATGAACTACATTATGCACTGGATTCGAAAGGAATCACATACTCCTCCTTGACATACTCTCGGTATTCAGAACTCTATTGGAACTCGTTTAAGTTGAGTTAAACCAACCGCAATGCAATCAACCAAAAAAGAAACCTGTTCTTCATACAAAATAAGACTAAAAGGGACAAGGAGAAGAGAGCTGCATTACTCAAGTAGTTGGTCCTTGGGCTTGTCAAGCTTCCTTACCTGCCTGCCTGCTTGCCACATAACGACACAGGTCTAGAGGAAGGAAAAAAGTTCCCAAGAATATAGAAAGAAATTCAATTCTGGCACATGTACAATCCAAAGCATGTATGCATGTTGTGTAGGATCTGCAATACAATCACCCACAGCACCAACATCACACCATGGTAATTGGTTTGAATACAACCTAAGACTTCATATCCTTTATGACTTTCTAAGAAGTATGCAGTACAATGGCAAAGGTGTAAATCAATAAGTAAGGCTCTTTTGTTGAAGCAAGGTAACGGAATTCCTTCAGGTGTGCCGGCATGCATGCATTTCCTTTTCACAAGACCCACATTCAAGGACAATGTTTCTATAACCTGACTTTCTTTTTCCGTTCTTTATGCTCTGGCACAAGATTATTATTATTATTATGAGTTCGGGATAATGGGGCAATGAGGTTGGAACAAATGTAACAATTTCAGGAAATGTATCGTTTTTGTGTAGTTTTACTAAAAAAAGGCATAAGGGTGGGGCATGGATTTCATGTGCAATAATTGATGAACTGGTATAGGTGAATAAGTTCATTTTTAAGGATAAGTAAATTTATTCGCATTTTATTGTAAGTTGGTTACTGGTTTGGAAAGGACAAAGGAACATTATTGATAACTATTGGGTAAATTAGTAAAGTTATCGTCTTTTTTTTTGGGAAAAGATCGAATGAAATTTTAATACAGATTGTGAAGAAACCGAGCGAATTAAAAAAATATATAAAAGTCGCTCTATACTCTCAATTTGTATAGTAAAGACATTTCCAACGAATTCGACCAATTTTCATCGGATACCTTCTCAATCGGCTGTTTTGTTGCAGCAAGAAAGAGAGAATGACTCAATTTGAAGTGGCTTTAAGGTAGAGGGTGACCATGGCAAAGGTGGACCATGGTAGAGGTGAACCATGACACCCTGTAAAATCGAAAGAGCAAAGGATGTTAATTGCGGAAATTTCAAGACACAAATGAACGACAAAACCTGTTTAAATGCAGAATATCGTAAGGCACTACACTTTCATAAAACCATTCCACTTATTCCAATTATTGCCGCCACCGTTTCTATCAAGATTAAAACGCCGTGATACATATACTTACATTTTCAAGATTTTAGAAAATAAATTTAAATTAAATCGTCCACATTTTTTCTGAGGCTTAGAAAATTAATTTCTTCTATTCCATAAAACAATTTCATGTTTGAATTAACAAGAAAGGAAGTACAAAAAAAAAATGAAATAAAAAATTGGCAATATTGTTTAATTTCTTGTATTAAAGGATTATTTACTAAATACAATTGTAAACACAATTCCTCCATTCGAAAACATTTCACTTGCCATGGATTTCATTTTATTTACACAATCGTCCTTTGTTTATTCATGTTTAACATTTATTATTATTTTAGGCTGTTATTTGTTTGTGGATAATAAAATTTCATAGTGACATGATTACCCGGCTCTGTGGAAACAAAAGGTCTATGGAATGATTAACAATGGGAATGATGGGCAGACAGAAGGGGGTGTGGTATTTAACAAGGAGTTGGAAGTTTAATGAACTGTATAATTTTGCAAACAAATGGATGTTTTACACATTTTATATCAAACGCACACACACACACACCCACTCACAAATACACAATCATGGAGACAAATTACATGTTACAAACATCTGCATATTTATATTAATATTAAAATATATATGTACGTACGTACGTATGTATGTATATCCACATCTACATTTCAACATTTATGACAAAAATAATCAAAATAAAACATATGTAAGGCTAAATGTGTGCAAAACCTTTTCCATGACCCATTTTATATGGACAGGCCCGAAACATGCCAGCAGTGAATCCGGCGACACTGGAGACTACCGTCGACATCCCCAGGCCTTTCTCTCAAAGATGTTGTCATTTTATATTACAAAATATCAATAAATGTAAATTTTCCCAAAGAGTTCTTATTTCATATTCTCCTTGTCAAACTTAACTGTTTGAATATGTTTGGCAACTGCCTCAGCAGCAAGAGCAGGAAAAGGAAATGGCCAAGAAGACGAGAAGAGAAGGAAACGAAGACAACTGGTAGCTATAGGAGCAGCAGAAGCAGCCGTAAAAGTAACACAAGAAGTGTCATAAAATTCTAACCATAAATTGTTGCCCAGAGTTACATATTTATTTGTGCTTTTATTTGTTACATGTTCTTTTCCAAGGGTCATAACTATAAATTTTCGTATGATACAAATATATTTTATACATTCATACATACATACATTCGTTCAAACATAAATACACGTGTACACATACATATAAATTCATATTTGGCACAATATGAATGACCTCATACAGATTTTAATTGGATTTCAGGGAAATTATTTTTATATGCACATCGAGCTAAGGAGCAGCAGAACTATTGGGCTTGGATTTCTGGTGACCTTTGAGCATGTTCACAGACTCCATTTGACCGCCACGGGTAGCCGTAGCAGAAGAACATTGTCTTTGCTGGCAGACAAAAAGTATTTGAACAAATTAGGCATAAACATATTAACGGCGACAAATTTATTGGCATTATTATGGCAATGCTGCAGACGCCAAACGACCCCTAATGGCAAATAAAACATCCTTGTTGTTGCGAAAGTAATAACCGAGTATTTAATTGGTAAGCGGTATCTGTAGTCAAATAAAATAGATATTTCATAACGAAAAGATTTGGTTGCCTTATTTATGTTGTGGCTGATGTGATTTGTTAAACAAATTTTTGGAAAAAAAAAGAGTTTGAATATTGGAAGTACGCCTAGCTAAAAATAACACCATCAAAGGCGAACGAGGATTTTAATAACAACGCTCTGTGACAAATTTCAATTTTTCCTCTTTCCCCATCTTTGGCATTTTTGGATTAAGATTCCTTGAAATCCGTTCATTTTAGATATATAGTATCTTCCGCAATATTACAGATGTTAAGCCTTTTTGAGTTTGTGAAAAAAATCTCCAACGAATCATCATTTTAGAAGGATAACGTCAAAGACAAAAATATTTCTCATCCAACGAAAAAAGTGTCTATTCCCATAGTGTACATCAAGGTTCCGAAAACCCAGAAAATAAATATATGCCCAGGTTTTGATATGGCAACTGGGGAAAAATGTTGTATTTGATAGGAATTAGAAAATTCTGTCCATTTATGAGAAAGGTATCATAAGACGTGGACCGACATATCAAATCTTTATGCGAATTCAAATGTTGTCTAAACATGTGAAGTTTGAAGAAAATTGAACTCTGATTCAAATTGGACTATATCGAGTATAACGGACCAATACTAACTTGGACAAAGATATTGGACCGTGAAAAATTGGAAGAAAATCGGACACAGATTTAAGGGAGTACTTTTTATGTGAAGGTAGAGGGATGAGTAGACCGATATTGTTCTTAAGTCTTCACAAATTATTGCGACGTGCAAAATATGAACTATATAGGCTACCCAAAATGTCCTTAAACGGATTTCCTCTAAAAAGACATAGGGTTTTGAGGCACATTTTGCCTATTAAATATCTATTTATTCAAATTGTACAATTTTTGAGTAAATTCAATAATGAATTTAATTGAAACATAATCCAGGGACATGGTAAGGGCTTCAGCAAAAACACCAAGTTTTTACTCGCGGTCGAGAGTGCTCGAACCGTTTAATTTTAGAATGAAATTGTCTTTCCACCTTTTTCTTTTATGTGCGAGCTTTGGTCGATTTTCGATTTCTTTTCTTTACTTGCAAGAGAACTTTGGTTGTATTCGAGTAGAGAGTAAAACTAGGTCTGATCTGAACACAAATGGAAAGGAAATATTTTCTAACACAATTCTGAGTGTTTTGTCATTGAAATGTTAATGGGATGTGTGTTTAATATATAAAAGTTTTCTAATTGTAGGGTTAAGGTATTTAGAAGCAGAGGGACCCTTGCAGTCAAGACTTAATTCTTAATATTCTCGAGAAATGCAGAACCCTTTTCCCATTTTATATTATTTAAATGAAATTCGAATTGATGTTACATAAACCTTGTTTTTTTTCACCATTTAAACATTTCTCTATTTTTCACATTACCATATTAAAGCCAAACGAAAAGTAAACAAATCCCATTATTTTCATTCGAATGTCTTAATGTTTGAATAAATGTTAATTCGTTGTCTAATTGTGGGCCATGGATAAAAATGCAGTTTTCATAACAATTATAGTCATATGGCTAAAACAAAACTCCATATCCCATTAGAATCGACACTAGATACGTTCAAGGCACACCAGAACATAGTTAACAACACTACCACAACTGTAACACATGCACATCCACACACACTCACACACACATCGGGACTCAATCATACTTAACTAAAGTTAATTGCACCGTAAAGCTGTCAGTTGTAGTCTTAATATGGCCGAGTGATTCGGCTTGCCCACGCTCGCACACAAACAAACACCTATTGCGTAAGCCCAAAGCCGCTGCAACAGATTACAAAGTCCTAAAACGAGAGGTGGAAGGATAATATGACTATGAGGATGTGCTATTGCTCGATAATTGGAACTAATGATGAAGTGGTGGTGGGTGGAGCCCACTGCAGCAGTAGGGTTTCCTTCAAGCACCAGCTGTCATTATAATGATGAACGTTTATATATCCCTATAAGGGGCTCATGATGATGGAGGAGAAAAGCAGTACTCTTAACTGCGCTATGCCACAAAATAAGTGTTTATTGGTATTTTATTAGAGTTTTAATGGAAACATTTTGTAGCACGATTTTATGGTCCTCCATGCGATTACCACAAACTTTGCCGCTACTGATGTTGGTAGGTTTTTCTTTTTTTGGGGCGTTTTGTTATGTCCCACCCATCTGTTTAGGAGCTGACTGGCTGGCTAATCTAAACCTTAACAGGCAATTAGTAAGAATATATGACGCCAGGTAAAAGTTCGGAGATGAGGTTTTGCTAATACGCACAGGTATGAAATTATGAGTCCTGTTGTCATATCCTGCCATTCATATGTATGAGCCACCAGTGTGGTTACACCAAGATAATTGTGAGCCGAACACAAACCATCCAACCAGGAAAAATATTGTCTCAGTTGAACATTTATGGTTTGTTATTTTAGTTGTTGTTGTTGCTGTTGTCGCTTCTGCCACTGGCGATAGAAGAAATGATGCCTATTTGTGGCTAATTTTCTCTCCGTAATTGGATTATAAAATATAGCCGATATAAAATTTTATATTATTTTCGAGCATCATTGTGAAAAGCAGCTTGGCATACGGCATCGTTTCCCCCTTCTTCCCTTTTGTCGCTGGCAGATCGCATAAGGTCCACGCATATTTATTGTGTGTGTGTGTGCGTGTACGTGTATTAGATACGAATAATTGCTCGTAAATTTTGTTAATATAATTTATCACAAATTCCACAGACGACTTTAGTTCCAGGAACGAGAACCAAACCAAGAAACCCAAAATTAAAACAAAAACAAATCCCAAAATTGGAATGTGATTTGCCTTGCAATGAACCACGTTACGTAGCTGTTACGTGGCATGGTGTTTTCGACAACAATGTTCGGTGTCTTCTTTGTGGCATAATTGATAAGTTGTGTAAGTTTGTGTCACTGGCAAATATGCGCGTGGGAGGAAAATATCCATACATATGGAAATTTGAACAGAATATGGATAATTTCGTCATGCTTGGAATGAAAGCAGTAAATGGTAGAGGTGATGTTGCAAGGTTTGGGTGTGTTGTATTAAATTGTATTAATTATTTTCTAGTGCTTGGTTTTGTTGTTATTGATAGCAAATAATGTTACGGTTTTTATATATTCAGAACAAAATATTACTCTAATAGCAAACAGGAAGCTGAAAGTTCGTTTGGAGTACGATGATCACATTTTAAGAAACGCCATCTTGTATCTCTCAAAGAATCAATAAAATATGCCAAAAGTGCTTTCCCCAAAAGTGGACTTGCTCTGCTCCATAGACTTCAAGAATCGACTAGGTTTTCTATCTTGAACTTTTTTTTTGCTTCCTAAAATTGAAAATTTTGGAATGTTTTTAACCTAAACCTAAGGTAAAATAATTTCTCATAATTTTCAGATACTCCCTCGTCTTGTTGGGATAACACAACAACTATTTTGTAGTCATAAAGACAACTACTTAACAGTTATAAAAGGACATGCAAAAGGAAGCGTTAATGGCACATAGGAAAGGACTTTTTATGGGCATAACAGTACTTAGTCTGGGCAGTGTTTACATACTACAAATAATTGCCGAATGCGGTAATAGTTTGCCAAAGAAATTTCACCATCACCACTGACGTCAGCTGGATGTGGATGGGAATGGCTCGCACAACGGCTAAACTTCTCTGAAACTGGAAAGCTCTTTAATTATTAACGAAAATGTTTTTAGCTACTGCTGCTGTTGTAAGTGGAGAACAGAATTCGGAGTAAATATCAACACAAGGACATATGTAAAGCATGGAGCCTTGAAGTGGAGAAGTAACCATCAAATGGACACGAAAAGTACACAACGCCACCACAAACATCTTGGCAGTGCTGTTTTTCTTAGGATTGTGAGCTGCATACAAATGCCAAGAAGTGGACATTTTTTCTTTTGCCTGGGAGAAAGTACGAAAATGGAAGTGTTTATGGCAACGTCCAAGAATGCTCCAGAATTTTCTTATCTGGCAAAGTCAAAAAGTGGTACAAAGCAAATAGCAATACATAATTTATGCAAATAGAAACAGAGAGGAAGAAAGAAAACATAAACTATGATATTCATGTGTGGTTGGGCGCCAGTGACAGTTTCCGAGTGAAGGAGAGGAGTGGGGTCTATTCACTGGAGATTTTTTGATGGTCTTCTCGGGCAAAGGTATGTGAGGAGCCTTGCTATGATAATGACGACACAACCGTTTAAGATGAGTCATTGCTATCTGCCTTTGCATTACAATTGTAAAAGAGTATGAAGTCGTGTTACACTTGAACCTGGTTCAAACAGGAACATTTCTCAAAACTTCCCAAAATAAACTTCATTCTTTTTGCCAGCAAAGAAAAACAACCAAAAAAATACATTTTTACAAACAGAAATACAACAACAGAGTTCTGATGATTTGGTTTGACTTCTCATGTTGTGCTAAATTGCACACATGTTTCCTCTGGGGAACTGTCAGGGTGAATGGTGGCAACATCGTACGACAGGCTAACACCACGGCTAACACGGCCAACACTTCGTTGAGCAGTAGGCATAAAAGTAAACGTGTCTGTTGTTTGCAAGAAGCAATGATCTGGGGAGCAATGGCGGTTTGAATAATAACTACCTCTGAGTATAAGTCCAAGGTTTTGCACTTTGAACTTCCGTGTGGTGGAATCAATACAATGCCGAACTGTCTGGCTGTGCATGTATGTATACAACATAACGTTAGGGTGTGTGTCGAATCAAAGACGTTTAAAGGGATAGTATGAAATAGTAAATTTGAAAATAGAAATACATATGTGAAACTTTTGAGTATATGTTAAAACTCTATACTGTTTTCTTCTATTTTTATACCCTCCACCATAGTATGGAGGATATATTTACTTTGTTATTTCATTTATAACACCTAGAAATATACATTTAAGATATCATAAAGTATATATATTCTTGATCAGCATAAAATTATATGTCGATTTATCTATGTCTGTCCGTTCGCGTGTGTTAATCACTCAAGTTTCCAAACAAATTAAGGTAGGTTCATACAATTTTACTCATTTGCGTCTTTGGTCTGCAGGACTTCTGGTATTGAATATGGGCTATATAGGTCCACGTTTGGGTATGGCCCCCATAAAACGGTACCTCCCTATATTCGGTGATTTCAGCGACATTATTCACCGGGATTGTTTCATATTTCGTATTTGCAGTTTCTAATGGGTACTACAGTCTATGACAGAAAATTGTCTTTGCAGGTCCAGGTCTTCGAGTAGCCCCCCTATAACGGTACCTCCCTATTTTCGGTATTTTGATGATTTCAGCGACATTATTCGCCGGAATTGTTTCAATGTTTGCAATTGAAGTTCCTTATAGGCCCTAAAGTCTGCGACAGAAAGTTATCTATGCAGGTCCAATAGTCTCTTTGAGACTATATATTCGCATATATATGATTCATTACTAGCATTATAGTTAAACAAGTCGTATCTGGTATGATAAATATAGCACTGGTTGATAGGTATGCTTCTTCTGATCTTCTTAACTTAGATCAAAAGACGTATACTCACCAATCATTGAGTGTAGATTTATTTCTAAGAAACAGTATTTGTTTGTACAATGCTATGTCTCTACGAACACTCATAAATCGACTTAAAACGAACATCTTCTATATGAATTACACGAATTGCATAGAATTCCAGATAGCAAAAAGTTTCTCCGAATATTTTATTAACAGTTTTTAGTTTTCAATTTCTCAGAGAAATGTATGCGTATGCATGTAACTTGAATCGTACTTCAATCGTTTGCAAAACAAGCTTCAAATAAAAACGAAAACTAAAGAACAAGAAAAACGATGACGAGTAGATGCTGACTTTAGACAGCATTACAAATTCATCATAAGGCAAGGCTGGCACGCTGGCAGGCAACGCAAAACAGCTGAGATCTGTTGTGCAACGTGTCAGTAGCGAGTGTTGCAACTGCCACAAGTCGAAAAAAAAAAAAACGAAACAGAACCAAAACATGATATAACGACTCTGAATAGAAAACTGTTCGTACATTAGCACGCAGCAATCAAACTCTGCGCTACTGCCAAGACCAAGAAGGGAATTCGAAACAACAGAAAAACTCCAAAATTTCAAAATGATGCTCCGAATACATGAAGTGAAATTGCAAATGTATTCACACATCACGGGATAAAAACAAAACAAGGCAACAAGCAAAAGAAACGCTTCAAATTTCGAAACATATCTACGTCAACCGAAGGAACATAGTTTTGAGAATGGCCAGGCAGCGCTGACGAAAAACATGCATAGAATGATATTCTGATGGAAGTTGCAAAATGATAAACAATAAAAAGTTTGAAGCGCAAAGACTTTTTTTGCCATTCCCAGACAAGGGAAGGGAAGACAAAAAGAACAACTCCAAAATAGCATAGAGACGAGCTTTTTCTTTCCTCTGCAATGCTGCAGCAACAAGAAATCCTCCAAAAACAAAACATTACGCTAACAGGACATTGTGAATATGGTAGCAGTTGTTATCCCTGACATTTCTTGCTGTCAGACGATGTTCTTTGGCTTTTTAACAACAACGACAACAACAAAAACACTATATTTTGCAGTAACGCGTTTTGTTTTGGTTCAGAGAGTCCTTTGGCAAATGTTATTGCCAACGGAAGTGCATTTGAGTATTAATAAAAACTGAGGTTTTGTCTCGCATCTCAACTAAGGACATTGGCATCGATCGAATCTATGGCACTGACCATTAGATTGCATTGACATTGAACAAAATGTAAAGAAATTTCAGAAGATGTTGACATAGGAAGAATTTTAAAGAATTCTTGATAATATCTTCACCCTATTACAGCTGTGAAGAAATGCAGAAACAAAAAGTCTGACATACACTTTAATATTAGGTCTGCACTGACACGTGTCATAAACAAATCATTCGTTCGCTTTGTTGGTGACTATCGAACGGTTGGAACACAACATTGAGTTAATTTTGAAGCAAAAACCCGACTTATGTAATTTAAGGATGTTTTCAGTTACTTAGAAGTTATTGAAAACTGAAAAACAAAAAAATTGGACAAATCCAAATAATAAAAAATCGTAAATTTTTACCAACTTTGTTGAGAATTTTTTCAATGTCGCCCTACGCCGTATATGGCAGAAGGAACAATCCCGTTGTTTAGTCCCCATAAATAAATAAAATTTGTGTTTAATAACAATTCCTGGGGCATAGAGCTAAGGAACCTAAGTTATGCCAATCTCATTGCTACAATATTTTACATAGTCCTCTCTTGTAACGTAGATGGGAGAAATATATTTCGCCATTAACGTACAATAACCCTTCCTCTTGCTGACTTCTTTAGACACTGGTGGACGTCCTTAAAGTATGTAGACAAGGCTGTCAACTCTGTGCAAAATTTTTAGTTAAATGTCTAATCGTTCTCCATCAGCCCTATATTAAATGGTCCCATTAGAGTGCCGGCAGATAGTTCCGCCGTGGCTAAACATTGCTTCCCTAATGACAAAAATGATCGTTATGGGCAGGGACATCGAATTTTATACTACTTGAGACATAGGTTTCCATACTAAAAAGTAGGAACGATCCATTGTAACTTGAAATTATCTTCTTGGTATTCTTGGCATCGAGAAACCCACTTTGAAACTTCTTAGTGTCATTATACCCTCAGATTTACGGCTTTACTAAAATATCTCAACATGAAAAATAATATTCTCTCCCAATCTAAGCTATGGTTCTTAAATGGCACATATTTTTAATGGTCGAAAATACTTGACAAAAACAACTTCTAGGAACTCAGTTTTTACCTCCGAACAAGAGGGTTTATATCAATTTATGCGACCAAAACGTGCCTCATTAAAATTACATTTTAGACCCTAGGTCTCTTTGGACGAAATACTTTTCCGGCCCTTTAGAGCCAAATTGCGATGTCCGTCCGTCTGTCTCTCTGGTTGGCTAGTGCACACTATAACTCTCGAAGGGAGTATGCTATTTGGTTCGGAGAAAGACAACATCGGTCCACTCTTGGTTTAATAGTAAAACTTAAATATTTCATTCATAATCTAATTAAAACACAATCTACAAAAATGTGCTGCTCATTTTGAAAGGAAACAAAATGGAAAAAATTGGAAACGTTACAACTCAAACATTGTCCATGAATTTACCAAACTTTTTTCTATTTTATCGTTTTCTATTCAATCCAACAAAAATTGTATGTTCTGTGAAGCTCATGAGATACTGCATTTTATTTAAAATAGTTAAAAGTCCCTGTTCCAGTTATTTCACTATGTAATCGTTAATCTGAATGGAAATAAATTTTAAAAATTACACGAAAATATTTGCTGAATTGATATCATATTGCAAAATAGAAACACCCAATTTCACTATCAAGAAAATGACCTAATTCTTTTTTTAGTGGACCTCAACTGCGTTAAAACAACATGTACTCCGCCAGTTATGCATCTGTGGCCACAATCCTTGAAATATACACTCCTGCACATTTGCATGCGGGGATATCTAGAATGCAACTGTCATTCATGGAATGCTGACAACCACGGCGATATGATGGGGTTCCCAAAAAAATTTTGAATCAAAAGTTTGTACTGGTTGCTTTAACTGTTTGAAGTGCATGTCAGATCGAGTACAACGATATTGCAAATAGTTATAAAAAAAAACCATGCACCATCACTCATCCAAGGCCCATATAACGACGAAATTTCTCAATATTCATTCAATGGCCATTACAAGAATGGAAGGGAGAGGGAATTCGACGCTTAAAAAAACTCATACAAATGTAAAACAATTTCTCTCCGATTTGCATTTTGAATGGTTCTAGTGTTGTTTTTGCTGTTGTTTGTATGTATGTACTGTAGAGTATGTGTGTTTGTCCTTTTGTAGTTGTGACTTTACCTGTAGTATATAATAAAATAACATATGACACTTTAATCTATCCGAACGTTGCCAAAAAAAATGAGAACGTAAAATAACAACAACACCAACATATTTCAAGATAATTTCGCTCCCAAAAACGAAAAACAAAAATATACACTACAATTTATTGTGCCAATCCAGTGAAATATTACGATTTGTCATCTGAAGCTGTATAACAGAAAAGACACAAAAAACACAACAAAACATGAATTCGGCTACAAATCTATACTTTATGTTGTGTAGCTACGACCAACAACAACAGCCATGAAAAGAATGGACATCGTTATGCCTTTTTGTTATGCCAAACAATAATCAATGACCTATAAAAGCAACGATTACAATTCAATTTTCGCCCCGAAAACAATAATGCCAATAGCAACAATAACAGCAACAACAACAACTATTTTGTATGCATGTACATAAAAGTATTAATAAAGAACATATTCCGGACTAGGATCATTAATTATGAATGGGGCTGCTAATCATTCGCCTTCAACATAAAACGCTGAATAATGGATAGAAATGAGTTGTCAGAAAGCGGGAAAAAAGTCAATATCTCACACAAAGACGACTCATACATACATACATAACTACCTACATACCAAAGGCATTTTCAAGCTAAACCTCAACATAATATGACTGGCAGAAAATCCTATGGGAAATTGAAAATTGAATTTGGGAAACTTTATGAAATTATGTTTCGCAATTTCGTCGTAATAATTTTCTTGTGTTTGATGTTATGTCGGCTGCTCCTTTCAATTCCTTGTCGGAAAAAAGGCTGAAGAAAAGAAAGGACATTTTCAATAAACATCGATGTGCAGTGGTTAGTTGGCTTAAAATTCCCCTGATATCGCTCACCCACTTTCGGTGCGGTGTCATTCACTCATTCTTTTATTGTCACTTGAAATCCCGAATGATTGACAAATTGTTTTTTTTTTTTTTCTCTCTTTTTGCCGAGGATTTCGGGATTTTTGACTTTGTCATTGCAGCCGCTCCTCTCGATTGCATTGTTCCTAGGCTTGGTATTTTGTCAATTCGCTTTTTTCGAGTTTTTCACTGTCAATTGGCGACATGAGGATCCCGGAAGACAATTGACAAAAGAAAGAATGAGAGAATATCCTAATAAATTATTAAGTTTTCAATGTGTATTCTTTGGAAAATGTTTAAACATGTCATTCAGTGTCACTTAGTTGTTATTTTTAGTATGTTTTTTTTTTCTCGATACTTGGAAAAAGGTGACAAAGTTGAAGATATCGACACCTTTGTTGTGGATGCTCAAAAAAACTGCATATTCTGATGTACGGTTTTATAAATAAAAGCTATATTATATATCCTGTATATATGCAACCCGACTTCAGAATGTGTATATTTAATATTTGCAGTTAGGAGCAAGAGAAGGTATTAGCTGTCATTTAATAGCATTGGAGACGAAGCTGTGACATCTCAAGTCTTTTGAATCGAGCCATTTTTGATTGAACTCCAACTCCAGGGAAATTTTTTACGACACCGAAACCAGAATGAAATATAAATCCGGAGCTGATTCCAAAAAGAAATTGTAACTACTACATGCGACACAAGTAAAAAGAACATTAAGTTCGGAATGGCCAGACTTTTTATACCCTCCACCACTGTGTTTATCAAAGTAAAATAAAAATAGTAGAATATGTTAATATAGAATATCAGTCCATTTTAATTAAAATAAAGGAGGAACAAGGAGAGAACAGACCTACAGAAAACACCAATTTAGCTGATTTGGTTGGAAATTGTGGCAGAAACCTTCTATATACTGAAAATATGGAGGTACCGTTATATGGCGGCTATACCTAACCGTGGACCAATATAGGATATTTTCAATACCAATCAGCTTATATAAGACTTTGTGCCAAGTCCCAAAGCCATAAATGAAATAATGTGAGCTCTATCGTGATTTCAAAAGACAAACACATGGACATCGCTAAATCGTAGTAAAAATTTATCCTGATCAAGGTGCTCCAAACGGAATGACAAATGTAATATAACTTCCATTGTATGGTGGAGGGCATAAACACGAATGTTTTATTTTTAGACCTTGAAGAAGAATTCATAACCTTCCGTTTAGTTGTCCGACGCGTACACTCTGTGTTGACGTTACTCATTACTTGGTATTGAGAAAAGCTACTGGTAATGTAGAAAGTATTTTTTACACTAGTTTTAATGAGTTATTCGGCTCATATTAACTCTAAGTATCTTTGCTGGGTGCATCAATTGGTCACCTGGAGTCTCGAAATCACAGCCTTCTTCACATGGAATGGTTTTACTTTTAACCTTTAATTTTAAATCAATTAGTAATACCGAAGGTAATTTGTTCACATTACTTTGTAATGGGTTATTCGGCTCCTACAGCTACCATCTTTTTGCTGGGAAAGCATAAACATCAGCAACTATACCAATTTATAAAGTCCTACATTCCTATGCCGAACATCAGAGCAAGAAGTAATATGCCAATGAATAATTGTATTGCCAGGTATGGAATTGTTCGATTTCAGATTGAACTGAAAACAACATAATTTTTTAAACCCATCCACCCACATACCTCAACCCATCATTGCCAATTTCACATTGTCTTGGCCCCTCCATTTGTCAATGGCCAACATATTCTTCCCCTCTGAGCGCAAAGTTCAATTGAGATTTCTCTATGGCAAGGCAAGATAAGTAATAGCGGGAGCTACCATTAATACCGATGATTTAGAAAAAAGGTCAGGGTGCTATTGATTTGATTGCACAAATGTCGTTGTTGTTGTTATTTTTGTGTGTTTTTGTTTTTTTTTTTTCTTTTTTGGACAAGGCGACCTTTGTCGGTAGCTGTGTTTAGATTTCTATTAAATTGTCTGTTTTGATGAGATTTGCTACAGATTCATATGCCAGAATGTCTATGCCAGCCCGTCAGCCAGTTATTCAGCAGGTCTGCCAATCGGACTCGGACTGGAGCAGAAAACAATTTATTTAATAAAATATAAAATTAGATTCCTAAAAAAAAGATGATAATTTTTCAGCATCTCCGAAAAGGAGGGCTATTGACCCGGACAAATAGGGTTGATTAATCTGATGAAACGTTAACAAGGCACCGCCGTGCAATCGAGATGAAGAAATAATATTAAGATAACACAGTGAGATAGAGAGCTAAAAACACAAATCTTACTTCTTTCTGGTATTTTATGATCTCTGGGCAGTGATTGTTGGGAAAATGCGTAGAATTTCTAAAATCTCTAACAGGATATCTATACATCTTCTTGTTGCTCTTGTTGTTTTAATTAAATGGAACTTTTACATTGTATTAAAGAGAAAAAAAAAAAAAAAGATGAAGGGTCTATCAGAGAATTATCCCTATATTTTCATTCAGTCGACCAGAGCCAGAGGAGGTGGCGGCTCATAACAAAAAACAATAATAATAAAATCTGTTACGCCAGAAGAGCGCCTCCATAATCATAAACGAACTGGGTCCTGCTGCTGTTCCTGCTGGACACATACAATAATTTATTTTTATTTGGCAAAAATTGCCATAAAAAGTATAAAACCAAGTTAAATCCTAGGCTTTCCCACTGCTCCTCACAACGACATGGCATTGACTGCTTACTAGCCAAGTAAGTGGTTGCGGCTGCTGCTGTTGGCTTTCTTTCTTGAACTTGAGACGCTGAAAAACCACTGATGATAAAACGAACGATAAGGACGAACATTTGGTAAAATGGTATTTTTAATTTAATTGAATTATTGCACATGACTACCAATTTAAGTGGTTATGGCCGAAACGAGCCACACAAAATGAAAAGAAATCCTCCATCAGTGGTCTCTGCTGATGACCCCAAGTTCGGAAGCACGGAAGACGACTTTGGCAAATTTGCTTTTCTCTAGATTGGCTGGATTTATTTTATTTCCTTTTCCCTTGTTTTGATGGCTGCGGCCGCTTTCAAGGAGTTTAAGGATATCCTGTTGTAGTTATTTAAAATCCCGCAGAAAATTTAATTCAAGTGCGAGTTCAAGAACTCGCCGTTTGAAGTGAAGTTTAAATATTTTATTGTTGTGGGAGAGATTGGAAAGATGACACCGCAGCTTGCCAGCAGGCCCACTGCTTGTGACCGGGCAGACATTATTTTACACATGAATTCATGTGATTTCTTTTGTAAATTTATTTTCTACTTTAAAGGCTTTGCTTGGCTCTGCAATGAAACAAAAGGCTTTTCTCTTTTACTTTGTGTAGTTATTTGTATTGAAAATTCGCCATGCAAACAAATGGAAACACACGCAATTACTCTCAGTGCGGTAGCGTGGCAATTGATTTGTGTTCGAGGCCTTTGAAAACGGGGGCCTGGTGGGGGTATAGGAATATGGAATTTTCTGATATTGGATACAATAACAGGCAAGATCAAGAGGTGAAATAAATCATCGTTTTTGCTATTGATTCTTAATATATATATCTGGGTGTTTTAAACCATCTTATAACGGATACCTTCAATTTTTGGCGTAAAAAAGTTCGGAGGGTAATTACACAGTACAAGGGAATTATCTTGTGTCATAGCTTTACACTTTTTTCCTCAATCCCTGGAAATAACTTTAGTAATTTTTCCTAAGTCCGTGAGTCTAAACATGTAGTGAAGTGCAGCATAGGCAAAGCCTGACAATTACAGGTTAAATTGGTTCCAATAAGTTAATAGTTGTCAAGTACGGATTTTCTTCTTCCTCATAATATTTCATCTATCCAAGGACAGTATATACAACCATTTACAATTAATGTTAAATTTGGTTAAAATAGATTCAGATATAGCCATAGCCTCCACATAAACCCCAAAGCTAATCTGACATTCTTCTGATAGTCGTAATATAAGCCTTCTGATAGTCGTAATATAATCTTATATCCCCCGATTTTCGTCATGAGACATCATATACAATCTATAAATAATTCGACTAAAATTTATATATAATCCAATTTCACATTCAATCTGTATCAATATCATAATATCTTTTCAGATTTCTTCATAAAGGCCCTCCCATAAGTGCCGTTTACAAAAGCGATCTGGCCACTTTAAGTTTCAGATGAGTAAATACATGTTTCAAAAGACTTTTACTTTGTAGACACAAAATTGGATATTGCAAATGATTCAAGTCGAAATTTATACAAATATATGCACAGATACCATACACACATACACACACTCACACACACACAAATGTGCATTCAAAGTGACGTAAGTGTAGTTGTTTTGCAACTACATGTGTCGAATTTAAATAGTATAATGTTTTGCATTTCAAATTTCGAATAGACGCACATACGTACACACGACATATACATATGAATGTACATCTTGTTGTTATTTATTATTATTGTTTGCCAGTGATATACCATTACACACGCCCACACACATCCAAAGCCATTTACAAATTTGTATTTAAATAAAAGCTGTCGTGCATCTAACGAAATTGACAAATTTAAGCTCAATTCTCAAGTATCCACCCGGCCGGTACCTCCCAAAAATTTGTGTACAAAGGCGGACGACGTTGCATTTAGGTATTGTTTGATTTAGCCAAATGAAAACAGAAAGGAAAAAGAAGTCGGTAGGAAAAACCAACAAAAGTTATAGAAGCACAAAAGTAAATAACATATATTGGCAGCAGTGCAACAACAGCATCTGCAGGAAAGCTGAAAAGTTGCAGGAGTTTATTTCAAATTTTGTCACAACAAATTGTGGCCGGGAATTGGAAGTTGAGGAAGTTTTTGGATATATTTTAAATTGAAAAAATTTAGCTTTGGAGATAAACAGCATAGGAGGCATTGAGGAAATTCTTTGGCTAAGAGGTAAAACTAAGTTCTTTGTCATTTCCCATAATTAATGATATCTGGTGAGTGGTGTACTACCTTAACTTACTGCTATCTCCTACCTCGTAGCAAAAAGCTATTGTTGGCATGATCCACTGTAATGTTGGTATTTTGTTACTCAACGGCGAGTATCAGATGACATATCGTAAATAAGACACACGATACACACAAATAGACAGCATATTGTATTGGATACCTTTCGTAGGAATATCCGAACATACAAACTTACCTTTCGAATGTCCTTTCTCACACAAAAGTGACATGTATTTGTTTTAGTAAGAACTCTATTTGATCAAGATGTACCGAGGAGCTGGATAGGAAAGTCAAAGCAAACAACGGGCATGCTTGGTTATATGTACGTGCGTGTGTTTATATATAAATTCATCCGTTGATGTGCTACTACAGAATACTTCGCACTATCTAATAACAACCGTACAAAGTACTCATCCTCCGACCACTCCATTCATTTTGCCAGATTTATAACGTGAATATTGTTCATTTTGTTGTTTGTCATTGCCTGGTAAATCATTCAAGCGTATTTTGCCAACTTACTTTGTCAAATGACAAATAAACCGAAGAAATGAAGAAGAAAAAACAAAAAAAATGAACAACAAACCAGTAGTTATCCATTTAACTTCCTTATAAATATTAGCCATTTTTTTCCTTAAATAAATTTAAGAACAAAATGCTTTTAATAATGAATAAACATTTTAAGTTTAAAGAAGGAATTCAAAATAAATTTAGTTTTTGAATGTTTTTTAAACTAGGAAAAAAATATTAGTCAGTTTTAGAGACAAATGCCTTATACCAATCAGTGACAAAATAAAGGAAGTCTTCTAAAAAGAGGGGAGTGCTAATATACTATTACAATTTTTGGGTCGTGGTCTGGGGTGGGAAATTTTACAAGTAAAACTTAAAAAAGATTTGGTATTCTCAGATCAATTTTAGGGGCCATAACATAAAGTCTTAACCATCGTCTTCCCCCTCGCTTTTCAATATTTAGGATAACATTTTAGGTTTTAAAACAGATCTCTGGATTAGATTTAGAATCATTGGAACAAAATATGGGTCATATCGGTCAATTTTTTGGTTATCCCATCTGGAAGACAAGAATACAAATTCAGACGAGTCTTAATATATTCCCCAAATCGCTTTCGAAAGATCACATAATAGGTCCATTTCTTCGAGGATTCTCTGATACAGGGCGAACATTTTTCTATTTCTATAACCATTCACCATTTAAATAATTTTAGCTTCCAGACAAAATTATTGGCATATATGGGGTTATACCTGAAAATATACTTAAACTAAAAATCTTTTTTAGAAAAGCTGTTTATTCTCAAAGAAATATTAAAATATTCTGAAAAATCGATTTATTTTTTTTTTCAAAATCCTTAAAATAACTAAAAAGAAAAGACACCCACATTGATCTGCATTATAAATTTCAGCGCATTTATATTCTATCCCCTAAAACTAAAAAAACAAATAAGAACCAAATGCGACCAAGACCTTATGAGGGCTATACCAAAACCTGGGCCCATATTGTTAATTTTTTTCCATGGAAAATTTCTCCTACCCCGAACTCAAAATACGAAAATATACCGAAATTAAATGGAAAACAGTGCTAAAACGTATAAATATTCCTATTTACGTTTCCGTCTATTTCAACCGCTGAACATGATTTTGTCTTGTAAGACAACAATACAATGGCAACTAATTTTATTATCCATCACTCCTCCTCCCTCCCCTTCTGAGTTCGCACAATCCAATGACAACATCCTGACTAATGAGTTAAGATAAAAGTAAATCTTTAATTTTTAAACATCTGTGTTTAATTTTCAATACCATTGTAAGCTTGTTCAACATTTACGCAAACAATTAAATTAATATCGTACACCGTCAATAGAAACAAATCTCTGTGGCATTGTTGCCGACTCATCACCCAGAGAGAGCCAACCGGCCACCCACCACCCTCACGGGTTGCACAAACAATATAATGAATGTTGCATGGCTGAATGGATGGATGGTTGGCTGGTTGGTTGGTTGGTTAGTCGTTCAAAGAGCTCATTATTGTATTGCCACAGCACTTGTCATCTCATTATTTGCTCTTACACTGTTTATCGTTTGCTCATCCTTTTTCGTCCTTGATTGCATATTCCCTATTAAATGCTTGTTTGCTTTCCTTGCAACCCATCCATGCATCCTGCCAGCCAGTCAGCCAGCCAGATATTGTTATAGGTAACTGAATTTATTTAGTGTTGAAGTGTTTGACTAAACCGTTAAATAATTCTTTAAATACACATGTCAATAATACAATTATAAACTAAGCTGTCATTATAAATGAAACTACCACCAGCACCATCCACCCGCCATCCATACCGCGTGGCTGGTGAAAAGCCTTCTATTGCGCGTATTTGCAACATGAACAATGACACCCTTTGACAGCGGGGCAACCGAAACGCACACACACACCCTTACCCTTACATTTTGCATACTCCAACCGCCCCCTGCTGTTGTTGTTATTAATGTTATTACTCGTAATACCATTATAGCCGGTTTTACGGCAATAACGCAGCCTTTTGTTTTACTTTATGTCAATTTTTCAAAAATTGGGTTTTCGACTTTTGTTCATTCGCGACTTGTTTGCTTTTAATTTCCATGCAAAAGCTCTCTGAATGCAAAAAGGGGTGGTTGGGTGAACGGACGAGGTTTGTGTTGTATCTGTCTGCGGGCGCGAAGGGGAATGTGTGTTTGTGTCAAAATCGATGTTTAAGTTTACAACATCATTAATGCTGCCTTCTCTCTCTGTCACTCCACCAGTTACTCAATCTATAATTTTGTGGACGGGAAGTGTAAAGCATTTTCCATCTGTGCCACAACGACAACAGGGTGCATTCCTGCCAATGGATGGGTAAGTGCATGATTCAATCTTCGAACGAGGAGGAAACTAACATGAATGTTGACACCATCAAGCCCATGAAGTTATGTTCGCATGAAAATAATTTTGGGAAATATGAAACGAAGTTCAATGACACTCGATTTCAGAAGTTAGGAGCATTTCCGAAATTCTTCGGAAAAAAAATCTTACAGGAGTAAAGATTGAAAAAGCTCCTTGAAATAGCCTATCTGTATTTATATGTTATTACATATACATTAAAGAGTATGTTTCCACAAAATTGTCTTACGCTAGGATATTTATAATCATTCTGTCACACAACTCACTTGACATACTGAGTTCAATAGATTTCCAAGAAGGCCTTTGAAGGGAAGAGCCCCAAAAATATTTTTAGATACTTTCGTTACGACAAATTACAGCAAACAATGTGGGTTGCATAAACACTCCTCGTATATTAAGACTTACATTACATGTGTAACGCTTTTATATAACTTATTTGAAATTCAATAACATATATTTATTCTTGAAAGAAATCTTCGACAATTAAGCCATGTTGGTCTGTCGTTCATAAACTGACAGGTCAAGTCAAGTTTGTAGGATTTAGTTGTGAATTACGTTTTTTTATTGTAATTTTGATCGATATGATTCCACATTTCCACGGTACCGACCGATATTCGGTATTTTTAACATTTCTCAATCATTAAATTGATTGAATTGAATGGAGATTCAAAGAATAAATAGACCTTGGATTATTCAAATATTGGTTTTGAGTTTTCTCATCGGGGTGGGCAGTATAATTCGTTCCGATCCAACCTAAACCTATTGCAACTTATTTTGCTTAGCGATTAACAAATACAAAAACCTGGTCCTATTTCTAAATCGCCATGGCCGCTATCTACGTTCAACTGCTGATGAGGCTTAACATTTCCCATGAATGCAATCACAACAAAACAAACCATTTTCTGCGTCATCAGCATTATTTCCCAAACGTCAAGTGCAACAATCACACACCCACATACCTCTATCCACCTCCCTGGCTACCTCAACATGAGGATATGCGTTTTGGGTACCCGAGATTTTCATTTGGTTGTCACTTCAACGCAGCTGAAATAATGTGGCTACAAAGTATGTAACTACTTTGTTCGCTATAATTGCACAACTGGCGCGTTTCCCCCCAAAAATGCGGAAAACGGAAACAGTGGCAGGATATTTACTTATTAATGGCTGCTTTGTGTTGCCGAATTGCTGTTCACATTGGATGCGGGCGTTTTCTATATCCATCATCCACAACGCAAATAGATACACTAAGATACACTTTTGCCAGCTCGCATGTGCTACGGCGGAAACTCATTATGACGCCCCTTGCCCCCCTTCGCAAACGCATGCGAGCGGGTGTTACTTCTTTTGGCATGTTTGTCGACAAGTCGCTGAACTGTTGCTGACAATGACAAAATCATAATTAAAAACAAATTTTGACAACTCAATAACAGTCATAATGGGGGGCCAAGCCAGTCAACCACCGGCATCTGTGTCACTACTGCACACTGTTGCTGTTGCTATGAATGTGTATGTGTGTGTGTGCGTATGCGTGTGTGTATGCACAACTCATAAAAATCTCTCGCTTTCTATCCAGATGATGGATTATAAACCGTCCAAAACAGAATGTTGTGATTTAATATGAAATTTACAAAGAATTACTGAGAGTTATCATTTTGAGCCAAGGCAAATATAAAAACGCACCAACAGCCTTATGGTAAGGGGACTACGGTAGACTACTGCTGCCATGCCACCCGCCACAAATTCATAAACCAAAAATAAAAATTCTGTAGCCAAAAATATAACAACAAAAATAAAGTGGAAAAAATACGAAATAGCTCTTGGCCCAATTTCGTTGCACTGGACTGGAGAGCACTGGCTTTTTGCAACATTTGCCGTTTTGCGAAAAGCATGTCCATAGAGCAATGTTGCAATATCATCAAGCCGAATGCCACTCAACTGCCACACTTATCATTCACTAGACAAAAGACAACGTGCCCTATCCGCCATTGATGTTGTCAGAATAAAAGCAGGCGAAAAATTGGGCAGCTGCAACAAGGAGGAGCGGACTCTTTCCATAAAAATAAATTTCATCATAATCAATATTAAAGTCTAATATTGTGTTCAGCCGAAAATTGGGGCACTATGCTAAAGTATGCATTATGAATGAAGCATGAACGAAAGAAAAAAAGAGAGGCTAAAACAAGCAAATGTTTTAAATACATATTCCTTCTGCTGCAGTACAGAGTAGAGAGTGGCAAGTGTGCTGTTGCAGTGAATTGGAAGTGTCTAGCGGACGAACTCTTGGACAGTGTTTCGAGGAAGTTTGGAAATGAGGTGGATTTGAGGTTTCTCTCACAACGCAGAAATTCTGCTTCAATGTCGATTGTAGTATAGGGATCCGATGTACATAATTCAGTGTCAAACATCTCTACATATTAATTTTCGGTACCCCATACCGAACTCTACAACGGTGTAGAGTTCTCAAAACAGCAGGATATATTATTTCTTGACCGGATATGAAATTGTAAATGTGCTAAGCAAAGATTTGCTTTATAAAAACGGCAAATGTCTCTCGCATATATAGACACATATTTAAAAAAAAAACTCACACACATAATTTATAGTTAAAATTTTAACTCACTTCAACTTAAACGTTTAGAATATTTTTAACTTACATTTTTTTAAATTTGACCCTTTGTCTGGGAGGTACCAGAAAGAGTGGACCGATTTATCTCATCTTCACACTAGGTGCAATATGAGCAGAAATATTAGGAAGTGACATGTTTTGATAAAAATATTTGTTTAAAACGTCGATAGAAATATGGAAATGTCCTCAGTTTCAAGAACATCTGGGTATAATGTAGCTATTTCTGAGATTTAGAACAATTCTCTTCAGGTCACTTATTTCCAGTTAGGGGATATGTTTCTTCCGATTTCATGTAAGATTGACAAAAATAGTACAATTAGCAAAGTTTGTATCGAAACTAGCCGGGTGGGCAGGCTAGATCAGCTTTAAAGGCTCTGAAACGAATTTCCTTGTAAAGAAACATAAGGTCGAGAACTATTATATGCATCGATAAACCACATTTTGGTCCGGTGAACCCCGCCAAAGTCATCGGGTATATGCAACACCTAAAAACCCCATTCATCATGAATATTGCCATTTTTTTTTTTTTTTTTTTTTGTACCATAGCACACTATGAGTGTCTATGCCGCGTCATAACTACAATGGCTAGCAAATTCTGGAAAAAGAAGTGTTTAGAAATGAAACAGGATGTACTGCAAAATTCGCCCCGAGGTCATGCAGAAAGTGTGAATGGAGCTCAGATGATGATGACGATGATGATGATGGAGATGTTGATGAGCTGATGGCGGCAGCTAAAGAGTACGAGGAGCATTTCCATGGTGTTGATGCTGGCTGACTGGCGCTAGCAGTGATGAGTCCGTTGATGAGACAAAGAGTTCATGTCAGTTATAAAAACTAAATTCAACCACACAAAAGACTGTTTTACAGTTTGTACTGCCTTTTGTTGTTGTTCCAAGTCAAGCCACAGTCATTGTTCTTTTTTGCCGATGCTGCTGTTGCTGCTGCAAATACTTGTTAACAACGATGCCTCTCGGAGTCAAGTCTTTTGTAGTTGGATTGGAAAACTGTTTTAAAAGTTAAATGCCGTCTAATGAATGGTAAATGAAAACGGCTTTGTTGCCAATCTGATGGAGATGATGCTGATGGGTGCTGCAGTTCCATTGATGGTGGTCATAGAGAGAGGGAGATGTATGGATGCAGATTTGAATGAGGCCCACACAACCAATGTTCTAGTCGCTCGTTTATTAATAAACTGCCGACCACCAGTCATTTGAGTAAAATTTGCTGCTAACAATGTTTGATTAGTGTGGCAAGCACACCATACCGCTTAGCCAAATATTATCTTTTTCCCATTTTCCCATTTCATAAAATTCCAATTCGTGCTGTTCTTTATGTCTTTTTTTCTTGAAGTTCTTGTGCATATTTATCATTTATTTATAGACAAGATCTACTTCCAAAGGCATCGCTGGTAAAAAGTGGCAAGAATGTGAGTGTGAGCGTGCCATCGCCGTGAAATATGATATGTTTTCGGGGTGGGAGAGGGGAGTGGCAGAAGATAAAGTTTTAAATCAAGTTGTAAGATCCATTGGTTTTTTATAATCTACCGCTGCTCGCAACACTTCCGTTTCCGTTGATGCATTGCGTTCGAAAGTCCAACTTTTTCCAGGTCCAAGAGGAGAAGCAGTTCCGAGCAAAGATAGCAAGGAAACTTTGTTGCTCCAACAGTTGTGTGTCCTGGTGGCAAAACACTTTGGTGTTTATCGTTATCGTTCTTGATTTATCCTGTAGCTGTCATCGTTGCATCGTTAGCTACATTATAAACGGCCAACTGCAGTGCAAAGCACGAAAGCAACAGCAGAAAAACGTTAACAATCTCAAACGAGCGCTTCTTGTTGTTATTACTGCTGGTGTATAAATATTTCCACTGGTTTTTGTGTTTTCCATCTTCCAGCTTGTTTTTCGAGGGTTCGGGGGGGAATTGTTGATGTGATAGCAAAAAGGGGGCTTCGGCTGCGGTGGTGGTGGCGGTTCCTGATAAAGATGCAAATTTCTATTGGCAAGAGGCAAAGCTGCACAGCGGCACATCAGTATACCACCAAAGCACAACAACTTCCACCTTTATTCGGTGACGGTGGGGGCAAGGACTTTGTCAGCATTCCCTCTTCCAACAAGCAAACTGTATCGGTGTGCAGAAAAACTTTTTCATTGCTAAACTTTAGCGATTCTTGCATTTTGTTTGGCTCTATGGACTACTAGTTTCGGTGAACAAGAATAGCAAGCCAAGGCAGCTACTGTTTGTGCAGAACATTTTCATTTGCATTTTCTCAAGGATATGGGACCAAAGCAACAGTCGAAGGGGGCCAGCCGCCAATGCAATGGGGAAACCACTGCAACCGAAGAAGCAGCAACAAAGTTTAATGTTTGATTTATCTGCGGCAGCAATAAAATTTCTACCCATATGCATTATAAAGACCACAACAACGACAACGCCAACAACAACAGCAACAGCAATAAATAGACAAAAGTTAATACGAGTAGTGAGCAAAACATGATTTGCAACATAAATAAATTGTTGTAAGTTCTTTGGAAAACAGCTGGAAGATATTCAAATTTTTCAACACTGCATAAAACGGATCGCAGAAAGAAAACATATTTCATGTCCACAAGTTGTAACCACCGCGAGGAAGATGTTATTGTAAATTATGACAGGACCAAACATCAGAAAATCACTAAGAACTGACCGCATAATGGTGGGAATAAATCAATGTCCAAAATTTATTCTTTACGACTCTTAGGGAAGAGAGTTTAAAATTGAGAACTGCCAGAGAGCGGAATCATAAAAATGGATGCGTTTTATTTGGAGACGTCAAGGCCCAATAATCAACAAAGATTTACTCCATCAACTTCAGTAAAGTTTTCCCAAATTAGGTAAATATGCTATTTTGTTTAACACTTACAAATATTTAAAGATAACCCTGCCAGTAAACTTGGCAGTAAATTTGTTTAATCTGTTTAAATTTGTAAATCTGTTGTAAATTTGTTTAATCGATGTTTAATCTGATCCACATTATTTTAAGTCATATAAATTTTGTCTATATCAGTCTTTGACGAAAGCAGAGTCCATTGTTAGTCCTGTCATCTGAATATTCCAATATCGTCTTCAAAGTCATCAATCGTTCCCAAGACCCACACAGTTTGTGTCTTCAAACATCATCAGTGACACAACCAACAACGACAATTAAGTCTATTACACAAGTCGAGTCTTTATCGCTTAAATTAGAATCTGATGTGGCATGTTGCACAAGTATCTACCGGAAACACCTATATGCTTCCTTCATGACTTGTGCACCACCGCCACCAGCGCTCCTGCTACTACACGCCGACACCTAATAACGATAAAGGTGTCGGAATTGCTGTTAGCTTCTAACGAATCATTCATTTGAATTGCCGTGAGATGACTTAATTGACATTACAAAGGTATTTTCTGCCGCAGTGCTCCTGCCGTCTCCAACTAAAATCACGATTTGCATGAAAAAGCATGCACACCAGCCGGCAGACAAGGAGAACAATTGGAACTATTTGCATTCATTGGGATTTTTGCCATGTTTTCCTGGAATTCTACGAATTTGAAGAATAGAAAGCAGCAGATAGATAGGCATCTCACGGCATTCACTTGAGTTTCTGTCAATTGTTGCAAAAAAAGCACCAAAGGAAAGGAAAGGAAAGGAAGAAAACGCTGCCACTACTTCTGTTGCTGGGGCTGTTGTTGGTGTTGCTGCCACTGTTCATTCGGAAGTATTGACAAGCAGTCTTTCACACTATTACAACGATATTAGAGGGGAATTGTTTTTGCTGCGCTCAATGGTTGGCTGACTCGATGCCTGGTTAGTCGTCGGCACTTTTTTGCTCCCCAGTTGTTACAGCTTTTGTCAGTAATGAAGACAAGTGAATTCAAAATGATTTATTCGAGTGGAAAATGAGATACAAATAGCTGACAACTTGATGGAAATTTATTGTTCCATTCTTGGCTCGACGTTGTCTAATGTTCTCTCTTTCTCTCTCGCTCTGCCTCTTTTCAACTGGCAATCTTTCCCGCCTGCCACTTTTGCTACACCGTTGCCATGGCCCCCGTCTCGGTCTCGGTCTCAGTCTCTGTCCCGGACGTTGCCATTGTCATTTCATATCCCTCAATGTGATGTTGAGTAATGCTGAATCTTGATACTATTAGCTTAACGCTTAAGTATTTGCGCGTATTTTGCAAATTATTCATGATTGAAAGGCTTTTTGGCGCATCAGCGTCATTATCATGTTAACGCTTAGCTCACAAAGTCAAAGGCAAATCGGCCAATGTCTGCTACTCGCACACACACACACACTAATACCTTGTCAAATTAGTACAAACAGAGACGGTTAAACATCTTTGAGTGGGGAAAGCAAAAACTTAGGCAGTCAGTTCGATGGCACTATTATTTAATCACTCCTCAATCGGATTGCAAACAATCAGATTCATTATTGGTTTTGCTGTTCCCGGCAAATCCCTACAATTGCGTCGGGCGTTTTTAATTTAGTTACTATTGACTGTTGTCCTTGATTCCTGCAATCGTGTAGTTCGATGACATCACCCCATCTGCTCTGCCTTGGCATTCCCCCGCAAATTGTTGAACTCACACTGAGCTCCAAACTTTAATTTGGTATAAATCAATTAAAATGATTTATGATTGCAACATGACAACGCCTACTCAGCTAGCCACTCCGTTTCACATGCACCCCCACCTTCCTTCTGACTTTGCATCTTGGTGTCCTATGGGAGGCTGACTAAGCCAGTCTTTCGTTGTGGCATATGACTGCACACCAAAAAGTCAATTGTGTACTAATGAATATACATCGAAGTATCTAAGAGCTAGAAGCAAAACTCAATATGTGTATATTTGAGAAGAAAAATACACTGGGGGAAATTTGATGAGATCTGAGAAAATTTTGGTAGTCGATTTTAAGCAGGTCATCTAGATTCTGTGTTGCTATGTTAACAAAATTTGAAGAATGAACCAAATTTCCCTATGAAATTAGGGAGTTTACTAAACTAAGATATAATTTCAGTATGAAATTTAGGAAAGGTCGAAAGGCATCTGTCAACAAGCCCCCTAACGAGCGCACTATTTTAATTGTTCCTATAAAGAAAAAAATAAGATTGGAATGCTGATTTAAACAAATAGACAAATAAACGGTTTACTGATATATGCTATATTTGAATGTGTTTGTGACAGACCGTTTCCGAAAAAATCGAATAGAACAAATACTAATTCTTTATCTAAGTTCCTCAGTTTTAAAGAAATATAACAATTTGGAATATTTTGGTCAAAAAATGTTTGATCTCTGACTCCACGAAAAGAAATCATAGAAGAAGTAATCTAGCTGAAGGTATAAGTAATAATTTATCAGAAGGACTGAGCCCATCTACGATATTGGCTTGAGAATAAATTTTATCCATTTTTCGACCCTCCACTTAGCCTTCTTTTCTCAAAGTGTATTCCTGTGACGATGTATGTATGCGCGTGTATTTATGCGTGCATTGTCAATAGACCTACAGTTAGAATGATATATGAAGGATGTGTACAAAGTCAATGGCATTCGCATCATCATATTTACAAATAAAATAAATGGAAATGAAATGGAAACAGAAATAGGAATAGAAATGCTATTGTTCTTCATTGATACTTCAAGTCTCAATAACCACAATGTATCTTCCTTGCCACAGTGATGTGTTGGTGTGTGTGGGTATATTTGACTCCAATCTGCAGGATTAGAATCAATAAATACACTCTGCTGATGTATAATGCAGTGCCATATTTTTTAGTTTCGTTGTGAGGATTTGTAGTTGTGGCAGGATATCCTGCAGTGCATCCCCCTGGGGCTAGATGCTACATGGTGTTCTATTAGAGCATTCAATGCATACACCCATCACGGATAGCAACTCCCACACCCACACACTCACATTCAATTTGATTTAGTGGTGAATGCTCTAAATGCCGTTTACATTGGGACTGGGGGTGACTGACTGCAAAGGTTTAGATGCCGGTTCTAATGCTGCTACTCGTCATTTTTTGTTGTTGTTGTTATGGTTGTTGCTGCTGCCGTTGCCAGCAGTGAGAGCAAGTAAATCAACAATTAATCAATACCAAAGTCGAGTGCTCCCATTTCGTTCATAACTAATCAGTCAGAGCAAGGGTAACAATGAACTTTTTTGTGACTCAAAACAGTTCTGCAATGGATATTTATGATTTTGCATTACCACCAACCAGTCGGCCATTAAACTATATCAGAATCGCCATCGATGATATTAGATGCCACCACAATTCACAATGAGAATGGCTTCTAATTTTCCAGGCTGCATATGCGAAAAAAGATTTCAGCCACAATCATATATCCTGCTTGATGGCTCTTAACAAAAGGAAGCCTTATTTCGTTTGAATTGTTCCCAGGGACAGTGGTTTCGGTGTTTCTCTTGAAAAATGTCAATTTTCTACAAAAATGTAAAAAAGAGAGAAAAAAACGGAAACACTCAAATTGCTTGAGAGCTTCTATTGGTATTTACTCAAATAATTTACTATTGCGAAAAGACTCCTCTTCGTTATAACCGTATGCTTATGAGATTATGAGACCCCCTTAACATTTCTAAATTCCACAGAATTCCAATATAGAATCCGAAAAATGTTTTATTAAGCGTTACTTTTGATCACCCCATATTAGATATGTTCTTTTTGTTTGTGTCAATTTCAGTGGAAATTGAAGACAAATCCAGATTTGTTGTCTCAATATTAATATAGTACCAGTGTTTCATTCATTTTCTTGACTCCTACACCACAGTGCAGGAAACCTTCGGGAAAAGTTGCATTTTTCTTGATTAGGATTCTTAATACACATAATCCCACATTGATTTTCATTAAAAGACTTTAACAACAATGGGTGGGTGGTTGCTACACTCAAAGCCCCATGTCAAAATATAGTGCAACTTCATCGTAGTTTATTCTTCAAATGAATTCCAATTTATGGGGGAGGATAATATTTTTTTCGACTTTCATTTGAAAAGAAAACAAAAATACAAAACTTTGAAAGAAAAAGTTCGGGGGATGATTTTCCCAGTTGATACTGCCACATCCACTCCTCCTCCTCCTCCTCTTCACCGTGTGGATATGTTATACATGTGTTCAAATTTGTAATAATAAATAATTTATCAGTTTTCGTTTGCGGGGAGGACACACGCTCACACTCGGGGGATAGCCAAATATACTCTGTAGACTAATTTTTATTTATATAAAACAAATTTTTATGACACATTTCTATTAGTTATGGCATTGACTTTGCCGTTTCCACTTTTTGGTTGTTTTGTTCGATGCTATGGCATGGCCGCTCTATTAAACCGGCCATGGAGATGATGAAAAATTGAGGGTGTTTAATAATAAATGACATTTGCAGTGGAATAAAAACCAAACAGAGAAGCACAAAATATATTTCAATAAAACACACCTCCGAAAAATAAAACCAAACATAAAATAGTCAGAGAGGAAAACTAATAAAATTAAGCTATTTGTTCTAAAACAGTTTGCCGGGAGTTCATAAATATTTAAATCGGCTTCGAATAAAGTTTTCAGTAAAAAAAATAGCATGACGGCATTTTTGTGAAATTAAGTGATGAGCAACAGCAGTCAATTTTGGCCACTCCATCTCGAGGTACTGCGAATAGTTTCAGATGGCACAAACTAAGCCAGAAAAAATTAGCGAATATCCCTTGATTTTATTGTCCCAACAACAAAACAAACCTGTCCAGACATGGAAAAAACGTCGTTGCACAAAATTGTGTGTAGCTCAGCAGAGATTTTTTTCATGGCTAGCAAGTTGGCTGAAAATTGTCGATGATCCTTTTTCCAAGTGAAAAACAGTTTTGTATCTGAATCAAAGAGCTTCAAAATTTGAAAAAATAAAAGAAAAAAACATGTTTTCCTTTTAACAATATTAAATTTTTGTTCTTTGCTATGCGTTACTTGCAGAAATAGTTTCCGAGCCCCCCAGCATCGACATGAAGTTTTGTTTGTTTCTGTGACTAATACACAAACCAGAGCATCCTTTGTTATTTGGCCGTCATGTCAGCGAGTGCTGAAAAGTCCTGGACTCTTGTGTATGACGAGAAATAGCAAAAAATATGCCCAAGAGCAAAAAGTTTTTGAATTTACTTAGCAACGCCGTCATTTGTATTGTCATCATACGCAATGTCCACACATGTCATGGATCAGAAAATTATCGAAAACTCTCTACAAATAAGCAGGAAAAATGGGGATAGCCGAACTTTTAATACCCTTCAGCTCGTGAAAATTTAAACGATGCCTAAATTGGTCCATAAAAGTTGAAACTAGCGTTACTGGACCGATGTGTAAATATCTATAATTACTGTATTTTTGGCAAATCAATAGAAAAAAGTTGGATCGCCTATTTGTAATGTAAGATGTGACTGGAACCCTTGACATGTTAAAAATTTGGAGGTACGATGTGTGAGGCCAGTCGAAAAATATTTAAAAAAAATATTTTCTATCTATAAAGGTTCCAAAATATCACATTGGTCAAAAAATGTCATCAGAAAAATATAAAATATAAAGATTTGAAACAATATTCAAAAATTTTCGTACGTCGAATTAACAAATAGGTTATTTCGTTGTAAATTTGAGCTAAAACCTTCGAAATACAGAATAACCAGGGTACCACACTTTAGTTACTACAAGGAAGAAATTCAACAGGAATGTTCATAATATATTCTCTGGGAATCGAAAACGCCAAATTAAAATACCTTCTTTTCTTGAAAATGGGTACAACCTTCGTCGGACAACGCTTAATATTAGACCTTTATTGATGATGAAAGATGACAAAATACTTGAGTATCTTGCTGCTGAATTAGAACGAATTTCAAAGAGAATGATAAACGTAATATAACTCATATTAAATTTCAGAAAGCTTATCAATAAAAGTTTTGAAAGTTTCAGTCTGGTTTTCGGCGGATATATATTTTCAGCATTTTACCACTTGTTTATGTAGAGTATACATATTTAGGAGATGTACTAAAACATTGGACCGGTATAATCCATTTTCAACTATCTCCAATTTGGACTAAAATATTGGGATGTGAATATTTTGAATGCAATCGGACATTAATTTTCCACTTTGAAGGAGATATCATTGTTAGGCTAGGCACAGGAGAGAGGCGATCAATATTGCATCTTTTCGATCCTGGCCTATGCCTATTCTAATTATAACGATGTGCCAAGTTTGAACTAAATGGGTTTTTTTTGCAATTATCGATACCCGGTCAAGCTTGGATCGAATCGGATTCTCCCTTCGATAGTTATCGTGCGCACAGACAGGCGGACATTGGTAGATCTACTCCAAAAAGACCTTGGGTCTAAAACTGTTATTTCAATTAGGGTCATGGGTAAAAAGCAGAGGCTATACTCTCGACTTAAAGCTCGACCGAGGCAATCTAATATTCCAGAAAAGAATTCTTAAAAGAAACAATGCCGAAATTCAATTAAGCTTCTTAAAAAAAAGAAATGGATCTGTCTCTACTGCACCTTGGCTGGCGGAAAGGCACACAAGTTGTGTAAAACTCTCAGATTATAGATTATAAAAAATATCATGTCGAAAAGTTGCAAATGGGATGACAAAATGAATATTCCTTCCATATTAGCGAGCAGGGCACATTCATTACATAGAAGCGCTTCCGTTTACACTGTCCAGGAAACATAACAGACATGTCTGTATTTCTTTGTCTAATATAGTAGATTTTTTCTCTGGGTCAACAATGCCCCTAACATAATACAACAGAATTTGGAGAAGTTAACAATACTGCACCGAACACCCCTACCACATATTTGCGTCATCTCCCGTTACTAACCGCTAAATGTGAGGCTAGATCCCTGCATGTGAGCAGCACATGCCGCAATTTCTCATTCTTCGGCGTATTTAAATGTACAGCCAATGATTGACCGACACTTACTAATCAGCTTAAATAATTGCGTTTTACGTAATGTCTACTTGATTATCGTTAATTAATGTTATTAACACGCATACTCATCCATTAACCATATTGTGTTGTAGTCAACTTAACATGCATACACACAGACAAACACACGCACACACACGTGCACTCGCACATACCCACCATACACCAAATTCGAGAGTATTTTAAGGATATGTTAAACATGAGGGATGTATTAGGGATCTTATATCATAATTTACAAAGCGCGAAGAAGAAGAGGAGAACAAACAGCGGGTATCTAGGTAATGCATGTAACATTGAGACAATACTCGTTAGCTGGCTGGGGGCGGCGACACACAAATGCATTTAATTGTCCAATATGTTAATTGCATCTTGTTGTCAGTCATGAATGCGAATTAGGGGAGGTTGTGAATGTGCTTTTGCAAGAAATTGCTGCAAATAAGGACTGTTACTGTTCATTGTTATTTGGAACAATAATAATTTGCGATCAATTTTATTGTGACTTTAAACTGCATTAATGATATACTCGCCACAATAACTCCTTGGTCATATTCACTCCTGGAGAAATTTCTTGAAATTTGATTGCCACAATAGAATATCCCAGGAGACCATCACTAAATAGACATTTGTTTTTGTTTATCCATATGTATGCTTAAACAAGAGTTTATTCTTGTTTTCAAAATATCCTCTGTTCCAAGAACCTTCTATTTTTGCAATTTTTTTTTTCGTTATCATAAATGGAAAATTGGTTATCACAGTAAAAACTTTTCCATTCTTGCATTTCTGGAACAGACCGATACTCGTAGTTGGTTGAACTTTCAATAAATGCTAGTGCATACGTTTCTATTGTCATTTTGCCTTCTGATAAACAGTCTTTATTTTATGCCATAACCGCCCCCTACCCACCACCTATCCACCTATCTTTGTAAATTGAGTGTAAATTAGAAAATCTATTGTTTGTGTATTATCAGAATGTAGAATGTATGTACATATTTACCTCGGTATATATACGTTCATGCTTGTGTACTTATGTTTGGCCAGTCATGTTAATGAAGACACAATCATACATAAATTATGATATTGCACTCCGACTAATTACAACAAATATTAATTTATTATCGGCAACTCCTACTTAATATGATTAATGCAAGTCATAAACAGGCGGCAGTTGCAATCCGGCTAAATCCCATTCCTGGCATCGATAATAAAATAAAACCAACTGCAACGAAGGAAAAAACACAAAAGAATGTCCTTGCTAATCCCCAAGAGTTTATTTAGAGTTGTTTTCATTTTTTCAGAGGCGTTTTCTAACGACAGCTGTGTGTGATTTCGGTTCCCATGCCCATGGATTTAAATCTGAACGATTGACGAACGGTAGCCATTAGTTGACAGGACGTTATGTGTCAGGGGACTCACTGAAGTAGCCCCGAACAGCATCTACCTGCCTGTCAAAGTTGGGTGGCTTTACAGCAATTGCACTTTCACTAAAGTCAATTTGTTGAGTAAAGTAACCGCCTTGTTCTACAGGGATTGTACTAAGTACCTCTACAACATTTGGTTGTCGGACAAACAGCCAGGGCAGACGAACAAACGGACCAACGAACAAGCTGGACGAAAAAAAAACAGATTTGTACGGACGTAATTGTTATTTTAATTTAATTTGTTAAATATTTTCATTTGAAACCCTCTTGTTGTAAACAATACAGCAAGAGACATGGCCACTCTCACATGTGCGGAAAAAGGTGAAATGCAGGCGAACGGACACACAATGGAGCCAGTGGCAGGAGAGTCGAGTGCTTAGTGCAAGTATGGACAGAGTTTTAGTAATGCTTGTCAATGAAGTAATCCTCTTAAATTTTTGTTTTTATAATTTTTGCAACAGGAATTTGTGAAAGGTGTGCGTGTGAATGTGAGCGTTGTCGTATGGGTGAGTGAGTCTGACAAAGTAGACTTCTTTTAATAGAGCCAACATAACTGCTATAGAATGCAGTACCCAATCTGTCTGTCAGTTATTCTGTGAATCAGTTTGGACAGGTTGTTGGTAGATGTCCTCTCGACCAATGGCTGAATATGCATTTACATACACATTCATCTGCAAGAGCATAGGGTGAACCAACAATAACTTCACATTAAGGTTCTGGTGGCAAATTAATGAAGTGAATGTTATGTAGATTTAATAGTATAATCATTTCCGGGAAGGGCTGCAGATTTTGTCCCATAACACTAACCCAGAATAAATGAAAAAAGTCGGGATATTATTAAAATCTGGCAAAAATATATATCGGAGCTATGGCTATATCTGAACCGATTTGGTCTAAAACTGGCAGGCTAATTCTAGTCGAAAATCTATATCTGTATCACATTAGATGGAAATAATGGGTTTATCTGATATCTTGTATCTTGCTTTGGGTACTTACATATCAAATCAGATGAAACACATAAATGGGAACTATAACTATATCTGAACCGATGTTCATTAAATTTTACGTACTTACTTCTAGGCTTCATATACCTCTTGATTACCGACCTATATATTCATGGGCCTTGTTATAACAAGAATTTCGACTAGAAGAACACCACATTTGTCATAAGGCTCATATAAGCTGATAATGGGGATTGGATCAGAAGACCCGGAACCTACTACAAAATCAAAATAGGTGAACACATTTTCACCAATTCAGTGACTAGCAAGTTACCACTTTAAATCACAAATTTTAAAACATAATAGTTTTAAAATTTTGGAGATGGTTTTCTGGCTAACCCTGTAGCATGTGACATTCATACGGTACGGCACTGCCATAAGTCTATAACATGTCAGTCCTTTGTAGTTATTTGTTGCTGTTGTTGTTATATTTCTGGACAAATTCAAAATCGGATTTTCGTTTCATAAAAATGTGTCTTTCAACAAAAATTCATCCGGACATCATGTGCATACATATGTATAAATGACATTACACACACACAACCATGGCTTCTTGCAGAGCCCCTAATGAATGACTGACACACTTATTGCTGCTGGAAATTAGAAAAAAATGCAGAGTACCTCTATTTCTGATTTAAAAAGAAAATATTAATGGACACAACAGAGCAACAACATCCATCTGGAAAATGGTAAAAGTAAGTAGAGTGTTTTTGTATTCCTATTTGCACACACACACACACACATACACACAATCCGACCATTCAAAACGAAAAATTAATTAAAATCATAATGGAGTCATTTATACGGCCATAATTCTTTTGCTCCAGCTCCGGCTCAAATGAAATCAAAACCCGAAAAGGGTCAAAGTCACTTGTACACATTTTACAATCATTATTTATTATTTATGGAGCGTTTTAAATGGATACTGTCTCCATTCCCCACCCCTCTCCCTCCACAATACTCTTTGCGATGCGACTTAAATCAAAACATGTTTTTTTTTTCAAATAGATTTTAAGACCGTAAAATTAAACCCAAATGTCTCTCCAATAACGCGAACTTCCACTCGTATCACTCCCTTCCCCCTCTCCTTTCCCAATTACGAGATGAAAGGGTATCTCTTTCATCTCGACTCAGTTGAAAAGACATATGTGGGATACTGGATCTTATTGAAGAAAGGGGAAGGGCCAAAGGCCATCTATCTAAAGATGGGTATGGGCAATTGTGAAATTGTTTGTTTCAACCAACTGTGCAGAGAGAGAGGGAGCGATACGAGTGGGTATTTGCTCTAACCTTTAATAGCTGGAAATGTACATAAATGCAATATGGCAGTGGACAAATAAAAAGGCATGCAGATACCCCAAAGCATCATCAGACAACATTTCCAGATTCGCACAAAGGACACTAGTCGCCCGTTGACTGCTCCAGCATCTCGCATGTGTGCTTAAGCAAGCGGTAAGGCGAGCGAGCGAATGAATGAGTGTGCATGTGTTTAAATTGACTTCATGACTAAACAGTTTAGCTTGGGCACATGACAAACGGGTAACGGGAAGTAAAATATCCTGGGGGCTATGGCACTGCCGTCCTAAACGAAATTCAACAAAATCAACTTACATACTTGTTGTTCATTTACAAAGGCATTATCAAGGCCCTTTTTGTGTCGCACAAAAAATCCATGGTATGTGAGCACATAAGCAAATTCGCCATCCCCGCCACCCTCTCTCAACTGTTTGCCACCCTTTGGGCCAGGCCAAACACTCGTGCAATACTAGGACCGACTTTGTGTCAACTTACCAACGGCATGAGAGTGAATTGAATTTTCTTTTGTCGACTGGCAGTTCTTTGGCCAACACGAATCTCTTTAGAAAACGAAAGGATTCTCCGGGTGTATACAGTCCATAAAAGCAGCTTATGCTGTTTATAAATTACTAATACAATTGCGTAGACATTAGGGGGTATTGCGAAGAGAGTTTCAAGAAGAAGGAGGTAGATGAAACAACAGGTTACAAATTATACATACCTTTTTCTTGGCTTTCTGAAGCAGTGTACAAATTGTATTTTCATTCCCTTCTCTTGACGAAGGTTAGGAGAACAAATCTCCTCTCACTTGTGGTGGCATCTTTGAATTCCATTATTATAATTTCACCAATATTGTCACATCACCCCATTATCTGGCAGCTTTAAACTTTCCCTTTTATGTCGACATTCCCACCCATACTTATTAGTTGTGAAATCGTTTTAAACAATTTACGCAAACATTTGCGTTGTCATGGTCTCGTTGGGGGCGTAGTCTGGCTGATGTTGGCGTGCAATTTAATTTCATGACAAGTGTTTGGACAGCGTGTTTGTCACAAGAGGACCGAGGACCGATTCGTTGGCGTTTCCATTGTCATCTCAGCGAGAATTTCCAGCATTCACCTCATGCTCCACAGTCTGACAGCCGCCCCCTCCTCTACCCACTCGTCCCACTCAATAACTAAACCCATTTAAACTGTTTATTATGCATAACATAGTGCGGGGCAACTTTGTCACCATATGTTGTAATTTTCTTTTTGTTTCTTTAGATTTTCTTAAAATGTTTTCGTCGTTAAGAAATTCCCCAGATATGAGGGCACACCAAAAATAAAAAAAAGCTTTGACGAAAATGCCAAATTTCGGCACTCCATTTTCTCTCTAATAGCTACCAAAAACAAGCAAGCTGCTAGCTGGCTGGCTGGCTGGTTGGTTGTCGAGGTTGAGGGCAAGGGCCATTGCCATAAATTAACTGATATCTAATGCCATAAAGGCCTCAGCTTAATTTCCTGTATGGCTTTTAATGTTAACATTAAATTTAGGGTAAAATTTCCATTTGCCTGTGCTGGCAATGGAAGCCACGTTCGAGGAAACGACGAGCGAGGGAGGAGAATGGCTCATGTGAAGAGATGTTTTGCAAATTTTATTTCTAGCAGTGCCTTGTGTTTGTGACCATGCTTTGTTAGAGTGTGCGTGTGTGTGTGTAAGTGTAAAATTGGCCGTTTGTATGTATTTAACATGAGCTGAAAGTTTATTTTGTATTGTAATTTTAACTCAACTGCCCTTAAGCTAAACCTTTCCCCCCCTCACGCCACACACACACATAGACATGGGCATAGAAGGTTACAAAGTACGAGTTGTGAAAACATATTTTCTTCTTAAAGACCATTTAGTTTTAATAATATGAAATTATGTGGTTTTTAAAATTCCTTGGGGGCAGCAATATCAGACAAAGCAAAAATTGAAATTTGATTAAGAGCCAAAGGAAGAAAGCAAACGAATTCTGCGAAAAGCCAAGAAGCTGTAGCAGCAGCAGCAGCGGCAACGGCAACAGCTTATATGTTTAGATTATTTTCTATGAAAGTTGTAGAGCCCCAAAATACCAACCAGTTCCACTACTCCCTCCACCACTGCGCGCCAAGGACTTGGCTTCCCAACATTGACCGAAAATTTAATCAAGCATATTGCTATTAAAATTCAACAATCGCTGTTTGTTTTTGGTCTTGTTCGTTTTGTTTCAGTTGTTGTTTTCGTCTGCACATCCTAACAATAAACTAATGAAAGCAACAAACAAAAGAAACAAAAACCCACCAACCAGCCAACGAACAAACGAACGAACGGACGGATGACTAAAAATTGTATGAAAAATTTATTAAAATACCAGACAGCCACTTTACTGCGCTCTCTACAAATGGCGTTATAAAATGTTGTTGCTGTTGCTGTTGTCATTGTTCACTTCAAGAGCAACAGCAATAACTCCAACAACTCCAACAACAATGCCAAGAACAGCTTTTAGACAGGCAATGAAAACTTGAGCACACACACACACACTCACAACCGAATCCATGTACCGAAATAAAAAATCTTGTTATTTCCGTTTTTCTGTTTTTGGATTTTTGTTTTTGTCTCAAAATAAACGCAGAGAAGCTGCAAGAACATGCTGTATCTGTAGCAATACAACAAAACATCATCAGCCGGAGAAACGGCAACATTTGTCTAGCAGCATGAACAACACCATGTCATGTGGCATAGTCTAATGAAAAGCTAGTAAAATAGTAGTTATGTTCGGACGCATCGAATATGGTATACCCTTCGCAACCAAAAATGTTCGCTTGGTAGCAAAAGGGGGAAGAGGTTTTAAAAATAATTATAATCTTAAAAAAAAGTAGGTGCAAATACATGAATTCCGAAATATGTTCCTTTTTATAAATGTTTGGATCACAATTTCTTTTGGGACTGATATGTTAGTCCGTTGGTTTTTTGATAAAAATCAGTTCTGGAAGTATCACTGAATAAGCAATGCTATCCCACAACATGCAGAAAACCTGGTATTTGGCTAAAATTTGTTGTATAACCAAGAATTACTAAGAATTTGTTCTTAAATGAAAATTTCCTGAAGTTACAAATGATATATTAAAACGTGTATATCATAACCTCACGAAGTAGGGCATACAATATGACAAAAATAAAAAACTGATGGGCCGAACAAAAAGAGATTTAGGAGTCTCATATTTTTGAAGTTGAAAGTTCATCTGAGGTACTACCGAACCAATGGCGACTAACTTCGCACCACAAAGAAACGGCAGAACCGTGCTTACTAGAATAGTTGTAACACCATTAAACTACAGACAAAATATGGTCATAAACAAATGTTGAATGAATGAGGTAGTCAGTCAGTCACAGGGCAAGGCGCAAGAAATGTTACAAAATATGCTGCTCAAAATTTACAACTCCACCAAAAATGCGCTGGCATCAACACCACTGTTTGTTTCATTTATTCATTCATTACCCTTTGTCCCCAATGGAAATTTACACAAAAACACACACACACATACATATGCACATAGAGGGGGATGCTGGCCCCATGCAGTAGTGAAATAGGAACCGTTTGGGAATTGTTTTTTTCCTCCTATCCCAGACCTGCGATCTGTGTGTTTGAACTATCCAATGTTAATGTGTGGCAACATTAGGAAGTAGGATTAACGTTAAATGGGCCCTTACAGCGAAGATATTAAAAGATTAATAACAATTTATATTCTTCCAAATGCCAGGGAAATCCAAAATAAAACATGGTTTTCTAAAAACGAAACAGATCCCAGAGGAATCTGATTTCATTATTTGAGAATTTGTAGAAAATATTGTCCTACTGGTTTACATTTATTTTTAAAACATGAAATCAGCCACCTCAAAGATATTTATTTAATGGATATATATAACGTTGTGAGAAACCCTAACTATAAAAATCTACCATTTGAAAAAGTCCTCTCCAGCCAACAGATATTTCAAAGCCCTTCCATGGCAAGGCCCTCTAAATTCGCCGACCCAAACATCATTTATCTAAAGTGTTTGCCCTGTTCATGGCCAAACGACAGCGTAACCCTGCAACTCAGCAGTGCGTTCGTTTGTCGGACACACGGTCTGCCAGACTGCCACTTCAATTACATAAATTTGTCGCTTTTGTTTACTTTCTAATTTAAATACGGGCGGCTGTTACTGCATCACAAAATTTTAATAGTGTGTACTTTTCCCAAACAACACGTTTTCACTATTTTTGTCGTCGCATCCCTGACGCTGCACCTCGGCCGGAGGAGCTTTGGAGGCTATGAACATAAAACAGAATTCATGGTGTTGCTGTTGAATAAATGAAACTGGGAATTTCGCCATTAAAACAGCAATGCAAGTTCAAGTTCGTGGAAAGTTAAAACGTTGTTTGTCGTTGGGCGTTTAATAAAAACTCAACACTTTAGCGAAAACATTTGGTGGAGAGTTCAGGAACAAAGGGTGGGAATTGAAGTGCAAAAATTTAAAAAATTCAAAATTGTTTTTGGTGAAGAGATTAAATTTTTCAGAGAGAAAGTATATTAGCATAGTAATGGGTTAAATCAAAAATATGTGAGGCATTTAGAAAAACAGGCCTTTAAGCGGTTCCACTCCTTTCACTTCGCTTATTCGTTTATATGGGAAAAATTGTAATTTGTTATAATAGTCTATCAAGAACCCCAACAATTCGCCGCAAGAGGTTCGTAGGGATCTAAGATAAAAAAGGTACTGAGAATCAAATCTTCAGCAAGGTCATGTGAACATTGACTGACTCTTTCCAGAAAAAGAAAGACGTTATATAACTCGCACATTTATCTTCATCTGTTTCCCGGTTTATTGTGCACCAAATGCGTAATATATGTCGAAATGAGATACATTTTTACACATCAGCTGAGTTCAGCCTAAAGATAAATCTGTCGAATTTAGTGAAGATCGATTCATATATAGCTATCTATACAGTTTTAAGCCACTAAAAAGCCGCAGTATACGCCCGATATCAATGATTTTTGTACGAGACAACATGTAATACCCCAGAAAACTCCCCTGTCAAATTCTTTCAAAATCGGTTTAGATTTATGTTTTCATTTCTGTACACTTTGGGTATAGTGATGTAGGGTATTAAATAGTTCTCTCGTCCGCCCGTCTCCTTTTGATCTTTACAATACTGGTTTCGACTTAAAATCTATCTAATCTCTCTCTTTCTCTCTCTCTCTCTCTACAAGCCCTTCATTTTAAGGAAGAGTTTATAGTTGATATATGTAAAAGTCCGCATGGGTAATTACTCCTCTGGGTGGTAAACTTAAACAGTATGCCCCAGACTGTGTAAAATATCCATGATACACAATACAGTGCAATATATATCAAAGTATTAAAACATTAGTGCATATATTTTAGGAATCCCTCTCTCAAACAGAGGTGATAAGCTTCTGTTTCTGATAAACCTTCGCCGATATGTTTCGATGGACATTATCAGAACATTCCTGGTGAATTGATTCTGGCCTACTTGTTAAATTCCTGCCCTATTTTCTCACATTTACATTGAGATTATCTTACAAAACTGCCACCTCGTTACCTCCCTCCCTCCTATTCATGCTTACAACATGATCCCTTTTGGTGTAGATTTTTTTTTTGTTTTTTTTTTGTAAAGTGTCCTTCTTTCGGTTATCTCAAAAGGGATATCTATCTAAAATTGAGTGTTTGAATGCGAATGGATAGAGACAGACTATCGCTACAACGAAAACATGAAAACAGTATCCCTTCCGGTTTTATTTTCAGTTAGCCTTAACGATGTTTTGATCTCTTGTGTGTTTTTGTTATTCCGCCAACATTAAAAGCGAAAGGAGACAATGGCTGAGATGCTTATCAGATGAAAGTGTCCAGTTTTGTCATTCCACCAACAGATAACAGCGCTAAGCCAAGGGTTAATTTTTTCTGTTTTGTTTTGTTCTAAACACCAATTCGGATTTTTTCATTTATTTGAAGTTCTCTTCCTGCTTGGAAAACAGGTCATCTTGTTAACTGGTTGCTTGATGGGGTGGTGCAGTTTTGGGTTATCTGATTTCCGAAATGGTCCAGCGTTTGTTTTTGTTTTCTATAATTTACAAATTTTATGAGCTCTTTTATGAGCTCACCATCTTTGTTAGCGTCGACCATTGTCCCCTGGTTTCGTTTTTGCCATTTCCTTTGGTCTCGCTTTTATCCATGGTTTTTGGTTCGTTGTACCACGAGCACTCGAGCAGTGTGACAACAAACACACCGACACCAACGACACTTGTCGTTTTCGTTTAAATTAATTTACATTTTAATGCCTTCGACGCTTTGTGCATAAACAACTAACCAGGGCGAGCGGGCAGCGAACGAGCGAGAAACGCTTTCTAGATATTCCAGCGAAGCGAAAACAAATGAAACACTTTGCAATACTCCCACAAATACAGCCACGTTATGCACGTACATATAACCATGAATTGGAAACGTTCGCTTTCCAGTCGTTGGTGTTTGGCTATGGTCGCGACTGGTTTGTAGGTGGTCCCGGGAAGACATGTGTATCCATAAACATTAGCATTTATTTGCTTCGTTCTACTGTCGTCTGATGGGCAACCATTTAAAAGGACCTGTCTTGTCATCGTCGGCTCCCGCCACAATTGTAATTTTTCGAAGTAGGCAAACACAGACACAGACACACTCACGCTCACAGCCAAAGAAATAACAATGAATTCCTAACGAGATCTCATCAAAAGCATTCGAGTACGAGACGCTATCAAAACTGCTGCTACGTGACTGTTGCATCGACACTTTTCGACTCCGATTTGAGTAGGCGCGAGCGTTATGGACGCCGTAAATTTTCAAGAAGTGTTTCTCGACTTTTGCCATAATTATCATTTGTTATTTGGTATAATTGTTTGTTGTTGTTGTTATTGTTTTTGTGTTCCTCATCCGCATCATAAAAGGAAATGCGGAAATTAAACATTCTTGTCAGTGTTCTTCGGTACCATTCGAAGGAATGGATTTCCTTGGCTGCATTATCAGCGGTGTGGCGTGGAGTGAATGGAGCGGTGCCTCTGGGAGCTATTTGTAGGCTAATGACAGTACATTGGCTTCATTTAGCTGAACAAGAAGAACGTATGTTTCCTTTATTGGTTCATCAAGAGAGAGAGAGAACAAAAATCCATCGAGAGGTCATCACGGCAATGAGGACGCTTGTAAATCCCAACATTTTCACGTTTCCCTGAGAAATGTATTTCCCTGTTGACGAAATGTGCCAATAAAGAAATAATAATGCAGACATTTTTCATGCAATAAAATCGTGTATCTAATGCTTTGGTACTAATACAAAAAATACAATCATACAAGTATCGTTATGGTAACAAATATGAATTGGTGCAATTTTACATAGAAATGTGCCTTTTAAAACCGCATTCCGTATTTATTTATGTTCATCTAATCTTTAAAGATTTTAAGTGAACAATGTAACATTAGTTCCTTAATCTACTATGCAAAACTATAAAAAATAGAGATATTTCTCTAAATTTAACATTTGTTATAAAAATATTTCCATATATACTCATAATTATACAAATCTAAAATGAAAATAAACAAGTAAGCAAAGGCTATAGTCGTACGTGGCCGACCATTTGATATCCTACAATACTACAGTAGGTTGGAAGTCCCCATATGTACAAATCCATTTGGAAGATTTTGTTTTTGAACTGGTGTCATAGACCGCTGCCCAGATGTTACCCTTAGCTTTTGACCAGGACATTTGCCCAATATTTACGTACCCCGTCGTGTTTTTGGGTATCCAAAACAATTTCACATGAAAGTTGTTGTCGATTTTTCAGCTAAATTTAATCCAATGGTCATACAAAATGCTAGATTTCTTGCCTGTCCTTAACTCCCTCCCCATGCTAAATTCCGTGACGATTGGTTTTCAGTTGTGACCTGTAGAGCGGAAATTTGTTTAATTTTTTTTGTCCAAAAAAAAATCGGATTGTCTGTCAAGTACAGATGCATGTATAAGGTGGCGCAAAAGTAAGCTTCCGATGTTTTTTGGCTGTAATTACGACGTTAGGGACCAATCGTAAAATTAATAGCATTTTCTGATTGGAGGATTACTTTGGCACCACCTTGTAGAATAACTAAGATATATTTCTTTAACATACATATCATACCCATATCTTGGCTACCCGCATCACTGTAATGGTCAGAAGCGACATTTTAATGCATTTGTGATTTGGTCGGATTAAAAATATTCACGGCTTAGTGGAAATTTTTCTATTTTTGACATAAAGGTTATGGTTTATTTTACCCGCTAAGTATTGTCCGATGACCATGCAAATTGATACGCTTATGCCCAGCCCTGAACTCTAACTCCATGAAAAATTCCGTCGATTCGTTCGATAATTGTGGCCTGTAGAGCAACAATCAGGACATTTTTCCATTTTCGGTCCATTTCAATCCCTTCAATAGGCTACTATTCTGACCCTAACATCAACTTCATTTTCAATTTCATGCGGATTGGGCCATAATTACGACCTGTAGCGTGATTACAAATTAAAAATGGACAGACGGACTGACATAAATCGACTCAGTTCGGCGTAATAGGAATCTCCATATGAAGTTTCATATACCGGGGACCAATATTTCGAGGTTTTACATAATTTTTGGCCCAATCAAACTTATTATTACACATAGTGTAATAAATGATTCTTCACAGGATATTGAAATACATTATGATAGGAAAACAAATGGGATCATAGGATAGAAATTATTCCTCCACTTTGTTTATTATAACTGCACTGTGCCCTATAATTGGCCCGAGTAAGTCCCCTTGAAAACTGTCAATCATCTAATTTTATATTTCAGATTTTAAAATTTATTCCTTAACCCAACACCTAGAACTAGAAATCATATTGCGGAATTTAGCAAAATTCCCGATCTTGTTGAAAAAAGTTAAACAAACTATTTTCAGGACACATTTAATTAACTTTAGATTGCAACAAAACATCATTTTATGTTCTGTTTGAAAATATCACAAACTGAAATTAAATATTCTCATTCAAAATTGCCCCGCCACATATATTCTGATACAAATTCCCCATAATGAAGCAACACATAACATTTGATGGAAAGTGGCGAGTAATTGCCCCAAACCAAATAACATTTTGTCAGCTTTTTTTTTGTTTTTTAGTGTGTAGAATTTGTCGTTATGGAATTTCAGTCACACTTAAAGCCATGTGACAGTGAATAATTAATTTCATCCATTAGTGCACATATTTATGCCATTACAGCCAGTAAAAAATTCCCAAAGGACTATTAAAAATTATGAGAAATGCAATGAAAAACAAAAGCTATACACAAATGCAACGGCATCGACAACGACAACAGCGACCGGATGGATGCATAAGCAAGCGGAAAAACGAGCATAGTTTAAAACTACTCCAACAGGACGATATGTATGTGCATGGCCAGGCAGGCTGGCAGGCAAACATACATATTGGGATACTTATTACATGCGGGCATTGATAAATACCGGCACATGAACGGAAACAGGCAGCGAACGCAGTCAATGAGATTTTTGCAGTTCACATTTGGTGTTGCAACATGCCTGAAAATGAATAAGTGTGTTGTTCTTGTTGTTGTTGTTGTTGCATGGCTGTTGTGACTGATGATGTACGAGTGCGCCATGCAAAACTGGTAAGCATAAATCGTGGAATTTTTAAAATCAATCAAAAATTCCAATACCATGGAAACCATCAAACGAAAACACAACAAAAGCGGTGAAAAAATATTGGCTGGGAAACAACAAGTACTGGTGTACAGCAAGGACATTACAACAGGGAGAGGCGGGTGGGTGGTAGGCCAACTAAAGCCAAAGACTCCAAAAATTCGGTGGAAGCACAATCAACAATGCACCATTTATTGTTGCAGCAGTTAAGCCTGCTGTGGATAAATAATAGAAAAGGCATTACACAATATTCCTGCAGGCGCTGGCACTGGCACACACACACACAACAACATATCGCTTTCATATCTATGCTGTGGGGTATGGTTGTTCTTTTGTGGCAATATAGTCCCCCTCCCCCACTCTTTGACCCGCAATAACAACAATCGAAGCAATTGAGCACAGATTTAAAACACAAGTGATGTTTCGTTGTTCGTTTTTCTCACCCAGTGGCTCACTCACCCGTAAGTAAATCCTTGACGATGCCTTGCCATGTAGAGTAAAACATCAACTCGCTGGCAGGCAGACAGGCAAGCTGCCTAGATGGTCGCCTAGATGGCCGCCCGGCTGACAGACATATGGCAGCAGCATTTAGTGCAATATTTGAAAAAGCGTCAAAATGACAAATCGATGCAAAGCCAATATATTTGAATATGTCCGAAACAGTCGAGCATCTGCGATGTGATGGGAAGCGATGTGATGTGATGTACACAACAACCGCACAAATTGCTCGACATCTCTATGTACATACAATATTATTAAAAAAAGGAAAACAATGAAACAATTCGGCATGCAATATGCAGGAAACCATATAAATTTAAGGACATAAATTGTTTGGAATAGTTTTTCACTTAATATTAGGGAGTCGTGCATTGGATGGGAGACAGAAAATAAAGTTAGTTACTAGAATTCTAGGAATTATAGGTTCTAAAGAACCGATTTCTTCTATAATCTTAGGTGAAACTTTGCATTTCACATTTTCAGTATGTATAGGGCCGCAATCTAGCATTTTTTTTAATTAGTGGTTATTTCGTGAATGCTATCATTTTACTCGTGCCTGTCATTAGGAGTCACTGTTTGGTGCGCATTTTGGTCCAAAGGCATAATTAGGCGATTTTTCTCGAAAATTATTGTTTACATAAATTGAAGAGTAGGGTATTGGTCACAGGACGGAGTTACATGCCATATACTCAAGCTAAACTCGATTCAAAAAATAAAGGAGAACCCTATACATTTTCCCTTTTAAAAAGGTTCGATACATGGCCACTATTTGAAATAGCTTCCATATTATGGTATCTCAGAATTTTCGGTATTTTAAAGGTTTCGCATATATTTTTGCAAAGAAATGGAATGATATGGATATGATATGGGTTCGCATCAAACAAAGTATATGCGATTGTCCCCATATATGAGATTCTTCGGAATTGTGCTAAAACATAAAGTATTGATTAAAACTGTGGTTTTTAAAAAGGTATGTGCACCAACTCTCAGAAATATTGAATGTTATGTCACATTCTAGACACATCTCAGTATATTCTATAATAAATGCCTCAAAGAGTTGTGTGTGTCCATCTAGACTTTGTTATTTTGATTTTGTTTGTCCTATCTGGGAGCTTAACCATTTACACACATAGTGGCGTAGGGAGTAATATGGTCAATCATCGCCCGCCAATATCCTTTTCCATTATATGACTCATTGCGAAAAAGGTTTCTATAATCCAGCATCGTTGGACGACCTTCCTTTTAGAATGACCGAATTTCCCCTGAACCCACCTAATAAACAAATTTTTGATTTAAACAACTACCCCGACACAATTTGTTTATGTTATGATTTTAGAATGTTCAATAGATTTGATGTTAAATGACGATGTTACTGCGGCAGTTGCTAGGAATAGCAACAACAACAAAAACAACTCTCTTTTATTGTTGCACTTGTATTGGGGTTTTTATTACAATCCAGCGAACTTCATCGTTTACAACAATGCCAGTGCTCAATTGCAAACAAAAAGGACGAGCTTTGGCATCAGAAATGCATGAGCAACGATTTGATAGAATCATAAAGTCAAAATAAAACGAGGCAAAAATCTACTCGACCTCACTGAGAACTGAGAGCTGTAACGAGAGGGGGACGCAGACTCACTGCACGGAGTACAGGAGAAGGAATGTTAAATAACTTTTCGCAAAATAGTTTTTGGTATAGCAACCAAACAAATGAATCGTTTATGCCATTGTTTAGTTTTTGGAGAACGCACCCGAGTTGATTTTAGCCCGTTGCGTAAGGACGGCCCCATAATCCCCCTGGGGGAATGAGTGGAAAACAATTTCACAGCATCCATGGACAATAAACAAATGCGTTTCAATAGCCTGTAGTTGAATAGACTTTCCGAGCATTTGCATACGCATAAATACCGTTAGCCAAATCGAAATGCAGCCAGCAACACTAGTTCGTCGAGACCTCAAAAGTTTTGTGTTATTATTCAAAATTAATGAAGTTTGAATTGTCAAATATTTTTCATGCAACTTTTGCCATTGTTTGTCCGACAAAGAACAATAACATGGGCGTATGTATTAGATGGATATATATGTGGATATGTGTGTCTGTGTGTGAAAACTGGGATGTAAGAGTGGAAATTCATATGCATATTCGAATATTGTTTTGTAAAAATATGACCTGGGCTAGGAACCTAGGAACATTAAAGGTAACGAATATTTGAAAATTTCAAATATTATAGTAAAATAATGAACACAGGTTTTCAAAAATTGTTATGAAACAGCATGCTAATCAAGGGGAGGAAGAACAACAAAGTTCAATGTTTTACTTTTTAGACCCAAAAGAGTCATTGATGGGCACTGTATTCTTAAAAATGTATCGGGTTCATCTCATTTCGACCTTTTTTTTATCAGAAACCTATGGAACGTGTAATTCATTCGCAAAAAGTTTATTCTAAATTGTGTTTTATAGTTAGTGTACACATTTCACGAACTTCGATGGGGTCAAATGTTAAGATATATAAACGACAGTCCAAATTAAGATTACTTTGCTACCAAACGTTCTATTTTTATGTAGAGGAAATACAAAACCATACCCAGCACAAATTAAAATCTTGTTTCCAGTGAATAACCACTCTTTTATGGAAACAATTTCTATATCAGAAACATTTTTGGGTTTCAGGAACTCCTTAAAGATTTCCTTGATGCATTTTTAAACAGATATTTGTATAAAACTCTTTCATGCCTTTAAAAGTCTGCCCATCAATCTGACGGAGATAAGGTCATTCGTTTCGAATTGAAATGGAAATCAAAAACAACAACCGAACATTCAACGGAATGCCAGTTTATGTTCTTTTTTGGTGAAGTGGTGGCAGGTTGAAGGTTGTTCCTGTGCCACAATAACCATTCTCCCGCTTAACTGCCCACCCACCCTTCCTCCTGCCAGCCATTCACTTTGCAAGTGCATATTTAAATAAAATGTAGATTGCATTTTGCTGTTATTGTGGCTTCAATTTGGCACCATAGATCCAAGCCAAGAGCATTATTTGTTTGTGCAACAACAACAACAACAAGAACAGCAACCAAAAATGGTACATCGCGAAATCAAAAGTTCCGCCAAAAGTGGCAATAAACTCGGGCATACAAAGCGATGCAAGTTGTTGTTTTTGTTGTTGCTGGTGTGTATGCATGTGTGTGTGTGTGTGTCACAGCATAGTGCCATAGTGAATTTTGAATTCATAACTTCCCAACAAGATGGAACACCGACAAACAGCCAACATATACCATGTATCAGGATAGCAGCTATCTGCGACTCACTTGGCTCCAGTACCGCTGCCAGAGAGCCAACTAAGGCCAAAGGATTGGTTGCAGCAGCCCTTCACTCATCCGAACTGTGTGTTCGGTGGTTGAATCTGTCGGTGGGTTGCGACGGATAGATGGTTACGGATGTAGAGCCATTGTGGTTGAAATTGTGGAACAGATATTGCAGCTTGTTTTAATTTTTGGGTAACACTTTTTGACGTATCATGGAGGCCCACATTGCCGTTCTTCTGTTTTTGCTTTACTTCCATTTTTTTTTCTTTTTCATTTTTTGTTTTGAAGAAATATGGTTGAAATTATGAAAAATGTTTTAACTGATATCAGCCGAAATGTTCACATTTGTATGTCGGGATGTACGAACATGTTTTCGTCCACACCACATACAAACATATGTATGCTGCAGTAGCTATCAACCCTGAAACTTTATAAATGGCAATAAAAACGAAAGGCACAACAGGAAACATACCCACACGCACCCACACATTGAAGGTGTAGAGGAGAGCTTTTACTTTTTGTGCAGCATGCCTTTCACTTCATCGCGTATCTTTGTTTGCCACGAGAAGAGCTTCTTCGAAAGTCCACACACACACAGACATACATCTCACACATTTATATGAATGATGTTTTCTTTTTATTTTCATTTCCAAACTTGCAAAAGTTCATAGAGAGTTAAAAATATGACTTTATCTTGTTGTGATATTTTTATCAATCAATCTGCAGTAAAGCAAACAACACCAGCAAGGACATTTGAAAGCAAGACCAAAGCAAGTCGTTTTACAAGCTCGAAGCAGGCCAACAGTATATTGAAGTTGCTCCCCTTCCGAAAATAACTTATTACAGGAACCCTAATTTGTTTTTCACCCCCCACAACAACACCACCACAGCCAAGCGAGATAAAAAATCAACGCAATACAAAAAATCCGACACTTTTTGAAATTGAAGAAGGTCGGGCAATCCATCATTTTAATGATATTAAACACAGCCAGCCATTGGGGGCCAAAAGAGTTCGCTCACACTCACACACACACACACTCACATTTACACCAACGAAGATATCTATCGTTGGCCAAATGTTTTGTCAGGAAATTTGCCATGTAAACAACCCCTTGCAATCGGTTTTGTAGTGGTCCGGCTATATTGACTCCATGGAGTAGAGATATCCAGCCGACATAACGACCTGCCAAATTCATATGCAAAGTGTACAAAAATACAATTTTTCTTAAATTTCTCCTCCCCCACTGTGCCATTTCTTCTTCTTCGTCTACTTCTTTAAGAGCCTTGGTGCGTGTGTAGGCCAACAATTCAGCTTTGGTTTATATGCTGTGCAAATTTATATCTGAAGATATTATCGAAGGGTTTTAACCCTTTTTGCGCTTAATTAAGATTAATTTGAAAAATATTTGAAATATCTACAACAACAGAAACGAAAGGCAAACAAAAATATCTTCAGACTCCACCACCATCATCATCTTCTTCCACTTCTGACTCTTCGTCATCCCAACTCTATAAACAATTCACAAAACAACTTTAACTTAAGTCCTGACCCTAAAATAATACATCAACTTTGGCGCCAAGGCACTTCTTCTTCGTCGTTGCCGTCGTCGTCAAGCCTCAGGGGGGGCTCTACACAACAACAAAAAATTGAAGTAAAAATTTAACTTTGCCATAGCTTGCCCGCCCGCCCGCTTGCCTACCTCTTGTAAACTTACAGTCTAAAGTCACTTGAAAAAGGCAGGCAGTATTATTTGGTAAGTAATTTGAACTACAAACGTAAAGGTGTCCTCCACGCTGATAACATCGAAAGGCAATCAACTGACAGCCAGCGACCAGACTTTATTTTGGAAAGGCATTCCAAGGAACATACCATCATAATAATGCAGGGCAATAAACTGCGAACCATATCTATTTCATGTCTGAATGACTTACACATTACCACTCAAATGAAGTGGAAAACAATTTTTGAAATGTTTTCGTAAGCTTTAATTGTACGAATTCGTTCGATTGTTTGTGTTCGTTTGCAGGATGAAATCGGGAGAAGCAAGAATGTTTTTTTATCAGGTCATTGAACTGGAATGTAGTTGCCATAAATTACAACTCGATTACTTAGAAATAAGTTCATAGTTATTTTTTGAATGAAATCATATCTATTTCAAATCGTACGAAAATTCTCAGAAAAAAGTAGTTTCTACTCCTTGCATTTTTGAAAAAAAGGATTCACTTCCTACTAACGATGACTATACAACCTGTTTTTCTCGAATTATCAGCATGACGATTGTGGTTATTAATGCAATTATTTATTTCTCTTTCAAAAGTTGTTATTAAATTCAAAAATTTGAACAACAAAAATATGGGTATTTTAACCGTCTTAATTGAAAAACCAATTTGGCATTATTAATTTTGTCAATGGCCAGCAATTCTGAATGGCAGACAGTTAAAGAGAAAAAATGTCACCACAAATAACTTCAAGTAAACTCTGGCATATAAAATTATCTTCCTGTCATTTTATATTATCCTTGACTGTATATTTTCGTTTTATTTATTTTATTGTTGTTTGGATTTACATAAATGATATATCTTCAAACATATGTCTTTGGATGTATATGCAGTTACACACACACACACACACATGTAGGTACATAGTTTATTTAAAAATACTGTTGTCTCCGACTGTCTGTTTTTGGCAATGCCAAAGTTTATGCAAATTCACACACATACAGACAGAGCAACATCAAACAACAACTTTCTGCATCCAAAATAAAATAAAACTCTTTGGAAAATGTTTAAGAAATAAAAATTATCTGTGTAAGCAAACTAAAAACAACATTTGGGAAAAACTGACAAAAACACTTCAAATCTATGGAAAACTTGCAAGGGTTCCATTCCTTTTTTTCTGCATGTTTGATGCAACCCCAACAGCATCATCGCCCGAGAGGGAGAGAGAGACAGGCAAGTTAATGCTGCCAAAGGCTAAACAAATCTATGAGACATTTTAAACTACGGTCCCGACATTCAGTCAAAAAGTCATAAACGGAAAGAAACAAGGAAATTTTTGATAATGCCCCCCATTAAAAAACGGACGAGAAAAAATAACAACACAGGAAACGAAAGAAGGTGTCATAAGGGAAAGAACGAAGAGCCTAAAGAAGCTAACGCAAGCTTAATTGAGCCCCACAGCAGTATTTAGGAAAAGTGTTAAGTTTTCGGTCCTTTGCAAACAGCTGAAAACGGTGGTTGAAAGGTGCTGTGAAATGATCATTTGGCATTCGTTGTTATTGTTTACGACAACAAAAAGTTCTTAGAATTGAAAAAAAAGGAAAAAAAATTGCAAATTAATTAAAAAGCTGAAACGGATGTAAACACTTGAAGAGCAGCCCACACCGAGTCAACAATTTGAAGCCTACACCCACCATGACAAACATCCTGAGCAATCCAGTTATTAGAACCTATGGAAAAAAGCAGAGCTGAAATCTCTTGTCCATATTGCTGGAGAGCAAACTTACTAGGCAGATAATTGTTGACTCATTTTGGAAAATTATAAAAATTGAAATATAAAAACTGCAACAACAATTATGACAAATTCAAGCAGACAGACATTAAAACTAACATTTTGCCAAAAAGCACAATCTACAAATCTGTTTGTGACTTTTGTGATTTATATGGTCCTGAAACAAGTTTTCTCGAAAGCAGCAGAATCAAATTACAAAAGTGTATTGATATGATACCCTCCGTATCCACACATTTAACCAACTTCACCACCATTTTGTTGACTAGTTGGGTATATTTGCCTAAACAACAACCCCAAACCGGCTAAGGTCATTTGCCAACAATTAACTTTCTAACTATAATTAATATATGGCCAAGGGCTAGTAAAGGCAAATACATATAATAACTAAAATTTTCATTTCGATTTATTTATTGAAACATTTTTCACTTGAGTAAACATTAAAACATGTGTCTGGTCGGTTGGTCGGTCGGTCCGTCCGTCCGTCAATTCTTCTGTCCATACTTCAAACAGTATAAAATTGATATTAATTTTGATTACCGCCTTGAAACATATCAAAAGATGCTGACAAACGTGGAGAAAATAAAACAGGGTCGTCATTACATTAAAACAAAATTTTGGGGGAGTTGCTCCTCACATCAGACGTAAAAGCTTTACTTCAAGCGAATTTAGATCCACCTCATAATTTGGATGAATAGGTTGCATTGGAAAAGATTTCGGAAGATATGTTAATAAATTTAATTTTTTGAACCTGTTTCTGTGTTCTCTTTGAGAAGTATCAGTTCTCCAATTACTTCCTACGCCCCTGTTGCAGCAGTGCTTTCAGCCACAACAACCCTTTACACATTTGAATGCTTGAGTGAAAGAAGGAATTTGTAGATATATAACTCAAGGATATTTCTGGTGAAAGAGATCAAACAAAACAATTTATTTGCTGATGATGGAATTTACGCGTATTCAAATTTAGACAGAACCCCATCCCCCCACACACCACACATACCACCTTCAAATCGATTTGATTCGTTTCGATTTCTTGGTATATTTTAGGAATGCGTTGGGCTTCGATGGTGTCGCTATGCTGCCTGCCACAATCGTTTGATAATTTCTATTTTCATGACAATTTTCAGGTCTTCAGCCTTTCATTTTGGGAGTATTTATTGTGTGACAATTTCCCAAGGGTGTCGGCGGCCCATTGTTGCCACGGTTGGGGATTTGAATGTTGCTGTTGTTTATTTTTATTTCTGTATGAGCCTCATATAATCACCACAAAAGTTCGATTCAATTAATCAAATTGTGAAAGGAGTTGTTTGGTTAAATAATTATCAACTCGACAAGAAGATGGAAGACCCGCTCGTGCCACACTCTATCCCAACATCCGGTTGTTGTAATATTTCGTATCACTTCCTTGCATTTGGTTGTGTTGTGCCTTCGCAGTTGCCTACAGTTGTTCGTATGTAAATCGTATTCGGATGAATTGTCTTGGGGGTTATGTTTGTTTGTTTATTCGGAAAACGAGACACAAATCAGCGCACAACAACAAATAACAATTTAAGGTCCAAACGATAGAGGAGCTGCTATTTTGGGTAGTACAGGAAGCCTTTGAAGACATCTCTTGGGGCATATCACAAGAATATCTTCCACATTCAAATGAAAACTACAAACAAAGTATCTTTCACAAATTACAAGAAATGGCATCAATTCAAGTCATTCAAGGGTTGGATGAGTTAACTTAAAGCAGGACATAACCCCATTAAATTCATTCAATTTTAACTGTTTGCTATTCTCTTTGCTAATTGTCTTCCCAATAGTGTTTGAGTGTGTGTGGTAGTCACACCTCCACCACTCCTTCACTCGAACGAATTGTGGTGATGAAAATGACAAACATATTCCTATAGTGGCGGTGTTTATTAATTCACAAGCCCCTCCTTTATTATGGCAGTTTCGTGCGAGTTGATTTCCGTACTGTTTGCACTTGTCGCGCTCATATGTTGTCGACTGTTTATAAATGTCGCGTGGTCTTAACGCAATTTTGCAACGCCATGGCATCAGGGATTTTGCAGACATTATGTCTGCTCTTTATTGCTAATAGCCTTTGTTGAGCTTCGTTGCTTTTTGGCTAACGGACGTGGAGCACAAGTGGAGGAAGAAACAGATATAGTCAGGAGTCAACACCATCAGCTCATAACGCTAGGGATGCGAAGCCCATAGTTGTCTGTTTGTAACCCTTAAATGGCAATAAAACTGAATACGAACACATCTCAAAGATGGAAGGCGAAACAGTAAATGATACTTGGCGGTCCACGGCCCCCAAGCCGTCGTCTTGGTCCTGGGCTAAGGAACACAATGTCATCGTCGTTATTCCCGACACAGACAAGCCAACAAGTCCTTGGCTGGCAATAGTTGTGTCGTTTAATAAAGTATCCCGAAAATATGTGTGATTTCATTGCTGGCAGAGCACTAACATGGAGCGCACACTGAAGGGGAGTCCATTTCGGGAGAGATGGGATGTTTGCTTATAACGGTTTATTGTTTTGCTGTAATGTGGCTGCAGCAATGTGCTGTGAATGCCATCAACATAAACTCACACACATACACACCCACCCAGCCTCCACCTCACCCACACATACATGCATTGCTGACTGACATTATGACTTTTCACGATGATATTTATACTTTATAGTCTGGCCTGGCAAATACGACCCATTGTTTAAAGGAAAGTGCAGTTCAGAGCAGAGTTACCAAACAACGCGAATTTATTTGTGGTAATATAGGGAATCCGAAAAATATAAAGTGCTAGGTATGACTTCAAAAATAATACTTCCTGCAATGAAGTCGAAAATAAGAGTCCTTGGAAAATGGTACATAATGGGTTTGAAAAAAAAAAATAGAAATGCAACCAAGTACTCTTCTCAGCAAATTAAAACTGGCTGCAGTGAGAGTGATTGGTATCAAATCTTATATGGTAATATAATAAATTCAAATGCTTTTTTGGGCTAAAAAGATAAATTTTCACAATAAAAAAATATTTTTTCAGCTTTGGTACTAAAATCTACAAATATTATCAGACAGAATATCTTTTTTAAACAATTGAACAATAAAAAAAGTCACATTTAAACGACAAATTACAATGGCAGTAAACATCTATTTTAAATCGAACTTTCCGAAAATTAAGAATAACTTTCCTTACCAAATATTTCCGAACTTCAGTTATGTTTCTTCAAAATGTTGCCGATTAAGATACAACACAGATGTCGTTCATATCATATAGAAGTTGTCTAGGTATAGTGTCATTATATTTAATTTATGAATTTTTTTAAGTTCCCTGGATGGTCCGATCAATTTGATACCATTCCTCCTGGTGTACACAATTGCTCCATGTAACCATTTACATGTACGCCTTTATCACATCACAGCAATTGGCAACAATGGTGGCAGCATTTGTTGGAATATCAAAAAAGCAACAGACACAGTAATTGCGACAACAGCCGTTTGAAGACAACGACAGCTGCCGTTAGTTGCAATGCCTGACATTCCCTAATGTAGGACAGCAGTTAGTTGCTGGCCTTGCTGGCCGAAGTGTCTTCTGGAGCAAGTGTTGGTTTGTCTACAAATGGGTGTGTTTATTGCATTTTATTGGTATCCCGCTTGGGTGGTTACTTCGATTTAGTGCAGCATGGGTTTGTTTGTAATCATGCTTAAGTATATATTGAGAGTTTGGAGCAGGAGAATGCTTCGAATTCCAATTGTGCTGAAATTATTATTCTGAACAACATTAGGACACACACAACAAAGTGTTGAAATAAATTTGCCACACTTTCTCTTGCCTTCTACGTACGCCAGTTTTCGTCTGTCTGTCTGTAGGTCGGTTCATCTGAAGTAGTATTTGATTATAAAACGCTGTTACGTATCGTGACATGGTATTTCTTTTAATTTCCCCGAGCATTCCTTGTTTCCAATTGATGCGCTGTGGTTATTGTCGCTGTCCTGGGTGTTTCGTTTGAGTGCATGTCCCGGCCAACTAACCAACCAACATAACGCCAGCAATACTTTCAAATTATGGAAATGCAAATATTTCACATTTTTATGGGAATGCTTTTGCTGCCATCGAAGAGGCACTGAGGAAGATGGGGTTTGAGAGCTTGGCCATTTTAATTTCACTGCAAGCCATTGTTCGTTGCATGGTGTATGTGCGAGCGGGTGGTTAGCCGGTATGGCAAATGAATTTTCATCTCTGACTGTGCGGGTGTCTGAGTGTGTATGTGTGTGTCATGTGTACACTACGAATGACTATTGCTCTGTCTGTGTGAATTTGTATTTGTATGCATTTAATATTTATTAGCCAACAAATGAAGCGCATTCACCATTTCAAATAAAATACCCCCGAGACGGAGAGTCTGGTAATAATGTTATTAAATAATTTAATTAATTTAATTTGAACTTTATACAAGGGGTATATATTTGTGTGTGATTGTTAGCTTTTTTATACGATCTCACCCCTCTGGCAAAACACAAAGAAATAAACTCCACTTAAAGTTTATTTTGCACTGAGCGCACAACCACCCGCCATGATGTTGCCATGTCGTTTAGAACAAGGCATACAAGTCGGTATATTTCAACCCCATAATCATATGGCACATTAATCTGCAACATGCGAGCATGTGGGCATTTCCCTTCTGTTTGTTGTTTCTTAAGTTTATTTCACTTTTACTCTGGTTTTTTAAGGCCTGCGGGATAAACTGTGCAATTCGTTGGGAAATGCATTAGGGCCTTTATGAAAGAAGTTTTCATTCACACCTTTCCATTCATTTCTTTCTCGCTCTCTTATTTAATATAATAACAATATAGCTTAAATGTCGTCACATGTAGGTTAGTATCTATTTAGTCTGGTATCCTGGCAGTTTGCAGCATCACAAGTTTCGGATATGATTCAGAGGAAGAGTTCGTATTTTTTGATTAAATTGTATGAACAATTTATATAAAAAATTCATATATATTGACATTTTCATTTTCTCCGATGTCATCCGACCTAGGAATACAGTCTCCAAATATGTTTCAAATGGTTCCATATTTTTACCAGAGTGTGTCTTATAAATATCAGTGCTCAATGTATTCCAAGGACATTAAAATATGAATATCCGCTCAACTTCTAAAGGCCCTTCGCACTCCCTGCCTTCATCCTTCTTGTCACAACACATGCAACATCTCGCATGCACTCGGGACCTGTCTCAATGCAAAGGCCAGACAGGGAGTTGAGTGGCAATAATAACTCGTTGTTTTCTCGGGACTATGGCTGCATTTTGCCGGTTGTCGACGCCACCACAACTGTTGTTGTTGTTGCTGTTCCTTTTGTCATTGCCCTATGAATTGCCCCCCATAAGTAAAGTGGCATTGTTCAGGAACTTTAAAGTCAGCAACATTGTAAGCCAAATATGCCTCAGCCAGGCATTGTTGTTGGTGACACTTTTTGATATCATTGTTGACAATGACACACTCATTTTGATGGTTGGCCCATTGTTCGGTGTTGCCTGAATGTTAGGCCATACATTTTTTTTAATATGACGGCTTATATGCATGCCTCCATAAACATTGTGGTTGCAGCTCCATTACCAAGTCTGCCACATGGCGGAATGGAGGTTAGACAATATTGTCCTCTTGGTATTCCCAACACTCGGTCTCTTGCCCTCTCTTTTAGTTGGCAATTTATAGGGGGTGTTGGGAGCTGGGAGCCGTTTTTTTATCTGGGAATATTGTAATGGAAACAATTCCTAGCATGTGCTCCCATTGTTTGCGTTTGATATTTAACGAGTCACTTAAAGAAGTTTAATGCCAAGTTATTATGTTATTAGCAAACATAACAAACTACTTTTAATTAAATGAACTAAGTTGCAATGCAGCAGGAACAAAAACTACAACCATACGCAGAACAACACCGACGAAGATGAAAACTTTCCTACAGTCCCACTGCTGCTCAACAGGATACTCCGCACTAATACCAACTAAAACTAACACAAACATAAACATAAACAAACAACAAACCACTACCACAAGAGCATTGATTGCAAAAAGAAAACCAAAGTTTTTATGAGTGACAGTGATGTATAAGGATAACCGAAGGAGCACAGCAAGCGAGATAGAGAGAGGGAGAATATTACCCAAAGGATGCCAATGGTATTTATCCAACAGAGGCAGCGAACAAAACAAATCACCAAACACAGAGACTGGAAATCGTTCGTTCGTTCACTGCCAACAGCAGTGGTCTATTAAAGTGTTCAAAATTACCCCACAGAACCCCGGTTCCTGCATTCTCTAATCTGTTCACAACAAAGTTTCTTCTTCATCTGTCGTTTGTTTTCCCTCCTATAGCGTGCGATGCGATAAAATGTAAGCAATAATACTTTGTAAAATATGATATAACTTTTCAAATAATTATCACAACAGCCAGTGCAGTAACATTCCAAAGATACACATCCGAAAAGGGAAAGCAAAATTATTTCATTTGATGGAACAAACTCATCACAAAGTGTCAACCGTTATTACGTCGAAAGAGTTACATGAAAAGTTTTGCCCCTTACCAATTCGTTTGAAAAGACTGACATTTTTATGAGTCAATTAAAATATTGTCGAAGGACGCAGTGCTTCGTGTTTGGATAATGCAATCGCCGTCCAAGGGAGAATATCTACAAGATATAAATTTGGTGACTTGCTGACACTCTAGCTCATCAATGGGGGCTCATTGGATCTCAGTCATCTAAAGTGGTCTATATGAACTCACTGAACTCTCAGCTCGTCTATATAGAGATAGATACCAACCATCTCGACACGTCTATGGAGGCTCACTGGCTCCCTGAGTTCGTCTATGGTGATTCACAAAGCCTCTCGCCTAATCATTGGATTCTCACTGGTCCTCTCAAATCGTCTATGGAGACTCACTGATCTTCAGTTCCTTTCTGTCCCTTGACTTTCTTTATGGTCCTTGAGCTCCCTTATGTAGACTCACAGACTCCTCTTATTTGCTATCTCAACTCGTCTGGGGATATCCACTGGGTCTTTAGGGCACCTATTAGAACCCTTGCACTCCTTTTTGGCCCTTGAGCACCATTCTCCCGTACTCAAGTGAATAACAGGACCTTCAGCTCATCTATGCAGACCCTATCCTTTACACTTAAGCTCCCGTCGATATGTTATAGAACACAAAAAGACATATTATGATATGTCCATGCTGTTGACATTAAAGACTCATTTTAATCTAAACCACATATGAATATGTTGTTTGTAAACATCCTCTTCTCCTGCGAAAATTTCAAAACCGTAGATGGATTGAATAGAATAAGAACGACTATTGTCTGTTCTGTGACTTATGTATAGCTTATCGTGCGTTAGTCTTTTAACAATGTCTATCGTATGACGGCAAACTTTTTCTCTTTTAAAAGCGATTTGTAAACGAAACTTTTTTGTGTGCCACCGAACAAAGACAACTCAAAGGATGACTTAGTAATTGTCGAAATGATGTCAGTAATAATCAGTTAAAGACAAATTTATGTTCTTTTTTCAACAAAGTTTTCTATTTCGGCTTTTTTCTCTGAGGAAGGCAGTATTAAATACGCTCAGCTCAGTGTATAATCAGTTAACTGACACAACTGAGTCAGAGTCCGCTGTAATTCCACATAGTTTTGTCATAAATCGTGTCCTTGTATCTCTTTGTGTGTTCAGATATGTACGCATGAAGGGAAACGGAGAACTTTTCAAACTTTATTGCCTTGTCTAACAACACAATAAAATTTATAATCCTTGAGATTTATATTGCTTATGTCCATAACTCCTTAAAGGAATTCACCATATTTATTGGGGGAGGCCAAAGCAGCAGCAACAACAACAACAAAACCAACAACTACATTTAAATCCTGAAATATTGAGCCTATCTAAAGACGTGGGTCTTTATAATTAACCTTTTACCGCAACGTTTTAAATAAAGGATTAAATTGTGTCACTTGAGAGAGCCGAAAACAATCAACAAACATTCTTCTCAAGAACTCTTCGAAAATAAGACGACACATTTTTTCGGCTGTCTTGAAGGGTCCGACGTTCAAACAAAACCCTTTTTTTCGCCAACTAATCCCTCTAATGGCTGGTCTGGCCATGAGTAATTTTGGTGGCTTAGGACAGGCCACAAGACAGCAGAAATGCCCGCCTGTCCGCCGCATTGTTGACTAAACAAACAGGCCCGAAATGGGGCTAAAATACATTAGCAGCGGCGATTAATACACACTTTTAATACAATTTCATACATTCCAACAAAGAAATTGGCGAGAAAGAAATACAAAAGCTCTTTAAAGCTCACACCCGATCCACAGCAGCAATGGCCGTTGAAAACAATGGCAACAACGACACTTAATCATTGTCGCACTTCGATGGCCCCCACAAAAAAGAGAGAAAGGAAAATAACAAAAAGTCCAAAAAAGGACCAAAGTGAAAAGCAGAAAATAAAGCGAAGTAATCCAAAACAATAAAAATAATACAAAAACAATATATATTGTTGTTGTTGCTGTTGTTGTTGTCGTCGTTGTTTTCCTCTTGCCAATAAAGAGAAAGTGTGGAAAAAACGTTTTTAATTATAGAAGCAAACAAACGCGATAAATGCGTGATGCTGCTCGTTTACGTCCTTAAACGACTCAAAGTCAATGGAAACCCTCCTCTCTCTCTCGCTCTCCCTCCCGCTCACTCTCTCGTGGTTTTTGGCGAAAATGTCATTTAATTGCCGTTTTGTCTGCGGTGTCTGTGGTTTTATCGTGCCAGCAGGAAAGTGAATAAAGAGAATCTTTTGTTGAACTTCTATTTCACTTCCTTTTGTTGATATTTGAACAAAAGCTTTACAAGTTCGGATAATGTCGTGCAATGCCACAAAATAACATCTCCCCTTAACTCAACAAACCGCATTATTGTCATCATCGCCATCATACATTTGGGGCACGGCCCCAGCCGCCCGAACTTGCCTTCTTGCCCCACCAAAGCCCGGCCACAAAGAAAGAGGTACAACACAGCACTTTGCCAGACAGGGAGCAATGCAAGGATAACCTTGCGATGCCTTATTCCATTACAATTAGGTTGTTATTTCCGTTCTGGCTTTGATTAAATAAAAGTCAACATCTTGGTGTTCCTCCTCAATAATGACAATGGTCCGTCCAAGATGTTGAGATAAATTCGGTTTTTGTTCTAGTCCCGCGTTTGATTTCATTTTCTCTCTTTCATCAATTTCATTTGTTTGTTTGTGTTTGTTTTGCGGGGGCAGACTATCTTTGAAACGTTTTGTTCGCCACTGGTATCTCCTCTTTGAAAAGACCAAATCTCGGGAAAAAGGGTACTCTGATTCGGATTCGCAGATTATTTACTTTGTAGCCTAATAAATCAAAATAAAACAAAAGCAACGAAACGAAAAACAGGAAATGGAAAATACGAAAGCCAAGGACTACAAAGTGTTTTGTACCGTTTGTCGAGATACTGAAAACAAATCAAAGAGACGCCAAATTTTTGCGGCATTGTTTTTTTAATTAGCTTAAAAACTCCCTCATTACCGGAACAGAGGTCGTTCGTTAAGAATAATAAAGGGAACCATTAAGGAAATTGGTTTCTAATTAAAAATGATGTAAATCATAAAAAGACGGGAGAAGGTGAGAAACAGAATATGTTTTATTTGAATTTAATTATTGAAGAAGATATATATTTTGGGAATTATGATTACAAGTTGATGATCACTTGCAAAGCAAAAAACATCTCTGAGGTAAATATTAAGAAAACGATATTTCAAAAATTCAAAGAAAGGACTCTATATGCATTGGAAAGTTGGAATCTATTCAATTGTGTTGTTTATAAGGAAAGGATATCGAGAAGTTCTGTAAATAAAAACCATGCAAAAAAATAGCCTGGCAATAGAGGCTTGGGTATCTCCTAATCCTAATGCCGGGAAACCAAGTTAATCGAGCCCAAAAATAGTCATTTGTAATATATATTCATAACATAGCTTTTTCTTGAGAACTTGAGAACGCGCTGTTGATATCATGTTTGTTGAAGGAGATTTTAACAATATTATCACCGGAACTCTCTCATTCAATTAAATTCAATTTTAGATACTTGAAGTGAACCTGGCCTTAGATAATGGGTAAACCACACGAGATTCTATAAGTTGTTCAGTGAACATCCTACTCACAAATTTATGTAGCATTACCAAAAATACAATACTCTATACATCTATAGAACGCTTTACGCAATGTGGACTACACCAATAAAGAGGTTACAGACAATTTTTGTATTCAAATTCTAGAAATTGGGATTGGGAAAGAAGCAGGTATCTCTGCTGTACGGCCTAAGTTTTAGCCGAAATACTTTTGGGTTGGGAACCTTACAAAAAATGTTTATTATACGAATAGTTTGTGGTTACGGGAGAGAAAAAAATGGGTCTCTTACAAAAGAAACGGGGTGTCTTTCCGATTACCGGACTATAAAACGCTACGACGAGCGGAGATGATCCGAGCAATAACTAACTTATAACCAAACAAAATAAACACCTTTGCACAAATTGGGATATGCAGAGAATAAACCAAAGCCAACTATAGGGCTGGAACACGTTCTCTCCATTGTCCTGCTTTTGCAAGTATCGATTTCAAGCATTGGGGAAATAAGGACGACGGATGACTTAAAGATGGCCGATATTCATAATTTCTGTATAAAACAATTGGGGAGTTACTGAAAATATTTCCCGTAAGTTTCATGCCTATTTCTCAATAGAATGTCCCAATTAAGATTTTATCAGATAGTAGGGTGAATGGTTCAAAAGGATGACAAATTATACTTCTTTTTAGTTAAGGTCCTTCCTCATCTTTCATATATCTACCACAATTCCATTCCAAAAATCCTAAAAATCTCGAAAAATTTCAGAAACATGTATTATGTCGGTTTTGTAGAGTTAACCACAGACCCTACATCCTCTTAAATATAAACTATTGTCACAGATTTCAATTTATTTGCAATCTTATTTCTTTTCATAAAAATATTAGAAAAACTCCCTTTGGTCGTTGAAATTTCCAATAAATAACCAGCACCAGAATTTAAATCCCTTCCAAGAAATGCAGATTTCCTTCAAACCATTACAGTCCTTCCATTTGACAAATTAATATCTTGTCACCTTTCTGTGTTCTCGGGTATTTCGTTTAAATACTTTAAAATATCCTTTTCACAGATTCATCAGCAATTTCCTCGAAAAACACTTCAAGTAATTTGAAATCAAAATGTCGTTTGTCGTTTGATGGCTGACGAAACAAAACAAACCAAAAGAAAAGAGAAGAAGTGCTAGCCAAGAATGGAGGGACTATTGAAAGATGGTCAAATTGCAATTATTGTTGCCATTGTCAAACAGTCAATACAAACAATTAACTGCGTTTCTTGAATCGACAAAGACATAGATGCTATCAATCCTCCTCTCACCAAAAGTACAGATGTGTGGGGAAGGACAAATTGTGAGGCCAGCTATCATAGGTTTGTTTTATGACAATTACATTGACAAATATTTACAATAGTGTTCGAGGGGAACTATTATAAAAAAAACAGCCTAACAAAACAGACCCCATCACTGGAAGCAGATTATAAATTTTGAGGGAAAAAAATGGAAAATTTACGAGCAATCTACTGAGACTGGTGAATGCCAGTCATGTGTCGGGGGTGGACCAGTCACCATTGTCTGGAAAGCAGCTTGCAACTCCGATACATACATAGGTGCTGTGCACACACACACTCATATATGTCCTATAAAAGCAACCAATTCAAATTCAATTTGCTCCATTATCCAGCCTATTGTTCGAAAGAAAAACAAAACTGGAATCCAATTCCCTTACAATCTTCTATAAGAAAAACAAAGATCTCGTTGGCTCAGTGTAAGTGTGCGTGAGTGTATTCCTTTTATCCTGACATTTTCTCAAAAACAATTGCAAATGTTCTGCAACAACAACACCAACAGCAACATGGGTAACCACTGCACTCCAATACAACCTATCTCGTTTCCATTGGTTTCCAATAGTGTCTAAAGAAAAGAAAAAGGGCGAACGGTTCTGGGAGACAATGCAAAACGTGAAAACTATTCGTAGAAAAAAGAAAAGACGAGAAACACCAACAACAATGTGAATTCGGCTCGTTGTCGATGAATAGGATCAGACTTAGCAATAAAATAGGATTGCAATTTACTACAAATGAAAGCAATGGGTAAAATAGCAAAATGTCGTTAGCACTCAATGCTCGACTGAATGCCAAGAGAAGGGCCAAACCAAAAAAAAAAAAAAGAAACGAAAATAATGAAAAGAAGCCAAACCCAAAACAAATGAAAACGAAGCACATGATTTCTACAAAAATTCAGCCAAGAGTTGACATCGACGCTAAGCAGCAGCTGTCATTTAATTGTTAAACTCCTCCACCTTCTTCTTTCGAAACAAGGCTAGGATGTGAGGGTATAGTTGGCAGTGTTGTTGTCATCGCTGCAGCAGATATAAGCATTGTTAAGTAAGATTAAATCCCGCTTATGCAATTTCGCACAATGTGAGCCTTTGAGCTGAAGATCATAAGAGCAGAAGTCGAGTGCAGCCGAGCAGACTCCAGCTGAGCATTAACAAGATGCACACGCACACACACATGCATAAGTTAATCCATGATGATGTATTTTGCGAAAACTGCGTTCTGTGGATTGGCAAGGGTATTATTTTGTGTGGGCCTTTAATGGCAGGGCTAAAACAGTCTCATTACAACAATCAATGTGGGCAATATATATTTAGTTGCTCAAGGAACATTAAGACAATTTTTAAGTTATTTAATTGCCGATGCAGGGAAATAACTGCACTATTCAAGACATTGTCAAACCAATGTTTTCCCCAAAACATTCAAATACTATAGCTAATTTTGATGTTTTCGATCTTGTTGTAGATTTGCTAATAACAAAAATAAGGATGCTTATAATACGAGAGGTTTGCTAAGCGATAAAAGAACCGTTCTTAATTGCTTCTCCTGTGATATTCCCAATAAAAAGCCCTTCAATACTATCGAGAATCTATGAAAGACAACACAATTTTCTATAGCAATGGTTCTTGTTGGAAAAAAGGCCCCTCTAAAAAGAGGACTGCTTTTTATACATATTTCGTTTCAGGTGTGCAAATTTTTCCTCAAACACACCAAAGATTAGAGAACAAAAGATTTCTTTGAGCAAAAAATCTACTTACGATGTCCTGCTGATCCTCCCTTCATTTTGCGCCCTAATCTGTCTTACTTTGAGTTTATAATCTCTGCAATCTTCTTTAAAATAGAGGAGTTTCGTCAAAATATTTATGCAGGCGTTTAGCATTATCGGCAAAGATAAAAGTTAAACAAAATGTTGTGGGACAGTTAAACTCAAAAGTGGAATGAATTAAAAGAGGGCATTAAATAACAAAGAAGAGCAATTCATTTTTATATCTAACTACTTGGAATCATGCTATAGGGTAAGTGTGCCTAAGTTCGGCATGTCCCAGTAGTCGGCACTTTTTATTTTTAAGCCCAAATAAATGAATCTATTATAACTAAATATATTTTGTTAACTTCAAATATATTGTCAGCTATCTTTATGTACAATTTCGCAAAGAAAAGATGATTTATTCTAATAAAAATTATATTTTTGTCTGTGAAGGTCCTCAACAATTCATATTCTTAAGAAAAGTATAATAAAGGCGTCGAACTAAACAAAAATATTATATTTTAATGAATTAATTTATTATTATTATTAATTATTCTTACAAAAAAATTGGTATGTCGACTGTTGGAACATGCCATACCGACAATTAGCAAGTGGTGCCGACTACTGGCAAAAAAAGCATTGTTTTAATAAAACTACAAATTTATGAAATTTAATAAAAAGTTATTAAAACTTTATTTATTATTGCAAAAACTATACAAAATTTCAAGTCTGAATAAATTAACTTTGTAATAATTGAAAAGTTCCACTCAGAATGGTGAGCGATTAAAAACGCGAAAATCCTAAAAGTGCCGACTACTGGTACACTTACCCTACAAATTTATTATAATTTCTATGATAATCACCAGTGGGATAGAAAATTTATGAACCGAAAACAGTTACCGCACCCAGTTGTCAAAATGGGCTTCATGTCGGTCTGAAGTCTTTAAAAAATGTTAAAATGTTAAATTTTGTGCTGTCAGCTCAATGGGCGAAAGGCAAATCTATTGCAAATGTTATTCCTTTGAAACCCCTCCAAGAAGAACACAAATACACTGTGAATCCCGCCATGCGCGTCATATGCGTGTGTCCTATCAAAATTGACAATGTAGGCTTACAAAGACACTTTTAGCATTAATATTTGCTATTAAATTTAATAAATTTCTTAAAATGTTGTTGATTGCTATTATAATGTTATTACATTTACTCACACACACACGCGCACTCGCACGCACTCATTTACATCCACAGGCAGGCACGCACACACACATATAATGTGAACACAAATGCACATGCTTTTAGGAACATTAGGCGCTTTAAGCGTTAATGTCTTATGAATTAGTAAAAGGTGTGTATGGTGATTGTGTGCGTAATTCTGTAGGTGGGTATGTGTGCGAAGCACACCTATGATGGTGATTGTCCGTACATACACACATGATACAAACAATATAGCTCCACACACTCACATACACTCACGCCCAACGTTATGCCAGCCATTCGTCCCAGCATGTATTATGCTGGCTTTATTGTGATTATGATTGCTGTATGATTATTATCATTATTGTTATTATAACCAAGCAGGCATGTACCCAGAGGTAGCACACACACACCACATCAACCAATCCCATCATAGCCCCCCATCCGCTGGAATATAACATTTCAAATGCCTTCCTTTTTCATTCCATTAACTGAATGCAAAGGGGCCTCCAATTTTGTTGCTTTTATGAAAATAAAAGTAAAGTTTCGTGAATTTTAATTAAATATTCTAATTCCAGTTCACCAAGCAAGCTGAGTATGATTCCTGTCTAGCTCCCCATGGCCATCGACATTATTAGTAGGATGAAGAAAAAATGCGCTTGTATGGTTAATGTCGAGTCGTTTTAAAGAATCCGAGATGAGGAAGTTGTGTGTGCGTGCGGTTAATTCAGTCAAATCAATAACCCAGGGCTATTGACTTTTTTGTAATTTTTTTTTTTAATTTGGCCAAATTCCCATCGGCAATACGTGTTTTGGTGAAAATTCCAAGAGTTATTTGTTTAACAAAAAAAAAAAAATAATTATTTTATATTTAATACAGGGTAACAGCAATCAATATCATTAATAAATGCAAAATGTCCCAAATATTCGGAAACTGTATCAGAATGAAGGTCCACAATAAATCCATTAAAAATCAGCTAGAGTTCAATAAAAAAAATTTCTGGACCATTTCGAGTGAGGAGATCAAGTACGAAAAATTAAAATTGTCCTGTAAAATATAAAAAGAGTGGTAAAGAAGTAGTTATTTCGAAAGGGACGGGGACACAAATTTTTAAAGGATTTTTCTTTTTTATAAATTAAAAAATACTAGACCATCTCAATTATAGCCATATTTTTCAAAAGTTTGTCGAATACTTAGAGCTATTTAAAAGTTCAGTCCGATCGAACTTAATTGATTTTTACTTATTTTAGTTCTTTCTGTGAGATTTTCTATATTGCCCATCTTCGAACTCAATCTATGTTTGATAAGATATGAAAAGGCCGAATCGGATGCTCTCTTTGGGAGTTATCGAGCAGAGTGTGTAACATTGTCTATCACAGAGAAAACAATTATCATATTACCACTAAATTAAATGTTACTTGTATATGTATGGATATAATATGAACAGAAATTACCGAAAACTGAGATTCAATTTTAATACACCATCACCATCATGCACAGGATAATAGTGACTAACACGTGCAAATGATGTAATTGACTATGTACGTAGGTGTAAATACTATATGCATGTGCAAGTGTGATCATCATCATCATCGTCAACATCATTCGACACATTTTCCACCATCAGATTAAATTTAATGTGTAACAAATGTAAGAGAAGTGTAAATTTGCCGATAAAAGGGGTGAACATGACATTCAAACAGCTATGGGTCCTCTGTCATTTTTGATAGGTGAAAATGCCGTTCAATTCAAGCAAAAAGACTATGAAACAAAAACCTTCACTATGATGTTACTAGGATTGGATTTTACAGTCATGGCCGCTGCCAACGCCTATCCAGCGTAGCTGTCTGTCAGGTGGATTCAGTTCAAACCTCAGTGTGAATGGAGAATAGCTTTGATTTCCAGCCAAAGAAAAATATAGGCAGACGCAATGAATACCACGTCTGGCATTGTTTAACAGCATCAATTCATTAACCTTCTGCATGCCTCATCGTGCGAATACGATTGCGAGTGTCTGAGCTCCTAGCAACCGGCGAGACATTTGCGTAAAATTGTAATTAAATTTCACAATGCTCTTCTAAAGTTTTCTTCTCTGCCAGAAGTTTGTGGTTGCCTCTATAAATTGGAAGAATTGCCTAGTGGAGGCATTAGCGCGAATGTCAATGCAGCTCTCTGTGAGTAAAAATCAAGGTAAATGACTGCGATTATCACACAATGAAGGTAAGTATGAATGAAAAACCGCCGTACCACACACTTAAGTATTCATGCGTCGAAGGAGCGAGCACATCTTCTAAAATTCGGTGTAATTTAACTAAATATTTTAATACTTTGGCACAGCTTAACATCCGGTTTTAGTGAAACTGATTTAACAAAACAATTTCCCAATCCCCACCACCTCTCTTAGGTAAATAGTATAGGGCATGAGTGTTTTTCAAAAAGCGAATATTATGTACATGGCTTTCAATGTTCTGTTTCAAATCATTGGCAACAAAACGTAGGGAGAAATGAAAGCGTTTGTCTGCAGCTATATCCGAGTCTGATGGATAGAGATGGGTTGCGCTGTTGTTCTGTGTGGTGCGCAGATATCTTGTAGGAGAATAAATTCAGCAGATAGGTATGGTGAGTGTCAAAGTAACAAAAACAAATCATGTTTTAATTTGGTTTCAAATTGCACAACGAATTTCCATTTTTGCTCAAATATTTTTACCAAAGTACTGTGTAGACTTGTAGATGAATAGGAAAATAACAAACTTTTCATGCCCTCCACAATGAATATATTACAGGTAATACACCTTAAAATTTTTAAAACATTGAAATATGGAGTGATATATGGGACTATAATCAACATTTTTGAAAACTCCAAATTAGATCTCAAAATAACAAATTACAGTTAAATCCGTGGGACATTAGGTGAACACCTGACAATACCTTAAATATTAATTTCTAAAGACCTTATTGAACTACCACATAGTGTTAAGAGAATTTTAGTTTTATTTGGTAAAAAGAAATAAAAAATGATATATTGATCCTAGACCCATTAGCTTCTTTCTGAGCTCAATCAATCTAGCTATGTCCGTCTGTTCGTCAGGCCACATTAGTTTGTAATATCTACAGGCCTCAATAATGATGCGAAATTGTATGGAGTTAACCCTAACTCAAAATAGGGGTTTTGTGGTTACTCAAGAGGTTACATATATAGAACACTTAGCGAGGAGTTCTACATAGGGTTAGGGTTTACAATAAAGCAGAAACCTTTATTTTTGGTGGTCATCAATTGTTAAACTGTCAATTGTTGTTAAAAATTCACAAACACAAGTACACGAAAATGGCACTTCTGGCCTTCTTTTTGATACAGATATCGGCGATATAGCAAAATATCTACAAGAATTTAAATTTTGAGTTTCTTCTTGGAATTTCCAATAACCCGAGAGAGGGCATAAAAATGGACAATTGTAAGGATATTAATAATGGTCAAAAAACAAGATTACCAATGGAGGATAGAATTAATGAGAATATTAATGAGATATCTCCCTAACAATTTAAAAATAACAGAACAAACTTCTATATATCTAATGATATTTTAGGAAGTCCAATTATTTATTGCAACATTTTGAGGGATTCGTTTATTCCAGCCAAAACAGCTGTACCGCACATGCTAGTGTTGTTGGGCATCACATGTTCGGCCCGAAACGACTTTACTCTTTGCTGACTTCTTTTGAAATTCATTTACCCATTTATAGAATTCCGAATATATTTCATTATGACCTGATCGATTTCAAGTGCACCTTGTTTCTTATACATCTCAGATTGGTATTCGCATCATTTTCCCCCTTTGTTGCCCCCTTGTATGGAAAAGTAGACCAAGCATCCTTATAACTCGCACTATATAACAGTGTTAAAAGTGTAGCGAAACTACGATATTGTGTATTGGTATGATGTCAACATGCATCTGCAAAACAGGACACGAGGAACAAGTAGAATATTGGTTATACAGATGGGGGCTAAGCTTGTACAGCAACACAACACGTGACTACGATCAAACTACAATTCGCAGCGTCAGTCTCGTTCAAAATTAATTCAATATGACCGCAGTCAGTGTTCGCCACCCTGCAATCTTCAATTTGAGAACTAAGAATTTGCCATTTGAAGTGATGAAAGTTCGTTACAGTACTTTCCTTTTTCTCGCATTGGCTGCTGTACTCAAGAAATGCGCTCAAATTGAAAATTTAAATGAAATTTAATTTATTTTTAACACAACAAGCGTCACCAAGTACAAATCCGGTTTTCGCCGAGCCTTATTATTTATGCAACACAGAACCTTTGTTAGCCTTGTGCACGTAGCCGGTGCCGCCATGTCAGCCTGAGGCGGCATCCCAGAAGCTGCCACCTGGGTAGGTGGGGCGAGTTTCATTACAAATTATTCTCGCACAAAAGGCCAGAGTCCTACATTTTTAGCTGGGAAACCAAAAAATAAACAAAAAAGGGAAATCATTGCGAGGTCATAAAAAACACAAGACACCATGTGGAATATCTCAAAAAAAAAAATGAAATTATCATTCAGGACCACCACATACGAGCTCATAGAAAAGAATCATTCATTTTTCACTCATCATTTTTTCCTTTTTCCTTCCTTTGTGCCTCTCATAAAGAAGACGAGTCGCAGTGGTAACCTGAAACTTGAATAATTGAAGTCATGGCAAGGAATTTATGTGAGTAGCCTTAACGCCTTAAGGCTAATTTTTCACAGAGATGGAAGGCGTAACGGCTACACTTTCCATGTGTCTGCCTGCTCTCATCTACTCTCTGATGTCTTGAAAGAACCGCAGCAATGACAAAGGCCCAAAGACTTGTACAATTATAAATTTAGATTCCAAAACAAATGTTACGTAACCAATTTGAATTTATTTCTTTGGTTTCGATTTTGAACAACGCCTTCCTTCCACAATTGTTTGTCGAACAATTTGGAATGTTGTTGCCCAAAACATAATTACCGAAACGTAGACATCTCTGTGGCATGGCTGCTGCTGTTGTGCCGGGCAAAATTTTGAGAAAAACACAAATTTTAAAAGTGGAAAACCGATTTTCTATGCCCGGCTATGTTCTGCTATCAATTTTCATCCTATCTGTTTTGAACTTTCTTTGCAGTTTCAGTGTCTCGTTACCATTCGATTTCTTGTCTGTAGACTTTGTCTTCTGTTTTTTTTTTTTTTTTTTCTCTAGCGTTTGTGGTAAAGCAATGGCCAAGTGCAGGAAAGATTTATCAAAAATCATTTCGTGCTTATTATCCTTCCAGTCTTGACTTTTGAATTCTTGTTCCGTCTGTTTGTTGCCACTGCTCATATATAGAGAATTTTGGCACTGTTTGCGGCTTCAGTTTCTCAATTTCACTACAATTTGACTTGTTCCAGTTATGGTTTCTGGTGCTGGTGCTGGTGCTGATGTGTGTTCGTTTTTTTTTTTTTTTTTTTTTTTTTTTTGTATTCCCGAACAGCTGCTGGCTATAAGAAAGGAAATAAATATAATTTTCTATCTTTCACTATGAATGCTGCAAGACCTCAGATATGCCCAAGATACCACGTCAAATCGTTTAAGAAGCCATTCAAGTAGGCCCCATGGAAAAGGGCCCCTTACATTTAATATTACCGTTCATATCGAAAAATACGTGATATTAAACTACATATGCAGTCAAATGTTTTCAGCTTAAAGTTATATAAGATAGCTCTATGTTTACATTCAGCGAGTAATTGAATCAATTAGGGGAAGTATCGGATTAATTCCTATAATACATTTTGGAAAAAAGGCCCCTATCTAATTCCACTTTTTCACCAATAGTTTTAAAGTCACATTCATACCAGATTACCCAAAGATGTGGTTATGAGATCAATGTTTCACATAGAACCATTGCTACAACACTGCCATCCCCGTTGCCCCTCCATTCCATTTTTTCTCTCTTGTTTTCACATTTTGCCCTCCAATTTCTTGGCTAGACCCTGTTGCTCGTGGGAATGCGGCTTTTGTGAATAATTGAGCATTCCGTTATGAGGAACATTACATTTTATTTATTTTTATTTCAATTTCTGATTTGAGGCTCTCCTCCTTTGGTTCGCTGCATCGCTTTTAGTCAAGCATACGACGGAATAAGAACATAGCATATTACGCTTAATGTGGGGATTACTCTGGCTGCAGTTATGGACCAGAAAATCATTGGAGATAATCTGTTCCCACTGAAATGAAATGGTTATTACACCATAATGTGGTTGCTATCAAGTGGAGCAACCGACCAAAGAGAGTCTGTTATTAGGTCGGCTGTGTTTCATGGATCATAGATTTTTAGAACTCAAGGTAAATTGTATCTTGAGATTATGGGTGGCCGATTTCTCATCAATCGCCTCTTCCGTTTTCCTTTTGTTTTTGAAAATGAAATTTGAATTTTGTTTATTTATCTTGAGGTTTATGTTACAAAACCATTTCCTTATTTTCTTTATTCACATTTTCTTCAAATGAAATCATAACAAATCCTTGTTTTCCCAAGGCATTTAGGGGGCCACCTAAATATTGTCAATGAAAACAAACGGCTAAATCTAAAGAAAACAACTATGCCAAACACTTAATAATAAATCGTAACCTTTACTTGTGAAACTGATACTTTCCACAAGAGAGGCAGACCCCATCCCAACACTCCCCCTAACCTATTACGAGTCATGTGTTGTTGCTGTCTTATTTTCATTCCTTGGAAATTCGAAGCCAAAAACATCACAAATTTCACAGCAATAAAAATAAAACAGAAGAGGAGACAAAAAAATCAAATGAACCAAACCGAATTATAACGAAGAAGAAGAAGAAGAAAATAAAATATCCTCTTTATCCTTGAGTTGCTAACGAGCTCAAGAGCACTACTAAGCGCTCTCTTATATGCATATTAAGGAATACTTGAGTCACAAGGATTTCCTTTTACGAGGAAAACAACTTAACAGCATGCCGTGGAGTGGTGTTGCTACAGGATTCAATCCGTACGAAAAAGGAAAATTGACACTTGTGAATTCAAAACTGGAGACCTTGCTTGTTAAACTAAATTACCGTTGCCTGAAACATATACCATTGTCATGCCCACACGCTTACCCAACACATGGCCAAGATGCAGATCAGGTTACACATGGTCCTTATTGCATCATAATGAGATGTCCAAACTGCATTCGAATCGCTTCCAATCAAAGAACAGGCAACATGTAACGCTTGTTGCGTAAAAAGAATTATATTTTTAAGAATTTATCAGAAAGAATGATTATCAGAATCCCTTGTTTTCCACATAACAAGATTTATAAACGCATTAAAAGCGTAGAAATAAATTAAATTAGAATGTGGATGGCACAGTGGGCCGAAGTGGTGGATAAAGCTGTTAAAAAAGAAAAATATAAAATTTTATCAAGGATATAGATACAAATAAGGTTAATTGAGAAAGAATTGAGACACAATTCCAATACTTACAGTCTTGAGAAATCCATAAGCGATATTGTGGATCTGAACATTGGTATTAACAAATATGATAATTTTTATTCCTGAGAAGAAAACATTGATTGATATTAAAAACAAAACACAACTCATGACGAATTGCAATAACAGAAATTTTAAATGTATCAATTTATTTCAGTCCATCGGGTTTTCAAAACCCAAAGTTCTTTAAAAGTTACCAAAGAATACGAACCCAGCCCTCAGTCCTCTCTGTTGTCCAACGTAGCTGTCATGAGAGATCCAACAAACTGTTATTCGGTAATTAAACATTTATTGTATGAACTTGAATTGCGAACAATATTCCATAGTCTTACCTCAAGAAAATCGGTTGAAAGTAAGAAAGACCGAGGATCAATTCATATCCAGGGCAGCTTATAAATATTTTTTTGAGAAAATTGGCAATTAGTTCATTTATTAAGAAAAATATTAGCTTACAAAGTAAACAAATATCCGAGTATAACAGAATTGTATGCAACATTTGGAGGGTCCTCATAATTTGTTACCCGAATTAAAAATAGAATAAGTCCAAGTCCTGTGACAGGGAAGATACATCGAATATACGGTTCTGACTCAGTTTTTATTCTTCGTAAGACTGCTTCAGAGTCGATAATCTATTCAATAATAGCTCCAATATTTCCCAACATTCGTTTCACTGTCCTATGATGAAACCCAGCTTATATCTAATGCAATACCCACCGATAATTGCCACGACAAGCTACGAAGCAAACCTTAGAGCGGATGTTTTGTTTTGGATCATGTCAATATTGTGTATTCAAGCCATTATTTAAAATACTTTAAATAGCCGACCCAAAACAAATTTATGGCCAAGAAAGAGAACTGTAACATGAATAACTAATGAAGTGCAGTGTTACGAATCAAATGAAAGGGTGCGGCATTATTTATCTGCCCTTAACTTCGAACCACAAAACAAAAGTCAAAAGAACATCGGCCGTTTGCATTCGATCGACCATTTTAAGAACATGTGTAGAGAATTTAAACTGATGTGTAACTAATTTCTGAAATAGTAGAGGAAAATGCATTAAATTTTCACTAAAACGTTCCATTCTTTGGCGTTTTGTTACCAAAACCAAAAAATTCACTGTTCGATACATTTGTTTGTACTCCAACCTACACACACACATGCATGCATCAACATCGAACAAAAGAAGGCGGCCACAACATATGCGGGAGAGGGTCCGCCACAAAAGCGAAGAAGAAAAAGAATTTCATTTTGTATTTGTGAGACGGCTAGCCAAGCCCAGCCTGGGCCATAGAAACCACAACTCGCAAAAGGCAGCGTCGTTGTATCCCTGCATTCGAAGCTGAATGAATGCGTGAAAAATGTATTCAATGATATCTTCGGGCAGGTCATGTTGGACCAGTGCCATATGGTGCAGTTGAGTATTTTCCATAAAAACCGAGTTCGTTGCTCGGTCTGGCCTTATGTTGCCGTTGTCTCGTCTCATCTAATTTCCAAACAATTGATGCTCTCTTTGTGATAGTGACTTTAGCTGCACCACACACACACACACACTCGCTCACTCACGAAAGGATGGAGGATTGAGCTGGGCCGTTTCGGTCGCTGGCAGCAGCGACTGCGGCGGCGGCCTGTTTGTTCGAGTCAATGTTTAATGATTGTTTGGTTTTCCGATATTGGTTACAGCCAACATCGGCTGACCTTGTCTATTGACCATAAAAAGGCACATTTAAATTGGTTTTCAAGGCATTTAACAAGCAAATAAATCAATGGAGATTCTTTAATCGTAGAAAATTCTCACACATTGTCTGCCACAGCTGTTACACAAATGAGCATCGTTCGATGTCGAACATCTCGGTGTCGATGTTGTTGTCGTTGTTAAGTTCTCATTTTTATTTTATTTGAAAAACAAACATGTGATTTTGTTGAAAATCAGACTTAGTAACAAACTCATAAAACTTAAGTATTATGTCTGTTGGGACAGTGCTTTAGATGTCGTCCCTCTTCCTGTCGTCGTTGTCATCGTTGCAGTCGTCTTCGTAGTCAATGCGCAGTGAGCTCGTTAAAATGTTGTTAGAAATTTGTTTAATAGATTCCGCGTTTTGGTTTCCAACTCTCAGAGGCGTATTGTAGCATGGAAATTTATTGCTACGAAAAAGCAATAAATTTCAATACATGTGCAACTGTTCGAATCCTCTCGCCTCAACAGCACAACAACAAAAATCTCACACAGAAGTACAACACTTTGACAAATGAACATAAACCTATTAAAAATTTCCTGTATTTGTCTCCCCGGCCCCGAACGGTGGCAACGTATGTGCATGTGCTGTGCTGGGACATATGCTAATGCAACGAAAATAACCCGAAGAGACACTTGCAAGCCCACCCACACCCACACCACCACCATGCACGTGGCACATAAATAATCATGTCACCATCATCATGATGATTAGGATGATTATATAGGATCATCGTTTGTTTTCTTTTTCGTGGAACGAGTAGTGCTGACACCAAAGGGACTATAAATAGGGTTACAATTGGATGCACTACATCATGTTAGTGAAATATCATAGCACCTTGTTAGCTAGCTATACATGATTATGTATCCATATATCTTGTACCAATATGTGAAGGAGCTGCAATACTAATAAGAGTAAAAAGGAAACGTCCTCCAACTCAATATTGGCTTACTTCTTGATGTAGCTCTACAGGCAATGTTTCTAATCGAATTGCATATCTACATTTCAATATCTACAATTTGGGTAAACCTGCGAGTCAGGTGTTTTAGTAATCGTAACCAGCGCAGATAAAGCTGTGGAAAATATATATTTTATTCATTATATTATTATTGTTATTATTATTTTTTTTTATTATATTATTATTATTAT